>NW_027507758.1:239953876-241178876 GCF_037356315.1 Lithobates pipiens | reverse complement strand
ATCTTCTTCAGGGTCCGGTCACCTCTTCTCGTTGTGCAGCGTTTTCTGCCACACTTTTTCCTTCCCACAGACTTCCCACTGAGGTGCCTTGATACAGCACTCTGGGAACAGCCTATTCGTTCAGAAATTTCTTTCTGTGTCTTACCCTCTTGCTTGAGGGTGTCAATGATGGCCTTCTGGACAGCAGTCAGGTCGGCAGTCTTACCCATGATTGCGGTTTTGAGTAATGAACCAGGCTGGGAGTTTTTAAAAGCCTCAGGAATCTTTTGCAGGTGTTTAGAGTTAATTAGTTGATTCAGATGATTAGGTTAATAGCTTGTTTAGAGAACCTTTTCATGATATGCTAATTTTTTGAGATAGGAATTTTGGGTTTTCATGAGCTGTATGCCAAAATCATCAATATTAAAACAAGAAAAGACTTGAACTACTTCAGTTGTGTGTAATGAATCTAAAATATATGAAAGTCTAATGTTTATCAGTACATTACAGAAAATAATGAACTTTATCACAATATGCTAATTTTTTGAGAAGGACCTGTATATCCACTGCATTCTAGCCTAGCCAAGCCTATACCTGACTACAGGCCATTTCTGGTGTACGTTTTCAATGAGACTTGCAGGCAGGCAGGCCAGGCAGGTGATTCCGTGATCTGCAGTGCATAAAGATATATATATATATATATATATATATATATTGTAGACATGTCACTGGAGAAGTGATCGAGGGGGTGTACATCTCACCTAGGTTGCTACACAGTGTGAGATGGTAAATCCAGGATGGATCAGTTTCTCAGCAGCGATATGCTGCTGAGTGGTTATTTAATTTTGCCGGGCCTGGGTTTATATGGAATGGCAGGTAGGTTTGGTAGAGGGACCTGTCATTCCACATCCCCCGATCCAGTTCTGGGTTTGGGATCAGGTGAGCTTTGATCCTAATTAGCCTGGGAAGCTAAAGGCTCTGCAGGGTCTGCAGGTGATTGCTCTCAGCCAGGGAATGAACAATCTGTGTGTTGAAGGAAGCTGCAAGCACAGCCACTGCTGGAGCTAAAACTCACCCTGCGACATCCAGGCGAAAGACGCTGTGTTTGTAAGTGTCAGATAGGTGAGCAGAACCTGTTAGTAAGCGCCCAGCCGGGCTAGGACTTTTATTTTTGTTGTACTTAGAAAGCACGGTGTTGCTGTATATTTTGTTTGCTGGACTGTTTGTACCACGAATAAACGCCAAGATCTGCTTTATAAATTCCAAGTCTGCTGTGAACTGTGTCCAAACACACCCTACCCCGGGAAGATCCCTTACAATTGGTGGAGAATGCGGGCAACACGGTTGCTAGGGGCAACGGTGTGGACAGACTTGGCTACAGCTGCTTATGTCTTGGGTGAAAGCTGCAACTACACTCCAAGAACAGTCCAGCAACATGGAGGAGATGCTGAAGCAGTTTATGCAAGTGAGTTTGCAACAACAGCAACGACATGAACAGTCCATGGCTGCACAACAACAACTTATCGAGCACCTGATAGCAATTCGAGAGGCGCCTGTGGTTGCTAATCCACCCACAGTGATGGGAGCCGCTCCAGAGATTTTTTTTGGGAGAAGGACTGTGCAGAAAGCGCTGCAAAAGATGACTGCTGAGGACGATGTTGAAGCCTATCTAACAGTATTTGAGCGCGTGGCTGAGCGAGAGAAGTTACCAGCCGCTGAGTGGGCAGAGGTAATTGCGCCCTATTTAACAGGTGAACCTCAAAAGGCCTACTATGACCTCAGTGAGCAAGAGGTTAAGGACTATACTCGGCTAAAAGAGGAGATACTTGCCCGACTAGGAGTTACTACTGCAGTCCGTGCCCGGAGGGTACGCAACTGGAGCTACAGTCTGGACAAATCAGCGAGGTCCCAGATGTATGACCTAATCCATTTGGCAAGAAAGTGGTTGGAGCCAGACACTTCTACTCCTGCACAAATCCTAGAGAAGGTCGTGATGGATCGCTACCTCCGAGCGCTTCCTACTGACCTGCAACGCTGGGTGGGACAAGGTGATCCTAAGAATGCAAACGAACTTGTCAACCTTGTGGAGAGGTTCCAGGCGACTGAGGACTACCTCCGTGATGTTCCTGCAGCATCTTCACCTCCCCGGAGCGCCAGATCTGTGCCGTCAGCTGGTAAGAGACTTCCATCTATTGGGGGAGTGTGGAGGGGTGCTGATGGAGGGAAAAGGGCTCAAGTGGTGTCTCAGGGACAAAAGACTGGTGATGGTCCCGGGTGGCTAAGGGGCTCTGAAAAGGACTCCTTGCCAAAGAGACCAGGCCCTATCCAGTGTTGGAGATGCCATGAGGCGGGACACGTGTCGGCCCATTGCCCTCTTACCTCTGAACCCATGGAATGTGACGCTAGCCGGCGTCAGTCGCTATTTGCGGAACCATCTTGTGCTGCAGTTCCTGGACTAGAGACTGAACCGCAAATCTGCGACATCACAATCAATGACTTTCCTGTTAAAGCATTAATGGACTCAGGAAGCCTTGTAACCTTGGTGCATGCTAGCCTGGTGACTGGGGACTTAGAGTCTAAAAAGCATATGAGCGTTGTGTGTATACATGGTGATACAAAAGTGTACCCTATAGTGCTGGCTAAAGTCGGGACTGAACAAGGCACCGTACAATATGAAGTGGGTGTGGTTAAAAACCTCATGCATAATGTAATATTGGGGCGCGATTTTCCATTATTCTGGGCTCTCTGGGAAAAAAGGAAAATCCCCAAAAGGAGTGAGGATACCTCTAAGGTGGTTGCCTTGTCCACTGTGAATGATAAAAGGATACAGGATGAAAATGATTGTTTTCCTTTGCAGGTCCTGGCTGGGGAGGAGGAGGCTCCTCCCACTGAGCAAAATATACTAGACTTAGAGGTGTCTAGCGATAATTTTGGGGCTGCACAATTACAGGACCCCACTCTCAAAAATGCGAGAGAGCAGGTTGCTGTTATGAACGGGGTACCTCAGGAACCAGATGCTGAAAAAAGATTTCCACATTTTTCGGTGACTTTTCTATAGAGTCAATAAGGTTAAGGATGAGATTGTGGAACAGCTTCTGGTACCTAAGCCGTACCGGCGTCAGGTGCTTGACATGGCACATAACCATGTTCTTGGGGGACACTTGGGGACTGACAAAACGCGAGAGAGGGTTCTCCAGAGGTTTTTTTGGCCGGCCATATATGATGACATTAAAAAATACTGTGAGTCGTGCCCCACATGTCAGGTTAGTGCCCCAGTGTCACATTTTCGCAGTCCGTTGGTTTCACTCCCTATTATAGAGGTGCCTTTTGAGCGTATTGCCATGGATTTAGTGGGTCCCATTATAAAGTCAGCTAGAGGACACCAGTATATTTTGGTAGTCATGGATTATGCGACCCGCTATCCTGAGGCTGTACCCTTAAGAAACACTGCATCTAAAACAATTGCACGTGAGTTGTTTTATATGTTTTCTAGGACTGGGATCCCCAAAGAAATCCTAACTGACCAAGGTACGCCATTTATGTCGAAAGTAATGAAGGAGTTATGCAAACTATTTAAAATCTCACACATCCGTACCTCTGTATACCACCCCCAGACGGACGGATTGGTGGAGAGATTTAATAAAACTTTGAAACATATGTTGAAGAAAGTGGTGGCAAAAGATGGTCGTGACTGGGATCATTTATTACCCTACCTCATGTTTGCTATTAGGGAGGTGCCCCAAGCGTCCACAGGGTTCTCACCATTCGAGTTGGTCTATGGTCGTCACCCTAGGGGTCTACTGGACATTGCAAAAGAGACATGGGAGAATGAGTCCACCCCATACAAGAGTGTTATTGAGCATGTAGCACAAATGCAGGACCGTATAGCCACTGTAATGCCCCTGGTAAGGGAACACCTCCAGAGGGCTCAAGAGGCCCAAAGTAGAATTTACAACCGGTCCGCAAGAATCAGGACATTCAACCCAGGCGATAGGGTCCTTATACTAGTCCCCACTGTTGAGAGTAAATTCTTGGCGAAGTGGCAAGGTCCCTATGAAATTGTTGAAAAGATCAGTGAGGTGAACTACAAGGTGCACCAACCAGGTAAAAGGAAGCCTTTCCAAGTTTATCACATAAACTTGATCAAGCCCTGGAAAGACAGGGAATCCTTGGTGGCGACAAATACTGTTAATAATTTGTCACAACCAATCCCTCCAGTCAAGGTAGGTGATACTCTATCAGTGTCACAGAAACAGGAGGCTCAGGAATTTTTACAGAAAAACAAAAACAAGTTCTCTGACCTCCCAGGGCGTACACACCTCATCCATCATCACATTGAAACTGAGCCTAGAAGCAGAGTAAACCTTAAGCCCTATAGGATACCGGAGGCACGTAGGGAAGCCGTATCTGCCGAGGTAAAACGTATGCTTGCTCTGGGGGTAATTGAGGTGTCACAGAGTGAATGGTCCAGCCCAATTGTGCTAATCCCAAAGCCCAATGGAACTTGGAGGTTCTGTAACGATTTCAGAAAGTTGAATGAGATCTCCAAGTTCGATGCGTATCCTATGCCCAGGGTAGATGAGTTGATTGAGAAGTTGGGTAACGCCAGGTACATAACCACCCTCGATCTCACAAAGGGCTACTGGCAGATTCCACTTTCTGGTGAGGCTAAAGAGAAAACTGCATTCTCTACCCCTGATGGGCTATTCCAGTATGTAGTGATGCCATTCGGGTTACATGGAGCGCCTGCAACTTTCCAGAGGTTGATGGACTTGATTCTGCGACCACATCGTGATTACTCAGCTGCCTACCTCGATGATGTGGTCATTTTTAGCCCTGATTGGGAAAGTCACCTCTGTAAGGTACAGGCCGTGTTGGATGCCATAAGTGATGCGGGGTTGACCATAAATGCCGAGAAGTGTGCTCTAGCCCTAGAAGAGGCCAAATATCTAGGCTACATTATTGGGAGAGGGTTGATTAAGCCACAGCTAAATAAAATTGAGGCAATACAGAATTGGCCTAGACCCCTGACAAGGAAACAGGTTAGAGCTTTCCTGGGTATTACGGGGTATTACCGTAGATTTGTGCCGAACTTTGCCTCAGTTGCTGCTCCACTAACTGACTTGACAAAGGGCGGAAAGACAGCAATGGTCACGTGGACCCCAGAGGCCGAGAAGGCTTTCCAAAGCCTTAAGTCTGCCTTGTGCCAACCACCTGTGTTAGTCACCCCCGATTTTAGGCGAGAATTTCTGGTCCAGACAGATGCCTCTAACACAGGCTTAGGTGCAGTACTCTCACAAGTAGTGAATGGTGAGGAGCATCCGGTGACGTACTTGAGTAGAAAACTAACCCCGGCCGAGAAAAATTATGCCATTGTGGAGCGAGAATGTTTGGCAGTGAAGTGGGCCCTAGAATCTTTAAAGTATTACTTGCTAGGCAGGAAATTCAAGTTGGTGACAGACCATGCCCCCCTAACATGGATGAAGTTAAACAAGGAGAGAAATGCAAGAGTGACTAGATGGTTTCTCTCCCTACAAAACTTTAATTTCACTGTGGAACACAGGCCAGGGAAATTACAGGCAAATGCTGACGCATTGTCGAGGGTGAGTTGTCTGTGGGGACAAAAGGCTCAGCCCTCCGGTCTGAAAAAGAGGGGGGGGATATGTAGACATGTCACTGGAGAAGTGATCGAGGGGGTGTACATCTCACCTAGGTTGCTACACAGTGTGAGATGGTAAATCCAGGATGGATCAGTTTCTCAGCAGCGATATGCTGCTGAGTGGTTATTTAATTTTGCCGGGCCTGGGTTTATATGGAATGGCAGGTAGGTTTGGTAGAGGGACCTGTCATTCCACATCCCCCGATCCAGTTCTGGGTTTGGGATCAGGTGAGCTTTGATCCTAATTAGCCTGGGAAGCTAAAGGCTCTGCAGGGTCTGCAGGTGATTGCTCTCAGCCAGGGAATGAACAATCTGTGTGTTGAAGGAAGCTGCAAGCACAGCCACTGCTGGAGCTAAAACTCACCCTGCGACATCCAGGCGAAAGACGCTGTGTTTGTAAGTGTCAGATAGGTGAGCAGAACCTGTTAGTAAGCGCCCAGCCGGGCTAGGACTTTTATTTTTGTTGTACTTAGAAAGCACGGTGTTGCTGTATATTTTGTTTGCTGGACTGTTTGTACCACGAATAAACGCCAAGATCTGCTTTATAAATTCCAAGTCTGCTGTGAACTGTGTCCAAACACACCCTACCCCGGGAAGATCCCTTACAATATATATATATATATATATATATATATATACAGCCTCCTACATATATATCCACTGCATTCTAGTGTAGCCAAGCCTTTATCTGACTGCAGGTAGTTCCTGGTCTATGTTTCCAAATACACTTTCAGGCAGGCAGGCCAGGCAGGTGATTCAGTGATCTGCAGTGCATAAAGATATATATACTGTCTCCTACATATACAGTATATCCACTGCATTCTAGTCTAGCCAAGCCTATACCTGACTGCAGGCCATTGCTGGTGTAATTTTTCTAGTAAACTTCAGGCGGTGTTTTGCTAATCCAATTTTTCAGCATGTCTGGAAGGCCACCAAGGAAAAGCAGACACTCACAGGCCACTAAAAGTGGGCAAACAGGCTCTGTGTCTACAGCCAAGGTTGCTGTTCATGGATATGGTGCATCCTCAGCACGTGGCCGTGGGGCACGCTTGTCCTTTTTTTCGCCAGCTGGTCGTGTTGAGCCACAACATGCAGAAGAGTTGGTAGAGGGGATGACAAAGCCGTCCTCATCCTCCTCATCCTCTGTCACCCAGGCTAAGAGAAGTTTGGCTGCCAATGGAGCTGCCAAAGCTGCCTATTCCATCGGCTCAATGGCATCAGTCACTCCTTCCCTAGCCCCACCATCATGTCATGAGGAGTCCCCCGAACTGTTTGACCACAGTGTCGGGTACATGCTGCAGGAGGATGTGCAGGATGTACCCAGGTTGAGGATAAAGGCAGTAATGTGAGCCCAGAGAGAGGGGGTGCTCAAAAAGGAAAAGAAACTGCAGCATACTGCCAGGTTTGCTCCAGGGGCGAGGAGGGAGGGGATGATGAGGTCACTGACTCTACGAGAGTGCCTGATAGAAGAGAGGAGGAGGAGGAAGAGGAGGCACATCTCCAACGAGGCAGCTTTTTTGAGCAGCAGATTGCACCATTGCTGTTTGCAACATATGTCTGAAGAGTATCAAGTGTGGCCAAAACAGTAGCCGCTTGGGCATCACATGCTTGACCAGACATATGTCAAGCTCCCATGCAGTCCGTTGGTAACAGTACTTAAAAGACCCACACCAAAGAACAAGGCAGACCTCTTTCTACTCCTCATCAGCTGGGATCTCCAACCCCACTATACGTTCAGTCCGCTCAGAGACCTGCACTGAGAGGAATGAAAGTTTAGAATTAGCTGTCCCAAGCACTTGCGGGCAATATGCTAATGGCACACCTAAATCTGATTGTAGCAGGCAAATTTCCCTACCCCAGTTGCTAAATCGACTAAAGAAATTTGGTCTCAGTCATCCACATACTCAGCGGCTGAATGCTAGTTTGGCCAAATTGCTAGCACTCCAACTGCTGCCTTTTCAGCTGGTAGACTCTGCCCCCTTTTGAGAATTTGCGGTACCTCAGTGGCAGGTTTCAAACACCTTTTTTTACTCGGAAGGCCATGCCGGCTCTCTACTGGCATGTGGAAGGCAATGTCTTGGCCTCTTTGGACAGGGGCGGTCAATGGTAAGGTGCATATTACCGCTGACTCATGGTCCAGCAGGCATGGACAGGGAAGTTACCTTTCTTTCACGGCACACTGGGTAACCCTGCTGGCAGTTGGGAAGGATGCAGGACAGGGTTCAGTAATATTGGAGCTTGTTCAGCCCCCACACCTCCAAAATGCTGGTAGGTGATTCTGCCACACCTCTCTCCTCCACCCCCTCCTCTTCTTCTTCCTCGATGGCCTCTTCCTGTGCAGATTTGTCCTCAGAACCAGCGGTGCTCCGTAAGCGTTCTAGGGGCTACGCAAGCACTCAGGCAAAAAGATGCCTTGCGGTGCTTGGGTTGGTCTGCTTAGGGGACAGTAGTAACACTGGGGCAGAGATTCTGGCATCTCTGCAGGGGTAGGTTCAGAGGTGGTTGACACCATGCCAGCTTCAGCCAGGAATGGTGGTTTGCAACAATGGCACCAACCTCCTCTCTGCCCTCCGACAGGGACACTTGACCCATGTTCCCTGTTTGGCTCACATTCTTAATTTGGTGGTTCAGTGGTTATTGTGCAGGTACCCGGGCTTACAGGATCTCCTGAAGCAGGCCAGGAAAGTCTGTGGGCATTTCCGCCGGTCATATAATGTCAGTGCTCAGCTGGCTGACCTTCAAAAGGAATGCAACCTGCCCAAGAACCACCTCATCTGTGACATGCCCACCAAGTGGAACTCAACATTGGCAATGTTGCAGCGGCTGCACACACAGCAGAGGGCCATCAATGAGTACCTGCGCGAGTATGGCACCAGGACAGGGTCAGGGGAGCTTGGCTTTTTTTTGCCACGCTAGTGGCTAATGATCAAGGATGCATGCACTGTCCTGTCACCATTTGTGGAGGCCATGAGGATGGTGAGCAGTGACAGTGCATGCATCAGTGATACTGTCCCTCTTGTCTTCCTGTTGGAGCACATGCTGCATGGAATAATGGACAGGGCACTTGAGGCTGAGCAGAGGGAGGAAGAGGACTTCCTTACCTCTCAAGGCCCCCTTTATCCAGACAGTATTCCTGCAGGCCCGCCTATCACACAGGAAGAGGAGGAGGAGGATTGTGTCAGCATGGAGCTGGAGCCTGGCACTCAGCATCAGCAGTAGTCTTTAAGGGATTGTTTTCTGTCCCCAGAAACCCATGGACTTGTATGTGGCTGGGAGAAGGTGGCTGCGGATCATGTCGTCCTTAGTGACCCAGAGGACTCCGGACCAAATGCCTCAGTCAACCTGTGCTGCATGGCCTTCCTGATCCTGGAAAGCCTGCAAAAGGACCCTTGTATTCATGGTATCAAGGAGAGGGATCGGTACTGGCTGGCAACCCTTCTTGATCCACGTTACAAGGGTAAGGTTGTGGAACTTATCCAGCCTTTGCAGAGGGAGCAGAGGATGAAACATCTTCGAGAGGCCTTGCAGAAAGGTTTGTGCAATGCGTTTCCAGAGCTTGGGAGGTTGCCTTTCCTGGTCCTCCTGGACAACGTGTTGCTGAAGCTTCAGTCAGTCACGGAAGGAGCGGTGGGGAAGGTGGCCGTCTGACCGATGCTTTCAGACAATTTTTTTGTCCACAGCCCCAAGGTCTGATCGGTTCCAGCAACCATCGCCGTTGTCTGATTTACATGGCCAGATTGGCCAAATTACAAACAGATTCAACTTAAGAACAAACCTACAGTCCCTATCTTGTTTGTAACCGGGAACCACCTATATACTGCTGTTTAGGGTACATAGGGCCTGGGGGCCCCATGCCTTTTCTTTTTTTAATTTGAGTGTGGGTTTCCCCTTAATATCCACACAAGACTTAAAGGGCCTGATAATGGGCTGGGGTTTACCCATGCCGTTTTCTCAATAATTTTCATCCATATTGACGGGACCCGACGTTACATTACAGCCGCAAGCAGTTTTAAATGACTTTTATTCCTTTAGAAATGTCATTTTTGTGCAGGGACTGTTCTAAATATGGGAAACATGCCCCACTTTACAGGCATACTATAGACACCCCTGGGTATGATATTTAACCAGTTCCCTATCGCCATATTGTAAAATGAAGGCAGCAGGAACTGTTCCTCCCTCCGGGTGGGCGTCATATGACGTCCTCTGCTTCATGACATTGGGGAGGTCGTGCTCGCTCGCCGCGTCACTGGGGATCCAATGCGCATGTCCGGCGGGCACGATGTCCGCCAGGCACCTGTGATTGCATGGTAACAGAGCCGTAACGTGGATCTGTGTGTGTAAACACACAGATCCACGTCCTGTCAGGGGAGAGGAGAACCGATCGGATGTTCCTTGTACAGAGAAACACCGATAGGTCTCTTCCCCTCATCAGTCCCCTCCCCCCACTGTTAGATTCACTCCCTAGGACACACATTTAACCCCTGCAGTACCCCCTAGTGTTAACCCCTTCCCTGGCAGTCACATTTATACAGTAATCAGTGCATTTTTTATAGCACCGATTGCTTTATAAATGCGAATGGTCCCAAAATAGCGTTGGATCTGTCCGCCGCAATGTCATAGGTCATGATAAAAATCGCAAATCACTGCCATTAGTAGTAAAAAAAAAAAAATAAATAATAATAAAAATGACAAATCTATCCCCCATTTTGTAGACGCTATAACTTTTGTGCAAACCAATCAATATACGCTTATTGGGAATTTTTTTTACCAAAAATATGTAGAAGAATACATATCGGCCTAAATAGAGGAAAAACATATTTTTTTTATTTCTAAATGGGATATTTATTATAGTAAACAGTAATAAATATAATGTTTTTTCAAAATTGACGCTCTTTTTTTGTTCATCGCGCAAAAAATAAAAACGCAGAGGTGATCAAACACCACCAAAAGAAAGCTCTATTTGTGGGGGGGGAAAAATTATCAAAATTCAATTTGGGTACAACATCACATGACCGCACAATTGTCATTCAAAGTGTGACAGCGCTGAAAGCTGAAAATTGGCCTGGGCAGGAAGGGGGTGAAAATGCCCTGTATTGAAGTGGTTAACCGGTTCCCGACCGCCACATTCCGATGTACGTTGGCAGAATGGCACGGCTGGGCAAATGGCGTACCTGTACATCCCTTTAAATTTGCCACAGTGCCATCACACGCACGCCGGCCAGGACCTCCGTGAGTCGGTTCGCGGGTCCCGCAGACTTGATACCCGCGATCATCTCACAGGGAGGAAGAACGCAGAGATGCTAATGTAAACAAGAATCTCCCCGTTCTGCCTAGTGACAGTGTCACTGATCTCTGCTCCCTATGATCGGGAGCAGAGATCAGTGACGTGTGTCACACTCCCACAGTTTGAAACATGCCCCAGGACACACTTAACCCTTACCCTGCCCCCTAGTGGTTAACCCCTTCACCGCCAGTGCCATTTACACAGGCATTTGTATAGCACTTATTACGGTATAACTGAAAATGGTCCCAAAAATGTGTCAAAATGTCCGATGTGTCCGCCATAATGTTGCAGTCATGATAAAAATCGCTAATCACCGCCATTACTAGTAAAAAAAAAAAATTAATAAAAATGCCATAAACTATCCCCTATTTTGTAAACGCTATAACTTTTGCGCAAACCAATCAATATTAACGCTTATTGCGTTTTTTTTTTACCAAAAATATGTAGAAGGATATGCATCGGCCTAAAATGAGGAAAAAAAATGTATTTTTATATATTTTTGGGGGATATTTATTATAGCAAAATGTAAAAAATAATGTGTTTTTTCAAAATTGTTGTTCTTTTTGTTGTTTATATCGCAAAAAAAAACAAAAACACAGGGGTGATCAAATATCACCAAAAGAAAGCTCTATATGTGGGAAAAAAAGGACGTCAATTTTGTCAGGATTGTCATTTAAAGCGACGCAGTGCCGAATCGCAAAAAGTGCTTTGGTCAGGAAGGGGGTAAAATCTTCTGGGGCTGAAGCGGTTAAAGGAATATTTCACTTTTATTTTTTCACTTTAAGCATCATTAAAATCAGTGCTCCTGAAAAAACGCCCATTATTAAAACTTTGTTTTGCATTGATACATGTCCCCTGGGGCAGGACCCAGGTCCCCAAACCCTTTTTAGGACAATAACTTGCATATTAGCCTTTAAAAATTTCCACTTTTGATTTCTCACATTTGAGTCCCATAGACTTTAATGGTGTTCGAATGTTCGCACAAACTTTTGGTATGTTTGCATGTTCTAGATGCGAACCGAACCGGGGGGTGTTTGGCTCATCACTAGTAACAGACAGCCTTGAGCTGTCATGCCCAACAACCTAGTCACTACAGACAGGTTCATTTTTTAGTCATAACTACAATCCAGATAAAGAAACATGGTCCATGTACACACACACACCTTTAGTTTCCACTAATCCCGTGCACTGTCAAAAATCAGGTTTATTAAAAAAAAATGAACATGCGAGATGCAGAACCTCCCTATTCCTCTGCAACTTGGTGAAACCCCATAAATGGCAGACTTTTATTGTAAGACTGCGTTGATTGTATTATCAAATGCCTTTTGGGGGAGTTTACTGTTACCTCTATACATATCATTGGGATTGTCTCTGTATTTCCACATGCTTGTCCTTCTCAAATAAAGAATTTATAAAAAAAAAAAAAAAATCAGGTTTATGACCTGGCATATACCCCAAGAAGGAAAGCCCGAGATGGCTGAACAGAAATACTTATCTTTTAGCAGGTAAATCAGATCAAGTGTCAGCTTACCAGATGGTGTTGACCTAATTAATTAACCACTTGACCACTGGGCACTTAAACCCCCTTCCTAACCAGACCAATTTTCAGCTTTCATTGCTCTCACACTTTGAATGATAATTACTCAGTCATGCAACACTGTACCCATATGAAATCTTTATCCTTTTTTTCACACAAATAGAGATTTCTTTTGGTGGTATTTAATCCCCGCTGTTTTTTTTTTTGCGCTATAAATCAAAAAAGACAGAAAATTTGGTAAAGAAAAGAAAAAAAATTATTTGTTTCTGTTAAAATTTATTGCAGAGTATTTCAGAGTGTTGCAGAGTATTGCACAGTATGGTCAGCAGAGTACTGGAGAGTTCTGTCACAGAGCAGCGCTGTGGGCACTACACATCCAGCTCTCAGCACTGCTGCAATCTCTCACGGATGTTTGCGGGAGCGCGCCCCAGGGGGCGCGCGACAGCAAGATTCTGCGGGGAAGTCCATGGACGCCCTTCCAGAAAAACCCGACCGCGCTGTAGCCGTCTTTTCGGCTATGGCCCGGTCGGCAAGTGGTTAAAAAAAGGTCAAACAGGCCTTAGCAAGATATTGCTTGCTGCAATGGGGGAGACTGTGCACTAGATTAGCCCCTCATACCGTCAGGCGTCACAGATGGGATATGAAATGAAATGCAGAGGCCAAAAAAAACTAAAATAGTGTAATCTCGTTTAATTATAAAAAATGTATAAAGACAAAATGCCAAATGGCTAATTACATGGTTGGTGCCATTGCCTGGCACTAAGGCGTCACAATTCCTGATGACGTGTTAAAACAAAACGTACGTCGAGGTGGTACTTGGTCACGCGATTGCATCATTTCCTGTCCCCCTGGTTGTCCGTCGCCATGAGTGGAACGCACGGCAGCTATCAGTGTCTACTCTGGGGCGCACATGTAATTTTCTGCTACACTTTACAGCCTTAGTGCCGGGCGATGGCACCAACCATGTAAGCAGCCATTTGGCATGCTTTATACATTTTTTATAATTAAACGAGATTCCACTATTTTTGGTTTCTTCTGCATTTCATTTCATATCCCATCTGTGATGGCTAATGTTATGAGGGGCTAATCCAGTGCACAGTCTCCCCCATTGCAGCAAGCAATATCTTGCTAAGGCCTGCTTGACCTTTTTTTTTTTTAATTAGGTCAACACCATCTGGTAAGCTGACACCCATTTATTGAGCACATTTGGGTGATTCTCTAGTCGATGAAGGTGTTTCATTATCTTCTGAATTGGAAGACTTGTTCACAGGATTCACTTCAAATTGGACTTATTACTTGCTCTATATTCACTAGTTTATGTGATTATTTTTTGATTTGAATGAGCAATCTTGCGTCACAACATAGGTTAAATATTGCCACTACGGCAATGTTTATTGTTTGTTTATTCAAATAAGGTTTGTTGTGTCACAATTCAGATTGATCACTGTTTATCATGGTATTGATTATGTTCGTTTGCACTATATTTATGTTATCACTACAGTTATCACTAGAGGTAGTATGGCGCCTTTATTTTTAATGATCATAAATTTTTGTCACATATGAACTAGGCAGGCTGTTGTTTCACATAGTAATATATATATATTACTATTTTTTTTTTTTTTTTTATATATAAGGTTTATTTTTTATTATTTTAGTTTTAGTTTTCCACTCAGCGCTCCCTATCAAATTTGTTTCAACTTGCACTAGTGTCAATATCACTCAGTTTGGGGTCAGCAGCTCACGATTTTTACCTTTTACTATTTACTGTTCACCTTTATATTTATAGGGATACACATCATTTTTTCAGCAGCTTCAGCTGCCCACAGTTAAAATGGTGGCTGCCAGACTTACTGGAGGGAGGCTTCTGCAGCATACTTGGCAAGTACAGAATCACAGTGTATATATAAAATAATATGCAAAGTGGTTGGAGGGAAGCTTCAGAACAGCAAAGATGTTTTTATTACAAATTATGTGAGCAGATTTCAGTTCCTCTTTAAGTTATGAGTTTGGAGCTTACACAGGGTTGAGGACACTATCCCTTAATTATTGCTGCTGGCAACATGACATGGTCCTCTCAGGCGTTACTTGATTTTTGCTCATTTACTTGTGTTCAGCCTGTCAAACTACTCCATCTTATGCATGTGCTCAGTGCTGATAGCATACATCACAGACATATAACCAAAGAGCTATACTGTAAGCATTAAATGAAAAAACCCTACTTTAAATATACTTTGCCCAATCTTTTAAAAACTTTGGATTATGTATATATTGGAGTATGAAAGGATTTAAAACTCTATCAGTTTTTTTTACAGGAAACAAAAGTAAACCCCTCAAAAGTGAGTAGAATGCTGCCTGTGTTCCCACTGGGGAAATTTCTGTCCTTGGTGACCACTTTGGCTGGGCCATAAAATGATAGGCAATCTGAAATTTTACAGTGGCCATCAAAACAGGAAGTGATGGGTATTCTTCCAATGGGAGTTCCCCTTACTATGGAGGGACACAGACAGCAAAACAAATAGTCTGGGCTAAGGAAGTGTAAGGATATTCAGTGTAGAAATATTACCCAACTCATTTTTAAGAAAGATACTTTCACGTTTTCTGTGTAATTGCCAGGAAGTACAAAGAGATATTGCAAACCTGCCATATTATAATGTAATAAGTAGCAGCATGCCACTACTTCCCTCTTATTTTCCTTTGGTTTGCAATAATGAAAATGTGGGTTATTTTTTTTACTGAGACTGGAACTGTGAACAGCACAGAAACCCTGCTAAAAGAAATTTTACTAAACAGAACAAAATGCACCATGTAGAGAACAGGGTAATATGGATCGTTTTTGCAAGAAACCCCAGACTGCTGCCAAGAAGGTATTTTTCCTTTCTGTAAAGAGGGCAACACATTGTAGTCTTTTTGAACTGATGGAGGGTCAGGGTCATTTGCAATGTTTTGATGCATAAGATATTCCCTTTATGGATTACTTGGTCAAAAAAAGATGACCATTTGTCATCTTTTTTTTTTATATGAACCCTACAGTTGCAAGTGTCCAGTTCATCCTGGTTCACAAACATAGTTTTTTTTGTTCATATGTATATTTGGCCAGGTCCAAATATTTTCTGTTTTAAGAGTAGATTAGGGTTGCCACCTGTCCGGGATTCAACCGGACAGTTCAGGTTTGCAATTGTGCGTCCGGGTTTAAGATTGCCTGAAACCCGGACACATTATTCAGACTGGACTGAGGCTTCCCAGCAGGGTTGCTGGCTGCAGTTGTCTAAGCTGAGAGTGTCTGTTACATTATCTTTCACACTGCCCAAAGCCCGCACTAACGACCCCCCCCCCAACACACACACACAGAGGGGAGAGGAGAGAGGGCTTGAGCTGCACCTCTTCCTCCCGCTCCTACCCCTCTGTGCCTGCTCACACTCCAATCCCCAGGGCTATGCCTCAGAAAAGGAAAGTGGGGGCTGAAATTTGAAGTCCAGCAGCCTCAGATACATCTGGATGAGAGGTCCCAACTGCCAAGGGGTGACTGAGCTCACCATCCATCCCTGCCTGTGACTGAAGTCTTCCCCTTCTCTCTCCTGCCTCTGAGTACACTAAGGTAAATCAGGGTTTCTTAGAACACACTTTACATCAGGGTTCCCCTTTACACCAGAGGCTGCATTGTTCCCCCTTACATTAGAGTCCTCTCCATACATCAGGGTTCTCAGTGTTCCCCCTTAAATCAGGGTTCCCAGAGCATCCCTTATGTTAGAGTCTCCATACTTCTCCCTTACATCAGAGTCCCGCTTACAGTAAAATGGAACTCTGTGGACTCTGACATAAAGGTGGACTCTTGTTGTTAACTTCATATGATTAAAAATGTTATTTAATTGCAAAGTATATGTATAGTTTTTACTATAAAACATAATTGCTGTGCGCCGGTAAAGTGTTTGGGTTTGACTTGAAGAAAAGGCGGCAACCCTAGAGTAGATCTCCAAAAACATTTTAAGCCTCCCGTTCATCAGCAGTAAGGATGAGCCGAACACCCCCCGGTCCGGTTCACACCAGAACCTGCAAACAGACCTAAACTTCGTGTGAACTTTAGAACCCTATTAAAGTCTATGGGACTCGAACGTTCAAAATCAAAAGTGCTAATTTTAAAGGCCATTATGCAAGTTATTGTCATAAAAAGTGTTTGGGGACCTGGGTCCTGCCCCAGGGGACATGTATCAATGCAAAAAAAAGTTTTAAAAACTGATGTTTTTTCGGGAGCAGGGATTTTAATAATGCTTAAAGTGAAACAATAAAAGTTTAATATTCCTTTAAATTTTGTACCTTGGGGGTGTCTATAATATGCCTGTAAAGGGGCGCATGTTTCCTGTGCTTAGAACTGTCCCTGCACAAAGTGTCATTTCTGCAGGAAAAAATGTCATTTAAAATCACTCGCGGCTATAATGAATTGTTGGCTCCCCGTAATACAGAGAACAGTCATTGATAAAAAAAAAAAAAAATTAAAATAAAATGTGTGGGGTTCCCCCCAAATTCAATTACCAGGCCCTTCAGGTCTGGTATGGATATTAAGGGGAACCCCGCGTCAATTTAAAAAAAAAAAAAAATGATGTGGGATTCCCCCCAAATATCCATACCAGACCTGAGGGTCTGGTATGGATTTTAAGGGGAACTCCACGCCAAATTAAAAAAAAAAATGGTGTGGAGTTCCCCATAAAAATCCACACCAGAACCTTTATCTGAGCATGCAACCTGGCAGGCCGCAGAAAAAGAGGGGGGATGAGAGAGCACCCCCCCCCCCGAACCGTACCAGGCCACATGCCCTCAACATGGGGAGGATGCTTTGCGGTCCTGGCCTGGCCTGTGGGTGTGGGGGTCTGCGGGCAGGGGGCTTATCAGAATCTGGAAGCCCCCTTTAACAAGGGGACCCCACATCCTGGACCCCCCCGTTTGAAATGGTAAGGGGGTACAAAAGTACCCCTACCATTTCACAAAGAAAGTGTAAAAAATAGCTAAAAAAGACACACACACACACACACACACACACACACACACACACACACACACACACACCGTTGTAAAAGTCCTTTTATTAAAAATAAAAAAAAGATTCCAGCGGTGGTAATCCACTCTTGCTATCCAGCGACGGATGATCATCTCTCCAGGGTCCAGCGATGATCAGATCAGCCACCGCTGGATAGCAAGAGTGGATTACCACCGCTGGAATCTTTTTATTTTTGCAACAGTATGTGTGTCTTTTTTAACAATTTTTTACACTTTCTTTGTGAAATGGTAGGGTACTTTTGTACCCCCTTACCATTTCAAACGGGGGGGTCCAGGATGTGGGGTCCCCTTGTTAAAGGGGGCTTCCAGATTCTGATAAGCCCCCTGCCCGCAGACCCCCACACCCACAGGCCAGGCCAGGACCGCAAAGCATCCTCCCCATGTTGAGGGCATGTGGCCTGGTACGGTTCGGGGGGGGGGTGCTCTCTCATCCCCCCTCTTTTTCGGCGGCCTGCCAGGTTGCATGCTCAGATAAAGGGTCTGGTGTGGATTTTTATGGGGAACTCCACACCATTTTTTTTTTTAATTTGGCGTGGAGTTCCCCTTAAAATCCATACCAGACCCTCAGGTCTGGTATGGATATTTGGGGGGAATCCCACATCATTTTTTTTTTTTTTTTTTTAATTGACGCGGGGTTCCCCTTAATATCCATACCAGACCTGAAGGGCCTGGTAATTGAATTTGGGGGGAACCCCACGCATTTTATTTAAAAAAAATGTTTTATCAATGACTACTCTCTGTATTATGGGGAGCCGACAATTGCCATGTTGGGTATCTATTTACTCACCGTATCTTCATCTATCACATTATGTAAAAAAATTGGGCTAACTTTACTGTTTTTTTTTTTTTCTAAACATGAAACAGTTTATTTTCTGAAAAAAACGTGTTCGAAAAATTGCTGCGCAAATACCGTGCAACAACCACCATTGTATTCTCTAGGGTCTTTGCTAAAAAAAAACATATATAATGTTTGGGGGTTCTATGTAATTTTCTAGCAAATAAATTATGAATTTTACATGTAGGAGAGAAATGTCAGAATTGGCCTGGATGCAAAGTGGTTAATACAGCTGCTGAAGTGTACTCTATGCTTTTAGCTTACTCGCTGGAAGATGGAACAGATTTTTTTGGTAACATGGCATGTTCATAAACACCTGCAGCAAATGCAGTAGTTGTGAATCAGGTACAATTATCAGACACAATTGCCTCTGACAAGCCAATGGAGAAACACAGCAAATTACTTATACATTGGGAAGAAAGGTTCTTGGTCACTTCCCAAAAGCTTTGGTTAGATTTGGATGTGTGGATTTGCATGCAACAGTTTTTTTAAAAATAATATTTAGGTTGTTTCATTAATTTTTATTTTTTTTTTTAAACTAGAAATAGTCATGCACACAATATAATTTTTTCTTATTTAAATATTGTATTGCAAAATAAGTTACAAAAGAGTCAGCAAGAAAACCAGCACAATATTATTATTTTGTTATGGTCCTACCATAATAAACATAGAAAAAAAAAAACATTAAAAAATATTACAAATGTTTTTTATTTATCAATATCTTTTAGGTCATATCAGTATTTTCTGCATGCTTTGTTATATTTAACAGTTTCTCTATCACTGTATAATTGCTTACAAAAATATTTTTTTATTTGATTATTGAAACGAAAAAAAAAAATAGATAACCACTTCTATTACCTTTGTTAAATGAACAAAAATCCTTTTTTTAACATATATATGATACAGCTGTTGAACTAGAAATTTCAAAAATAATTCACAGTATACAAGGAGAAAAAGCTAATGTCATCAGTCTGGTCTAGCCATTGTTTAGTTAATAAATATTTTCATGCAACGGTGTTTTGGTAGCTTTCCTAATAGAATATGAACAGAATCTTTTACAGTTTTTTTTGTTTCAAGTAACATCCTGTCACATAACGGGCACCAATCTATGATTTATATATTGGCTCCTATCTTGTTTGATAAGTAGCAGCTAAATAATAGCTTATAGCTGCTTATCTGTGTGAAGCAGAAAGCAGTTATACTTGTTTCAGGCTATAGGACAATTAACTATTCTTCCTCTGAATAATTAATGAAAAATTATAGCTTTTTTTTCTTTTATTTACAAGATTGTAATTTAATTGGAAACGTGGCTTCCTATGTTGATGACATCAAGTGTTAACTCCACTTTAGGCTACATTTACTTGGGTGCGAAAATTTTACCTTATTACGCTTGTTTTTCTCTAGCACAAAAGTTCTTGTGTAATGCTCAGTAAATACTTGTGCAAAATTGTCCTCCTTTTTTTTTTTTTTTCTTCCCAAATACTACATCTGGAATACGTACATACGTATGTCCTCAGATACAGATTTTGTGTTACAGATAAATATTTACTTGTGTGTCTGTGTAATTGTCTCCATTGAAAACAATTCAGCTGCGTTCAGACCAATAAATAGAAAAGGCTTGTAAATGCATTTTTTATGCCTGTGTGAAAGGCCTAAGTCATTTTACCATGATGTTATAGTTGATAGAATGTAAATTAGACACCAAGAGGAGTTTCCAATCCCTTTATATCTCTATTAGGGTGGTCTAACGGTCCTGAAGTTCTTTAACCACTTGCTTACTGGGCACTTAAACCCCCCTCAGTCCCAGACCAATTTTCAGCTTTCAGCGCTGATGCACTTTGAGTGACAATTACGCGGTCATACCACACTGTACCCAAATGAATTTTTTATCATTTTTTTCCCACAAATAGAGCTTTCTTTTGGTGGTATTTAGTTACAGCTCGGAGTTTTATTTTTTGCTAAACAAACAAAAAAAGATGCAAAAAAAAAAAAAAAAAAAAATCATGTTTTAATAGTTTGTTATAAAATTTAGCAAACGGGTCATTTTTCTCCTTCATTGAAGTGCGCTGATTAGGCGGCACTGATAGGCTGCATTGGTGGGCACTGATGGGCTGCATTGGTGGGCACTGATGGGCTGCATTGGTGGGCACTGATAGGCTGCACTGGTGGGCACTGATAGGCATAGTTAAGGCGGCACTAATAGGCACAGATAAGGCGGCACCGATGGGCACAGATAAGGCGGCACTGATGGGCAAAGATGGGCACAGATAAGATGGCACGGATGGGTGGCACGGATAAGTGGCACGGATGGGTGGCACGGATGGGCACTGATAGGTACCACAGATAGATGGGACTGATGGGCACTGATAGGTGGCACTGATAGGTGGCTCTGATAGGTGGCACTGCTGGGCACTGATGGGCGGCACTGCTGGGCACTGATGGGCGGCACTGCTGGGCACTGATGGGCGGCACTGGGGTGCAGCACCTGAGGCAGATTTTGGGTGGCACTGTGGGTGGCACTGCTGGGTGGCACTGTGGGTGGCACTGTGGGCACTGCTGGGTGGCACTGTGGGCACTGCTGGGTGGCACTGTGGGCACTATGGGCACTGCTGGGTGGCACTGACAGGGGGGCACTTACTTTATTTCAGGATGGCACTGCGGGTGGCAGGTGGGCACTGGCAGGGGGCAGGTGTCCTTTTACATTGCTGGCCGTGATCGGGACTGATGTCCCGAACACGGCCGCCGGCGATCGGCTTTTTTTTTTTCTCCTCGCGCTGTCAGCGCGAGGAGGAATACTAGCCGATTACCGGCTCCGTTTTATCACATGATCAGCTGTCATTGGCTGACAGCTGATCACGTGATAAGGGGTCGGGATCGACCCCTTACACGGATCGGTGATCAGGCGAGTCTCACGGACTCGCCGATCACAGAGCGCGCCGCGCGCGCCCCTCAGGGGGCGCGCAGGCCGCTCGTAACCGGGACTACGTCAATAGACGTAGTCCCGAAAATGTGGGTCCGCGCTATTGCCGTCATTTTGCAATAGCGCGGATCCCAAGTGGTTAATATGCAAATAGTGACTTTAGCAGAACACATTTAGGCTTTGCACTGACACTTTCCACTATCTCACTATTGCCAGTGAAGCATTCATCATCATTGCACAGAGCAGTGGTAAAAGCATTCTGTGGTATGCAGCTTTCTGCTATAGAAACTAAGATTTTACACGGGTGCCAACAAAAAAAAAAAACCCCAAAACAATTATCTTCTATTTTGATTCCTTAGCAATAGCAGCATAATTATCCACATTGTGTTAAGTTTCCTTCTAAAATGTAATCTTGCCTCAGAGTGACAGATTCACTTTGACCAGTGTAGTTCCCTCTAAATTAGGTAGGTGCTAGAGTTAGTTTTTTGGCCAGTGCAGGTACACTTAAGCCCCATACACACAAAAAAATGCTGCTTTCGAATCGATCGTACGACAATCGGATCATTAGTACAGAGCTTTCGAGAGCCGATCAGGGCAGTTCATCCGATATTATTCTATCGAACATGCATGAATTTTTTTTTCGTACAATGCCAGATCGTACGATTTTCGTTTAATCAGTACAGCTGTTGATAGGGAACCCCCAGAAGTTAGGGGATTCCAATAACATGTTAACTGCTGAACCACATTATAAAAGATGTATTTAATATTCAAGCCTATGGTTTTAGCCATAGGCAGGGGAGCATGCATATACAGTACATACAGTACATGGTGAAGTCATTGCTCTACCTGAGGCTGGGAGCCTTAAAACATTTATACAATTCTAAAAGGGGGGTGGAGATCTTGTGAGTCTGCTTTGAAGGTCTGATCAAGTTATAATTATATTTATATTCACAAAGGGATGGTCACTTCGCACCTAGCTGTCACTTCCAGATTCTCTGGGAAAATCCCCCCCTTACAGCTGGAGGTGTGAATGGCATTTGGACACTATCAAGACAGCTATGAAAACACATCCTGTGTATTTGAAACAAATACACTTGCTTAATCAGAATACATGTTTTTGATAATCATGACAAAATTGTTTATAAATAAATGGCGATTCCATTTACTCGCTCAATGTCATTCGAAAATACAATCCAAATGCATTACAACACCATGACATCACTTCTGATTTTTTGTTCTGTCGTACGAGAATTTTTGTGATTTTAGTAAACTCATCAGATTCAATGTGAGATTAGCATGCAAAAAAAAAAAAACGGATGATCATTCGTGCGATAATCGGATCGTGTGTAACGGGCATTAGGCAAGCCTAGCTGAAAGCTAAGCCTGTTTGTTTTGATCTGGGGAGTGGTTTAGTGTAGGCTGTGACTCACAGATTGCATCACCTTTTGGTTACCTCCCTTTGGCCTTTAGAAGATTTGAGAGGCAGAGGAAGGGAAGAGAGGTTTGGTAGGGGATAGGCCTTCTTAAATACCTTTGGGTCTGCCCAGCTGGGGAGGAGCTGTTTGGGTGGAAGAACTGAGAGATGGAGTATTAGGCTGTCGGGGCCTTGGAGGGAGCAGCTGCCCCTCCCGCCCAACCCTAGTACCGGCCCTACTGGAGATTTTAGTCGACTAAAACGTAGGACATTTTAGTCTACTAAAATGTACTGGAGATTTAGTCGACTAAATGCGGCTAAAACAATTGCAGAAGACTAAAATTGGACTAAAACTAAAATGCCATTAACACTGCTATGTTGTCATGTAGATCTCAACCCCCAAAAGGTTGCCTACCCCTGCTCTAATCAATGGGAAAAGTATATTTTAGGTACATACAGGCAACTTCAGTACAGAAGAGGAACCTAAACAACCATAAGCC
Organism: Lithobates pipiens; assembly: GCF_037356315.1. NCBI lineage: Eukaryota > Metazoa > Chordata > Amphibia > Anura > Ranidae > Lithobates > Lithobates pipiens. The sequence continues at coordinate 241,155,699 of NW_027507758.1, read as the reverse complement.
CCATACACACTATCAGTTTTTCCTTCAGATTTACCAAAACCATATAATATGAGGTCAAACCTTAGGAGTTTCAATGTGTATGCAATCAGGCAGGCCCTTGTACTACATGGTTTTGGTAAACCTGAAGGAAAAAAACTCAGCAGAAAAACTGATAGTGTGTATGGGGCTTTACTGTAAGTACGTTCAGCATTTATGTTGTTCTTTATGGGATAGTGTTCAGCAGAGCAGTTCAGTGACCATATAAAATTTATAATGTGTCACACACTGGAAGTTAGCGCCAGCTAGCATCACTAGATATGTCACAGGACATTCCGCTTTGTGCTTTTGGGGGTAAGGGCAGATGGGTACTTTTTGCCATGTCTGCTGCTGCAACAGTTTTGTGCTGATTTTTTTCACATGATATTAAAGTTACTTAACTTCCCTGTTAAATATCACTTGCTCAAACTCAAACTCCTCGATCTACACAAAATACAATATAAATATATTCAATGTGTCCTTACTGCGGTGAAGCAAACAATAGGTAAGGCCTTAGGCCTATAAGAGCTCAACTCTCTTCATAAAGCAGTGAATAAAGCAAGAATTATGCATCATACATACTAGGAGGAGAACAGCTGGGGGAGTCTATGGTGGACAAGGATCTGGGTGTTCTGGTAAATTATAGACTTAACCACTTAAGCCCCGGACCAATTTGCAGCCAAAGGACCAGGCCCCTTTTTGCGATTCGGCACTGCGTCGCTTTAACTGACAATTGCGTGGTCGTGCGACATGGCTCCCAAACAAAATTCCTTTTTTTCCCACAAATAGAGCTTTCTTTTGGTGGTATTTGATAACCTCTGTGGTTTTTATTTTTTGCGCTATGAACAAAAATAGAGCGACAATTTTGGAAAAAAATTCAATATTTTTTACTTTTTGCTATAATAAATACCCCCAAAGAATATATAAAAAAAATGTTTTTTCCTCAGTTTAGGCCGATACGTATTCTTCTACATATTTTTGGTAAAAAAAACGCAATTAGCGATTATTGATTGGTTTGCGTTATAGTGTTTACAAAATAGGGGATAGTTTTATATCATTTTTATACATTTTTTTTTTAATAGCAATGGTCGGCGATCAGCGATTTTTATTGTGACTGCGACATTATTGCGGAAAACATCAGACATTTTTGACACATTTTTGGGACCATTGTCATTTATACAACAATCAGTGCTATTTAAATGCACTGATTCCTGTGTAAATGACACTGGCAGTGAAGGAGTTAACCACTAGGGGGCAGTGTAGGGGTTATGTATGACGTTATGTTTTTTTTTTATTGTAGGGGGCGTGGCCTGGCATGTGACGTCACTGATCGTTCTTCCCTATAAAAGGGAACAGACGATCAGTGATGGCCACACTAGGAAGCACGGGGAGAGGTTTGTTTACACAGACCTCTCCTCGTTCTTCAGCTCTGTGACCCGATTGCAGGACATCAGGTTTGCTGGTCCCGTGGTCACGGAGCTCAGGACTGGGTCGGGAGCACGCCGCCGGTGGCACGCTCCCGTCCCACGGCTGGGCACTTAAAGAGCCACGTACAGGTACGTGATTGTGCCCAGCCGTGCCATTCTACCGACGTATATTGGTGTGAGTCGGTCCTTAAGTGGTTAATAATAGCATGCAGTACCAAGCAGCAATTTCTAAAATTAGCAAAATACTTTCTTGTATTAAAAGAGGTATAGGCTTCAGAGATAAAGACATAATTTTGCCATTGTACATTGGTAAGACCTCATCTGGAATATGCAGTTTAGTTTTGAGCACCAGGTCACTTAAAAAGGAAAAAGAGCAGGGAAGGGCAATCAAACTGAGTGAGTGGACTACTTTATCAAAAGCAGTCAAACATGCTTGAAAATCCTCCACTTAGATTTCACCATACACATTGGAAGATAGATTGCATGAACACCAATAGGATCTTCCTTAGACAGACTCTCATCACATCAGGACATCATGTAAATAGGTATAAAAAACCTAATTGTGCAGTATTACTGACAATTACATTTATTAAGAGTACAGCAAAGGCCAGAATACACACAAACGCAGTAAAAAGCACATTTCAGTCCAATAAAAAAAACACGCCCTTGATGATGTCTGGTTACCGCAAAACTCAATGTGAGGAGTTGGGTTACATGACGTTACCAAGCTCAACAGCCGGCCATCACACTGGATGGAAAAATTGATAATTTTTATTGGAGACCACTCATTTGGGTAAGCCCTTGTACACACGGTTGGAAGATTCCGTCGGAATGTGTCCGATCTGAGCGTTTTGTTGGATATTCCGACTGTGTGTGGTATGCATCGGACTGTTTCCGTCGGAATATCCGTCGGACCAAATTTTCCAACTTGCCGGAAATATTTTCCGACAAACTGCTCCGATCGGACATACTCCGATCATGTGTAGAGAATTCCGATCGGACAAAGTGCCACGCATGCTCAGATCAAATTCCTACATCAAAGCTATTGGCTACTAGCCTGAACGTAGTCCCATCGTAACGAAATTACGTCATCACGTTCTGAATGATTGGATTTTCCAACAACTTTGTCCGACCGTGTGTATGCAACAGTTTTGGACAAGATCCGTCGGACAAAATCCGACGGATTTGGTTGTCGGAATGTCCGACCGTGTGTACAACGGCTAAGAGTCAGTGTGAACCTTTCCTACTTGGTGACGGATACTTCCCAGCACTTTCCTTTGTGTGGACCTACACCTATTTTTATTGAGATGTCATATTTTCTCAACATTGGGACTTTTTATCAATTCTTAGCGCTGCACTTTGTGATTTATGTTATTTTGTCTTTTTGCCAGGAGATTTGTGTCAGCAGCTGTGTTGCTATTATTAACACTATCATTCATTAGCATGGATATTTTTGGTTTTTATTTCTTGTCCCTGGAGTTTTTGTTAAGTCAAGTGGGCATCCCATAATCTCCAATCCTTACCCAAGTTATTATCCCTCAATAAAAAAACAAAACAAAGTCGTGGACTGTTCTCTGACTCAGAGTACCTTTGGAAATTCTGTGCCTGGCTGTGCAGGGTGGGTGATCCCTTTATACTTGTGGTTCCTTGGGGGGGGGGGTGCTACACCCCTTACATGGTTACTGTTGGAAGACCCCTACACAGGTTACTGTAAGGAAATAACTTCCTCTTTTAGGGCTGGATTCACACCTATGCATTTTTAGTGCTTTTTCATTTTGCAGATTTGCACTACAGAACGTATTCTGTAAAAACCAGGTTAAATGGACTGTAGTGCAAATCTGCAAAATGCAAAAAGCACTAAAAATGCATAGGTGTGAATCCAGCCTTACATTGTTGTTGCCATCTGAGGCATTTTGACAGCTTCCCATATCAAATATTAATCTTCACCTTTCTGTTTTTATTCCATTTTACTATTTTTTAATCAAAATAGTTGTACTGTTTGTATCACTGTTTTATGTGGGAAAATCCAATAAAAACATTAAACACTTGCAATATGCCCAACCTGCATTGTACTGAGAATGCCCCCCCCCCCCCACACTGATACCCACTATGATTGTACAGAGTGGGAGTCTGGGACCTGCTGATTGGCTGTGTCCAATTACAGCCCTGAATCCTGTGTTTACAATCAACGCAGGGCTCTGTACAGAGGGAACAATCTCTGTGTTTCTTTTTCCCCCACACCAGGAGTGACAGTGTCTAGTATTAGTATTGATTTGTATTAGTGTCACTGGTGATGTTGTTGGTGTGAATGGAGTCACTTTGGGTGGGGGGGCTCATGGAACCCAGCTTACTGTAGAGAGGTTGAGAAACCCCTGTCTCGACTCCCCATGCCCTTCTTATGTGTAAGTTACACTGTGTCTATTAGGGGCACAGGGTGACTGAGAGAAGGATGGACAATTACTTAATGGACATTGAGAATATGGTTTGGTTTACTTCAGTTTTAATGAAGTAAATAGGACGGTAATATTTATCAACAGTATCCCTCAAGAAATATATGAAGACTATACATGTTCATTGAAAGAGCTGATCACATTGGCCTCTGTAACATGTAGGAGCAGGTCTGTTACTGGAGGTCTCCTGCTATTGTCTGAAGGTGTTCTGTGTTTATACTTATGATAATGTGTATTGTACTATGTGAGCTCGGTGACAGCAAGTCTGACCTGAAGGGGAGATCTCTGATTAATCACAACATTGTCCAGGTGGCTAATTAATGTAATATTTTTATAGTATATGTCGGTGGTGGTAATTATATTTCTGTGTGCAGTTTGTTTTGTTAGGGTAATATGATCAGGAGGGGGATGTCCTCCTGGGTATATATTCTGTGTGAGTTTGTTCATTAAAACAGTTCTTATTCTGGTTTGCTCTAAAACTGGCATTGCCTAGTTCTTGGGGTAGCTATAGCCAGATTCACTGATCTTGTGTTCCAGAGTTTGGGAAGCAGCTTCTTGGTGGAGATACCCAGTTATGGTGTCCAGAGTCCATCACAAGTGGCAGTTAGTCAGTTCCCACTCAGTTTCAGTTAGTGTCTGATTGCCTGCTGTACTATCGCAGTCCCATTATAAGTCGCTGATCACTGCCTTTAGTAGCATAAACAAAATAATTAAAATTAGTAAATAGAGTCCACCTGCGTGTAACTTAATCTCAATCTAAATACAGCTGTTCTGTGAAGCCCTCAGAGGTTTTTTAGAGAACCTTAGTGAACAAACAGCATCATGAAGACCAATGAACATACCAGGCAGGTCAGGGATAAAGTTGTGGACATCCGTCAGACTTCAATGAACGGGGATCCGTCTTTGATCCCGACAATTCAGGCACTTTGTGCTCTGATGTTCTTGAAGGGGAACTCCACACCAAATTTAAAAAAAAAACGGTATGGGTTCCCCCTCCAAGACCATACCAGGCCCTTTGGTCTGGCATGGATGTTAAGGGGAACTCCGTATGCCAAAAAAAGGAGAAGGTTACCCCCCAAAATCCATAACAGATCCTTATCTGAGCGAGCAGCCTGGCAGGTCAGGAAAGGAGGGTGGGGACGGACGAAAGAGCATCCCCCCCTCCTGACCCATACCAGACCACATGCCCTCATGGGTGGGTGCTTTGGGGTAGGGGGGCCCTGTGCCATAAATCTATCCCCTATTTTGTAGATGCTATAACTTTTGCGCAAACCAATCAATATACACTTATTGTGATTTTTTTTTTACCAAAAATATGTAGAAGAATACATATCGGCCTAAACTGAGGAAAAAATGTGTTTGTTTTTTTTTTAAATTGGGATATTTATTATAGCAAAAAGTAAAAAATTATTGTGTTTCTTTTCAAACTTGTGACTCTTATTTTATTTATAGCGCAGAGGTGATAATATACCACCAAACGAAAGCTCTATTTGTGTGGAACTAAAATTATATTCATTTGGGCACAGTGTCGCATGAACGCACAATTGTCATTCAAAGTGCGACAGCGCTGAAAATTGGCCTAGGCAGGAAGGGGGTGAAAATGCCCTGTATTAAAGTAGTTAAAAGGGGCTTCCAGATTCTGATAAGCTCCCTGACTACAGACCCCCGACAACCAATGGCCAGAGTTGTCGGGAAGAGGCCCTTGTCCTCATCATCATGGGGACAAGGTGCTTTGGGGTGGGGGTCATAGTGCTCCCCTGCCCCAAAGCACTCACCCCCCCATGTTGAGGGCATGAGGCCTGGTACGGATCAGGAGGGGGGGGGGGCGCTCACTCGTACCCACCCTCTTTCCTGACCTGCCAGGCTGCGTGCTCAGATAAAGATCTGGTATGGATTTTGGCGCTGACGCCATGCTGTTTTTTTGGCATGGGGGTGCCACTTAAAATCCATACCAGACCGAAGGGCCTGGTATGCTCTTGGAGGGGCACCCATGCTGTTTTTTTTCAATTTTGCGTGGAGTTCCCTTTCAAGATCATCAGAGCACAAGTCGCATGCGAAAGTTAGATCAGTTAAGACCGCAATCCGACTTCAGTGATGTACAATGGGCTGAAGTAGGATCAAAGTCGGTCCAAAGTAGTGCAGGGAGCATTTTCAAAGTCGGACCGACTTTTGTCGGACCAGTTAAGACGGTTCTCATAGGGAAATATTGCTTTTCACACATCATGTGATATGAGCTCTCAATGTCGGAGCATTTGTCGTACCAGTGTGAACTCGGCCTTACTCATTCATGCAGCACTGTACCCATATGACATTTTTGTCCTTGTTTTCACACAAATAGAGCTTTCTTTGGTGGCATTTAATCACCACTGGGTTTTCCATTTTTTGCACTATAAATGGAAAAAGACCAAACATTTTGGGGAAAAAAACGCATTTTTCTTTGTATCTGTTATACAATCTTGCAAATTAGAAATTTTTCTTCATACATTTTGGCCAAAATTGATACTGTTACTTGCTTTGGTAAAAAATAAAAAAAAATAAAAAAGTGTTTATTAGTGTATCAGTGTGAAAGTTAAGCCTCATACACACAATCAGATTTTTGGACAAACGGTTTTTAGTTGCATGCTAGTCTCATGTCAAAAGTGAAGCACTTACTCGCCATATGAAAATTCTCAAATGACAGAATTCAGTGACAATGTGTTGAATAGTTTTGTATGTGGGCTTTTGTTTCTGAGCATATTTGTGTTATAACGGCCCAGTCAAAGTCCAGACCTAAATCCAAATGAGAATTGCTGTTCACAGACGCTCTCCATCCAATCTGACAGAGCTTGAGCTAATCTGCAAAGAAGGATGTGCAAAGCTGGTAGAGACATGCCCAAAAAGACTTGCAGTTGTAATTACAGCGACAGGTGGTTCTATAAAGTATTAACTCAGTACTGTCATTTTGAGTTGGTCTATCACATAAAATCCAAATAAATTACATTTACGTTTTTGGTTGTAACATGAGAAAAATTTGGGAAATTTCAAGGGGTATGAATACTTTTTCAAGGCACTATATTGCTTTAATTTATTATGCATTAAAATGTATTTCAAGTTAAAACCTTTTCTTAGTTTTGGATATAATGTGTAAGATTGAGAATATCTATCAGGTTTTTATTGCTATCTGTATCCCCAGTGGGGAGATTAACCCTTGCTATTGGTCCTTTTTACAATTTTCTCAGTACAGAAAGTGGTGGGAAATCAATAACCTTAACTGGACAAAACTAAAGAAACATTTCTTGGCTGTACTTTAATATACTTTAATGCAGAATTATGCATAGCAAATACCCAGACGTTTGACAAACACCACTCTGGATGCCTTATTTGTATTTAATGCAGCTCGTTTGTCTTGGATATTACTTCTTAAAGCACAATATGGTACACAGTACACAAAACACAACTGAAATCATACCTCTTGATAGCATTGTATACAATAAAACGTTTGCTGCTGTGCAAACCTATAACTCTAGAGGAGACCAACTTTCTGCATCTACAATGGATGCTGAGTGCTGAAAGCGAAGCTATTTCATTTGGTCTGCAAGCTGTGCCTAATGAATGGCTCCACTTAGCTGCTGCACATTATATCATCTTAGTCCTGGCACATTATCACAAATAAGTGGTTATGTTTCCCACAGCTACATTATGGGTTTAAGACCAGAAATAACAACACGAAACCACATTTTTGTTTTATTTCTGAATAGGTGAGCTCTTTTTCTTTTTAAATATGCACCTTTTTTATTATCTTGGAAATAAACATGCTGCATTTGGCGTGTATTGCGCTGAACATTCTTTGGTAAAAGCAGAGATGAACCAAATCTTAAGACTGGTAAGGTGTCCTCCCAGAATTGTTAATGACGGAGTAGAAATGTTATTGATTTGTCTGCATTGTTCCAGAGATGGGAAAAGTTAAGCTTGATAATTCAGTACTTCCCTGCTGAGTAGATGTTCTCTTCTGTCTCAGGATAATGGCACATTAAGCAAATAGAGAAGTAACTTCAATCAAGTACTGACATCTATGAAAGCTGCATTACAGCTAAAAAGAACATAATAGAAGGTGGTGGAGATATTGCTGGACCTGACCAAAGATGGCTGTTGATTTTGATCTGAGCTGGATGAAGGAACTTGAAAGAGAAAAGGTTCTTGATGTCCTATATCGAGACCAGGCACTTCAAAAATCAGAAGAGGAAAGAATAAGGTATTGTGCATATTTAATTGTAATCTACTATACATAGGGGTGTTGAAATATAAACGGGGAGATGTAGATCTTTTTGCACTCCTTTAAAATTGTATAGCTAAAGAAAGAATTTAAAAGTATACAATTCCTTATCCAGCTAGTTAGCACTTGTACAAACAGCTTTCACTGTCTGCAGGTAGAAGGTAGTTAAATATTGTTTTTCAACTATATAAAACAATATGTGGTCATGAAAACATAAACTGTATACAGTATTTCTACAGAAAATTAGTTATTTGACATTCATATAATTTTTCAATGTTACCTATGTTCCAGTGATGTTTTAGGACATGAAGTATACCTATGGCTGTTGGAAATTTTCCTATTTGTTGGCACAGGGGCCCGGGGGAAACAGGGAACACAGAGGCACAGAGGAGCTGATGTCTCTGAAGACACTGGGATTGCAGGGAGCTCGCTGGTGGCAGAGGAGTGCAGGGGTCCTTGGAGGAAGAGCAGTGCAGGGGTGATTGGAGGCATGGGAGTGCAGTTGTCTCTGGAGACACAGGAGTGCTGTGGACACCGATGACACAGGAGCACAAGGGGTCACTGATGACACAGGAGTGCAAGGGGTCACTGGATGCACAGGAGTGGAGGGGTCACTGATGACACAGGGGCACAAGGGGTCACTAGAGGCACAGGAGTGCAGGACTCACTGATGACACAGGAGCACAATTGGTCACTGGAGGCACAGGAGTACAGGGGTCATTGATGAGACAGGAGTGCATGGGTCACTAATGACACAGGAGCACAAGGGGTCACTGGATGCATAGAAATACAGGGGTCACTGATGACACAGGAGCATAAGGGGTCACTGGAGGCACAGGAGTACAGGGATCAGTGGATAAACTGGGGCTGTTGGAGTGCTCAGGGTTCACTGGAGGCACCATAGTCCTGATGTCACAAGAGACACTAGGACCACAGGGGAGGGGGGTGCGGCACAGGGGTGCGTGGGTCACTGGAGGCACAGGAGCACAAGGGGTCACTGGATGCACAGGGGTACAGGGGTCACTGGATTCACAGGAGTACAGGGGTCACTGATGACACAGGAGCACAAGGGGTCACTGGATGCACAACGGGGTACAGGGGTCATTGATGACACAGGAGCACAAGGGGTGACTGGATGCACAGGAGTACAGGTGTCACTGGATGCACAGGAGCACAAGGGGTCACTGGATGCACACAGGTACGGGGGTCACTGATGACACAGGAGCACAAGGGGTCGCTGGATGCACAGAAGTACAGGGGTCCCTGATAACACAGGAGCAAAAGGGTATACTGGAGGCACAGGAGTACAGGGGTCACTGATGACACAGGAGCACAAGGGGTCACTGGATGCACAGGGGTACAGGGGTCACTGATGACATAGGAGCATGAGGGGTGACTGGATGCTCAAGTGTACAGGGGTCACTGATAACACAGGAGCACAGGGGGGTCACTGGAGGCACATGAGTACAGGGGTTAGTGGGTAAACTGGGGCTATTTGAGTGCTTAGGGGTCACTGGAGGCACCATAGTGCTGATGTCACAAGAGACACTAGGACCACAGGGGAGGCGGGGTGCAGCGCAGGAGTAAAGGGGTCACTGGATGCACAGGAGTGGAGGGGTCACTGGAGGCACAGGAGCACCAGGGGTCACTGGAGGCACAGGAGCACCAGGGGTCACTGGAGGCACAGGAGTACAGGGGTCACTGGATGCACAGGAGTACAGGGGTCACTGATGACACAGGGGCACAAGGGGTCACTGGAGGCACAGGAGTACAGGGGTCACTGATGACACAGGAGCACAAGGGGTCACTGGAGGCACAGGAGTACAGGGGTCACTGATGACACAGGAACACAATGGGTCACTGGATGCACAGGGGTAAAGGGGTCCCTGATAACACAGGCACACAAGGGGTCACTGGATGCACAGGGGTCACTGATGACACAGGAGCACAAGGGGTTGCTGGATGCACAGGAGTACAGGGGTCTCTGATAACACAGGAGCAAAAGGGGTTACTGGAGGCTCAGGAGTACAGGGGTCACTGATGACACAGGAGCACAAGGGGTCACTGGATGCACAGGGGTACAGGGGTCACTGATGACATAGGAGCACGAGGGGTGACTGGATGCACAAGAGTACAGGGGTCACTGATGACACAGGAGCACAGGGGGTCACTGGAGGCACAGGAGTACAGGGGTTAGTGGGTAAACTGGGGCTGTTTGAGTGCTTAGGGGTCACTGGAGGCACCATAGTGCTGATGTCACAAGAGACACTAGGACCACAGGGGAGGCGGGGTGCAGCGCAGGAGTAAAGGGGTCACTGGATGCACAGGAGTGGAGGGGTCACTGGAGGCACAGGAGCACCAGGGGTCACTGGAGGCACAGGAGTACAGGGATCACTGGATGCACAGGAGTACAGGGGTCACTGATGACACAGGGGCACAAGGGGTCACTGATGACACAGGAGTACAGGGGTCACTGATGACACAGGAGCACAAGGGGTCACTGGATGCACAGGAATGCAGGGGTCACTGATGACACAGGAGCGCAAGGGGTCACTGGAGGCACAGGAGTACAGGGGTCACTGATGACACAGGAACACAATGGGTCACTGGATGCACAGGGGTAAAGGGGTCCCTGATAACACAGGCACACAAGGGGTCACTGGATGTACAGGGGTCACTGATGACACAGGAGCACAAGGGGTTGCTGGATGCACAGGAGTACAGGGGTCTCTGATAACACAGGAGCAAAAGGGGTTACTAGAGGCTCAGGAGTACAGGGGTCACTGATGACACAGGAGCACAAGGGGTCACTGGATGCACAGGGGTACAGGGGTCACTGATGACATAGGAGCACGAGGGGTGACTGGATGCACAAGAGTACAGGGGTCACTGATGACACAGGAGCACAGGGGGTCACTGGAGGCACAGGAGTACAGGGGTTAGTGGGTAAACTGGGGCTGTTTGAGTGCTTAGGGGTCACTGGAGGCACCATAGTGCTGATGTCACAAGAGACACTAGGACCACAGGGGAGGCGGGGTGCAGCGCAGGAGTAAAGGGGTCACTGGATGCACAGGAGTGGAGGGGTCACTGGATGCACAGGAGTGGAGGGGTCACTGGAGGCACAGGAGCACCAGGGGTCACTGGAGGCACAGGAGTACAGGGGTCACTGGATGCACAGGAGTACAGGGGTCACGGATGACACAGGGGCACAAGGGGTCACTGATGACACAGGAGTACAGGGGTCACTGATGACACAGGAGTACAGGGGTCACTGATGACACAGGAGCACAAGGGGTCACTGGATGCACAGGAATACAGGGGTCACTGATGACACAGGAGCACAAGGGTTCACTGGATGCACAGGGGTAAAGGGGTCCCTGATAACACGGGCGCACAAGGGGTCACTGGATGCACAGGGGTACAGGGGTCACTGATGACACAGGAGCACAAGGGGTCACTGGAGGCACAGAAGTACAGGGATCAGTGGATAAACTGGGGCTGTTGGGGTGCTCAGGGGTCACTGGAGGCACCATAGTGCTGATGTCACAAAAAACACTGGGACCACAGGAGGGTGCAGCACAGGGGTACAGGGGTCACTGGAGGCCCAGGACTGTAGGGTTCACCATCACTGATATGCATGGGGAACACAGGCGGCAGACACTGGAGGTATGGGGAGGGGGGCTCAGCTTAGGTGTAGTGACACGTTCTTGAACGCTGGGCTGTATGTTGCATCATAATTTTGAAGCAGCCACCAATTAGGAGTTTACCCATTAGCCACATCACCCGTATGTTCTTGGTGTAACCGAAAAGTGCCGGCAGCTATGTGTCAGAGAGGAGACCTGGCACTGGATTGCCTAATAGGTAGCACAAAACAAAATAATTATACTGCACATAGAACAATAACTGGAGACCAACTATGTAATGGTCCAATTCAGCTACTAATCCAAAAGGGTTATTGATATGCTATTACTCTTATAGATATTAAAGTTGTATTAAACCCAAAAGCATACATTTATATTGCAGCATATCAATTATTAGTTGTTATGGCTACATTTGTTTTCTCTTTGTACTTTTTTTCCCTTGTGTTTTCATCTGATGATCCAGCCAGTAAATCTGTCGCTTTTCAAAAGAACCAAGCTCTCTTCCAGAAGTATCAGATTACAGGGATGATACATACCATTTACCACTGACATAGGTGCTTACAATGATCAGCTTTTATTTGTAAAACCTTTATCCCAAAGGAAACAAACTGTTTGCTGTAACTGATGATAAAATGTGAGTTTGAGCTTGGTTTCAATTTGTTAGTATATTTTATTCTGCTAGTACATTTAACACTCCTCTGCTCCAAGACTGACAATGCTGCTGTCCAAAGGTGCCCCTGTACTGATTCATCCAGAGTGGGGGCACTCTAATACAGGAGGCGTGTTACTGATCACCAGGTGAAAACAGAAGGGGTAAAAGAAAACTAACGCAGCCACCAAATCTTATGATTGGAAAGCTGCAATTTATTACATTTTAGTTTTGGGTTTAATACAGCTATAATGATGTTATTTGGATTTAAACTCTTATGGGGTTAATTTACTAAACCTGGACAGTGCAAAATCTGGTGCAGCTATGCATGGTAGCCAATCAGCTTCTAACTTCAGCTTGTTTAATTAGGCTTTGAAAAAAAACCTTGAAAGCTGATTGGTTTCTATGTAGAGCTGCACCAGATTTTGCACTCTCCAGTTTTAGTAAATCAACCCCTTATGTGTTATACAGACAACTCTGGGACTCCACGTACAATGACAAAAGTCAGCTAAACAGAGTGCCTATTTAAAGGGTTAGGTCAACTTTACCAAAAAACTGCCAATGCAAATAAGGGATGTTTGTAGATAAAAATAAACTGTGCAGTTCTGACTAAAGTTGAATAATGACCTTGCTATAGATGTAGGCCATTTATGTACCACCTGGAGCCTGACTGGAATACTCCCAGAATGTTGATAGGATGTTGCTAAGAGAAGCCTAGTCATCACTGCTCACCTCCGCCATCACAGAAGTGAGCTCTCAAACGCTGAGCTCAGAGCTACTGCATCAGGGGAGAGAGAGCATGTGAGGGGGTTTGAATCATACAAATAGCTCACTGTGATGGTGGAGATGGGCAGAAACAAGTAGGCCTCTCTTAGCAACATCCTAGCAACATCGTGGGAGTATTTCAGCCAAGCTTTAGGGGGTACATAAATGGCCTACAGCTATGGGAGGGGCATTATTCCACTTTACTCAGGACTGTACAGTTTGTTTTTTTATTTGCAGACACCACTTACTTGCATAGACAGGTGAACTAACCCTTTAACGAGTATTCCTGTACAATATGCACAAAATAGTATATCCAAGCTCTAAAGCAACCTTTTTCTTTGCCAATGTTTACAGAAATGGGTGCCAAATATATACTACTAAGCTTTCATCAACACAATGGTGCAAATTAAAACTCTGCTCCAGTCTGTCCTCTGAGACCCAGTTATTTCCCCATTGAGCTGGGTGGAGTTGCACCCAGTTCACACTTCAAAGATACCTCAACCCTTCCTTGTTCCACTACCCTGTGTTGATCAGTAGGTATATATCGGAGATGAGGAGCTGTTAGTGTTGGAGGTGAGAACCTTTAGTAGCTGCTTAACAAAGAATAAAAATTATGTGTTGGCAACAGCTGCTGAAAAAGTGTGGTTAAAACAGCTGATGAAGCTGATTATAAAAGGCCTACTGAGTTTAAATGGGGGGTTCTTTTGGAACATTTCACTTGGGTATGTGTTTCTTCTAGAATGTTCTTATTGTTATCGTTGATTATTTGTACCAGTGGGCATCACTGTTCCATTTATGTCTGTTTATGTCCTTTCTGTTATTTGATGCAGAAAATTGAAAACACATTTACAACAGCTTCGATGGAAGGGTGCCAAAAGTGCAAGCCAAGAATACCGAGAGAGGTCTTGTGCTCGCTGCCAGAAAGCCCTCGGAAGAATTGTGAACAGAGGGGCTGTTTGCAATGGCTGCAGCCACAGGGTCTGTCATGAATGTCAGGTTTGCCGCTACAGTCTGGCATGGAAGTGTACAGTGTGTAATGCTCATGGGTAATAATTCTCCTTATATCTTTTACCTCCCCCATCCATTGCAAATCAGAAACAGTTTAGGAACACAGTTATAGCACCGTTTAGTAGAAAGGATCACTAGCTGTGAGGGCTAGATATAAATGGCCATAGACTGCCCAGACCAGCATAAACAGTAGAAATGCCATCCAAAAGTATCTGAGCTATACCGCTAATGTGCACTAGTGATGGTGATGCTAGGCCTAAACCAGCTGGGAAAGCACAGTTAAATTTGAGTCAATATAAACAAAGATATAGGAATATAAGATGGAATCTGTAAGGGAAATGGTAGAGTCAGTCCTTTAAATTAGTCTTCTGCCAGCTTATGTGGGGGACCATTTAGTGTTGATGCACTTACGATAGTCCGATAGTCCTTCAACTCTGCGAGCAGAGGGATGATAACAGGTACACCCCAGTTCAGTACAAGGTGGAATAGACGTGGGCAGAAGATAAGAATAATGATTCGATATGACCCTAGTCCTGAGTTGATAGTGGTGCGGCATGAGCTTAAGTGTGATAGAGTACATGGGCTGGATGCTATGGTTGTCCTGCACTCAACAGCTTATCTATTGCTAACAGTACATGATGGGCGGGTGGCCCTCTCTCCTACTCCCCAATGTGGCAAAAGGATCTTGCGATGGAAGGAACCCCTTCGGTCTGGCTCTAGGTTAGCTGTAACTTGAACAGTGGAAACAGAGGGTCTGGCGAATGCTCTGGTCTCTCCGTCGCTTTTCCACAAAGTAGACCAGATGGACAGTGGTGCTGATCCCAGCAATCTCCTTTCTACCACCAGGCTTTCTTTGGCTGCCTCTTTTCTCTCGCTCACTCCAACAGGTCTAGATGCTTGGACTCCCATGGTGCTAAGAGCCTTGGCTTTCAATTCAATGAAAAAAAACATCTCTCAGACTCCTCTTGCTCATATAGGGACTTGTGGGACCTGTAGTTCAGAAAGCTAGTTGTGTCCATACATGATTGCTGCTTCAAACTACAACTCCTGGGGCTCCAAGTGTGCTGCATTAAATAAGTTCACCTTTTAACAAAAAATAATAAATGCACATTTTTTTGCAGGTAAAATCGCTGGTGCCATGAAAGTCTCCTGCAGAGCTGTCAGTGTATCAGTGTGTCTGTACATCATATGGGCAAGCAGATACAATCTGACTGGAAGACTCTATGAACTACCACGGTGCTCGATAGCACCGTGGTAGTTAATTGGAAACTACAAGTTGACAGCTGCAAAGGCTGTCAGGACTTGTAATTTTCCATTGACAGAGGACTGAGTGAATGAGAAATGTGACTGGGCGGAGGGGAGAAGATCCCTGCTAGTTGTCAGAGCGGGGGGATCGGGGGGGCTGGTTTGTTCACCCTAAATATGGGTGTAACATGTAACATGTTGCAAAGGTCTATAAGTTCACTGAAGCTGGCTATCCCCCTGCTGACCAAAGAAGAGTTGTACAGTTAAACATTAACTGCTTCAACCCCAGAAGATTTTACCCCCTTCCTGACCAGAGCATTTTTTGCGAGTCGGCACTGCGTCGCTTTAACTGACAATTTTGACGTAATTTTTTTGCCACAAATAGAGATTTCTTTTGGTGGTATTTGATCACCTCTGCGGTTTTTATTTTTTGCGCTATTACCAAAAAAAGAGCAACGATTTTGAAATGACAGGGTTAAGTGTGTCCTAGGGAGTGATTTTAACTGTGGGGGGAATGGTGCTCTGGTCAGGAAGGGGGTAAAATCTTCTGGGGCTGAAGCGGTTAATGTTTAACTGTACAACTCTTCTTTGGTCAGCAGGGGGATAGCCAGCTTCAGTGAACTTATAGACCTTTGCAACATGTTACATGTTACAAAAAAAGAGCAACAATTTTGAAATGATGGGGTTAAGTGTGTCCTAAGGAGTGATTTTAACTGTGGGGGAATGGGCTACTAGTCACATGACAGCAATCACTGCTGTCGAAGACAGAGAGCAGTGATCTCTGTCATGACACAAGCCAGAATGGGGAAGTACCTTGTTTACAAAGGCACGTCCCCGTTCTGAGGCTCCGTAATGCGATCGCCGGGAGACCAGCGGACATCGAGTCCGCCGGTCACGCGGGAGCGGTCACAAACTATCCCCGGCTCTTAAAGGGGACATACAGGTACGCCCATTTGCCCACTGCTGCCATTTTGCCGACGTATATCAGCGTGCGGTGGTCGGTAACTGGTTAAACACCGGCTGCCTGCCCACAGTACATTTCCAGTGAGCAGTCAGCAGTTGCAGGCACAAACTGGTATGTCCTGACGCACATGCGCATTGGTGCACCCCCTGGGGCATGAAGCAGCCTGATCCCATAACCACTGTGACCATCACGGCACTGGGTACATAGCAACCACATGATTACATGTAAACAAAACAGTCGTGAATGCCTTCCATTTATGATTGCTTTCTATGATGCTGTGATTGGCCCACAGCTATCACATGGTACCTGCCACCCTGTACCATGTGCTTAGCGGTAGCCAATCACAGATCACTGTCACGTACCTGGTGATGGAGCCCAGAATGCACCGAGCGTCCTCTCGTATGCCTCTGGCTCGAGAGCTCCTGGTAGAGGAAACAGGGACTCAAGAGTGCAAAGGAGCACAACTGCCTGACAGGTGGCAGGTGCTGGGGCTAGTCCGGACCTCTGAAGTGGCTGAAGGGGGACTGACAGGAACAGTGGGCTGGAACAGATGACTCGAATACAACAGACAGCCGGGAGGAGTTCCGTAGCACAACAACAGGTAGCACGGAGGTGTTCTGTAGATCGGCAGGAACACTGGAACAGCAGGCTGGAAGAAGGTGCACTGTAGCTTGGCAGGAACACTGGAACAGCAGGTGGCAAGGAGGTGCTGTGTAGCTTGGCAGGGACTCTGGAACAGCAGACAGTGAGGAGGTGTTCTGTAGATCGGCAGAAACACTGGAACAGCAGACAGCGAGGAGGTGTTCTGTAGTTCGGCAGGAACACTGGCAAAGTTAGACAGGCCAGGTCAACACTGACCAGAGCAGGTACCAGACAGAAGCAGGAGAGTCGTCGGGGTGCAGGCCGGGTCAGTAACAAGTGGGCAGCAATCAAACCAAAGGGAGAGGCAGAAGAGTAGTCGGGACAACCCGGGGTCGGAGACTGGCAGCAAACAGGAGTAGTCAGGAACAGGTCAGGTAGACAGGAATCAGGTAAGTAGGTAACAAGTAGCAAGGGTCTCAGAGAACACTGTAGACCGGACAGCAAGAAGGCATGGGGACAGTCTCCTTTAAATAAGCTTCTTGGCACCAAGTGCTGTCACACTCGTGTGCGCCCGTCCGCACTATCGCGCATCTTCGTGCGCCGGTTGGCTCTTCTGATAGGAATTCTGCGCAAAGATCTTCCACAAGCAGCTGGATTACCAGAACGTCTTTCTTGACAAATACAATAGGAGGAAGCTAAAAAATCTTTAAAAAATGGAACTAAATATTATTTAAGTTTTTTTCCCTGATGACGATGTACTGCATTGGTGACAGTAAAAACAATTGTGAACAAAAAACAAGTTTTATTCAATTTCTTAATTTTTCAAAAAATTGTGACAAAAAAAATTACAACTTCCAAAAACTTGCCATGCCTCTTATTAAATACCTTGGACTGTCTATTTTCCAAGAAGGGCACCCCCATGCATCAGCAAATGTTGCATGCTTTTGTGCTGCACCAGTTCATATGAGGCTGCAGAACCATTAGAGTGGGCGCAGTGCAATAAAAAAAATAAAAAAATTGGGGACTTTTTTTCCCACATTTCTTGCGGATACAGCAGTCTATTCAAATGGGGTGGTGTAGCTGCTATGTGAGGACGCAAATGCACTGCACATAAGTGAACCTGACCTAATGAAAACTTGCAGGGTGAATTGGTATAGAATGTAGTTGACTTCATAGGAGATAAAAGCTTTGTTTTACATCTGAAACATTTGTTTCATTGATAAGCTTCCTTAGGGGAACTTGATTCAAAACACTGTCTCACAGAAATGGCCCAGTCTGTTTATGAATAATTATTATTTTCTGTGCAGTCAGCCCTCCAGTTAAGAATACATGGCTGCCTTATCCTGAAGAGGGGACTCTTTTTTTTTTTGAGCCTACAGTCATTTCTGTAATGAGTCACTGCTTTATTCTTCTGAAATACACTGAGCTATAGCTGCATTTTGTCTGGCTAAACACTTCCCAGCCCCCTCTCAATTCACTAAATATGAC
Organism: Lithobates pipiens; assembly: GCF_037356315.1. Lineage (NCBI taxonomy): Eukaryota > Metazoa > Chordata > Amphibia > Anura > Ranidae > Lithobates > Lithobates pipiens. The sequence goes on along the minus strand of NW_027507758.1, from coordinate 241,137,213 downwards.
TCTAATCTTATCAGCAGATACGACAAATTTGAATCAGTCACGCTGTTCCGTTTCTTTGTCATTTTAACCACCTTCAGACCGGACCATTTTGCTGGTAAATGACCAGAGGTCTTTTTACAATTTGGCACTGCGCTGCTTTAACTGGTAATTGCGCGGTCATGCAATGTTGTACCCAAACAAAATTTGCGTCCTTTTCTTCCCACAAATAGAGCTTTCTTTTGATGGTATTTGATTGCCTCTGCGATTTTTATTTTTTGCGATATAAATGTAAAAAGACCGCAAATTTTGAAAAAAAATGATATTTTCTACTTTTTGTTATTAGAAAAATCCAATAAACTCAATTTTAGTCATACATTTAGGCCAAAATGTATTCAGCCACATGTCTTTGGTAAAAAAAAAGTCAATAATTGTATATTTATTGGTTTGCGCAAAAGTTGTCACATCTACAAACTAAGGTACATTTTCTGGAATTTACGCAGCTTTTAGTTTACGACTGCCTATCTCATTTCTTGAGGTGCTAAAATGGCAGGGCAGTACAAAACCCCCCCAAATGACCCCATTTTGGAAAGTAGACACCCTAAGGAAATTGATAAGTGGCATGTTGAGCCCATTGAATATTTTATTTTTTTGCCTCAAGCGATTGAATAATGACAAAAAAAAAATATTTTTTTTTTTTTTACACAAAGTTGTCACTAAATGATATATTGCTCACACATGCTATGGGCATATGTGAAATGACACCCCAAAATAAATTCTGCTGCTTCTCCTGAGTACGGGGATACCACATATGTGGGACTTTTTGGGAGCCTAGCCGCGTACGGGGCCCCGAAAACCAAGCACCGCCTTCAGGTTTTCTAAGGGCGTAAATTTTTGATTTCACTTCTCACTACCTATTACAGTTTTGAAGGCCATAAAATGCCAAGATGGCACAAAACCCCCACAAATGACCCCATTTTAGAAAGTAGACACCCCAAGCTATTTGCTGAGAGGCATTTTGAGTCCATGGAATATTTTATATTTTGCCACAAGTTGCGGGAAAATTACAAACTTTAGTTTTTTTTTATTTTTTTTTCACAAAGTTGTCACTAAATGATATATTGCTCACACATGCTATGGGCATATGTGAAATGACACCCCAAAATAAATTCTGCTGCTTCTCCTGAGTACGGGGATACCACATATGTGGGACTTTTTGGGAGCCTAGCCGCGTACGGGGCCCCGAAAGCCAAGAACCGCCTTCAGGTTTTCTAAGGGCGTAAATATTTGACTTCACTCCTCACTACCTATTACAGTTTTGAAGGCCATAAAATGCCAAGATGGCACAAAACCCCCACAAATGACCCCATTTTAGAAAGTAGACACCCCAAGCTATTTGCTGAGAGGCATGTTGAGTCCATGGAATATTTTATATTTTGCCACAAGTTGCGGGAAAATTACAAACTTTTTTTTTTTTTTTTTTTTCACAAAGTTGTCACTAAATGATATATTGCTCATGCATGCCATGGGCATATGTGAAATGACACCCCAAAATAAATTCTGCTGCTTCTCCTGAGTACGGGGATACCACATATGTGGGACTTTTTGGGAGCCTAGCCGCGTACGGGACCCCGAAAACCAAGCACCGCCTTCAGGCTTTCTAAGGGCGTTACAGTTTTGAAGGCCATAAAATGCCAAGATGGCACAAACCCCCCCCAAATGACCCAATTTTGGAAAGTAGACACCCCTAAATTTAGGGGTACACTAGTGAGACTAGGTAATAAATGGCGGGTGCCCTGAAACTATAAAAAAAATAACTAACCAACCAGCGTCACCTGTAACAGTTATATGGTGATCACTGGTGAAAGGGTTAACTAGGGGGCAATCAGGGGGCTTTATGCGGTAGTATATGGGGGTCCCTGGCGCTATAAAAAGCTGCGGCGAACCTAAATACCTACCTGCCTAACTAGCGTCACCTGTGACACTAATACAGTGATCAGAAAAACGATCGCTTATTAGGCTGGGTTCACACTGGAGCGATGCGGGAACGCCACGAATCCGCGGCGGGTTCCCGCATCACATGCCTCCCGGCGGCAGTTCACACTGCCCTATGCGAACTGCTGGGAGTGTCAGTGAAATGTTAATGACACCCCCAGATCAGTTCGCATATCGCAGTGCGATCTGCAAACTCGGATCGCATGGTGTGAACACCCATGCGATCCGATTCTGCTGCGGACCAAAAAAAGGGTCCCGTGCGAGTTTGCGGCGGGTGCGGCGGGTGCGACACGAATTCAGCCATACTATCTGTATGGCTGAACTCGAATCGCACAGAGATCGGATGTGATTTGCACTGCAGTGCGGTGCGAATCACATCCGTTCTCATAAACCGCTGCAATGTGAACCCAGCCTTAGTGACACTGGCGACGGGGGGTGATCACGGGGTTAAACCTTTATTGGGGGGGTTAGGGGGGTACCTTAGAACTAAAGGGGGCTAACCCTAACTGCCCTAACAGTTATTACAGTCACAAATGACACCAATGCAAAAAAAAAAAAAAGCAATTGGTGTCACTGTGACTGGGGGGGGGGGGGGCAGGGGTAATTGGGGGGTGATCGGGGGGTAAAGGGGGGGTGTGAGTGTGCCTGGCATGTTCTACTGTATGTGGGGTGTGTTGGTGCAACTCACCGAACCTCTCTCCTCGGTGCCGGAACGAAAAATACCGACACGGAGGAGAGAATACATCACTTCCTCTCCTGTGTTTACATTACAGGAGAGGAAATGATGTCACCGGACATTTTCATTCGCCGGGAGCGATCGCGAGGAGGTGGCCATGAATGAATGGCCGTCCCCTCGTCCGGGATCGCTCCCGAACGAATACCGACCACCGCAGGCACCGGGCGGGGGCCTGATCGGGCCCCCGACCGGCGGGCAGGCAAGAACGTACATGTAAGCCCTTATGCCTGCCCGTGCCATTCTGCCGACGTACATCGGCGTGCGGTGGTCGGCAAGTGGTTAAGAACCATACAGGAACTCCTGCTATTAGCCTGATTTGAAATTTCAAAAGACAAGGGTGATGGGTGGTTGTTATACAGTAGTTAAAAATGGCATAGGGAAACTTCCTTAAAGTGTATCTCTAGGCCAGCCTTTTTCAACATTTTCAACACTGAGGAACCCTTGAAATAGTTCTCCGGTCTTGAGGAACCCCTGCTAAAAATGAGAAATCTACAACCCATGATACATTAGTGTGATGGTCAGTGGGAAGAATGGTCCTTACACTTGTGGTCATTGGGAAGAATCACCTCCTTACAGATAGTTAAAAAGATCAATGGTGTCAGTGAGAACTTATCTAAGAGGCAGAAATTGCCCAATACTGAAGGAACCCCTAGCAACCTCTGGAGGAACCCAAGGGTTCCACGGAACCCCGGTTGAGAATCACTGCTCTAGGCAATACCTTTTTTTGTGTGTGGATAGAGTGGGTAAGGATTAAGGACCGTACACAGGGGCCGAGCACCGGCCAACATTCGGCCCGTGTGTATGCCAGCTGATCCATCAGAAGCTGGCGGTTTGGCCAGCTTCTGTCAGATGTGCATGCTGGAAAACCAGCATCCGACCGGCTCACAATCAGCACTGGGTTGAACGGTAAAAAACTAATAGTGTGTACTTGGTTTGAGACCCTTTGTCAAGTTTTTATTGCTGTCCATGTGATTCAAACTTCTGTTTGCACTGGTTCAGCATTGTCACCAAGAAAGAAAATGAGGGGAACTATAAAAGTTTAGAGTTGTCCCTGGAATAAGATTAGATCTTCCAATAGGGATACCTGTTCCAGAGAAAACTATTCAAGAGGAAACATCCTCTCACTTTGGGAGATTTCCTCTAACTTGTGTCTCTGGGACAGGAAGTGTAGGGAAATGTGTCCAATGCCTTCCCTTTTGACTATAGATACACTTTAAATTATCCAACAGTCATCTGATAGAACCCTATACCTTGTAATAACTCTTAACAAATCAAAATGATGCATACCTATTGATTTTAGAAAGTGATCTGCTTTACTCACATGAAAATCTTTATGTGTCTATTTCAAACATTGATTAGAATGGATTGATTAATTTGATTGGTTAAAAGCAGGGCTTTTTTTCTGCCGTTACACGGCAGAATGTTGTCCTGCCACCTCCAGCAGCCTTCTCCTATGCAGCCTGTCACATAACACTGAAGACAGTAGAGGAAGTATACAAGTTTACCTGACAGTTGTTGTAAACCTTCCTCTATCCTAAAACAGAGAAAAATATATTTTTTAGTATATTGCGTATATACGCCTTATAGGTTCGGTAGGTTTGTTCTTAATTTGTATGTAAGTGTACCTGTTCCAACTTACATACAAATGAACTATTAATACTAAGTGTAACTCCAGCCAGATAGAATTGGGAAGGGTTAACACCCCTATAAGGTTTGTTTAGCTGTCTGTGCCCCTGTTCAGAAAATTTCACCTCACTTTTTATTTCTTTATATCTAAAGGTAATCACAGTATACACACATTATCCCTGACCACTCAGGGCAAATACAAAACGAATTTACCTTTTTATAATTTCCTTTATACCTTTATAATTTCTCACCTCACGTTCTGTCCCTGTGACAAGTGGATTTTTAAAATTTTGGGTTATCGTGTGTAGCAGGCATGTTGTAATGCAATTTCTCCTTTTGGCCACAAGATGGAGACATTGAGATGCTGACTTGTCCTGTCAGAAAAAAATTCAGAGACACAGAGCAGCCTGGAAAAAAAGGGGAGTTTCAGGAAGTGAGGAAAGCTATCTGAGGTACCAGCATCAGAGAGGGAAACACTGGGGTGAATGAAAGAGAGAGTGCTGACAGGATACAGAGGAGAGGAGATTGCGTAAAAAAAAAGGGAGATAACGAGGCTCAAAAAGTCCTTTGCTGGGACACAGTGACACTTAACAGTGAGGAAAGGAGGAGCGTGTGAGGGAAGGAACTGAGGTGACAGAGTGAGGAGAGAGACATACGCTGATACCAGGAACTATGTGCCCCAACAAAGGGGGAGAAAGACGCAATTCTCTGGAGACTACCAAGAGAGTTACCGTGAGGAAAGGTGGTAGAGGACAGGCGTAGTGAGGTAACGGGACTGTGTGGTGGAACTCCACCTCAGAGAGAGAGAGAGAGAGCCAGACTGCCAGGAAAGTGTTGCCTGGAGACGGAGGAGTGAGGACGCCTGAGGGGAGCCAGGAGCAGAGACAGCCATGTGGTACACTACTATTTAGTCTAGGGACCCTACTCGGCAGCCCAGCACCACTCAGCTCAGCAGAGATGACCCAGGCCTTTCAGGTATCGAGATACCCATCTGGGTATCGGGTCGGCCACTGCCTGTTCACCTTGCGAGTTTTGATCCCAGTCATCTCGATCGGCCATCAGCAAGAGATCCAGTGCCTTACAACATTGCTAGGAGCATCAGGAGCCTGAACCAGCACCTGGGACTATTGTTGTGTCATTGTACAGAGGACTGGTGATCGGGTGTAAACCCAACATCCTTGACATCATACGGACACTGCATGCAGACACCAATTTCCCTTTTTAGTGTCATGGGATGCTTGTTTGGAGTTGCCATCTCTAGTAGACCAGATGCAGGATGTGCCAAGACTCCTGACCATCTTGGTGGCTGCAGTATCGCAGCATTATCCAGCCGGCGGTTTACAGGCTTCACACCAGTCTCCTGTCTCCAATCCCCTCAAGCTTCTGCACATGCGCAGTCAGCAATCTGTTCCGGGCTTGGCAGAGATAATCCCTGGGTCTCACTGAGCCTCACTCTACATAACAAGAGACCGTTGGGTCCAGTGAGGAGTGTCACATGGTTGACATGTTTGGCCCGCTGTCAATCTTAGCAGGCTTCTTCAGAACCTATAGGGGGTGGGTCAAATACAAGATCATACACTGTCTTTCCAGTATCTCCAAATCTAGAGGGGAATACACTATTGGTTCAAAGTGAGGAACTTTTTGTCTATTCAAGGATAATACATTCAGTGCAGAGATCTCTCATTCACTGATTAGCCACTGAAAGAGATTATACCACCCTCCTAATAAATGCTCACATGTTGTCATTTGATTTTTTCATTTTTTGTTGCTATATACCTCCAATGATCTTCTGAGCTTTTATCATGAGTGATACTTAATTTTGAAAGGTGATTGCTAATTTATTTTGCTAAAATGTGGCGTCTCACTTGAGGATGGGCCCTGCGAGGTTGTTGCAATTTTAAATAACAACATTGTTATTATGGTGTCAGGTGGAGGGGTTTTGTAAATTATAAGTGTTGATATTTTAAAACAAGTCCAATAAATATTACAATTCTACAAAGCTGTATACTGCCCAGGGTCACTTTATACCTACTGTTCTTCAGGATGATTCTCTCCTTTTATTGTATTTTTAGGTATGTTGACCCACGTCTACATATAATGGAATGATGGATTCCTTAAAAACTGTCCTCACCCTTTTAGGGTGTTGAACACATTTTTGAAAGGAATATGTACTCTCCGGAAATAATGAAAATGTTCCAAAAACAAATCATTCTAACATAATGATTATGATAAAACAAAATGATTTACTAAATCTGAAACCGAAACAAAACTATTTTTTCCATCGGGCAGCACCACTTTTGACTATGCATAGCCTTGCTTTTGCCATATTCCTGGGTATAACAGGTGCATATCCTTTTATATTCTTGCCAACTAAATGATTTTGTGCCCTTCTTCTGTTTTCCTTTCTGCAAGATGACCACTGGAACCTTTACGTGCATAGAATTATTGCCTATTGATTATGGTCTGTAACTCCTTTTGGCTAGGAGGCACCATATTCTCTTGTTGCCGGTTCATACCTGAATCACACAGGAACGTGATTGGCAATGCTATGCCATTCCTGTGTAATTCAGCGCAGTGCGATTTTCAGCCCATTCATTTTAACAGCTGAAATCACACTGGATCACACCAAAAATACTGCATGCTCTAATTTTAAAAATACATTTGGGAGGATTTACTAAAACTGGTACACACGGAATCTGGTCCAATTGTGCATAATTATCAATCAGCTTCTAGGTTTTATTGTCAAAGCTTAAATTAACAAGCTAAAGTTAGAAGATGATTGGTTACTATGCTCAGCTGCACCAGATTTTGTATGCACCAGTTTTAGTAAATCTCTATAGTGACAAATGGATCACTTGGTACTACAGTACCAATGCGATCAAGTGTGAGCACATGCACTGCTTTGGGGTATTGTTAGGAATAGACTGAGAACCACAGCAGATCACACACCCAGTGCCTTTTGAACGTGGTGCCCAGAAAGCGGGTTTCCCACATCACGTTCAGGTGCAAAGGAGACTTTATAGAATGCCATTAAAGTCTAGGCATCCCAATCCAAATCCAGTTAGCAACTCTTCACATATGCTGTTAGGATACATATCAGCGTTAATGCATGTCTTACACTTTGGAAAATACTATTTTCTGTATATGTTTAGTTTTTAACAGCTTAAAGTATGTAATTAGAACAATCATATTTTTTCTTATATATTTTAGAGAAGTTAAAATAAAGACTGGTGAATGGTTCTTCGATGAAAGAGAAAAGAAATTTCCATGTGCAGGTAAAGGTTATATGTGTGAGCTATAAAATGACCCTAAAAATAACTTTATTTTATTTTCCTGTCTCTATCACTCTAGCAGTTTGTATCCTGTCATTCTACAGAATACCCTAATGAGTCATAAAGCCCAAAAAAATTGTGTTTAAAATGAAATGATTGTAAACCTTACTGACAGGAAAAGGCAGTAGAGTGTTAACCACACGGTCAATTCTCTATAATAAACAGAGATAGATGTGTCTTATTTTCTTTATTGTACTCCCAATACAGTTAAGCTATAGTGGGTAGTAAATCCTTAAAGCGTATCTCAAACCAAAAGCAAACATTTTAATATGCTGCAGCTTAACAGTCCTTAACCACTACAATACAGGGCACTTTCGCCCCCTTCCTTCCCAGCCCAATTTTCAGCATTCATCGCTCTCGCGCTTTCAGTGACAATTGCGCGGTGATGCTACACTGTACCCAAATGAAATTGTTATGATTTTGTTCGCACAAATAGAGCTTTATTTTGGTGTTATTTATTCACGACTCCGTTTTAAATTTTTTGCGATATAAGCACAAAAAAAGCGGAAATTTGGAAAAAAAGCAATATTTTCTTTTTTCTATTTTAAAAGAAATCCAATAAAATCAAATTTTGTCATAAATTTAAGCCAAAATGTATTCTGCTACATGTTTTTGGTAAAAAAAATTCTGTTAAGTGTATAATAATTGGTTTGTGTGATCATGGACATATGTACGCAAATGATCATGTACATATGTGTGCAGGTGATCACGTACATATGTGTGCAGATAATCATTGGGACATGTGATTTTAGTGGGACCTATGTGGAGGACATGTTTTTATTATTAGGGACATGTGTTTTTATTATTTGGGGACATGTATGTTTTGGGGACATGTGTGTTTTGGGGACATATGTGGGGACTGTGTTTACACTGTGTTGTGTGTTGACACTAGACTGATGATCAGTGAGTAAAAAGCTGTAAAAAACAGCTCATACTCACTGATCATCAGCCGGCTGCAGCGTTCTGCTCTCCTCTCCTCAGCGATGACTTCCGTGTGAGGAGAGGAGAGCCGATTGCCTAGCAACCGGCTGTTTGTTTACATCACATGATGGCCGTGATTGGACACAGCCGTCATGTGATCACAGAGCCCTCCTGCCGATCTGAGATGTGCCGTGTCCGGGTGACACGAGCACATCGGGATCGCGCCGCTGCGCGGGCACGTGCGCGCGCGATCCTGCTACTTCTGAAGGACGTTCCTGAACGTCCTATCAGAAGTAGATGCCTCCCACCCGGCCGTATATATGCATTGGCCGGGTGGGAAGTGGTTAAATGTGGTTGCTAAAATACCTATAAAAAAATGTGGTGGCTGCAATAGATTTTTTTTAGGCTTTTTTCCTTTATTTTCACCTGGTGATCCTGCCAGTAAGTCTGTTATTTTTCATCTTCCTTTACCAGACCAATCTGTCCAACAAAAGTGGCAGTTAGAGAGTTGAGACAAACCAATAGACTCAGGATGTGCGCCTCTCAGCCATTCAGGGGAAGCTTTGTATTCTATGAATGAATACAATGCTTCCTCTGGCTGAAACAGAGATTGTGACGTCATAAGATGGCATCTCTACCTCTACCAATTAGGGGAAGCTTTGTATTCATTCATAAAATACAAAGCTTCCCATGAATGGCTGAGAGGTGCTCAGTCTGACTCTGTTGTGTTGTCTAGTGGGACAGGTAGTTCCTATTCCCACAACCAGAACGCAGAACTGTATAATGTAACTGAAGCTATATACAGTTAATACTGTGTGCCCAGCAGTCGCACCTGTTAATGCAGTAAAGTGCGCTAAACTAATTTAATTGTGAAATATGTATATGTATATTTCATTTTATAAATTTACAATTTTCTTTCAAAGGGAAACATGAATCAGCAAGTGCTAAGCTTTTGAAATCCTACCAAAAATTTAAGTAAGTACCGATAATGACCTTCATTAATTTTGTTGCTCATATCAGCTGAAAATGTTTGAAGAGCAGGTTTGCTTTAATTCTGTATGGTACAGAATTCTTATAATTGTGACTATTTCTATATTATTCAAGGGCCTATAGGATAGAATTAACTGAGACATATACAGTAGCGATCCTTTGTAATAATGTAACTGTTTTTATAGAATGTTTCTTGTCTGGGATATTTTGCTTTTTTATAGCAGCAGAGAAAGAAAGACAAGACAGTTTTCCTGTCTATGTGTTCAATACACTGCCCAGGTTTAATTAGTATACCTGGGTTAAGTCTTTTTTTGATCTTGTACTATTATTGAGCTCAAGAGAAGAGTTGGCACCATGGTAAATCACAGTATTGTTTGGAATTTTATTGTAAAGTAGTGTAAACAGCACAGAAAGTCAAAGTGTTTTAGCTTAAAAAAGCCTTAGTCATTAGACTTTCTGAGCTGTTTACACTACTTGACAATTAAGCTTCAAGCAATACTTTGATACTTTGAGTTTCTGTGGTACCGGCACTTTTCCTGTACTAGATGTGTTGGGTGTTCTTAGCAATCCGCACATGATCACCGGTAATTTCAGCTATGGGGGATACCAGGAGAGGTAGTATATAGTAATAGTACAAAGGTGCAGAGGGGACTGCCCATTTGTACTATTATTGAGAACTCGGACAGTGTGGATGATTTACTAAAACTGGAGAGTGCAAAATCTGGTGCAGCTCTGCATAGAAACCAATCGGTTACATAGTTGCATAGTTGGTACAGTTGAAAAAAGACACCAGTCCTCCAAGTTCAACCTGTGATATGTGAGTGTGCTTGTGTTTATGTCAATAGTACATTGTATATCCCTGTATGTTGTGATTATTAAAGTGTCCATCTAATAGTTTTTTAAAACTAGCGACACTCCCTGCTGATACTTCTGGTTGTGGAAGAGAATTCAACATCCTTACCGATCTGAGAGCAAAGATGCCTCTTCACAGTTTAAGGTTAAGCTGCTTCTCTTCCAATTTCAGTGAATGACCATGTCTTTTTAAATTCCTAATTCACTGAAAAGTCTTTTCCGTAAGCTAGGGTCACCAGTACGGTATTGCTACATCGCTATCATATCCCCTCTCAAGCGTCTCCTCTCCAGAGAGAATAAATTAAATGTTTGTAGTCTTTCCCTCTAGCTGAGATCCTCTAGTCTCTTTATTAGCTTTGTTGCTCTTCTCTGGATTCTCTCCAGTTCCAGCACATCTCTCCTGAGGATTGGTGCCCAAAACTGGACAGCATACTCAAAATGCGGCCAGACCAGAGTGTTATAGAGTGGAAAAAAGATTGTTTTATCTCTGGAGTGAATCCCCTTTTTAATGCATGCCAATATTCTGTTGGCTTTGCTTGCAGCAGTTTGGCATTGCATGCCATTGCTGAGCCTGTCATCTACTATGACCCCAGGTCCTTTTCCATCCTAGATTCCCCCAGGGGTTCTGCCCCTTGCGAGTAACTTGCATTCTTATTTTTATTACTTCACATTTTTCAACAATAAACCTAATTTGCCATGTAGACAGGAAAACCCATTCCAGGTGTCTGAGCCACAGTATCTCCTCCCCCGTCGCGTACGGGTGCCGGCTCAGTATGAAAATAACATATGAAAGAAGAATTATTCTGTATGGCCGCAATCCAACGAAAATATCTTTATTAATGACAGTCCATACAGAAAAAGGATAAAACAGATCACTAACATGTTTCACACCGTAACTACTGGTGCGTACTAGCAAAAATGTCACCCTCTTGATGTGCAAAGCTGGTAGAGACATATCCAAAAAACATTTACGTTTTTGGTTGTTCATAGGATATGAATACTTTTTCTCAAGGCACTATACGGTCAATAGAAACAAATCTTACTAACTACAAGAGGCACCCTGACTGTGTAGTATACTTAATGCACAAAGGCATGTCTTAACTTTAAACCCACAGCCAGTCTTAAAGTGATACTAAAGTCTCCTTTATTTTAGTTAAAAATAACAAACAAGTTATACTTACCTGCTCTGTGTAGTGTTTTTGCACAGAGCTGCCCATATCCTCCTCTTTTTGAGTCCCTCTTCGGTGCTCCTTGTCCCTCCCTCCTGCTGAGTGCCCCTACAGCAAACAGCTTATTATGGAGGCACCCGACCCCCCTTTCTCTCCTCACTGGCTGACTGACATTGATTGACAGCAGCGGGAGCCAATGGTGCCAAACTGTTGTCCCAGCCAATGAGGAGGGGAGTCCCAGGCAGCTGAGACACTCCTGCAACATTGCTCGATCTAGATGGACCTCAGGTAAGTATTAGAGGGGCTGAGGGGGACTGCTGCACACAGAAGGTTTTTTATCTTAACCACTTCAGCTCCGGAAGGTTTACCCCCCTTCATGACCAGGCCATTTTCTGCAATACAGCACTGCGTTATTTTAACTGCGACGTTTTACACAAATAAAATCAATGTTCTTGTTTTACCCACAAAAAGAGCATTCTTTTGGTGGCATTTAATTACCTCTGTGGTTTTTATTTTTTGTGCTATAAACAAGAAAAAAACTATTTTTTACTTGCTGCTATAAAACACATCCAATAAAAAAATGTAATCTAAATTAATGTAATTAATGATATTCTTCATCAATTTAGGCCAGTATGTATTCTGCTACATATTTTTGGTAAAAACAATCCCAATAAGAAATTATTGATTGGTTTGCACAAAAGTTATAGCGTCTACAAATGATGGGACATTTTTATGGAATTTTTATTTATTTATTTTTTACCAGTAATGGCGGTGATCAATGGCTTATAGTGGGACTGTGACATTGCGGTGGAAAAATTGAACACTAATGCTGCGCACACACGATCAGACTATCCGGTGGACAATTCGCCGGACTTTCCAGCGGAGGTCCGCCGGACTTCCGAACGAGCGGACTTGCCCACACACGAACTGACTTTTCCGGCGGAGGTCCGCTGGAGTTTCCAAATGAACGGACTTGCCCACACATAGAATAAATTTTGAATGTGACTTCGGGTACGACGAGACTAGCAACGGAAGTCAATGTCGCCACCTCCATCAGCGAGATTGACACCTTGCTAGCTCCGTCGCCTGGTATGGGTTTTAAGGGGAATGCCTACGCTGAAAAAAACGGCATGGGGGTCCCCCCAAAGTCCATACCAGACCCTTATCTGAGCACGCAGCCTGGCCGGTCAGGAAAGGAGGTGGGGACAAGCGAGCACCCCCCCTCCTGAACCACACCAGGCCACGTGCCCTCAACATGGGGGGGTGGGTGCTTTGGGGAAGGGGGGCTCTCGGGCCCCCCACCCCAAAGCACATTGTCCCCATGTTGATGAGGACAAGGGCCTCTTCCCGACAACCCTGGCCGTTGTTTGTTGGGGTCTGCGGGCAGGGGGCTTATCGGAATCCGGGAGCCCCCTTTAATAAGGGGGCCCCCAGATCCCAGTCCCCCACCCTATGTGAATGGGTATGGGGTACATCATACCCCTACCCATTCACCTTGGGGAAAAAAGTGTAAATATAAAAGCACACAACACAGGTTTTTAAAGTAGTTTATTAGGCAACTCCGGGGGTCTGATTCCGACTTTGGTGGTCTTCTCGCCAGGCTCCTCTGATATCTTTTGCTAGCGGAGGAACCCGGCTTTCTCATTTGTCGTCGTCGCTGTCCGGGGGTCTTCTTCCAACTTCGGGGGTCTTCTGACTTCTCCTTCAGTGTTTCCCAATCCCACTCCTCAAGTACCCCCAACAAGCCACGTTTTGCAAATTTCTCTTGGATAAAATAGCAGTCACAAAAATCCACTGAGATTCATTTAAAGCACCCATGCAAATGCCCCATGACTTGTTGGGGGCATTTGAGGATTGAGGTTGGAAACTACTGATCTACATATACTGTATGTCTTTGTTACCGTAGTCTCTTGTCATTTTCGTTCCACTGAGCAGTATGTACCTACGTTATGTAGATAAAGGTCTTGCCTCACAAAACCATGTTTATTGTTAGTATTGTATCCTAAAATAGGAAAGAAGGGGAGCAGGGGATTTTTATACGGTACAATTTATAAAGAAACAGAGATTTCTTATAAAAGAATTCATAGCTTTAATATTTAGAAATGTATTAAAAATATTTTGTAAGGACAAAAATAGCAAATACACTCATTATACAAAAAAATACATGACATAGAGTATAGGGGATCCTAAAAGTGTTAGTTGCTGAGACTGATCGTATTTCCTCCCGACATGTTTCGCGTTTGTGCTTCTTCAGGGGAGTATGCAACCAGATATATATATTCCCAGCATCGCAACACACAAGCCAATAGATGGTGGAATAGGTGGCAAGAATTGTGGGACAGGATCAAGTGCTAAAAACACCCCAGCCCAATGAAGGGCATAGATGGAGGTAGACGCTGCAGGTTCAATACAGACATTGCCGCTACGCTGACTCTTCCTGTTTGGTTCAGCAAGCTTAGAGTGGCAGCTTAGCGCTGCACTCTGTAGCTTACAAAACACTACAATGAATCGATTGATTTTTTCATTGTGATCTGTTGCACTTGTACTGCATCAATATTATTACATGGAACTAATCCTTTCATCTCTGACTATTACTGCAGCGCTTGTCTACCTCCATCTATGCCCTTCATTGGGCTGGGGTGTTTTTAGCACTTGATCCTGTCCCACAATTCTTGCCACCTATTCCACCATCTATTGGCTTGTGTGTTGCGATGCTGGGAATATATATATCTGGTTGCATACTCCCCTGAAGAAGCACAAACGCGAAACATGTCGGGAGGAAATACGATCAGTCTCAGCAACTAACACTTTTAGGATCCCCTATACTCTATGTCATGTATTTTTTTGTATAATGAGTGTATTTGCTATTTTTGTCCTTACAAAATATTTTTAATACATTTCTAAATATTAAAGCTATGAATTCTTTTATAAGAAATCTCTGTTTCTTTATAAATTGTACCGTATAAAAATCCCCTGCTCCCCTTCTTTCCTATTTTAGGATACAATATTTGCAGAATTATTAGGGGATGAGGTACCTATAATAGTAATGTGTTTCTGGGATAGTGTGGACCAATTTATTTCTAATGTTTATTGTTAGGTTTTTTTTTTTGTATCTATTTTGGCTTTTAGTCCAGTTTATATCTGTATGTGTAACATACTATAGCAAAACTTGCCTTTGACCTTGAAGTTTGTCACTGTGCTTATTAGTAATGATGATGAATACATGTTCAGTCATAGTTATATTTAGTAATTTTTTTTAAATTACTTTATAAAAGTATCAGAATATGCAAGGACACATGATTTACTAATTCTACTTCTATCCTAGTAAGATTTCTGTTGTACCCCCAACACCTCCTCCATTCTCTGAAGCACCTTCTGTAAGTAACACTGAGGTAACATAACAATATATATATATTTTTTTTAAATCTTTGTTTTGAATTTCATTACTATTTATGTCTCAGCATCTGCCACTCCTCTCTGCCAATCCCTCCATTGACTGCCACGTGCCTAACAAATTAAATTCAAAATACAACTTACAAAGTCATCCACAACTCTGCCCCCAGCTACATCACTAACACAGTCTCAATATACCAACCAAATCGTTCTCTTCATTCCTCCCAAGACCTCCTGCTCTCTAGTTCCCTTGTTGCCTAGTTCCCATGCTCACCTTCAGGACTTCTCCCGAGCCTTTCCCATCCTTTAAATTCCCTACCCCAAGCTGTTTGACTATCTCCTTTTCTATCCACTTTTAGACAATCCTTGAAAATGTTTCAGAGAAGCCTATCCTGCCTCCACATAACAACCATACTTTTATTTTTATTTTCTCCATCAACTATTACACACAGTTATTACCTTTTTTATCACTTGACCCTCCCTTTTAAATTATAAGCTCTAATGAGCAGGGCCCTCTGATTCCTCATGTATTGAATTATATTGTAACTGTACTGTCTACCCTCATGTTGTAAATTCACACTTGGTTGCCACTACATAAATCCTGTATAACAATAATAATAAATAATTTTAACGTAATAAAAAAAAGCAAAAAAACTTTTAAAACGAAAAGACCTGGTAAAGTGCATGTGCCGCAAAGAAGCTTCTATTAGTTTTAGTAAGAATGCTCCCCCTTTTCTCCCTTTGCTTTAGTTTCACTTACTTGGCTTTTAGGATAATCCTTGGCTTTCTTCCCCTGTTTAACAGGACTGTTAAGGCCAGATTCATTCTTCCACATTGTGGTAAATTGCAGTGGCAATTAATTTTGATTGGCACCCCAACGCACCATGGCATCATACCTGTATTAAAGTGAGCCATAACACATGGTAGTGTGTTGCTGTGCATTGCATTAGAAAAAAAGACTGGTCATGTTTGATTTTAAGCACATTAGGATGCATTGAAAGCCCATTCATTATGGATAGGCTGCCTTAACGCAACATGGTGACATAACACATGTAAGCGCACCAAAAAAGTGTAACTGGACCCTAAGGGTACACTTATTGGATAATCTGCAAACAGAAGGACAAGCTTTAGGCCAAAATTCAGGAGAATCAGAGCCCTATTACCAAGGCAGAAGTGTATTGGAGAAGTGCACAAAGGAGACGTTTTGGAGAAGATATTAATAGGTGATACGAATCTTTTCATAGGCAGGACTTTACATCATAAGACTTTAAAATTGCTAGTCTTCTAAGGTAGAACATTGAAATCGGTGTTAAATTGTTGAAGAAGGTATCTTTAAATCTTTCCTCTTAACCTCCCTGGCGGTATGAATGTGTCAGATTTTTGATGCTGAAAGAGGTACATTGTTTCACATGGAAATTTGGCGTTTTATATTGTAGGCTTGTAATTCTTAGGAATAACACTTAAATCTGTCAAAACAAGAGTCTAGTAGACATTCCGGGTAGGATAAAGTTTGAAACATGAAATCATAAATTATAATATAATAAATAACTATACATAGTTATAACAAATAATAATATAATATTAATAAAATGTATTAAATAATGTAATCAAATCAAAAACACAGAAATTTGCTCAGTTGCAGAATTGTTGCTGTCATTACTTTCAGTGTTTTATGAAGAATTTCCCCACAATTCACTATCGCTCAATTCTGCAAGTGATTCTAATTCACTGTCACTGTTTTCTAGCTGGTCTAAAACCACGTTTGACGTAAAGGGACACTTTTTGGTTGCTATGGACAATAGAGTTGCCACCTGTCTGGGATTCAACCGACATTCCGGGTTTTGAATCATGTGTCCGGGTTTCATTCCCCCTGAAACCCAGACACAATATTCAGACCAGACTGTAGTTGAGGGATGGGCAGTTTTGGGGTACTCATTACTCTTTAGGGAATGATGGGAAAACTGCTTTTCTTCAAATTTTAGTGAATGGCCGTGTGTCTTTTCAATTTCCCTTTCGCTGAAAAGTTTTATCCCTATTGTGGGGTCACCACTCTGAATCTGAACATTGAAATCATATCCCCTTTTAAGTGTCTCTTCTCCAGAGAGAATACGTTCAGTGCTCGTAACCTTTCCTCATAACTAATGTCCTCCAGTCCCTTTATTAGCTTTATTGCCCTTCTCTGGATTCTCTCCAGTTTCAGCACTTATTTTTCATGCGTTAACACACGTTGCATTAACCCCCCTAGCGGTAATCCCGAGTCTGGCTCGGGTTAGGAATACTGATAGGAGCGGTAACCCCGGGCCAGACTCAGGATCGCTTCGCTGGATGCAGGGGAGGACACAGTGAGACTTACTTACCTTGTCCCCTGGATCCAGCGATGTCCTCCGCGCTGTGTGATCGAGCTGTCCTCCGCTCGATTCACAGTGCCGAATGCCGCCGAGCTCCGTTCCCTGCGGCGTTATGGCGCACGGGAGCGGAGAACGGCGGCAAATTTAAAAAAGTAAAAGTACACAAAACATAGACAGCACTGTAATCTTACAGATTACAGTGCTGTATTACAAAATTACACACCCCCTTTGTCCCTAGTGGTTTGTGCAGTGCCCTGCATGCACTTTTATATTATAAATACTGGTTTTTCTGCCTGAAATTTGGAGATTGTCCATAGCAACCAAAAAGTGTCCCCTTTTCAGTGTTTTAGGATTTGATTACATTATTGAATATTTTTTATTATTCTTTATTATATTATAAACTTTATCATACCCGGGATGTCTGCTAGACTCTGGTTTGAACATATTTAAGAGAGTTATTCCTAAGAATTACAGGACTACAATATAAGACGCCAAATTTCCATGCAAAATAATCGTACCGCTTTCAGAACCTAAATCCAGACTGAATCATACCGCCAGTGAGGTTAAAGAGGAAGTAAACCCTGGTGGGTTTTTCTTCTTCTTTATTTCCCTGCAAAGGTAAAGCATAATGGGCTACTGTACATCGCATAGTAGCCCATTATGTGTCACTTACCTGAAACCGAAGACTGCAATGTCACTGCTGTCCCCACTGGCAGCGAGCGTCCATCTTCACCCCTCTTCCTTCTTGGGCCACGAACTCTGGCTCTGTGACTGGCCAGAGTCGCGTGACGTCACTCCCGCGCATGTGCGGGAGCCACCAGACACTGCAGGACCCCTATTAGAAACAGCTCTATCTGCCCTCTCTAAAGTGTGCATGCACCATAGACATCGGTGCGTGGCTTTTTTGTAAATACCTCCTAAACCATGGAGGTTTAGGAGATATTTCAAGTACCTACAGGCAAGCCATAATATAGGCTTATCTGTAGGTAAAAGGGGTTGTACAGGGTGAAAAAACACTTTAAGACCACCTATTCAAATGAATGATTTGCACTAGAATTCACCAAAATCAGACATGCATTATTTTTTCAAGTACAGCACAGTACAACACATGGTGGTGCATTACTGTGCATTGTGGTACCTCAACATGTGTATAGTAGGTCCATTGGTTTGGTGCACTGGGTGCCAGAGTTTTTAAATATTTTTGTTAAATGGAAAAAAAAAGTTAAGAATACAATAGAGCAGACAAAATAATCAGGGGGGCCTGCAAGTAGGATCTAAAATAACATTTGACAATGAATGACACCACAACATGGTATTGTACATAGTGCATTGGATTAAGGGTCTGATTGAACCCTGAGGGTTTTTGCACCTATATGTTTTATGAGATGGCAGTAATAAATAAATGCACAGTAATGGCTGTAATTTGAAGGCATGTGAGAGCACCGATAATTGAGTCTGTAGTAGCGAAATAATGACAATGCCTAACACCTTGTGTTCCTACTAGTGGTTTGGTGTACTATGTTCCCAATATTCTTTTCCGAGGTTAGATGCACTAGTAGAGGTAGAGTTGTTCAGGGACACTAATATATATGTATGATTGTATGTACAGCACACAACATTATGTGGTACAGATGGCCTTTCTGTAATGAAAGTGTGTTTCAGGAGACTTGACATTTTTACTCTGCCCCATTGTGAAGGGCCCTTCTTGTGAAATTCTGGCCCCTGGCTTTAATAATTCACTAGTCCCCATCTGCATACATGTTTCATGTTATTGAATTCATTCATAATAGATAAAGACTGCTAGGTTACTCCATAAATTTTGCAGCCAGTCAATAAAATGCAGACTGCGGTGTGAAGACAGCGGTACTTTGCAGAGTTCTCCCAAATTAACTCAGTAGAGAGAACTTCATGACTGGAGAAAAGACAGTCATATGACCTTGAAAGGCCATGTGACCATGCATTCCCCCTTCAATTCACAAGAAAGCAGAACACCTCCCTGTACTTTTTTTAAAGAAATGTTATGACCAAACCAGTGCTTTTTAAATAAACAACTTACAAAACTAAAGCAAGAGGGTCAGAGTGATAGCCAAGCAACTAATCCTATTGGAAGGAGAGGTCTGCAGTGGTAGCCTCACTGTTTCTTCCATGACAAGTTTTCTTTAGCAACTGAAGCTAAAAAATAATAATTTATTTGAAATTCTAATTTTCTTCTAGGAGCTCAATAAGTCAAAAGGTTTTCATAAATCAATGGAAAATCTCTTCCTATCTCTCACAACACAAGTGAAAAGTAAGTATGAGTCTATTTTATGATTTAATCTAGTTCATGATATAAGGGATGTGATTTTCTGTTTTCAGTTCATACAAAGACAGAGACAAAGACTCATCACAGAGGATAGAACAATGGAAATAAACCAGTAGCAGAACAATCTTGAATAACACTTTCAGTTCAAAGTTACTAGAAACAAGAGCATATTTTGTGGTTTTAATACAAAGAGACCACATAGGAAATGGCAATTAAAAATAGACAAGCAGTAGGACAACTTTAAATAGCAATTTTAGGCCCAAAAGTTAGTAGAGATAAGGAGGAGTAGTAGACGTTTTTATACCTGAATGAATAGACTGCAGAAGATACAGCAGTGGAAACCAGTCCAACAGCAGGACAATATTAAATATACATGTCAGTACCAAAGTTACTAGAGACAAAAAGCCCCAAAAGGGGTTTCACTACAAGAATTAAAAGACCACAAAGAATACAGCAGTGCAAAATTGGACAGCAGCAGGACATATTTTAACAGCAATAGTAGGCCCAAATTTACTAGTTACATAGGACATTGGTAGGGAGGGTTTTTACTACAAGAATTGAGATACTACAGAGAATACAGAAGTGTAAAACTGGCCAGCAGCATAAAGTTTTAATAAGGGATAACAGAAAATTTTCTATCAAATACGTACCGTAATTTTCCTTTCCTGATGGACTCCATGGCAGTCTATGTGTGGGTTAACCCTCCTCTCCAATGCTCTAGGACCCCACTCCCATAAATTTGAGCTCACAGCCAGAGACTGCGCTCTGTAACTAGCCAACTCTTGATCCATGGATGGGAACTCCGTCTGCCATGGAGTCCATCAGGAAAGGAAAGCTACGTTAAGTATTTGATAAGAAATTTTCAGTTTTTCTGACGTACTCTATGGCAGTCTACGTGTGGGAAATAACTAACCAAACACACGGACGGGCTTGCTGATCAACGAAAACTTAAATTTACCCCGTCAACCAACAGGATATTTAAACTAACACTTACAGAATATAAGGATGCAGATTCCACCCAATAATGCGTCATGAGGGTGTTGATGGAGGCCCACGAGGCCGCCCTGCATATAATGTCTGGAGCCGCATGTTGGGCTGCCGTCTAGGAAGTCGAGATGCCCCTAGACGAGTGCACTGTCACTGCCCCCCGTAGGAGCCAAGCCCTTTGCCCTATAAGCCTGCTGGATAGCCTGGACAATCCAGGATGCAAAAGTCCTAGATGAAGCAAGTTTTCCTCTGTTTTTCCTGGAAAAGAGGATAAAGAGGTGATCTGACCATCTAAATGAGGCCGTAGCCTGAAGGTACTCCTACAGTGTCTCAACCACATCTAGGGGAGGAGCCTCAGTGCTTCTGGTGCCTTTAAGGTAGGAAGAAGGATCTCTTGGTTTCTGTGGCAGACTGATGCGAGTTTGAGATTTGAGTCAAGCATGGGTATAAGTACTACCCAGTCTGGAAGAAGGTTAAAAATGGCTTTTTGTGACCGAAGGCCTCGATACTGAAACTCTCTTGGCTGATGTGATGGCTACAAGAAAGTGGACTTTGATAGAGAGACCCTTAATGGATGTCGGACTGACTCCGTCGGCTCCGAGAAAGAGTTGAGTACGAGAAGAAGATCCCATTTGGGAAAACGTGGTCCCCTCTGGGGCCTGAGACTTACTGCCCTTCTGAAGAATTGCCGGGTGAGAGGATGGCCTGCTTGCGAGACTCCCAGGAAGGCCAATAGGGCCGACACTAAGGGACACTAAGGGAGCCAACTGACAGAGACAGGTGTAGGCCTGACTTCAGAAATTCCAGAATTTCTTGCACCCCCGGATTCCTGAATGATCATTCTGTGGAGGATGTGGACTCCACCAATCTCAGCAAGAATCTGAGGATGGTTGGGATCGGAGGAAAGTCATGCTCTGCTGAATTCCCACTCTTCTGACAGGGCATCTATTCCGAGAGCTTGATCGCAACGGCCCCCTGTGTAATACTTCTGGAGTTTGAAGTTTCAGGGGATGCAAACAAGTCAACTTCGGAATGGACTCCCACAGTCAGGATCTACTTGAATGACTCCATCCACATGGAAAGACCACTCATTGTTGTCCAATTCAGTACGGGATGGAAGATCTGCCTGGTTCTTCTGAGCCCACTTCATAATCGGCTCCACTTCCTGAAATAGGGAGAAGGTCCTCCCTGTGTCTTCACCTAGGAGACCACTGTGGTGTTGTCCATTTACAGCAGTACAGATTCTCCCTCTATCAGGTGGCAGAAGGCCCGGAGAGAGCTTGGAAAGCAACCCATAGTTCCAGGATGTCCTATACTGGGATGTGCGGCCAGTGGTTCTGTCTGCCCTGGAAGATCTTTGACTTGCAGTGAGCCCCCCTCCTGTATTGCTGGCATCAGTCCTGATGGTAACCCAGGAAATGGGAGCAATTGAGTGGTGTTGTTCCACTGTCGGGTGTTCAGCTCTGTGCACTCTGCAGCTATGGGTGTCGCTGCCCTTCACCTGTTGCCTAATATATGTTTCCTTCCTGCTACTTCCTGTCCAGCCCCTCATGTGCTTCTCTATTTAAATCCCTTCCTAACCAGCTACCATTGCTTGAGCAACGTTTGTTTCTGAAGCACCCCTGTGTAACCTGTTTTACCTGACCTCTCCTGAACTGATCTTTTGTGTACCGACCTGGCTTGTTCTGATTACAATGTCTGCAGCCTGCCCTGACCTTGGCTCACTATCCGGCTCTCCTTTGCTTCATCCATCCATCCTTGTCTAACAATGTCTTCTGGTACTTCCCTAGCAAGCAGGGTGAACCCGGGTGTCGTGACCTGGGGTCAGCAGGCAGCTAAGTCCAAACCTTCGTGAGAGGGCCCCTGGCGGAACACCGGCTGGCTCTTAGATTCCACGCCCTAGGGGATCCTTTGTCACCTGCTCGCCTGTGGACTCACTGTAAGTAGTACCGTGACATCCTGTGCTGTAGCCACCAGAAGAGGCTGTCCCTCATGCCCGAAGTAATGTGAATGCACTGATGGCATCTGTCTGACCACTGTTGGAGAAACCCTCTCTGGAAGGAACGTAACCACCAAAGGGCACATTTGACCATGGGGCCATCAAGACCATTGTGCCTATTATTTTTAGGCATTGATTAGCCCTTAACCATGGGGAAGCCAAGGCCAGGTGTACTCTGTCCCGCACTACCAGAGGCAGGGAGATGGTATTCTTGACTTTGTCGAACTGGGCCCCTAGGTAGACTAAGTGTTGCATAGGTTCTACGTGACTCTTCTCTTAAGTTCAGTAACGAGCCAAACTGAAAAGGTGGAGATAACTTGACCCCTATGATGTAGGAGCTGCTCTTTGCCTTGAGCCAGTAAGAGAATGTCATTGAGATAATGATGCAGGTGTATGCCCTTCATACTGATGAGGGCTACCATGGCCCGAAGACCTTTTGAGAAGACCTGAGGTGAGGTTGAGAATCCGAGAGGAAGGCAGGTGAACTGGAGATGTTCTCGCCCCACCACAAACCGGAGGTAATTGCGGAACTCCTCTGCCACGGCAATTTGAAATTAGGCATCCTTTAAGTCTATCACTAAAAACAAAAATCCAGTAGCACAGACCAGAGGCCAAGTGAAAAGTCAAAAATAAAAATTAAATGTAGCTGTGGACGCTGCTGTTCAAAACTCATAGACAAATGAGGACAGAAGATATAATCAAAAGGGTAAACAGCGCTGATCAGCAGACATAAATAGGACCCTCAGAGGCAAAGTAAAAACTTTGTATTACTGTTAAAAATAAATAAAAAAATAACAAAAAAAAAACCATAATAAAATGTTCACCAAGGCATACAGCAGTCAATTGATAGTCATGCAGAGACTTAGATTAAAAAACTGACAGTACATGGAGTCTGGAGCCGCATGGATGACACAGGGGCTTAGGGAAACCCAGCACAAAGCCGTTAGACAAAGAACACAGGAGCACCGCTGGTGGGGGGGCCCATCCAGGACCGTAAGTCCAGGGGGTCTGATGAAGGGGGAACCAAACTGCAGGCTCAGGAACTGTTGGGGCCAGCAGGGCCGCTGATAAGCCAGTAAGACTGGCCCTGTTGTACCGGGCCTGGCCACCAGGGGGGGCCCAGGCAATATAAACAGGGATGAAAGAATGCATAGTAACTAATTAAAAAAAAAAAAAGTGTAGCCCTCCCCTTCTTCAGCCCGCTCACCTTTAACTGTAAACAATGCTGGAGTGGGGCTGAATGGGGGAGAGCCAGGAGGGAGACACAAGGAGGTATGACTACAGCAATACAAGTTCTGCAGGAAACAGGATCGTCTGGAGCACAGTTACACGTAACTGGCTGGCTGCAGTGTCTTCCGTGGGATTAGCCAGTGTACAGGTTATCGTTCAGCCTCCCCTCCCTCTTGTCTTGCTGGTTACTTTTTTTTTTTATCTGCCTAACCTGACCTGCACATTGTCTGATCACACTGATAAGATTCCTGGAAGACTCTGCAGCAGCTTTTAACCATTTCAGCTTATAATCAACTATTTAGCCAGAGCTCTGTGTGCTGCACAGATTGTTTGATATTTTAATTCTTTTTTGGAGAAGGATTTACTTCTAAATCAGGCTAGAAGCTTCACAGACCCATTAACTGGTTACTGTCCTCAGTAATCCTGACCAGTTCACTGTTTGTAAGAAAATTTGTATTTTGGAAATTGTATGTGAAGCTGTCTTCTGTCACTTGGTTGTACTTTCAAAGGAAAATCACTGACTTGATCTTGCAGAGGTGGTTTAAATAGAGTGGATCAGCCCTGTGATACTATA
This sequence comes from Lithobates pipiens, assembly GCF_037356315.1. NCBI lineage: Eukaryota > Metazoa > Chordata > Amphibia > Anura > Ranidae > Lithobates > Lithobates pipiens. Next base: position 241,112,783 of record NW_027507758.1, on the reverse strand, counting down.
TACTTGTACACTGGGTTCAGCCATAAACGGAGTCTCTGACCATCTCCTGAATCAATCATGTCTGCGATCCCTAACCATCTCCTGTACTATGTCTGCAGTCTCTGATCATCTCCTGTACCATGTCTGCAGTCTCTGATCATCTCCTGTACCATGTCTGCAGTCTCTGATCATCTCCTGTACCATGTCTGCAGTCTCTGATCATCTCCTGTACCATGTCTGCAGTCTCTGATCATCTCCTGTACTATGTCTGCAGTCTCCGATCATCTCCTGTACTATGTCTGCAGTCTCTGATCATCTCCTGTATTATGTATGCAGTCTCTGATCATCTCCTGTACTATGTCTGCAATCCCTAACTGTCTCCTGTACTATGTCTGCAGTCTCTGATCATCTCCTGTACTATGTCTGCAGTCTCTGATCATCTCCTGTACTATGTCTGCAGTCTCTGATCATCTCCTGTACCATGTCTGCAGTCTCTGATCATCTTCTGTACCATGTCTGCAGTCTCTGATCATCTCCTGTACTATGTCTGCAGTCTCTGATCATCTCCTGTACTATGTCTGCAGTCTCTGACCCTCTCCTGTACTATGTCTGCAGTCTCTGATCATCTCCTGTACCATGTCTGCAGTCTCTGATCATCTCCTGTACCATGTCTGCAGTCTCTGATCATCTCCTGTACCATGTCTGCAGTCTCTGATCATCTCCTGTACCATGTCTGCAGTCTCTGATCATCTCCTGTACCATGTCTGCAGTCTCTGATCATCTCCTGTACTATGTCTGCAGTCTCCGATCATCTCCTGTACTATGTCTGCAGTCTCTGATCATCTCCTATAGTATGTATGCAGTCTCTGACCATCTCCTGTACTATGTCTGCAGTCTCTGACCCTCTCCTATACTATGTCTGCAGTCTCTGATCATCTCCTGTACTATGTATCCAGTCTCTGACCATCTCCTCTACTATGTCTACAGTCTCTGATCATCTCCTGTACTATGTCTGCAGTCTCTGACCATCTCCTGTGGTATGTCTGCAGTCTCTGACCATCTCCTGTGGTATGTCTGCAGTCTCTGATCATCTCCTGTGGAATGTCTGCAGTCTCTGATCATCTCCTGTAGTATGTCTGCAGTCTCTGATCATCTCCTGTACCATGTCTAAAGTCTCTGACCATCTCCTGTGGAATGTCTGCAGTCTCTGACCATCTCCTGTACTATATCTGCAGTCTCTGACCATCTGGGGAGGGGTGGGGCTGGAGGAGGGACCAGGGGAGAAAACAGGGTGGAGCTGAAGGGGGCCCCGTCAGGTAGGCTGTACGGGGCCCCATGATTTCTATCAGCGGCCCTGGGGGCCAGTATACAACAGCTGCTTGCACTATGTACAAAGCCTGGAAGTGATGTCACAGCCTGGCGGAAGTCAGCCAAGGGAATCCAAAGAGTATGGGCAAACCCTGATGCTGGGGCCTATCGGCAGTTCCTAATTGGCCCAGCAGCAGGGTTGGCCCATACTCTTCGGATTCCCTTGGCTGACTTCCTCCAGGTACTGTCAGTTTTTTAATCCAAAACTCTGCATGACCATTAATTGACTGCTGTATGCCTTGGTGAACATTTTATTATTATTTTAACAATAATAAAAAGTTTTTACTTTGCCTCTGAGAGTCCTATTTATGTCTGCTGATCAGCGCTGTTCACCCCTTTCATTATATCCTTTATGTCTATGGAGACTGACCAATTGTCCAGCTGGACTGCCTGTTTAATTGTAGATAGGGTCTCCATTTCAAACTTTTCGATCTGACAAACTTGTTCAAATACACAAGGTCTATTACCGGGCACCATGAACCGTTTTCTTCTGAACTGAGAAAGGGGAGCGAGTACATGCCCTGGCACACTTTGCCCTTAGGCACAGGCACTGCGGCCCCTTGAGCCACCAGTGGCTGTACATAGCACAGAAACACCTGCTTCTTTCCCTCTATGTGAGCTAACTGTGTAGGGGCTAATCTGAGATGAGGAGTGATTTGAGAAGGACCATGTGTCTCCCAAGGAGCCCATTCTGATGGTCCAGTAGTCCGAGATCGGGGCTGCCCAGATACGCCGAAAGTGGAGCAGGAGCACCCCTACCTGGCATCCGAGTGGACCTGTGTTGCTATGGCCATTTGTATAGTGACTTTATTACAGTAATATGAAGTTAGATATATCATTTGAGACCATATGTTTTGAAGGCTTCCCCCCCTCCATTGATATCTACCTGATCTAGAGGTAGTCTGGCTTGGCGTGTGGGCCATACCCCATTCTTTCAGGTACTGTTGTACCACACATTTTACGAGAAACTCCATTTGTCGCTTATCCATCTCTCTTTCCCCAACCGCCCGGGTATAACATGGCTCGCAGAGCGATTTTGCCCTCCGGGACCTGAGTCCCAAATCCCCAAGGGGCTGTCATGGCAGTGGGTGCGGTGTCTGGGGGAGGAATTAAGCTTCTCTCCTGGTGATAGATCCCAGACGGAGAGTCATGTCGTCTGGATCTATATGATGAATGCCGATGTTGCGGCCTGGCAAGGTCCCGTCTTCCTGTGCTGATGTCTGGCGATCCAACCTGGAAGCTTTGCCTTTGACAAACAAAAGAGAGAAAGAAAAATATGTTATTAGATAAAGGTGGACCTCACGCCAACCTTAAGCATAAGGGCTGGCCGCAAGAAGGCGGTGACTTGTCCAAGGTTCACGGGGAGGGAGGAGGGCAATCATGTCCACCCACTGTGGAAGGCAGAGATCGAGATTTTTTTTTTTGCTTCCCCTTTAACCCCCCCCCCTCCCCTTACCACCACTAACAGACACTAATATGAGGGACAAGCGGGGCTTGGAAAAGCTGACAGACACTGCCTGCAGGATTTCTCAGTGAGACAGAGGCTGACAGACATTTGAATAGCCCACCCCGATGACATCAGCGCCGCACCTCCATTGCGCGTGTGCCGCCATTGCCGAGCGCCAGGCGCCTGCGCAGATGGCTGAGTCCCCCAAAGGTCTGCGCATGCCTCGCGCATGCGCAGAGACTTGTGGCTGGTACCTGGAAGAGTTGCGGTGGCCTGGTATGCAGAAGCGCTCCAGCCACCATGAGAGGCTGATAGCTAGCACCAGGGAAAAGGAAAGAAGAAACACACAGTCACAAACTGTTGCCATGGAGAGCTGTTGTCATGAATTATCTTCTGGACCTTGCCAGTCAGACCGCTGGGAGGACGTCCATCATGGGCATACACAGGGTACCCATCCTCACAGGGGTACTCTGCCTGACCGCCACTCACCCCCCCATGGCTGGGCCCCGGCTATCGACACCGCTTTATCCAGGATGCCCGCGTCCAGCCTGCTTGTGCTGGGACATATACTTAACGGCTGGGATGCCCTCCTCCAACGTGCAGGGAAGCACATAGGGTCCAAAAGAGGACAAAAAAGGAACGCAGTCTCTGGCTGTGAGCTCAAATTTATGGGAGTGGGGTCCTATAGCATTGGAGAGGAGCGCGTTAACTCACACGTAGACTGCCATGGAGTCTGTCAGGAAAATAGGCCTACTTAACCACTTCAATACAGGGCACTTTTACCCCCTTCCTGCCCAGGCCAATTTTCAGCTTTTAGCGCTGTCACACTTTAAATGACAATTGCGCAGTCATGCAACACTGTACCCAAACTAAAATTGTGTCATTTTGTACAAATAAATAGAGCTTTCTTTTGGTGGTATTTAAGCACCACTGAGGTTTTTTTTTTGCTAAATAAACGTTTCTGTTATAACATTTTTCAAATAATGTTCTTCATAAATTTAGGCCAAAATGTATTCTGCTACATTTCTTTGGTGAAAATAACCCAAATCAGTGTATATTATTTAGTCTATAGGAAAGTTATAGAGTCCACAAACTATGGAATAGATCTGAAAACTGATCAATCCTGAAGTACTGACGGCCTATCTCATTACATGAGGCCCTAAAATGCCAGGACATTACACATGCCCTCTAAATGACCACTTTTTGGAAAGTAGACAGTCCAAGGTATTGTGTAAGAGGCATGGCGTTTTTTATTTTTTATTTTTTTTGTCATAAGTTTTTGGAAATTTAAGAAATTTTAAAAAAGTCACAATTTTCTTTTTTTTTTTTTACATACTGTCACCAGTGCAGTACACTGTTGTCATATAACTGGTGTGGTGGTGATCAGGGACACTGAACTATACTTGATTTTTTTCTTATTTTTTTTATCACACACTCTGACCAGAGCAATATAATGTTACCATAGGAACATTTTACTACTCTGGGGAAGAGATCAGGATTTATTTATTTTTTATACATTATGTTTACCTATAGCAGTGAATTTCATTGCTATAAGCAAGCATTTTACTGAATGAAATTAATTCATTCATTTTTTTTGTGATTAGCTGTGATTGGTCAAAGCTAATCACATGGTACAGATGGGCTGTGATTGGCCCTGTCTGTGCCATGTGATCACATTGACCAATCACTGCTAACAACACAATGGATGGGATGAAAGAAAGCCATCCATTGTTTACAATTGTCATGTGACCTGCTGTGACTGATCACAGCGGTCACATGGTACCAGTAACGAGCCAGTACACTGATCATCGGCTGTGTCCACTCAGAACAGTAAAGCCACTGCCCACCCGTCATTCTGCTATAGAGCAGGCAGGAAGGTGTTAATGTATGCCTAACTTTTATTTAGGCCCATAGGGAAGTGCAATTGATGTGAGTGATATAATGTTGGTGTATAGGTGCAAGTTTTTTCTGATTTATTTTTATTTTTATTTCAAATGATGCAGCGGTGTGCTGCAAACAAAATGCAGCTCCAAGAAAACAGAAACAAGAGAATGCTTTGCTTTGATCACCCAAATTAGAAAAATGGCTCTTTCTACATAACATCAAAAAATCAGGAACCCCCAAAAGAAACAAAAGAAACTATCCCTGAATACATAATCATTTTAAAGGAAAGCCTTGAAGTGCATAAAGTAGTATTAACCCCAAAAGCAAACATTTATTATAATGCATCTTACCAGTTCCTTTTATTATTTTTTATTTCTTTACTTTTCGCCAGGTGATCTGGCCAGTAAGTCTGTTCTTTTCCAATAGAACAAGCTCTTTTGCAGATTATTAATTAGAGGGTTTAGACAAATCATTTAACACTGATAGAGGTTTTAAGTCCATGGTTGCAAAAGTTTAAAATACATTGTCTGTACAGATTTCCTTTTCCTTTAAATAAGTGACAATAATGCATTATTTTATTTTGTATTAGAAATATCCAAGTCACAGAATGATATGCTGAATGACAGAATGCACCTGTCTACAAATTACGGCGAGGGCGGGGAAAGAAGAAAAGAAAGGAGGAGCCATTCTGACACTGCCATTAATATAGCTTGTCAGGTATGGGTTTTCAAGAAAATGGTAAAATAGAGTAACAGACTGCAAAAATAACATAAAGTGAATCAGCCTTTCATTTTTTTTTATATCCTAAACATTTACTGCAGATTCATTTTCCAATTTCATCGGTTTTAAATGAAAAATAATGAATAACCACCTGTGAATGTTCAGTGAATATCACTGATTTATAACTATTCCCCATATGGGCAACTCTTATTTAGTTTTTTTTCTGTATTTATTTTTTTGTTTTTTTGTATCAAAAATAATGTATCTTTGTGGCAGCTGGAAAAGTCCATCAGTTTACATAATCTTATTAACAAAGCTAAAGAGGAAGAGCTTCATTTGAAAAGGACTAGAAGCCAAGAGGCAGAGGAAAGTGATGGTGCAAAGCAGATGGTGTTCTTTGGGAGTATGAAGCAGGTAGGTTCTAACACTGTATAGTTCTAACACCAGCATCAGTAGTTCAATTATACAATAAAAATGCACATATATACTGTGTATGTGTATATGTATATGTGTATATATATATATATATATATATATATATATATATATATATTATAAAATGTGTATATCGTTTTTTGAAAAGCCACCTGGAATCAAGACCTAGTCTTGCATCACTTTTGGGTACTGGTTAAAATGTAAAGCCAATTATTTTTATTTTTCTGTGCTAGAGATGCAACAAGAAATGGGAACACATTTTTCTAAAGTACACAGAATTCCAATTGTAGAGAGTTGTCACAGGAACAAGTGTCTCTATTGGAGGATTTTCCCTCGCCTTTTACCCTAATTTTAATTTTTTTTAGCAATAGTCACCAGGACAAATTTCAACATAAATAGACCCAGTGGGTACATATAACCACAATGTAAACTTTCCCTTCTTGACTGTATCCACCAAAAAATTGCCTTTACATTTGTACAGAAGAACACTGAGATGTGAGCTGACCATACATTATACAATTTTCTTATTCAATTTCCTTTTGATTTACCTTCAACTATAAAGTTTAGGGCCTACCTAATTGCATACACATTGAAAGTGTTTTGGTTTGACCTGCATATTATATGGTTTTTATAAATCTAAAGAAAGATTGGAGAAGAAAGTTATATAATGTATGGTCAGCCAAAGAAAGGAACTTTGATCATTCTGAAATACAGAAATTGAACTAAGGATTTAAGAATGTACACACACTACAATGTGTAAATATTCACTTTAGTATACAACCATGTGAAAAGGAAATTACTCTTTACTTATTTTATCTGCAAATGATAGGATAACTGAAGATAACGTTCACACAATTTATTATGGCAACACTCTCATTTCTCAATCTCAAAAAAAAAAAAAAATCTTAAAATTCTGAGCTCATTTGGGCTGATTTACTAAAGAAGCTGAGAATCTTTATTCAAAAAATGATGTGAATCTTCACTTGTTCATTCATGTCAAACATCTGCACATGACTGGGCACTTAATTGAGCAGGTATATGTTTTTACTCTATTTAATAACTAAGGCGAATCATCACACAATTTTAAAGGCTAAGTTTAGTTTTTTTTCTAAATTCCAGCTCCCCTGTGTCCCAATATAGCATTACTGTACTTATTTTGCAAAAATAAACAGCTTTCCATTAATTCTGCACAGGCTTTCCTCACTCTCTTCATATTTCTTTAAAGACACTGCTCGATTACTTCTGCCTTACTTCCTGGACAGACTTTAGGTCATGACACAGGAAGGAGTTGACCAGCTGAGGGTAGATGATGCAGAGTGTGTGCTAATGATATCAGCTGGTCAACTCCTTCCTTTATCATGACCTAAAGTCTGACCAGGAAGTAAGGCAGAAGCAGCCAAGCAGTGTGTTTAAACAGCTATGAAGAGAGTGAGGTAAGCCTGTGTAGAATTAGAGGATAGCTTGATATTTTTGTCAAAGAAGTACATTATTGATATACTGGTACATAGGTGAGCTGGCATTTAGAAAAAAAAGGTGAACAAAGGTGAACTTAACCTTCAAGTAAAGATTTTCAACATCTTGAGTAAATCACCCTCGACATGTCAGAATCACGTGTTAGTATGTCAGAATTTCAAATTATTTGGGCTATTTTATAACAACTGTTGAGAATTTTCAGAAATAAATTGTGTGAATATTTCAATTATCCAATCATGTGAAAAAGAAAGTCCTGCTTACTTATTTCTGTCCGCTTGTTACAAGGAACATGACCTAATCTGGGTAAACACATTCCATTTTTTCTCATTCAACTCAGTGGGCTAATAAAAAAAAAAAAAAAAAATTGCAGTACTATTACAAGCAATGTTGGTGCAGCAATTTCCCCTGCTGGGATCCACTAAATTAACTGGTGCCGCTCAAGGCTCCACCGGTCCTCTTATGTAGCAACCGCTTGGGGTGCAGACAAGGACAGAGCTCGTCCCAGCTCTAGACATCTAATGGAAAAGGGAAACGTTGTGGAAGCCACACATCTTTGCAAAACACTGTAAGAAGATGTATGACAGTCTTGGCCCTGGCCCCGGCCCCAACCAAGCCACGCCACCACACGCGGAGTAAAATTTATTGGGGACATAGCCTGCTTGAAGCTCTAGCTGATGCTGTCATACCCCTTGTTACGGGATTTTGTAGAGATGTGCGGCTTCCATTCGAGCTCCCCTGCTGTGCTCTTGTGTTCTGACAAGGGGTCTATTCCCCCTCCCAGAACACACTGATCAGCACCGGCAGCCATTGGTTTTCCAGCATGCCCGTTCGACAGAAGAGACTGGCTTCTGTCAGACAGGCAGCTGTACACATTCCAATCTCTATAGGTTTTCTGCCTGTAGGTTTCTGTTTTGTGGTTAGCATATCTTGATATGTAAACTTTATGCACTGCTCTTTTGCTTATGACACTTCTTAAATGCCTGTGTACTGTTTTAGTATTTCTTTTAAGCTGGGTACACAGTTCTTTTTTCCCTCAACCAACAGATCGCTGCATCAACTTTCTCCCTCTTCATTATTAAATTTTTCTTCTTTCATCTTCTTTCTTCTGGTCTTCCTTCCGTGTTCTTCTTGTTTGTCCAACTTTTTCTTCTCCATCTTCTTCTTCATCTTCTTCTTCTTCCGCTCTTCTCGTCCCACATCTTGCTCCGGTTTCTTCTCCGTGCCGTCTGCACGATCTGCCTCTGTGGGAGTCTTCAGCCATGTGACGCTTGGATTCCTCTGACAATTCTTAAATAACGGAGGGTGGGGCCACCCGGTGACCCCACCCTCTTCTGACGCACTGAGATTTCCATATGGCTTTCCCCGTGATGTCAGAGGGGGAGGGGTCACCCGTTTACGTAAACAGGCAAACATTTTTTCCTTTAGAAATATCATTTTGCTGTCAGACAGTTCTAAACACGGGAAACACACGACCCTTTTTACAGGCATACTATAGACACCCCCCAAGTACAAAATTTAAAGGAATATTACACTTTTATTAATTCACTTCAAGCATTATTAATATCACTGCTCCCGGAAAAACTTCAGCTTTTAAAACTTTTTTTGCATTCATACATGTCCCCTGGGGCAGGACCCAGGTCCTCAAACACTTTTTATGACAATACCATGCATATAAGCATTTAAAATGAGCACATATGATTATTCATGTTCGTGTCCCATAGACTTTAACGGCGTTCGCGTTCTCAACACATTTTTTGCCTGTTGCCTGTTCTGGTGCGAACCAAACGGGGTGGGGGGAGGGGGGTGTTCGGCTCATCCCTAGTGTCCATACATTTACATAAAAACCAAGCTGTCTAGCAAAAGTTACTAGTGTAATAGGCTTTGGAGTGAACTAATATAATGATAATTAATTCTATTAACTGTATAGCTATCAGAAGACAATATTTTTTAAGCAGTGATTAGGTTCCAAGGGTCAGGGTAAAGCATCTAAAGGCAAATGAGACCCCTCTCTTGCTCAGTCACATTTTTTCAAAAACCCCCTCTAAGCCCCTTGTCTCTTGCTGGTACCTCTTCCAAGTTTAAGGACCTGTGATCCAGCATTACAGTCTGTGGTGTATCAACCCGTCTCCTCAAGGTGACGTTATGTAACAACAGTTCTGAAGCCAGGGCAGACCACTGCTGGATAGCCAATGGAAAGTGTCCATAGCACCCAGGCATTGATGTGGACACCAGAAGAAGGACCTTCACATTCTACTCTCCAGAAGACTAGACACAGAGGGCTTGATTTACTAAAGGCAAATAGGCTGTGCACTTTGAATAGTGCAGTTGCGCTCTGAAAAAGCAGCTGCACCAGAGCTTAGTAAATGAGCAGAAGCTCTGCTGACCTCTATCATCCAATCATGCGCAAACAAAATTGCTGTTTTTTTGGGGGTTTTTTCCTTGCACGTGATTGGATATTCTGTGTAAAGTGAAGCTTTACCTCATTTACTAAGCTCTGAGGCAACTGCTCTTGTTAAGTGCAACTGCATGTTGCAAAGTTTACAGTCTATTTGCCTTTAGTAAATCAACTTCAGAATGTCAAATTATTATAGATTTTCATGAGTATTTGGTGGCTACAGCCTAAAGGGGGTAGGGGTTATGATTGGAGGGGGGAGGGGATCACTGGACAGAATAGGAATTGTATTGCTTAGGTGTTTTTTAGTGTTAGGGAAATTTAAGAATGCTTTAGATTAACGCTTGTTCACTTTTTCTTGGTGCCCAAAACCCTGTGGCAAGAGCTAACATTAAAAAAAAAATCTGAATTTATAAACTTTTGGTGAACATTTTATCATCTTTGGGGTGTAACTGTAGTACATTTATCCATGTCTTTAGATTTCTTATTCAATTCAGCTTTTATCGCAGTGTCCATTTCTTTAGAAAGGTACCTCCATAGATCTGTATAGTGTCCAGTATATTGCACTGCAAGCCAAATGAGTTACATTTTTGTATATGATACATACTAATATTCCTTTTATTTTTAGTCTAGCATGAGCAGCATCAGCAGTGTTTGTACTGATGGGGGAAGCATTGACATTGGTGTAAGTGGAGAAATTGAATTTGCCATCAAATATACCTTGAAGACTTCAACTCTAGAAATTTCAATCAAAGGATGTAAAAACCTAACACACGGAGAAGAGAAGAAAAAGAAGTGTAATCCGTAAGATTTGTAATGTACATGTTAGAAATGTTCTTTAAGCTAAACTCCAGGCAGATACAAAAAGACACTGAATAACAAAGTGTTCAAAATAAGCATGTGTATTTTCAAGTGATAAAGTATAAAGTTCTGGGGAGAAGCAAGCAAAAAAGCTCTCAATTGAACCAGTGCATAGCACATTAGAGTCTTCTCAGAACAGAAAGTATGTATTTGTCTCATTCCATCACATATTCCAAAAATAAAGTTATTTTTTCTTATTTTAAAATAGTTGGCAGAGGCCATGCAAACCATTCCTCTGTGCACCAATAGACAACTATACATTTCGAATCACTGGGGTATAGTAGGGATGGGCCGAACAGACCCCTGTTCGGTTCGCACTAGAACTTTTGAACACAGCAAAAGTTCAAACCCGAATAACGAACCCCATTAAAGTCATGGGACCCGAACGTCAAAATCAAAAGTGTCCATTTTAAAGGCTTATATGCAAGTAATTGTGCATACAATGGTTATAAGGGTCCGGGTTCTGCCCTGGGGGACATGTACCAATAAAAAAAAGGTTGTGAAAAACTTCATTTTTAAATGAGCAGTGATTTTTTTGATTTTTAAAGTGAAAACAAAAAAATGAAAAATTCCTTCCAATATAGTGCCTGGGGGGTCCCCTTAGTCTACCTGTAAAGTGGCACATCTGTACCATGTCTAGAATCTACTGCAGCAATAATTGCATTTATAAAGCCAAAAAAAATGACATTTTCCCTGCAAGCTGCCTTTATTTTGTTCAGCAACAGCTGGGGATCCTGTGTGTATGATGAAGCCACAATGTAGCGCACTGGAAGTGGGAACAAGATTAGAGATTTTTTGGATACATTCTGGTGTCACTTTAACTTTGGGTAGAAGTAACGGGTGTGTAAAAATTGGTCTTTGGGTGTTGGTGGCATCTTCCCACCATAACCCTATAGAGGTACTCTTGATGAAAGCAAGAATTGGCCTTGCTGTAAAAAATTGCAATGATAGGCACCTGTCAAACAGGTTGAGAAAATGTACTCTTTGGGTGTCGGGGGTGCCCTCCCACCATAACCCTATAGAGGTACTCTTGATAAAAGCAAGAATTGGCCTTGCTTTAAAGAATTGCAATGATATGCACCTGTCAAACAGGTGCTGAAAAATTGGTCTTTGGGCATTAATTGTGCCCATGAAACCTATACCAAAACCATTCTTCCGGATAAAGTTATGGAACACCCTCAAAGCTAGGCAGCCTTGAAGTCCTGCAGAGATTCCCCAACGTGTGACAAGTGATGTGGCAAGTGGACAATCTGCAATGTGTGCCAAGTGACAATCTATAACTTATTATTATATATAGCAGGCGACGTGGCAAGTGACACATTAAAGCGGTAGTAAACCCGCTAATGTTTTTTTTTTTTTTTACCACCTGCAAAGCAAAAGGCATAATGAGCTAGTATGCACCGCATACTAGCTCATTATGAAATACTTACCTTAGAACGAGGCCCTGACATCTGGCCCGATCCACGCTGAGGGAGCTGACATGCTCCCTTGGCGTTTCTTCCGGGTATCGCAGCTCCGGCGCTGTGAGTGGCCGGAGCCGCGATATCGTCACTCCCGCGCATGCGCACGGGAGATTTCATCCCGGCTGAGTCCGGCCACTGCTGGACTTTCAGCCAAGAATCCCCTTGTGCGCATGCGCCACTGCAGTCAGCGGCGCATACCGAGGGGAATATCTCCTAAACAGTACAGGTTTAGGAGATATTTTTTTTTACCTACAGGTAAGCCTTATTATAGGCTTTCCTGTAGGTAAAAGTAAAAAAAGTAAGTATACAACCACTTTAAATACAAGTACACTGCTGCTCTCTCAGCTGCTGCTACTCGCTCTGGTCTCACAAAATAGCTGAAATAGTTAAATAATACAGTTTTTTGAACTTGGGGAGGGTCTTATGATGTTATCTTAACTAAACACTTCTAGACGCAAACGCAGCTATACTCGGGTAAACGCAGCATGCAAACGGGCGATATAAAACGCCGGTTTCAAGGTGTCAAAAAAATCGTTCAGAGGACTTTGCCTCAGCATCCTGTGTACATGGAGCCTTAACCTTAGTAAAAATATTCAGTATACATATCTTAATTTTAGCCAGTCACGTGACAAGGTTTTCACTCCTGGATATTACAGCATTCACATAATGATGTGCAGTTGCACTCTGAAAAAGCAGTTGCTCCAGAGCTTAGTAAATGAGCAGAAGCTCTGCTGACCTCTATCATCCAATCATGTGCAAGCCAAATTGCTGTTTTTTTTTTTCTTCTTCTTGCAAATGATTGGGTATTTTATGCAGCATGCTATTGTGAGCCCAGGCTTCCCCTGGGGTATGTCACTGACTACCTGAGCTCACAGAAAGTGGTTAAATGACACAGTGGGGGTTATTTACGAAAGGCAAATCTCCTTTGCACTACAAGTGCAAAGTGCACTTGAAATTACACTGAAAGTGTACTTTTAAGTGCAGTCGCTGTAAATCTGAGGGGTAGCTATGAAATGAGGGGAAGCTCTGCTGATTTTATTATCCACTCATGTGCAAGCTAAATTGCTGTTTTATTTTCCTTGCATGTCCCCCTCGGATCTACAGTGACTGCACTTCCAAGTACAATTTCTAGTGCGCTTTGCACTTGTAGTTTGCACTTGTAGTGCAAAGTGGAGTTGCCTTTCGTAAATAACCCCTATTGCACCATTTAAGTGTTGTGGGTCTTAGGACAGAATGAACAGAAATACAAATCCTTTGGGGGGGGGGGGGCAGAAATACAAATCCAGGGGCTTTGGGAAAGAATACTGTTCCCCTTGTATGTATTTCACCTGTGCTTTTATCTGATTGACTGAATTTTAACTTTAAAATAGTTTATGCTGAGCTCAACAATTCACACTTGCCCTTTTTAGTAAATGAAAAAAAGTTACCATGCAAGTATTTAGACCACTATCAATTCTTCAGAAATAAATGATAAAAATAAAATAAATGATGATGGGGCTTGAAGCTGACCAGTTAATTTTTTGTGTCAAAAACTTGTGAGGTGTCACAACAATGTATAGCAACAGTGAAAAGAAGAACATTGAGGTTTATTTACTAAAGGCAAATCCACTTTGCACTACAAGTGCACTTGGAGGTGCAGTCGCTGTAGATCCGAGGGGACATGCAAGGAAAATAAAAAACAGTATTTTTGCTTTTACATGATTGGATGATAAAATCAGCAGAGCTTCCACTTATTTCAGATCTACATCGACTGCACTTCTAGTACACTTTCAGTGCAAAGTGGATTTGCCTTTAGTAAATGAACCCCATAGTTTTCTAAGATAAATGTAGGAGAGGAGTGCAACCAACCACAGTGTAGTAAATATATACAGATTAATTAAATGAAAATGAACCATAGCACTAGCAGCAGTCAATTTTGTTCTTGGTTCTCTTGACAAAGTAACTTTTTATTTTGCAGATTGCCCTGTACAACTCAAGTGCCTTTTTAATTTTATGAAGTTCTTCTTTTTTTTTTTTAAAGATATGTAAAGACATACTTGCTTCCAGATAGATCTTCTGTTAGCAAAATGAAAACAAGTGTTAAAAAAAATACAGTGGACCCAATATTCAATGAAAGTTTAAAGGTAACATTGTTAAATTATTTTTTCCATGTAATCTGATTGCTCTAACTAAAAGGGCTAAACTGATATATACACCATTTACTAACTTTGTCTTTCACAGGCACACACTGGGTCTCACAGATTTAATAATCTGTGTAACATGTCTAGAAAGCAAAACAATCTTGAGGCTTCCTATTCTCTATGGGATTAAGCCATTTATTAATGCAGATCACTGCAAAAATACAGCACAATAGTTTGGTGTTCTGCAGGTGCTAAAAAGCCCATACCACCCTGAAACATTCTGCCGTGCTTTGTCTGTAATATCCAGTAATAAATGGGTTAATTCTACACAAACAGAGAAGCCTAAGGCCGCGTACACACGCGCGGACTGTTGGCCCAACTTTGTCCGTCCAACAGTTTGAGCGAACAGTCCGCTCAAACTTAGCATGGACGGACATGGCCACACACGACGGACGAACAGTTTGCTGAAACCGTGCGCGATGACGTGAACGGCACGTACGACGGGACGAAAAATACGACGTCCTATACACTGCAATGCAACCTTCCGACGTGGAAATCCTTTCTGAGCATGCGCGAGACTTAGTTGGCCGAACAAGCCTACACACGAGCGAACAGTCCGCTGAAACCTTGTTTCAGCGGACAGTTTTTCGGAATTTCCGTAAGACCTTGTTCGGCCAACTGTCCGCTGAAACTGTCCGCTGAAGCCCCACACACGAGCGGACTGTCCGCCCAAACACTGTTCAGCGGACAAGGTTGGGCGAACAGTCCGCGCGTGTGTACGCGGCCTTAGGATTTTTTAAATCTATAGTGGCAACCCATATGGACACCCCATGCTCTTCCACTATCTTCAAACAGAAATGTGGAAATGACCAACTCACTCCCGACATGACAACTATACTATATTCCTTACCAGGGGTGTTGCTAGGATTGTGAAAGACCTGGGGTACCCTAAAGAAAGCAATGATACAATGTGCTGTGGCAAATGGGGGGGGGGGGGTGATCACATTGTGCTAAAAGTGCACAAATAGAGCTTTATTTTGGTGGTATTTCATCACCTCTGCGGTTTTCATTTTTTGTGCTATAAACAAAAAAAGAGCGACAGTTTTGAAAAAAAACACAATATTTTTTACGTTTTGCTATAATAAATATCCCATTAAAAAACAAAAACACATTTTTTCCTCAGTTTAGGCAGATACATATTCTTCTACATATTTTTGGTATAAAAAATCGCAATTAGCGATTATTGATTGGTTTGTGCAAAAGTTATAGCATCTACAAAATAGGGGATAGATTTATGGCATTTTTTTTTTTAATAGTAATGACTGCGACATTATGGCGGACACATCGGACACTTTTGACACATTTTTGGGACCATACACATTTACACAGCAATCGGTGCTATAAAATTGCACTGATTACTGTGTAAATGTGACTGGCAGGGAAGGGGTTAACACCAGGGGGTGCTGCAGGGGTTAATATGTTCCCTATGGGAGTGATTCTAACTGTGGGGGGAGGGGACTCACAAGGGGAAGAGACCGACCGGTGTTCCTCTGTACTGGGAACACACCATCTGTCTCCTCTCCTCAGACAGGACGTGGATCTGTGTGTTTACATACACAGATCCACGGTCCTGCTGTGTTTCCAGGCAATCGCGGGTGCCCGACGGACATCGCAGCCGCAGGGCACAGGCACCGGGTCCTGAGCGATACCGCGGGTGCGCACGCGTGCTAAAGTAGTTAATGTTGTTGGAGTATCCCAGTTACCCTGCTCTATCCAAGTTCAAGTTCGCAATACAGCATCAAAAGGAATATCTATAGATTGATCATTGTGCAGTGGTGGTTGGTCATACTTGCCCCATCTAGGTCGCAGAAAGCGCTTCCTCTGGGTGGCGGCTTCACCTTGCATATCCTGCTCCTCAGCAGCCAATAGGATCACTTCTCCTCTCGGCCAATCGGGTCTCAGGACCAGATTCCTGATTAGCCTAGGAGAAAAATCAGGAAGGCAATAGCCACTATTAATTCGCTATTGTCAGACAACTGGGCAGGCTCAGGGCGCAGTGCTCTGGGCCCCAAGTCCACCCTTCTTTGAAGCCAGTTACATAGTTACACAGTTATTCAGCCTCAGGCTCAGGCTCTAATCATGTGCTTCTAAAACGAAAAAGAAAACCATTGGAACCCATGCATCTGGCACCCTGCATGTAGCTTAGGGGCCGGACGCATGGATTAGGGAGGCTGCACCCCTGTGCCCCGTATGGACGAGCCGCCACTGTCATTGAGTCAGAAGAGTGACTGTGACAGTGTGCCTAGTTGCTCTTGAGGTGAGGTGTGAGGTGCTAAATATAGAGATCTGAGCAGAACTGACATCATTGTTTGAGAGTAGAGAGGACAATTTCTGAAATTTTTGATTTCTGAAAAGATTAAAAGTTATTTCTTTGCATTTGTCAAACAGATAACCAAGCACTTTGAGTGGTATAACTTACAGACCATAAGGGGGCAAATAAGAGAAATTCATTGTAATGCCGTGTACACACGATCTGAATTTTGTTTGGAAAAAGCTCTGATGGTTTTTCCGATGGAATTCCAATGGGATTTCGCTCAAGCATACACATGGTCACACCGTACGACGGGACTAGAAAAAGGAAGTTCAATACTTAGTAGCCAATAGCTTCCATCTCCTAGTAGAATCTGAGCATGTGTGAGTTTTTGCGCGTCGGAATTGCATACACACGATCGGAACATGCTCTCAAATTTTTGCTGGCAGGAATTCGGCCAGCTAAATTCCGATGGAGCATACACACGGTCGCATTTTCCGATGAAAAGTTCTCATCTGTCTTTTGCTGGCCGAAATTCCGATCGTGTGTACGGGGCATAAGGGTTTTCATACACTTTAAAAGTAATTAATTGTGGTAGTAAGTATGATTATACAGATGTATAAAGTCCTTGGCAGTAAAAAACATGTACATCATCGATGATGGACTAACTGTACAGGCTTTCCTTTGCTTACTGTTATTTTCTTTCCTAGTACACCATTGACCGTTCCCAGCTAGAGACAAGGACTCTTCATGTGTCAGTGTGGCATGCAGGTACTCTGAAGAGGAAAGTCTTCCTAGGAGAAGTAACAATACCTTTGGAATTATGGGACTTTGAGGACAACTCCACGCAATCCTTTCACTGGTATCAGCTTAAAGCAAAGGTATAAGTCAAATGCAAATCATTTTAATATATAATGGTATATAAACAAAGAATTAATTCATTTGTATTCATTTGAGCATCGACTGAATAGTGCTTTCTGGTGGTAATATTAGTGGAACGTGCCTGAGTGATGTGTGTTGGCATGATGGCTTGTAAATTTCAGCAGGGGAATATGGGACAGGGTGAAAGCACAAGAGCACAATTGGAAAACAGTTGTCATCCCATAACAAGAAGTGCCTGAACAATGACTTTTGGTAGCAGAATTATAAGGTATTCTTTTATTGAGTTCCATGGATTTTAAAAGATTGAAAACAACATTTAATTACGTTAACATGTTATAGCTTTTATTACATTTTAGTAATTAGGTTTCTACTTTAAGGTAGTTATTTTTAAATTGGAAAACATGATCTGAAGCTGCCTTTATTATAATTAGTCATATGGGATAACAAAGAAAGTTTTGCATTACATTTGCTAGCATTTAAAAAAAACTCCTAGAATCAGATATGTGACTAAGACTAATAAGTCAGTTAATTCTATAAAAAAAAGAAAAATAATTAAATAGTCAGAACTGTAATTTACTAAATGTGATAATATATATTAAAACATGAAATGTATGACCAGGTAAATACAAGAACCTGATAGTCCAATTAAACAAAAATGCCATATTCTCTAACTTACTAAATTACATTCTCAACATAATTTTTAAGAGCTGTGAGGGAAAAATATAGGTTGGGAATGAGAATATTTTTTCAAAATAAAAAATCTTACAAACAAACTTGAGCATAGATTCAGTTAGGGTTGTCTTACTAACAGCCCCAACAGGGGCGGACTGACAACTCATGGGGCCCCCAGGCAATAGAAGCTCATGGGGCCCCCTTGGCCACCACACTCAAGCCACACCTGCACAGGGAGACAAGGGGGGAGAAAGCACACGGGGACACTGGGGGGGAGCACACGGGGACACTGGGGGGGAGCACACGGGGACACTGGGGGGAGCACACGGGGACACTGGGGGGGAGCACACGGGGACACTGGGGGGAGCACACGGGGACACTGGGGGGAGCACATGGGGACACTGGGGGGGAGCACACGGGGACACTGGGGGGAGCACACGGGGACACTGGGGGGGAACACACGGGGACACGGGGGGAGCACACGGGGACACGGGGGGAGAGCACACAGGGACACTGGGGGGGGAGAGCACACAGGGGGACACTGGGGGGGGAAGCACACAGGGGGACACTGGAGGAGGGGGAGCACACACACAGGGGGACACTGGAGGAGGGAGAGCACATTGGGGGGAGCACACAGGGGAAACTGTGGGGGGGAGAGCACTGGAGGGAGAACGCACGCACACACACACACACACACACACACGGGGACACTGGAGGGAGAGCACACACACACATGGGGATACTGGAGGGAGAGCACACACACAGGGGGACATTGGAGAGAGAGCACACACACAAACACATACACGGGGACACTGGAGGGAGAACGCACACACACACACATACAGGGGGGACACTGGAGGGAGAACGCACACACACAGGGGGACACTGGAGGGAGAACACACACACACATGGGGACACTAGAGGGAGAACGCACACACACACACGGGGACACTGGAGGGAGAACGCACACACACACAGGGGGACACGGGAGGGAGAACGCACACACACACAGGGGGACACGGGAGGGAGAACGCACACACACAGGGGGTCACTGGAGGGAGAACGCACACACACACACAGGGGGTCACTGGAGGGAGAACGCCCACACACAGGGGGTCACTGGAGGGAGAACTCACACACAAACACACACACGGGGACACTGAAGGAAGAACGCACACACACACACGGGGACACTGGAGGGAGAACGCACACACACACACGGGGACACTGGAGGGAGAAGGGGGACACACAGGGGGACACTGGGGGGAGAACACACACACACAGGGGGACACTGGAGGGAGAACGCACACAGGGGGACACACACAGGGACACACACACAGGGTGACACACACAGGGACACAACACAGGGACACACACACACACACACACACAGGGGAACACTGGAGGGAGAACGCGCACACACACAGGGGGTCACTGGAGGGAGAACGCACACACACAGGGGGTCACTGGAGGGAGAACTCACACACACACACACGGGGACACTGGAGGGAGAACGCACACACACACACACACACACACACACACACACACACACACAGGGGGACACTGGAGGGAAAAGGGACACACACAGGGGGACACTGGAGGGAGAACACACACAGGGGGATACTGGAGGGAGAACTCACAGAGGGGGACACACACACAGGAACACACACACACACAGAGACACACACACACACAGGGGGACACACACACACAGAGGGACACACACACACAGAGACACACACACACAGGGGGACACACACATGGGGACACACACACATACACACACACACACAGGGGGACACACACACACACACAGGGACACACACACAGGGGGACACAAACACACACACACACAGGGACACACACACACACAGGGGGACACACACAGACACACACAGGGATACACACACACAGGGACACACACAGGGGGACACACACACACACAAATGTACGAATGTTGAGGCCAGGACAAGTACAGGCGATAGTAGATGGGGTTGCTGACAGTGCCTCTGGTTCCTTGACATTGTGTCCCACCCAGTCTCCTGATGAAAGATCAGAGTTGGCACCTGCAGCCGATGTCCATCAGTCTTTCACATCACCCCCTTGCAAATCAGCCAAGCAGTCTGCGCCCCAAATCATGCAGCAGTCTCTTCTGCTTTTTGATGACTCTGTTAGCAGGGTTTCCCAGGGCCATCCACCTAGCCCTGCCACAGAAGTGGAAGAGATTGTGTGCACCGATGCCCAACCACTTCTGTTTCATGATGAGTACATGGGAGGACCATCGCAGCACGTCTCAGATGATGACGAAACACAGGTGCCAACTGCTGCTGCTTTTGCAATTGTGCAGACTGACAAGGAGGGCAGGGGTGAAGACTGGGTGGAAAATGATGTGGAGGACGATGAGGTCCTGGACCCCACATTGAATCAACGTCATGCAGGTGACAAGTGTAGTTCGGAGGAAGAGGTGGTGGTCGCACAGAGCCACCAGCACAGCAGAAGAGGGAGCAGGGTGCAAAAGTAGAGCGTCCGTCCCCTAGACACTACGCCTGCTACTTCCCAACACTGCAAGGGACCGAGCACACCAAAACCAGGTCCAAGGAGTTCCCTAGTGTGGCAGTTCTTCAGACAATGTGCTGATGACAAAACACGAGTGGTTTGCACGCTGAGCAATCAGAGCCTGAAGCGAAGCGTAAACGTTCTCAACCTGAGCACAACCTGCATGACCAGGCATCTAAGTGCAAAGCACGAGCTGCAGTGGAGTAGACACCTCAAAAACCAAGAAAGGTCTCTGGCTCCTCCTGCTTCCTCTTCTGCTGCAGTCTCGGCCTCTTCATCCACCTCTGTAGTGACAGTGGCACCTGCCAATCCGCAAACAGAGGATCTGCCAGCAACTCTACCACCTGGGTCACCAACCATCTCCACAATGTCCCATGGAAGCGTTCAGCTCTCTATCTCCCAAACACTGGAGCGGAAGAGGAAGTAGCCCCCTAGCCACCCGCGATCCCTGGCCCTGAATGCCAGCATTTCAAAATTCCTCGCCTTTGAAATGCTGTCATTCTGTCTGGTGGAGACGCAGAGTTTTAAAAGCCTGATGGCATTGGCTGTCCCACAGTATGTCCTGCCCAGCCGCCACTACTTTTCCAGGTGAGCCATCCCTTCCCTGCACAACCAAGTGGGGGACAAAATCAGGTGTGAACTGTGCAACGCCATCTGTGGCAAGGTCCACCTAACTACAGATGCGTGTCCAGTAAGCACGGTCAGGGACGTTATATCTCCCTAACAGCACACTGGGTAAATGCAGTGGGCCTGAGGCAGATAGCAGTTTGGCGCATGTCCTTCCACCACCGAGGATTGCAGGGTGCTTCACTTTGCCTCCTTTTGCTAACTCCTCTTTCTCTGCTTCCTCATCCTCTACTGCCTCCTCAGCCGGTCAGCGTAACACCTTCACCACCAACTTCAGCACAGCCAGGGGTAAACGACAACAGGCAGTTTTAATACTTTCCTGTTTGGGGGAAAAACTCCACACCACGCAGGAGTTGTGGAGAGACATGGAACAAAGACCAATGAGTGGTTGGTGGCAGGGAGCCTCAAGCCCGGCCTGGTGGTGTGCGATAATGGGTGAAATCTTATAGCAGCTCTGAGCCTAGCCGGTTTGACGCACATCCCTTGCCTGGCGCATGTGCTGAACTTGGTGGTCCAGAAGTTCCTTAAAAAATTACCCCCATATGCCAGAGCTGCTGCAGAAAGTGCGGGCCGTCTGTGCGCACTTCGGTGTTCTCACCTTGCTGCTGCTTGCCTGTCAGTGCTGCAGCGTAACTTCGGCCTTCCCGCTCACCTCCTCATATGTGACGTGCCCACAAGGTGGAACTCCACCTTGCACATGCTGGCCAGACTGTGCGAGCAGCAGCAGGCGATAGTGGAGTTTCAGCTGCAGCACGCACGCGTGAGTCGCTCTGCAGAACAGCACCACTTCACCACCAATAACTGGGCCTCCATGCGAGACCTGTGTGCCTTGTTGCGCTGTTTCGAGTACTCCACCAACATGGCCAGTGCCGATGATGCCATTCTCAGCGTTACTATCCCAGTTCTATGCCTCCTTGAAAAAACGCTTCGGGCGATGATGGAAGAGGATGTGGCACAGGAGGAGGAGGAGGAAGAGGGATCATTTCCAAGGCTTTCAGGGAAGTCATTCACAAGTGGCTATAAGGGTGGGTTTCTGCACCAACAAACACCAGGTACACAATTGTCTGGCAGCAAGGGCACAGTTATGGAGGATGAGGAGGAGGAGATGGAGGAGGAGGAACCATGTTCACAGCAGGGTGGCACCCAGACCAGCTCATGGCCATCACTAGTGCGTGGCTGGGGGGATACAGAGGACACAGACGATACACCTCCCACAGAGGACAGCCTTTCGTTGCCTCTGGGCAGCCTGGCACACATGAGCGATTACATGCTGCAGTGTCTCCGCAATGACCGTCGAGTTGCCCACATTCTAACTGGTGCTGATTACTGGGCGGCCACCCTGCTGGATCCCCATTACAAGGACAACGTACCGTCCTTAATTCCCTTACTGGAGCATGATCGTAAGATGCGTGAGTACAAGTGCACGCTGGTTGACGCACTGCTGGTGGCATTCCCACCTGACACCGGGGGTACGGTGGAAGCACAAGGCGAAGGCAGAGGAGGAGGAAGAGGTCGCCAACGCAGCCGGGGCACCGCCAGCACCTCAGAAGGCAGGGTTAGCATGGCCAAAATGTGGAAAAGCTTTGTCAGCACGCCACAAGAACCAGCACCACCAGCCGAGATGGAACGTCTTAGCAGGAGGCAGCATTTCACCAACATGGTGGAGCAGTATGTGTGCACACGCTTACACTTACTGAATGACGGGTCTGCCCCTTTCAACTTCTGGGTCTCCAAATTGGGCACATGGCCTGAGCTTGCCCTTTACGCCTTGGAGGTGCTGGCCTGCCCTGCAGCCTGTGTATTATCTGAATGTGTATTTAGCATGGCAGGGGGCGTTATCCCTGTCCAGAGCCAATGTGGATAAGCTCACGTTCATTAAAATGAACCAGGCATGGATCCTACAGGACTTGTTCGTACCATGTGCAGAATAGACATGTATACCGTGTTCTGACAAAAACTGTCTGGCCATCGGATAGTGTCCGGCCCGAGGACAAGGAGATTCCGAAAATCTCGAAAGATGAACGGTGCCTGCGCAGTGAGTGCAGGTTCAAGCCCCACCATCCAAGTGGACATACTGTACCACATAGTAACAGGGCACCTCACGGGCTCGCTTCGCTCGCCAAGCTTCGGGCACGGCCTCGCTTCACTCGGCTTGAACCTCGGATGGTGTGGCTTGAACCTGGACTTTCGGAAATTTATGAAATCCCCTTGTCCTACATACTGAGCAAGCGCAGTACAGGGTGGACATTATCCGACAAAGACAGAATTCGACACATCACTGGCCTTACCCAGCCATTGTTGTATTTTTGAACCAGTGTTGGCTACCTTGTCCTCCTCCAGCGCCGCTTCCACCTACACCGCCACATCCACCGCCAGCTCAACCTCCTACTCCATATGGACCTCGTCCACCTAGGTCAAGATAATCATTTTTATTTTTTTTAATTTCAAAGTATTTTATTTTCCCACTAGCTTATCCCTTAAATTGAATATTTTTTTTCCAGAAAGGGTGTATTCTGGGGCATTCCCACCATATATGTGGCATTGTGCCGTTGAGTTTCTCAGGTTCCTAATCACTTCCTGTACCTCTTCTTCTGAGAAGGGAGCCTCCAGCATATATATATTTTTTTATTTATTTTATGTTATTTTAAGTTACTTCACTATCCACATTTGTTTGCAGAGCACTTGCCATGCTCTTAACATCATGTTGTTGCCATTTGCCGCCCCCTAGCCCTTTCCATTACTTTTTTAGAGCCATTTTAGTCCTCAAAAGTTCAGGTCCCCATTGACTTCAATGGGGTTCGGGGTCAAGTTTGGGTCAAGTTCGGTCCCGAACCCGAACTTTTTTCTGAAGTTCGGCCGAACCCGTCGAACCCTAACATCCAGGTGTCCGCTCAACTCTATTAAAGAGGAAGTAAACTCTCCCACTCTGATGCTTCTTTTCATTTAGTCCATAGCCACTGTAATCCAGCCCAAATCGCATATTACTTACTGTTTAAAGAAACTTTAAAAAACTTGTTTCCAGGGGTTAGGCAGTGCCATCTTAAGTATTGTTTTCTGAGTCCACAGTGGAGTGTATTTCCGCCCTTACATGGAGCACTTCCTGTACTGTTAACCAAGCCTCCTACTCAATCCAACGTTTCTATGGCAACCCTGCTTCCCTGTTCATACCTTACTTGTTTATTTCATAGTATTTACTTGTGCCGCTGTCTAATGTTGCCTTTGTCAGACTTATCAGCTTCAGCTGATAAGACTGCAGTAATGGCCAAGTTTAGACTGTATGTGATGTCACATGGTCACATGGTGTGTAGGAGGAAGCTCTGAATTATTTTGAAGTGTCCTGGGAGTTCAGTGTTGTGTGCCGTAGGAAGTCCTGATAACAGATAGATAAGCGCATAGAGAGTGTGCCGTAAATCAGGGGAGATCTGCGCATGCTCAGTGACTTCATTCTACAGAACAAAAAGGATTACAACAATACTAAGCAAGTAAGCAGATATCTACAAGCAGTGTTAATTATGGGTTTTTATGCTGATTTACATGGGACAAAGTTGTGGGGGAGGGTTTACAACCACTTTAACAACCACTTTACTATTACTGACTGATTAACCACTTGTTGAACACTGAATGCTGATATACGTACTTACATTGAGGACGGATATCGTTGTTATGGCAGCAGATAGCCGGCGGTCAGCTACAAAATAAAAGTAGTCTCTGCGGCAGATTCACCGCAAGATCACTTTTATTGGCGGTGGGAGAGGGCCCCCCGGTGGCGGGAAGATGGCCCCCACCCATCTCCATGACATTGCAGGGCGGAAGCGACGTCAAAACATCACGTCCGCTTATAGCTCTTAAAAGGCCATTTTTTTTAAATAATTTTTTTAACCTCCCTGGCGGTATGATTATTTCGGATTTTAGGTGCTGAAAGCAGTACAATTATTTTGCATGAAAATTTGGCGTTTTATATTGTAGACCTGTAATTCTTAGGAATAACTCACTTAAATCTGTTCAAACCAGAGTCTAGCAGACATCCCGTGTATGAAATCATAAATTATAATATAATAAATAACTATAAATAATTATACCAAATAATAATATAACAATAATAACAATTATTCAATAATGTAATCAAACCAAAAACACTGAAATTTGCTCAGTTTCAGAATTGTCACTGTCATTACTTTTCAGTATTTGATGACGGATTTCCCCACAAATCGCTATCGCTCAATTCTGTGAGTGATTCTAATTTATTATCGCTGTTTTCTAGCTGGTCTAAAATCACTTTTGATGTAAAGGGACAGTTTTGGTTGCTATGGGCAATCTCCAGGCATGAAGAACAGTTTTTATAATATAAAACGGCATGCAGGACACTGGGCAGAACACTAGGGACAAAGGGGATGTGAAATAATTACATACAGCAATGTAATCTGTAAGATTACATTATACTGTATGTATACTGTGTGTTTCACTTTTTGAATTTGGCTCCGATCTCCATCCCCGTGTGTCACAACGCTCGCGGAGGACTAGCCGCTCGTACAGCGGGGGGGACATCGCTGGATCCAAGGGACAAGGTAAGTAAACCCCCTCCTGCATTCAGTCTGGCTCGGGGTTACCGATTTTGGTATAAAATTTCCACCCCGAGCCAGACTTGGGAATACCGCCAGGGGGTTAAATTACAATTTTTTTTTTTTATAAATTGCATTTTACTGTAAATATGAGATCTGAGAACGTTTTGACCCCAGGTCTCATATTTAAGAGGTCCTGTCATGCTTTTTTTCTATTACAAGAGATGTTTACATTCCTTGTAATAGGAATAAAAGTGACACAATTTTTTTTTTTAAACAGTGTAAAATAAAAAATAAAAGGGAAAATAAATAAGAAAAAAAAATGTTTTAAACGTGCCCCGTCACGCCGAGTTCGTGTGCAGAAGCGAATGCATACGTGAGTAGTGCCTGCATATGAAATCGGTGTTCAAACCACACATGTGAGGTATCGCCCCAATTGGTAGAGCAAGAGCAATAATTCTAGCCCTAGACCTCCTGTATAACTCAAAACCTGCAACCTGTAGAACTTTTTAAACGTTACCTATGGAGATTTTTAAGGGTAAAAGTTTGTCGCCATTCTACAAGCGTGCGCAATTTTGAAAATGTTGGGTATCAATTTACTCCGCATAACATTATCTTTCACAATATAAAAAAAATTGGGCTACCTTTACTGTTGCCTTATTTTTTAATTCAAAAAAGTGTATTTTTTCCCAAAAAAGTGTGCTTGTAAGACCGCTGCGCAAATACGGTGTGACAGAAAGTATTGCAACAACTGCCATTTTATTCTCTAGGGTGTTAGAAGAAAAATGTATAATGTTTGGGTGTACAAAGTAATTTTCTAGCAAAAAAAAATGTTTTTAACTTGTAAACACTAGTCATGTGCGCCGTCAATAAATTTGTTTTGTTTAGTTTCATACGAAAATGAATTCGTATTTCGTAATTCGTGTCCGAAATTCAATTCGGATTCGTATGAAATACGAATTTTTGTTAGATTCGGAAACTTTTCGGAAAATAACGAAAGTTCGTTATGATGAATTTATCATTATGAGGGGCTCCCACCATCCCTGTGCTGTGCTGACTTCCTGGGTTTTTAACCTTTAGGTTCGTTAACTTTTCGTAAAAATAACGAATGTTTGTTATGATGAATTTATCATTATGAGGGGTTCCCACCATCCCTGTGCTGACTTCCTCTGATTGGTGAACAAAACACCAGTCACGTTTCTGTTGTAACGGAATTTGGATCCGAAATTCTGAAATTCGTTAACAAAATTTCATATTTTGTATAAAATTCGTAAGCATAGAAATTCCCATAGGGTTCCCACCCTGCTGGGTGTCCATTATGAGGGGTTCCCCCCATCCCTGTGCTGAGTTCCCAGGTCTGAGTATACGCCCGCTGTGCCCATTATGAGGGGTTCCCACCATCCCTGTGCTGACTTCCTGGGGTTTTAACTTTTAGGTTTGTTAACTTTTCGTAACAATTACGAATTTTCGTTATGATGAATTTATTATTATGAGGGGTTCCCACCATCCCTGTGCTCTGCTGACTTCCTGGGGTTTTAACTTTTAGGTTTGTTAGCTTTTTGTAACAATTACAAATTTTCATTATGAGATTGGATCCAAAATTCGTAAATAAAATTTCGTATTTCAAACAGAATTTGCATGCATAAAAATTCATATTTCGGATTTGTACGAATTTT
Organism: Lithobates pipiens; assembly: GCF_037356315.1. Taxonomy (NCBI): domain Eukaryota; kingdom Metazoa; phylum Chordata; class Amphibia; order Anura; family Ranidae; genus Lithobates; species Lithobates pipiens. The sequence goes on along the minus strand of NW_027507758.1, from coordinate 241,085,355 downwards.
CGATTCGTACGAAACTAATCGCACATGTCTAGTAAACACATCTCAAAAAAGAGGCCCATTCCTTAAGTGGTTCATTTAAAAGTATCATTATCCTGGTTAGGACCTAATCTTTGAGTAATTAAAGTGTATGGCAAGACAAAACATTTTTTCTTTGTATAGTGTAATGAAGGATTAAAACCATTATATGGATTTTGTTTCCTTTCTGTGTCCTGCTAGGAAGTTTTCCCTTCACTTCCTGTTTTGGAAGCACAACAGAATATTTGAGGAAATTGCCCCAAAGCAAGGGAAGTCCACTCTTACTGTAAGCCTAGTACACTACACCACTAGTTATTTTTTCCGTTCAAAAAAATTGACAGCTCTGGTTGAAGCTGCTGTACTAACATTCCGAAGTTAATACAGCGATCTCCCCTGCTATTCTATTTTGTTCTGACAGGGGGAGTGGCCCCCATCTAAACACTCTGGTCAATGCTCTCAGCCATTGGCTGTGAGCGCTGATCAGGAGTCGGTCGGCTGCTGGTTTTTTAGCATGTTCGTCCGACAGAAGCCGACCATATGGTCCGGCTACCATACACACGGGCCAAATGTTGGCTGGTTTATATTGAACGTTGCCTGACATTCGGCCTGTGTGTACTAGGCTTTAGATGGTCATCATCAGAACAGATTTTTCCTCTCCTCTTGCCCTCACAACAAAACTGTTTCTCTCAAGTGGGAACAAGGCAGCACCAAAAAATTGTCAGGGGATCTAAAACGAAAATAACATTTTTCCTTTTATATACACTTTAGGGCTGGTATCGGAGGCTATTTCTGTATGACAATTCTATTAGATTATTATAAACTAGTGGTGGAAATCATCACTTAAAGTAATACTAAAGGCATATGTTTTATTTTTTTAAATAACAAAACCTGTTATACTTGCCTGCTCTGTGCAAAGATTTTGCACAAAGCAGCCCTGATCCTCTTCTTCTTGGGAGGTGCCCTCATAGCAAGCCGTGTGCCTTTGGGGGCATTCATGTGTGCTCCACCCAGAGCCCTACTCTATGTGTCCATAGGACCTGAGAGTGTGCACATTGCTGGATTGAGATAGTTCTCAGCTATGTATTGGGGGGGGGGGGGGCGGAGGGGAAACTGCATGCAGAAGGTCTGTAAGCTCTGTATACTTACTTTGTGTATTTACAGGCCTCTCTGGTCCAGTCATGTGATCTCCCCTGTATTAGCCAGTGGCGACTGCAGGGGAATGGAGAAAGTGCCCGACAACAGCTGGTAATGCCTGAGTGGTGACATCACTCATAGGCTTACTATGGCTCATCCCTTGTTGGTCTTCCCTCCTCTCCCCTGCAGCCAGTACTGGCTGAGAGAGAGGAGCCAATCGCGTGACTTGATTGGAGCAGCATGATAGGTAAGTAGACAGATCTTTTATTACAAAGGTTAGTTACGTCAGGTGTTAGGAGAGGGAGGGGAGCATTTTTAAGAGTAGTTTGACTGGAATTCTACTTCAATATTTTTGTCTAGCCACAGAAGCATGAAGAGCACCCAGTACAATATCATGGAGAGTTGCATCTGAGAATCAGATTAGAAATACCCCCAGTTCCCACAACTTTCCAGTATGAGCACCATTCATCACAAGGTATGTACAGTATTTTGGGACCTGAAGTTTGAGTCACCATCTAATCTATGAATGTCTTATTATAACAGTTTTCATCATGCAGGTATAGAAGGTAAACATTTGGGAATGGTCCAGCTTCATCTTATAATAAAAAATGCCAAGAATTTGCCATCAAGACCAGATGGAACTTTAAGTCCATTTGTAAAAAGGTGAGCTGCCAGATTTTATAAATGTTTTGTATCTGACAGAGCAGCCTATTTAGCCTAAAATACTATATATACCCACTTTTATCTTTATTAATATTCTTCTTTTTATGTATATGTAAGCTGTCTTATCCTGCCAAACAAACGTGAATTAAAGAAAAGGACCCCGGTTCTAAGAAAACAAACCTGTCCTGAGTGGAATCACTCCATCATTTATAACATTACGAATCAAGATGATCTGAAGAAGTCACGACTAGATCTTACTGTTTGGGACCAGGGTCTGAATGAGTTCTTTGTGGGTGGGACCAGTATGAGCACAGGTAACAGGAAACAGACAAATACTGATATACTGTATGCCAACCCCTCACTGTACATTGTGCCTCATACATTATAGAATTATTCCCCAAGTGAACTTCTTGCCTTTTGTAATCCTATGAAACAATGATCTAATGGACTTGATATGGCTAGGTGTCTATATGCAGCTAAACCCACTTAAGAGTAGGAATATCTAAATGCAAAAAAATGATCTGGGACACATAAGGCCCCTTTCACACATGCGGACGATATGTCCGTATTTCATCCATCCGTTTGCGGATGAAATACGGGCATACATTCATCCCTATGGGATAGCGGGTGTCTGCGGATGAACATCCGCAGACACCCGATTTCGTCCGCCTCCGCTACTGTCCGATTCTGCAGACGGAGGAAAATCCTATTTTTCTATCCGTCTGCAGAGCGGATCGAATGAACACGGACAGACGGTCCGTGCGCATCCGATCCCCATAGAGGAGAGCGGAGAGCTGACAGGGCGGTCCCTGCACAGTGTGCGGAGACCGCCCTGTCCGCCGCCGCCTCAGCGGGGACAACGGAGTGATCCCCGCTAAGCGAGCGGATCATCACGGGGCGGATCATTACTGATCCGTCCCGCGTGAAAGGGGCCTTAGGCTCCATGCACACTAGTAGTAGCTTCTTAGCATTTCGTGTTCTGCTTTTAGAAGCAAATAGTGTTATCTTATGTGTCCATGCACACTATTTTAGTCTACAGGTATTTTTTAAGCTTTAGCGTTTAGGATCAGAAAACAAGAATATTGTGCATTTTGGGTTGTGACTCCGCCCCCACAACCCGATAGGACCATGTAACTATAAGTTGCAGAGAGGGCCACCACCCCAGTATTCTATATATACACATCACCTCAGAAGGGTGGGTGATTGTATGCTGCCATGAAGAATGCGACAGGAAAGGAAAATTACGGAAAGGTGAGTATACAATTTTCCAGTTTCCTGTCGCATACACTTTGGGGAATAACTCGAAGACTGGGTGGGAATGCAAAACAAGTTTATTAACAAGGAATGTAAGAGTTGGCTTGGATAACAGTTTTTCCAAAATTCACTGTTGATAGGCGTGCGGAATCCACCTTATAATGAGATATGAAGGTGATTCTGGAAGACCAGGTGGCTGCTCTACAAATGGTTTCCGCCGAGACTCTACAGTAGGCTGCCCATGAGGTTGCCACTGCCAGTAAGCCTTTTTGATGGCCTTCACCAGCCATGAAGCGATGGTATGAGAGGATGCCGCCTGGCCTTTCTTAAAGCCGTGCGGGATGATTAAAAGGTTTTCCATTTTCCTGATAGGTTTGGTTGCTGAAAGGTATTCCAAGATGTTGCCCTTGACATCTAGCAGATGAGGGTCGCCCTGATCAGTGACAAGTGCTGGGAGGTTGATTTCCTGATTGAAGTGGAAAGAGGAGGATACTTTAGGGATAAAGCGATCTGAAGGCCTCAGGACTATTCTGTAAATGATCAGGTACGGCTTCTTAGCCAGCAAGGCTTGCATCTCTGAGACCCTCTTTTCCAATGTTATGGCACTTAAGAATGAGACTTTTAGTGTTAGATCCCAGAGGGAGATGTTTTCAAGTGGGAAGAAAGGCTCTTTAGATAAGGCTTCCAAGACAACTGAAAGATCCCAGACCAGGAATGAAGGTTTCCTGGGGGGGGGCCTTAGTTTTAGACAGGCCTTCTGAAACTGTATAGCAAAGGGATTATGTGCCCACTTGACTCTGGTCAAGGCGGAAAGGGCTGACACTTGGACTTTCAAGGTGCTAGACCCAAGATCTTTCTCTAGGCCTGACTGCAGAAACTCCAGAACCTGTGACACTGATGGAGAATATGAGTCTCAGCCTTGCTGTTGTGCGAAGGTAACAAATTTTTCCCAGACCCTCCTGTTGGTGCTGTAGGTGTTATTCCTTCTGGCCTGGAGTAATGTATCTTCCACCCTCTAGGAGCAGCCCTGATCTAGAAATCTAGCCCTCTCAGCCTCCAGGCCATTAGATGTAGCTTCTCCAGATTTGGGTGAAGTAGCTAACCTTGAGAAAGCAGGTCCGCCGACAACGGGAGAGGAAGTGGGTCTGCCATGTTCAACTGTAGGAGGGTAGTGAACCATGGCCTCCTCGGCCAAAAGGGATCACAGCCACTACCAGTACCGCTGGTCTCTTGAGCCTCAGAAGGAACCTCGCTATGAGGGGAGTCGGGGGAGGCAATCTGTTCCCCCCGCTGAAGTAAAGGGAATCCTTGACAGGAACCTCTGGCTCTTTTTGTTTGCGGGTGTTGCTGCAAGGTCTATATCCGGTGGTCCCCAGGTCCGAGATATGAGGGTGAAAGCCTGGGGACTCAGAGACCACTCATTGTTGGAAATGAAGCTCCTGCTTAGTGAGTCGGCCAGGAGGTTCTGGACACCCGGGACGTAAGCTGCCCTCAAATCCAACAGGTTCAGCTGTGCCCATTCCATCACAGGACAGACCTCCTGCATCATGGAGCTGCTTCTGGTGCCCCCCTGCCTGTTGATGTGGGCAACAGCCACTCTGTTGTCCATTCTCAGAAGGACTTGCTTCCCCCTCAAGTGAGGGCTGAAGGCCAGAAAGGCTTGAAAAGCTGCCTTCATTGCCCTGAATGGCCAGCGGCCTTGAGCCGCGTAATCTTGATAGTGTGCCCCCACCCCTTTCAGGCTGGCATCTGAAGTCACTATTTCTTGAAGTTGGGTGACTATATGTTTGCATCTCTTCAAGTTGCAAGGTCGTGTCCACCACCGTAGTGATTGCTTGACCTCCTCCGAGATGGATATCAGTTGGGACATAGACGTGGCATCCCACGGGCACAGAAAGGAGGTTTGCATGGGTCTTGAGTTCCACTGTGCCCACTGGACCATCGGGATGGTCGCTGACAGAGAGCCTAGGAGACTGAGGCAGTAAAGATGTGGTTAGGATTGATTTTCTTGCTCTCTGGATCAAGAGAGGGATTTCCTCTGGTGGAAACAAGTGTTGTTCCGGCCCCAAGGAAAACCATCCTTTGGGTGGGCTGGGTATTGCTTTTTTCCCAGTTTATTAGCCACCCTAAACTCTGCAGCGTGGAGACTAGAATTTCCTGGTGTTGGATGAGGGATTCCTGGCTGTGTGAGAGGAGAAGGATGTCGTCCATGTAGTGGTGGACTCTTAGCCCACGTACACACGGTCGGAGATTTTGCCAACCAAATCCGTCGGATTTTGCCCGTCGGATTTAGTCCGACGGATTGTGTCCGAAACTGTTGCATACACACGGTCGGGCCAAGTTGGCGAAAAATCCGATCTTTCAGAACGTGATGACATAATTTCGTTACGATGGGACTACATTCAGGCTAGTAGCCAATAGCTTTGATGTAGGAATTTGATCTGAGCATGCGTGGCACTTGGTCCGATGAAAATGCTCTACACATGATCGGATTAGGTCTGTCCGGCCCAGTTGGTCGGGAAATATTTCCAACATGTTGGAAAATTGGGTCGGACGGAGATTCGGACGGAATCAGTCCGATGCATACCACACACAGTCGGATTATCTGACGACACGGTCCGATAAGACTCATTCCGACAGATTCTCCGACCGTGTGTACAAGGGCTTAGTCCTCTCTCTCTCAAGGAAGCTATTACTGGTAATAGGACCTTCGTGAATGTTCTGGGGGCAGTAGAAATCCAGAACAGGAGACTTTGAAATTGGAAGTGGTGATGATTTACTGAGAAGCGAAGAAATTTCTGGAATGCGGCGTGAATAGGGATATGCAGGTAGGCGTCCTGAAGGTCGATAGAAAGCTTCCAATCTCCCAGATTTATAGCTTGGAGGATCGACTGCAGACTTTCCATTTTGAATGACCCTTCTCAAATTGATCAGTTGAGGTTTTTTAGGTCCAAGACCGGACCTCTGATTTCTTCTTCACCAGGAATAGCGGGGAGTAAAACCCCTCGCCTCTTTGTGTTAGTGGAACCTCCACTATCGCCCATTTTTGACAAGGTCCTGGATGTACTTGATTAGTAACATCTTTATTTCTCGAGATGGTTGAAGATTGGTTAAGCAGAATTGATCCCTTGGGGGGCGTCCTCTGAACCACCATTTGTGCCCGAATCAGATGGTGGCCACCGTCCATGGGTCTTTTTATTATTTCTGCCCAGACCAGCCTGAATTTTGAGAGTCTGGCTCCCACCACCGCTGGCTGGACGGACTCACATTTAAAAGGACTTTTTTTGTCACTGGAAGCAGGGGTCTTGGGTTTCTGGAATTTTATGAAGGACGTCTGAGGGTTCTTCAAGATCCTTCTATATTCCTTCCCAGGCCAGTAGGCTTTTGCATCCCTGTATCTTTGCGGGAGATTGCGCCTAAAAGGAGGCGACCTCTGCTGCTTTGGTCTTTTATCCGAGGGGATAAGCCCTGATTTTCCGCTGGTCCCTTTCGAGATGGCTGAATCCAACTTTGCCACAAAGAGGTTTTCCCCATAATACGGGATTCGGCACCAGTTGGACTTGGAGGCGGAGTCTGCCACCCAGGGCTTTAGTCATTTTGCCCTTCTGGCCATTACAGAAGCCAGCATGGCACTTGATGCGGATTTAATTTCATCAACAGAGGCCTCTGCCACAAAGTCCCCCACAAGACTCAGTTCCTGCAGAGCTTTGGCTATCTTTTCCTGGTCTGCGCCCTTGGAGACAATCTTTTTGGTGTTTGCAGACCAGCTGGAGATGGCTCTGCCTACCGCTGCGAGCACCACAACTGGTCTGCAAGTGCCTCCTGCCAATAGGTAGGCCCTTTTGAGATCGTTGTCAATCTTCCTATCGAGCACATCCCTGAATGTTACTGCGTCCTCGATAGGAAGCATCACGTGCCTAGCTAGACGCATCAAGGATGAGTCTACTACTGGGGGAGAAACCAAGGGGTTCACTTTAGGCTCCTTGAGTGGGTACAACTTGGCAAGTCTGTTAGTTAGACTGGATTTTTTCTTGAGTCTTTTCCATTCCTCCTTGATTGGTTCATTCAATTCTTCAATGAATGGAAAAGCCTCTGGGCCCTTCTTGAGATTCGGAAAATATTTTCTCCGCTTTTACTGGACCTCCTGGGGTTCCTCCCAGTTTATCGCCTCTTTGACCGACTTTACAAAGGGCTCTATCAGCGAAAAATCAAAGCCAGCCGATGCTTCCAACCCCTCGTTGTCAGGCGGGGAATCCTGCTCCCTTGATGTACTGGGAGGAGCGAGTGAGCCACTTTATGTTGAAAATTCTGTATCGGGAGTTAGGACTTGCGGAGTTGAGACTCCAGCGGATTCCCTGGCATCCGGTTCTTTTTCTTTTCTCTTCTTTGAAACACCTGTTTGGCTTGCCCAACAAGCTTTCCCAGTGGGACGGGAGTGATGCGCTGGTGACTGATGTCTACACGCAGGGGATCTTCTGTGGTAGGAGTGGCTGTGTCTTGAATAAGATTTGGATCATCTCCTTCTGCGACTCCCCCTGTGACCTGAGCGACTTCTTCCACGACTTGAGCGGCTTCACCTGTGGTCAGAGTCGCTTCTCCTGTGCGAGGTCTCTCTGCGTCTTGAGTTGGACGACCTTGAGGACCTGATAGGGCTGACCAATTTAGGCAGCAGTAGTGGAATCCTGCTCTCTTTTTCAATCTTCACTACTTACCGAAGTAAATCCTCCCCCTTACTTATTGGGCTGATGGTGATCTGCTGGGGCAGCGTCTCCATAGGGAAGAAGTAGTGGTATACCTAGGAAGACAGAATAACACATAAGAATAAGACATGCAAGAAAGGCAGAATGAGGACAAGCCAAAGGACAGCCACTTACCTAAAGAAAGGGTACACCAGAGACCTCAGTGAGAGCAAAAGGAGCAGTCCAGATACACAGAATCAGGCAGAAATCAGTCTCTAGGGCTTTTTAAAACTGCCGCCATAGCCGCTGAGGCTGCATCTCGCTCGCGCATGCGCAGTAGCGCCCCGAAATACCCAGCGCCATTTTTAAACCTGGCAAAGTGCAGGGAACGCCCTGAGACTGTGCACTGCGCATGCGCGGAAGCGCGAGATGCTCAGCGCACATCGGGAAGTCTCACAGAGGGACAACAAGGCCCAGGAACAACAGTGAAGAAAAATGGAAAGGACGGAGACTGCTGCAACACAACTAAGCCTGTTTAAGACTTATATTAAGGCCGCTGATACACCCCTGAGATCACCAGAGTGGGGCTCCTTCCATCTAGCTCGTTTAGAGGCTGTACAGGTAAGGACTTCCACCCAGGAGAGGCTAGAACCTGGCTGGGGCAAAGCGGTAAGGGGGTGCTGATCCGTTCGGTCCTGACAGGTGAGAAAATATAAGAGAATACTGGGGCAGCGGCCCTCTCTGCAATTTATAGTTATGTGGTCCTATCAGGTTGTGGGGGCGGAGTCACAACCCAAAGTGTATGCTGTCATGAAGATGCAACAGGAAATACTTTTTTTGAGGGGGGTTTTCTGGGTGACCCCACCCCTTGTGACATCATCAACTGGGTCATGCTGTGTCAATGATGTTACAAGGGAGTGGGGTATAACCAGGGCCGCTGTTAGAAATCATGGGGCCCCGTACAGCCTACCTGACAGGGCCCCCTTCAACCACGCCCTTGCCCCCACCCCTGACCCCGACTTGAAGTGAAATGCAGGTTTGTTGCTGTTTACATATGCGTGTGAAGCCAAAACATGTTTGCAATTAGTAAGCATGAAGGAGCAGGGGGCAGTTTACATTTCTTTTCAATTTTATTTTATTAATTACAAATAAAAAAAATCTTACACTGTATCTTTACATTTTTTATTGTCATTTTTGCTTTCACAGGGGGTGGACAACATTCCTTATGATAGCAAGTGCCATAACAGGTCCTCTTTATAGGGAGATATGAGGTCTTTTAGACCCCATATCTATCCTCTGGCCTCCAAAGCATCTGCTCAAGCTAAGATCAGTTTGATCATATGCTTGGTCAAGAGCATATCGTGATGATTGAGCATATCATTGATGATATCGAGATATCATCAACCTTCCAATCCAGCAACGATGGGAAGCAATTAAAGGGGATTGGTTTGGGGGGCAGTAAAAATGCAGCTCCGCTGCACGTTTACTGCTCCTCCAAATTCGTTTTTAAAGTAGCATGTTTCTTATTATCATCAGGTTACAATTATCACACAGGTATCACAGTAAACAGGGGCTCTATCATGACATGAATGTATCATGACTTTATGTCACATGGCTGTTGAGTGCTGGCTAAGTTAACTTATGGCTGTATTGCATATAACAGACTGTAACAGTACAACCATAATAAAGTCAGCACCCAAAAGCAATGTAACACAGAGCCATGACAGAGACCCTGCTGTGCTGCCTGTGTGATGATTGTAACCTGCTGTGAGATATATAATAGGACACAGTGAGTATTCTTTCCTCTATTTCCCACTCACTGTGTCCAGTGCAGCCAGGATCTCCTCCTGCTCTTCCCTGTCAGCCATTCAGCTTCTTCACATCTGGGGAGGATTGCAGCCGGGAGCCGAACGGAGAATGACAATATCACTCCGCCAGCCGGGACTAATAAAATAGTGGGGCGGCATGATGTATATGCGCCCCGAAAATAAAGAAATAGTCCCTCTGTTGTGCTCCCCTCCTGAGCCCCTGCATTGACCAACTGAGGCCCAGGAAAACAATTTACCCACTCTGTAAGCAAGTGGAAGCAGGGAAGAGTTTAGAAAATGTTTTTTTTTAAATGCAGTAACGAATTGTTTATGATGCTCGGGCCCCACTGTGTAGCTGATCTGGGCGGGCCCAGTACATCAGGGCTGATTGTACTGCCCTATCAGCGGCCCTGGGTATAACTGGTGATGTCACAGAGCAGCCCCGCCCCTTCATTTATTTAGCGGCCAGTGTTTATTGGAATCAACATGGTATCCACAACGGGGGACAATTTTGTTTTAAATAATTGACTTTTTACCACTTTATTGGTGAATAAGATGGGGTACTATGTACCCCATACTCATTCACATGGGGAGGGGGATCTGGGGTCCCCCTTGTTAAAGGGGTCTTCCAGCTTCTGATAAGCTCCACACCTGCAAAACCCCACAACCACCAGCCAGGGCTGTGGGTATGAGGCCCTTGTCTCCATCAATATTAACCAAAGGCAAAACAGCATAAAAAAGGAAAACCGCCAGCAAAAAAAAAAACATTACTATTGAACATTTTTTATCCAGCATTTTTCCAATTTTTTTTAGCTCCTAGTATGCATGAAGCTTAAAAGTTGTTTATACTTCCCAAACAATTTCTCTTGCTTTTAGAAAAAGTTACTGCAGGAGTGCAACTGTGATTGCAGCCTAACACTTCCATATGTAAATGTAAACACTTGTTTCCATACTCACCTCTCCTGCATTGGAGTCCTCTACATCAAACACCCACCTTCCTGTCCATAAAGATACCAGAGGCAAAGTCACGGAGCTAAGAATCAGTGCTTTGCCCAAAGAATACTAAGCATATATGCAGACACAAGCAACCATCAACAGATCTTTTTCTTTCTAAATTCTTTTTTGACTAACATGTACTTTTAGACAATTTAAGAATACATGTTTATGTCTATGGTGGAAAGAAAAGGGGAATACAGCCAGTCAGCCCCAGCAGGGTAAATAATTATCCAAAAAAAGGTCCAACCCCACTAATCACTAATTTCATTGAGAACAGTGAGCACAGGTGTCCGCTGCTTTCAGCATTCACACATAAACATAGAAATCCATGCTGGATTGGCATAAGTATTTTAACTTATGTGGGTGCCTGAAGAAGCCAGAGGTTCAATCTGCTGTCACCAGTTTAAAACGAATTTATCATTTTTGTAACTGGACTTATTTGTTATTGGTAGAGATTACTGTAAGATCCCAGTAGCCAATTCAGATTACCATCTTTTATCTTTGACCTTTTTTGCTCCTCCACAGGTGATGAAGCCAGTGCATCAATTGACAACCAATCTGCCCAGTTATTATGGCAGCAACTGCTCAGTACACCCAACACATGGGTAGAAGATTCTCTTGTACTACATTACAATAAAGGGTTTTTTTGTTTCTAAATGTCACATCTGGATATTATCTTCCATACTTGTATATCTTTTTTAAAGTAGAACTATAGGCAAAACTTTTTTTTTTTGATAAAGCAAGGGAAGATTATAATAAATAAAGATTCCTGCATTTATCCCTCCACCTCTCAATGTGAGTGAACAAAACAATTGATGCGAAGTGACTCACAATTTAAAGAAAGCTGCAACCAAATTCGTCCGAACACAAGACTTTAATAGACAATTAAAAATAGGTGCGCTAATCCCATGCCAAACTCTAGAACTCTTGCAATGCTTATAACCACACAACAATAATTTTATGTAGAGTATTTCATAAAAAACATTAACGTGTAAATAACTAATAAAAACAAACACCCTGTAAATAAAAAAAAGGATGATGTCTTTCAAATGAAAAATGTGTCCATACATAAATCCAAAAAAAAAACCTTTAAGGGAGGGTTAAAGATGAACACCCAATTCTGTGATGAATGAACTGTGAACTTATAATGTGCCAATATTCCTTAAGCGATCCAGGTAAAGACGATGTTCCTCACCACATGCATGCCCATCTTACCAGAGATAGGAAGCTTTATGTCAGATTTTTTTTCACCATCTATGTCCCATTGCAGAGATTTACCATCACTTCCTGTCCTATAGCCAAACCATAGGAAGTGAGAGGAAATCGCTGCAAATTAAGGAAATTCCTCGGGGACCAGATCACCAGAATTAGTGTGTCCATTGAAAAATTTCCCATCAAATACTTTACTGGGGAACAACCCAAAATTTGTGTTTTTTCCTTTACTTTCGCTTTCAATATTAATGGTAAACAGGACTAGTGATGGACGAACTTCCGACGGGACGTTTCGCGAACGCGAAACGCGAACGGGCACAAACGTTCGCGAAAACGACCGTTCGCCGCGGGCTCCATTGACTTCAATGGGAGGCGAATTTCGCAAACCTTTAGGTCGAATTTGCGGCCACGGGGTAATTATTAGGGGGTAGCACGCAGTCCCACCACCTGGACAATAGCATAATACATGTATGAGGTGAATTTGGGATCGATAACTACAAGCATTTTTTTTTTATTTGGGAAATTGTTCTGACAATTCAGGACTATGGAGCTAATGAAGGCAATGGAGGAGAGGGAAGGTCAGGGACCAGGGTAGGCAAACAAGAGGGTGCAGGAGATACAGAGCACTGACAGCAGCACCGTAATACAGAGCACTGACATCAGCACCGTGACATACAGCGCTGACAGCAGCTCCGTGACATACAGCGCTGACAGCAGCTCCGTGACATACAGCGCTGACAGCAGCTCCGTGACATACAGCGCTGACAGCAGCTCCGTGACATACAGCGCTGACAGCAGCTCCGTGACATACAGCGCTGACAGCAGCACCGTGACATACAGCGCTGACAGCAGCTCCGTGACATACAGCGCTGACAGCAGCTCCGTGACATACAGCGCTGACAGCAGCTCCGTGACATACAGCACTGACAGCAGCTCCGTGACATACAGCGCTGACAGCAGCTCCGTGACATACAGCGCTGACAGCAGCACCGTGACATACAGCGCTGACAGCAGCTCCGTGACATACAGCGCTGACAGCAGCTCCGTGACATACAGCGCTGACAGCAGCTCCGTGACATACAGCACTGACAGCAGCTCCGTGACATACAGCGCTGACAGCAGCTCCGTGACATACAGCGCTGACAGCAGCACCGTGACATACAGCGCTGACAGCAGCTCCGTGACATACAGCGCTGACAGCAGCTCCGTGACATACAGCGCTGACAGCAGCTCCGTGACATACAGCGCTGACAGCAGCTCCGTGACATACAGCGCTGACAGCAGCTCCGTGACATACAGCGCTGACAGCAGCTCCGTGACATACAGCGCTGACAGCAGCACCGTAAGCAGCCCCAGGAGGAAGTCAGCACAGCACAGGGATGGTGTGATCCCCTCATAATAAGAACCCCCAGGAGGAAGTCAGCACAGCACAGGGATGGTGGGAGCCCCTCATAATAAGAACCCCCAGGAGGAAGTCAGCACAGCACAGGGATGGTGGGAGCCCCTCATAATAAGAACACCCAGGAGGAAGTCAGCACAGCACAGGGATGGTGGGAACCCCTCATAATAAGCAGCCCCAGTAGAAATATGACACCGCTCAACCTCTTCAAAGAGGAGGGTAGGGGCATATAGTACGGTGTGCTTTTTTGGGTCAGGGAAGTGAGCCAAATGAATTAAGAAGGTCTGTGTGCTTGATTCCAAAAATTGTTTATAGACATATACATGGTCTACTGATCACATGTGTTGAATTCCTCCGAGATCCATGCCTCATTCATTTTTAGAAATGTGAGGTAGTTAACACTGTCGTGAGCTAGGCGAGTACGCTTATCGGTCACAATCCCCCCTGCTGCGCTGAACGTCCTTTCGGACAGGACACTGGATGAGGGGCAAGCCAACAGTTCGATTGCAAATTGGGCAAGCTCTGGCCAGAGGTCAAGCCTGCCCACCCAGTAGTCTAGGGGTTCATCACTCCTCAGAGCGTCCACATCGGCCGTTAACCCAATGTAGTCGGACACCTGACGGTCTAGGCGTTCCCTGATGCTGGATCCGGATGACACCTGTCGATGGGTCGGCTGAAAGAATGACCTCATATCCGAAGTCACCAACACATCTTCAAACCGGCCTCTTCTTGCAGGCGCTGTTGGATTGGTACCCGCAAATCCTTCTCTGGGAGTGGGAATTGCTCCTCTGCCAGCGCACGCAAAAGCAGAATGCAGCATTTCTCGAAGCAAGGCCTGGAAGTGCTGCATTCTGACAGCCCTCTGCGACGGCGGTAACATTTCCGCCATTTTGTGTTTGTACCGGGGATCTAAGTACGTTGCCACCCAGTACTGGTCCTTGACCCTCATGCTTTTTATACGGGGGTCCCTATTAAAACACTGGAGCATGAAGGCCCCCATTTGCACTCAAGCGGAAGGTATGTGGTGGTGGTGGTGTTGTTGGTGGTAGTGTCTTTGGGGGTGCACATAGCAGAGAGTGAAGAAGAGGGTGCAGATCGAGAGGATGAGGAGGGTGCAGAAGAATAAGGCTGAGTGAGCCACTCAACCAAGTCTGGTGCGTCCTTTAAAGTAATTGAACGCACCTTCTGCAACTTCCCACTTTGGCTCAAGGCTGTTGCTCCTGCCCTACCCCTACCACCCCTGCGGAAGGGCCTGCCTCTTCCTCTGCCTGTCATTTTTTAAATCACCCTGTGACAAAACTCTTAGTCCCTATACCGCTGAAGGACTGCTGCAGTATAGGGCAGCGGTCAGCAGTAGTGCACGTCAACCCTATGTATTGTGGACCGATAGCGGTCCTTACAGAACAGCAGACTGTACTGCACTCAGGCCTATGTACCGTAGCACCCTATACCAAGTTACCAGTCCTTATAAGAACTTTTGTGGACCAAGCAGGTTGTGTGTTAGTGATTAGCAGACTGTACGTCAGTCCCTATACCAATGAAGGACTGCTGCAGTATAGGGCAGCGGTCAGCAGTAGTGCACGGCAACCCTATGTATTGTGGACCGATAGCGGTCCTTACAGAACAGCAGACTGTAACGCACTCAGGCCTATGTACCGTAGCACCCTATACCAAGTTACCAGTCCTTATAAGAACTTTTGTGGACCAAGCAGGTTGTGTGTTAGTGTTTAGCAGACTGTGCGTCAGTCCCTATACCGCTGAAGGACTGCTGCAGTATAGGGCAGCGGTCAGCAGTAGTGCACGGCAACCCTATGTATTGTGGACCGATAGCGGTCCTTACAGAACAGCAGACTGTAACGCACTCAGGCCTATGTACCGTAGCACCCTATACCAAGTTACCAGTCCTTATAAGAACTTTTGTGGACCAAGCAGGTTGTGTGTTAGTGATTAGCAGACTGTACGTCAGTCCCTATACCAATGAAGGACTGCTGCAGTATAGGGCAGCGGTCAGCAGTAGTGCACGTCAACCCTATGTATTGTGGACCGATAGCGGTCCTTACAGAACAGCAGACTGTACTGCACTCAGGCCTATGTACCGTAGCACCCTATACCAAGTTACCAGTCCTTATAAAAACTTTTGTGGACCAAGCAGGTTGTGTGTTAGTGATTAGCAGACTGTACGTCAGTCCCTATACCAATGAAGGACTGCTGCAGTATAGGGCAGCGGTCAGCAGTAGTGCACGTCAACCCTATGTATTGTGGACCGATAGCGGTCCTTACAGAACAGCAGACTGTACTGCACTCAGGCCTATGTACCGTAGCACCCTATACCAAGTTACCAGTCCTTATAAAAACTTTTGTGGACCAAGCAGGTTGTGTGTTAGTGATTAGCAGACTGTACGTCAGTCCCTATACCAATGAAGGACTGCTGCAGTATAGGGCAGCGGTCAGCAGTAGTGCACGGCAACCCTATGTATTGTGGACCGATAGCGGTCCTTACAGAACAGCAGACTGTAACGCACTCAGGCCTATGTACCGTAGCACCCTATACCAAGTTACCAGTCCTTATAAGAACTTTTGTGGACCAAGCAGGTTGTGTGTTAGTGTTTAGCAGACTGTGCGTCAGTCCCTATACCGCTGAAGGACTGCTGCAGTATAGGGCAGCGGTCAGCAGTAGTGCACGGCAACCCTATGTATTGTGGACCGATAGCGGTCCTTACAGAACAGCAGACTGTAACGCACTCAGGCCTATGTACCGTAGCACCCTATACCAAGTTACCAGTCCTTATAAGAACTTTTGTGGACCAAGCAGGTTGTGTGTTAGTGATTAGCAGACTGTACGTCAGTCCCTATACCAATGAAGGACTGCTGCAGTATAGGGCAGCGGTCAGCAGTAGTGCACGGCAACCCTATGTATTGTGGACCGATAGCGGTCCTTACAGAACAGCAGACTGTAACGCACTCAGGCCTATGTACCGTAGCACCCTATACCAAGTTACCAGTCCTTATAAGAACTTTTGTGGACCAAGCAGGTTGTGTGTTAGTGATTAGCAGACTGTACGTCAGTCCCTATACCAATGAAGGACTGCTGCAGTATAGGGCAGCGGTCAGCAGTAGTGCACGGCAACCCTATGTATTGTGGACCGATAGCGGTCCTTACAGAACAGCAGACTGTAACGCACTCAGGCCTATGTACCGTAGCACCCTATACCAAGTTACCAGTCCTTATAAGAACTTTTGTGGACCAAGCAGGTTGTGTGTTAGTGTTTAGCAGACTGTGCGTCAGTCCCTATACCGCTGAAGGACTGCTGCAGTATAGGGCAGCGGTCAGCAGTAGTGCACGGCAACCCTATGTATTGTGGACCGATAGCGGTCCTTACAGAACAGCAGACTGTAACGCACTCAGGCCTATGTACCGTAGCACCCTATACCAAGTTACCAGTCCTTATAAGAACTTTTGTGGACCAAGCAGGTTGTGTGTTAGTGATTAGCAGACTGTACGTCAGTCCCTATACCAATGAAGGACTGCTGCAGTATAGGGCAGCGGTCAGCAGTAGTGCACGGCAACCCTATGTATTGTGGACCAATAGCGGTCCTTACAGAACAGCAGACTGTAACGCACTCAGGCCTATGTACCGTAGCACCCTATACCAAGTTACCAGTCCTTATAAGAACTTTTGTGGACCAAGCAGGTTGTGTGTTAGTGATTAGCAGACTGTACGTCAGTCCCTATACCAATGAAGGACTGCTGCAGTATAGGGCAGCGGTCAGCAGTAGTGCACGGCAACCCTATGTATTGTGGACCGATAGCGGTCCTTACAGAACAGCAGACTGTAACGCACTCAGGCCTATGTACCGTAGCACCCTATACCAAGTTACCAGTCCTTATAAGAACTTTTGTGGACCAAGCAGGTTGTGTGTTAGTGATTAGCAGACTGTACGTCAGTCCCTATACCAATGAAGGACTGCTGCAGTATAGGGCAGCGGTCAGCAGTAGTGCACGGCAACCCTATGTATTGTGGACCGATAGCGGTCCTTACAGAACAGCAGACTGTAACGCACTCAGGCCTATGTACCGTAGCACCCTATACCAAGTTACCAGTCCTTATAAGAACTTTTGTGGACCAAGCAGGTTGTGTATTAGTGTTTAGCAGACTGTGCGTCAGTCCCTATACCGCTGAAGGACTGCTGCAGTATAGGGCAGCGGTCAGCAGTAGTGCACGGCAACCCTATGTATTGTGGACCGATAGCAGTCCTTACAGAACAGCAGACTGTACTGCACTCAGGCCTATGTACCGTAGCACCCTATACCAAGTTACCAGTCCTTATAAGAACTTTTGTGGACCAAGCAGGTTGTGTGTTAGTGTTTAGCAGACTGTGCGTCAGTCCCTATACCGCTGAAGGACTGCTGCAGTATAGGGCAGCGGTCAGCAGTAGTGCACGTCAACCCTATGTATTGTGGACCGATAGCGGTCCTTACAGAACAGCAGACTGTAACGCACTCAGGCCTATGTACCGTAGCACCCTATACCAAGTTACCAGTCCTTATAAGAACTTTTGTGGACCAAGCAGGTTGTGTATTAGTGTTTAGCAGACTGTGCGTCAGTCCCTATACCGCTGAAGGACTGCTGCAGTATAGGGCAGCGGTCAGCAGTAGTGCACGGCAACCCTATCTATTGTGGACCGATAGCGGTCCTTACAGAACAGCAGACTGTAACGCACTCAGGCCTATGTACCGTAGCACCCTATACCAAGTTACCAGTCCTTATAAGAACTTTTGTGGACCAAGCAGGTTGTGTGTTAGTGATTAGCAGACTGTACGTCAGTCCCTATACCAATGAAGGACTGCTGCAGTATAGGGCAGCGGTCAGCAGTAGTGCACGGCAACCCTATGTATTGTGGACCGATAGCGGTCCTTACAGAACAGCAGACTGTAACGCACTCAGGCCTATGTACCGTAGCACCCTATACCAAGTTACCAGTCCTTATAAGAACTTTTGTGGACCAAGCAGGTTGTGTATTAGTGTTTAGCAGACTGTGCGTCAGTCCCTATACCGCTGAAGGACTGCTGCAGTATAGGGCAGCGGTCAGCAGTAGTGCACGGCAACCCTATGTATTGTGGACCGATAGCAGTCCTTACAGAACAGCAGACTGTACTGCACTCAGGCCTATGTACCGTAGCACCCTATACCAAGTTACCAGTCCTTATAAGAACTTTTGTGGACCAAGCAGGTTGTGTGTTAGTGTTTAGCAGACTGTGCGTCAGTCCCTATACCGCTGAAGGACTGCTGCAGTATAGGGCAGCGGTCAGCAGTAGTGCACGTCAACCCTATGTATTGTGGACCGATAGCGGTCCTTACAGAACAGCAGACTGTAACGCACTCAGGCCTATGTACCGTAGCACCCTATACCAAGTTACCAGTCCTTATAAGAACTTTTGTGGACCAAGCAGGTTGTGTATTAGTGTTTAGCAGACTGTGCGTCAGTCCCTATACCGCTGAAGGACTGCTGCAGTATAGGGCAGCGGTCAGCAGTAGTGCACGGCAACCCTATCTATTGTGGACCGATAGCGGTCCTTACAGAACAGCAGACTGTAACGCACTCAGGCCTATGTACCGTAGCACCCTATACCAAGTTACCAGTCCTTATAAGAACTTTTGTGGACCAAGCAGGTTGTGTGTTAGTGATTAGCAGACTGTACGTCAGTCCCTATACCAATGAAGGACTGCTGCAGTATAGGGCAGCGGTCAGCAGTAGTGCACGGCAACCCTATGTATTGTGGACCGATAGCGGTCCTTACAGAACAGCAGACTGTAACGCACTCAGGCCTATGTACCGTAGCACCCTATACCAAGTTACCAGTCCTTATAAGAACTTTTGTGGACCAAGCAGGTTGTGTATTAGTGTTTAGCAGACTGTGCGTCAGTCCCTATACCGCTGAAGGACTGCTGCAGTATAGGGCAGCGGTCAGCAGTAGTGCACGGCAACCCTATGTATTGTGGACCGATAGCAGTCCTTACAGAACAGCAGACTGTACTGCACTCAGGCCTATGTACCGTAGCACCCTATACCAAGTTACCAGTCCTTATAAGAACTTTTGTGGACCAAGCAGGTTGTGTGTTAGTGTTTAGCAGACTGTGCGTCAGTCCCTATACCGCTGAAGGACTGCTGCAGTATAGGGCAGCGGTCAGCAGTAGTGCACGTCAACCCTATGTATTGTGGACCGATAGCGGTCCTTACAGAACAGCAGACTGTAACGCACTCAGGCCTATGTACCGTAGCACCCTATACCAAGTTACCAGTCCTTATAAGAACTTTTGTGGACCAAGCAGGTTGTGTATTAGTGTTTAGCAGACTGTGCGTCAGTCCCTATACCGCTGAAGGACTGCTGCAGTATAGGGCAGCGGTCAGCAGTAGTGCACGGCAACCCTATCTATTGTGGACCGATAGCGGTCCTTACAGAACAGCAGACTGTACCGCACCCAAGCCTATGTACCGTAGCACCCTAGACAGACCAAGTTACCAGTCCTTATAAGAACTTTTGTGGAACAAGTGAGTTGTGAATGATTAGCAGACTGCAGCAGAAGGGCAGCAGTCAAGTATAATATTCTTTCTATATTTGGAAGAAAGAATATTATACGTGTACAAGCCTATTACCGTACCACTGATACCAGTCCTGAAAAGAACCTTTGTGGAACTAATAGTAACAGCAAGTCTTTAAAATTATCCTCACTGCCTGACACACTGCTTCCTGCCTGTCCCTATACAAATTGGCAAAAAAGAGTAGGCTGGAACGATTAGCTGGAACAGCTCTTTTGTGGACCTGATAGTAACAGCTAATGATGATGATGATGATGATGATGAAGAAAGACTAATCTGGCTGAGCTGTCCCTAAAATAGCAGCATACAGCGCTCTGTCCCTTTATCTAAACTGACAAAAGAAACTCAGGCTGCTGACCTAACACCTATACCAGTCCTGAAAAGAACTTTTGTGTACCAAATAGCTAGCGTTTTCTCTGTCCCTACTCCACACAGGATCCTTTCCCTACAGTGACAGAAGAAAGAATGTAAAATGGCCACCGGATCGGGTGTATTTATAGGTTAGGGGGAATGTCCAAGTGTCCATGAGCTGTCATGTCTCAATTGGTTGTCCTGTAACACATGATAAACGTGTCACGAAAGGTTAAAGTTCTTGTATACATTAAACACGTAAGTCCGCCGGGGCGAACGACGGAAAAAGGCGTTCGAACCCGCGGACGGCGAAAGTCGGAAATTCGCCGCGAAACGACCGCCGGGCGAACCGTTCGGCCATCACTAAACAGGACAAATAGAGAGGTTGAATCTCCTAAAGGCGTAGACAGCAATAACAAAAATTACTAACATTCTAATTCCTCTCTACTTTATCCAAAACAAAAAAAAAATG
This sequence comes from Lithobates pipiens, assembly GCF_037356315.1. Taxonomy (NCBI): domain Eukaryota; kingdom Metazoa; phylum Chordata; class Amphibia; order Anura; family Ranidae; genus Lithobates; species Lithobates pipiens. Next base: position 241,064,772 of record NW_027507758.1, on the reverse strand, counting down.
AAAATTGTTTCATACTTACCGTAATTTCCTTTTTCCTGGGGCCTATCCATGGCAGCATACCTGTGACAAGCTCTGCCTTGGCTCCACCCTCAGGATCAGTGAATATCTTTTAAAAGAGAGGGTCAGAGAACCCCCCAGCATTCTTACATAATATAGCATACCGCGGGTGGGTGTGTATGCTGCCATGGATAGGCACCAGGAAGAGGAAATTACAGTAGGTATAAAACAATTTTCTGTTTTCCTGACATTATCTAAAACTAAACGATAGTCTCTTCTAGATAAAAAAAATTCTAAGAATGGACCCACCCATCTAGCTAGTTATTTATCACCTTGGTAACCTTGGTATCACCTTGAAACCTTGGTAGTTTAATATTGACTATTGATGCAAATAGGTCCAATTCGGGAAGGCCCCACCTGTGTACTATCCAACTGAATATCCTCAGGTGTAGAGACCACTCGTTGGAGTCTAAGAATCTCCGGGATAGGAGATCAGCTTTTCTGTTCAGATGACTTGGAGGATAGACCGCCCTGAAGTCTATCAGGATCCTCTCTGCCCAGATGATGATGGGCTCTACCTCTCTCAGCAGGGAGCTGCTGTGTGTTCTGTCCTGGCATTGGATGTATGAAACCGCTTCCCTGTTGTCCATTCAGATCAGAACAGATCTGTCCTTGATCTGAGGGGCTAAGGCTATCAATGCAAGATATACAGCCCTGATTTCCAGTATATTTAATACGAGACCTGTTGTTCTGAATGCCCATCTTCCCTGGACCGATACCTGGTTGCAGTTCGCTCCCCATCCTTTCCAGCTGTCGTCTTTAGTAATTGTGATCCGACAGACATGACCTAAAGGACACATTTTCAGAAGCATCTAATTTCTCGTCCACCATTTCATACTCCTGAGCATTGGTGCTGTCATGCGTATGGACTGAGTGAGCAAGTGTCGGTTCCATTGTCTTGGGAACCCTATCTGGAAGTGCCTCAAATGCCAATGTGTCCATGGGACCATCGGAATACATGAGAATATAAGACCCAGCAGGCTGAGGCAGTCTGAAGCTGTTAGGTGGAAATGTGTCCTCACCTTCCTTATCATCTTAATGATTAATTCTGCTTTCTGGGGAGCTAGGGACACAGTCCCCTGTTCGGTGTTGAATAACGCACCCAGTTAAATCATCCATTGGGTTGGGGAAAGGTGACTTTTCTGATGATTGAGTATCCATCCATACTCCACCATTGTTGCTAATAAGATGTTCCTTTGCTCTATTAGCTGGACTGGATGCTTCACTAGCAGGAGAATGTCGTCAAGATAGTAGAACACCATGAGCCCCTGCTCCCGCAGGGGGGCTAGAACCACAATCAGCACCTTGGTAAAGACCCTGGGTGAAGTACAAAGGGCAAATGGAAGACTCTGGAATTGTAAATGAGTCTGGCCAACTGCAAATCTAAGATATTTTTGAAGGGTTCTAGAATGGGGATGTCCAAAGATGCATCCTGAAGATCCACTGACAACATTCAATCTCCTGGGCAGACTGCTCGGATTATTGTCTGTAGTGACTCCATTTTCAACCTCTCTAGAGATATATATCGATTTAGTTTTTTGAAGTCTATCATAGGCCTCCAACCTCCGCTCTTTTTGGGGACCAGCAAGAGTGTGGAATAGAACCCTGAAAACTTTTCTGAGGGAGGTACTGGTATAACTGCTTGCTGGTCTTGTAGGGAACAAAGGAATTGAAGCAGCGGCTCTGACTTCTGAGGGGACCTCGGTATTTCTATAGGTGTAAATAAATCTCTGTCCAGAAATACCAGTACTGAACCATTGAGACTACCCAGGGATCCTTGCAGTTTCTCCTCCATACCCTGAAGAAGTGCCTGAGCCTTGAGTTTACCGGGATCTCTTGGGATGGTCTGGCATCAAAAGGATTTATTAGAGTCCTATGGGTTAGCTATGGCTCTCTGCTTGTGCGCTGTCAGGAAGGTGGATTGAGTACTCTTCCATTTTCTCCTGGTATCCTTTCCTTGTCTCTGCTGTCTATAATCTCTTGTTCTGGACTGCTGGAATCTAGAAGGTGGCCCTCTGGGGCATCTGTTTCTTCTGTCCCGGGGGAGCAGACCCGATTTTCCCTCTGTGACCCAGGAAACGTCTTTTTCTAACTTTTCACCAAAAAGTGCTTTCCCATCGAAAGGTATTTTGCACCAATTCTGTTTGGATACAGTATCAGCCATCCAAGGTTTCAGCCATAAGACACGTTTAGCCAATATGGCGCGTAGCATTGACTTTGCGGAACACTTGATAGTATCAATTGCGCACTTTGCCAACGAAATCTGATGAGAGTTTAAGTTCGTCCAGGGCCTTTATAATATCTTCCTTGGAAATATCTTGATGATTAGCCGTCTCTATATTTTCTGTCCAAGTCCACGGGGCGTTGAATACAGATGTTATGGCAATCGCTGGTTTGCATGCATTGCCCGCCATTTGATATGCTCTTTTTAAGTCAAGATCTATTCGCCTATTGAGAGGATCCTTAAAAGAATTTGAATCATCCATTGGGAAAATTATATTTTTTGTCAAACAAACTATAGCGGCGTTCCACCGCCGGCGGGCCACCTAACACTGCCAAGCCCTGTTCTGACATTGGGTAGAGTTTACCCAAACGGTTAAGGAGAAATCTTTTTTCCGTTTTCTTCCACTCATCTTCGATTACATCTTTAATTTCCTCCATTAGAGGAAAAAAGGAGATCTTCTTCTCCGGGGAAGGAAAATAGCTCTTTGACTTTTTAGCTGTAACTTCAGCTTCCTACCAGCCTATAGTTGTTTTTACAGCCTGTATATATGGCTGAACTAAAGAAAAGCTGAAGCCAGGGGAAATCTGTTCCACTGAGGAATCCTCTGAATCATCAGACTGCTCCTGTCTGACTGGAACATTCCCTTTGGGCATGGCAGGCTCCTCAGATGAGGGGCCAGGGACTGGGGGCTCTGCAGGAGGCTTAGCCAAAGATTGTGGTGTATTTACCGCTGTTAGTTTCACTATAGAGTTCTTGACCACTCTCTTAAGAAGGTCAGTCACCTGTTGGCTTTCTGACTCTGTCCACTGCATACTCCCTAAAGCAACTTCTGCAGACCAGTTTATCCGGAAGTGGCGTGGCTCCACATGCTCTACACCTTGGACTTCTGGCACTTGGAGAATGTGAGGAACGACGCCTTTTTGCAGCTGAGCCCTCTGCATGAGCATGATGTCCCGATCTTGAAGATCTATGCCGTTTAGGGATTTGATGGGATTCGTCATGACGCTTTGAGGTCTTCTTAGCCTTCTTCTGGCATACAGGGCTGTAAAACATAATATGTACCAGCACACTTTTTTTTTTTTTTTTAACTTACCTGGACTATGGTACTTATCTTAAACTTAAACCCACACCTGCCTGCTCCGTCGAATGCAACAGATGCCCATGCCTGTGCAGTAGGGGCAGAGAGATGCCAGAGACTTTAGAAAGATCATGCCTGTGCAGTAGGGGCAGAGAGACGCCAGAGACTTTAGAAAGATCATGCGAGGCATGCGCCAGTCTTTAGGGACCCCAGAGGCTAAAATAAGAGGAGGAAGGAAACAACACTGGCAGATAAGGAAAAGAGAAAAAATAAATCCTTAGAAAAAAGGTGAAAAGGAAGAGGAGAGGGGAAAACAGAAAAGGAGGAAAGGCCACAGAGAAAACTTTCCTTCTTAAAGAAACAAGGGTAAAAAAAGAAACAAAATGTGCAAGGTACGGGGCTGACTGTAGCTGTTTGCTCGGCTGCAGGCCTTGAGCAGACACCTGATAATGGGTGCAGAAATAAAAGTTCTTACTTATTAAGCACTGCATGTCCCAAAATACCAAGAGAAGAGACTCCCTGACTGTTTAGTAGCCCAAGACCAGGGACTGCATCTGGAAGAATCTGAAACCAGATGGAATCTGTTGAATGTAGAGGTAAGCACTTTTGACCATTAATCACTGTTCATAAGGTATGAGGAAAAAACTGAGAATGCTGGGAGAGTCTCTTACCCTCTATTTTAAAAGATATGCACTGATCTTGAGGAACGAGCCAAGGCGGAGCTTGTCATGGGTATGCTGCCATGGAGGCACCAGGAAAAAGTTTTACCTATAGTTATACTTTATAGTTTCTTCATAGTGTGCAGCTTAAATCCTCTCAATAGATACAGCTCAGCCAAGTGTATCCAATGAACAGAAGAGAATGCATTTTCTGTTATTTGGTGATTGTGCTCTCTAATATCATAGTTGCCAACAGTTACGATTTTCCTGGGACATTCACGGATTCCAGACCCACGTCCTGGGCTGAGGCCATCCTGGGCAGAATCCCAGAAAATTGGTTTTGTCCCGGGCAGGAACGGGCTGGGCTGAGGTGTCTATTCCCTCTTAAAAAAATTTGCACTGCTCTGCCGTCATCATGTAGTAAGGTGGGTGGGCTGGAAGTGGGGACTGGGTAAAAGAGGCAAAGGGAGGGGTCTAAGTGACAATTTCAGGCAGCTAGTGGCTGAGGAGATAGCAGGAGGTGGGCTGCACCACATTTTAGCCAATGGGTGCACTGTGGATTAGTAGCCCTGTGTATGGAGCTGTTGTCTACCCATGTTACTGGTTCAGGTGAGGAAGAAGTGTCTTATGTCTAAATAGCAGTGCAATGTCTGTCTGTGAAGAAGAAATTGTAGCTGAACCTGTATGTAGTGGGAGGCATCTAGCTTTCCCTCACTCTCTCTCTCTCTCCTTCTCTCTCTTTCTTCCTTCCTCGATCCCTCTTTCTCTCTCCTTCCATCCTTTTTTCTGGCAACTCCACAGAGCATCACACAGGACTGATTCTGGGGGTCTGGTATCAAGGAACTCTGATAACTTTCTTTAACCACTTCCCGACTGGTGCACGTCGATGTACGTTGGCAGAATGGCACAGACAGACAAATGGGCGTACAGGTATGTCCCTTTAAATTTGCTGCTGTGCCATCGCGTGCATGACGGTCGGGACCTCCGTGAGTTGGATTGTGGGTCCCATGAACTCTATCACCGCGGGGATACCCGCGTTCGTCTCATGGGGAGGAATGTAATGTAAACAAGCATCTCTCCGTTCTGCCTAGTGACAGTGTCACTGATCTCTGCTCCCTGTGATCGGAGCAGAGATCAGCGACGTGTCTCATGTAGCCACGCCCCCCCCCACAGTTAGAAACACTCCCCAGGGCTCACTTAACCCTTACACTGCCCCCTAGTGGTTAACCCCTTCACTGCCAGTGTCATTTACACAGGAATCAGTGCATTTGTATAGCTCTGATTGCTGTATAATTAACAATGGTCCCAAAAATGTGTCAAAAATGTCCAATAATGTCGCAGTCATGATAAAAATTTCTAATCACCGCCATTTAAAAAAAAAAATAAAATTAATAAAAACGATCTCCTATTTTGAAAACGCTATAACTTTTGCGCAAACCAATCAATAATCGCTTATTGCGATTTTTTTTTTTACCAAAAATATGTAGAAGAATATGTATTGGCCTAAACTGAGGAAAAAAAGTTTTTTATACACTTTTGGGTAATATTTATTATAGCAAAATGTAAAAAAATTATGTTTTTTTTGTTTGTAAATTGCCACTCTTTTTTTATTTATAGAGCAAAAAATAAAAACCACAGGGGTGATCAAATAACACCAAAAGAAAGCTCTATTGGTGGGAAAAAAAGGACGTCAATTTTGTTTGGGAGTCACGTCACACGACCACGCAATTGTCAGTTAAAGCGACACAGTGCCGAAATTACAAAAAGTGCTCTGGTCTTTGGCCATCAAAATGGTTCAGGGCTTAAGTGGTTAAGGAATGGTATGACCAATGGGAGAAATCTGAAGTGTATTACACAGGACTGTTCTTAGGGAGCTGATATTAGGGAACTCTGCAGAGGATTGCACAGAAAACTCCCCATATGGGCTGCTATCAGTGGTCAGAGGACTCTGCAGAGCATCACACAGGATTGATTCTGGGTGCTGCTATCAAGGAACTCACAGATAACTTTGTTTTAAGGAATGGTATTACTGATGAGAGAAATCTGCAGAGTATTACACAGGTCTGTTCTTAGGTGGCTGGCATCAGGGAACTGCGCAACTTTATTATTGGCTGGTATCAGTGATCAGAGGACTGTGCAGAGTATTGCACAGAAAACTTCCAATATGGACTGCTATTAGTCATCAGGGAACTTATTGTGCAAGACAGGCCATGAGGGGCTAACATCACTCATCAGTAAAATCTACAGAGTATTTAATAGAAAACTTCCCAACTTCTCCATCCCTCCCTTTCTTTCTTTCTTTCTTTCTTTCTCTCTTTCTCTTTCCTTCCTTCTCTTTTTCTCTGTCCCTCCATCCTCCTTTCTCTCTCCCTCAATCCCCCCTTCTCTTTTTTTCTTTCCCTATACTGTATATTATAACATTCTCCACTATGTAAGTCATCTCAGACCCAGTCAACCACACCCCTTTAAGACAAGCCCATTGTTTAGCTTTATTAAAACCACACCCATTTTTCTCTTTGCGCCGCATTATTTACACTCCTCCTAGACCACGCCTGCAAATGACTGCCCGTCCCTCATTAAATTAATACTGCCTACAGACAAAAAAGTTGTCCTAAAATTGTTTTGAGAATGTTGGGAATTATGTAATATCCCTTTTATGAATTGCTGCCACGTTTTTCTTTTTCCACACTATATGGCATATGTCCACATAGAAAGACTTACCGTTAAGTTAATGAGAAATCACTGCAACAATTGAATCTTGTGCAGTGGTATGCTAAATTTGCTTGTGGTCATTACACTAATCCTACACCCAATGTAAAATCAACACAACACAACACAAAACTGAATATGCCACTGTGTACATTTTATTTTAATACCATACAGTATTTGTTTTATAATAATTTATACTTAGACCCTTGACCATAAAAAGCTATTTCTAATACATTTAAAAACCTGAAATGGTGGTAGTGATCTGAATATTTGCTCTTTGGTTAGATACATGTAATTTATTTGTTTGGTTACACCACCTCGAGATCCCTTTCACACTGGGGCATTTTTCTGGCGTTTTTCAGGCACTTTAGCGTTAAAAAAAGCACCTGTAAAGCGATTGAAAGAAGCCGCAACTGCAATCCCAATGTAAAAGCCTGAGTGCTTTCACATTGAGATCCCTTTCACACTGGGGCATTTTTCAGGCGCTTTAGCTTTAAAAAAAGCGCATGTAAAGTGCCTGAAAGAAGCCGCAACTGCAATCCCAATGTGAAAGCCGAGTGCTTTCACACTAAGGCGCTGCGCTGGCAGGGCATCAAAAAAAGTCCTGCAAGCAGCTTCTTTGCAGCGCTTTTGGAGTGGTGAATACACCGCTCCTAAAGCGCCCCTTCCCATTGAAATCAATGGGAAGCGCCTGCAAAACGCCTGAAAAGCGCTTTTGGCAGCACCGTTTTGTGGGCGCTTTTAACCCTTTATTTGGCCACTGGCAGGGGTTAAAAGCTCCCCAATAGCTCTTGAAAAACGCTGGTAAAGCGCTGCTAGTTAAAGCGGCGCTTTACGAGCGTTTTTCGGAGGCTGACATTGTGAAAGGGCTCTTAAAGCACTTGGGATTTCACATTGGGATTGTAGATGAGGCTTCTTTCAAGCGCATCACAGGAGCTTTTTTTAACGCTAAAGCGCCTGAAAAACGCACCAATGTGAAAGGGGTCTAAAGGAAAGTCTATCTGTTTAATAATTTACATAGCAGATTTTCTTCTGCAATTAGGGTATTATGGGATTACTATGTACTGTGATTATGTATAAATTATGTCTAAATGTCTATTTAAAGTGGGCCTACAGAATATTAAATCTTTGTCTGAACAGTCTGTTATTCTAGAAAGATGTTACTCTCTAAAGACCATAAGGGAAGGTCAAATGGCCATTTTTATGAGCAACAAGCACAGCCACGTTATGTAACACTGGGTTTACATAAATCCATTTATCTAACTTTATTTCTGTGGATACAAACAGAAATAACCCGGTAATCTATATTACATTATGTCTGCATGTGTGACCAAATTAACGTGTAATCTGTTTTTCACAACACTATAGTGGCATTGGGCTTTTCACTCTCATTTAATGAAGCACTCAAAAAAAAATAGGAGAGGGTCCATTTAATGCAACATTGAGGTTTACATGGAAAAACATCAATTCTTTACCATGCTGTAACTACTACATAGGTGGTCGCATCAGCATGTAAACAATCTCTGAGGAGATCACCTGGGAGATTATATAATTTAAGTACATTGTTTTACTCCCAGATGCTCTATCATAGTGCTTTTGCCATGTCAATTGTTCCTTTCTATGTTGTAAAATACCTGGTTGGTCCTGCTTGTTCCGGTGTTCCCCTGTTTAAAATGACCACATTTATTATGGCTGCTGATTCAATGAGAGCGTGGTCAGATTACGTGCCTGCATCATACTGCTTTCTCCTCAGCATCTCTGCATCTCCCGCTCCCTCTCACATCCATAGTCTGTGTGAGCAGAGGCGGCTCTAGGCTTTGTGAGGCCTTAGGCAATTCTTAGACAATTCTTAGGCCCTACTAACGCCCATAATGGGAAAAATTATTCAAGTGATAGACCCCAATTTCGCTCTCCACCCCAACATACCAAAAAACAAACATGCGCCTAGACTAATCTTAAAAAAACACTTTAATAATGTATACATAAAAAACTGGTTCACACTCACTGATTGCTCCAAGCTCACTGACTGGTTGTTACAGGTTAGTGCACATCATTACTGATCAATGTTTGCTAGAGGTTACTGTACAATATTACCACTCAATGATTGGTGCTAGAGGTTACTGCACATCATTACTGCCCACCTATTGGTTGCTAGAGGTTACTGCACTACATTATCGCGCATTGGCTGATAGAAGTTACTGCACATTATTACTGCCCACTGGTTGTTATAGGTTACTGCTGATCGTTATCACTCACTGATTGGTTGTTATAGATTACTGCTCATCATTATCACTCACTGATTGTTTACTAGAGGTTACAGCACATCATTACCTCTCACTGGGTGACAGGGCAGTATTGTGGCGTGTGATGCAACTGTTCGGGTACAGTTGGTTGGATGACAGGATGCAGTTTGGGATGATGGTGGCAGCATTGGGGTGAGAGGCTGAGATCATATCTTCCCTATAATGATAGGGGGTAGGGTGATAGGATGCCAGAGGTGGGATACAGGAGGGATGAAGATGATAATGACAGGAGACAGGGTGGTAGGACACCAGAGGTGGGGTACAGGGGGATGTTGGGGATAAAGATGACAGGTGGTGGGGTGGTAGAATGCCAGAGGTGGGGTAGAGAGGGATGATGGGGATGTTGATGACAATGGGTGGGGTGGTAGGAGGTCAGCAAAGGGGCATAATTACAGTGGGTGGGTAGGAAGCTGGCAGTGGGGTACAGGGGGATAATAAGGATGATGGGGGTAGGATGGTTGAATGATAAATGTGTGGGTACAGGGTGATTATGGGGATGTTGATTACAGGGGGCAGGGTGGTAGGATGTCAGAGGTGGGGTATGGGGATGATTATGATAGTGGGTGGAGTGGTAGGAAGCTGTCAGAGGAGTAAAGGGGGGTGAGGATTACAGGGGGTGGGGTGGTAGGAAACTGGCAATGGGGCACAGGTGGGATGATGATGATAGGGGTGGGGTGGTAGGAAGCTGGCAGTGGGATGATGATGATAGGGGTGGGGTGGTAGGAAACTGGTAATGGTGTACAGGGGGATGATGATGGGGTGGGGTGGTAGGAAGCTGGCAGTGGGGTACAGGGGGATAATGATTACAGGGGGTGGGGTGGTAGGTAACTGGCAATGAGGTAAAAGGGGGATAAAGATGACGGGGGTGGTAGGAAACTGACAGTGGGGTACAGGGGGATGAAGATTACAGGGGGTGGGGTGGTAGGACACCAGGCACAGGAGGATTATGATGAGGATGGAGATGATGATGAGAGGATGGAGGTTGGTAGGAAGCTGATAGTGGGGTAGTGGGGTGAAGATAAGGATGATAATAACGGGTGTAGGGTGGTAGATGCTAGAGATGGGGTACAGGGGGATGATGGGGATTTTGATGACAGGAGCCAGGGTGGTAGGCTGACTGAGGTGGGGTACAGGGGGATGAAGATGACAGGAGTGGGGTTGTAGGAAGCTGTCAGTGGGGTACAGGGGGAAGTAAGATGATGGGGGTGGGGTGGTAGGAAGCTGGCAGTGGGGTACAGGGGGATGAAGATGACGGGGGTGGGGTGGTAGGAATCTGGCAGTGGGGGACGGGGGATGAAGATGATGAGGATGGGGTGGTAGGAAGCTGGCAGTGGGGTGCAGGGGTTGAAGATGATGAGGCTGGGGTGGTAGGAAGCTGACAGTGGGGTGCAGGGGGGATGAACATGACTGGGGTGGGGAGGTAGGAAGCTTTCAGTGGAGTACAAGGGGGGTGGAGATGACTGGGGTGGGGTGGTAGTAATCTAGCAGTGGGGTACAGGGGGTGAAGATGATGGGATTTTCAGATTTTCGGGGTGCTCTCGGTCAGGAGGTGACATCGTGGGATGCTGTCAGCCTGTCAGTGTCATGCGGTACCTTGAGGCTATGGCAGACTGGCTCCTTGATGACGCGCCAGCTCTGGCAGGTCCTCCATTACAGGCCGTCCATTCTGGAGAGTAGAGCAGAGAGCTTCTCAGCAGCTGCATGCAGGTGATTTACAGAGTGCGGCAGAAGGGGAGGAGCTGGGGAGGGGAAAACATACAGCCACCCACTGACCCGGGGACCTCGAGCAGTTCTCAAGTGGTCAGTCCGCCCACCTGCCCGCAGCTGGAAAAAAGTACTTGCGGGCACCGTGGGCTTTTGCCCCACGTTAAAGACTGTTCAGGGACACCGACCTGGGGACATTCCCTCCCATTTCCACACACAACTCAGGCAAATTAGGCAGCGGCCGCGAGGCCCCTGGGAGCACGAGGCATTAGGCGACCGCCTAATTAGAAAGCCGCCTCTGTGTGTGTGAGAACCTGAACAAAGAAAGATGGCCAGAACTAGGTCCTTGTAAAAGCTATCTCAGTTAAAGCAACCACTGCCAACCCCCCCCCCCCCCCCCCCCAAAAGTAGACCCTTTCCTCATGAACTGAAACAAAAATAGCTCTTGTTGCCAAGAGCGGAGTATCTGATAATAATAAGGATGGGGAAAGGGGAAATAACAGAGTAACAAAATATATGTGGCGTTCCACATAGTAAAGTTATTTTGGTCACATGCAGACTTTCAAGTGTAAGATTTCTGTACAACAAACAGGGACTAACGCCAGGCCAAGGAGGTATCTGTCCTGCATCAGAGGCCTTACAGCAGTAAACTGACATTTACAGTACATATATATATATATATAACTGCCTAGCTAGGTGGAGCCTTACCACTAGTTAATAACAAGTGGTTAATACATTCAAAATATTATCAACATGGTATACTTCAGCTGAATTGCAGATCTCTTATCATTTACAAAAGAACAGAGTCAGCACACAAACAAACTCTACAGTTCAAGCTTGAAGCACTGTCTCCTCAGAGATAACCCTCCAGCAAATCAGAGCATAACATCCAGTATAAATTTAGTTGACTAAAACATTTTAGTTGACTAAATGAATACTATTTTATTCAACTAAAATACGACTAAAATGAAAACAATTGAGATGACTAGAACACAACTAAAACTAAAATGGCATTTTAGTCAAAAGACTAATGCCCCGTACACACGAGCGGACTTTTCAACATCCAAAGTCCGACGGACTGAGTCCGTCAGACTATTCGATCGTGTGTGGGCTGCAACGGACTTTTGACTCGCCAAAGTCCGAAGGACTTTAGAATATGGAACATGCTTCAAATTTTTCCGAAGGAACTCCGCCGGACCCGGTCCCTTCGAAAAATTCGCTCGTGTGTATGCTATTCCGACGGACTAAAACCGACGCTAGGGCAGCTATTGGCTACTGGCTATGAACTTCCTTATTCGAATCCAGTCGTACGTCATCACGTTCGAATCCGTCAGAGTTTAGTGTGATTGTGTGTGGCCAAGTCCGCTCAGCCGAAAAGTCTGTCAGAACTCCGTCGGAATTCCAGCAGAACTCCGACGGAACTCCTTCGGAAGTCTGTCGGACATAAGTCCTCTCGTGTGTACGGGGCTTAAGACTAAAACTATATTGAAATTTGACTTCAAAATTTACATTGGTCTGTAGTGCATGTTCATACCTCTAACCCAAAAATAATAACATATGAGATTTTCACTCCAACAGTATATAATGAGTTTAGAAATTGTAGAGAAATGTTAACTAATGCATTCGAAATTAATTACACCCATTCGATTTTAGATGACTAAAATGAGATTTAGTCCACTAAAATGTACTGGAGATTGAGTGGACTAAATATGACTAAAACTAAAACAATTGCAGAAGACTAAAATGGGACTAAAACTAAAATGCCTTTTTAGTCCTAAGACTTGTGCCCTGTACACACGGTCCTGAACGAGGTGACGTCAAACACGTATGTCAGGACTATAAACGGGCCAGTAGCCAATAGCTTTTGTCTCTTAGTTTATTCTGAGTATGCGTGGCACTTTGTCCATCAGAATTGTCTACACACGATCGGAATTTATGCGATCGGATTTTGTTGTTGGAAAATTTTAGATCCTGCTCTCAAACTTGGTGCATCGGAAAATCTGACGGAAAAAGTCAGATGGAGCCCACACACGGTCGTACACACGGATTTTCCAACAACATGATCCGATCGCACATTTTCTGTCGGAAAGTCCAATCGTGTGTACAGGGCATAAGACTAAAACTAAATCGAAATTTGCTGGCAAAATTAACACTGATAACATCCTAAACATAGGTGTGCGCAGCCTAATGCATTATGGTGTGCACCCCAAACAGAAGTGCTAAAAAAAAACATATTTTCACATAAGCACACGGAACTCTGTGTACATACGAATAGTGAACTGGCCCTTTCTTCTCCCTGAAAAGCAGGGAGAAAAAACAGCAAGATTAGTAAGTAAAAGGAGCACGCTTTTTCGTATTGTTAGACACACAGTTAACCCCTTGATGTTAACCCTTTCCCAGCCAGTCTCATTAGTACAGTGTACAGTATTATCACTGATCACTGTATTAGTGTCACTAGTGACATCAGTGTCAGTCCGTGACCCTGCCAGCCAGTATCAGCTAGTACCCGATTGTCCACAGAGGGGCAGAGTGCCCCCTTACATCAGAGCATGGCACAGTAGTGCCCCAACACCAGAACATGCCACAGTAGTGCTCCCTGACGTCAGAGCATGACACAGTAGTGCCCCAACATCAGAGCATTGCACATTAGTGCCCTGACAGAGAATGGCACAGTAGTGGCCCCTGACATGAGAGCATGGCATAGTGCCCCCTGACATGAGAGCATGGCACGTTAGTGCCCCCTGACATCAGAGAATGGTATAGTAGTGCCCCCTGAAATCAGAGAATGGTACAGTAGTGCTCCTGACATCATAGCATGGCACAGTGACCCCTTATATCAGAGCATGGCACCATGACTATTTACATAAGTGCATGGCACAGTGCCCCTTACATTAGAGAATGGCACAGTAGTGCCCCTACATCAGAACATGGCACAGTGCCTCTTACATCAGAGCATGGCACAGTGCCCCTTACATCAGCGCATGACACAGTGCCCCTTACATCAGAGCATGGCACAGTAGTGCCCTGACATCAGAGCATGGCATAGTGCCCCCCTGACATCAGAGCATGACACAGTGTCCCTTACATCAGAGAATGGCACAGTGCCCCCTGACATCAGAGCATTGCACAGTAGTGGCCCAACATCAGAGCATGGTACAGTAGTGCCCCCTGACATCAGGGCATGGCAAAGTGACCACTTACATCAGAGCATGATACAGTGCCCCCTTTCATCAGAGCATGGCACAATGCCCCCTGACATCAGAGCATGGCACAGTTCCCCTTACATCAAAGCATGACACAGTGCCCCCCTGACATCAGAGCATGGCACAGTGCCCCCTGACATCACATCAGAGCATAACACAGTGCCCCCTGACATCAGAGCATGGCACAGTGCCCCTTTATAGCCATATGTCCTAGTTGGACAAGAAATGAACTTGGCAGCTCCTGGAGGGGGGCGGGGACAGATGGAGTAGAGAGGGGAGGGAGATGGGGGACTGCTCACTCACCTGGCTGGTATCTGCAGGATCACACAGTAGAATCAATGTAGCAGCCACTGATCTGTCAGCTGCTGTACCTAAACTCTCCCACCCACATATCTCCTTTCTCAGACCAAGGCTGCACACAAGAATTGCAGTGTGGGCAGGGCAGACACAGGGAAGGTGGAGGAGCCAGAGAGGATTGAGCCCTCTCTCCTCTCGGTGCGTTGCGGAGTGGAGGGGAGGGGGAGTTGGAAGGGGGGAATTCTGCTGGCAGTGCATTGTAAATGAAGTGAAATTGATCCTCTAGATTCGGCCAGGCTCCCCACTAGTTGCAGCTTACATCCTATCCTATGACAGCAGAAGAGGCACTGGAGAGCAGGGAGAGTGTAACTGTGCCGGAACTATAGATGGAGCAGCAGGAAATGCAAAAAGCTGTCAGCTTACTCCGTGGCTGCAGTTCTCATAGGGTGAGTCTAGGAGTATACACACCAATCAAATTGTCTCACTGGCAGCACTGTCACTGCCAGTGAGTGTCCATTAGCAAATCCAGCAGTTTTACCAGAAAAAAGCCCTGGCTGGCACAGGGGGGATTAGGGCGTGACCAGGCACACCCGGCACACCCCATGCGCACGCCTATGATCCTAAATATAGTATAATAAAACCTACTGGCTTATATTACCAGCTACAGTATCTGACAAAAGTGAGTACACTCCTCACATTTTTGTAAATATTTTATTATATTTTGTTTGTTTTTCATTTTGGTGTTATTTAAAGCCCACACGACAGCCTCGACGGCATGTTTCTGTTGAATGTTGGTATACAAAGAGTTAACATCAATGCTAGCCAACAAATGGTCTTCACTAACCTCTACCTGCTGTAATAGTTCCCTGAGATTCCTGCTATCCTTGAGATAAGCTGGACAACTCTGTGCCATTTTGATTGGTTCTTTTAAGGGGAGGCTCCCCCCTCCTGTATTTAAATATGGCTCATCGAAATTAGGTCCTTGATGACACCTTGTGGGAGGGTGAAATGTGTAAACGTTAATTTCTGGTTCCTATAGACATCACTTCCGGTTTTGTGGAATGCACACCACCAACGGCGTTTTTGCATTCACAGCACCATGTTTATGCTTGTTTTTATCTTATTTTTTGTAAGTATCCATTCCCTTGTGCAATAAATCCATTTTTAGCGGTACTTCCCTATCAGTCCATTCCTTTTTCATTTTGGATACCTGTTCGTCTGGCTGAGAACCTTTTCAAGGAAGTTTTAACTGATGATCTGATGCCAAACCCGCCATTTCTGGCCATCACTATTAAGCCTGAAGTGACCCCTAGACTGAAAAGCTGGGGGTCCTTGTGAATCGGTGAGTGAGGACACAGGAAGGGGTGTTGTGGTACACCTGAAAATTTCTGAAGCACTGCACTTTCTGCACCTTTGGATCGGAACACTTTAGTCACTTTCAGTCACTTTATATGGATTCTTATGTTCATTATTTTCACTTATATTGTATTTGCTAGAGCTGTATTGTATATATTTGCATGTTTTTAAGTGATTAGCATCTTGTGTATATCAGCTGCATTTGATTATTATTTAATTCATGATATTTTGCACACCGTCAGCACGAGTATATATTTAGAATATATTTTCACACTAACGAGTCACATGACACAGGGGAGGAAAAATGCTAATTGGGCCCAATTTGGACATTTTCACTTAGGGGTGTACTCACTTTTGTTGACAGCAGTTTAGATATAAATGACTGTGTGTTGAGTTATTTTGAGGGGACACAATTTACTCTAGTATCTTGTCACCTACTGGCCTAAAAGCACTATGAAACCCCTAGCAGGCATAGATAGGCACATAGAACCGACTTTGTAATAAACAGAATATGTACATTAAATGTACATTAAATACAACAGTCTTGACTTGTCATCATCCTTCCAGAGCTCTGGGGAAAAAAAACAGAGAATCTACCAAATCTAAAAACTAACTATAGTATCTACAGTGCTCAGCATAAATGAGTGCACCCAACAGATTTGTCAGAAAACATTTACTTTCCTTTCAGAATTAACATTTTCTATGGAACACTATACTACAAAATACTCCAACAAATGCGGGCCATTGATTCCAACCAAGATTTGGTAATTTGCACACACAAAAAAAACGTATTTTTCCTAACAAATTATCTCAAGACCATGCTGCAAAAATGAAAGAAAACCCCAGTTAAGGTCTAAAGCCCCATACACACTATTAGATTTTCTGCAGATTTTTGGGGGATATGAGGTCAAACCTTAATGCCCCGTACACACGATCAGAAATTCCGTCAGAAAAATCTTGGATAGTTTTTCCGATGGAATTCTGCTCAAGCTTGGCTTGACACATGGTCACACAAAAGTTCTCTGAACTTTCGACCGTCAAGAACGCGGTGACGTACAACACTGCGACGAGCCGAGAAAATTAAGTTCAATGCTTCCGAGCATGCATAGGAATTTTGTGTGTCGGAACTTGTACAGACGATCGTAATTTCAGATTGGTACTTTTTTCAACCAAAAAATAGAGCATACACAAGTCCGACCAAAAGCTCTCATAGGTCTTTTGCTGGCTGAATTTCCGATCGTGTATACGGGGCATAAGAGTTTCAATTTGTATGCAATCAGGCAGGCCCTTGCACTACATGGTTTTGGTAAATCTGAAGACAAAAAATCTGCAGAAAATCTAATAGTGTGTATGGGGCTGTAGGAACAAAGCTACATTTTAGAAAACAAAATCCTAATTAACAAGATTTCAACTACAGGTGAGTCTAAAAAGGTGTCCAGCAGACAGCTGATATAAAAGGTTATTACTTAACAAAGAAAACGCCTTCCCATTTCATGCTGTTAGCAATGGCACCCCATGGAAGAGAAATGTCACAAGGACTGAGAAAGAAAATAATTTCCTGACGCATCATGGCAGCACACACTGGGTTGTGACTCCTCCCCCACAACCTGACAGGATTGGTTAGCTATAAATTTGAAGGAGAGGCACCCCGCATCATTCTCTTTTTTTCCTTATCCAACAAGATTGGAACAGGATTCCGCACCCTTACCAGGGCTGGACTGGGACAAAAATTTGGCCCTGGACTTCATCCAGACCAGCCCACTTTAATTTTGCAAACAAGCACAAAAACAGTATATAAAACTATATGCAATTGTGCAAAAAAACATAAGTAGCATAACATAAGGAGTCCTCACTAACCTCTTTTATTATTTCACTTATTCTCCTCTGTATTTTTCTCATCTTTCCCACATCACTGCGTGAAGTTGAGGGTGAGCCATGCAGCCATTACTGAAACCGGCCCACTGAGCCATCGGCCCACCGGGAAACTCCCTGTAGTCCCAATGGCCAGTACATGCCTGACCCTTACCATAGTCGCCCCACCAGGTTAGCCTCTCCTGGCTGGAAGTCTCTCCTGTTCAGCCTCTAAAGAAGTCTTTATGGAGAGGGCACCACTCTGGTGGTCTCAGGGGCAAGTATTTCTGGCACATACAAGCTTTAAAGAAGATGAAAAAAATCACAGTGGCTTCCTACCTGTCTCCATTTCTTTTTTGTGTCTCATTCCTTCTATCAAGGTCTGCTGGGCTCCACAGTGCAACGGACAGGGTGGTTTCTAATATGGCGGCCGCGTCCTCCTCTGCACAGGCGCCGGGGGAAGTGAGGTAATACTACTGGTTCTTTTGTCCTTCTTCAAGATGGCGACCGGGACTACACATCGTTACTGCGCATGCGCGGTGACGTCATTTCCGCCACAACGGCGGAGATGAATTTAAAAAGCCTTGTAATCTGTCAGTTTTGCTGATGGTTATACAGGCATATTACAAAAGGTTTTTCCTTGACATTTTTGCTGCCCTCAGTCTCAGGTAAGTCCACATCTCTTTTTCTTGTGTTAATATGTGATCTTTTTATTTCTGTGACTATTTGTGCAATCCTCTACTGTATGCTTTTTTAGATACTGTCTTCCTGTTGCACTGTCTTCATGGAAGCCACTGCCCAAGCAAACCATTCTCATCATATGAGGTAAGAGGTGCCAGCATCTATGGTAGGTGTAAAGGAGAGAAAAAGTGCATATTCGCTAATAATGTGTTTTCTAGTAGCCCTTCCAGGTCTAAATCTGCCAACTCCTAGCATCACGGATGCTCCAGTCATACTTCGAGCCACAGGACATCTAGGAGAAGTCGCTCAAGAACTTCATCTCCCCATCGTCACTCTGGTCGCAGCCACTCTCATTATAGTCGCTCACACCAGAGTTGCTTATATAGAAGGTCACCTTCTCCCCGTCATGAAAGGAGCCATCACACCCACCCTGCAGCAAATGCTTGCTGGGTGTGCGGAGCTGCTTGCTGGGTGTGCGGAGCTCCAACTTGCCAGACAAATTGGCCTGCCAAGCATGCATCAAGGAAGCAACCAGAGAAAAGTAGTCTGATGTAAGAAAGGTGACTGACCTCATTAGAGAGCCTGCGGGATACTATCTTGGAGACATCACTTCCTGAACAAGACAAGGCCGGCCTGAGCACATCTTCTGTAGCTCAGAATCCGCCTATAGATTCAGATTCAGATTCCGACAATGTTGATTCAGAGACCGCTACTGGATTTGACGTCACTCTAGTGGAGCCCTTTATAAGGTCAATGAAGGAAGCCATATGATGGGAGGAGGCGAAAGAAACCTCTCGCAAAGTCCGGAAGTACTTCCCTAATCTAAAGAGGGAACCAGACTCCTTCCCCTTTATCAGGGAACAGGGAAGATCTCGTCGAGCATGAGTGGGAGAGAATGGACAAGAGAGCTAATCTGAATAATAGATTTACTATACCTGTATTCTTTGAAAGAACAGAAGGTGAATTCGCTATCCCAACCACTGGTGGTTGATGCTTCCTTGATGCGACTTGCAAGACACGTAACCTCACTCATAGAGGATGCAGTCACTTTCCAGGACGTGTTGGATCAGAAAATTGATCAAGACATGAAGAAAGCATATTGCACAGCAGGTGGTGCATGTAAACCTGGGAAAGCATCAGCTGCAGTAGGAAAATCGATTTCTGGTTGGTCTGCCAATGTAGAGAAATCTATTCAGGAGGGGGCTCACCAGGAGAAGGTAATCAGTTGTCTTCAGGAATTAAAAATGGAAGGCAATTTTGTGGCAGAGGCTGCAGTGGATGTAATTTGTTCATCTGCTAGGGCTATGCTGGCATCAGTTACGGCCAGAAGAGCTCTATGGCTCAAGCCATGGGTGGCAGATGCAGCATCAAAGTCCAATTGGTGCAAGATCCCTTATGATGGGATTAAACTCTTTGGATTGAAGTAACAGGTGGAAAGTCCAGCCTGATTCCTTCTGACTGGCGTTCCAAGCCACAGAAGGGTCCTGCCTTCAAACGCAATCTCCTGGAGAGATATAGGGAGGTGAGGACATACAGACCAGGTAGAGAATTCAAAAGGAAGTGGAAGAATCCACAATCATCCTTTTTGAGACTTCAGAAGTCTAATGCCGCGTACACACAATCGGATTATCCGGCGGACTTAGTCCGGCGGACAGACCGCTGGACTTTGCAGCGGCAGTCCGCCAGACTTTTCGAACAAGCGGACCTACCCACAAAAGACCGGACTTTTCCAGTGGACTAGGTCCGGCGGACAATCTGCCGGACTATGGAAATGAACGAACTTGCCCACACACGGAGAAAAGTCAGTCCATTTTGAAGGTGGCTCCAGGTAAACGGGACTAGCAAAGGAAGTCCGTGGCCTCCTACTAGGCCTCCGCCTCTTCAACGCTAATAAAAGAGCTATAAGAAGATAGTGGAGGCCCGGCAAGAAGAACCAAAGAGGGGGACAAGACCCCCGAAGAGTGGGACAAGACCCTGAAGTCGGAAGAAGACCCCTGGACAGCGACGACGATGAAGAAGAAAGCCGGGCTCCTCCACTAGTAAAAGAGCTAGCAAAAGAGCAGATAATAGCGGAGGAGTCCAGCGAGAAGACCCCCCAAGACAGAAGACCACTGGAGCTGTCTAATAAATTATTTTAAAAACTTGTGTTGTGTTTTTTTATTTACACTTTTTTCACCAGGTGAATGGGTAAGGGTACATTGTACCCCATACTCATTCACAAAGGGGGCTCCCGGATTCCGATAAGCCCCCCGCCCACAATCAATGGCCAGGGTTGTCGGGAGGAGGCCCTTGACCTCATCAACATGGGGACAAGGTGCTTTGGGGTGGGGGGGCCGCAGGGCCTCCCCTTCCCCAAAGCACCCCCCATGTTGAGGGCACGCGGCCTGGTAAGGCTCGAGGGGGGGGCGCTCGCTTGTCCCCACCCCCTTTCCTGACCGGCCGGGCTGCGTGCTCGGATAAGGGTCTGCTGTGGCCCATGCCGTTTTTTCAGCGTAGGGGTTCCCCTTTAAGTCCATACCCGGTGACGGGGCTAGCGATGTGTCAATCTCGCCGATGGAGGCGGCGACATTGACTTCCTTCGCTAGTCCCGTCTACCTAGAGCCACGTTCAAAATGAACAGACTTTTCTCTGTGTGTGGGCAAGTCCGTTCATTTCAAAAGTCCGGAGGACTAGCACACATACGGGCAGATTGTCCGCCGGACTGCCGAGTCCGGCGGCCAATTTTGAGTCAAAACTTCTTTCTAAGTCTGCCGGACTTTTGGGAACAAAAAGTCCACCGGAGCCCACACACGGGCGGATTGTCCGGCGGACTCTGGTCTGCCAGACCAAGTCTTCCGGATAATCCGATCATGTGTACGCGGCATTAGACCACCTCATCAGGGGAAAACTAGAAGTCCTTTTGAGGATGCGCCCATCCTACCTGGGAGAGTGGGAGCCAGACTCCAAAAATTCAAGCAGGTATGGATGGAAAAATAAAGGGTGCATGGACATTGCCCACATTAAAATATGGTCACAGATGGAAGTTTATAGAAGAAACACCAAAGAACCATTTTCATTCAACCACACTGCCATCCTCTCCAGTCAAGAGGAAATGACTGCTTAAGTATGTGGCGAAGCTAGTAATGAAGGGGGCAATATTGGATGTTCCAATTTCCCAAAGAGGAAGGGGGTATTACTCCCCTCTGTTCCTGGTAAGGAAAAAGACAGGCGACTTACGGCCTGTTATGGACCTAAAGTTACTCAACAGAAGCATTTAAGTAGAAGCCTTCAAAATGGAGAGCCTCCAATCATTTTGGTTAGCTGTAACTTAGGAGATTGGACGCTTTCCGTTGATTTATTGGATGCTTATCTGCACGTGCCCATACACCCTGTCTTTCAAAAGTATCTGCGATTCTCTGTCATCCATCAACATTTCAGTGTCTTCTGTTCAGTATCTCCTCTGCTCCCAGGACATTTACCAAGACTTTCCTTCCTGTGATTGCGTTCCTAAGGGAGAAAGGCCTGTGGCTCCATCATTATTTAGACAGTATCCTGCTCTTAGCGGACAGTCAGGAAACACTGAAGCTTGTTGATCAGTATAGCATGATGAAAAATCAAAGTTTCTGGTGGTTGATCAATTGGAATAAGAACAGTCTTCAACCTACTCAAAATATGACTTTCTTAGGGACAAAACTCAATGCGCTATCAAACAGAGTCGGTCTACCTCAGGAAAACAAAGGGCCCTTATTACAGAAGATAAGGAGGTTAATGGCAGCAAAATATCTTCCAGCAAGAATCTGTCTGAGCATTCTAGGGTCAATGTTGGCCACTCTACCGATGATCCAGTGGGCACAATGGCACATGAGGACATTGCAGTACTCATTCCTTACCCAGTGGAGAGGAACATCAATGCTCCAGTCGATCACCATTCATCGAACCGTGAAGCAGTCAATTTGATGGTGGATGCATACAGACAATCTAAAGAGACACAGACCGATAGTCCACTCAGAACCCGAGGTGATCACCTCAGATGCCAGCCAGTCAGGTTGGAGAGCTCATTATCGGAACCAGGCGGCTCAAGGACAGTAGCAGTTCCAAGCGAGGGATCTGGTGTCAAATGTCATAGAGCTTAGAGCAGCCTTCTGAATCCCTGAAGGGGAAGAGTGTTTTAGTCTGGATTGACAACAAGGTCACAGTAACATATATTTACAGAGACAAGGAGGTACCAGAAGCAGTACATTGTTGGAGGAAGTCCATCCCATCCTAGAATGGGCTCAGATATTTCTATTAGATCTGTGAGCAGCATATGTCCAGGCAGCTCAGAACCTGCTAGCCGACTGTTTTAGCAGAGTTCTTTTCAAACAACGAATGGTGCCTGAACCTTCAAGTCTTCAATTTTCTGACCCAAACTTGGGGAATTCCAGAAATCCATCTGGCAGCAATACCCTCAAACACCAAGTATCAGAGGTTCCTATTGAGAGCGGCATACCCATTTGCAGAGGGAGTGGACTGCCTTCTTCATCAGTGGAACTTACAATTGGGGTACATATTTCCACCAACTCTTTTGATTGCGAGGTTCCTATTGAAGCTCAGGAGATCTTTGGCATCAGTGATAGCGATCATTCCATTTTTGCCCAGGAGCACTTGGTTTACGACACTGGTACAGCTCAGTCTGGGGGACCCACTACCTCTTCCATGATCTCAAGATCTTCTTTACCATGGGCAGTGCCTCTATCCAGCCCCGGAGAAGCCCCATCTGATGGCCTGGATGTTGAAAGGATTAAGTTCCTAGAGTAAGGTTGTTCATAGGAGGTCATTTCAATGTTACTTCAGGATAGGAAATACACAACTAATGTTACTTATGACAGAATATGGGACAAGTTCATGTTTATCACCCAGCAGAATGGTTGGGACCCTTTATCTCTGGAAATTCTGCAAGCTTTGGAATTCCTTCAAGCAGGTTTATCCAAAGGACTCAATTCAAGTACACTCAAAGTACAGGTTTCAGCTCTTTCAGCTAAGATGGGTGTCAAGTGGGCCAATCACCTCCTTCTTATACAATTTATAAGAGCGTGTGTCAAGATCAGGCCTTCAAAAAGACTGACTTTTCCAGCATAGCATTTATCAATAATCTTGAACCCTATCAGATTTCGGAAAAAACAGGCGTTAATGATTTCAGAGCCGTACATGGTCTTTTACCCACACAGGGTGGTTCTGAAACCCTCAGACCAATTTACTCCGAAGGTGTCATCATCCTTCCATTACAATCAATAAATCAATGTTCCATCATTTACAGATGATCAAGGTCAACCACACGCTTTGGATGTCAAGACTACTATTAGGAATTATCTATCAGCCACAGTCTCTTTCAGGAAGACCGAAAATCTATTAGTGATTCCCCATGGAGGGTGAAGAGGCCATATGGCATCATCCCGCACCATCGCATCTTGGCTGGTCAAGACAATCAAGAGAGCTTACGACATTCAGAATCTGCCGGTACCTGGAAGCATTAGGGCTCATTCAACAAGGGCAGTGGCAGCTTCCTGGGCAGCGTATTGCAGAGTGTCTCCAGAGAAAATTTGCAGGGCGGCAACCTCGTCCTCCTGGCATACTTTCATGTCCCACTATAGAGTGGACTCGGCTCAGTTATCAACGGTAGATTTTGGAAGAGCCGTTGTTCGAGCCAATTCTTCAGCTATATAATAAATACTACTACTTTAACTTGCACCCACCCGACTGGCGAGTTATTTCCCAGTGTGTGCTGCCATGATGTTTCAGGAAAACTGAAAATTGTATACTCACCTTTACGTAATTTTCCTTTCCCGACGAATCTCCGTGGCAGCACACAGCATCCCACCCCTTCTTTAGGATGATAGCTACAGAGAATGAAGTGGGGTGCCTCTCCTTCAAATTTTTAGTCATAACCCAGTGTGCATGGAGATGCGTCAGGAAAGGAAAATTACGGAGGGTGGGTATAAAATTTTCCGTTCTCCTTACACAAGAAAGGTGAAGGCTACAAGTAGTTGCGCAGCTGCCACATCTGGTACCTGGGGCTGGACATTTTTTTCACCCCCCCAAGAAAAATGGTATGTGGCAATATAGCGGCACTGTGCCAAAACTGTGGGTGTGGTCAGATTACATCAACAGTGGGAGGGGCATAAAAGGCCATATGTTATAATGGCTGTATGTAACAGACAGTTGAAACATCAGTGCACTCGTTTTAACCGCTTGCCGGCTGCCTCCTGTAGATATATACGTTGGCAGAATGGCACGGCTGGGCAAAGTAATGTACTTGTACGTTACTTTGAATTTCCCACCGTGCACGCGTACGCGCCTGCCGCCAGCTCCGTGCCCGCGATCATGTCACGGAGCTGAATAACGGGGAGATGCCAGTATAAACCCAGCATCTCCCCGTTCTGCCTAGTGACAGGACACTCGTCTGCTGCCTCTCATCGGGAGCAGCGATCAGTGTCCTGTCACCGCTAGCCCATCCCCCAGACAGTTAGAATCACTCCCTAGGACACACTTAACCCCTCCCCCCGCCCCCTAGTGGTTAACCCCTTCACTGCGAGTGACATTTTTACAGTAATCAATGAAATTTTATAGCATTGATCGATGTATTATTTCCAATAGTTCCAAAAATGTGTCGCAGTCACGATAAAAATCACTGATTGCCGCTATTACTAGTAAAAAAAATTATTAATAAAAATGCCATAAAACTGCCGCAATTTTTTTTTTACCAAAAATATGTCAAAGAATACGTATCGGCCTAAACTGAGGAAAAATATTTTTTTTTATTTTTTTTGGGGGGATATTTATTATAGTAAAAAATAATGCATTTTTTTTTCAAAATTGTCGGTCTTTTTTTGTTTATAGCCCAAAAAATAAAAACCACAGAGGTGATCAAATACCACCAAAAGAAAGCTCTATTTGTGGGGAGCAACATTGCATGAACCCGCAAGTGTCAGTTGTCAGTAAAAACAGCGCAGTGCCAAATCGCAAAAAGTGGCCAAGCAATGGTCCAGGTTAATAAAATAAAACTGTTCTATTGCATATACTTTACTTACACACAGCTAAAAGTAAAGTAATATTAAAGTCTTGTTTTTTTTCCTAAATAATAAACATGTTATACTTACCTGCTCTGTGTGGTTTTGCACAGAGCAGCCTGGATCCTCCTCTTCTTGGGTCCCCCGCCGGCACCCCTGGCCCCTCACGCTCCCAAGCCATGGCTTCTTTGTGTCCATTCACGCACGGAGCCATGGCTTGACTTCACTCCCTCCGTCTTCTGATTGGCTCAATGGCTGTGATTGACAGCAGTGTGAGCCAATGGCTCCTGCTGCTGCCAAAAGCTAATCAGGAGTGCGAGTCCCCAGGCAGTCAAGGCTCTTGTGGACATCGCTGGATCGAGAGGGGGCTCGGGTAAGAATTAAGGGGGAGCTGGGGGGGGGGGGGGCTGCTGCAAAGGTTTTTTACCTTCATGCATAGAATTTACAACCACTTTAACAAAGAATATGCAGTAGTCAGGAGTAAGAAATGTAAAACACAGTGAGGGTGCAGTCAGAACTGGTGCAGTCAGAATATAGAACATTCAGACAGGTGCTGAGACAGGTCCTGTATGCTGAGCCACTTTTTGCTGCATCTGCATCCACCTATAGAAGTAGGTGCACAGATTCGAATGTAGACACTGTGCATTTGGATGCATGCACTCAATCTTTCTAAAACTGAGCTTGTTATATTTCCTCCTTCACGTCCCCCCCCCCCTGTGATTTCACCATTAATATCAACAACACAACCATTGGTCCCTCCACACATGCCAGGGTCCTGGGTGTAATCCTTGACTCTGACCTTTCCTTCAGCCCCCATATCCAATCACTGGCTAAATCCTGCCACCTTAACCTCCGCAACATCTCCAGAATTCGACCCTTCCTGACTAATGACACCACAAAGCGACGTATTCACTCCTTGATTATTTCCCGCCTTTACTACTGTAACTTTCTCCTTAATGGCCTACCCTTAAGCCCCCCTTCAGTTTATTATGAATTCTGCTGCTAGACTAATACACCTCACTAATCGTTCCGTGACTGCTGCCCCTCTCTGCCAATCCCTTCACTGGCTTCCCCTACCCCACCGTTTAAAATTCTAAATGCTAACCATAACATACAAGGCTATTCACAACATTGCCCCCATCTACATCACCAACCTCATCTGCAGATATTGCCCAAATCGTCCCCTCCGCTCCTCCCAGGACCTCCTGCTCTCTAGTTCCCTTGTTACCTCCTCCCATGCTCGCCTTCAAGACTTCTCCAGAGCCTCTCCCATCCTCTGGAACTCCCTGCCCCAGTATATCTGATCAGCCCCTACCCTGTCCACCTTTAGGAGATCCCTGAAAACTCATTTATTCAGGGAAGACTATCTCACACCCACCTAACTGTCCCCGAGCCACCCCCATCAAATCATTCCCTGCAGCTATTACCTTTTGTAACACCCCCTTCCTTTAGAATGTAAGCTCTACAAGCAGGGCCCTCTTGTACCTTTTGTATTGAACTGTACTGTAGATGTGTTGTTCTTCCTAAACATTGTAAAGCGCTGCGTAAACTGTTGGTGCTATATGAATTGTGTATTATAATAATAATAATAAAAATAATGCATCCCATCTCAAGTCTCTCGAAAGGTGCAGGAGACACCCGCATTTCTGTGGTGGCTTCTGCACACCTGCAAGCGCCTCCAGATCTCCCGGGAATGATCAGTGCGACTGGGATCAGCTGTGATCACGATCTCCTTTGTATAGATTTTTAGCTGACAGCCGCTTCTCCTTCTCTCCCTCCCGCGAGTGCTGGCTAAAAAGCTATACAGGGAGATCGGTGATCACAGCCGCACTGATCATCCCCAGCTTCTCTATGTCTTCCTCGGGCGTGAAGGGCCGCCTCCCTGAAATGAGTTTGCCACCTCCCTGAAATTCGTTTTTGCAGGTTGGGATGTCTGCTATGTCCATGCAGCTGCTGTGTCCAAATTGACTTTGACTGGACTGCCTGCACAGGGATGCACAGAACACCAAGTATCCCCATGCGGTGCATGGCCATCACACTGGGCATGGACACATATGCTCTATGTAAACGAGGCCTAATTGTTATTTGGGCCAGATAGCAGGAAAGAAGAGATGTTGGGTAATTAAAAGAGAAGTATGGTAATTTTATTTATGAATCATGCTTATATAGGTAGATGCTGCTTCTGTCCCCCGCTGACTCTAAGGCTAAGAACCAAGTAATCAAACAGCCAATCACTCAGTTCTCAGTGTTCCCTGACCAGATAGCTGGTGGCTGTCAGTCTCTGGATCCCTGCTCCCCCAACCCGACGCTCATTGAAACACTGGGCTGTGGAGGGGACGGAAGTGGCCAGCTCAGGCTCTCAGGCTGAGCTGGGTGCCGGTCCAGACATGTGAGCAGATCCCAACTATATGGTTGCGATCTTTCCCCAGCCTGGATCAACTCTGTCACATCAGCCGAAAATGGGTAACAGGAGTGCAAAACAATCTGCATGAATGTGATCAAAAGGAGAATTACAACCAAACAGGCTTTGGCTGTACTTCTCCTTTAATAAATCGATTGCACAACCTGTCTCGCTGCTCCTGTTTGGCATTACTTGCGACGATTGATGAATGTCCCCATTTATGTTGTGAATTCATCTTCCAGGGCCCAGACAGGCTCTTCCTCAGCCCAGGCTTTAAATCCAGGTTCTTTCTCCCTGAAGCTGGAAGGTCCTTCAGGCACCCTCTTTCCTACTCCAGAGGGCCTCCGCGATTCCCCTCTCATAGTCCAGGGCCTCCATACACCTGCTGCCCTAGTCCAGGGCCTCCAGACACCCCCTCTCCTAATCTGGGACCTCCAGGCACCCCCTCCCCTAGTCCAGTATCTCCCTAGTACCCCCTTTTCCAGGAGCCTTTGCCACACCAAACACATTTTCTAGTCAATGGCCTCCTCTGCATCCACCCCCCTAGTCCAGGGCCTCCTCTACACCCAGTATTCAAGTCCAGGACCTCCTCTACACCCCCAGTCAAGGTCCTCTGGTGTACTCCCCTCCTAGACCAGGGCCTCCTCTGCATCTCCCAGTCCAGGGCCTCCTCTGCACCTCCTAGTCCAGGGCCTCCTCTGCATGCCCCAGTCAAGGGCCTCCTTTGTACTCCCCTCCTAGTCCAGGGCTTCCTCTGCACCCCCCCACTCCAGCACCTCCTCTGCACCCTCCCAGTCCAGGGCCTCCTCTATACCCCCTAGTCCAGGGCCTCTTCTACACCCCCTAGTCCAGGGCCTCCTCTGCACCCCCCCAGCCCTGTACCTCCTCTGCATCCCCCAAGTCCAGGGCCTCCTCCGCACTTACCCAGCCGAAGGCCTCCTCTGCACCCCCCATCAGCCCATGGCCTTCACTACACCCTCCAGCCCAGGGCCTCCTCTAACCCACCCCTAGTCTGGGGCCTCCTCTGCACCCC
This sequence comes from Lithobates pipiens, assembly GCF_037356315.1. NCBI lineage: Eukaryota > Metazoa > Chordata > Amphibia > Anura > Ranidae > Lithobates > Lithobates pipiens. Next base: position 241,036,191 of record NW_027507758.1, on the reverse strand, counting down.
CTCCCAGTTCAGGGCCTTCACTGCACCCCCCCAGTCCAGGGCCTCATCTCCACCCGCTCCCAGCCCAGGGCCTCCTTCACACCCCCCCAGTCCAGGACCTCCTCTGAACCCCCCTAGGCCAGGTCCTTCTTTGAATTCTCCCATTCTCTGGGATGCCTCACGCAGAAAAGACATAGGCTGTTTGGATACTGGGCAGAACTAGGAGGGAGACCTGCCTGTCCATTACACTTGATCGAGTGGCAGTGACACCCTTAGAGCAGTGGTTGCCAGTGTGAGTAGGGGCAGTACCCCTGGCGGCACCCCCCTAGATGCGTCGCCCGGGCAGGTGCCCCCCTGCTCCCCTAGTTTCGGCCCTGGCTATAACAAAGCTTTACTTATCAGTCAGAATACTGTAGTGAAAGTGATACAAAAATGTAACAAAGATGGAACTGCAACCATCTCACAGAGATGTCCAAGCCGTCCACAGAAGTTAACACCTCGACAGGAGCATCTTCTCATGAGAAGGGTTGAAGAAATGTTCACTGCAATTAGCTAAAGAAGTAGAAAGCCAAACTGCGGTGATTGTTTCCCATGACACAGTACGGCGTACACTGCAGAGGTATGACATGTATGGGTGTTGTCCATGAAGGAAGCCTCTCCTAAAGGCCATGCACAAAAAAGCCAGCCTAGAATTTGCCAGGGCCCATGCTGAAAAAGAAGACCACTGGGACTCTGTACTCTGGAGTGATGAGACCAAGTTTTTGGAACTGATGGCTTCAAAACTGTATGGTGTTGCAAAGGTGAGGAATACAAAGAAAAATGCATGGTGCCTACAGTGAAACATGGTGGTGGCAGTGTCCTTCTGTGGGGCTGCATGAGTGCTGCTGGTGTCAGGGAGCTGTATTTCATTGATGGTATCATGAATTTACAGATGTACTGTTCTATATTGAAAGAAGATGCTACCATCACTCCGTGCCCTTGGTCGTCGTGCACTTTTCCAACATGACAATGATCCAAAACACACATCTAAAGCCACTGTTGCCACTGAAGAAGAACAGGGTGAAAGTGATTCAGTGATTCAGTGGCCAAGTATGTCTCCTGATCTGAACCCAATCGAAAACCTATGTGGGATTCTGGAAAGAAAAGTTGAGCATCACTGAAAATCCAGCATATAGGCGCTAAAAGAGGTTGTTGAAGAATGGAAAAAAATAGATGTTGCAATATGTCAACAACTTGTTCACTCCATGCCTAGAAGACTTGGTGATGTCCTTACAAATCATAGAGGTCATACAAAATACTAGATCATGATGTAATAGTTTTTGTTTTGAGGTGTACTCATGTTTGCATCAACTAATATGAGTAAAACTGAAGATTTTGTAATCTAAGTTATGTTATTAACCTTACTTTCAGGTAATGAGCTAAACAGATGTTCTATAGAAAATTGCTCTTGTGTTCATTGTGTTCATATTACTTTTCAAAAGGGGTGTACTCGTTTATGCAGAAAATGTACAGTGCTCTGCACAAACAGTACTAATTCCTAAGTAAAGGCAAAAGAGTTTTTTTTTTTAAAAGAGTTGTTTCGCAGCAACATTCAATTGCCCATGAAAACATTATCTACAAGCCCAGCATCCAAACAACAGAAAAAAAATGAAATGCAAGAAAACAGGATTTTTTTTTTCACATATAAACCATGCTTTTAATCTTCTCAATTATCTGTTGCAGTTCAGTAGCAAATGCAGAGGACCCCCCTCTGCAGGATTGACTAGCAACATAGATCTGAAAAGTAAAACAAAGGTCTTCTCCCCCTTCTGGACTTGATGAAATAAGAAGGAAGATAAAGATGCAGATTGCCCTGTACTTTAGGAAACAGTTCAGTTCAGCACCAAACTGCAACAAGAGGATCCCCTCTTCAGGGTATTACAGAAATAATAAAGGACCTTCAAATGAGAGTTGTCCCTACAGGCAACAGTTCTGTTTCAGGGGGACTTACCTGCCAATCAGTAAACAATCTTCCTCATAAGGGAATGTAGTGGTAAAAAAAAACTGTGTCTGTCAGAGAAATTTGGCTGTACGCTATGTTCACAACATATCTCCTGTGCTCCTAAACACGCATTTCGTCTAATGATATAATGCATTTCACCTATAGTTCACCTCTATCTCCCATGTATTCCTAAGTAAACAGACATAACCATACTTACTTCCTCATCTCAGCATGACTGCTGTCGAGCAGTTCACTGCTTCTTTTATTCAAAGACAACAAAAGAAATTACAAACAGGAAGTCCTGGCTCCAACAGCCAATCGCCTCCTACACAGGATTTGACCTCACAGGATATGACCAAATAAGGATATAACCAAATGAGGATATAACAACGCAGGATGTGAATGTCAACACAGAAAAAATGAATTTATACAACGACCAAGGCAACAATGACTAGGGGAGTCTTATGGGCGTGTCTGGGCGGGAGCAGTGTGTACAATCTCCAGCCCCGTCTCTGTATCACAGGAAGCCTGAGATCATGAACACTTCTGACCACAACGATTCAAAGAATCCCGTTCTTATCGTTTGTTCATGAATCTTTATTCTGCGTTGTTCAGAGAACAAAGCATACCCGGACTATACTACTGTCTCTGTGAACAAGAGATTATCTGTAGGTGTATGCTCATGGCACCACAAATATGTTGATCAGGCATACAGGGGTGACATGAGCATACATCCGCTAAACCGATAATGTCTTTTCAGAGCGAACACATCCCCCCAGACGATCTTTCTGTGCATTGTACAGGGGCCCTTACCTGGCGGACATGCCCCCACTCAGCAAACACTGCTCTACATCCCCAAGGAGCTTTCCACTACCAAACAGATCTCAACCAGCGTCAGTACTCCCGCAGCTCTCTCTAAAGAGGAAGGGGAATCTAAATCATTCTGCTATCCAAACCCCAGATATATTCAGGCCAGACCTAATCTTTGTGTCAGGCCTTTTTAATCACAACTCTGTCTTTGTAAATTGAATGCCCCAAGCTACATTTATTCTTACTGTCCAGGTACCTTTTCCAGAACTTGGGGAATTGTGGATTCTGGCAGAGCTTGGGAACGTGCAAGAATTCCCAGATATATTTGTCACACCATTCTTGGCGATGTTTTTCCCCTTCCTCCATTACATGACTGGGTACGTAAGGATACTCTTACCCATACTCAAATACAACTTTCTTCTGCACCACCAATTGTAGTCATAACATGCAAATAAGGTCCTTTATATCATCTTGTGCCCAGGAAATCAGTGGGGGTAAATCAATTCTGCGCTCTCCTTAAGATTTTTCCAGGCACAGTCTCTGGGCACTCCACTCATTAACAGTTGGCTAGTGGACTCTTGCTCTGCTATATCAGAGTCAATGATGCTCTCATGTTTTTCTTCAGATATTGGTGACTCCCTATCCATAGTGTCACCCCAGTCCCACTCCAACCTCTTACTTTAATGACTCAAAATCTGTCCAACATTTTGGTGACCTAGGTTTGGTCTTTCCACCACTATCACTCCCCCCAGGCTCACCTTCTTTTATTTGGACTTCTGGCTCCTCTGGTGCAGTGATGGTAAGAACTGAGTCCTTGTAACGTCTGTGTCCATTAAAGTTACTACTCGCACTTTCACCCAAAGGAAAGCAACACACAGTCACTAGAACCCTGAGCTCAGGTCAGTACTCACAATGCCACAAGATCACCGGATCCCTCATTCCAGTATCTATCAGACACTTTTCAGTGAGGGAGAAGTTAATGCTCACAATGCCACAGGGCAGCTGAATGCCTCTTTCCAACTTCCACTGCACACTCTTCAATGAACTCTCCAGAGCAGGTCCTTAGGTAAAATCCCATGATTAGCTTAAGAGAAGATGTTAAAGGGGGTAAATGCGCGGAGATGATCCGAGCGGTAATGCCAGCTTAGAGCTCTCTATCCCGCAGGACGAACGAGCCTGATAACGGCGGAGGTAATACACCTAACTGAAAACAAACAAGGTCACACAGTGCCCACATCACCCTACCGTATTTTCGAGCCTTGTTTTGGGAGTTTTTAGGTCACATATGAAACTGAAAACCAACAGACAGGCACAGCCTCACAGAGAGAACAGCATGGCGCTGAAGCCGCCCTCCTCTGAGGTGATATGCAGGGAGGATAATATGCAGCCGGCCCCCTCTGTTACATCACTCAGTGAAGAACTCTCATTAAAGTCACACAGTCTATTTAATTCTCTCACAGGGAATAATGTGTTAGAAATGGAGAACTTTGATGTTATTTCACGCAAGGATTTGTCACCTCCTGTAACTATGAAACAAATAGAGAAACTGTTTCACAAATCATTAAAATCTACAGTGCCTTGTGAAAGTATTCGGGCCCACTTTTCAACCTTTTGCCACATTTCAGGCTTCAAACATAAAGATATAAAATTTTAATTTTTTGTGAAGGATCACCAACAAGTGGGACACAATTGTGAAGTGGAACGAAATCTATTGGATTTTTTAAACTTTTTTAACTAATAAAAAAATGAAAAGTGGGGCGTGCAAAATTATTCGGCCCCCTTGCGTTAATACTTTGTAGAGCCACCTTTTGCTGCGATTACAGCTGAAAGTCGCTTGGGGTATGTCTCTATCAGTTTTGCACATCGAGAGACTGAAATTCTTGCCCATTCTTCCTTGCAAAACAGCTCAAGCTCAGTGAGGTTGGATGGAGAGCATTTGTTAACAGCAGTTTTCAGCTCTCTCCACAAATTCTCGATTGGATTCAGGTCTGGACTTTGACTTGGCCATTCTAACACCTGGATATGTTTATTTGTGAACCTTGCCTTTGTAGATTTTGCTGTATGTTTGGGATCATTGTCTTGTTGGAAGATAAATCTCCGTCCCAGTTTCAGGTCTTTTGCAGACTCCAACAGGTTTTCATCCAGAATGGTCCTGTATTTGGCTGCATCCATCTTCCCCTCAATTTTAACCATCTTCCCTGTCCCTGCTGAAGAAAAGCAGGCCCAAACCATGATACTGCCACCACCATGTTTGACAGTGGGGATGGTGTGTTGAGGGTGATGACCTGTGTTGTTACGCCAAACATATCGTTTTGCATTGTGGACAAAAAGTTCGATTTTGGTTTCATTTGACCAGAGCACCTTCTTCCACATGTTTGGTGTGTCTCCCAGGTGGCTTGTGGCAAACTTTAGACGAGACTTTTTATGGATATCTTTGAGAAATGGCTTTCTTCTTGCCACTCTTCCATAAAGGCCAGATTTGTGCAGTGTACGACTGATTGTTGTCCTATGGACAGACTCTCCCACCTCAGCTGTAGTTCTCTGCAGTTCATCCAGAGTGATCATGGGCCTCTTGGCTGCATCTCTAATCAGTCTTCTCCTTGTCTGAGCTGAAAGTTTAGAGGGACAGCCAGGTCTTGGTAGATTTGCAGTGGTCTGATACACCTTCCATTTCAAAATGCACAGTGCTCCTTGGGATGTTTAAAGCTTGGGAAATCTTTTTGTATCCAAATCCGGCTTTAAACTTCTCCACAACAGTATGACCTGCCTGGTGTGTTCCTTGGTCTTCATGATGCTCTCTGCGCTTTCAACAGAACCCTGAGACTATCACAGAGCAGGTGCATTTATACAGAGACTTGATTACACACAGGTGGATTCTATTTATCACCATCAGTCATTTAGGACAACATTGGATCATTCAGAGATCCTCGCTGAACTTCTGGAGTGAGTTTGCTGAACTGAAAGTAAAGGGGCCGAATAATTTTGCACGCACCACTTTTCAGTTTTTTATTTGCTAAAAAAGTTTAAAATATCCAATAGATTTCGTTCCACTTCACAATTGTGTCCCACTTGTTGGTGATTCTTCACAAAAAATTTAAATTTTATATCTTTATGTTTGAAGCCTGAAATGTGGCAAAAGGTTGAAAAGTTGAAGGGGGCCGAATACTTTTGCAAGGCACTGTACTGCAGACCCTATCACCACAAGTCTCACTAAGGAGATTAGGGATTTGGGTCAGTGTACTGCTGCTCTTGAACTCAGAGTAGGCAATATGGAAAATTGTACCTCAAACTTTTCCACAGAAATTGATAGCCTTAAAGAGGAAAATGTCATCCTACAATCCAGATGGGAAGACTTTGAAAATCGTGCAAGACGTTCTAATATACGCATTCGAGCAGGGATATGCAATTAGCGGACGTCCAGCTGTAGCAGAACTACAATTCCCATGAGGCATAGTAAGACTCTGACAGCCACAAGCATGACACCCAGAGGCAGAGGCATGATGGGACTTGTAGTTTTGCAACAGCTGGAGGTCCGCTAATTGCATATCCATCAATTAGAGGAATTCCCGAATCCATGACTGACTTACAAGCTACCTTGATAGCTCTTTTTCATGAATTACAACCAGCTATACTAGTAGATCGCCTCCAGTTGGACAGGGTTCATAGAGCCCTAAAGCCTAAAAATACAGATGGTCCACCACGCGATATTATCACAAAATTTTATTTCTACCGCACTAAGGAACAATTGCTAAATACAGCAAGAAATAAAAATTCTTTAAATTTCCAAGGCCACAATTATGAATTATTTGCAGATCTCTCTCAAATAACAATCAATAAAAGAAGAGCGTTGAAACCACTTCTTCAAATATTACAATGCAATGCTATAATATACCGATGGGGCTTTCCTTTCTCTGTGTGATTCACCTATCAAAGTCGCAAATACACGTGCCGCACTGCTACAGACTTGCGATCTACCTTACAGAATATCGGATTGCTTAATACAACCAGAGAATCTGCCGACACACGCCATAAATCGTCCTCATCCGCTGGTAATTCCTCTTCTGATTACAGGAATAATGAAGACCACAGCCCACATAAAAGAAGTCGCATACAATCCTCCGTTTCAGATCTGGCTGATTCTATGGATTGAAGAAAACCCAAGTATCCAATCAAGACTACTCTCTCTTATCTTTATTGTGAGACCGATTACACAAAATAGTCCAGTTACAGTCTTCAAACAAGTTTCTTATAGTTCCATCTATATCGCTACATAATCGCTCACAATATTGAGACTCTGCCTTACTCTTCTCTTATTAATAGTTCTAAATTGTTATTCTTTGAAATTCAGAATAGTTATTGTTAATGACATCATTAATAATAATCGTTTCTACATCAAATTAACTGTTAGAATTAGTTCAATTTTATTTTACTTATTAGCTTTTGTTTAAGAAGCTATAAAGACCATCTATTTTTTATTTTCCCAAGGCTGGCCTCTTTTGAAATGTTTGACTCCCAGTGAGTGTTTACATTTTACAAACACCAACAAACCGTCATTTTAGACTTGGGCATTCTATTTAATTTTGCTTATTGATTATAAGACTACAATTTAATTGTGTTGGCTCTCCATGTTCTACAGGGATGTTCCTTGCGCCTCCTCTTGCTACCCTCAGCTGCTCTGTGTTTAGCGGGCAGCTGATAGTAGCCCATGTACCCTTAGAGGGAGATTTTTTCTCCCCTCAATGGATATGTTAGGAATATATAAATATGTTTTGCTATATCTTCATGATATTGATTAATTGCACTTCCTCTCTAAACTTTGCTTTCTTTTTCCCTTTGTTTTTCCTTTTCCCTTATACTCTGATTATGTTTATGATTAAACAAGGACCATGTAAAAAATGATGTGCCTTCAGAGATCCTTTAATACCATGGCTCCTTTAAATATTTTATGCCTGAATGTTCAGGGATTTAACATTCCGCACAAACACACTAAAGCCTTTCGTACCTTTACATCCAAAAAAACACATATAGTATTTCTTCAAGAGACCCATTTTGCTACACAATCCACTCCCAAATTCTGTAGTAAAACTTTTCCACAATTAGGGATGAGCTTCGTGTTCAAGTCGAACCCATGCTCGACTCGAACATCGGCTGTTTGACCGTTGTCAAATTGCAAACATTATGGGCCGTTCCTGCCAAATTCAAGTGCCGCATCATGGCCTATAATTCACTGTGGCATCGCAGGGCATTGCTGGCTGATGATTGACCAAGCATGCACTATGACCCACATGCTTGGCCAATCACAGCACTGTCTGTACAGCGAGTCGTAATTGGCAAAACCAGGGTGGCTTTATACAATTATGGCTCAGGGGGTTTAGTACACGCCCCACACTATATAAGGCCGCTAGGAAGTAGGCCTTGTGTAGTGTGTTCCGGCGTGCTGATAGAGAGAGAGATAGGCATTGTCATTTCATTTCATTTGAGTTAGATAGAGCAGGCAGGAGGCGAGTCAGTTAACTGCAGTGAGTGCATTGCGTATATATATGCATTCTAGGTGTTGTGTGTGTGTGTGTGTGTATATATATATATATATATATATATATACATACACTTTAATCAGTTTAGCTAGCTGTGTTCCTGTGTACTGTGTCCTTTGCACACTGTGCACTTAAAGCTACCCCGATTTCTGGTGTTCTTCTGATCCAATACCACAGGCAGGCAGCTGCAGTAATTATAGTTGGTGCACTGTGTACTCTGCACAGTGTGCACTAAAAGCTACCCCAATTGCTGGTGTTCGTCTGATCCTGTAACACAGGCAGCTGCAGCAATTACAGTTGGTGTACTGTGTACTTGGCACAGTGTCCACATAAAGCTACCCCGATTGTTGGTGTTCTTCTGATCTTATACCACAGGTAGGCAGCTGCAGTAATTATAGTTGGTGTACTGTGTACTCTGCACAGTGTGCACTTAAATCTACCTCAATTGCTGGTGTTCTTCTTTTTTTTTTTTTATTCTTTATTTAATTTTTTAATCTTACATTGTACAAAAGTAAACATCAAGCATTAAACATAAATTTCTAAATACATTTTAACCCTCCCCTCCCCCCCTGCACCAATGGTCCTGTTAAACTAGACGATGTCTCCTCTCCTCCCCTCCTTCTTACTGTTACTCTCTTTCCCTAGTCTTCCCTTCACTTCTGGCTTCATTTCCCTTATTTTCTGGTTCATTTAGTTATTTCAACCACATACCTCCAGGTGTTTTTTTTTTTTTTGTTTTTTTTTTAATCTTTATTTATCTCGGTTTTTCTTTTTTTTTTCCCCACAGAATACAAAAGAGAAAAAAAAAAACATTGTTCACAAATACAAACATTTCTTAATATCTTCTTGACTTATACATACACCATCTTAACATTAAATTCCCTTCTGCCTTCCCCCGCTCCCACCATACCCCACCCACCTACCCTTCCTTGCAGATTACTCATGGGATTCATAATTAAGTCATCTTTTTCTAACAGGTGTTATATTTCCTTAATATTATTGTGTAATTTCCTCAACATATCTCCATGATATTTTAAATTTCTTCCAGGGTTCCCATTTACCTATACTCCCCTCTTCTATTGTTGAATCCTCTCCCCCTTCGTTAGAGCGTTCTATGTTTTGTATTTCATTTACTCGGAAAATCCAGTCCTGTATTTTAGGGCTCTCCTTCTCTCTCCATTTTTTCGGAATTAAGCTTTTAGCGGTGTCAAGCAGTATAGGAATTAACAAGGTTTTATATTGCTTTATAGGTTCGTCTGTCCCATGGAATAAAACAGTCCATGGGTCTTCTCTTATTTCTTTTTTTGTTACAACCTTTATTATATCAATAATCTTCCTCCAATATTTTTTAATAATGGGGCAGTCCCACCAAATGTGGCCCATAATCCCGATTTTTTTGCACCCCCGCCAGCAGTCTGAAGATTGCTCTGCTCCAAATTGACTCAATTTGTCAGGGGTGGCATACCACCTTGCTAGGCATTTATAATTCGTCTCTATCAATTAATTATCGACCCCCGCACAGTGAGTTCATTTAAATATTTTCTTACTAATTTGAATGCTACATTGTGACCCCAGTTCATTTTCCCACTTTTTGATATACGACGGGTCCTCCAGTTTGTCCCCCTCTGCGAGGATTTTATATATTCGAGCTATGTTATTTTTTGATTTTTCTGTCAGGCAGAGCCGCTCAAGGGGCCTAAGTCCTTCTTCACTTCGAACTGGCTGGGGTAGTTTTGCAACAAACTGGCTTAACTGGAGGAACCGCCATGCATCAATCCTCATAAGTTCAGTGTCCGCCCTCAGTGCTTGAAATGTGATTAATTTACCATTAACTAATATATCTTTTAGTTGTGCATTGCCTTTTATTATCCAATTACCCCCCACTTCCTGTTTTCCAGGTGTAAAATAATCCTTTTCTTTAAGGAAAATCAAAGGTGAATTGTAACCCGTTATTTTGTGTATGGATTCGATCCCAAGTTTTAAGTGCAAATCGTGTTATTTCGTGTGTATTAAATCCTATTGGCCTATATTGTGGAGGATTCCATATTATTCGTCCTAGTTGTGCTTGACATATTGCATTTTCTAAACTCACCCATCTCTTATCGTTTACCTCTCTCGCCCACTCCACCACCCGTGAAAGAACCACTGCATTATGATATTTTTTTAGATCCGGGACTGCTAACCCCCCTTGTTTTTTCCCCCTCCTTAACACCGCAAAAGCAATTCTCGGCTTTTTATATTGCCATATGTACTTAGAGATTACGTTTCTTAATGTTTTAAAAAAGGCCAAAGGGAGTGAGATGGGCAACATTTGGAACTTATATATAATCTTCGGGACCAAAATCATTTTAACCGCGTTAATCCGTCCTAACTAGGGATGAGCTTCGTGTATGTTCGACTCGAACATCGGCTGTTCGCCCGTTCGGCGAATTCCGAACGTTATGGGCCGTTCGCGCCAAATTCGTGTGGCGCTCACGGCCCACAATACACTGCGTCATCGCAGTGCATTGCTGGCTCATGATTGGCCAAGCATGCACTGTGACCTCGCATGCTTGGCCAATCATAGCGCCAGCAGCGAGGAGAGCCATGATTGGCTCTCCTCGCCTGTGGCCAATCATAGCTCAGGCTGTGTAGTACACGCCCCACACTATATAAGGCCGCCAGCGCGGCAGCCTTGTGTAGTGTGTTGGCGTCTGAAGCAGTTAGTGGGTGTTCTGTGTACCCTCAACACAGTATACACCGATCGTTATCGGACGATTTTCGATCTTGCTCTTCTGTAGTGGTTGTTGTCTGCGTGCCCTGACCGCAGTATACACCGCTATATTCACCTCACCTATATAGCTAGTGATCTATCTTTTATAATAGATAGTGATCTATCTTTTATAATAGAGCTTGCAGTCAGTAGTGTTAGGAGCTTGTGCCTGCTGTCTGCGTGCTCTGTACCCAGTACACACCGCTATATCCACCTACATAGCTCTTCTCTATTTGAGCCATCTGCCATCTGCAGGAGTTATTGGACGTTGTGTGTGCCTCCAGCACAGCAAAGTATACATCTGTATATACCCCTTTATCTCTGGTGTTCTATAATAAAGGCATCTGCAGGAGTTAGTGGGTGTTTTGTGCCTCCAGCACAATATACACCTGTATCTACCCTTTATTGCTGTTCTCTAATAGAGCCATCTGCAGGGCTTAGTGGGTGTTGTGTGCCTCCAGTACAGTATACCCCTTTATCTCTGGTGTTCTATAATAAAGGCATCTGCAGGAGTTAGTGGGTGTTGTGTGCCTCCAGCACAATATACACCTGTATCTACCCTTTATTGCTGTTCTCTAATAGAGCCATCTGCAGGGCTTAGTGGGTGTTGTGTGTCTCCAGTACAGTATACCCCTTTATCTCTGGTGTTCTATAATAAAGGCATCTGCAGGAGTTAGTGGGTGTTGTGTGCCTCCAGCACAATATACACCTGTATCTACCCTTTATTGCTGTTCTCTAATAGAGCCATCTGCAGGGCTTAGTGGGTGTTGTGTGCCTCCAGTACAGTATACCCCTTTATCTCTGGTGTTCTATAATAAAGGCATCTGCAGGAGTTAGTGGGTGTTGTGTGCCTTCAGCACAATATACACTACCCAACTGCTGTTTTACCCAACTCCCTTCAGGCCATTACCATGTCTGGAAGGCCAGCAAGGAGAGGCAGACAGACGCGAGCCGATAAAAGAGGGCAAGCAGGCTCTGTGTCTAGAGACAACAGTGCTGGTCGTGGACGCGGTGCATTGTCATCAGCACGTGGCCATGGGACACGCTTGTCCTTCTTTTCGGCAGCTGGACATGTTGAACCGCAACATGCCAACGACTTGGTAGAGTGGATGACCAAGCCCTCTTCATCCTCCTCATCCTCTCTCACCCAGTCTCAGGGTACTAGCAAAGCAGCTGCCAATGCATCCTCATCCCTCGTCTCAATGTCATCATCAGTGACTCCTTCCCTAGACCCACCACTTCCTCCTGAGGAGTCTCCTGAACTCTTTGAGCACAGTGTTGGGTACATGCTCCAGGAGGATGCCCAGTGTTTTGTAGGCTCTGATGATGACACTCAGCTAGAGGAAGGCAGTAGCGTGAATGCAGAGAGAGGGGATGCTCAAGAAGGACAGCAATCTGGCAGTCATGTTCCACAAGCTGCAGCATATTGCCAGGTTTGCTACAGCGATGAAGAGGGAGGGGATGATGAGGGCACTGACTCCACGTGGGTGCCTGGTAGGAGAGAGGAGGAGGAGGAGTAGGAGGAGGCGGCACATGTCCAACGAGGCAGGATGCCCTCCAGGGGCCAGCTTAGGGGCTGCACACCGACTGAATCACACCGCAGAGCTCCGCCTGTGCAGGGCGCTGATTCTGCGCGTTATTCTAAAAGTTCTTTGGTGTGGGCCTTTTTTGAGACGAGTGCATCAGATCGACACCGCTGCTATTTGCAACATATGTCTCAAGCGTATCTCGCGTGGCCAAAACATCAGCCGCTTGGGCACCACATGCTTGACCAGACATATGTTGACGTGCCATGCAGCTCGTTGGCAAGCGTACCTCATTGACCCCCACCAAAGAACAAAGCGGACCTCTCCTTGCTCCTCATCAGCTGGCATCTCCAACCCCACTAGACCTTCAGTCCTCTCTGAAACCTGCTCTGAGAGGAATGAAGGTGTAGAATTAGGTGTGTCACAGCCAAGTGCTTCCGGGCACTCTGCTAGCAGTACACCCACGTCCGATTATAGCAGGCAAATGTCCCTGCCCCAGCTGCTGGACCGGCGAAAGAAGTTCACTCCCAGCCATCCACATGCCCAGCGGTTGAATGCTAGCTTGGCTAAATTGCTAGCACTTCAACTGCTGCCTTTTCAGTTGGTAGACTCGGCCCCCTTCCGTGAGTTTGTACAATGTGCGGTTCCTCAGTGGCAGGTCCCCAAACGCCACTTTTTCTCACGGAAGGCGATTCTGGCTCTCTACCAGCATGTGGAAGGCAATGTCCTTGCCTCGCTGGACAGGGCGGTCAGCGGTAAGGTGCATATTACCGCTGACTCATGGTCCAGCAGGCATGGACAGGGACGTTACCTGTCTTTCACGGCCCATTGGGTCACTCTTCTGGCAGCTGGGAAGGATGCAGGACAAGGTGCAGTAGTGTTGGAGGTTGTTCCGCCACCACGCCTCCAAAATGCTACTATTGGTTGTGACACACCTCTCTCCTCCACCCCCTCCTCTTCTTCTTCCTCCATGGCCTCTTCCAGTGCTCTGTCCTCAGAACCAGCGGTGCTCCGTAGGCATTCCAGGGGCTACGCAAGTACGCAGGCAAAACGATGCCATGCCGTGCTTGCGCTGGTTTGTTTGGGGGACAGGAGCCACACTGGGGCGGATGTTTTGTCAGCTCTGCAGGGCAGGCCGAGAGGTTGTTGACGCCACACCAGCTTAAGCCAGGAATGGTGGTTTGTGACAATGGCACCAACCTCCTCTCCGCCCACCAACAGGGACAACTGACCCATGTGCCCTGTGTAGCTCACATCCTTAACCTGGTAGTGCAGTGGTTCTTGAGCAGGTACCCGGGCTTACATGATGTCCTGAAGCAGGCCAGGAAAGTCTGTGTGCATTTCCGCCGATCATTTAATGCCTGTGCTCGGCTGACTGAGCTCCAGAAGGAGTTGAACCTGCCCAAGAACCGCCTTATATGTGACATGCCCACCAGGTGGAACTCAACGTTGGCCATGCTGCAGCGGCTGCACACGCAGCAGAGGGCCATCAATGAGTACCTGTGCGACTACGGCACCAGGACAGGGTCAGGGGAGCTCGGTTTTTTCTCACCACGCCAGTGGGGCATGATCAGGGATGCATGCACTGTCCTGTCACCGTTTGAGGAGGCCACAAAGATGGTGAGCAGTGACAGTGCATGCATCAGTGACACTGTACCTCTTGTCCACCTCTTGGAGCATACGCTGCGTGGAATAATGGACAGGGCACTTGAGGCAGAACAGAGGCAGGAAGAGGAGGACTTCCTTGCCTCTCAAGGCCTCCTTTATCCAGACAGTGTTCCTGCTGTGCCACCCATCACACAGGAAGAGGATGAGGAGGAGGAAGAGGAGGAGGAGGATGATTGTGTCAGCATGGAGGGTGAGGCTGGCACTCAGCATCAGCAGCAGCAGCAGTCTTGTAGGGATGATTTACAGTCCCAAGAAACACGTGGACTTGTACGTGGCTGGGAGGAGGTAGCTGCGGATCATGTTGTCCTTAGTGACCCAGAGGACTCCGGACTGAATGCCTCAGCTAACCTATGCTGCATGGCCTCCCTGATCCTGCAAAGCCTGCGGAAGGATCCTCGTATTCTTCGGATCAAGGAGAGGGACCATTACTGGCTGGCCACTCTCCTTGATCCACGGTACAAGGGTAAGGTTGCCAACCTTATCTTGCCATCGCAGAGGGAGCAGAGGATGAGACATCTCTGGGAGGCCTTGCAGAAAGGTCTGTGCAACGCGTTCCCAGAGACTGGGAGGTTACAAACTCCTGGTCCTGGACAACGTGTTGCTGAGGCATCGGTCAGAAGGAGTGGTGGAGAAGGTGGCCGTCTGACTGATGCTTTCAGACAATTTTTTAGTCCGCAGCCCCAAGGTATGATCGGTTCCAGCAACCATCGCCAGCATCTGATTTACATGGTGCAGAAATACCTAGGGGCAAGGTCAGACTTGGACACCTTTCCCACCGAAAATCCTCTGGCTTACTGGGTCTTGAGGATGGATCACTGGCCAGAGCTTGCACAGTATTCAATTGAGCTACTGGCCTGTCCTGCATCCAGCGTTCTTTTGGAACGCACCTTCAGTGCTGCTGGTGGCTTTGTTATCAATCACAGGGTGCGCCTGTCCACCGAATCAGTTGATCGACTGACATTCATCAAGATGAATCAGTCTTGGATCACCCACAGCTACCAAGCACCTGAAGCTGATGTAACCGAATAATTTTTTTTGAAATATCACATCCCTTCAAGACTGCCTATGCTGATGCTGAGTGACTGTCCTGTTATGTTGATTGTCTATCCTCTTCCTCCTCCACTGATATGTTGGAAGAACATTTCTGGTTCTGGGTGATGCCATCAGCCCAATTTTTCTGCCCCTGTTTAACAGGGGCGTTTAATTACAATTTTTGATGCAATGCTTTGCAGTAGGAGTAATTCCTGCAATAAAACTAGAGTATATGGGAGAGGTTGCAGTGTGGTGGCACCAGCACCAGTGCCTAAGGCCCAATTTTTCTGCCCCTGTTTAACAGGGGCGTTTAATTACAATTTTTGATGCAATGCTTTGCAGCAGGGCTAATTCCTGCAATAAAAATAGAGTATATGGGAGAGGTTGCAGTGTCGTGGCACCAGCACCAGTGCCTAAGGCCCAATTTTTCTGCCCCTGTTTAACAGGGACATGTAATTACAATTCTTAATATAATATTTCACAGGAGGGCCCGTTCCTGTGCCCACCCAGAGTAACTGTGAGGACTTATAGTGTTGTGGCACCAGCACTACAACCACCAAAGGTCAATTTTTCTACCACTGTTCAACAATGGCATGTAATTACAATTCTTGATATAATCGTTCACAGCAGGGCGCTCCAGCGCCCACCAAGAGTCACTTTGAGGGCTTACAATGTTGTGGCAAAACCAACACCTTGTTCCGCCATTTCTGCAGAGCATATAGGGCAGGCCCCTACTTTCAAACATCCAACTTAAAAACATCTCCTACTTGCAAACGGAAGGAGACAACAGCAAGTGAGATGAAAAAAGATGTACGACAAAACAAATTATACAGGGGTGATAACCCTTCCCTATGTTTTCCAAAAAGCTTAAAAATAGTTTTTTTGACTGGAGCTACACTTTAAAAATGTACCGGTTGAAAATTACAAACAGATTCAACTTAACACAGCAAACCTACACAGTCCCTGTCTTGTTTGCACCGCCTGTATACTGCTGTTCTGAGTATATAGGGCCTGGGGGCCACACGCATTTCCTTTTTTTAATATGGGTACTGGGTTCCCCTTAATATGCGTACACGACCCAAAGGGGCTGGTAATTGGCAGGGAGGGCTACCCATGCCATTTTTCTCAATGATTTTCAACCATATTGCAGGAACCAGATATAACATTAAAACCGCAAGCAGTTTTAAATGATGTTATTTCCGTTTAATGTCATTTTGTGCAGGGACTGTTCTAAACACGGGAAACACGTGGCACTTCACAGGCATACTACAGACACCCCCCAGGCACCATATTTAAAGGAATATTTCACTTTTTTTTCACTTTCATCGTCATTAAAATCAGTGCTCCCGCCAAAACTGCCATTTTTAAAAACATTTTAGGCATTGACCCATGTCCCCTGGGGCAGGAGCCAGGTCCCCAAACCCTTTTTAGGACAGTATCTTGCATATTAGCCGTTAAAATTAGCACTTTTAATTTCGAACGTTCGAGTCCCATAGACTTCAATGGGGTTCTAAAGTTCGTACGAATTTGGGGTCCGTTCTAAGTTCTGGTGCGAACCAAACCGGGGGGTGTTCGGCTCATCCCTAGTCCTAACCATGAGAGAGGACGTGTTGAGATTTTTTTTATTTCTCTTTTTATTTCATCTAATAATGGGATGTAATTATTCATGTATATTTTCCTAATAGTATCTGAAAGATAAACTCCCAAGTATTTAATCTCCTTACGCCAGGGGAAGCGGAATTCTGCACAAAGCTTCACCTCTTCCTGTTTACTAATATTAATATTTAGGACTTCGGACTTGCCAAGGTTTATTTACAAATTCGATATTTTACCGAATTTTTCCAACGTCCTCAGCAAGTTCAGAATCGTAATCCTAGGATTGGTGATGAAAAAGAGCACATCATCCGCATATACTGCGAGTTTGTGCTCATCCTCTCCCACCCTAATCCCCTCTATATCGGGTTGTTTGATAGAGGCCAGTAACGGTTCGAGAGACAGCGCAAACAGGAGGGGTGATAATGGGCACCCCTGTCTGGTGCCATTTCCCATTTGGAATTGGGCGGAGTATTCTCCGTTAACCTTTACCGAAGCCTGCGGATGATTATAAAGTACTTTGATCCACCGGATCATTCTCAGGCCCATGTCCATGACTTCTAGTGTTTCTATCACGAGTCCCCAGTCTACCCTGTCGAATGCTTTCTCTGCATCAATCGACAGGAATAGACCTGGGGACCCATTGTTTTTTAGGGCCTGGAGAAGGAGCAACGCCCTCACCCCATTATCCCTACCTTCTCTCTCGGGCATAAATCCGACCTGATCTGGATGCACCAGTTCTGTCATTTTTTGCCTTCAGTCTAGATGCCAAAACTTTAGCATATAGCTTAGTATCGGTGTTCAGTAAGGCTATCGGCCTATAGTTGGAACAGAGAAAGTGATCCTTGCCCTCCTTCGAAATTACCGTAATTGAAGCTCGCAAGGCCTCCCCCTCCATTTCGTATTTTGTACCTAATCCATTCATATATTTACAAAGTTTAGGGACTAAGATCTCCTTATATTTTTTAAAATAGGAAATCATATACCCGTCTGGTCCCGGGCTTTTACCTGATGCCGTATCTTTTAATGCATTATAGATTTCTTCTTCTGTGATGGGTCTATTTTTATCATGTCTGTCACTTTCTTGTAAGTGCGGTAATTTCACTTTGTACAAGAATTCTTTCTGGCCTACATTATACAGAGCTTCATAATATTGTTTGAATACCCCTGCGATTTCCCTAGTTGTATAAACCATCTTTCCGTTCTTATCCCTAATTTTTTCAATGAAATTAATCTCTCTCTTCCCTTTCAACTGTCTCGCTAAATATTTACCTGTTTTGTTTTCCCCGTAATATCTCTCTCTGACTCTCCCCTCTAATACCCTCCTTGCTTCCTGATCATTCATATCTTTAAGTTCCTCTCTCTTATTAATCAATAGATGGAAGTGTTCCTGCTGTTGGCCCTTTTGTTTTTTATGGTCCTGCTCCAATCTGTAAACCTCTTTTTATCAATTTCTCCCTTTTCTCTATTCTTTCTTTTTTTTTCTTGCACCTATGGAGATGAGGATACCCCTAACATATGCTTTGTGTCCCTCCCATAGGGAGGTACCCGTAGTTTCGCCAGTGTCATTCATCAAGAAATAGAATTCTACTTCTTTCCGTATTATTTCTGCGATGTTCTCATCCTGTAGAAGGTTCTCATTTAATCGCCAAGTAAACGGTTGTCTATGTATTCCAGGTATCCTCATCTTCATTATCTCCGGGGAATGATCTGACAGAGATACTATTCCTATCTTTGTTTCCAACACAGTCTCAAGCAGTCTATGGTCCACCATTATATAATCTAACCTGGAGTGTGTCCCGTGCACCGAGGAGAAGAAAGTATAATCTTTTATTTTTTCATGTTGTATCCTCCAGACATCCATCAATTGATTTTGTCTCAGTCGGAGTTTAATTATTTTCATGCTCTTCCCACTTATCCCCTTTGCCCGGGACGTACTATCCAGAGATGGATCCATACAAAAGTTGAGATCACCCGCCAAAATTACATCACCTGTTTTAAAATCTGCTAATGTCCTCAGAATTTGTTTCAGATATCCTATGGGGTTTTTATTTGGACTATATACATTTGCCAGGGTAAGAATCCTATCCCCTAGTTCTCCTTTCAAGAACAGATATCGGCCCTCCGGGTCGGTCAACCTGTCAATCAAGGTGAACCTTGTACGTTTCTCAAACCCTATCGCCACTCCCTTGGCCCTCCTTATTGGGGAGTCCCCGTAAAACCAATTCGGGAAGTTATCTGAGTACAGTTTAATATTTGTATCATGAGTTAGATGGGTCTCTTGCAGAAACACCACTTCTGCTCTATATTGCTGTAGTTCCTTTAAGAGTTTATACCTCTTGTCAGGAGAGTTTAGGCCCTTTACATTATATGACACAAATTTTACCACTGTCATATAAAACTACCCAGAGAGGTGCTTAGTCTACCCCTTTTGATCCTGCCAATCATTTGAACCCCCTTTTTTTTCCTTCCCCTCCTCTGCAAGGAATATCTTCTCCCCCCTTTCCCACCTACCCACCTCCCCTCCCCCCCACCCCTCCCCATTCCTCCGGCCCATTCCTGGCCTTTGCTTTGCATTGTAGACTCAACTCCCTTCTGCAAGCAATACCTACTAGGGTGTGACTCCGACTGCGACCCCCCACTTCTGTACTCCCATTCCCCTTCACCCCTTGGAAGAAGGGGTCACCCTCTACGGAGGATAAGGAGTGGTGGAGCCAGGGCCCGCCTAATCCCTCCGCCAATCGGTCCCCCCTCCACCCTCCTCCGCCGAGCCCCCCCTCCCCCCCCTCCACCCCCATCCGCCGAAATACAAACAAAAGTCTCAAATAGTCCGGAGCAAAAAAAAAAAACTATCATCATCCTCTCCCCCCAACACCCATCATCCATTATTGTTAAGTTTCACGTGGATCTAGAGGGATCTTGGGGGTTGGTATTCCCAATTTATTACAAAAATCCTCCAGTTCATCTAAGAACTTTAGCCTAATAGTTCTTCCCTCTCTCTTAACCAAGAGGGCTGCCGGGAACCCCCAACTGTATCTTATGTTTGCTCGTCTCATTTGTTCCAATAAAGGTTTTAGTTGTCTTCTTCGCGCCAGAGTCCCCGAAGACAAGTCTGTAAAAACTTGCAGCGTTATCCCTTCATATTGAACTGGTGTCAGCCCTCTAAGTTTACTCCAGATCTTGGCTTTATCTTCATAAAGGTGAAATTTTATGATCACATCTCTCGGTACTTCTTCCTTTAATCCTGGGGGTTTCCTCACTCTATGCACCCGATCTATCTTTAACTCAGCACCTTCCTCTCTTCCTAGTATAGGGTTAAATATCTTCCCCATTTTTGCTCCTAAATCTTCTCCCTGCTGTTCTGGTAAGGCTCTAATCCTCAGGTTTTGGCGTCGACTTTGGTTCTCCTGTTCCTCCAGCTTATATAAGATATCCCTGTGTACCTCTTGCATTTTGTTTGCTTGCATTTTTAAGTTAAGTTTTTCCTGGGCCTGTTTTTCTGTTTGTTCCTCCACTTCTTCTATTCTCCTTAATAAATGTCCCATATCCGCCCTTACCGTTGAAATCTCTGCCTTGATTGTAGTTTCTAATTTCATAAACATTTCCTGCATTTCGCCTTTTGTTGGTATTTGAAAGGTATCCCTCAGCTCCCTTCTTTTGCCCTCCAAATCTGAGTCCGTCTCCTCCCCGGAGGTATCCCCCCGTATCCCGGCTGATTTTCCTGCGTCTTTCTTCCTCTCTCTTACCCCCTGTTGTTTTTTTTCTAAACCAGGGCTTTTTTGGCTTGTTTCCTTGAGGTATTTCTGGATCGAGCTTGTGTTTAAGCTCTCTCTCGGGGCTTTAGGGTCATTCGTGTTTTGATTTCTTCCCCTCATATTGTCTCTCTTTATTTTTCTCCTCCCCAGGATTCCCCTTTGTTTAATTACTTCTAAGGCCGCGTACACACGCGGGGACTGTTCGCTCAACTTTGTCCGCTGAACAGTGTTTCAGCGGACAGTCCGCTCGTGTGTGGGCTTTCAGCGGACAGTTTCAGCGGACAGTTTGACGAACAAAGTTTTTCGGAAATTCCGAAAAACTGTCCGCTGAAACTTGGTTTGAGCGGACAGTCCGCCCGTGTGTGGGCCAGTCCGCTGTACTTTCGAAATGAGCGGACTGTTCCCGCCCAGAGAAAAGTCTGCTCATTTCGAGCGCGTCTCCAGGTAGGCGGGGCCTGCAACGAAGACGTCGCGGGCTCCGCCGCCTGGAATGGACTTAAAGGGGAACCCCAACGCCGAAAAAAATCGGCGTGGGGGTCCCCCAAAGTCTACAACAGACCCTTGTCCGAGCACGCTACCCGGCCGGCCAGGAAAGGGGGGCGAGCGAGCGCGCCCCCCCTCCTGAGCCGTACCAGGCCGCGTGCCCTCAACATGGGGGGTGCCTTGGGGAAGGGGGGGCCGCGCGGCCCCCCCACCCCAAAGCACCTTGTCCCCATGTTGATGAGGACAAGGGCCTCTTCCCGACAACCCTGGCCGTTGGTTGTCGGGGTCTGCGGGCGGGGGGCTTATCGGAATCCGGGAGCCCCCTTTAATAAGGGGGCCCCCGGATACCGGCCCCCCACCCTATGTGAATGAGTATGGGGTACAATGTACCCCTACCCATTCACCTGTAAAATAAAAGTACCCAAAAAAAAACACAACACACGAGATAAAATATTTTATTGCACAGCTCCGGGGGTCTTCCGTCTTCGGGGGTCTTCTCGCCGGACTCCTCCGCTATCTTCTTGTAGCTCTTTTGCTAGCGGAGGAGTCCAGCTTTCTTCCTCCCCGCCGCCGGCCTCTTTTCCCGACTTCGGGGGTCTTGTCCCCCTCTTCGGTTCTTCTGCCGGGCCACCGCGCCTTCTTATAGCTCTTTTACAGGCGGTGGCCCGGTCTTCTGTCGCCGCTGTCGCCGTCGTCGCCGCCGCCTTCCGTTCTTCTTCTTCTTCTTCTTCAGGAGATGTTGACACGTCGCTCTCTCCGGCCGGAATGCCAGAGCCGCGCTGTGCGGCCACTTATATAGTGACAATGGGGCGGTGTCACATGGTATATGTCACATGGGTTGGTCACATGGGTTGATGTCACATGGGGACTATGACATCGTAAGGGGGCGGGGTCACCATGTGACCAACCCATGTGACATATACCATGTGACACCGCCCCATTGTCACTATATAAGTGGCCGCGCAGCGCGGCTCTGGCATTCCGGCCGGAGAGAGCGACGTGTCAACATCTCCTGGAGAAGAAGAAGAAGAAGAAGAACGGAAGGCGGCGGCGACGACGGCGACAGCGGCGACAGAAGACCGGGCCACCGCCTGTAAAAGAGCTATAATTAGGCACGGTGGCCCGGCAGAAGAACCGAAGAGGGGGGACAAGACCCCCGAAGTCGGGAGAAGAGGCCGGCGGCGGGGAGGAAGAAAGCCGGACTCCTCCGCTAGCAAAAGAGCTACAAGAAGATAGCGGAGGAGTCCGGCGAGAAGACCCCCGAAGACGGAAGACCCCCGGAGCTGTGCAATAAAATATTTTATCTCGTGTGTTGTGTTTTTTTTTGGGTACTTTTATTTTACAGGTGAATGGGTAGGGGTACATTGTACCCCATACTCATTCACATAGGGTGGGGGGCCGGTATCCGGGGGCCCCCTTATTAAAGGGGGCTCCCGGATTCCGATAAGCCCCCCGCCCGCAGACCCCGACAACCAACGGCCAGGGTTGTCGGGAAGAGGCCCTTGTCCTCATCAACATGGGGACAAGGTGCTTTGGGGTGGGGGGGCCGCGCGGCCCCCCCTTCCCCAAGGCACCCCCCATGTTGAGGGCACGCGGCCTGGTACGGCTCAGGAGGGGGGGCGCGCTCGCTCGCCCCCCTTTCCTGGCCGGCCGGGTAGCGTGCTCGGACAAGGGTCTGTTGTGGACTTTGGGGGACCCCCACGCCGATTTTTTTCGGCGTTGGGGTTCCCATTTAAGTTCATTCCAGGCGGCGGAGCCCGCGACGTCTCCGTCGCGGGCCCCGCCTACCTGGAGACGCGCTCGAAATGAGCGGACTGTTCACTCGTGTGTGGGCGAGTCCGTTCATTTCAAAAGTTGCGCGGACTTAGTACGACGAACTTAGTTTGCCGTATTTGTCCGCTCAAAAAGTGCCGTGTGTGGGCAAGTTCGTTCATTCAAAAGTTTGAGCGGACTGTTTGACAAACTTAGTTTCGGCAGACAGTCCGCCCGTGTGTACGCCGCCTAAGAAGTAGGAGAGAGAAGCAAGATAGAAGAAAACACTCCTTTCTTAATATCTTGCCGGGAACGTATATAAATATCTATAGGAGTCAGAATCTGGGATCCTTTACTCAGGGATGTATTCGTTAGTGTTCAACTGGTAGCTCAAGCCTCAGCGCACAAAACCACCTGCTCTTCTCTGCCACCCAGTACTCATCCCTTTATGTCCAGGCCATTGCACTTTAAATCAAAATGCTGGTATACTGTTTAAAGAAAAATCACTCAGTACTATATATTGTACAATCAACCGTAATTTCTACGAACAGATGCCAACCAGGTATTCAACAATTTTTTTTCAGCATTAACGTCTCATCTTAGATTGAGTATTCGGTCTGGGGTGTAGGCACCTTTAAGCGCAGCAATGACCCTTTAACTAGGCTTAATTTGTTTCAAGGCAATGCAAGAGAAAAAAAAAGGCACAGTTCATAATATAATATAGTTAATTTCAGGGCTTCTCAGCATATGTTTTCAAAGGAGTGCTTATTAAGAGCTCTGATTAGTCTTTCCATCCAGCAACTGCCTTTGAAAAAAAAAAAAAGCACTTCTCGTGCATTTCAAAACGCTCCTTCCAGATTCCAGGATCCAGAGCTCCAATAGTATATTTATTACACTTCTGAGCCACTTCTGTTATATTATTTCAAGCATCTCCGACCTTAACAGCCCATGATACACAATTCAAGAGGTAAGGAATACTTTTAATCTGACCTGTCCGTGGCTCTTTCTTTCCTTTCTTCTTTTTAGGCTCCACAGTTCACTGGGAGATCGCAGAGGCAGTGGGGCAGCAGAGGGGGGAGATCCGGGGGGCTCCGCACGCTCCAGCGGGATCCTCGGCACCGTCCGCCGACGGAGCACGTCTCCGGGTCTCGCTGGCAATATTTCTCCGTCTTTCCCGAGCTTGTGTGGCTCGTGCGAGTGGGCAGGGAGGCACGGTCAGCGGGGCTAGATTAGTGTCATTACAGAGCGTCGCGCTCTCTCCCAGCGCTCGGCTCCAGCTGGTTCGGCGGGACCTCCTCCATCCACCGTCAGGCCCCTCCCCTCTCACGTACGCTCCATCCCTGAGAACAACCGCATGTGTGAGGTGTTTTTAAACTTATCCCATTCTTTCCATTTATCCTTCCGATCCTCCTCTCCTGTCTGATCTTCCTCCCATTTCTCTTCCTTCTCTAATCTTTGAATCCTATTTACTCCTATTATCCAGTCACGGATTGCTGGTGTTCTTCTGATCCTATGCCACAGGCAGCTGCAGTAATTACAGTTCGTGTACTGTGTACTCTGCACAGTGTGCACTTAAAGCTACCCCAATTGCTGGTGTTCTTCTGATCCTATTCCACAGGCAGGCAGCTGCAGTAATTACAGTTGGTGTACTGTGTACTCCGCACAGTGTGCACTTAAATCTACCCCAATTGCTGGTGTTCTTCTGATCCTATGGCGCAGGCAGCTGCAGTAATTACAGTTGGTGTTCTGTGTACTCTGCATAGTGTGCACTTAAAGCTACCCCAATTGCTGGTGTTCTTCTGATCCTATATCACAGGCAGGCAGCTGCAGTAATTGCAGTTGGTGGACTCTGCACAGTGTGCACTTAAATGTACGCCAATTGCTGGTGTTATTCTGATCCTATACCACAGGCAGGCAGCTGTAGTAATTACAGTTGGTGTACTGTGTACTCTGCACAGTGTGCACTTAAAGCTACCCCAATTGCTGGTGTTATTCTGATCCTATACTGCAGGCAGCTGCAGTAATTACAGTTGGTGTACTGTGTACTCGGCACAGTGTGTACTTAAAGCCACCCCAATTGCTGGTGTTCTTCTGATCCTATACCACAGGCAGGCAGCTGCAGTAATTACAGTTGGTGTACTGTGTACTCTGCATAGTGTGCACTTAAAGCTACCCCTTTTGCTGGTGTTCTTCTAAACCTATACCACAGGTAGGTAGCTGCAGTAATTACAGTTGGTATACTGTGTACTCTGCACGATGTGCACATAAAGATACCCCAATTGCTGGTGTTCTCATACTAATAATTCTACAGGCAGGCAGGTGATTCTGCTAGCTATTTTACACCTTCCCGCCGAGCATACGCATATGTGCATACTCGGGTTCTGGGGGTTATACCGGGATGATGCCCGCACCTGCAGGCATCATCCCGGTACCGTTTTTCAGAGCCAGCGATCGGCTGTCCAGCCATAACAACTGATGCGGCTAAAAGCTACTCAGCTGTTATGCCGGAAGAGTGGGAGGGGACGCCCCCCTGAATGAACGGGAGCCCCAATCGAACATCCGATCCCTCCGGCGGCTAGGGATAGACTGGAATGAAGCCGTAAGCGGCTTCATTCCAGTCTCCTAATCGTAAACACGAAAGCGACATCATGACGTCACTTCCCGTTTACTCGGCTGCCAATGGTGCCGGTTTAAAAAAAAATACAGTATTCAGAATCACCGAAAACGGCGATCTGAATACTCTCAAGTGTAAAGGAGGGATTGGGGTCTTTTAGACCCCCGATCCCTCCATAAAGAATACCTGTCATCACCCATTACTGTTACAAGGGATGTTAACAATTTATTAATTTTAAAATAAATACAATAAATAAGAAAAAAAAATTTAAAGTGCCCCTTCGCCGCGAGCTCACGCAGCAAAGAAAACACATGTGGAAGTCGCGCCCGCATATGTAAACGGTGTTCAAATCATACATGTGAGTTATTACCGCGATCGTCAGAGTGAGAGCAATAATTCTAGCACTAGAACTCCTCTGTAACTCTAACCTGGTAACCGGAATTTTTTTTAAAGCGTCAACTATGGAGATTTCTAGTTACTGTAGTTTGTCGTCATTCCACCAGTGCGTGCAATTATAAAGCGTGACATGCTTGGTATCTATTTACTCGGCGTATCATTATCTTTCACATTATGCAAAAAAAATGGGCTAATTTTACTGTTTTTCGTTTTTTTTTAATTCATGAAAGTTTCCCTTTTCCCAAAAAGTTGCGTTTAAAACACCGCTGCACAAATACCGTGTGACATACAATATTGCAACAATCGCCATTTTATTCTCTAGAGTCTCTGTTAAAAAATGTATATAATGTTTGGGGGTTCCAAGTAATTTTCTAGCAAAAAATATGGATTTTAACTTGTAAACACCAAATGTCAAAAATAGGCTTAGTCATGAAAGGGATAATCAGTATATACATCCCAGCTTTGTGCAGCTACATCTCCCTGCAGGCCATTAGCATGTCTGGAAGGCCAACAAGGAGAGGCAGACATCATGGGACACGCTTGTCCTTTTTTTCAGCAGCTGGCCGTGTTGAGCCGCAACAAGCCGAAGACTTGGTAGAGTGGATGACCAAGCCATCCTCATCTTCCTCATCCTCTCTCACCCAGGCTCAGGGTACTTTGTCTGGCAAAGCAGCTGCCAACGCGGCTTCTTCCCTCGGCTCAGTGGCATCAGTCACTCCTTCCCTAGCCCCCCCATGTACTCCCGAGTAGTTCCCCGAACTGTTTGAACACAGTGTTGGGCACATGATCCAGGAGGATGCCCAGCGTTTTGAAGGCTCTGATGATGATACCCAGCTAGAGGAAGGCAGTAACGTGAGCCCAGAGAGAGGGAGTGCCCAAGAAGGACAGCAATCTGGCAGTCATGTTCCCCCAGCTGCAGCATACTGCCAGGTTTGCTCCAGGGATGAGGAGGGAGGGGATGATGAGGTCACTGACTCTACGTGGGTGCCTGATAGGAAAGAGGAGGGGGCACATCTCCAATGAGGCAGGATGCCCCCCCTTAAGGGCAGCACACCAACTACCTCACACCGTAGAGCTCCGCATGTGCAGGGTGCTGCCTCTGCACTTTATTCCAAAAGTTCTTTGGTGTGGGCCTTTTTTGAGATGAATGCATCAGATCGCACCACTGCTATTTGCAACATATGTCTCAAGCGTATCTCGCGTGGCCAAAACATCAGCTGCTTGTGCACCACATTCTTGACCAGACATATGTCGACCTGCCATGCAGTTCGTTGGCAAGCGTACCTAAAAGACCCACACCAAAGAACAAAGCGGACCTCTCCTTGCTCCTCATCAGCTGGGATCACCAACCCCACTATACCTTCAGTACTCTCTGAAACCTGCACTGAGAGTAATGAAGGTGTAGAATTAGGTGTGTCACAGCCAAGTACTTGTGGGCAATCTGCTATCGGTACACCAACTTCCGATTGTACCAGGCAAATGTCCCTGCCCCAGCTGCTGCACCGCTGAAATAAGTTCACTCTCAGCCATCCACATACCCAGTGGTTGAATGCTAGCTTGGCTAAATTGCTAGCACTTCAACTGCTGCCTTTTCAGTTGGTAGACTCTGCCCCCTTCCATGAGTTTGTGGAATGTGTGGTTCCGCAGTGGCAGGTTCCCAAACGCCACGTTTTCGCACGCGAGGCGATTCCGGCTCTCTAACGGCATGTGGAAGGCAATGTCTTGGCCTCGCTGGACAGGGTGGTCAGCTGTAAGGTGCATATTAGCGTTGACTCGTGGTCCAGCAGGCATGGGCAAGGATGTTGCCTATCTTTCACGGTGCATTGGATGACTCTGCTGGCAGCTGGGAAGGATGCAGGACAAGGTGCAGTAGTGTTGGAGGTTGTTCCGCCACCACGCCTCCAAAATGCTACTACTGGTGATTGTGACACACCTCTCTCCTCCATCCCCTCCTCTTCTTCATCCTCCATGGCCTCTTCCTGTGCTTTGTCCTCGGAACCAGCGGTGCTCCGTTCAAGGGGCTACGCAAGTACGCAGGCAAAAATATGCCATGCAGTGCTTGCGCTGGTGTGCTTGGGGGACAGAAGCCACACTGGGGCAGAGATTGTCAGCTCTGCAGGGGCAGGTTGAGAGGTGGTTTACGCCACGCTAGCTTAAGCCAGGAAGGGTGGTTTGCGACAATGGCACCAACCTCCCCCCACCCTCTGACAGGGACAACTAATCCATGTGCCCTGTTTGGCTCACGTCCTTAACTTGGTGGTGCAGCGGTTCTTGGGCAGGTACCCGGGCTTACAGGATGTCCTGAGGCAGGCCAGGAAAGTCTGTGTGCATTTCCACCAGTCATTTGATGCCAGTGCTTAGCTGGCTGACCTCCAAAGGGAATTTAACCTGCCCAAGAACCGCCTAATCTGTGACATGCCCACCAGGTGGAACTCAACGTTGGCCATGCTGCAGTGGCTACACATGCAGCAGAAGGCCATCAATGAGTACCTGTGCGACTATGGCACCAGGACAGAGTCAGGGGAGCTTGTTTTTTTTTCCACGCCAGTGGGCCATGATGCATGCACTATCCTGTCACCATTTGAGGAGGCCACACGGATGGGAGCAGTGACAGTGCATACATCAGTGACACTGTCCCTCTTGTCCACCTGTTGGAGCACATGCTGCGTGGAATAATGGACAGGGCTCTTCAGGCAGAACAGAGGCAGGAAGAGGAGGACTTCCTTACCTCTCAAGGCCCCCTTTATCCAGACAGTGTTTCCTACTGGCCCGCCGATCACACAGGAAGAGGACGAGGAGAAGGAGAAGGAGGATTGTGTCAGCATGGAGGTGGAGCATTTTAGGGATCATTTACAGTCCCAAGAAACTCGTGGACTTGTATGTAGCTGGGAGGAGGTGGCTGCGGTTCATGTTGTCCTTAGTGACCCAGAGGACTCCGGACCGAATGCTCAGCTAACCTACGCTGCATGGCCTCCCTGATCCTGCAATGCCTGCGGAAGGATCCTCGTATTCGTCCGATCAAGTACTGGCTGGCAACCCTCCTTGATCCATGTTACAAGGCTAAGGCTGCGGACCTTATCTTGCCGTCGCAGAGGGAGCAGAGGATGAAATATCTTTGGGAGGCCTTGCAGAAAGGTCTGTGCAACGCGTTCCCAGAGACTGGGAGGTTACAATTCCTGGTCCTGTACAACTTGCTGCTGAGGCTTTGGTCAGTCACAGAAGTTGCGGTGGAGAAGGTGGCTGCTAACCGATGTGTTCAGACAGTTTTTTAGTCCGCAGCCCCAAGGTATGATCGGTTCCAGCAACTATCGCCAGCGTCTGATTTACATGGTGTAGGAATACCTAGGGCAGGGTTAGGGAACCTTTTTGGCTGAGAGAGCCATGAACGCCACATATTATTATTATTCAGGATATATATATAGCGCCAACAGTTTGCGCAGCGCTTTACTATATGAGGGCAGACAGTACACTTACAATACAAATCAATACAGGAGGGATCAGAGGGCCCTGCTCGTTAGAGCTTACAATCTAGAAGGGAGGGTCAAGTTGAAACAAAAGGTAATAACTGTGGGGGGATGAGCTGATGGAGAAAATGAAAATACAGTTAGGTGTGGGTGGGGTAGGCTTCTCTGAAGAGAAGTGTTTTACAATACAAGTAAATGTGTGCATTTTATGTAAGACAAACCCTTTTAAATAAGGATTAGCCGAACACCCCCCTGTTTGGTTCGCACCAGAACCTGCGAACAGACCTAAACTTCGTGTGAACTTTAGAACCCTATTAAAGTCTATGGGACTCGAACGTTCACAATCTAAAGTGCTAATTTTAAAGGCTAATATGCAACTTACTGTCCTAAAAAGTGTTTGGGGACCTGGGTCCTGCCCCAGGAGACATTGATCAATGCAAAACGCCGTTTTTTCAGGAGCAGTGATTTTAATAATGATTAAAGTGAAACAATAAAAGTGTAATATTCCTTTAAATTTTGTACCTGGGGGGTGTCTATAGTATGCCTGTGAAGGGGCGCATGTTTCCCGTGCTTAGAACTGTCCCTGCACAAAGTGTCATTTCGCAAGGAAAAAAAGTCTTTTAAAATCACTTTCAATTGTCGGCTCCCGTAATACAGAGAACACTCAATGGCGATAGTGCGCCTGCGCGCCACTGTCTATGGCGCATGTGCTTGTCTTTTAGTAAATATCTCCTAAACTGTGTAGGTTTAGGAGATATCTCTTGGACCTACAGGTAAGCCTTAATCTAGGCTTACCTGTAGGTCAAAGTGGTTTGTAAGGGTTTACAACCACTTTAAGTGATAAATCACAGAACAAAGAAATACGGCAAAGTTGCCGAACATGACATGACCTCTGAATTCTTTTTAATAACGTTGTTATGCTGTTGCTAATCAATGATGAATAAAGTACTTCTTACCATGAATGCGACTTCTGGTGCTGCATGGTTTTTTGCTGATGGCTTTGTAGTCTGGTTGATACGTGGTGAGGTTAAGCTTTATGCAGGCGTCCACATCCACAACTCCTCACTGTAATATCCACGTCATCTCCCCCCACTGTAATATACATGTCATCTCCCCCACTGTAATATCCATGTCATCTCCCCACTCTAATATCCATGTCATCTCCCCCACTGTAATATCCAAGTCATCTCCCCCACTGTAATATCCACATCATCCCCCCACTGTAATATCCACATCTCCCCCCCACTGTAATATCCACATATCCCCACTGTAATATCCACATCATCTCTCCACTGTAATATCCACATCTCCCCACTGTAATATCCACATCATCTCCCCACTGTAATATCCACATCTCCCCACATCTCCTCCACTGTAATATCCACATCTCCCCACATCTCAACCACTGTAATATCCACATCTCCCTATGTCTGACTCCTAGGCTGCCTTTGGGTGTACCAAGATGGCTGGCCCTGCGGAGCTAGGCCGAAGCCTTTCCTATGGGTTCAATCTGCGGATCGGCTCACCTCGCGATCCGAGGATTGAGAGGCGAGAGCCAGATGTAGCCATCAAAAGAGCTACATCTGGCTCGGGAGCCATAGGTTCCCGACCCCTGACCTAGGGGCTAGATCATACTTGGACACCTTTCCCACCGAAAATCCTCTGGGTTACTGGGTCTTGAGAATGGATCACTGGCCACAGCTTGCACAGTATGCAATTGAGTAGTTTCTGTCCTGTCCTGCATCCAGCATTCTTTTGGAACACACATTCAGTGCTGCTGGAGGCTTTGTAACCAATCACTGACTCGGTTGATCGACCGACTTTCATAAAAATGAATCAGTCTTGGATGACCACTAGCTACCAAGCACCTGATGCTGATGTAACCAAATCATTTTTTTTTTAAATGTCAGATCCCATCAAGACTGCCTGAGTGACAAATTTTTCAGCCCCTGTTTAACAGGGGCGTGTAATTACAATTCTTGATGCAATACTTTTCAGCAGGGCTCATCCCTGCACTCCAACTAGAGTATCTGTGAGGAGTTGCAGTGTTGTGGCACCAGTGCCTAAGGCTCAATGTTTATGCCCCTGTTCAACAGGGACATGTAATTACAATTCTTGATCTAATATTTCACAGCAGGGCCCATTCCTGCACCCACCAAGAGTAACTGTGCGAGCTTACAGTGTTGTGGCAACACCACCACCAAAGGCCCTATTTTTCTGCCCCTGTTCAACAGGTGCATGTAATTACAATTCTTGATATAATATTTCACAGCAGAGCCCGTTCCAGCGCCCGCCAAGAGTAACTGTGAGGACTTACAGTGTTGTGGCACCAGCACCACCACCACAATTTTTCTACCACTGTTTAACAATGGCATGTAATTACAATTCTTGATATAATAGTTCACAGCAGGGCATTCCAGCGCCCACCAAGAGTAACTTTGAGGGCTTACAGTGTTGTGGCAACACCAACACCTTAGGCCCAAATTTCTGCAGAGCATATAGGACAGGCCCCTACTTTCAAACATCCAACTTACAAACGTCTCCTACTTGCTAACGGAAGGAGACAACAGGAAGTGAGATGAAATCTACCCCTAGGAAGGGAAATTCTCTCCTGTAAGAGTTGATATGGGAAAAATGTGTCTCCTCTCCACTGATGCTTTATCACCAATCCTTGTTTCACTAAAAAACACACATTTTTAAAAAACATTTGTCATTGGGACAGAAAGTGAGGTGAAATCTTCTGAAGAGGTGCACAGACAGCAAATAAAATGTTACAGAGGTGATAACCCTTCCCTAGGTTTTCCAAAAAGCTTAAAAATAGATTTTTTTGACTGGAGCTACGCTTAAAAAATGTACCAGTTCAAAATTACAAACAGATTCTACTTAACAACAAACCTACAGTCTCTGTCTTGTTTGCACCTCCTGTATACTTCTGTTCAGAGTATATAGGGCCTGGAAGCCCACGCCTTTCCTTTTTTTTATTTGGGTGCGGAGTTCCCCTTAATATCCATACAAGCCCCAAAGGGCCTGGTAATGGAGAAATTGTCTCACTGATTTTCATCCATATTGCCGGGACCAGACATTACATTAAAGCCGCAAGCAGTTTTAAATTAGTTTTATTCCTTTAAAAATTTCATTTTTGTGCAGGGACTGTTCTAGGCACAGGAAACACACGCCACTTTACAGGCATACTATATACATCCCCCAGGTACAATATTTAAAGGGATATATAATTTTTTTCACTTTAAGCATCATTAAAATCAGTGCTCCCGAAAAAAGGCAGTTTTTGAAAAAAAAATTGCATTGATACATGTCCCCTGGGGCAGGACCCGGGTCTCCAAACCCTTTTTAGGACAATAACTTGCATATTAGCCTTTAAAAGTAACACTTTTGATTTTGAACATTCAAGTCCCATAGACTTTAACGGGGTTCTAAAGTTCGCACAAATTTTCGGTCCATTCGCAGGTTCTGGTGTGAACAAACCCTGGGGGGGGGGGTGTTATTTATTATTGGCCTTGGAGTTATTGCTTTGACCCAAGACCAGTCCGGGAACAGAAGGAGGAAGATTTCTTGGACCAAAAATTGGTTGCTTTATTAATCATGACCAAATATGCCTTTGCTGCGGGAGCTCCAGGAGAATAATCCAGATGATTTTCAGAATGATCTCCAGATGACAGACCCCTGTTTTCACCAACTCTTTGCATTGTTGACCCCCTATATTAAGAAGCAGGACACATATATGAGGCTTTTATTTTATTTTTTGGTTTAATAATGATTTGATTTGGTATATATTCTATATATATTTGGATGCATAGAATGTACTTTTTGGTTAAGTTCTATTGGTAGATAGCATGTCTAATTTTATTTGCTTTTATTTGCACAATAAAAAAATTGTGGAGAATAATACTTGGCTATGTGTTTTACTTCAAATGACAGTTTGGGACACCAACATAGTATCTTTGATCTTAAAAACTATGGGATACTGATGTTGTGGTAACTTGCACCAAAATAAAAAATAACAAGCATAATAATATTAAATACAAAAAAGCCTTTGAAAATGTGTTTGCAATAACTCCATCAGTATCACCAGCAAAGCAGCTTCATTATTATCCCATTAAAGAAGAAGAGAATATGTGCTGCATTTCGAGATTTCATAATTTGTGAACACTAGTTTACAAGACGCTTCCAGCTCGTCCTTTCTTCCGAGCATGTATGTTTGTACTTTAGACTTTTGTCCGATGGATTTATTTACACACGATCGGAAAATCCTACAACAGGCATTCGTCCGCGGAAAATTTTAAAGCCTGCC
Source organism: Lithobates pipiens (assembly GCF_037356315.1). Classification (NCBI taxonomy): domain Eukaryota; kingdom Metazoa; phylum Chordata; class Amphibia; order Anura; family Ranidae; genus Lithobates; species Lithobates pipiens. Next base: position 241,002,543 of record NW_027507758.1, on the reverse strand, counting down.
ACCCAACATTTGTCCTTAGAAAATCCGACAAAAATTGTCCAATGGAGCGTACAAACTGTCGGATTTTCTGCCAACAGCCTGTCATCAGACATTTCCCATCAGAAAATCCAATTGTGTGTACGAGGCTTTAGATTGCACTTTTACTTTTTCTTTTACTTTTGTTTATTTATTTTTGGGAGGAATATTGTTCACAGAAATATTTTTGATGTTGTCAATGTTTTTTAGTTTCACTTTGATTTAATTGTCTGTGCTGCATTATTTTGCAAAATCTTCCTCAAGATGTTGTCATTAATAAATGTTTAAATCGTTAAGAGACTGTGGGCGCAGTCCTTTTAACTCCTGATCATTTCCTCTGCAAAATTGTCAGACCTCAAAATATCAAGCCATTGACTCTGATTTAAAGCACCTGTGCAAGATGACGGAAAATCCTTTTCTGAAAATTGCCTTCACTGCCTGTCACATAGCCAAACAGGAAGTGAGGGTAAAACCCTACCAATGTCTTTCCTTGGGGACACACAGGTCAATCTAACTAGTGTCTCCATTAGGCAAATTTTACTCTAGCACTTTGTTGTGTACGCCCCAAATTATTAGGTATTTTGGGGTTTATTAAAGGAAAATCCACTCTGCAATACAAGTGTACTCACTGTAAATATGAGGATAAGCACTGGTGATTTTACCATCCAAATCATGTAGAAGCACAGATGCTGTTTTTTTTTTTCCTTGCATGTCTCCCTCGGATCTCAAGCAACTGCACTTCCAAGTACACTTGTAGTGAAAAGTGGATTTGCCTTTAGTATATAAACCCCAAAGTCCAAGATACCTAATAATTTGGGGTGTACAGGCCAAAATGCTAGAGTGCAATTTACCCAATGGGGAAACTATTTAGATTGACCTGTGTGTCTCCATGTAAAGACATTGGTAGGGTTTTACCCTCACTTCCTGTTTGGCTATGCAATAAGAAGTGAATAAATTTGAAGGAGAAACTGGCAAAATTTGGGAGGTGTCTTCACCCTATCAGGGGTGCAGACATCCCCAAAAACTGACAAGACTTCTAATCCCTCTGTACTCTATCCTCAAGCAAAAATAAGAAAGGATTCCACTTAGTTTAACTTTGCAACGACACATTCCTAAGTTCAACAGTGATGCATGTCAATGGCCCTTTTACACCTTGTTTAACCTCCCTGGCGGTGATCCCGAGTCTGGCTCGGGTTGGTATTTTAGTTCCACGAGCGGTAACCCCGAGCCAGACTCGGGATCGCATCGCTGGATACAGGGAGAAGTTACTTACCTTGTCCCCTGGATCCAGCGATGTCCTCCGCGCTGTGTGATCGAGCTGTCCTCCGCTCGATTCACACAGTGCCCGAGTGCCGCTGAGCTCCGTTCCCTGCGACGTTACGGCGCACGGGATCGGAGATCGGCGCCAAATTCAAAAAAGTAAGAACACACAAAACACACACAGTACTGTAATCTTACAGATTACAGTACTGTATAAAAAAATGACACACCCTCTTTGTCCCTAGTGGTCTGTGCAGTGCCCTGCATGCACTTTTATATTATAAATACTGTTTTTTCTGCCTGGAATTTGGAGATTGTCCATGGCAACCAAAAACTGTCCCTTTATGTCAAAAGTGATTTTAGACCAACTAGAAAACAGTGCTAATAAATTATAATCACTTGCAGAATTGAGCGATAGCGATTTGTGGGGAAATTCGTCATCAAACACTAAATCTAATGACAGCGACAATTCTGCAAATGAGCAAATTTCAGTGTTTTTGTATTTGATTACATTATTGAATAATTTTTATTATTATTTATTATATTATAACATTTATCATACCCGGGATGTCTGCTAGACTCTGGTTTGAACAGATTGAAGAGAGTTATTCCTAAGAATTACAGGACTACAATATAAAACGCCAAATTTCCATGCAAAATAATTGTACCGCTTTCAGCACCTAAAATCAGAACTAATCATACTGCCAGGGAGGTTAATAGAAAACAGCAGTTTCCTTTTAATATAAACATTTGTTAGTCCAGTCCTGGAAATCTGCATCTGCTTTACTAATAATTGCAAATAAAAATTGGGTTCCTGCAGCTAGATGCACCAAATGCATCTAGATGCGCAACTGCTGTTTGCACGGAGGTATGTACCCCTGGCGCATATCTGGTTACCGGAATCAGTGGCCAGCAGACAGGAATTACATCATGCCCCTCCAGGAAGTTGCTTGTACTGCTGCTAATTTCTTCCCACCACCAAGCCCCGCTCACAGTTCTCTGAGGAAGAGATGCTCTTTATTTGAAAATTACGATATTTTTTTCTTTTTCTTTACATAGGGTGGTGTTTGTGTGGGTCACGTGTGTATATGTCTAAATCCTGCTTCAGTGTGTGTGTATATATATATATATATATATTTATATATATATATATATATATATATATATAGATAGATAGATAGATAGATAGATAGATAGATAGATATAGCTATAGATGTAGGTTCTTGTGTCCACCAGCGGAGAGAAGTTGGGTAGATGCCACACTCCCAATCCTGGAGGCATAATAATGGTCTAGCACAGGGGTCTTCAAACTACAGCCCTCCAGTTATTCAGGAACTACAATCCCCATCATGTCTAGTCATGTCTGTGAATGTCAGAGTTTTACAATGCCTATGGGATGTGTAGTTCTGCAACAGCTGGAGAGCCGTAGTTTGAAGATTATTGATCACTCTAGCACAGTGATGGCAAACCTTGGCACCCCAGATGTTTTGGAACTACATTTCCCATGATGCTCAACTACACTGCAGAGTTCATGCGCATCATGGAAAATGTAGTTCAAAAACATCTGGGGTTCAAAGGTTTGCCACTGCACTAGCATGTCTTGAAAAAGGTGGTTTTTCATTTGGCTTGTATAATGTCCAATAAATATTGTTTGAAAAATACAAGTGGGTCATGGCACATCTACATTCCAAATTTGGCACTTAAAATGGTCATGCACTATGTAATCTGATTGGCCAACTCGATATATAGGCAAAATAGGTAATAGGAAGACACACTTGAACAATTCATTCAAATTATAGGAAATCAAATAGGCTCTTGCACTATTTCTAATTTAGTTAAGATCTAACTGATTGCAGTGTATGGTCACCTTTAAAGATCAAGAACGGAAAAAAATGTATTTATTGTGTTTAGAAATACTTCTCTGTTCTTTGAAACGTATTGAAAGCTTTGGGTAAAAAAATGTAAAAAACACATTTCAAATATATATTGGAATTGATAGGAATGAGATTATCATCAAAAGGGTTAATTAACTGAGAACACCTACTAATTAATCAACCAAATGTATTGGGCATGCGCTATTATCAATGAGAAAATCACAGTTGCCCTAGCGACAGTTGCAGTTTACATATGCAGGTATTTATTATCGCTATTTGTGCGTCAATGTGCGCCGGTTCGCACGTTCGATTAACGACTTTTCCGGCGCACCAATTAGTGTATGAACTGGTGCATTTCCTTCTTCTTATTAAATTACCCCATTGTGATGACATTTCAAAAAATAGCACTGTTCACATCTCTCTTTCTCTCTCTCTCTCTCTCTCTCTCTCTCTCTCTCTCTTTCCAGTGCCTATGGCTCAAATGGTACTGAACTCTTCATGCACTTATCTTTGAATCACTTGTGATGGTTATATGTATAATTTTCTTGGGATCACAGGACAAGGGAACTACATAGCATTTTTGGGTGTATAAAAGGGTATTTAATTCCAGCAAGTAACACTACATGACTTTCCATTTATTCTTTATCCCAAACAATTATCTTGTTAATGGGAACCTATTCATTTAACTTTTTCTTGTTTTGAAGGGTTTGAAACTTTGATGGCCTGACCAAATAAAACAATATTACTATGATCGGTTTTCTTATCCTTTTCTCTTTCTAATGTATCCAAAACACAGGACCAATTCCTTACCAGACAAACTGGATATTTTTATTTCTAATTAAAAATGATCAAACAATGCATATTTAATTGCAACTTGGTACTGGTGTACCTATTTACATCAACATATTTTTTCCACATTTCTATTGAGCCCACATATGTAGGTTTTAATATGCATAATAATACGGCATGGTCAATAGGCAAGTGTATTTTAACAGTTTAGCACTTTTTCTTCTTGTAATAGCTATAATTACTTAATCACTTAACTTAATAAAAGTTTATAATGTTCCTAAATTGTAACTGTACTTATAATATAATGGGGGATTAAGAATGATACAGGGAAAACTTTCAATTTTTTTAGCAATTTGAATTATAATATGCTGCAATAGGAGAGAGAAGAATATACAAAGTAACTGAAAAGTGTAGCATGTTTTGTTTCTACAATAAAAAATACCTTGACCACCCAGACTAAATTATTGGATACAATGTCAGCCTTGGGCTGAGAAGCTATGTATGCATACAGAAGCACACAGTTTATATAACATCCTGTTGGCCCTGGGGGTGTTCCAGGAGGATTTTTAACAGTCGGTGGAAGGGAATTAAATATATCCCCTATAAAACTGTGGAAATGGCATAGCACCTGCAGACTGCACCTTTGGCTGAAATAATGGATAGTCGTTTGTTTTTTGATTTTCTAATGCTTCGAAAAGGTTGTCACAGCTTTTTTTTGGAATGTCATCTATACTGAAAAGATTATGGGAAGGTATAAAAAAATTTAAAAGATCATAATTTTTCAGGTATTCCTGAAAGAATTCAACATATCTTTTAAAGCAAACATCCAGATTTGTCATCTTCCAATCTTCATCTCTTGGGTAGTTTGTGCATATGTGCAGTAGAGCAGTCTTAGCGTGGTATGAAATGAATTCATTAATACTTTGCGTTCCACTATGCTTGAGTTTTTCTAGTAGATCCTTCATCAGTTTAAGACATGGCTTCCTGAAGAACATTTGTACAGTGAGAGCATGCTACAAATTAGGACTATATGTACAAAATATGGGAAAAGCAGGCACAGATATCTTTTCATCCTTGTGACATAGAGGGGGTTATTTACGAAAAGGCAAATCCACTTTGCACTGCAAGTGCACTTGGAAGTGCAGTCACTCTAAATCTAAGGGGTAGATCTGAAATGAGTGGAAGCTCTGCTGATTTTATCATCCAATCATGTGCAAGCTAAAATGCTGTTTTTTATTTCCCTTGCATGTCCCCCTCAGATCTACAGCGACTTTACTTCCAAGTGCACTTGCAGTGCAAAGTGGATTTTCCTTTAGTGAATAACCCCCAGAAAGTCTTAAACCTTTGGATCATACTATCAAATATATAAAGTAGACGCTACTCCTTGAAGAATATAAATCACAATAAAATACAGGCATACCCCACTTTTAAGTACACAATGAGGTTTATTTACTAATGCTGGAAAGTGCAAAATCAGGCTCACTTCTGCATAGAAACCAATGAGCTTCTAACCTTAGTTTGTTCAATTAATCTTTCCAGCTTTAGTAAATAAACCTCATTGTGTACTTAAAAGTGGGGTATGCCTGTAAATAACATTCAGTAACACATGTAACGTTATTTAATATATCAAGTACAGGCATACCCCACTTTAAGTACACAATTGAGTTAATTTACTAAAGCTGAAAAGTGCAAAATCAGGCTCACTTCTGCATAGAAACCAATGAGCTTCCAGGTTTTATTACCAAAGCTTAATTGAACAAACTGGGATTAGAAGCTCATTGGTTTCTATGCAGAAGTGAGCCTGATGTTGCACTTTTCATCTTTAGTAAATAAACCCCATTGTCTACTTAAAAGTGGGGTATGCCTGTAGTAACCAGTCCATATAAATATTATTCCGGTCGCCGTGCCTTTAACCAATAGTGTTCAATAGTATTCCAAAAGAATGTGACCACTCACTCACCAACTGTACAGAAAATTACCATGGAAGGGCTATATCACTTTTCAGATACAAACCAAGATGGGGATGGGATAAATCTACATTCACCATGAACTCCCACACACATATTTTCAAAATATCAGAATAGTGACATGGGGTTGATTTACTAAAGGCAAATAAACTTTGCACTGGAAGTGCACTTGGAAGTGCAGTCCCTGTAAATCTAAGGGGTAGATCTGAAATGAGGGGAAGCTCTGCTGTTTTTATCATCCAATCATGTGCAAGCTAAAATGCATTTTTTTTATTTTCCTTGCATGTCCCCCTCAGATCTACAGCAACTGTACTGCCAAGTGCACTTGCAGTGCAAAGTGGAGTTGCCTTTAGTAAATAAACCCTATAGTGTAGCAAGTTTATTAAAAACTGGGTAAATTTAAAACACATATGATAATGCACTCACATTTACAAGGTGCTTGAGAAGCACTAATACAGATAGCTTTTGGAAAAGTCAGAGCACTGTGGCTTGCATGGTAAAGCCAGCCTGTGTTCCAAGAGACCGGATATGACATCTGAGATTACCTGAAAGTGACGATCATGGTAGCGATGCCACAGTCTCAATATGCCTCATGTCCCTCACAGTGTGTCTTCCACAAGCAGTGTAAACTGCTTGGTTTATTTTGAAAAAATGAAAGCTAAAATTACACTCACAAAGGATCCTTTGAGAAAGCCTGGGGGGGCGATACGTGTCAGGTGGTCAGCGTGCAGTGATTTATCACGCTAGGCAGGGACGTGGTGCCATCTTGCCGATGTCTAATCTGTCATTGTGAGAGTATACTGTGCTTATTACCAAATATTTGATGTGGTGGCTTTTTATCCTGTGAGTGTTATTTTCATTTTCATTTTTTAAATAAAGCAAGCAGTTTACACTATGAAGCACCTTTTTTTGTTATTTACATGTTCCTTGCACGCCGAGGACTGGAGAGCTGAAAAGCGATATCTGCATGCTGACTGGTTGGCTGTACTAAGAAGTGCTTATTGACCTCCTTTTTATTAATGAGATCTGTGTTACAAGGTAAGGAGACATCTTCACTGTGAGCAGTGGTGGTCACTGTTGTCCAGGGTGTTTTGCACACGTTTGTATACACTGAAGAGTTGCTCAAGTTCATGGATTATTTGCCAAATCAAGATCTGCTTAAAGATTTAAATTGGACAGTATATTTGGGAGTTTTACTTAGTCTCTTCATATTTCATGTGTGTGGCATTTTGGAGTTTATTAAGGACTTAGGGGGTTAGTTACGAAAGGCAAATCCACTTTGCATTAGACATGTGCAGACTGAAATATTTTGTTTTTGAATTTTGTTTTAGTCCGAAAAATACATTTATTCAGTTACTCACGAAATTTGTTTTTATTTATTTTGTTTTTCGTTAAAAAATTGCATTTGTCCGAAAATTCAAATTAATTACGGTTGAATCTGTCATTGAAGGCTTATGGTGTCTGTTGGAATGTTTAAAGAAGATTCGATGGAGCAGCGAAACTCACTTATGATGCTGCAATCATACATTCCTGGTCGAATATTTCGACTACAAGCTATAGTAGGATTCTAATGTTGTACGTCTTCTATGGGTTTTTTTTAAGGCTATTTGCATAGAACACATGTCATTATCATTAGCATTAAGAAAAAAAATGCATGGGGGTCCCCTGAAATTCCATACCAGGCCCTTTGGGTCTGGTATGGATATTAAGGGGAACCCCCTGCCCAAAAAAATGGCATGGGGGTCCCCTTCAAAATCCATACCAGGCCCTTCAGGTCTGGCATGGATTTTAAGGGGAACCCTGTGCCCCAAAAAAATGGCGTGGGGGCCCCCCTCAAAATCCATACCAGACCCTTATCCGAGCACGCAACCTGGCAGGCCGCAGGAAAGGAGGGGGGATGAGAGAGCGCCCCCCTCCTGAACCGTACAAGGCCACATGCCCTCAACATTGGGAGGGTGCTTTGAGGTAGCCCCTCAAAGCACCTTGTCCCCAGGTTGATGAGGACAAGGGCCTCATCCCCACAACCCTGGCCGGTGGTTGTGGGGGTCTGTGGGCGGGGGGCTTATCGGAATCTGTAAGCCACCTTTAACAAGGGGACCCCCAGATCCCGGCCTCCCCCCTGTGTGAAATGGTAAGGGGGTACAAAAGTTCAAAATTCAAAAAGTGACAAAAAAAGTGTTAAAAATGACAGGAGACAGTCTTTGACAATTCCTTTATTAAAGTCTTCTTTCATCTCCTTTCTTCTGGTCTTCTTCCTTCTACCTTTCTTCATCCTTCGGTTTCTTCCTCCATCTTCTTCTTCCTCCGATCCTCTTCTTCCTCCGATCTGATTCTTCTTGCTCCGGTGTTCTCGTCCAGCATCTTCCTCCACGGCGTCTCTTCTTGCTTCTCGGGCCGCTCCGCGCAATGGGAGGCTCCCGCTGTGTGACGCTTCTCTTCTTCTGACAGTTCTTTTATAACAGAGGGTGGGGCCACCCAGTGACTCCACCCCTTCTGACGCATGGAACTGTAAGTGTTTGTTTATGAAACCGAGATGAGCTGCGATCCTGATGATCTCAGACCATTATCGGTTTATGAAACTGAGATGGTCAAGGGAGAACAGTTTTTGAAGGTGCGATCTCGGCACCTCACCGGGAATCTCTGTTAAAATTGCCCCTCACAGATTCTCAAGCCCAGAGGTGGAGAGTCAGGGAGAGAAGAGAGTCCCCGGAGAGGGGGAAGGAGGAAGATCAACTTTCCTCTTCCACAATCAACCTCCAAGAGAGTAAAAAGGCCTTTCACACCCCCCCCCCCCCCCCAACCAGAGGAAGTTAGAAACATTGTATGTATATATACTGTATATACAGTGCCTTGCAAAAGTGTTCAACCCCCGTCCCTCTTGGATTTTTACCCATTTTGTTATATTACGGCCTTTAGTTCATTTTTTTATCTCAATTATATTTGATGGATCAGAACACAATAGTGAAATGATGTCCACCTGTGTGTAATCTAAGTGTCACATGATCTGTCATTACATATACACACCTTTTTGAAAGGCCCCAGAGGCTGCAACACCTAAGCAAGAGGCACCACTAACCGAACACTGCCATGAAGACCAAAAGGACTCTACAAACAAGTAAGGGACAATGTTTTTGAGAAGTACAAGTCAGGGTTAGGTTATAAAAAAAATATCCAAATCTTTAATGATCCCTAGGAGCATCATCATAACCAAATGGAAATAACATGGCACAACAGCAAACCTGCCAAGAGACGGCCGCACATCAAAACTCATGGACCGGGCAAGGAGGGCATTAATCAGAGAGGCAGCAGAGAGACCTAAGGTAACCCTTGAGGAGCTGCACAGTTACACAGCAGAGACTGGAGTATCTGTACATAGGACGACAATAAACCATATGCTCCATATAGTTGGGCTTTATGGCAGAGCGGGCAGAAGAAAGCCATTACTTTCAGCTCAAAACAAAATGGCACATTTTAAGTTTGTGAAAAGGCATGTGGGAGACTACCAAAATGTATGGAGGAAGGTGCTCTGGTCTGATGAGACTAAAATTAAACTTTTCGGCCATCAAAGAAAACGCTATGTGTGGCGCAAACCAAACGCATCTCATCACCCAAAGAACACCATGGTGGTGGCAGCATCATGCTGTGGGGATGTTTTTCAGCAGTCGGGACTGGCAAACTGGTCGGAGTTGAGGGAAAGATGGGTGGTGCTAAATACAAGGGTATTCGTGAGCAAAACCACACCACTGTGTGTGATTTGAGGCTAGGACGGAAGTTCACCTTCCAGCAGGACAATGACCCCAAACACACTGCTAACGCAACACTTGAGTGGTTTAAGGGAAAACATGTAATGTATTGAAATGGCCTAGTCAAAGCCCAGACCTCAATCCAATAGAAAATCTATGGTCAGACTTAAAGATTGCTGTTCACAAGCACAAACCACCCATCTTGAAGGAACCGGAGAAGTTTTGCAAGGAGGAATTGGCAAAAATCCCAGTTGTAAGATGTAGCAAGCTCATAGAGACTTATCCAGTGACTTGGAGCTGTGATAGCCGCAAAAGGTGGCTCTACAAAGTATTGACTTTAGGAGGGCGAATAGTTATGCACATTGACTTTTTCTGTTACTTTGTCCTATTTGTTGTTTGCTTCACAATAAAAAAACGCGAAAAATGCCAAGGGGGTGAATACTTTTGTATATTATATATATTTATATATAGAGAGGGGAGAGAGAGAGAGAGAGAGAGAGAGAGAGAGAGAGAGATAGAGAGAGAGACAATATTATCTATTGTTCCAAACAGTTATGGTATTTTTAGTCAACATTGCATTGTCTGTGTCCATCTATGAATCAAACTATTTTTGGTGTGAACATGACTTATTGAATAAATATTAATTTGTCAATAGCACAGTCTGTATTCACATTGATCCTGGTTGTGTTCTTAAAGAATTTTGCATTGGCTAGAAATGAACTCCAAATAGATTTATTGTTCAGGCATTCCCTGACAACTGATGAGTTAAACAAACATATGATTAGTAGGCACCGGATATACCAACTGCAGTCTATACTGGCACTACTGCGTTTTGTGTTTGGAATTCTATTTTTAAATAGAATTTTGTTGCTTTGAAGGAAATATGTAATGAGAGTAATATGCCTGACTTCATCTTTGGAAAATACCAGTTGCCTGGTTGTCATGCTGACCCACTATCTTAAGTAGTCAGAGCCCCAGACCTAGGACATGTGTGCATAAAAGGACTTCTGACTTTGTCCATCTGAATGCTTGTCCTGGTGGGTATGCAATGATAGCTGACAATTAGGCAGGCAGAAAAGGCACGCCAGAAGTATACCAGTTGAGTACAGTTGAATTTCAATTGTATTTAAACCAAAAAGTGTCAACATTCATTTTTAAAGAATGTCAGGTACACTTATGGGAAATTATAGGTAGGAATGTGTGGAGAGTCAGAATTTTAGCCCACAATGGATGTCACAGTGAGATCGAGCTCACACAAAGCAGTGACCTGACAGGCTATCAAATTCTGCAACTTTTTACTCAGAGCTAGAAAAAAAAAGCTGGAGTTCTAATGTGATGAACTGTTATAAATAAGTCGGTAGCACTATTGCCATTACTAACCTGCAGCACATGGTTTCTTGACAGGTGGTGTTGTCTTTTTCATGATGATTATTCATTATATCCTTTTCAATATTTGAAAAGGAAATACGCCAGGTATCTGTAAAAAGGAAGCAGTCATCTACATGAGCAGGCAGAAATGATGGGGTGAGAGGTTTCTGGCATCTTAATATACACTAAAATCAAGAGAGAGCTGTGATATGCTGGCAATGTACCCATTCAAATGGTGTCCCCAGCAAAATTACACATTTACTGTACCCGAGGAAACCGCTTGAACAAGTATACAATACACACCTCCCAACATTTTGAGATAGGAATGAGGGACACCTACTAGCAAGGATAATTAACCCCCCCCCCCCCCCAAAAAAAAGGTTAATTAAATCCACAAGGATTTTTTTTAACCACTACTATTTTTTTATATATTTTTTTTTAAATATACAAATGCAGCAATTTAGAATTTGGATGAAACGTTTAGCCCTGAGAAACACTTTGTATATAAAATGCACTTTTTATCTTTCAAACTCTATAGATCAGACCATAATAAGGGACAAATGAGGGGGGGGGGGGATGGACAGGAGGACATTGCTCCAAATCAGGGAGAGTCCTTCCAAATCAGGGACAGTTGGGAGATATGTACAATATAGTGACCTCTACCAAGCAAAGGGATGCGTTTTGAGCACTTGTTAATTTGTTAAAACAGAACTGCTGTTCTAAAATATGTTTTTTTCCACATCCACAAATCATGTGCACAAATTCTGTGTTCAAAGCTTCGCAGATCCTTGGAATATTATGAAAAATCCCATAAATAACTATCCTGGCTAATGCTAAAGAGAGAGACCATGGGTAATCAATCTGAAGAAATCACTCCAAATTAAATATGGTTTCTGGTCTTCAAATGAGTGTTTTTTAGGTGCAGTAAAAAATAGTTTTGAAGCATTCATGATGCAGTTTTCCTCAAAACGTGCTTAGAGTCCACTAGTAGTAGTCACATGTAAAAATTGTCTAAAAATGAACATGCATACAATACACTGCACCACACCTAAACTGCAAAAAGTGTGAACAAGCTCCAGGTCGATCCTATTTCAAATTGCAAATGCAATTTTATTGTAAAAGGCTTGGTGAAGGAGAAGGATGGTTCAAGGAAACCTCCCGACCTGGAAAAAAATAATAATAATTTAGCCGTCTAAACTCCCATTCTGTATTCCTGGTCAATGACAAACTAGGCAACGGAATCCAGATGAAGCCTACTTACTTAAAAACAAGTCGAATATGACAGATCTCATTGCTGTATCTTGTCCAGTCTGCTGATGAATATTCCCATTTTTCCCCCTCTTTTCTGTGCCATTCTTTATATGTGCAGATACAATAAGCACCCGTACATAAAGAATGGGTTTTCAATCCTGCTGTAGGGCATCACAGCAGGCACAACTGGTAGTTTTGTTGAAAGAAGAAAAAAAGTGACTCTAAGGCCCCTTTCACACTGGGGTGGTGTGGGCGTCAGCGGTAAAGCGCTGCTATTTTTAGCGGCACTTTACCGTCGCTTTAGCGGCGCTCTGTGGCCGCTAGCGGGCGGTTTTAACCCCCGTCAATGGCCAAAAAAGGGTTAAAACCGCAGCGGCGCTTTGCCGGCGGTATAGCCGCGCTGCCCCATTGATTTCAATGGGTAGGAGCAGTTTAGGAGCAGTGAATACACCGCTCCTTTCACCGCTCCAAAGATGTGGCTAGCAGGACTTTTTTCACTGTCCTGCTAGCGCACTGCTCCAGTGTGAAAGTCCTCTGGCTTTCACACTGGAGTGAAAGGGGCCGGATTTTTTCAGGCGCTACACAGGCACTATTTTTAGTGCTGTAGCGCCTGAAAACCGCCCCAGTGTGAAAGGGGCCTAATTTCTATTGAACAATTCACCTTTTGCACTAACCACACTATATTAAATGCATTGCATGCAAAATATTATTCTTCTGGATAGTGCTTGCTCAGATAGTGCATGTGTTGACATCATCAAAAAAACAACTAAACACATATGAACACATTTGACATGTAACACACTCACATGCATTAGAATTTGAATAGAATTAGAATTTGAATTTGCGTTTTAAAATGTGAATAATACAATTAGGTGAAAATGGGTCCTTAAGAGCAAACAAAATATTACAAAACTGTACCTTGGGCATCCATTGTATAGAAAAAGCTTTAGGGTTTGATATGTTTAGTCAGTTCCCCATTGTGCTCTTTTGAGGGACGAGATTACAAACTGGTTTGCTTGCAAAGCTTTTACCAAGTTCTTTGTAGTGAATGACAGTGTCAGGGGCATAAAAGGATTAGCGCCCTTTCACATTGATGGTGGTTCGCATTTTTGGTGCGTTTTTGGGTCACATGTCCATTTTTCACAGGTGCAGGTGGCCCAAAAAAGCAGTGGAAGTGCATCTGAACCACAAAATTATATATATATATATATCGCTATAAAAATGCATATGTGTTTTTACCACGATTTTGCTACAAAGCAGTGTGCAAGGGGCCATAGTAATTTTGCAAATGAGAAATATAGCAAAAGTGAAATCCAGGCACATATAAAACCCCATTTAATCCAGGTATTCATTCATTAAATATCAATTAATTGTTTTTACATAGTTATATCAGCTTCCCATCATCCTCTGTACAGTAGCACTTTAACTGAGGGGGGCAGCACTCTGAGCCAATTAAAGCTATGTTTCCTGGCCAGTAACATACCTCCTGTATTAGAGTACATAAATGAAGGAGCACAGGGACCTTTGGGAAGCAGCATTGTCAGTCTAGGGGGAGGGGAGTGTTAGCTGGACTAGCAGATTTAAATACACTAACAAACTGAAGCCAAATTACAGCTAATACATTAAAGGCAGTTACAGCAAACAGATTTTTTTCCCTTTTGGGATAAAAGTTTTATACGAATAAGTAAAAGCTGATCATTATAAGAACCCCTGTTAGTGGTAAATGGCTTGTCAGACTTACTGGCTTGATCAAATGGTGGAGATAAAGGAAAGAAAGCCTAAAAAAGAAAACTGATACAGTCATCACATCTAAGAATTGGCAAGCTGCAATATCATAAATTATTTTTTACCAGTTTTAACATGGAGGAGGGAGCAGAGTCATGACCTCACCAGTGGGCCTATTCTTTTTCATTGTCCATTTATACCAGGGGTGTCAAACTCAATTTCATTGTGGGCCGCATCAGCATTATGATTGCCCTCAAAAGAGCCAGTTGTATCTGTAAGATTAGATGTCCAGCGCATCCCCTCCTCTTACATTAGAAGTCAAGAACCCCCCCACCATCAGAAGTTGAGTCCCCCAGTCTCCCTTACATCACAGTGCACCCCCCTTTCCTTATGATGCTGGGAAGAAGTGGATGCATTGCTTGAAAGCAGAAAGTAGGGCTCTGGAGGAGGATCAGAGGAGGGCCGGAGCTCTCCTGCAGCTGCAGGAGAGGTGCGAGAGCCACATAAACTGGCCTGGAGGGCCTGATTCGGCCCACGGGCCTTGTGTTCGACACCTGTGATTTATACACTAGGGACCAGTCGGTGACCAAAATGCATTGCTTTATTGGATTGCAGAAAAGAGAAATAAACAACTTTTTATGCTGTCTGGCAGAAGTGCCTGTTTCACAAGAACATCTTTAGTTTGGTATGTAAAATTCTTGTACGTTAAAAATTCATTTTAAGATGTATTAACATAATGCTGATCAAGATTTTAGTGCATCTAGGTGCACAGGCAGTAACTGTCAATTTTTTTATATAAAAAAAAATAAAAAAAATCGAATTAGTTTTCATATGTATTCCTACTGGGTCTTTATCTGAACTGAAGTTCAGCTAACAATAACCATAACTACATAACATAAGCAAGCAGCCATACATCTTACCTTTATTGTATTTCGTCCCCTGGCTGGGTTTTTTGGCTACCATGTAGCATGGCTCATTTTTATATTCCTGTATTTTGCGTTTGCCAAGCCAGTTGTCAGTCTTCATTCCAACACTTGCTTCTCTAGGCCATTGTTGTATTTCAAGAGCAAGAACCAGATCCACTGATATAGCTTCAGGTTTATTAGAAATAGTGAGCGTAACTGCAGGGCTTGAAGATTCTCTTTTGTTCAAGGAGACTGACCCATCTGTTGTAAAAAAAACAGACCTATTTGTGCTTGTGGAGTTGTGTGTCAGGTAGTCACAAAGAGAGCCATCCATCCAGTTCAACCTGAGTGAGTGTCTACAATTGTCCCTATGCCTGTACATTGCACACTCACATCAGTCCCTACCCTCAAAGAGCCCACAATCAAAGGTCCCCATTCATATACTAGGGCTATTTTTGGACAGAAGCCAATTAACTTACCTGCATGTCTTTGGAGTGTGGGAAGAAACCAGAGTACCCGGAGGAAACCCTGTGTGGGTAACCCACATATAAATGAACATATCAAAATTGTCAAATTTACCCGAAGGGCCAACTTCTGGTGAGTTTGACATTGCAGAGCATTCAAGTAGACATGAAAAAAATAGTGCTAAATCATCAGATTCAATTTGGAATTCCAGGTGAACAGTTAGACACATATGTGTGTTGTTTTTCCTGCCAAAAGGACTTTTATCTATGCCTTCTGGCACACTGACAGTCAGGCAGGTGACAGATTTATTTTTGCATTTTTATTTTAATTTTAGCAATGTTGCTTCCTATGTTACCCCTCCTTCTCTGGCTTGTTCACTGGACAATATACTGTCTGAGTATTGTCAGCATTTTTTAATTAGTAGAAAGGTGACCTAGGAAGAATTAGAGTGATGAGAGACTTGTGGCTCTTTAAAGTGGTAGTCAATTCATGTATGCCTTTTTTTACCTACAGGTATGTTATTCCTTTTACCTACAGGTAAGCTTTATGATAATCTCCTAAAGGTGCACTGATTAAGAGATATTCCACAAAGCAGCACTGGGGCATGCTCTCTGAAAGAACGGCATACCATCCATGCTGATAAATTTAAGATGGACAATCTGCCTAGAAGAATTTCAGCCACGTGGGTAGCAGGGAAGGCTGACAGCTGAGATGTAACTTGATCCTCCAGCAACCTTATGCTAAAGAGGCTTTGCTCCTCCCTGCCTTCAGCTACCTTCTCAACCAGCTTTCATTGCTAAAGATTGCCTGTCTGAAGAACTTGCCAACATGCCTGTGGCTGCTGAGACCTGTAGTCCTCCCTGCAGAACACCAGCTCTGGAGATCTGACACTGTGTGTATATGGACTCTTGCTTGTGCACGTATGCTGAGGCAGCCACAAGCCTGAGTTAGGGATTAGGGATGTTAGGAAAAGACTGTACCTTATGTTGACTATTATATTGTGAAACTCATCATGCTTTGTCAAGCCTAGTCTGAAGTTACTTAAAGGAATGCCTGGTGGGTGCATGCGCGGCTCTCCAAGATGGCGGATGTGTAATCCGTGAGCTCCGGTCTCGTCCCGCGATCCGCGGCCCCTGTAATGCTAACGCTAGCACAGATTGATCCAGGGGCAAGCCTCCGACTCTCCTCATCACTCCCAGGTACTTCATGGGAAAAATCGGGGATCAGCGATCGGCGTATCGTCCCCCGCAACCCCCGCAGCCCTCCTCCAACATGGATCACTTTCTAACTAGGCCCTCATCCCCGGCCCCGATCACACAGGGAGATCCGAAGGACTATGTCAGTTCACTTATGGCGGAGGATTCCTCGCAGCGGTCACCCAGACAGCCCCCACCTCCCCCCCTCCGCAGGCCCTCACACCGGAGTTGATGGATCTCAAACTCCAGGCCCTGGCGCAGCAAGTTACCAGGGACATAGCCCAGGAGATGGGAAGGATCTCCAGAGAACTTAGGGGGGAAATAGATGCCCTAGGGGAACGCACGGCGACCCTGGAAACAAAATTTGAGGAGACTCTGCATTATGTGCAGGCCATTGAAGAGAAAAACGCTACTCTTAAAAATTCTGTCTCCCAACTACAACTCCAACAGGAGGATCTCGAGAACAGAGAACGACGCCAAAACCTCAGGATCCGCGGTGTTTCTGAGAAGATAGCTGACAATAACATCAGGCCATACCTTCTAGGTCTCTTCAACACCCTGGCCCCGGACATAGTGGACATAGACTGGCGCCTGGACAGGGCCCACAGGTCCCTGGCTCCTTAACCCCCTGCAGGGGCCAGGCCCCCGGGATATAGTGGTACGTTTCCACTTCTATGAAAGCAAGGAGGCCCTGACCAAGGCTACGCGCAACAGGTCCAGCATTGAGTACAAGGGGGATAAAATTCAACTGTTTAGTGACCTTTCTCCCATCACGTTGGTCAAGCGTCGCTCTCTGAGACCCATCACATCCCACCTTCAGGAGCACAAGGTCCCTTATTATTGGGACTTTGCCTTCCGTTTGAGTGTCACCATGGAGGGGGCCCAGCACACCCTACGGGACCCCCAGGAAGGTGAGGCTTTCCTCAAGAAGCTGGGCCTTCCCCCGCTCCCTGCAGAGTTTGACCAAGCACCTCCGACTACCCCAAGACACAACTCTCTTCCTCCCAGGATCTGGACTCCGGTGAGAGGAAGAGGATCGAGGGCCTACTCCACACCCCAACGCTCTCAACGCTCCAGACCCCCCACCTGAGGACCTGTCGGGGTCCCCTCGGAATTTGCCCTTTTTTTTTCTTCTTGCCTCACACAGGGGGTTGCGACCTTTTTGATGGTTCCCCCCCGTGGAGTGAGGTATGCCTCTACAGTTGGTTTTTGGCCCTGTGCGGTTCCACCGCTAGTTCAGAGTTCCCAGTTGGGCTGTTTTTTCTAAGGTTCTGCTATATACTTAAGTTTATGGTTGCTTCCTTCGGCTACTGACTTTGTTACGGAGGACATGGGGAGCCCCTACAACACCATCGACCTCTCTGGATCGTCGGGGCGGGATGTCACGGACCCCCTTCCATGTTGGGAACTGCCATGTTCCCCACCAAGTCCTTGGGCTGCGGCCAAGGACCCCTGAGGGGTTTGACCCTCTCAGGTTTTTTCTTGCTGACCTTTTTTGTTTTTTTTAGGCCGTGCTGGCCTTATGGTTGCTCTGTATCACTATATTCAGTGGCCCCCTTTTTGGGCCTGCACGCATACCCCCTTTTTGGGGGACTGATATGTGTCTTCTTTTTTTCATACTATTGTTTTGATGTTTTCTTGGTGTTTTGGTTTTTTATTTTTTATTTTGATTTTATTGCTTTTATTGGGGTTTTTCCTCTAATGCATTTGCCGGTAACTGTTATGTGCATTTTATGTCTACATATGTCCTTAGGTGTTTCTTTCCATGTTGCAACTAACTCTATTGTTAGCAATATCTGTTTTAATTATAATGTGCTGATAGGCAGGTTAGGGCCCCTCCCTGGCCCCCTCTTGAGCCATGTTGTGTCTGGGCCTCCGCCCTTTGACCTGCATGTTCACTGGCCTGACTGCCCCGACGCGACATGGCTTTGAAACTGGTCTCCTATAACGTAAAGGGCCTGAACTCCGTCAGGAAGAGATGGCTGGCCTTGAGGGAGTTTAGGGCCTCTGGCGCGGATGTGATATTAGTCCAAGAGATGCACTTCCGGGCCGGGGGCTCCTTTAGATTCGCATCTAAACATTTTTCGGTGTCTTATGTGGCATCGGATCCCTCGGGTAAAGCTGGAGTAGCAATTTTAATAAAAAACTCATGTCCTCTCCAGGTTAGGTCATCTCAAGTGGATCCTCATGGTCGTTATATTATATTGCAGGGATCCTATCTCTCTAACCCTATGACGATCATGAACGTCTACGCCCCCAATTCAGGTCAGGTGACGTTTCTCACAGATGCCTTGGCGCGTCTGCATAAGCTTTCTTCTCCCTTTACAGTTCTAGGGGGGGACTTTAATGCTGTGCTCTCTCCCGCCTGGGACAGACGATCTCTATTTAATCTCACTCCACCCCCGGCCTCTCACACCCTGGCTACCTCCTTTAGGAAACTTATTCGTACACATCACTTGTTCGACGCTTGGCGGCTGAAACATCCCTCGGGTAGGCAATACTCATTTTACTCCCCTCCTCACAAGATGTTCTCTCAACTGGATTATTTTTTTATTACAGCCCCCTTGATATCTCACGCAGTGTCGTCTGACCTGGGTGCGATAACCTGGTCGGACCATGCCCCCTTGACTCTAGATTTATGCCTCTCTGCTGCTTTCCCCATGAAATGTCACTGGAGACTCAACGAGTCCCTGCTCAAGCACCCTGAAACCAATGCTAAACTCGAGGTGGCCCTGACCGAATATTTTCTCCTGAACAAAGGCTCCATGCCCAGCCCATCCACCCTCTGGGAGGCTCACAAGGCCTTCTTCCGGGGGCAATGTATTGCCCTCGGTTCCCGAAGGAAAAAAGATGCGGCTCTCTTGAAAACTTCTTTGCTCCTAGAGCTTCACAGAGCAGAAAGAGCTCTGCTGCGCTCCCCCACGGTGGATCGGCTGTGCACGGTCACTGGCCTGCGGAACCGTATATAATATCTAGACATGTCTCACATAGACAAATCAATCCTGTGGGCTAAACAAAAGTTCTATGAGTACTCGAACAAGCCCCACAGGATGCTGGTTTCTAGACTTAACCCTAGGCCTTATCACGCCTTCCCAGACCACATCAAACTCCCTGACGAGTCCCCCACTTTCTGCCCCCAGACAATGACCCAGGTGTTTGGCGACTTCTATAACAAACTCTATAACTGCCTAACCCCCCCACGACATCCTACATTTGATATGGCTGCTTTTGAGGAGTTCATGTCGGGCCTGAAGCTCCCCCAGTTGTCAGATTCGGATCTGCATATACTAAATGCGCCCGTTACAGAGGATGAGGTGGACAACACCGTTAAGGCTCTCCCCTCCCACAAAGCTCCAGGTCCGGATGGCCCCCCCATACACCTATTACAAACACTTCCTCCCCATCCTGTCGCCTCATCTAGTGACCCTGTATAACTCGCTACTTCTAGGTAAGTCCCCTCACCAACATTTTCTTCACTCCTTCATCACGGTCATACCTAAACAGGACAAGGACCCGACCCTACCAGACAACTACAGACCTATAGCCCTTTTAAATTCAGACTACAAATTATTTACAAAAATTTTTGCCAACCGTTTATCCCAATTCCTGACGAAGCTCATAGACAGAGACCAGGTGGGCTTCGTTCCTACCAGACATGCGGGTGACAACAACCGGCAAACTATAGACCTAATTGACATGCTGAACAGGGTTCGACGCCCCGCCCTGATTCTCAGTCTGGACGCCCAAAAGGCGTTTGACAGGTTAAGCTGGCCCTACATGTTTGCAACCCGCACTAGATTTGGCTTTCTCTCCGCACTACAATCACTATACTCCAACCCGTCTTCCCAGGTCTGACTAGTGTCCTTCACCTCCCATTCATTCCCTATGACAAACGGGACGAGACAAGGTTGCCCTCTCTCCCCGCTCCTCTTTATACTCTGCCTAGAACCCCTGGCAGAGGCTATCAGATCTCACCCTGATATCAAGGGGGTACCCATGCGGCAAAGGGAGTATAAATTATCCTTATTTGCGGATGACGTCCTCCTTACTCTGACCAGTCCCCACATTTCCCTCCCTTCCCTGCATGTCCTACTCACTCAATTTAGTTCCCTATCAGGCTATAAGGTCAACACGGCAAAGACGGAGGCCCTCCCCCTCCATGTTCCCCCGGAGGAACTTCTGCATCTGCAAAATACATTCCCCTACCGATGGTGCACATCGTCCCTCAAATATCTTGGGGTTCAGCTAACGACATCCTACTTCTCCCTTTACCCGACCAATTACATCCCTTTGTTTAAGTCTATCAACAGTATGTTATATCGATGGACCTCCCTTCCTCTGTCCTGGATAGGCCGAATTAATGTGCTAAAAATGTCCATCATGCCAAAACTGTTATATTATTTTGAAACCTTGCCTGTCCCCATCCCGATGTCACAGATAAAGTTACTTAAGCGCTGGTTCTTGAAATTTATTTGGAATGGCAGGGCCCATAGAGTGTCCGGTTCGGTGGTTTTTGCCCCCAAGGATCAGGGGGGCATGGGTGCCCCGGACGTCTACAAATACTATCTGGCATCTCATTTGTGTCCGATAGTGTCTTGGTCTTGCCTGAGACCTCTGAATCGCTGGACGGAGATTGAGATGGGTTCCCTATATCCGACCCATCCTTGCTCCTTGGCGTGGTTGCCGGGGACAATGGGGGACCCCGGGCTTCTGGATCTCTGCCTGGGTCCCATGTTGTTCACACTTAGACTGTGGCGTTCCTGCTCTTGCAAATTTGCATTGTCATCACCCTGTCCTCCGCTCTCTAATGTGCTGTTTAATCCTTTAGTTCCTGACAGTCTTTCGCATGTTCGTATGTTTCCCTGGGCTAAAGAGGGACTGTTCCAACTCTGCCACTTCGTTCACCCTGTCACTCGTAAACTTAAACCCTTTTCGGCCCTCCAAACTGACAGTCAACTCCCAAACCACATGCGGTATTCGTACCTCCAGATAACTCGCTACTTTTCAACGCTTTCCCCCTCTCTCTCCCTCACCACACCAAAGCCTTTTGAGCTGCTCTGCTCCCAGGGCCCCTACCAAGCAAAGCTTATCTCTAGTATTTACCGTATACTTCAGCAGAGGTCCTCTCTCACTGCCCTATCCCATTCCTACATGGACAAATGGACGCAGCTCCTTAATCAACAAATCACTCTCCCACAATGGTCCAGAATTTGGTCCTCCACCTCTAAAATTTCCAGATGCGTGGCACAGAGAGAGACAGCATATAAAGTCCTACTGTTCTGGTATAGGACCCCCAAAGTTATTCATCGGTATGACCCCTCTCTTTCTCCCATGTGCTGGAGGTGTGGGAGGACCAAGGGAACACATTATCATATCTTCTGGCAATGTGCTCTAATTACTCCTTTCTGGTCCATGGTATCCCACATGCTCCAGCAGATTTTTGACACCCCCATTTCATTTGATCCTGTCCACCTTCTCCTAGACCTTCCCTTCCCGGAGTTGGGGAAGGCAGCTAATAAATTAGCCTCCTATGTGCTGCTTGCTGCTAAAAGAGCTATCCCCTTTAATTGGTTGTCTACTCAGCCCCCAACCCAGACTCAGCTGATACAAACCATCAGGGACATACGCAGAATGGAACATTTGACGGCTATGGTGGAAGATGGGACCGACCGGTTTGGCGTGATTTGGGCCCCCTGGGATACCTCGATCTTTGGGCTCCCACAGGTGCCCTTGGTACCCCTAGCCACCCGGTCTTTGTCCATCTCCTAGTGTTCCCTGACCTTCTCGCTCCCCAATGTTTTGTATCTTGTTGGTACTTTAAGTCTTTTTCTACTGGCCCAACGGCCACTCGAAGCTTACCTTATCTATTGAGGAAAATAGTGGTATGTAGCCCTCTTTTGTCAGATATTAGTCATGTTATTGAAGCACCAGTTCAAGACCCCAACCTCTGTATTACGAAATATACGATATATAAAAAATGAGCCCTCGCGCCACTAGGTAATAAAGTGACTAAAGTGAATAAATATCTAAATATGTGTTCAACGAATAAATAGAAAATACGCAAAAAAGATAAATAGCATGTAAACCATAAAGTGATAAAAAGTGCAAGTGCTAATTAATAGTGCAAAAAATGCACTCCCTACGCGTTACGTCATACCACGTGACTTCTTCATGGGGATCGCTATGAAGAAGTCGCGTGGTATGACGTAACGCGTAGGGAGTGGCCGTAGGACAAACCGGAAGTAGAGTAAGACTGGCGGAAGACGCCAGGCCACCATCTTCCTCTCTCTGTGTTTTATATTTTTTTGAAATGTGAGAGTCTTGGTTATTTTTTAATAAATACATCTGCTTATTTAAACTACTACACTATTGGAGTCCCCTCTCTCTCTCCCCTTCCCCCTCTCCCCTTTGTTTTTTCGAGCCATACACTACGGAATAGATGTTAATATCTACAGTGCAATACCTATATGCTGGGATTGGCCCTCTAGTGGCGGAAGTTTTTATCACATCCTTCACCTGCATTTCCTTAGTGGCTTAATACAGTGAATCAAAGGAGAAGTTTCTGGGGCTATATTTGATCTGCTTGCTTATTTCATCTTAAGGTGAGAGTTCTGAGAGCCTGAATTAGTGGACTTTGTAGCATTTGGTCCCGCTTTTTCCATATTTCATCCTCACTCATTTGTGTGCGATTCTTGGACTAATTTTTTTCATATATATATTGACTGTTTCACGTTTTCATTTTACATTTTTTATATATTTATATATATATATATATATATATATATATATATATATATATATATATATATTTGTATTTTTATAAGAGTGGCACGATTTGCGCAGGACTCTTTGTTTTATTCACGAAATATACGATGTCTCTCAGTCTTTCTTTTTATTTTATTTTAATATTGTTTTACGTAATACTTTTCTGTTGTTTTTTTTCCTTTATGTGTTTTGTTTTGCTTTGTTTTCTTTTAGTTATTTATTTTTATTCTTTGACTGCTACTGTATACCTGTAGTCACCATGAGGTTATATCAGTCTCTCCAATACGGTATGCTCCAGACTTTCCTTGTCTATTGTCAGTTCTGTATCTTTTCATGTTCTGTAAAAATTCTCTCAATTAAAAATTACAATAAAAAAAAAAAAAAAAAAAAGGAATGCCTGGTGGTAATGGCGTATGGAAGAACAGGGCCTGTAATGCATACACATGGGGTGAAGTAGTGACATACCATGGCTAGGGGCAACACATACAAGAGAAGGATGTATGACATGACACCCAGACAGCTGGAAAGTGATACCGGCACGGGTGACAGATCTCATCTATAGTGAGGGAAGCAGTTCATGGCCTACCTCCCAAGCGTTCGGTGCCCAAGCAACCGGGACCGGAACTGTGTGGCAGAGACCCTTGGAACCTAGCCACATGGTACAGAAGAGAAAAAGAGTTAAACTGGACTGGTGGAACATGACATTGCTTATGTGGTGTATCCTTTGAACTGTTGCATCCTGAGCATCCGGTTGCAAGGCTCACTTCTAAGTCGGGGTGCCATTAATAAATTAATATATATATATATATATATATATATATATATATATATATACATTTTTAACCCACTAGTGCTGATATATAGGAAGAAATAAGTATTTTTTCTCTAATCGCACCAGCTTCTCCCCCAGATTCTCCACCTCTGAGCTGCAGAACCTGGAAGGGAGATGTAACGGCCAGCGAGACATTCATAAACTGGCCGTTTGGGACAGAAGGGTTGTGTGCTGTAATGAGAAGTGGAGAAAATGTTCTCTGCTCCTCATCTCAGCTACATAAACTGGCACACAGCAGAGATCAGCTATGATCCTGAGGATCACAGCTTTTCTGTTTCATAAACGGACACCAGAGCCGGACTGGCCTACCGGGATACAGTGAGATTTCCCGGTAGGCCGTCTGCCCTGGGGCCACTTTTAGTTGCGGCTGCATTTTTGCTGGCGCTGGCTGGCAGCTGTCAGCAACAATTCTCAGGTAAGCCGTGGCGTTTAAACTTTGGGTCCTTTAGTACCAATTGAGCAAAGTGTGCCAAGCAAATATCCCCCACACCATTACACCACCACCAGTCTAAACCATTGATACAAGGTTGTACCCATACTTTCTTGTGGTTTACGCCAAATTCTGACCCTACCATTTGAATGCTCCAGCTGAAATCGAGACTCATCAAACCAAACAACATTTTTCCAACCTTCTATTGTCCAATTTTGGTGAGACTGCGTGAATTGTTGCCTTCATTTTCTGTTCTTAGCTGACAGGAGTGCCACCTGGTGTGGTGATCTGCTGCTGTGGCCCATCTGTTTCAAGATATATATTGCTTACACTATGTATTTGGTTTGTTGCCTGGGGTTTCAGTTTAAGTCCAGTTGGAAATGTAAACATGAATGTGTTATATCTGTCTAGTCTTTCTTTTTACAATAATATTTTCTGAATTTCTGCACAGGCTAAAATGTACAAGTTATGGAAATTTAGCATACCTAAAGTTGAGAGGATTTTCTCAACCAGAGTTCTGAAGTCAGCCAAGATACTTTGGGCCAGTAGATTTCCTTCATCATCAATGTATTTAGCCATGCTTGGTGGTTTTTGTTGTTTAAATGCTAGCGTGTAGAATGCACCACTCTCATCAATACTTGTCGGCACAATTTTCTGGTAACTCTCAAATGTAATTTTCAGCATGATGTCAAATTCATTTGGTCTTAATATCTGGAGAGAAAAAAAGAGCAGGTCTTTTATTTTCAATGTTTCATTTTAAAAATTTAACCAAAAGGCAAATTTTTTTTTTTTTTTTTTTTAGATAAAGTGGAGAGGGATGAGAACCCCAGTCAGGTTTTAAGTTTACTGCCCTTATACCTGTCATGGTTAGGCTGGATTCACACCTATGCAGTTTTAGTGCTTTTTGCATTTTGCAGATTTGTACTACAGTCCATTTAACATGGTTTCCTATGGAACACGTTCTGTAGGTACAAATCTGCAAAATGCAAAAAGCACTAAAACTGCATAGGTGTGAATCCAGCCTTAGTGACCCTATCCTTTTGTCCTGTAATTATTATCACCACAGCGAAAGTGTCATAAAACAAAACAAAACAAGGGTTAGAACCTCCATCGCTCTATCCAAAATGAAAAAAGTTTTACTACGAATTTCTGGCTTCAAATTTATTTCAAACATTGCAGCGCATTCTTTTTTTAAATGATGCCTAGGAACAGTAAAAATCATGAAAGCTTTTGCTATAATAATCTAGCTCAATCTGGACCTGTCCCCTGCAGTAAATCCTTGATGCTGGCAGCCTTTTGGGTAGAATGATGGGCAACATTTCTGTGGACTGACAGGAGGGAAGTCACCAAAACTGTTGGAGACAGACTCTAGAGCAGCTGCAGTGAAATACTAAATGGGGAAGGGGGGTGCAGACTTGGTTGGGGGGTGCTGACACCTGACATTTTTTTTTCAGTTGCTATATTTTACACTGCAGCGCCGTGAAGTCAAACATTAGCTGGCCGCAGCACTCCCGGCCGGGTAAGAGGAAGACTCATTTCCTCTCTACTCACATGACGAAGCTGAGAGGACTTCAGCCCACTGGGAGATCCTGCCCCTTCTGCTTAGTGAGTTTACGCAGGGGGGAGGTCTTTACCTGGGGAGGGGGGGGTTATGTGAGGTGTCTGTACTGCAAAACCTGAATATATAGTAACATAGTTACATAGTTAATTAGGTTAAAAAAAAAGACACAAATCATATAATCCCATGCGCACAATCCTATACCCACAGTTGATCCAGAAGAAGGTGAAAAACCCTAGCAGAGCATGATCCAATTTGCTACAGCAGGAGAAAAAATTTCCTTCCTGATCCCCCGAGAGGCAATCAGATTTTCCCTGCATCAACTTTACCTATAAATGTGAGTACCCAGTTATATTATGTACATTTAGGAAAGAATCCAGGCCCTTTTTAAAGCAATCTACTGAGCTTGCTAGAACCACCTCTGGAGGGAGTCTATTCCACATTTTCACCTTTCCGTATTTGGAGATGAAATCTTTTTTCCTTTAGATGTAAAGAGCGCCCCCTTGTCCACTGTGATGACCTTAAAGTCAATAACTCAACACTAAGTTCCCTATATGGACCACTTACTGTATATATTCGAGTATAAGCCAAGTTTTTCAGCAAATTTTTTTATGCTGAAAAAGCCCCCCTTGGCTTATATTCGAGTCTCTCTGATCTGCATACATGATCTCCCACTGTTTCACACAGTCAGTCTGCAGCCATCCAGTGTAACAAAGCCCCGCCTCCTCCTCTTCCTCATCCGTCATAGGCGTAACACTGAACGCTGACTCACTGATGGGAAACTGAGGCCGCGTACACACGCGGGGACTGTTCGCTCAACTTTGTCCGCTGAACAGTGTTTCAGCGGACAGTCCGCTCGTGTGTGGGCTTTCAGCGGACAGTTTCAGCGGACAGTTTGACGAACAAAGTTTTTCGGAAATCCCGAAAAACTGTCCGCTGAAACTTTGTTTGAGCGGACAGTCCGCCCGTTTGTGGGCCAGTCCGCTGTACTTTCGAAATGAGCGGACTGTTCCCGCCCGGAGAAAAGTCTGCTCATTTCGAGCGCGTCTCCAGGTAGGCGGGGGCCCGCGACGGAGACGTCGCGGGCTCCGCCGCCTGGAATGGACTTAAAGGGGAACTCCAACGCCGAAAAAAATCGGCGTGGGGGTCCCCCCAAAGTCCACAACCCGGACGGCCAGGAAAGGGGGGGGGGAGCGAGCGCGCCCCCCCTCCTGAGCCGTACCAGGCCGCGTGCCCTCAACATGGGGGGTGCCTTGGGGAAGGGGGGGCCGCGCGGCCCCCCCACCCCAAAGCACCTTGTCCCCATGTTGATGAGGGCAAGGGCCTCTTCCCGACAACCCTGGCCGTTGGTTGTCGGGGTCTGCGGGCGGGGGGCTTATCGGAATCCAGGAGCCCCCTTTAATAAGGGGGCCCCGGATACCGGCTCCCAACCCTATGTGAATGAGTATGGGGTACAATGTACCCCTACCCATTCACCTGTAAAATAAAAGTACCCAAAAAAAAACACAACACACGAGATAAAATATTTTATTGCACAGCTCCGGGGGGTCTTCCGTCTTCGGGGGTCTTCTCGCCGGACTCCTCCGCTATCTTCTTGTAGCTCTTTTGCTAGCGGAGGAGTCCGGCTTTCTTCCTCCCCGCCGCCGGCCTCTTCTCCCGACTTCGGGGGTCTTGTCCCCCTATTCGGTTCTTCTGCCGGTCTTCTGTCGCCGCTGTCGTCGCCGCCGCCTTCCGTTCTTCTTCTTCTTCTTCTTCTTCTCCAGGAGATGTTGACACGTCGCTCTCTCCGGCCGGAATGCCAGAGCCGCGCTGCGCGGCCACTTATATAGTGACAATGGGGCGGTGTCACATGGTATATGTCACATGGGTTGGTCACATGGGTTGATGTCACATGGGGACTATGACATCGTAAGGGGGCGGGGTCACACCATGTGACCAACCCATGTGACATATACCATGTGACACCGCCCCATTGTCACTATATAAGTGGCCGCGCAGCGCGGCTCTGGCATTCCGGCCGGAGAGAGCGACGTGTCAACATCTCCTGGAGAAGAAGAAGAAGAAGAAGAAGAACGGAAGGCGGCGGCGACGACAGCGGCGACAGAAGAACCGAACAGGGGGACAAGACCCCCGAAGTCGGGAGAAGAGGCCGGCGGCGGGGAGGAAGAAAGCCGGACTCCTCCGCTAGCAAAAGAGCTACAAGAAGATAGCGGAGGAGTCCGGCGAGAAGACCCCCGAAGACGGAAGACCCCCCGGAGCTGTGCAATAAAATATTTTATCTCGTGTGTTGTGTTTTTTTTTGGGTACTTTTATTTTACAGGTGAATGGGTAGGGGTACATTGTACCCCATACTCATTCACATAGGGTGGGGGGCCGGTATCCGGGGGCCCCCTTATTAAAGGGGGCTCCTGGATTCCGATAAGCCCCCCGCCCGCAGACCCCGACAACCAACGGCCAGGGTTGTCGGGAAGAGGCCCTTGTCCTCATCAACATGGGGACAAGGTGCTTTGGGGTGGGGGGGCCGCGCGGCCCCCCCTTCCCCAAGGCACCCCCCATGTTGAGGGCACGCGGCCTGGTACGGCTCAGGAGGGGGGGGCGCGCTCGCTCGCCCCCTTTCCTGGCCGGCCGGGTAGCGTGCTCGGACAAGGGTCTGTTGTGGACTTTGGGGGGACCCCCACGCCGATTTTTTTTCGGCGTTGGGGTTCCCCTTTAAGTCCATTCCAGGCGGCGGAGCCCGCGACGTCTCCGCCGCGGGCCCCGCCTACCTTGACACGCGCTCGAAATGAGCGGACTGTTGCCTCGTGTGTGGGCGAGTCCGTTCATTTCAAAAGTTGCGCGGACTTAGTACGACGAACTTAGTTTGCCGTATTTGTCCGCTCAAAAAGTGCCGTGTGTGGGCGTGTTCGTTCATTCAAAAGTTTGAGCGGACTGTTTGACGAACTTAGTTTCGGCAGACAGTCCCCGCGTGTGTACGTGGCCTCAGTGTTCCGCCTATCACGGACAAGGACGAGGAGGAGGTGGGGCTTTCTTACACTGGACGGCCGCTGACTGTCTGCATGAAACCTGGAGATCAGGTATGCAGATCAGAACAGTGACGCATACAATGGGCACAGTGAGGCTGCAAATGGGCACAATAATGCTGAAAATGGGCATAGTGATGCAGATGGGCATTGTTGACCCTCTTTTCCACTTACAGTAGCTGCTGCATTTCCCACCCTAGACTTATACTCGCGTTAATACGTTTTCCCAGTTTTTTGTGGTAAAATTAGGTGCCTCGGCTTATATTCGGGTCGGCATATACTTCAGTATATACGGTATGTATTTGTACCTGTTTATCATATCCCCCTTGATCTCCTCTTCTCAAGAGGGAATCGATTCAGTTCCTCTAATCTTTCCTCATAGCTGAGCTCCTCCGTTCCTCCTATCAGTTTGATTGCCCTTCTCTGCAATTTCTCCAGTTCCCTGATATCCTTTTTGAGAACTGGTGCCCAAAACTGAACTGCATATTCCAGATGAGGTCTTACTAATGATTTGTACAGGGGCATAATGATATCTCTCTCACTGGAGACCATACCTCTCTTAAAGCAACTGTATACCCTTATTAAAAAAAAAAATCTAAACCTGTAAGGTTTACATTGCATACTAGCTCATTATGAAATACTTACCTTAGAGCGAAGCTCCCACGCTGCCTCCCAGTCACTGCTGAGGGAGCTGACAAGTTCCCTCTGCATTTCTTCCGTGTCCAGCGCTCCAGCGCTATGAATGGCCAGAGCTGCGATGACATCACTCCTGCACATGCGCGGGAGTCCTCTGTTCCGACAAGGAACTCTGAATTTCTGGCACTATCCACCAGAACCTTCAGAGGGCATGCGGCTGCATGCAGGGTGAATATCTTCTAAACCATGCAGGTTTAGGAGATATTCATTTTACTTACAGGAAAGCCTTATTATTATAAAAAATCACCTGTAAACCACTTTAACACAAGAAAGAACTTTGCTTGCTTTGGAAATCTCTGCTTGGCATTGCATGCCATTATTGAGCTTATGATCTACCAAAACCCCCAGATCCTTCTCCACTATGGATTTCCCCCGTTGTATTCCCCCTATTATCTATGATGCATGCATATTTTTAGCCCCCAAATGCATAACATATTTATCAACATTAAACTTCATTTTCCACTTAGTTGCCAAATTAGACAGTGCATTGAGTTTGACACGCAAATTGGAGACATCCGGTAACAACGTTAATCCACTGCATAGCTTAGTGTTATCTGGAAAGACAGAAATGTTACTTTTAATCCCAGACCCTAAATGATTTATAAAGATATAAAAAAATAAGGGTCCCAAAACTGAACCTTGGGGTACACCACTGAACTTTTATTAAACTCTCCAGTATCTTCCCAACTATAGAAGTTAAACCACCAGGTCTATAGTTACTTGGTAAAGACTTTGATCCCTTTTTAAATATGGGCACCACATTGTCCCTACGCCAATCCAGTGGTACCAATGGCTTACTCCAGTTTCGATAAATTCCACTCACCATGCTTTATATATCATAATCATGACTACTACATTATTAGTCTTGAAGATCTTCTTTAAAGTAGGCTGTGTGTAAAAAAAGATGTGTAGCACTCCTCAGTAGGCTACTAGTGTTAGGTAAGTTTTTCACCTCCTTGTAATCAGGGAGAGCAGCAATCATTGTTTAGTGTTTGTTCTAGGTTCTGCTGGTGCAGGCTCAGCATATTTCCCCTGCATCCCACTGAACTATGGGATATAGTGTGCAGAAGAGCTTTGTCCCTGGCCTGCATATTCATGCCTCTTCAGCCAATACCTGGTCAGGAGAGTGAGTGACCAGCAGGGGACTGAGAGGGGTATAAATAGACTGGGGCCTGGAACAGCTTCCACTTATTCCTGGGAGAGTAAGATCCAGTCTGAGGGTGTGGCATCCCTGGGAGACTACTTGCAGCTTCAAAGAATTCTTTTTGGGGTCCCAGCTCCTGCTTGAGCTGGGGGACCTTTGGTTTAGGCTCCTGAAAGCATGCAGAAAGCTGATCTGAAGATCCAAGACATAGGCAACAAGTACAGCAGCTGACTGGTACTGCAGGTGGCAACACAGTGTACAGGGCATAGTGAGTATCTGCCATGAGGACTCCAGAGCTTACAGCATTACATCCAGGATTATACTGTTGTTAAGGAGACCATGTTTGGAATCGAATTACCCTTCATATTCAAGAGAGTGCTACATATGCAATTGAACAGTTTTATTTTATTAAAATGTGTGTACTGAGGTTTGTATCTGTCAGTCTCTTGCTTGTGGTACAGTCATTAAAGTGGAAGTAAAGTCAAAACCTAACTCGTATACCATGTACACATGATCAGACTATCCGCCGGACTTTCCAAACAAGCGGACCTGCCCACACACAACCGGACTTTTGGCAGGAGTCCACCGTACTTTTGAAATGAACGGACTTGCCCACACACAGAGGAAAGTCCGTTCATTTTGAACGAGGCACCAGGTAGACGGGAATAGCGCAGGTGGTCAATGTCGTCGCCTCCATGGGCGAGATTGGCCCCGTCACCTGGTATGGACTTAAAGGGGAACCCCTACGCCGAAAACGGCGTAGGGGTCCCCCCAAAAACCATAGCAGACCCTTAACTGAACATGCAGCCCGGAAAGGGGGCGGGGAGGAGCGAGCGCCCCCACCTCCTGAGCCGTACCAGGCCACGTGCCCTCAACATGGGGTGCTGCTTTGGGGAAGGGGGGCCCTGAGGCCCCCCACCCCAAAGCACCTTGTTCCCATGTCGATGAGGACATGGGCCTCTTCCCGACAACCCTGGCCATTGTTTGTCGGGGTCTGCGGGCAGGGGGCTCATCGGAATCCGGGAGCCCCCTTTAATAAGGGGGCCCCCAGATACCGGCCCCCCACCCTATGTGAATGAGTATTGAGGTACAATGTACCCCTACCCATTCACCTGGTGAAAAAAATGTAAATAAAACACAACACAAGGTTTCAAAATAATTTATTGCACAGCTCCGGGGGTCTTCTTCCGTCTTGGGGGGTCTTCCCGCCGGACTCCTCCACTATCTTTTGCTAGCTCTTTTACTAGTGGAGGAGCCTGGCTTTCTTCTTCATTGCCACCTGGGGGTCTTCTTCCAACTTCGGGGGTCTTGTCCCCCTCTTCCGGGGTCTTGTCCCCCTCTTCAGTTACTCTTGCTGGGCCTCTGCTTTCTTCCTTTAGCTCTTTTACTAGCGGTGGCCCGGTCTTCTGTCGCCACCGCCGCCTTCTCTTCTTCTTATTCTACTTGTTGTTCTTCTTCCTTGAGATGTTGACTCAACGCTCTCACTGACCGCAATGACATGGATGCGGTGTGCAGGGACTATATAGGGACAATGGGCGGATGCTGGGACTGTGACATCATAAGGGGCTGGGAATCACCCGGTGACCCCGCCCATTGTCCCTATATAAGTCGCCGCACACCGCGTCCCTGTCATTGCAGCCAGGGAGTGCATCAAGTCAACATCTCAAGGAAGAAGAAAAAGAAGAACAAGAAGAAGAACAAGAAGAAAAGAAGGCGGCGGCGGCGGCGACAGAAGACCGGGCCACCGCTAGTAAAAGAGCTGGAAGAAGGAGCGGAGGCCCGGCAAGAAGAACTGAAGAGGGGAACAAGACCCCTGAAGTCGGAAGAAGAGGCGGCGGCGACAGATGACCGGGCCACCGCTAGTAAAAGAGCTAAAGGAAGAAATCGGAGGCCCGGAAAGAAGTACCGAAGAGGGGGACAAGACCCCCGAAGTCGGAAGAAGACCCCCGGGCGGTGACGAAGAAAGAAAGATGGGCTCCTCCGCTAGTAACAGAGCTAGCAGAAGATAGCGAAGGAGTCCGGCGGAAGACCCCCAAGACGGAAGAAGACCCCCGGAGCTGTGCAATAAATTATTTTGAAACCTTGTGTTGTGTTGTATTTACATTTTTTTCACCAGGAGAATGAGTAGGGGTACATTGTACCCCAATACTCATTCACATAGGGTGGGTGGCCGGTATCTGGGGGCCCCCTTATTAAAGGGGGCTCCCGGATTCCGATGAGCCCCCCGCCCGCAGACCCCGACAATCAACAGCCAGGGTTGTCGGGAAGAGGCCCTTGTCCTCATCAACATAGGGACAAGGTGCTTTGGGGTGGGGGGCCGCATGGCCCCCCTTCCCCAAAGCACCCCCCCATGTTGAGGGCACGCGGGCTGGTACGGCTCAGGAGGGGGAGTGCTCACTCGTCCCCACCCCCTTTCCTGACCGGCTGGGCTGCGTGCTCGTTTTTTCGGTGTAGTGGTTCCCCTTTAAGTCCATACCAGGTGACGGGGCCAGCGATGTGTCAATCTCGCCCATGGAGGCGGCAACATTGACCTCCTTCGCTAGTCCCATCTACCTGGAGCCACGTTCAAAATTAACATACTTTTCGTTCTTTGCTCGGGAAAGTCCGTTCATTTCAAAAGTCCGGCGGACTAGCGCACAGATGGCCGGATTGTAGTTTTGATTTTTGAGTCAAAACTACTTTCTAAGTCTGCTGGACTTTTGGGGAAAAAAAGTCCGCCGGAGCCCACACACGGGGACAGATTGTCCGCCGGATAGTCTGATTGCGTGTACGCGGCATAAGCCTACTCTCAGACACATTCTAAGTTTACTCTAACCCTGTAAAGCAAAAATCACTATACTTGATTATTCTGCAGCCACTATGGTCCGCGCCCAGCATCAGCATTCAGCTGCAGCTTCAGTGTGTGGCAGTGTGTAGGAGAGGCAGGCGACAACGGAAGCCCCATAGTCACTCTATTTGTGATATAATTTCTCAGGCATTTCACAGCCATTGTTGGTTTTCTCCTGCTCACAGCAGCCACTGCTGGAGACCGGACCAGAGCTGCTGCGCAACAGGTAAGTACAGTGATTTTTGCTTTACAGGGTTAGATAGATTAGGCTTATAATGTGCCTAAGAGTAGGTTTAGATTTTGTTTTAGGTTTTGACTAAACTTCTAATTTAACCACTTAAGGACCGCCTCACACAGATATACATCAGCAGAATGGCACGGCTGGGCACAAGCACGTACAGGTACGTTGTCCTTTAAGTGCCCAGCCAGAAGAAGACCCCTGGACGGCGGTGGAGACGAATGGAGAAAGCCGGAGAGAAGGAGTCCGGTGAGAAGACCCCTGAAGACAGAAGAAGAGAAGACCCCCAGAGCTGTCTAATAAAGTATTTTAAAAACCTGTGTTGTGTTTTTTTTATGTACACTTTTTTCTCCAGGTGAATGGGTAGGGGTACCATGTACCACATACTCATTCACATAGGGTAGGGGGCCGGAATCTGGGGGCCCCCTTATTAAATGGGGCTCCCGGATTTTGATAAGCTCTCCACCCGCAGACCCTGACAACCAATGGCCAGGGTTGTTGGGAAGAGACCCTTGTCCTCATCGACATGGGAAAAAAGTGCTTTGGGGTGGGGGGGCCTCAAGGCCCCCCCTTCCCCAAAGCAGCCCCCCATGTTGAGGGCACGCGGCCTGGTACGGCTCAGGAGGCGGGGGTGCTCGCTCGTACCCATCCCCTTTCCTGACTGGCAGGGCTGCGTGCTCAGATAAGGGTCTGCTATGGACTTTTGGGTGAACCCCACGCCGTTTTTTCGGCATAGGGCTTCCCCTTTAAATCCATACAAGGCGATGGGGCTCCGTCGGACTTTGGTGTGATTGTGTGTTTGTCGGAAACTCCGTCAGAAGTCCGCTGAAAGTCCGTCGGAAAAACCGTTGGACCTAGTCTGCTGGAAAGTCCAGTCGTGTGTACACGGCATGAAAGTGGAATTCCAGGAACCACCTAACTAATCTTAAAAAATGCTCCCCAGTCCCCACCCACCATCACTTATTCTGACTAACCTGTGTAAGAAAGATCTTTATACTTATCTATTTTCAGGTTGCCCTGGTTCAATCATGTGATCTGGCTCCCCACTCTCAGCCAGCACAGCTTCAGTGGAGGGAGTGCTGACAACGGGTGGGCCATAGTAAGCTTATTGCTAATGTCAGTGCTCTAGGCTTTACTAGCCATAGTCGGAGTGCACTCTCTCCTTCCCAGCAGGCTGACATAGGGGAGGTTACGTGACTAGACCAGACTAGCCTGTAAATAGGTAAGCGTACACATTTTTGTTAAACAGGTTAGTCAGAATTGGTGTTGGGGGGAGGGGGGGGGGTCAGGGGAGAAAAGTTATGTGGTGTCTGGAATTCCACTTTAACCACTTGAGCTCTGGAAGATTCTACCCATGACCAGGCCATTTTTTGCTATTCAGTCCAGGAAAGCCTGGAGCGAAAATAAATAAAATGAAGAAATAGCGTAGGGCTGGGCATGACAGTGTTAACAGGGTGCCAGAAGTGCGAGGGCTTGCATGATTGGAGGAGACGGGGGAGGAGGGGATAGGAGAGTAAAAAGGAGCTGGCTCCTCCCCCAGGCATCAGTCAGAGTGCAGGAGAAAGCTTGGAGGAGCCTTACTCGGTCGGGATCGGCGGCACGGAGGGCTGGATGACAGCGGGACGGTAGAAGGGGGTCGAGGGAGCGGGCGGCATGTTCAGGAGTCCCCGCGTACTGGCGGACCAGTGCCGCTGGAGCCCCTCTCACAGGACTTTCCCCAGGGACAACAACGGGCCGGAAGGGTGCTGCCCGCGGTGCACACGGATGGGGGATCCCAACCCCCCCCCCCCCCGATGGCACTCGGCGATGGGGGGCCTCCGGGAACAGTGGGGTGAGCAGCGGTGGCAGCACTCGGTCCCGATCTTCCAGGAGCACGTGTGGTCCGCCGATGGCGGGGAGGCGGCGGGGGCGGAGCTTTGGTGGAGAACATGGCCGGCGGCCGTTCGCTCTCCAGAGGCCGCCACGGGGGTGCACAACCCCCCCCCCCCCCCACACCGACCAGTGGTAGGCGGGCGATCGGGGGACCTGGGCAGTTTTGGCACCCCCCCCCACACACTGCAGCGAGAGGAACGCGCGGGCTCCCTCAACCCCCCCCTGGCAGTGAGTCGGCAGGGGAGGCGGAGCTCGGCACCAACAAACTTACTGGACGGATGACTCCTGCGGCGGACATCGGGCCTGCACTGCCCCGGCCGGTGGCTTGCAACGCACTGATCAGTGGTTGCTACTGAAGGGGACAGGTAGGGGGACAGTGGTGCCCCCCCCCCTCAGCCATGCCCAGGCCCAGCAATGGAGTTCCAGTGGGATCCGGCGCGAGGAGGCGGCGGCAACAGCCGCGCGGCATCCTGGGATGCTTCCCCAGGAGGGCTGCGGATCGCTGGGGGACGGACGGTTGGAGCAACTTTCGAAGGGGATGCATGGTCGGTGTCAGAAGAGGAGGAAGAGCCCCGGAGACGATCGGCGGGATCTTCGGCTGGTGGGGCTCGCACCAGGCTGCTAGGTAATGCCTTTCACACTTTTCGGTTTCTTGGCAGACTGTGTGTTAGCAGAGGGGATCAGTATGGGGGGGCCCAGGCCGCGGCATAAGGGGCAGGACACGCGGTCATGTTTGCGTGGGGGTTTTTCCCCGGGTTCTTTTGGCCCACATTCACGCACAAGCCAGGGTGGATACGGGAGCATGGGGGTTTCCGGTAGAGGACTGGGGGGCCCATCAGTAGCCTGGTTCCGTAGGGGGGTACACGGGGCTGGAGGCGGCTAGTGCTCAGGTGGCTGGGGTTTTTTTATCTGCCTCTAACCTACGAGGCAGGGTGGGTGCTGGTGAGGGCCGCACGTAGCACGCCTTACAAGGGGTTCTAGGGTCACCTGTGGAAGGTGGGGGCTGGGGCACGGTGCGCCTGGAGGCTTTGGACATGGGGCAAGACAGCTGGGGTCCGGCGAACAGGGAACACGATGTGGGAATGCGGCGGTACAGTGGGAGCTTGCAGGATTTTCCCTGCTTCGGTGCTGGCTTTAGCGATTAGGGTGGAGTTTTACCCCGGGACGGGGGCGGGGGTCCACATGGGCAGGACTGGAGGGCCAGCCCCCTCGGGGGTATGGAGGTCCCGCCCTGCCTGGGGGACAGTAACGGGTGGGGCCCAGAAGAGGTATATTTGCCCCTTACTGCCTCGGTAGGGACGGGGGGGTTTGTGCCCATCGGAATTGGGTGCCCCTTCCTGGCTGGGGTGGGTCTGTGATTGATAAAAAAAAAAAAAGTGAGCATCTAGACGGGGTGAGGGGCCCCATGGACAATAGGTAGGGCTGGACCCATCGGAGGCGGGGTGGCCCGATCCTATTGGTACAAATGGGGTCCTTTCCTATCTGGGAAATGCCACAGTGGGTTGGGCACATCCGCATTGGGGAGGCCCTTCCTAACTGGGGAAAGTAGTGGGTGTGGCTGATTTTAGGCGTGGGGGTTTCCTTTCCAACGGTCATAAACCGGTGGGTTGGGGGCCAGTCTGAGGTATGGATTCGGTCTTTCCTTATTAAATTGGGGACATAGGGGGGGCCCAGTGGGGTATGGGTGCCCCTTCTGAGTTGAGGAAGAGGGTAGGCTGTACACATCGGAGGTACGTGTGTCCCTTCTTCACTGGGTTGGGCCTATTTGAGGATGGGGGTCCTTTCCTACCGGTGGACGTTAGTGGGTCGAGGCCCTTTGGGGGTATGGGTGTACCTTAGTAGCGGTGGATGTCAGGGGGGGCTGGGCCCCTCGGAGGTATGGTTGTCCCTTCCAGACGGTGGGGTAGCGGTTGGTTGGAGCCTATCGGAGGGATGGGTCCCTTCCTGCCTGTGCAAAACTGTTGGTGGGGGCCCATCGGTGGGCGGGTGTCACTTCCTCACTAGGGAAATGTTGGTGGGGCCCATTGGAGGTATGGGTGTCCCTTCAAAAAAATAAATAAATAAATAAATAAATAAATAAATAAAAAATTCTTGGTGGGGGCATCAAGTGTCCGGTGAGTACGTGACTGGTTCATTTTACTATCGCGTTGGTAACATGGAGGTGTACAGTAAGTATTTGGTAAGTATGTAAGTGGTGAATTTTACGGTCACGAGGTGACAGCGGGGCATCGGTGAGTATTTGGTGAGTGGTTATTGTTACAAGCACGAATATGTGGCACTGCATAGATATTAGGGCATTAGGCGAGGTGGTTTTAGTGGTTAGGTATGGTCTGTTATTGGGTAGGTGGTGAGGCCGAACATGCATGTATGGGTGTGCTGCCGGAAGGACAGGCTGTGAGGCTTTCTCCATAGGCCAGTGGAGGGGGGTTCCATCCGTATTCGGGAAGTACGCCGGTGGGATACATAATGCATATTAACGATATGGTTTCCAGTGGTGCTGGCTCTGGAGGATGGGGTGAGTATGTTGGGGTTCTGTCGGGCGCTTCTATGGAAACGTCATATGGGTGGTATGGGTTACCAGATGTTTGCAGTCTAATTTCGGCTGGGGGTCGGGCTGTTCTGTCCTTTAGGGTTGAGAGATTTGTAGTCCTCAGTTAGGGGTGCTGTCCACCTCTCGGGGGTGGGAGTGTCATGGCTTAAGCTTGGTTTCGCTGGTGTCGGGTAGGTATCCCGGGAATGGGGTTATGGCGCCGCTGCGACCAAGGGGTTTTTCTTTGTCCCGCCTGCCGGGGTTGGGATCCCTGGAGGTTGGGTCAGGCGGGCCATAAAGGCGATAAGGCAAGGACCTTTGCTTCATCCTTGCGGGGTTTTGGGCAGGCATGTCTGTCATTGGCGCTTCGTGCAGCGTCGGCACGGTGGGGCACAAGGGAGGGTTGCTGGTTCTGTGCTGGGGGTTGCGGATCATGAGGCGGTGGTTTCGTGTGTTTTTTCTACAAATTCGCAGGACTGCTGGTACCTCATTACAAGATCGGAGCTGAATGGGTATCGACCCTCTCGTTGCGCCAGGACACGGAACACACTGTGTAGTTTTTCGATTTTCCGGAATTCATTTATGTATTATTTGTTTATTAAAATTTAGCTCATTGGTTTTGGTGGGTTTTATCAGTAAAGAAGTTTCCTAGTTCCCGAGGGAAAGTTTCTCTCTGGCGTTTCCGTTCGGGCATATAGGGTCGGAGCTTGGGTTAGCTCTCCTGAGAGGTTCAGGAGGGGGCAACGCTCAGTGGGGGCGCAAATGGGAACGGTGAGCCCGATGGCGGGGGGGGGGGGGTCTCTGTTGCCACGTCGGGGGTTGCGCCAGGTCCAGATTTCAAGGCAGTTTTGGCTATCTAATTACGGGTGTCCGGGGGCAAGACAAAAAAAAAAGAACCATTAATAACCAAACAGGTATGTTTTTGTGGTGGTGGGTTGTCAATATGTGGGTGGCTTGGTGTGACTAAAGGGGGGGCCGCTGGGTACTGTGTGTCACGAGCGGCAGCAATCATGGGCGCTTACAGTCTATTTGGAACAGGACGAGGGTTATGAAGGTGGTTTCGGGCACGTCCGCAGGGCTGTCTTGGGGGACACTGGCGGTGGGCCCAACATCGTCGGTCCATCGATTTGGTGATGGACTTGTCGGTGGAGGGTATGAGCATAGCGTCATAGGGGGTTCATGGGGAGGTCAGCAGATGCTGGGTTTGGACTGGCGAGGTTGGTCGGTGGGCAGCTAGAGGTGCGGTCAAGGTGACAGAGTAACTCTTATGCTGTGGGGTTCCATATGTGGGCTCCGGGTTTTCCAGCAGCATGTAGAGGTAGTTGGGGTTGGAGGGGCGCCCAAGGGTAAGGTTTTTCCCTTGTGCGCTGTGGCGGGTGTTGGTCTTTGCAGGTGAATGAAGAAACCTCGGAAAATGGAAAAAACTTTCATGAATTAAAAAAAAGAACGTAAAGTTAACCCGATTTTTTTTTTTTTTTGTATAATGTGATGTTGCGCCGAGTAAAGATACCTAAGATGTCATACTTTAAAATTGTGCACACTCGTGCAATGGCACCAAGTTTCAGTACTTATAAATCTACATAGGCGATGCTTTACATTTTTTTACAGGTTACATGCTTAGAGTTACAGAGGAGGTCTAGTACTAGAATTATTGCTCTCACTCTAACAATCGCGGGGTATGTAACGTGTGTGTCTGGGTCTGTTACTAGCCAGTGCTTCACCAGCCACTCATCTCACCGCACGTTCCTGGTGCCTAATGTGTAATATGTGTACAGTGTACTTTTCACTAATGATATCTCAGTTTCTCATACCTGCTTTGCAAGGATGAGAACTGACAGGATCCAGACTCCCTTCATTCAGAGGTCTGTGTTGTTGGAACGCCTCTGCTCTTCCTGCTGTGCTGTCCTGGAAGGCCATGATCAGTGCTGCCTTACCTCTGTATTGATCATCCCCCCACAGTTAGAACACATGCTGAGGGAACACAGTTAACCCCTTGATCGCCCCCCCCAGTGTTCACCCCTTTCCTGCCAGTGATATTTATACAGTAATTAGTGAATATTTTTAGCTCTGATCGCTGTATAAATGTCAATGTTCCCAAAAAAGCATCAGAAGTGTCCAATCTGTCCGCCCCGCAATGTCGCAGTCCCGATAAAAATCACTGATCGCCGCCATTACTAGTAAAAAAAATTAAATATATAAAAATGCCATAAATATATCCGCTAATTTGTACACACTATAACTTTTGCACAAACCAATCACTATACGCTTATTGGAATTTTTTTTTTACCAAAAATATGTAGAGAAATACATATTTGCCTAAACTGATGAAGAAATTTGTTTCTTTTTTTTAAAAAAATTGGGATATTTAATATAGCAAAAAGTATTGTTTTTTTTGCGCTTATAGCGCAAAAAATAAAAACCGCAGAGGTGATCAAATACCACCAAAAGAAAGCTCTATTTGTGGGAAAAAATGGACATACATTTTGTTTGGGTACAACGTGGCACGACCGCACAATTAAAGCAATCATTTAAAGCGACACAGTGCCGTATCGCAAAAAATAGCCTGGTCAGCAAGGGGGTAAATTCTTCCGGGACTGAAGTGGTTAATCTGGACTACCCAATAGGACAACTGGGTTTTTCGTGAATTCTCTTCTCTAACTATTCTCAGAGGAAATATTTTTTTCTGCCCTCCTTTTTTCTTCTCCCCTTTTTATACTACTAGTTTTTCGTGCCTGGATTAATGCAGTAGGCATTATAACTTTTTTGCATCCATGTAATGATCGTGCCAAGTTTTTTGAAACACTGCACTGCTTTTATTCTTTTAATAAAGCAATCCTGTTTAGTAAAGAAATATTTATATTTATTACCTTGACGCCTTCATAGTAGCTCCCTGTAGACAATTTTTCCATGCTTTTAAACAGAGGGTGGCTTTTAGTAGGCTCAGACGTGATAATTTTGTCTATGACCTTGTTAACTTTCTCTGCTGCATTGGAAATGTCAGTCATTTTCAGTTTCAATTTGTCACTTCTTTCCCTCAAGGCCTTACAAAGCTGAGGGTTTGATACTGTTGAATCGATACGGGGTCTTTTTGGAAATGTTGCCATTTTGTGTTGTCCGTCCTGTGATGTCTGCCTTGTGTCAAGTCTCGCTTCTTTCTGACAAATGTACACGCACACTAAAACACTTCCTCTTTTATAATCCTTTTCTGGTAAAGATCACTCCCACCTCAGAGACAGGTAAGAGAGAAACGAAAATGAAAAAGGGAGTGAATAAAATGCATAAATTGCTGTAGAAATTTGGTAATTATTTTACTGTGACAGTTCGTAAGCTGAAATCATTATTTAAAGAAAGTATAAAAAGCAACAAAGAATTGACTCTAAGCACTAAAAATGTACACCAGAACAATATACTAAGCACCTTATTTCAAGTCTTGCTTTCTCCTGACAAATGTACAAGCACACTACAACTAGAGATGGGTGAAGGGTTCGGCCCGAGCATAAGTTCAGGCCGAACTTTCTTTGTTCGGTGGATAGCCGAACAAACGGGTTATTTGATCGTTTGTTCAGCCCCCCGAATCGACCACAATGCATTGCGGCGCTGAACAGTGCATTGCAAGCCCTGATTGGCTGAAGCAGTGAAAGCTTCAGCAAATCAGGGCACAGAGCAGAGTCAGAGTCATGATTGGACACTGGCATCATGACTTTATCCAATCATGGCTCATTCGCCCTCCACAATATAAAAGTATTCTTTCAATGGCAGCCATTTTCAGTGTGATTTTGGCATGGAGAGAGATAGAACAGGGCTCTGTTCAGTGCTTTTAGTTAGTGTGCTATACTGTGCTATTTTGCATCAATTGTCAGTGTAGAATATTAGTTTAGTGTCAGTCTAGGGATAGTGTGGTGAGGAGGACCATCATTCAGCTTTGCATAGTTTAGAGTAGGGATAGCTCAGATAGTTTCACTGTAGTGTAGTGAGAC
Organism: Lithobates pipiens; assembly: GCF_037356315.1. NCBI lineage: Eukaryota > Metazoa > Chordata > Amphibia > Anura > Ranidae > Lithobates > Lithobates pipiens. The sequence continues at coordinate 240,960,096 of NW_027507758.1, read as the reverse complement.
CGTGTCAGTAATCTTGTCATTAGTGCATAGCTAGAGTAGGGACGGTTCAGATAGTGTCAGGGTAGTGACGGTTAAACACCGTCTATTTGATTGCGTTACTGACAGTTTAACGCCATTTACTTCTGTGTGCGTTACTGCCAGTTTAACGCCATATAGTTTTGTGCATTACTGCCAGTTTAACGCCATTTACTTCTGTGTGCGTTACTGCCAGTTTAACACCATATTGTTTTGCGTTACTGCCAGTTTAACACCATTTACTTCTGTGTGCGTTACTGCCAGTTTAATTTCATATTGTTTTGTATGAGTTACTGCCGGTTTAACGCCATTATAGTTCTGTGTCTGAGTTACTGCCAGTTTAATGCCATATAGTTTTGTGCATTGCTGACAGTTTAACGCCATTTACTTCTGTGTGTGTTACTGCCAGCCTAACGCCATTTACTTTTGTGTGTGTTGCTGCCAGTTTAACGCCATATAGTTTTGCGTGCGTTACTGCCAGTTTAACGCCATATAGTTTTGCGTACGTTACTGCCAGTTTAACGCCATATAGTTTTGCGTGCATTACTGCCAGTTTAATGCCATATATTTCTGTGTGTCACTGTACATTTGGCGCATTATATTACAGTATATTATAGTGTATCTGGGGAGTGTGTCTGTGTAGTGTGAGTACTCAAATTAAAGTGCACCAAACACCTATTTACATTGATTAACCTCCCTGGTGGTACGATTATTTCGGATTTTAGGTGCTAAAAGCGGTACCATTATTTTGCATGAAAATTTTGCGTTTTATATTGTAGTCCTGTAATTCTTAAGCCGCGTACACACGGGCGGACTGCCTGGCCAACTTAGTCCGTCGAAACACATTTCAGCGGACAGTCCGCTTGTGTGTGGGCTTCAGCGGACTTTTTCAGCGTGCAGTCTGGCGGACTAAGTATTTCGGAATTTCCGTAATATTGTCCGTCATACTTTGGTTTCAGCGGACAATCCGCTCGTGAGTAGGCTAGTTCGACGGACTAAGTATGGCGCATGCTCAGAAAGGATTTACACGGCGAAAGGTTGCATTGCTGTGTATTGGACTTCCTATTTCTAGTCCCGTCGTACGTGCTGTACACGTCATCGCGCAAGCTTTCGACGGACTGTTTGTGCATCCGTGTGTGGTCAAGTCCGTTCATTCGAAAGTAGGACGGACTGTCCGTCGGATTGTCTGACGGACTAAGTTGGCCATACAGTCCGCCCTTGTGTACGCGGCTTTAGGAATAACTCTCTTAAATCTGTCCAAACCAGAGTCTAGCAGACACCCCCGGTATAATAAAGTTTGAAAAATGAAATCATAAATTATAATATAATAAATAATTATAAATAATTGTACCAAATAATAATATAACAATAATAAAAATTATTCAATAATGTAATCAAATCAAAAACACTGAAATTTGCTCAGTTGCAGAATTGTCGCTGTCATTACTTTTCAGTATTTGATGACGGCTCTCCCCACAAATCGCTATCTCTCAATTCTGCGAGTGATTCTAATTTATTATCGCTGTTTTCTAGCTGGTCTAAAACCATTTTTGATGTAAAGTGACAGTTTGGTTGGTATGGACAATCTCCAGTTTCCAGGCAGAAAGAACAGTTTTTATTATATAAAACTGCATGCAGGACAGTGGGCAGACCACTAGGGACAAAGGGGATGTGAAATATTTACATACAACAATGCAATCTGTAAGATTACATTATACTGTATGTATACTGTGTGTTTCACTTTTTGAATTTGGCGCGATCTCCGTCCCCGTGCGTCACAACACTCGCAGGGCACAGAGATCGGCGATGTGATAGATCGAGCGAGACACTGCTCGCTCGTACAGCGGGGAGACATCGCTGGATCCGAGGGAAAAGGTAAGTAAAAATCCTCCTGGATCCAGCGATGCGGTCCCGAGTCTGGCTCGGTGTTACCGCTTTTGGTATAAAAATTCCACCCCGACCAGACTCGGGAATACTGTCAGGGCAGTTAAAGTGCATCTACGTACAGATTTCAACTTCTTTACATTTGCTTATAAGCACCGCCCCCTCCCGACCAATAATGTCTCGGAGGACAATAAGGAGAGGCAGATGTTCCCTTGACACTGTAAGGGGGCCAGCAACAAATGTGTCCACAGGCAAAGGTGGACGTGGTGGTCAGTCCTCAGGCAGGGCATCATTTCCTCTGTTCAGTGAGTTTGCCTGTGCTATCCAGCCATAGCATGCAGAGGAGGTGGATTGGCTTACTAAACCTTTCTCGTCCTCCTCATTCTCTGTCATGCAAGCAGAGACAAGTGTGCAGTCCCCTGCAGTTGCCAGAGTAGATAAACCTCCCTCCTTGTCCACATCTATTCCTGCAATAGCCCCAACATCAGCCATTGAGGAGTCAGCTGAGTTATTTGACCACAGCGTCAGCCACTTGCTCCTTGATGATGCCCAGCCATTACTAGATTCAGATGTTGGTTCTAAGGTTAAGGATGACAGGAACATGAGCCTAGAGAGAGGGAGGAACACTGGTAGATAAAATAGCATTTATGTTACCCAAGCTGCAGCGTATTGCCAAGTTGTCTCTAGTGGTAATGATGAAGATGGAGAAGATGGAGATGATAATGATGATGAGGTCACTGATGCGACTTGGGTGCCAGATGGAGCAGAGGAGGAAACTGAAGGTGAGGTGGCACAACCTCAAGGAGTCCGACATCAAGAAAGAGTAGAGAGCAGCCACCCTATTCCATCACATTCTGCAGTTGTTATCTCCCGGCCCACTCCCCAAAGCTCAGCTGTCTGGGCCTTTTTCAGCTCATCTGCAGCGGATCACACTGTTGCTATCTGCAAACTGTGTCTCGGGCACATCAAATGTGGCAAAACCACCAACCATATGCATATCATTGCAATTTTTTTTGCCTTCATCAAGAGCACCTCTATAGGGTTACGGTGGGAAGGCCCCCCCGACACCCAAAGAGTAATTTTTCTGCTACTGTTTGACAGGTGCCTATCATTGAAATTTTTTACAGCAAGGCCAATTCTTGCTTTCATCAAGAATACCTTTATAGGGTTATGGTGGGAAGGCACCCCGACACCCAAAGAGTAATTTTTCTGCACCTGTTTGACAGGTTCCTATCATTGCAATTTTTTACAGCAAGGTCAATTCTTGCTTTCATCAAGAATACCTCTATAGGGTTACGGTGGGAAGGCGCCCCAACACCCAAAGAGTAATTTATCTGCACCTGTTTGACAGGTGCATATCATTGCAATTTTTTACAGCAAGGCTGATTCTTGCTTTCATCAAGAATACCTCTATAGGGTTATGATAGGAAGGCACCAACGACACCCAAAGACCAATTTTTACGCACGTGTTACGTCTATCCACCGGAATGTATCCAAAAAATCTCGAATCTTGTTCTCAGTGCACTACATTGTGGCCTCATCATACACACTGGCTCCCCAGCTGTTGCTCAGCAAAATAAAGGCAGTTTGCAGGGAAAATTTAATTTATTTTGGCTTTATAAATGCAATTATTTCTGCAGCAGATTCTAGACATGGTACAAATCTGCCACTTTACAGGTAGACTAAGGGGACCCCCCAGAAGGAATGTTCATTTTTATACTTTCACTTTAAAAATCTAAAAATCCCTGCTCATTTAAAAATTCTGTTTTTCACAAACTTTTAATTTCCCCCAGGGCAGGACCTGGACCCCTATAACCATTGTATGCCCGATTACTTGCATATAAGCTTCCAAAATGGGCACTTTTGATTTTTGACGTTCCGGTCCCATTGACTTTAATTGGGTTGATTATTCGGGTCCAAACTTTCGCGGTGTTCGAAAGTTCTGGTGCTAACCGAACAGGGGTCCGTTCGGCCCATCCCTAACTACAACCATATGAATAATATTTTAAATGTGCTGCACTAATGAAAATATAAAACTAAAAAATATGAACATTTTCAAAGTGAAAACCCTATTTATATATCATTCACTGTGTAACAAACAATATTTGTTCTACCTAAATTTGAAAATCAAATGATGTACAATGTGCCAAAAAAATAAACCCAAAACATTACTAGTATTACCATAACACTCTCAATTATTCAATGGCATTCTCCACCCACAAATCTACCAATAATTGAACATTCATATGCAGCTCCAGTTTGCTTAAATGTAGTCAGTTTAACCACTTGACCACTGGGCACTTAAACCCCCTTCCTAACCAGACCAATTTTCAGCTTTCAGTGCTCTCACACTTTGAATCACAATTACTCAGTCATGTAACAATGTACCTATATGAAATGTTTGTACTTTTTTTCCAAACAAATAGAGCTTTCTTTTGGTGGTATTTAATCACCACTGAGGTTTTTTTTTTTTTTTGCGCTAAATCAAACAAGACTGAAAATTCGGTAAACAAAGAAAAAAAAATTCTTTGTTTCTGTTAAAATTTATTGCAGATTATTGGCGAGTATTGAAGTGTTACAGAGTATTGGCAGAGTATTGCACAGTGTTGCAGAATATTGCCAGATTATTGTACAGTATGGGCAGAGTACTGCAGTGTATGGGACTGGCATCTCTCCCCCACTGGCATCTCTCCCCCTCTCCCCTCGCACTGTACAGAGCGGTACAGAGAGGGGAGGGAGGGAGGAAGGGAGGAACTGGTGTAATGACATGCCGCTGGTTTGTTTACAAGTGATCGCTCCATCAGTTGACGGAGCGATCACGTGGTAAACGGCTGCTACCAGAGCGGCCGTTTACCGCAATCCGTGATGTTTGCAGGAGCGCACCCCAGGGGGGGGGCGCGTGAGAGCAAGATTCTGGGAGGAAATCCATGGACGTTCACCCAGAAAAACACGACAGTGGGGTATTGCACAGAAACCAATCAGCTTCCAGGTTGTATTGCCAAGGCTTAAGCGAACAAGCTGAAGTTAAAAGCTGATTGGCTACCATGCACAACTGCACCAGACTCTGAGTGGTCCAGTTTTAGTAAATCTACCCCAATGTGTCTCACCTTGCCTCCAAAGAAAAAACTTTTCATCAAGTAGTAGTTAGCCCACTTTCACATTGGGCTGATTTGACATGTGATTTGACATGTCAAATCACATGTCAAATCTCCGGCAACAGCACCGTCCAAATCGGTGCAATGACGACATTTCGGCGCCGCAAAGATTCCCAAAAGTTGTCCCTGCATTACTTTTGGCAACTTTGGGGGCACTTTCAATAGACATCTGTGCAGGAACCCGCACAGATGTCTCTGAAATTGCTCCCAAAGTCAGACTGAAATGCAGGTTTGAAATCGTGTGAGTTCAGCTGAACTCACGCGATTTCAAACCTACCTTCAGTGTGAACCCAGGCTTACACAGACATCATCCAGGAGTTTCTCATTATCTAATTCCAGAGTTCCCAGCAGAATATGCTTAGAAACTAACAATAGTGAAAATCTTAGTGCTTTCTGTTTTAATACAACTTTTTAATTTTAACCCCACTTTAAACTGTATCTTCAGTTAAAAAATAGTGTTCATACGCTGCACAGTACTCCAATCTGTGACACCAAGTGTTAGATACACTATATTGTCAAAAGTATTGTGACGCCTGCCTTTAAACGCACATAAATTTTAATGGCATTCCAGTCTTAGTCTGTAGGATTCAATATTGCATTGGCCCACCCTTTGCAGCTATAACAACTTAAACTCTTCTGGGAAGGCTGTCCACAGGGTTTAGGAGTGTGTCTATGGGAATATTTGACCATCCCTCCAGAAGCGCATTTGTGAGGTCAGGCACTGATGTTGGATGAGAAGGCCTGGCTCACAGTGTTCACTCTAATTCATCCCAAAGGTATTGTAACAGGTTGAGGTTAGGACTGTGCAGGCCAGTCAAGTTCCTCCACCCCAAACTCCCTTGCTTTGTGCACTGGTCCAAATCATTTGGTGGAGGGGGATTATGGTGTGGGGTTGCTTTTCAGGATTTGGGCTTAGCCCCTTAGTTCCAGTGAAGGGAACTCTTAAGGCGTCAGCATATCAAGACATTTTGGACAATTCTACAAACTCAACTTTGTGGGAACAGTTTGGGGATGGCTCCTTCCTGTTCCAACATGACTGCGCACCAGTGCACAAAGCAATGTCCATAAAGTCATGAATGAGTGAGTTTGGGGTGGAGGGACTTGACTGGCCTGCACAGAGTCCTGACCTTAACCCAACAGAGCACCTATGGGATGAATTAGAGCGGACACTGCAAGGCAGGCCTTCTTGTCCACATCAGTACCTGACCTCACAAATGCGCTTCTGGAAGAATGGACAAACATTCCTATAGACACACTCCTAAACCTTGTGGACAGTCTTCCCAGAAAATTTGAAGCTGTTATAGCTGCAAAGGGAGGACCAACTCAATACTGAACCCTACAGATTAAGATTGGGATGCCATTAAAGTTCATGTGCGTATAAAGGCAGGTGTCCCAATATTTTTGACAATATGGTGTATGTGCTCACCTTAACAAGTGGGATCCACATTAACTTGCAAGTCCAATGTGCTCTTAAATCAGTGTTTGTAAAAAAAAATTTGTTTTGCTGCGCCCCGAAAAGATTTAAAAATGTTCGCGCGGCACACCTGAAAATATTTGAAATGCAGCCTTACGAGTTCCCATCAAACCAGCCTCAACAGTGTCCATAAATGCAGCCTCACCAGTGCCCATAAATTCAGCCTCACCAGTGCCCATAAATGCAGCCTCACCAGTCAGTGCCCATAAATGCAGCCTCACCAGTCAGTGCCCATAAATGCATTCTCACCAGTGTTCATAAATGCAGCCTCACCAGTGTCCATAAATGCAGTCTGATCACTGGGGCAGGGAAAATGGGGTGTATGGGGGGGGTGGGATGTGGGGGTCAGCTGGGTGTGTCAGGGTGTCAGGGTCTCTCCTCTGGCAGCTCAGCTTAGCCTTGCACGCCACGTCCTCCTGGGTGGGTGATGCTTCTGGTCCTCGGGGAAAGTTACTGCCAGCGCTCAGCCCCGCAGTTCGACACATCCCGAATCCCTTGCGTGCCTTGCCTGCAAGACTCCAGTCTCTGGGATTGTAGTTTCCCCTGCGCTTGAGCAAGGACTACAACTCCAAGAATGCAACAACGGGTGGCACACCCATAAATGTGGCACACAGTTTGAGAAACACTTAAATGCATCTATAGACCAACATGCTCCAGCCAATGTTATACTCCAAACTGTGCAAGATGTATTCTCACCTTAATCAATATGAATCTCATTCTTTTGCGGGTCAGGCACACATTTGTACAGCACAAAGTGGGTTGTTATTCACCACTCTTGGGCCCTTCCTCCCTGTAGTGCTACCCTAATAGGAGCTGCTGATTCTTCATCCCCTCTGATACACTAGGGTGAATACACAAAGCATGCATTATCACAACCACTGAAGGCAATACCTGATACCCAGGTACATGTCAAGAAACAGACATTAAACAAATTAGCAAAAGAAAGTCTTAATATAGTATCACACAATATGGATAGTAACAAGAAAAGTCATAAAGATAGATCGGTAATAATAGCACAATTCAGCAGTGCATCCATTAAGGAAGCACGGGCACCGCCCCCTCTCTCCAGCTAGTGTGGGTGTGTTACCCGTCACCTGATTGGCTGAAATGACAAGGCGCTGTGATTGGACACCTATCAAGAGACACATGCAGGACACATCACCCGCTGCCCCACCAAGATAGGGTAAGTGCCGGGCAGATGGCAAGCAGGCATTTGATGGCACAATGGCTGCATTTGATGGGCACAGTGGCTGCAATTGAAGGGCACAGTGGCTGCAATTGAAGGGCACAGTGGCTGTGTTTGATGGGTACAGTGGCTGCGTTTGATGGGCACAGTGGCTGCAATTTATGGGCACAATGGCTGAAATTGATGGGCACAGTGGCTGCATTTGATGGGCACAGTGGCTGTGTTTGATGGGTACAGTGGCTGCGTTTGATGGGTACATTGGCGGCGTTTGATGGGGCACAATGGCTGCATTTGATGGCACAGTGGCTGCAATTGATGGCACAGTGGCTGCAATTGATGAGCACAGTGGCTGCATTTGATGGCACAGTGGCTGCAATTGATGGCCACAGTGAGGCTGCAATTGACGGGAACAGTGAGGCTGCAATTGACGGGAACAGTGAGGCTGCAATTGATGTTTTTTTCAGAATTTTTCAGTTTGTTTGCGCCCCAACAAAAATTATGAGCGCCAGCCGCCACTGCAATTCAGCATACATTGTGATCAGTAGAAAGCATTAGGCATGAGATAATACTTTGCACTAGATCAGCGCAAACAGTAGCAATGCCACTCAACTGCAGCAATGGACAGTAAACTGCCTCAATTTACTATGTTTAGGAGACTATACTGTCAAGGTGCATTAGTGGTGACTGTGCTAAGCCTGGACTAACTCATGCAGGTACTCTTTATAGAATTAATAGAAATGGTTAGGGTTGCAGAATGACTTTATAGGGGTAGTCCATTAATGTGATCGTCTGCTGGTTATAGTTGGGGCTGTTTAAGATGAGTTGGTGCCCTTAATGACAGCTCCTATAGTGCAGGCTAGTTTATCAAGACTATGTACTTAGTGTGCTGTTCTCAGCAACTCGGTCTCTGCTAATCAGTATGCAAATAATGGGCAATGAGCCCCCTCACTAGTCCCTGCAGTGCAGCTGTAGGCCCCAGCTGTAGAAAAGGGGCCATTTGTCTCTGTGCAGATGGCTCTGGTATACAGGTGTGGAGGGTGAGAAGGTGCTCCAGTCTCCCTGCAGCAATGGTGGAATGAGTGGGATCTCTGCAGTCCTTGCAGCATTCCCCTGTGTCACTGCTCACAGGCATCAGGATCTGGTCTCAGCCAGTCTGGTCTTTCACATAGATGTGGGCACACAGATTGAGGTGCTCACATGGATGCCTGCGCTGCCAAGAGAGAATGTCTAGCTGAACCGTCTTAGAAAAGTAGCTTCACTGCTCCTCCTTGCCCTAGTGTCTCTTGGTAATTTAAGTGCAAAGGGTCCATAAATTCCAGAATATGGCTTACTTCCAGGACTTCAAGTCCCATGATGCTCAGCATTTAGCATGCAAGTAAGTGTATAGGCTTTTCTGCCTATAGCTATCCCCCTATTAAATGGTGGTTATAGTGCAACAGAATTCAGCATAGCAGTCAAAGTGAAAGCAGCTGCAGCTGATGTGCTGAAAGGGGTCTGGCTGCAGAATGCAGCTTCACTCTAGACCAGAAACATGTGACCTCCACTCAAAGTTTATTTTTAATCAACTTTAATGTAATAAATAACCAATAGACACAACGCGAATAAGTAGAGGTCACATGTTTCCTGTCACATCTGCTTGACTGCTGAGACACAATGGGCTTAGGTCCCAATTAACGTAACACAAAGGGATCAAATCTCCCACCACCCTTGCTCTTTACGCCATTAAATAAGACACTTACAACCATTAGGTTGGAAAGGGCAAGGCCACAGTTTTATTAAATTCCAACACAAAAAATGTGAACATATTTAACCAGTGCCAGTCACAGTCGTACTGTGAGCACTTAACCAAAAGAGGGAAGTGGGGCCTGTCTTACCATAAGTGCTGGACAGACAGCCTGCTTCCAATTTTCCATCAAGGGCATAGCCCATTACAGCAACTTTAACTGCTGGCAAGGTCAAGAAAACCGCAGAAAGCTGTGACATACCATAACATAGGAAAGAGGGGGCGGGAGGGTGGGCAGCTCTTCCAACCGACTCTTCTGAAAGACCCAGAATTCCCTGGGGCACACATTCCCTGAGCTCAGGCCCATCCGATCCCACATGTCCCAACCAATCGTTCCCCTTGTCATGCACCTATCCATGCCCCCATCAGTCAAGGCTGTCTTTCCCAAAGGAGGGGGCTCAAGAGGCCTTCATTTCCCAAGGGTATCTGGCTGCAGACTGGAGCTTTACTCTCGACAGGAAACATGTGGCCTCCACTCAAAATTTTTTTAAATCAACTTTAACGTAACAGATAACCAATAGACACAACTTGAGTAAGTGGAGGTCACATTTCCTGTCACATGTTTCTTGTCTAGTGTGGAGCTCCAGTCTGCAGCCAGATACGGTATGCAAACAGTAATCAGACAGCAGTGAAGTGGTTAATTTTGTGAAGATGTAAGGGGGTGCTAAATGGGCTTTTATTACTGCAATTCAAAGTGTTCTCTTTACAGGAACACTTAGAAATTAAATGTTTCCCCTGTTTGCAGCTCACAGCTCAGCGTAAGCTACTGTGGCAGGGAGATCTGAGTTTCTCAAGGCACAATAATTGCTGTGCTCAGTTACCGCAGTGATCATTGTGCTGTGAGATCCAAATTTGGGGGTGTCTGTGTGCCTCAGACCCTAAGGCAGTCAGGCACCCCCAATCACCAGTACCACAGCAATATCCTGCTGGAAATTGTAGAAGTAGATTATGAAAAGATCCTGGATGATGTCTGTATAACTTCTTGAAAAAAGCTGCCTTTGGACTGGAGTTGAGTTGGATCCTGGAGGCAATGTGAGACACACCGTTTCCTTAAGGCTCTGTTTCCACTATTGCGAGTTGTTGTGTGACTTGACACATGTGAAGTCGCATGACAAGTCAAAATTCATGTATTTCAATGGTCCCCGTTTTAATTGGTGCAGCGACTCCAGAAAAGGTTTTTGCACTACTTTGTTCCGTCTTCGGTGTCTTGTTCTCCATAGAAAGTAATTAAGTAGCATGCATATTTATGTCACCGCAATTTTTTTGTGAGTTCTCCAGAAGTGTGCAGAAGCACATGATCTCTGCTCCTCCCAAAGACATCACATCCTATATGGATGAATGTGAGTGTGGAAGACAGCAGGAAGCATGCCCAGGGCTAGAAAGAACAAACGACAAGTTCATGATAATGAAGAAATCATTCGGCTTGTTAGACAAGGTCCGACAGTACATGACCTCAGAGATCCATGTTATAAAGATCATATAAAGAAGTGGAGAGCATGGTTGGAAGTGGCTCGCATATATGATGATACCTGGGACTCTTTATCAGCTACAGAACGTTCTGCAAAATGTTAGTGTTTGATATATGCTGCTTAGCCCTTTGCAGCTTGCACCTATTTATTCCTATATCGGGGGCAGGACCAAAGCAGCTTGCAGAGGAGGACACAGGGTGAATTGCTAGAAATGGGTGAATAGTAATAATGTGCACTGACCTCTAGCAACCAATGTCTGTGTTGATGGGGGAATTTAGCAAGTTTCTTTCTTGCAACCTGTGGCTGTAAGAAAGAAAATCTGTTTGTGTGGGGGGCCACAAATAATATTTGCCCTGGGTCCAAACAATATTAAAGATGGCTCTGACCACATCCTTCAGCACCTCACAAATTCTGCAGGTGTCATAGATATTATAGCTTGCGCTTGTTTACCACCATCAGCATCAATTATGCAGCCTAGCAAATGAATGACCTATGACCAGGTAATAAAGAAACATTTTTTGAACTTGGTATTGTCTTTATATTTTGCAGTGCACTCGATGGAGAAGTCTCAAAGACTATTACAACCGGTACCTAGAAAAATTAAAAGAAGGAAGGAGTGGTTCTGGCTCTAAAAGATTGAATGAATGAATGAATGAATGAAATACTTGTATAGCGCACAATGCAAACTGAATCGCCTCTAGGCTAGATTAGCCCCATATGCCCATGCCGAGGATGTTGAATATTTAAAACTGGTGTTGGAAATGTGAGAGTAAGTTATCAGCAGGCATTTTTGCAGGATTTGACATACAAAATTGTAATGCTTCCTTAAAAAATGTGTTATTCATATTTCACAACCCAAGCAAGCTGGGAAGATGGCACACAGGGGTTGGCACCGGAAGATGAGTCAGAGGAGGCTGCGGAGGAGGAAGAAAAATTCCAAGACACTGTTGACAAGGAACTGTTCGTAGATGTAAGAAGGTCATCAACAAACTCCATTAATGAGGAGGAGGCTGAACCAGGGCCTAGCAATGTCTCTAGGACTTTTGCGAAGATCTACAAGGGGAAGTGCTAGAGCTAGAAAACCCATGGATTAAATCTTACATGTGGTCAGTGAGATGTCCACTAAAATGGCTGAAAACCAGTGTGAAGACACAGCATTTCTCACTGTAATTTTAGACATATGTAAACAGGTCTCCCCAAGAGAAAAAATATGCATTCGGGATGGCTTTGATGTTAACTGCTCAATCCTTTGTGGGTGAGAAGCCAACAACATCCTCAAAATATATGCACCCCCCCTTCATATCCCCTTATCACCAGTACCCTCACTTTCCAAATACACAGTATGCCCCACCAGTAGACCGCCCATACTGTGACGAGTATGGTAATATGCTGAATCCCTCAAGGCCACGCATGTTATATCCAATTCCTGCCCCACTACCTCCACCCCTGCCCCCCCGACCATTCACCAAGTTATGCAGCCTACACCCAGTCAGGTTCCACCTTTTCAAGAAAGGCAATACTACCCAGGAACATCAGTGGATTACCCTTAGACATGTGCATTCGTTTTCGTCCGAATGCATTTTCGTCCGAATTTCAGCTATTTTCGTTTCGACAAACGATAACAAAAGCACAGAATCCGAAAAATGAAAGATCCGACATAAATAAATGCTTTATTTTCGTTTTCATTGTTACAACAGTTCGATATAGAATAGGAGATTCGACGTGACTCTGACAATAACAATCTGTCTATAGAACCTGTGGTCGAATGTGCCTAACCTTACCTCTATTAGTCCAAGATTATATAGAGAAAATATTCGACAGAGGAAAAAGATTTGACAGAGAGAAAAGATTCTGCAAGTTACTGTCCTAAAAAGTGTTTGGGGACCCGGGTCCTGCCCCAGGGGACATGTATCAATGCAAAAAAAAGTTTTAAAAACTGATGTTTTTTTCGGAGAAGTGATTTTAATAATGATTAAAGTGAAACAATAAAAGTGTAATATTCCTTTAAATTTCGTAGGGGGGGGGGTGTCTATAGTATGCCTGTGAAGGGGCGCATGTTTCTGGTGCTTAGAACTGTCCCTGCACAAAGTGTCATTTATGCAGGAAAAAAAGTCCTTTAAAATCACTCGCAGCTATTATGAATTGGCTCCATAATACAGAGAACACTCATTGAAAGTCATTGATAAAAAAAAAAAATAAATAAATAAATAAATAAATAAAAAAGCGTGGGGGTCCCCCAAATTCAATTACCAGGCCCTTCAGGTCTGCTATGGATATTAAGGGGAACCCTGCCTCAAATTTAAGAAAAAATTTGACGTGGGGTTCCCCCTAAATATCCATAACCAGACCCTTCAGGTCTGGTATGGATATTAAGGGGAACCCCGCGTCAAATTAAAAAAAAATTGACGTGGGGGTCCCCCTAAAAATCCATACCAGACCCTTTATCCGAGCACGCAACCTGGCATGCCGCAGGAAAAGAGGGGGGACTAGAGAGCGGCCACATGCCATACTAGGCCACATGCCCTCAACATTGGGAGGATGCTTTGGGGGTCTGTGACCCCTCAAAGCACCTTGTCCCCATGTTGATGAGGACAAGGGCCTAATCCCCACAACCGTGGCCGGTGGTTGTGGGGGTCTGCGGACGGGGGCTTATCGGAATCTGGAAGCCCCCTTTAACAAGGGGACCCCCAGATCCCGGCCCCCCCCTGTTTGAAATGGTAAGGGGGTACAAAAGTACCCCTACCATTTCACAAAGAAAGTGCAAAAAATTGTTAAATAAGGCAAACACACTTTTAAAAAATTCCTTTATTAAAAATAAAAAAAATAAAAAAAAGATTCCAGCGGTGGTAATCCACTCTTGCTATCCAGCGACGGACGGTCATCTCTCCAGCGATGGCTCATCTCATCCAGTGCAGCGAATCCATCCTTCTTCTGTCCCCACGGAGGAGACACTTCAGGGATTCCGGCGGCCTGACGTTTCTTATATACGGGGACCCCCAGATCCTGGCCCCCCCCTGTTTGAAGTGGTAAGGGGGTACAAAAGTACCCCTACCATTTCACAAAGAAAGTGTAAAAAATAGTTAAATAAGACAAACACACTTTTGAAAAATTCCTTTATTAAAAAAATAAAAAAAAGATTCCAGCGGTGGTAATCCACTCTTGCTATCCAGCGACGGACGGTCATCTCTCCAGCGATGGCTCATCTCATCCAGCGCAGCGAATCCATCCTTCTTCTGTCTCCACGGAGGAGACACTTCAGGGATTCCGGCGGCCTGACGTTTCTTATATACGGAGGCCGGGGCCACCCGTCACCTGACCCCGCCCCCCTCTGACGCAAGGGGAAACCCGGGGTTCCCTGTGACGTATGGGTGACCCCGCCCCCTCTGATGTAACGGAAACCTGCCTGTGTTACATCAGAGGGGTGCGGGGTCACCCATACGTCACAGGGAACCCCGGGTTTCCCCTTGCGTCAGAGGGGGGCGGGGTCAGGTGACGGGTGGCCCCGCCCTCCGTATATAAGAAACGTCAGGCCGCCGGAATCCCTGAAGTGTCTCCTCCGTGGAGACAGAAGAAGGATGGATTCGCTGCGCTGGATGAGATGAGCCATCGCTGGAGAGATGACCGTCCGTCGCTGGATAGCAAGAGTGGATTACCACCGCTGGAATCTTTTTTTTATTTTTTATTTTTTTAATAAAGGAATTTTTCAAAAGTGTGTTTGTCTTATTTAACTATTTTTTACACTTTCTTTGTGAAATGGTAGGGGTACTTTTGTACCCCCTTACCACTACAAACAGGGGGGCCAGGATCTGGGGGTCCCCTTGTTAAAGGGGGCTTCCAGATTCAGATAAGCCCCCCGCCCGCAGACCCCCACAACCACCGGCCACGGTTGTGGGGATGAGGCCCTTGTCCTCATCAACATGGGGACAAGGTGCTTTGAGGGGTCACAGACCCCCAAAGCATCCTCCCAATGTTGAGGGCATGTGGCCTGGTACGGTTCAGGAGGGAGGGGGGCCGCTCTCTCGTCCCCACTCTTTTCCTGCGGCCTGCCAGGTTGCGTGCTCGGATAAAGGATCTGGTATGGATTTTTAGGGGGACCCCCACGTCAATTTTTTTTTAAATTTGACGCGGGGTTCCCCTTAATATCAATACCAGACCTGAAGGGTCTGGCTATGGATATTTAGGGGGAACCCCACGTCAAATTCTTTCTTAAATTTGAGGCAGGGTTCCCCTTAATATCCATACCAGACCTGAAGGGCCTGGTAATTGAATTTGGGGGACCCCCACGCTTTTTTATTTATTTATTTATTTTTATCAATGACTTTCAATGAGTGTTCTCTGTATTACGGAGCCGACAATTCATAATAGCTGCGAGTGATTTTAAAGGACTTTTTTTCCTGCATAAATGACACTTTGTGCAGGGACAGTTCTAAGCACCAGAAACATGCGCCCCTTCACAGGCATACTATAGACACCCCCCCCTACGAAATTTAAAGGAATATTACACTTTTATTGTTTCACTTTAATCATTATTAAAATCACTGCTCCCGAAAAAACGTCCGTTTTTAAAACTTTTTTTTGCATTGATACATGTCCCCTTGGGCAGGACCTGGGTCCCCAAACACTTTTTAGGACAGTAACTTGCAAATTAGTCATTTAAAATTAGCACTTTAGATTTTGAACGTTGGAGTCCCATAGACTTTAATAGGGGTTCTAAAGTATGCTATATACTAGCTCCGTCGAATTTTCTTTATACATTCGACAGACACCATAAGCCTTCAAAGACAGATTCGACCGTAATTCATGTGGATTTTCGGACGAATGCAATTTTTGAACGAAAAATTAAATAAATAAAAAGGAATTTTGGGAGTAACTAAATAAATTAAGTTCTCGGACGAAAACGAAATTCCGAAACGAAATATTTTACTCTGCACTTGTCTAATTACCCTGGACCATCCACTAGTTCAGGTTCTGGGACCACTGAACCAAAAACATACCAGGAATTGTAAAGATTTTGTTATTTTTGTTGTTCTTTTGATACCTGTTCATTTATGCTTCTTTGTTGTGGTTGCCCAAAAAAAAAATGGTGTAGTTTACCGAAAAAAAACATTTATCTTTGGTGCAGTCTTGCAAAAAGATTATGCTGCTAAAAAATATTCAGATTATATATTGGGTTTTTTTGCTGCCTTTTTTTGGTGTTGTTCAAATTGATATATGTTCATTCATTTTTCTTTGTTGTGGTTGACAAAAATAAACAACCAAAAAAATGGTGTAGTTCACCAAAAACAACTTTATTTTTTGTGCATTCTTACAAGAACATTTTGCAAATAAATAAAATATTCTGGTTACATTTTGTGTTTTTTGTAGTATCCCTTTCTTGCTAAAGACCTGTTATTCAGTATTTTAATGCAATTATACATAACAGACATATAACCAAACATAAAAAAAACAGACAAAATTGAAGTCTAAAAAATGGCACACACGCAGGGGAGTAAGGTGAACAATATGGCATAAACATGGTGTAACAGCCTGGGTGGCTTAACAAAAAATATAGTAATGCTGCAGTATAGCCAATGATGTGAAGCACCTCCACCTTGTACAAGGTGATTGGGGGACAAGTCCAGAAAATAGGGGACAAATCTATATGTAAACATAATAAAACCTAAAATGCGTAACATACATTATGCAATAGTATCCTGCTGCCAGGGGACAAAAAGAGCAGCAGACACGAAAAATGATTGGAAACCCTCATACACCGTGGCAACGCACCATTGCTGGTGCCCCTACTGGCATTCCATTGTGCACCCTCCATATCATGCGTGAGGGAATCTTCAAAAAGGTACCCATCACGAATTTGGACATAGTTATGAAGCACACATGCTGCGTTTACCGTAGATATTGCATTCTCCATTTCCAAATTCATAGGTGCAGGAACCACCACTTGTTACATAAAATGTCAAAAGCACATTCGACAACTTGTCCTTGTTAAGCGGTAGTTGAAGATTCTCTTCTCTTTACTCAGAGACCAATTGGAATAGAGCCTTAGTAGATGGTCACTAAAAGCAAAGGCCTCATCCCCAACATAGACAAATGGCAGTGGCTGCCCATTTGTCCCTGGCAGCGGACAGTCCTGTGGCAGGTCCAGACCATTTTCCCTCAACATTCTTCCAAAAGATGATCGAGCAAAAATACTTGAGACTGAGCTGCTGCCGTACAATCCTATGTCTATATAGCTAAAACTATAATTGGCATCAACCACTGCTAGTAAGAGAAACAAAAGATATTTTTTATAGTTGAAGAATTTGGTTCCACTGCCAATGGACATCACTACTCTTATATGTTTGCCGTCAATTGCCCCAACACAGTTTGGAAAATTGCATTGGTCCCAGAAAACTTCCGCTATCTTGCATCAATCTTCGGGAGTGGGGTTCTTCATTGCCAAATCCCTAAGAACATTCCAGGTGTCTCCGCAGGTATCATGTACAATATTGCCGACAGTAGTTTTGCCAACCAAGAACGCAAAATGCAAATTTGCAAAGAAATGTCCAGTTGCCAGGTACCTAAAATGGCAGAGTAAATACAGTTTATTAGAATGATGCATATTAACAACAAGTTACTTCCATATTAGAAATAAAAACTAGCTTGGAAAGAGGTGCCTGAGGAAGTGAAGGAAGAAGAGGAGCAGGAGAAAGATGCTGGTGATGTACAGGGACAATTAATATGGTAAACACAATCACACCCACTATTACATGCTAGTATTTATAATTTCAATTCATGTAAAAAGGATCAAATAATGATTTGGATCTCCAAATGACACATATGAGGTAAGAAGAAGAAAAATAGGTATAAAAAGTTACCTCAATGTTATAATGAGTCTTTCAACGGCCGGAATACTCCTTTGGAAACTGGTGTTTTTTTGCTCTAGATGACTAGAGAGCAAGGCTAACAAGTCATCAAAACTGTAAAGAGAAAATATATGGCTATTAGCTACATTGACCATGTAAAAATTGACCATTTTTTATTCTATTTCCATTTTTTTTTTTATTTGCATAGGTTTTTTGAAACACCTCTAGCTATTTGAAGCTAAAAAAGGAAATAGAGTTATGGAAACATGCAAAATATATCTTAGAGCATTTGCAAGCTGACATAAACAAATGTTCTCACCTTCTAATTGACATCCGTGTGTAGTTGAAGAATTTGTCTTCATGAGCAGAGGTCCTTATAAAAAGGACCCAAGACGCCTAACATCAAAGTCGCACAAATTCCTTAGTAAAGTTGAATGAAATAGCATCAAAAATTGCAAAGCAAAGTCACACTTTAAATTGCGCAACTTTGGGGTCACAATATTGGAATCCTAGCCTTAAACAAAGTGTACCTGCATATGACTGCTCAATTATAGACAGATTTGTGGATGGAGAACACTGTTGACTAACTGTTGAGGCTATTGCAATACAAGAGACTTTAAGTTATTTTTTGTCACATTGGACATTAAGTTCACATTTAATTTGCAGATTTTAGTGGAGTAAATATTGTTTGTTACACAGTGAATGATATAAAAGGTATTTAAAGGGAATCTTCACGGCATCTGAGCAAACCAAAAACAGTTTAATTCATTTTTGAATATTCAAAGCAAACGCCCACATCCATCCATGTCCCTATGCTTTATTTTGTTGTGCCCATCTTGAGTAAGAGAAAATGATTCTTGTAGTGTTTACCCCTGCTCCTCTCCTCCCCACCTGGATACTCCTAGGATGTATGACATAGTTTGCCTAGGCAAGAAACCAGGAAGTAATTAAAACAAAGTTCAAAATTAAATATGATATATTTCCCTATCTATTTACTAATGTTAGCAGCATGAAGATTAAAAATTGATTGTGAGTAGTGATGGGCCAAACACCCCCTGGTTCGGTTCACACCAGCATTTCTGAACATGGAAAAAGTTCAAGCCCGATCCACAAACCCTATCAAAGTCTATGGGACCCAAACTTGAAAAATCAAAAGTCCTAATTTTGACGGCTTATATGTAAGTTATTGGCAATAAAAATAGTATGGGGGCTCAGGTACTACACTGGGGGACATGTATCAATGCAAAAAATGTTTTTTAAAAATAATCCTTTCTAAAGGGGCCGTGATTTTAACCACTTCAGCCCCGGAGGATTTTACCCCCTTCCTTACCAGAGCACTTTTTGCGATTTGGCACTGCGTCGCTTTAACTGACAATTGCGTGGTAGTGCGACGTTGCACGCAAACAAAATTAACATCCTTTTTTTCCCACAAATAGAGCTTTATTTTGGTGGTATTTGATCACCTCTGCGGTTTTTATTTTTTGTGCTATAAACAAAAACAGAGCGACAATTTTTAAAAATAACACAATATTTTTTACTTTTTGCTATAATAAATATCCAATTAAAAAAAATAAAATAAAATGTTTTCCTCAGTTTAGGCCAATACGTATTCTTCTACATATTTTTGGTAAAAAAATCGCAGTTAGCGATTATTGATTGGTTTGTGCAAAAGTTATAGCATCTACAAAATAGGGGATAGATTTATGTCATTTTTTTTTTACTAGCAATGGCAGCGATTCGCGTTTTTTTTCATGACTGCGACATTATGGCGGACATGTCGGACACTTTTGACATTTTTGGGACCATTCACATTTACACAGCGATCGGTGCTATAAAATTGCACTGATTACTGTGTAAATGTAACTGGTAGGGAAGGGGTTAACACCAGGGGGTGCTGCAGGGGTTAATATGTTCCCTATGGCAATTATTCTAAGTGTGGGGGGAGGAGACTCAGAGGGGGAGGAGACCGATTGGTGTTCCTCTGTACTGGAACACACCATCGGTCTCCTCTACTCTGACAGCACATGGATCTGTGTTTACATACACAGATCCACGGTCCTGCTGTGTTCCCAGCATTTGCGAGTGCCCGGCGGACAACGCGGCCCCTGGGCACACGCACTGGATCCCGAGCGATGCTGCGGCCGGGAATCAGAGGACGTCATATGACGCCCACCCAGGATGGGAGATCCCATCTGTCGGCATCATATGTCGCCCACAGATGGGATCTCATAGGCTGGAGCTGAAGTGGTTAATGATGCATAAAGTGAAACCATAAAAGTAAAAAAATCCTTTAAATACAGTGCCTGGGTGGTCTCCTTATTCTGCCTGTAAAGTGACACATCTGTACCGTGTAAAGAAGCTGCTGCAGCAAAATTAACGTATACAGTAGCTCACAAAGGTGAGTACACCCCTCACATTTTTATTATTTATTTATATAAATATTTTATTATATATTTTCATGTGACAACACTGAAGAAATTACACTTTGCTACAATGTAAAATAGTGAGTGTACAGCTTGCATAACAATGTAAATTTGCTGTCCCCTCAAAATAACTCAAACATACAACCATTATATCTAAACCGCTGGCAACAGAAGTAAGTATACCCCTAAGTGAAAATGTCGAAATTATGCCCAATTAGCCATTTTCTCTTAAATTTGGTGCTATCGCTCTCACTCTCTCATACTGGCCACTGGAAGTTCAACATTCCACCAAATGGCAAATAACTCTCTGAGGATCTAAAAAAAAGAATTGTTGCTCTACTTAAAGATGGCCTAGGCCAGGGCTCGACAAACCCCGGGCGCCAGGTCACATTTGCGACTAGAATTAGCAACCTGGTGCCTGGGGTGGCATAGCTGGGGTATCTCCGTTTGACAACGCCTCCCACCCCCCCCTCCGGCGTGATCGCGTTGGGCCACGCCAGTAATTGAGGCTGCGGTTTTGCGGCCTTCTGTAGTCCTATGGTTCCTTCTTGCATATGGCGCCCTCTTGTAGTGGCCGTTGATATGACAAGACAACCACCTATGCTAATGGAGCTTCCCCTGCCTGTTTTCCTTCCCATCTCCTTCCCTTTACTTAGAACCCCCAAACATTATATATATTTTTTATTCTAATACCCTAGAGAATAAAATGGCAGTCATTGCAATACTTTCTGTTACACCGTATTTGTGCAGCGGTCTTACAAGCGCACTTTTTATGGGAAAAAAAAAATTTTTTAACCACTTTCCGACCAGCGCACGACGATGTACGTCGACAGAATGGCACGGGCAGGCATATTGGCGTACAGGTACGTCCAATATTCAATGCCGCCCTGCCATCGGGAGCGCGCCGGTGGCGGCGCGCTCCCGCGCTGGTCGGGACCCCCGTGAGTCCGGTCGAGGGACCCGCGGACTCGATCGCCGTGGGCATCCCCGCGATCGTCTCACAGAGCGGCCGAATGGAGGAAATGCCATGTAAACAGCATTTCTCCATTCTGCCTAGCAACTAGTGATGCTGATCTCTGCTCCATGTGATTGGAGCAGAGATCAGTGTTCACAAAACGAAAGCCCAACCCCCCCACAGTTAGTAACACACCCCTAGGAACACTTAACCCCTACACTGCCACCCCTGGTTAACCCCTTCACTGCCAGTGTCATTTACACAGGAATCACTGCATTTATATAGCAGTGATTACTGTATAAATGACAATGGTCCCAAAAATGTGTCAAAAATGTCCGATGGGTCCCCCACAATGTTGCAGTCACAATAAAAATTGCTGATCGCCGCCATTACTAGTAAAAAAAAAAAAATAATAAAAAATTATTAATAAAAATGCTATAAAACTATCCCTATTTTTTAAATGCTATAACTTTTGCGCAAACCAATCAATAATCGCTTATTGCGATTTTTTTTTACCAAAAATATGTAGAAGAATACGTATCAGCCTAAACTGAGGGAAAGAAATGTTTTTTTATATATTTTTGGGGGATATTTAATATAACAAAAAGTAAAAAATAATACGTTTTTTTCAAAATTGCTCTATTTTTGTTTATAGCACAAAAAATAAAAACCGCAGGGGTGATCAAATACCACCAAAAGAAAGCTCTATTTGTGGGAAAAAAAGGACGTCAATTTTGTTTGGGAGCCACGTCGCATGACCGCGCAATTGTCAGTTAAAGCGACGCAGTGCCGAATCGCAAAAAGTGGTCTGGTCTTTGACCAGCAAAATGGTCCGGTCTGCAAGTGGTTAATTAAACAATAAGACAACAGTAAAGTTAGGCCATTTTTTTTATATTGTGAAAGATAATGTTACGCTGAGTAAATTAATACCCAACATGTCACACTTCAAAATTGCGCCAGCTTGTGGAATGGCAACAAACTTTTACCCTTTAAATTCTCCATAGGCGACGTTTAAAAAAATTCCACAGGCTGCATGTTTTGAGTTGCTCTCGCTCTACCGATCACGGCGATACCTCACATGTGTGGTTTGAACACCGTTTTCATATGCAGGCGCTACTCAAGTATGCATATGCTTCTGTATGCGAGCCCGGCGGGATGGGGCGATTTGACGTCGCTTCCGTCCTGCAATGACTTGGAGATGGGGCCATCTTCCCCTCACTGGTCTCCATGTCAGGCCAGGGACAGGTCCGGATCGCCTCCACCGTTACCGGAGGCCACGGTAAGCGGTGAAGGGCACCGGAGTGTGGCGGGGGGGTGTTTTGTCGGTCGTAAAAAAAAAAAACCTGGCTCCAAATTTTTTTAGCTGGCTCCTAGATTCCAAGCAAATTTGTCAAGCCCTGGCCTAGGCTATAAGAAGATTGTCAAGACCCTGAAACTGAGCTGCAGCATGGTGTCCAAGACCTTACAGTGGTTTAACAGGACAGTGTCACTCAGAACAGGCCTCGCCATGGTCGACCAAAGAAGTTGCGTGCATGTGCTCAGCGTCATATTCAGGTTGTCTGGGAAATAGATATGAGTGCTGCCAGCATTGCTGCCGAGGTGGGAGGGATGGAGGGTCAGCCTGTCAGTGCTCAACCATACGCTGCACGCTGCATCAAATTGGTCTGCTGGTTGTCGTCCCAGAAGGAAGCCTCTTCTAAAGCTTATGCACAGGAAAGCTCGTAAACAGTTTTCTGAAGACAAGCAGACTAAGGACAAGGATTACTGGAACCATGTCCTAGTCTGATGAGACCAAGATAAACTTATTTGGTTTATTCAGATGGTGTCAAGTGTGTGTGGCGGCAGCCAGGTGAGGAGTACTAAGACAAGTGTGTCTTGCCTACAGTCAAGCATGGTGGTGGGAGTGTCATGGTCTGGGGCTGCATGAGTGCTGCCAGCACTGGGGAGCTACAGTTCATTGGGGGAACCATGAAAGCCAACATGTACTGTAACATACTGAAGCAGAGCATGATCCCCTTCCTTCGGAGACTGGGCCGTAGGGCGGTATTTCAACATGATAACGACCCCAAACACACCTCCAAGACAACCACTGCCTTGTTAAAGAAGCTGAGTGTAAAGATGATGGACTGGCCAAGACCTAAACCATATTGAGCATCTTTGGGGCATCCTCAAACGGAAAGTGGAGGAGCGTAAGGTCTCTAGCATCCACTAGCTCCATGATGTCGTCAGTGGAAGAGGACTTCAGTGGCAACCTGTGAAGCTCTGGTGAACTCCATGCCCAAGAGGGTTATGTCAGTGCTGGAAAATAATGGTGGCCACACAAAATATTGACACTTTGGGCCCAATTTGGACATTTTAACTTAGGGGTGTACTCACTTTTGTTGCCAGCGGTTTAGGCATTGATGGCTGTGTGTTGAGTTATTTTGAGGGGACAGCACATTTACACTGTTAAGCTGTAAACTCTCTACTTTACATTGTAGCAAAGTGTAATTTCTTCAGTGTTGTCACATGAAAAGATAAAATAACATATTTACAAAAATGTGAGGGATGTACTCACTTTTGTGAGATACTGTATAAAGATAAAAAAGTTACATTTAAATTGATTATTGCCAGCAATACCAAAATGTGAAAAAAACGTGTGTTTGGCCCATTTGGTCAGGTATGGATTTTAAGGCGAACCCCACACCAAAATTAAAATAAAAAAAATGGTGGAGGCCCCCCCCATAAATCCATACCAGACCCTTAGGTCTGGTATGCATTTTTAGGAGAACCCGCACCCCAAAATGTAAAAAAAAAATAGCTTGAGGTTCCCCCCAAAATCCATACCAGACCCTTATCCGAGCATGGAGCCTGGCAGGCCAGGAAAAGGGGGTGGATGAGCGAGCGGCCCCCTCCTGAACCATACAAGGCCACATGCCCTCAACCCCAAAGCATCTTGTCCCCTTGTTAATGGGGACAAGGACCTCTTTCCCACAGCCCTGGGCAGTGCTTGTGTGGGTCTACAGGCAGGGGGCATATCAGAATCTGGAAGCCCCATTTAACAAGGGAGTTCCCAGATCCTGGCCTCCTATGTCAATGTAATTTATTAAAAATGGTGTCAAAAAGAAATATATACACACAGTTTTTGATCATTCATTTATTAAAAAAACGATGTCCCCAATGTAGATTCATTGTCAATAAGCACTGATAAGCACTCTGCCCGCAGACCCCCAAAACTACCTCCCAGGGTTGTGGGGAAGAGGCCCTTGTCTCCATCCATAATAGGTGACAGAAAATATATATTCCATATAAACAAAAAAAATGTGTTTCACAACTAAATACAGTCCATATAAAACTAAAAAGGTGCTTCACAACTAATGTGCAAAATCGCAGGGAATGCTTCACATCTGGTGTGTAAAACGTGCAGAGAAAAAAATTTGCAGACATTTTTTTTCAAGCGTACCAAGACACCCCCACATGTGTCCCCACTCACCAAATCACAATGACACCCAGCTTTTTAGTCTGGGAGTCAATACAGGCTTAGAATGATATCCAGAAAATGACAAAGGATGGCAGGTTCACTGATGAGATGATAGACGAATCTTCAACGTAAATACTCAGCCATACAAAACAGGTACCCAGAAAGGAAGAAAAAAAGGGGGACCAATAGTGAAGTATGCTAAGAAAGCAAATTTATTGCGCTTAAAGGATGTACTTACAAAAGTACGCTAAAAACAGGCATTGGAATTGTAAGAATTTGCCGCGAACACCATTAGGAGCGTTCCTACGAGACCGGAAGTGATGTCAGTGCCAGAAGTGAGTCACGTCAATGCATTTCGCCCTCCCACAGGGCATCATCAAAGGACCTCTGACGCCCTGTGGAAGGGCGAAATGCATTGAGGTGACTCACTTCTGGAACTGACATCACTTCCGGTCTTGTAGGAACGCTCCTAATGGTGTTTGCTGCATCTTCTTACAATTCCAATGCCTGTTTTTAGCTTACTTTTGTAAGTATATCCTTTAAGCGCAATAAATTTGCTTTCTTAGCATACTTCACTATTGGTCCCCCTTTTTTATTCCTTTCTGGGTACCTGTTTTGTATGGCTGAGTATTTACGTTGAAGATTCGTCTATCATCTCATCAGTGAACCTGCCATCCTTTGTCATTTTCTGGATATCGTTCTAAGCCTGTATTGACTCCCAGGCTAAAAAGTTGGGTGTCATTGTGATTTGGTGAGTGGGGACACATGTGGGGGTGTCTTGGTATGTCTTAAAAAAAATGTCTGCACATTTTTTTCTCTGCACTTTTTGCACACCAGATGTGAAGCATTCCCTGCGATTTTGCACATTAGTTGTGAAGCACCTTTTTAGTTTTATATGGACTGTATTTTGTTGTGAAACATTTTTTTTCGTTTATATGGACTATATATTTTTTATTAACTATTTCGGGTGGAACTCCGCTTTAAAATATTAAGAAATCCAGCAAATCCAGTCCGTTGCAGTGGGACTGTCCTCAGTATGTCAGATAGCAGGCCACATCATAGACATCATAGATTAAGGAAAAGCAAGACCTAGCTTACTCAAAAACCTGGACAGCTAATGCTAAGGAGGTTCATGGATAGTCTGAGGTGAACAAGTAATTGAAGGCGGGCAGGGGACTGAGACCAAAAAAATGTGGATTTACAAAGCACTGCAAATGCATGAGCAACAGCGGAAAGTCACTTGCCCTAGGTTGAAAAAGGAGGGAGAAATACGAGGAAAGTGTGCACGCACTGGGATAAGTTCAGTTCTCAGTTTCTTCAACCCTAATTGTTACAAAATGACTGTGGTGGGAAATTTAAAATGTCCTCCCAATAGTACTAATTATGACTTAGCTCCCAGTGCTTTAGCCCAACCACCATACTCACTGCGAGAGCACTCAGACTTGATCACACCAGAGTCTAAGCCCCCATACACAGGGTCGGAGATTCCGACAACCAAATCCGTCTGAGTTACTCTGACGGATTAATTCCGGAAGAGGTCCGGAAGTGATGTTGCATACACACGGTCGGACTCAGTTGTCGGAAAATCCAATTGTACATAACGTGATGACGTTATTTCGTTACGATGGGACTACGTTCAGGCTAGTAGCCAATAGCTTTGGTCTAGGAATTTAATCTGAGCATGCATGGCACTTTGTCCATCGGAGCAGGCTACACATGATCGGAGTATGTCCGATCGGAGCATTTTGTCGGAAAATTTTACTGGCAAGTTGGAAAAGTTGGTCCGTCGGATATTCCGACGGAAACAGTCCGATGGATAGACCACACACATTCGGAATATCCGACAAAACGGTCCGATAGGAAACATTCCGTCGGAATCTCCGACCGTGTGTACAAGGGCTAAGAATTACTATCTTTCTGCGTCCCTCACTGGTTGATAAAGCAATATATCTCTTTTTGAATGTAAATTGTATTTAAAGATAAGTTCATGTTTCACAAACAAAATAATAAATGCACATTTTTTTGCAGGTAAAAAAATTTGCATTTATATTTATTTATTTTTTACTGGGGCCTGCAGAGCATTGCACCCATAATCAGCAGATGGTGCATTGTCAGACTCCTCTAGCTTTGTGCCATATTCCTGTATAGGCTTTCAGTTGCAAAGCTAGAAGAATGAATAGACTATGAGCGTGCTGAGCAGCATGCTCACAACCATTCAAATTACAAGTACGTCTTCCAAGGTAGCTTTTTTATTTAGAGAACTCTGTTTATAAATGATGCTGCTGTGTGGGCGGAGCCCCGCAGAGTTGTGCTGTCTTCAAAATGTGCCAGTGGTTGTGCGGAGAAGATCGCCCATCTGCTGTCACAGAGAGGACAGAACTGGTGGCGGGTGCATAAGAGCAAGTTACATGTTACTTCCTAAACACGGGTGTAACACAGGCTCCTAAAAGTGAACATATCCTTTAAAACCTTACATGTGGTGGCTGCATTATTGCTTACTTTCTTCAGGCTTTTTTCCCTTTATTTTCACTTGCCAGTAATACGCTTCCTGTCTTAGGGTGACAATGATCACTTATGGTGCAGTATCTATACAGGAGCGTTGTTGTCACCCTAGGCTGCTGTCTTAATTTTGTGGACTACAAACCTCTCCATAATATAGAAGTTTGGGTTCTGCAGTCCTCAGAGATAGCTGGAAACAATGTAACAGATACCAGTGCAGCAGAGGTAGAGAAGGAAGTTATCAGCTGACAAGATTTCTGGCAAAAATCAACAAGAATTTTTTTTTTACTTGCAAACAGACATAACAAAATGCGTTCAATTATATATATTTACAAGACCGAGAGAAGTTCAATGTTAGGGTTTACAAACCTTTTAAGCATTTTTTTATTTATGTTTTGCTTTTTATACTGTATATATTTCGATTGGATTAGATATTTGTCATGTACATGGCAAATTGTTGCTGCAATACTTTTGGAAACTATTGCACTATACTCATAAATAAACAAGTGACAATTCAAAGGTACCACAATGCCTTAATAATAAATTCATTGACATAGCTTTACTTTATTTTTTTAAATGTTTTAACACTCAAAAATTTGATCTGGCTTATATGTTAACCATCAAGGCTAAATACATATTTTTGTAAGCAGTGAAAAATTACACAGAAAATATATGGCACAGTATTCACCCAAGAAATCTTTAATCAAAGGCATACACCAATGCGATTTACAGTGAAAAAAATAATAATAACAAAATGACCCTTCTGCATCAGTGTATACAATCTGGCGCCAAACAGCTGACTATTATGGGAAAAAAAAATATTTTGCTCCAAAGTCAAAGAACATGAATCTTTTGGCACCACAATTTCAACTGTTAATTATTAAGCTTGATAAACATAATCTCTAATAAACTATTTACTTAAATAATTGCATGGTGCAAAAATGAGCTGCGGTTGCCTGGGTCAACCGTAAAGCATTTTGGCCCCGTTATAGAAAACTTTTTTGCTACAATGCTTTCAACATGTAGCTGTCTAAATTTCGTAAAGTGGAGAATAAACAATATTTTCCAGCTGTTTTTTCTGCTTTTGTTGCCATTTAACGTCAACTATACATTGTTATTATTCAAAGACCCTTCAAAAAATTCTTGAAGGAGATACAATGTGTTTTCTGACACTGGACATCCATTACATAGCTTCAAACTCATCGATTCTCTGTTTTGTGTTGCCCTGTCGGATCTGCCGCAGAGTCTTGTACTTGTCGCGGCCCACTCGCATATTCTCTGTGTGCAACAAGTCATTGTGAGTTTTCTTGGTATCATCTCGTGCTTGAGACAATTCACTTGTCAAAGCCTGTAATGAAGAAAGACAAACATTCGTAGTACATCTAAGTGCTAAAAAATAAAATAAAACTTTGATAGCAAAAACACACTTTTGTAGTGCCATTTCTTTGTAGTGTTAGCATGCAGCCAATGCATGGTAACACACTACTGTGCATTGTGGTACACTGTGTAACAAACATGGCTGCATATCCATTTTTGTGTCCACTGTTGTGCATTTGCAACTTATTTACAATGAATACACTAAATAACACAACACACACATGATGTGACAAAATGCACATTAAAACTTGTGCATTAACACACATGTATGTCAAAGAACGTATGTACAGTGCCTTGAATAAATTCTCGGATTACTGGCATCTTAAAGGTGCCAGTTGTAAAAAATAAAGTACTCAAAAACGCTGATCTCTCCATAAGAGTACCTGTCAATGTCTATTACTGTCACAAGGGATGTTTACATTCCTTGTGACACCAATAACAGTGATAAAAAAGCAAAAAAAATGTAAAAGGACAGTGTAATTTTTTTTTTAAATGTACAAAATATCGGCAAATTGGGTATCGGCAGGAGAGGTGGCCGAAATATCGGTATCGTATCAGCACCAAAAATATTAGTCGATCCCTAATTCATACCCCTTGAAATTTGCCACATTTTGTCATGTTACAACCAAAAACGTAAATGTATTTTATTGGTATTTTGTGTGATAGGCCAACACAGTGGCACATAATTGTAAAGTGAAGGAAAATGATAAAAGGTTTTCAATTTTTTTTTTTACAAATAAATATGTGAAAAGTGTGCATTTGTATTCAGCCCTCCTGATTTAATACTTTGTAGAACCACCTTTTGCTGCAATTACAGCTGCAAGTCTTTTTGGGTATATCTCTAATTGCACATCTAAAGAGTGAGATTTTTGCCCATTCTTTTTTGCAAAATAACCCAAGCTCTGTCAGAGAGCATCTGTGAACAGCACTTTTTATGTTTTGTCACAGATTCTCAATTGGATTTAGGTCTGGACTTTGACTGGGCCATTCTAACACATGAATAATATTTGATCTAAACCATTCCATTGTAGCTCTGGCTGTATGTTTAGAGTCGTTGTACTGCTGCAAGGTGAACCTCCGCCCCAGTCTCAAGTCTTTTGCAGGCTGTTAACAGATTGCCCTGTATTTTTGCGCCATCCATCTTCCCATCAACTCTGACCAGCTTCCCTCTCCCTGCTGAAGAAAAGCATCCCCACAACATGATGCTGCCACCACCAAGTTTAACGTTGGGGATGGTCTGTTCAGGGTGATAGTGCAGTGTTATTTTTCCACCACACATAACGTTTTGCTTTTAGGCCAAAAAGTACAATTTTGGTCTCATCTGACCAGAGCAGCTTCTTCGACATGTTTGCTGTGTCCCCCACATGGCTTCCCGCAAACTGCAAGCGGGACTTCTTATGGCTTTCTTTCAACAATGGCTTTCTTCTTGCCGCTCTTCCATAAAGGTCAGATCTGTGGAGTGCACGACTAATAGTTGTCCTGTGGATCGATTCTTCCACCTAAGCTGTGGATCTCTGCAGCTCCTACAGAGTTACCATGGGCCTCTTGGCTGCTTATCTGGTCAATGCTCCCCATGCCCGGCCAGCCAGTCTAGGTGGAAAGCCATGACTTGGTAGGTTTGCAGTTGTGCCATACTCATTCTATTTTCAGATGATGGATTGAATAATGCTTCGTGAGATGTTCAACGCATGGGATATTTTTTTTATAACCTAACCCTGCTTTAAACTCCACAACATTATCCCTGACCTGTCTGGTGTGTTCCTTTGACTTCATGATGCTGTTTATTCAAGTTTTTCTAACAAACCTGAGTGCTTCACAGAACAGCTGTATTTATACTGAGATTAAATTACACACAGGTGGACTCTATTTATTAGGTGACTTCTGAATGAAATTGGCTCCAATTGAGTAAAGTAAAGGGGGCTGAAAACAAATCCATGCCACACTTTTCACATATTTGTAAAGAAAATTGAAAAACATTTATCGCTTTCCTTCTATTTTACAATTATGTGCCACTTTGGGTTAGTCTATCACATAAAATTCCCAATAAAATACATTTAAGTTTTTAAGTATTTTATTTAGTCATAACATGACAAAATGTGGATAATTTCAAGGGGCACTGTATTAAGTACTCTACAGTTATAGCCTAAATTATAGAGTAATTAATTTCAACTTGTATACAGCTCTTTCTTGTAATCATGGAAATCACAGAAAATCAGAATTTTGAGGGGAAGCCACAAAATAAGTGTGGAAAGCAACAAAATAGGCAGTCACATATAAAAGACTATATATTTCTTTAAAACAACTAACCCCCGGACTAAAACTACAGTAATATATTTTAGTTGTAAGCAATACATAAATACATGTGCATATTGTAATCTCACCATTAGCTGCCTCTGTACACGTTCGTTTTTCTCTGCTTCTGTAATGCGCGACTCCTCCTTGCGGTCATCATGAAAGTTTTCATATGTGAATTCTGCACTGAACTCCACTCCATCTTCTGGCAGGTGCTCATTCACGTATTCTCTGATGGGCACATTGACGGGCACATATGCAGGTGGAGGTGGAGGAGGGGGCAGTGGAGGGGTGCTCATGACTATTTGTAGCTCTTCCTTAGTTCTCAGGAGGTCACTCTGAGCTTCCCTTGCCTGTTTACAAAGAAAACAAAAAACATTAATTACAGTGTACTTCAACCAAAGCACACTTAATAAAAAAACATTGGAGACTTATGTGAAGATATAAATATAGAAATAAAGGAATAAAATGTAACTGGAATAGCAATCTATATATGTCACTATATTACCAAAGCTAGCGGTTGCCAGAGTCTTTTCACAGATGAAAACACATGGCAAGACACATGTGTATCAAAGATATATAGGAAAATTAGTATGAAATGTACTGTATATACTACCTATAGCAACCACAGTTCTTTGGCGAAATAAGATTGAAAAGGGAATACAAAAAATGTGCAGTGACCCCTTGTAACCAATCAGAAACAATCTTTTAGCTAACTACACTGAAGTATTATAGTTTTTTGCACATTAACATTCCAATTTCTACATTAATTAAATGAACCCGTCTTCAGACACTTGAGAATGAGGCAGGATTAATTGATCTTAGCAACATCTCCACTTTTGCAGCAGCTTTCTAAAATTAACAGCAATAGTTTCAAAGCTTATCCTATAATGCAAACATATGCATGTTTTCTATAGCTATGTGGATGTGGATTTGTGAAAAAATTCAACATATGGTAAATATATTCAAATGACTAACAAGGGTTATAATGCCAATATTTATAACGTAAACCACGTACAAATATTGTGCTTTCATTTTTTAGAAACATATGTAAGTCTAACAAATGTTTGAAATGTGGTATAACTACCAAATGATCAGGTAAAATAGTACAAACTATAGCAAAGTAAACATCTAAAAAAGCACAATGGTGTAGTGGCTAGCGCTCTCACCTAGCAGTAAGAAGGGTTGCTGGTTCAAATCCCAACCACGACACTACCTGCCTGGAGTTTGCATGTTTTCCCTGTGACCATGTGGGTTTCTTCCCACACTCCAAAGACATGCAGGTAGGTCAATTGGCTTCTGTCCAAAATTGATCCTAGTATATGAATGGGGACCTTGGATTGTGGGCTCCTTAAGGGTAGGGACTGATGTGAGTGTGCAATGTACAGGGATAGGGACAATTGTAGACACTCACTCAGGTTGGACTGGTGTCTTTATTCAACCTTACTAATTATGTATGTAACTACCTTTCATTGCCCATTTCGCCCCCCCATTCTTTTTTTCTCTTACCCTCTATCCACTTTTTCTTTCACTTATTTCGACCCATTTTTTGATCCACCATTTAGGGATATCACCCTGGGCGTAGAGATGGTTTTGCTACTGCACACCCACATATGAAGACTCTAACTCCTCTATATTATATTTGGGAACCCTATTGTTTTCTGTGTGTCTAGTTGATCATACCCTGTTTCCCCTAAAATAAGACCTAGCGTGATTGTCGACGATGGCTGCAATATAAACCCTACCCCCCAAATAAGCCTAAAGTCCTTCTATGTCTTATTCTCAGGGTAGGGCTTATTTTCGGGGAAAGAGGGTGTGGCTTATTTGGGGGGTAGGGCTTATATTGCAGCCATCACCGACACTCACGCTAGGTCTTATTTTAGGGGAAACAGGGTATGTATTTTGTTAGTTTCTGAAACAAGGATAAACAAGGATTGCTGTCCTTCCTCTTTCTTTTTTATGCTCTGACTAAAATGTTCTGGTTATTACTGGACTTAAAGCATTACTTATATGTACGAGTACGCACAAGTTTGCCTTCTATGGATATGTTTGTACCTTTTGGCTCATCATGGACATTATTCTTTTGTACCTCAATATTTTGAAAACGTAATAAAAAGAGATTAAACATAAATAAGCACAAAGTATTATTATTATTGCTACTATACAGACTTTTCTTAGAATAAGCAGATAAATGTATTCGTAATTATTTGTTAGACATGTTCAGTAAGATATAAAAGAAAGTGTGAGTACATACCCTTAACTGCCATTCGCCCACCTCATCTTCTTTGGCTCTCTTTGCTTCTTCCAGAAGGGTAATTCTATTTGTATACTCTGCAAGCTCTAAGGCCTATGGGAGAAGAAAAATAGTGTGAGAATACAGAATTCTGTGTTTTAGGTCGGATGCAGATTTTTTTTCGTAATATGAACACATACATTCATACACACTTTCCAAAAACATTATATTTATACATTTATAGACATGTAGAAAAAAGAAGCACAATCTGAGCGTCAGGATCTTTTTTTTGTGTCCTCATATTCTCACGGTTGTAATATCCTGTACTGTTATTTTGTAGGGCCCCAGAACAATGACAAGACAGGACCCCACTACAAAACAGGTGTGCACTACATGGCAGCAAATCCTCATAGTGCCCTCTAGGTGGCAGTAAATCCTCAAAATGCAAGGCTAAAAGTAACCCTTCTAAAGAGAATATGAGGACACTGAGCAGGCTGTAAGAAGCTGTGTTTTTGTAGGTAGATTGAGCGCTACCATACTGAAATTGGGAACTCACCAACTGCTCCTGGCTCTTCATCTGATCAACAGCTTGTCTCTCCAGCTCTTCTTTGGCACGGAGAGCAGCAATGCGTTCTGCCTCCAATCTTTCTGCTTCAAACTGAGCTCTTTTCCTTTCTTCCTCCAGCTCATGGGCTTTTCTTATCTGTTCAGATAATTCTGTTTAACAGAAGCACAAACTATATTGGTAAGGGTGTATTTCAAACAGTGCAGATGCGAGAAAGAACTTTTGCATTTTCTAATAGACTGAGCCACTCTATAACATATCACTCTGAAAAGCCAATTTTACAAGTTCTGCAACAGATTATCCAAAGCATCAAGGTAGTTTGGAACATTTCTTCTGCTAAGCTACAGGCCTGATAGTTATGGGGTCTTGTTCCCCTCAGCTCCTTCAAACTTGTAGAGTTATTGAACAAGAATGTGTGGACATGTGAAAGGTAGTTTGTTATGTGCGATAATGCAAGAAAGGGTTATCTTTGTCACAGCAAGATTGTTTTGACTAAGCAATGAGATTGTCTTCTGGAAATTCCCAGGAGTTTGGATGTCTAGAGGATTACATACGTACATAAGTGGGTTTGACTGGTATTAATGATGGGTTTGTACTGGGTTATTCAGCTTCTTTGTATCAGTGGTTAAAATTATATAAATTCTAACACACACCTGTATGACAAAAGCTGTGTCTTTTTGAATCCAATAAAATTATAGGATTTTAATAAGTTAGTGAGATGCATATGTTCATTTACTTTTAAAAACTGGGATAGAGGTCTAAAAGAAATTGGGGAAAGGAGTATGTTTCATGTTAACTGCTTTCTTCACTGCAGTCTGGCTGGTCACTGTTTGCAACAATAATTATTTTACTTTTCTCTTGTTTTTAGGGTGGGGGTCCAGTATAAATAAAAATCTTTCTCTATCCCCTAATAGCAGAGCTATTTAACTTAACAGAACAAGAAGAGGACTAACTGAGAATACCATGATAGGGCCAGCTGTAGGATTTTCTGACTGAGACCGGCATCTGCCTAGGCCTGAACATCCACCTGGTAAAATTTAGCAAATGTAGAATCGCAGCCAGGTCCCCACTGTGCATGCCTGAGATTGTATGGTGCAGTAAGACTGTCCCACAGCCTCTCAATGTGTCCAAGAATGCTGCAGGTAGGTAAAGGGGCAGGACAAGAGATGTTATTCTTGTCTAGATGAGAACTGAGGAAGTGGAAGCTGGTACCTGTCAAAAAGTTACCCACTCCCCATTAAAAAAAAAATCCCTTAAATGTGTTAGGAGTGGTGGTGAGGAGGATGATTAGCGAGTGGCACTTTCACTTTTGAGTGAAGGTCTGCTTTAAGGATACTGTTGTCATCTGAAAGAGGAGGACAGTAAGGGACAAGGTCCTCTGAGCATCTTTTAAATTACATGTTGCACTGCTTATTGGTAAGCAACTAGTGAGTGATACTGATGAGGGTCATAGGTGGCCAGAGGTGATCAAGTCGCCGAAGGCAAACAGCGTAACAATACTATATGATCCATGATGTGCTTAAAATCAGCAGTAGTAGCAGCAGCAGGAAGATGCTTTTTTTATAAATCAAAAGCCAGGAAAGGAGTGTGTACACACAATACTCCACCTAGTGGATTGAAGGAGCACTCAGTTTACTCAAACATGACTGTAAAATAAGGTAGGAAATGTAAAATCGCACCCAACTGTCAAAACTGTGAGGAATCTGGCATTACTGCATCCCAACCAGCCATTAAATGGGTTGGGAAAGACTTTACATTAAAAAGCTGTGACATGGCTCTACAACTGGAAAGGACTGTGTGCGTTACTAATGTAGCAGGTGCCCTTCATATCCCGCTGCCTGGATAAGCTGGCCAAGATTCTTCTGTGAGGGAGAAAAGGGCCTGTCAGTTTCTGAGGGGGATATTTCCAACCTCTTTTTTTCTCCTCATGGAGACACACAGGGCTGCTCACTCTGCATCCTCCCGTGTCCCTATTGGCAGGCGGAGGAAAGCCAAGGACAGGAACAATTACAGGAGCAAATCAGAAGGACTTCAACAAGCAGCTGCTGCAAAGAATTCTGGAATGTGTAGTGCCCATCTAAAACGGCCCCATAGCTTTCTATGGGGACAGAAATACAAGAGCCAGCCTAATCTAGGAAGCAGGGAGCTAGATTCAATCTTGCTGATCTGTGGGGATTTAGACTACATGAGTCTGAGGAAGAGATTATACCTAGAGAAGAGGGTCTGCCTCCCAGGTCAGTCCACGACATGATTTTAGGCATCCACAGCTGATCGGTTCTAATGTGAGGTGACCAATTGAGCCACTAGAAGAGCCTGCCTGTTCCAGGATGTTCATTTGGGCCTTCACCGCAGGACTGGGTGAGAGGGCTTTTTGCACATTTGCAGGAAACAAGGACACTGCACACAGATAGAGTTGTATGGACACTGTATACAGACATCACTGCTCTTAGTCACATTGCTGACACCTGTACTGCTGCAGGATGCACGGCCATTAGGATACAGACACACTATATACAAACGCCATTTTACTTTCATCTTGCTGAGGAAGATCATGCAATGTCATTTGATAATCTGTGCCAGTTGTATTGTTTGGCCCTGCTATTCAGGAATTTAAGTGCACCAATGAGAGTGGCTAGCTGAAGATACAAATTCTCATCTATCTTCAAAGGGACTAAAGTGCCATATGCACACACACATACTCGGGCTCTGTATATGCAGTGGGTGTGCAGGACAGTTTATCTGGGAAGCTAAGCCATTAAATATTGATTTGAATACAGTGTTTGTAGTTGGGCCTGTGGTGTCAGAGCCACATATGAGTAGATGCAACCAATTTGATATAAACTGTTATGCCATTTCTGTCTGTCGCTGCTATTGGGGACATTCTCAGGTTTGGAATCCCCTGAAAGCAGCCTGTATATAAAGAGCTATATTGTTCTTAATTTCAGTTATTGCTCTCCAGTTGATTATATAGATATACACACTGTTTGTTACTTCCCCACAGAAATATTGCAGTAAAGACAATTTATGTGTTTTATCATAATGTGTGTGTTTCTCATTGGTCCTTGCACTATTGCCAGGTGTGCCAGAGTGGACTGAGACTGTTATTGGGGTTGAGAGGCAGAGTAAGGGGCTGAACAAACTTAAGTGTCTCCTCCGGGGGGAAGCGCTATACTAATGCCCCATACACACGAGCAGATTTTACATTGGAAAAAACTTGGATGGCTTTTCCGACGGAATCCCACTCAAGCTTGGCATGCATACACACGGTCACACAAAAGTTCTCTGAGATTTCGACCGTCAAGAACACAGTGATGTACAACACTACGACGAGCAGAGAAAACTAAGTTCAATGCTTCCCAGTATGCGCAGGAATTTTACGCGTCGGAATTGTTACAGACGATCAGAATTTCCGATTGGAACTTTTTCCATCGGAAAAATAAAGAACCTGCTCTCATTCTTTTGCTGGCAGAAATTCCGCCAGCAAAAGTCCAATGGAGCATACACATGGCCAAAAGCTCTTATCGGACTT
Organism: Lithobates pipiens; assembly: GCF_037356315.1. Lineage (NCBI taxonomy): Eukaryota > Metazoa > Chordata > Amphibia > Anura > Ranidae > Lithobates > Lithobates pipiens. The sequence goes on along the minus strand of NW_027507758.1, from coordinate 240,922,955 downwards.
TTGCTGGCAGGATTTCCAATTGTCTGTATAGGGCTTAATACAACACATGAAAGACTGAGAAATGCCATAAAGCTGTGTCCATTCCCCAGAATATATTAACCACAATCAGGCTCACTGAGGGAGTAAGACTGCAGAGATTGGTTCACAACAAAAGCTGTGCCATGGCTCTGGACCTGGAGTGGCTAACTGACACAGTACACAATGGTCTGAAAGGTGCAACAATGCACAGTGCAGTGTCTGAATGTGGCACACAAGATTATCTGTGCAACATCCAAAGGTTTACTCACACAGGGAGTCATCAGAAACTGAGTAATGCCCCGTACACACGAGCGGACTTTTCGACATCCAAACTCCGACGGACTGAGTCCGGCGGACTATCCGCTCGTGTGTGGGCTGCAACGGACTTTAGCTTCGCAAAAGTCTGACGGACTTTAGAAATGAAGCATGCTTCAAATTTTCCCGACGGAACTCCGCCGGACCCGGTCCCCTTCGAAAAATTCGCTCGTGTGTGTGCTACTCCGACGGACTAAAACCGACGCTAGGGCAGCTATTGGCTACTGTCTATGAACTTCCTACGTCGAATCCAGTCGTACGTCATCACGTTCGACTCCGTCGGAGTTTGGTGTGATGGTGTGTGGTCAAGTCCGTTCGGTCGAAAAGTCCGCCAGAACTCCGGCGGAACTCCGCTAGAACTCCGTCGGAAGTCTGTCAGACTTAATCCCTCTCGTGTGTACGGGGCATTAGATCAAAAAACAGTACCACGGCTCTGGAGAGCGCTCTGCGGCAGACCCAATACACAAAGCACCACAATAATGCAGAGCTCAGTGCCTGAAGGTCACATTCCAGGCTGTCTTCGCCCCAACCAGGGGCTTAGTCACAGAATGAGACTTCAGAGACTGGTCATGGTCTGAGCCTAGCTCAGCAGCATGTAGATGAATCCTTGATTGAAACAACAATAAAAAAAAGAAAAGAAAAGAAAAATATGGCTAGTAAAACTGGTTAAGTTTTGCTCATTAGAGAATAGACATCCATAATCCAAGCACATTTGCAGAAAAACACAAGCATGCTGGGTGTTGAATAGGGTTATAACTGACTGGCCAATGTTTTTTTTTGTTTGCTGCTCCTATAGGTGGAAGTGTGACCCAACTGAATCCTGTGTCCCTTAATGGATGAGAAAAATGTTTTGACTGGACATACACTTTAACAAGTGTTTAAGATGTTGAAAACTGTAAGGACTGACCAAAGAAAACAACTTTTATAGCATAAAGTGTGATAAATCCTGATTGGTAATGTGTGCATTACCTTTCTCTGCTCTCTTAGTCTTCTCTTCATATTCATGCAACCTGAACATGAGTTCCTCCTTTTCTCTTATCATTTGCTCCTTCTCTTTCTCCACCGCTTCCCTCTTTTTCTTCTCATTTTCAAGTTGTTGCCTGTGTAAAACACAATAAAGAGGGGACATCACTATTATTATTATGCAAGATTTATATAGCGCCAACAGTTTTTGCAGCTCTTTACAATATAGAGAAAGACAATACAGTAACAACACAATAAATTAGAATAGGGTTAAAAGGGCCCTGCTCACAAGAGTTTACAATCTAATAGGACGGGGCAAGTCATACAAAAAGATTATAACTGGGGGGGCGAGCTGATGGAAGTGATAACATTTCAGTTCATTGGAGGCGTGATAGGCTTCCCTGAAGGATTGCCTAAAGGTAGCCAAAGTAGGAGATATCTAGACAGATTGAAGTAGAGAGTTTCAAAGGATGGGAGAGACTCTGGAGAAGTCCTGGAGGAGATGAGTATGGGAGGAGGAGACAAGGGATCTTGAGTGTGGGAGGTCTTGAGAGGAGCAGAGAGGACGGTTTAGGTCAGGGATATGCAATTAGTGGACCTCCAGCTGTTGCAAAACTACAAGTCCCATCATGCCTCTGCCTCTGGGTGTCATGCTTGTGGCTGTCAGAGTCTTGCTATGCCTCATGGGACTTGTAGTTTTGCAACAGCTGGAGGTCCGCTAATTGCATATCTCTGGTTTAGGTGATAGTTGGAGATAAGATTGGTGTTGTAGCTCGGGGGAGATGTTGTGAATGGCTTTGCATGTTGTTGTTAGTATTTTGACTTTAATTAGCTGGGCAATTGGAAGCCAGTGGAGGGATTGGCAAAGAGGGGTGGCGGACACTGAGAAGTTGCTAAGGTAGAGAAGTCCGGCAGCAGCATTCATGTTAGACTGAAGAGGCACAGTTTATGGAGAGGTAGGTCTATGAGAAGGGAGTTGCAATAGTCAAGACGAGAGATAAGGGAGTGAATAAATAGCTTGGTGGTTTCATTATTTAAAATAAGGCGAATTTTAGAGATGTTACATAGATGAAGTCTACAAGATTTTGACAGTGATTGGATTTGGGACAGAAAGGACAGGTCAGAGTCTAGGATTACACCCAGTACCCTGGTGTGAGGGGAGAGACTGATAGTAGCATTATTGATCGGTTTTATTGCTCGGTTTTAAAGAGATTTAGTTAAAGGAAGTGGTGCCACATCCATGTTGAAATGTCAGTTAGTAAGTTATTAATGCGAGAGGAGACCGAAGGGATGAGGTTAGAAGCGAAGATAGATAGATTTGAGTGTCATCGGCGTAGAGGTAGTGGAAGCCATTTGAGTTTATCAAGTGACCAAGGGAAGAGGTGTAGATAGAGAAGACAAGGAGTCCAAGGACAGAGCTTTGGGGGACCCATACAGAAAGATAAAGTGGAGAGGAGGAAACAGAATTATAGATAACATTGAAGGAGTGCTGTGATAGCTAAGAGGAGATCCAGGATAGAGCAGAATCTTGGAGGCCAAGGCAGTGGAGTTTATTGAGAAGGAGTGGGTGGTCAACAGTATCTAAGGCTACAGAGAGGTCTAGATCGTAAATCATTAGTGAGTTTTAGTAGAGCAGTTTCTGTGGAGTGCTGCAAGTGAAAGCCAGACTGTAGAATGGGGATAGTAAGGTGCCAGTAGAGAGTGAAGATGTGAGAGAGAATAAGATAGAAGAAGAGGGTGACAGTAGTAGTTGCGAGGGAACAGGGTCTAGGGGACAATTGGTTATGTGTGCATCTGAGAAATGTTTGGTAACCTCTTCAGTAGTGGTCAGTTTAAAGAGGAAAGTGTTGCTTGTGCTAAATTCACATACTACTGTATATTGCTACAGTAGAAGAAAAACTTGTTTCAGGATTCATGCACACGGCTGTTCAGGGGTCTTATAGTGTGCTGAATAATCCCTCCCCTGGAACCTGCAACCGCCATGTACAGCTGCCCACTTATATGAATTAGAAGAGGCGGCTGTATGCGGTTATGCGCTGGGGTTGTGTAAAACACTTTCATGCGCACAGGAATGTATGCTTGAATGTACACCATCTGTGGTCAGAGCACATGTCTGCTTCGATCCGTGTTTTCAAGTAGTAGGAATGTGTTAGTGGTAGGTTATGACATTGGTAGCAGTTCTCTGGGAAGATGTTGTAATGTTTGCAGAGGCGTGTTTCTCTGGACATGATATTCTGTTTTTCTCATGTTTACAATCGATATACCCAGTAGACTAATGCCGCGTACACACGTAGCCGACTATCCGGCGGACTTAGTCTGGTGGACTTCCCGCCGGACTTTCCGAACGGGCTACTTGCCCACACACGGCACTTTTTTAGCGGACTAATACGGCGTACTAAGTCCGCCGGACTATCCGCCGTACTTTTATAATGAACGGACTCGCCCACACATGCGGAGGAAAGTCCGCTCATTTTGAGCACGTCTCCAGGTAGACGGGGCCCGCGAAGGATGCGTCGCTGGCCCCGCCACCTGGTATGGACTTAAAGGGGAACCCCAACGCCAAAAAAAATCGGCGTGGGGTCCCCCCCAGGTCCACATCAGACCCTTGTCTGAGCACGCTACCCGGACAGCCAAGAAAGGGGGACGAGCGAACCCCCCCCTCTTGAGCCGTACCAGGCCACGTGCCCTCAACATGGGGGGTGCCAAAGCACCTTGTCCCCATGTTGATGAGGACAAGGGCCTCTTCCCAACAACCCTGGGCGTTGGTTGTCGGGGTCTGCGGGTGGGGGGCTTATCGGAATCCGGGAGCCCCCTTTAATAAGTCCCAGAGGATGCTGGGACTGTGACATCATACTGGGCGGGGACATCATCCGGTGATGTCCCTATATAAGTCGCCGTGCGCCCGGTCCCCGTCATTGTGAGCGGAGGGAGCGACGAGGCAACATCTGAAGAGAAGAACAGAAGAACAGAAGACGGTGACGACGACAGAAGACCAGGCCAACCCCCTGTAAAAGATCTAGAAGAAGGCGCGGTGGCCCGGCAAGAAGAACCGAAGAGGGGGACAAGACCCCCGAAGTCGGAAGAAGAGGGCGGTGGCGAAGAAGAATGCCGGGCTCCTCCACTAGTAAAAGAGCTAGCAGAAGGAGTCCGGCGAGAAGACCCCCGAAGACGGAAGACCCCCGGAGCTGTGCAATAAACCATTTTAACCCTTGTGTGTTGTGTTTTTTTTTACTTTTATTTACAGGTGAATGGGTAGGGGTACATTGTACCCCATACTCATTCATATAGGGTGGGGGGCCGGTATCCGGGGGCCCCCTTATTAAAGGGGGCTCCCGGATTCCGATAAGCTCCCCGCCCGCAGACCCCGACAACCAACGGCCAGGGTTGTCGGGAAGAGGCCCTTGTCCTCATCAACATGGGGACAAGGCGCTTTGGGGTGGGGGGGGCCACGCGGCCCCCCCTTCCCCAAGGCACCCCCCATGTTGAGGGCACGTGGCCTGGTACGGCTCAGGAGGGGGGACGCTCGCTCGTCCCCCCCTTTCCTGGCCGGCCGGGTAGCGTGCTCAGACAAGGGTCTGATTTGGACCTGGGGGGTACCCCCACGCCGATTTTTTTTGGCGTTGGGGTTCCCCTTTAGGTCCATACCAGGTGGCGGGGCCAGCGACGCATCCTTCGCGGGCCCCGCCTACCTGGAGACGTGCTCAAAATGAGCGGGCTTTTCTCCGGGCGGGAAAAGTCCGTCCATTTCAAAAGTACGGCGGACTGGCATGCGCACGGCCGGATTGTCCTCCGAAATGCAAGTCCGGCGGGAAGATTGGAGTGCAAAACTACTTTCTAAGTCCGCCGTACTTTCGGGTAAAAAAAGTCCGCCGAAGGCTACACACGGGGGGATTGTCCGGCGGACTTAAGTTTGCCGGACTTTTCCACCCGATTGTTTGATCGTGTGTACGCGGCATAATTTTCACTTTCCTTTTTTTCTCTATTATTCCTCTCCTTTGTACTTTTATTTTTATATGCTATGCAAAATTCAATAAAAATATTTAAAAAAAAAGAACATATGTCTGTGCAAGTGCTTTATGCAACCACCAAGCCATATCTTCCAATTCATCCCAACAGGCAGGTGTATGCACTGACTGAGGTTCTTGAAAGAGCGATTACACAGACTCTGCATGCTTTAAGGCCCTTGTACTGCCATGTAGATGAAGTCTTATGCAACCACTGTTCACATTAATAAAATCATGTGAAGCAAGAACAAAATAGATACGCACTGCACAATGACTTTTAGGCCTCATGAACTGTGGACGTTTTTACAGCTGCTGTTTTTGGATTCAGACATTTTTTATAGTCAATAAACTCTCCAGCATGTTATCCTATGTGTCCATGCACACAGGTTGTTATCAACTGTTTTTGGCTGGGGTGTTTTTTGGCTGTAAAAAAACCCCAAAACTAATGGGCTCTGAGAGTATTTTTTCAACACCAAAAAATGCAGATAAACGCTCAAATACATGGCTCACCAACGTTTAACATTTTTTTAACCCATTGGTTTAACCACTTGACGACCATCCACTCTGTGTGTGTGTATATATATATATATATATATATATATATATATATATTTTTTTTTTTTTTTATTGGGAAGTGGTGATTGGCATCTGTGTCTGGGCACTGAGGAGAGGGTGAGAACGCTTACAAGCTCGCACACCTCGTGTCCGCCGTGGCCACAGTCCAAAGTTTGTGCTGTTCAGGAGTGGGGCTTGCTGTGACTTTGCTATCTATTTGCTGGCTTTTGAACTGTGAAATGTGAGTGTAAAGGTTGAAGTGTTTTTGTGTTTTAATAAATTGATTTATATGGTTTTACACTATTGGAGCACCTTTATTATTTTACATGTGAAATATTTGAATTTTCACAATGGATGATTGGAGCAACAGTTCACTACTTGCTGTTTGCTGATAAGTGCTTAAGCCTGATACTTAAGTGCAGGCATTGAGAGTCGGTGAGTCCATTTCTTAAAGCGGAGCTCCACCCTAAAGTGGAACTTCTGCTCATTGGAACCCTCCCCCCCTCCGGCGCCACAATTGGCACCTTTCAGGGGGCAGGGGGGTGCAGATACCTGTATAGTACAGGTATCTGCACCCACTTCCGGCATAGATATCCGCAGAATCTGCGGATATTTACGCCACTTCCTGCGGGTCCCCCGCTGTCTGCTGGGAAACACACAGATCCCAGAGACAGCAGGGACCATCCTTATTGTGCAGCTAATCCGCACCACGCATCAACCAGACTACAAAGCCATCAGCAAAACCATGCAGCACCAGAAGTCGCATTAACGGTAAGAAGTACTTTATTCATCATTGGTTAGCAACAGCATAACAACATTATTAAAAGAATTCAGAGGTCATGTCATGTTCGGCAAATTGTACTTTAAAAGTGTTAGTCTTACATAAAATGCACACATTTACTTGTATTTAGTTTTAAACATATTGTATGGCTCTCATGAAATTACATTTTAAAATATGTGGCGTTCTCAGCCAAAAAGGTTCCCTACCCCTGGCTTAGAGTCAAACTCAGGATTCCCCGTTTACTAGATAGGAGCTATAACCAACTAAGCCACAACAGGTCCTCTCCCCCATCTAAAGGACGCATGTTAGTAGTCTTAGCCCTTGTACACACAGTCGGACATTGCGACGGAAAATGCCCGATCGGACCGTGTTGTCGGATAATCCGACCGTGTGTGGGCTCCATCGGACTGTTTCCATCGTAATATCCGTCGGAATATCCGGCCAACAAAGTTTTAGAGCTGGGTTATCCGATCGTTTGTAGAGAATTCCAATCAGACAAAGTGCCACGCATGCGCAGATCAAATTACGAGACCAAGGCTATTGGCTACTAGCCTGAACGTAGTCCCGTCGTAACGAACGAACGTCATCATGTTCCGAATGATCGGATTTTCCGACAACTTTGTCCGACCGTGTGTATGCAACACCAGTTTGGGACAAAATCCGATGGATTTTGTTGTCGGAATGTCTGACCATGTGTACAAGGGCTAAAAGGTTAGCAGAACAATTCCTTGGTTCCCATGAAAGACTGATGTATCCCTGAGATTTGAGTCGAGCATAGGTAACAGCACTACTCGATCTGGAAAGAGCATTAAGAAAGGTTCTCCATGGCCGATGCTTCAGAATATCGTGCAAAAGTTAATTTAGTCAACGAATACAACTTAAAAGGTGAAACGAATGTATGAGATAGACTCAATACATGGAAAGCAAGATAATTTAAGCCGTGATTTGTCATAATTGTGATGATTATGGCTTACAGCTCATGAAAAGCCCAAATCCACAATCTCAGAAAATTAGAATATTGTGAAAAGGTGCAATATTCTATGATCAAAGTGCCCCACTCTAATCAGCTAATTAAGCCATGGCACCGTATTCATGGCCCTACTCTACCCCGCTAATAGCTGGGGACTGCTGGAGATTTTACATGGCATTGCATCCATCACCCTTCACCTCGCTCATACCTGGGGACCTGGAGATTCCACATGGTGCCGCATCAATCCCCCCTCTTCACCCCACTCACAGCTGGGGACTGCTGAGGATTTTACATGGCAGAGCATCCATCACTCTTCTACACCCTGCCAGTGGCTGGAGATTGGTGTACACGTCACACATCTTCTGGGGCACAGCAAGCTGAGCAACCAGGCACCGATCGTGGACACTTTAACTTCAACCTTCTGGCCATTAGGAGGAGGGGGAAAAAAGGAACGGGGCCTCTGGCTCTGAGCACGAATTTATGGGAGTGGAGGGGAAGCAGAGTTAACCCATAATATGCTGCCATGGAGTCTGTCAGGAAACTTTTCCATTTTGGATAGAGTAAGGGAGGGTTATAACCTCAGTTGGTTTTTTGCTATCTGTGCCCGCATTAACCACTTGCCGACCGCCGCACGACGATGTACGTCGACAGAATGGCACGGGCAGGCATAAGGGCTTACATGTACGTCCTTGCCTGCCCGCCGGTCGGGGGCCCGATCGGGCCCCCGCCCGGTGCCTGCGGCGGTCGGTATTCGTTCGGGAGCGATCCCGGACGAGGGGACGGCCATTCATTCATGGCCACCCCCTCGCGATCACTCCCGACGAATGAAAATGTCCCGTGACATCACTTCCTCTCCTGTAATGTAAACACAGGAGAGGAAGTGATGTATTCTCTCCTCCGTGTCGGTATTTTTCGTTCCGGCACTGAGGAGAGAGGTTCGGTGAGTTGCACCAACACACCACACATACAGTAGAACATGCCAGGCACACTCACACCCCCCCTTTACCCCCCGATCACCCCCCAATTACCCCTGCCCCCCCAGTCACAGTGACACCAATTGCTTTTTTTTTTTTTTTGCATTGGTGTCATTTGTGACTGTAATAACTGTTAGGGCAGTTAGGGTTAGCCCCCTTTAGTTCTAATGTGCCCCCCTAACCCCCCCAATAAAGGTTTAACCCCGTGATCACCCCCCGTCGCCAGTGTCACTAAGGCTGGGTTCACATTGCAGCGGTTTATGAGAACGAATGTGATTCGCACCGCACTGCAGTGCAAATCACATCCGATCTCTGTGAGATTCGAGTTCAGCCATACAGATAGTATGGCTGAATTCGTGTCGCACCCGCCGCAAATTCGCACGGGACCCTTTTTTTGGCCCGCAGCAGAATCGGATCGCATGGGTGTTCACACCATGCGATCGGAGTTTGCAGATCGCACTGCGATATGCGAACTGATCTGGGGGTGTCATTAACATTTCACTGACACTCCCAGCAGTTCGCATAGGGCAGTGTGAACTGCCGCCGGGAGGCATGCGATGCGGGAACCCGCCGCGGATTCATGGCGTTCCCGCATCGCTCCAGTGTGAACCCAGCCTAATAAGCGATCGTTTTTCTGATCGCTGTATTAGTGTCACAGGTGACGCTAGTTAGGCAGGTAGGTATTTAGGTTCGCCGCAGCTTTTTATAGCGCCAGGGACCCCCATATACTACCGCATAAAGCCCCCTGATTGCCCCCTAGTTAACCCTTTCACCAGTGATCACCATATAACTGTTACAGGTGACGCTGGTTGGTTAGTTATTTTTTTATAGTTTCAGGGCACCCGCCATTTATTACCTAATAAAGGTTTAACCCCCTGATCACCCGGCGGGTGTCATTTGTGACTGTAATAACTGTTAGGGCAGTTAGGGTTAGCCCCCTTTAGTTCTAAGGTACCCCCCTAACCCCCCCAATAAAGGTTTAACCCCGTGATCACCCCCCGTCGCCAGTGTCACTAAGGCTGGGTTCACATTGCAGCGGTTTATGAGAACGGATGTGATTCGCACCGCACTGCAGTGCAAATCACATCCGATCTCTGTGCGATTCGAGTTCAGCCATACAGATAGTATGGCTGAATTCGTGTCGCACCCGCCGCAAACTCGCACGGGACCCTTTTTTTGGTCCGCATGGGTGTTCACACCATGCGATCCGAGTTTGCAGATCGCACTGCGATATGCAAACTGATCTGGGGGTGTCATTAACATTTCACTGACACTCCCAGCAGTTCGCATAGGGCAGTGTGAACTGCCGCCGGGAGGCATGCGATGCGGGAACCCGCTGCGCATTCGTGGCGTTCCCACATCGCTCCAGTGTGAACCCAGCCTAATAAGCGATCGTTTTTCTGATCACTGTATTAGTGTCACAGGTGACGCTAGTTAGGCAGGTAGGTATTTAGGTTCGCCGCAGCTTTTTATAGCGCCAGGGACCCCCATATACTACCGCATAAAGCCCCCTGATTGCCCCCTAGTTAACCCTTTCACCAGTGATTACCATATAACTGTTACAGGTGACGCTGGTTGGTTAGTTATTTTTTTTATAGTTTCAGGGCACCCGCCATTTATTACCTAGTCTCACTAGTGTACCCCTAAATTTAGGGGTGTCTACTTTCCAAAATGGGGTCATTTGGGGGGGGGTTTGTGCCATCTTGGCATTTTATGGCCTTCAAAACTGTAACGCCCTTAGAAAGCCTGAAGGCGGTGCTTGGTTTTCGGGGCCCCGTACGCGGCTAGGCTCCCAAAAAGTCCCACATATGTGGTATCCCCGTACTCAGGAGAAGCAGCAGAATTTATTTTGGGGTGTCATTTCACATATGCCCATGGCATGCGTGAGCAATATATCATTTAGTGACAACTTTGTGAAAAAAAAAAAAAAAAGTTTGTAATTTTCCCGCAACTTGTGGCAAAATATAAAATATTCCATGGACTCAACATGCCTCTCAGCAAATAGCTTGGGGTGTCTACTTTCTAAAATGGGGTCATTTGTGGGGGTTTTGTGCCATCTTGCCATTTTATGGCCTTCAAAACTGTAATAGGTAGTGAGAAGTGAAATCAAAAATTTACGCCCTTAGAAAGCCTGAAGGCGGTGCTTGGTTTTCGGGGCCCCGTACGCGGCTAGGCTCCCAAAAAGTCCCACATATGTGGTATCCCCGTACTCAGGAGAAGCAGCAGAATTTATTTTGGGGTGTCATTTCACATATACCCATAGCATGTGTGAGCAATATATCATTTAGTGACAACTTTGTGTAAATTGTCATTATTCAATCGCTTGAGGCAAAAAAATAAAATATTCAATGGGCTCAACATGCCACTTATCAATTTCCTTAGGGTGTCTACTTTCCAAAATGGGGTCATTTGGGGGGGTTTTGTACTGCCCTGCCATTTTAGCACCTCAAGAAATGAGATAGGCAGTCGTAAACTAAAAGCTGCGTAAATTCCAGAAAACGTACCTTAGTTTGTAGATGTGACAACTTTTGCGCAAACCAATAAATATACAATTATTGACTTTTTTTTTACCAAAGACATGTGGCTGAATACATTTTGGCCTAAATGTATGACTAAAATTGAGTTTATTGGATTTTTCTAATAACAAAAAGTAGAAAATATCATTTTTTTTCAAAATTTGCGGTCTTTTTACGTTTATATCGCAAAAAATAAAAATCGCAGAGGCAATCAAATACCATCAAAAGAAAGCTCTATTTGTGGGAAGAAAAGGACGCAAATTTTGTTTGGGTACAACATTGCATGACCGCGCAATTACCAGTTAAAGCAGCGCAGTGCCAAATTGTAAAAAGACCTCTGGTCATTTACCAGCAAAATGGTCCGGTCTGAAGGTGGTTAAGGAGATTTATTGAAGTCTGAAGTAATTTTTTTGTAACATTTTTGGGGGAAAATGAAAAAAAATCTATTTTTTTACATACGGTCACCAGTGCAGTACAGCGTCATCATAAACTTGTGTGGTGGTGATCAGAAACACTGACTGGTGACAGTATGTAAAGAGAAAAATTAACGAGTTTCATTTTTTTTATGATTTTTATTTTTTACATACTGTGACATGATCAATAGTGTTACTCTGTAACAGTAACACCTTACTACTCTGGGGAGGTGATCAGGAATTTTTGTTTTTTAACACACTATGATTGCTTATAACTGTGCCTCCTACTAAATATCTTGGAATGTCTAGTTTCCAAAAAAAGGGGTCATTGGGGGGATATTAGGACTTTTGTGGCATTTTAGGCCTCAAAAAAATGAGATAGGCAGTCAGTACATCAGGACTGATCAGGACTGATTTTCATATATATATGTCATAGTTTGTAGACGCTATAATTTTCCTACAGACTAAATAATACACTGAATTTGGGTTATTTTCACCAAACTAATGTAGCCGTATTTGGCCTAAATTTATGAAGAAAGATTATTTGTAAAATTGTATAGCAGAAGGAAAGAAAAACACTTTTTTTTTAATAATGTATATATTTTTTTGTATATTTAGCAAAAAATAAAAAAACCCAGTGGTGATTAAATACCACCAAAAGAAAGCTCTATTTGCCAAAGTGCCAGCTATTGCAGTAGTTTAACATAAAATATTCCCTGCTATGCATAGTTCAAAAATATAAAACCTAGCCCAGTGAATACTGACATTTGCCAAGTTAACCTTTTTAATATATTTTTCATAGTGCAGAAATTTGTTCCTTATTTTAGCATATGGGTGACAAAAACTCATAAGAAATACAAGGTATTTGAAAAAAAAAAAAAAAAGAGCAAACAACCATATAATGACCAGTTCAGCGAGCATAAGGCTGTTGACATCTGAGCGTTCTGTCGTCCGAAACAAAATGCCTGTCGCTCAAAGAAGTACATCTTCTTTTTAGCAGATTACAAGCATTTCTGGTCCCATAGACTTTAACAGAAGTGCCTAACTTGAGCATTTTGTCACTCATTTTTCTGCTCAAACAGCAGCTCTCCACCCCTAATTCACTCTTCTCCCCAGAGTCCTTTCTATTGGCTAAACAAAAATGCCTGAAGCTGTAAAATGTTTGTAATACGCTTCTAAAACACTTTAAACATGACTATAAAAAGCTGCAAAAAAATACATGAAAAACGCCAGGAAATTGCTACGCTCAGGTGTGAATGGAGCCTAACTGTTTTATTCCCTGGGCTCTTTTTATTACCGTTCAAGCTGCTTCTGGTTCTTTTCCTCCTTGGCCTGTGCTTTCATCTGCTGCACCTCGATAGTATCTGGCTTCCTGCGACGCATGTACAGCTCATGGTTACCCATACATAACTGCAAGATCCGCTTGTTAATCCTCAGGCGTGGAGCATAGAAGACAAAGTCCTGTGTCAACAGAAATATTAGTTAATACAGTGATTTTAGGACTCTCAAACAATATCTGAAGAATCAACCATTAAATCTCAACTAAGGCCACTTTTTTTTTTTTTGGACAGCATTGGGAAGTATTAGATCCACTTTTATTTATTTATCCACTAGTATTTATTGCTGCCCTTGTCCCTGTTGAGATGTTTGCACATCCCTAAAAGCAGTAAAAACCTGAGAGAGATTCTAACCATTCCCTTTATCTAAAACAATAAAAAGAGGAATTCTAAGTATCTACAAAATTCTGTAAAGTTCTTTATCTTTTAATATAGCACAGGATACAGGAATCAATTCATCGACCATGGTTATATGTTGCTACCTTCAGGTACTGGACACTGGTGGGGACCGTAGGGGGCAGATCTAGCAAAAAATGCTGCCAGTGTCCAATCACCTTAAGATAGTGGCATATAACTCATGGTCTATAATTTGATTCCTGACTGCACAATAGAGATATAAGAGGTAGATGGGAGCTCTGGCCTCAGTGATATTCTTGATATTCTCAAAGATTGGTCCGTGGAAGACATTGTCCGTGGAAGACTAAGTGGTTCAGACGATCCCTGGATGCAGTGTCCACATTCCAACATTTTAACCAGAGCTCTGCTTATTTCTAATGACAACAGACCCATAAAGACGACATGCCAAAAGGTTTTATGCAGGCCATTAAAGCTGAAATGTAAGGCTCCAGGCATCTGTTTGTTAATGAAAGAATTCCCTCTACTGGCTAGTGATTTCCTTGCTAGGGTTGTTCACTGGCAGATACACAGTGGATATAGAACACATGTTTAACAAAACCGTTCTCAAACGAGTACATTCAGTAAAGTGCTCTAAGGTCATCAGGGTGTTTCAAATTTCCCACAGAGGAATATATCATGAATGGGAATGTAAAGACAAGGTTTAACGAAGAGTGGGTATAATGAAGTCTTTGCAGCTGTAGTAGCTCTGAAAGACCCACGTCCAGAGACAGTAGGTTGATCCTCAAGAATAGTATGTACTGCATCTATAAGAGTCATCTTTAAAATCTGTTGTATGAGCAGAGGATAGTCTAATCAAAGAAAGTCTCAGGGAGAGACTGAGGTGACCCAGAATCAGATTTAGAAATGGTTAGACCCGGTTCACACAGGGGCGACTCATCAGACGACTTAGCCTCCTGACAAGTCGTGTCTCGTTCTGTGCAATGGAACCGTTCTAATCAGAGCCACTCAAGTCGCTCCGACTTAGAAAAAGGTTCCTGTACGACTTTTGGGGTAACTTGCATTGACTTCTATACAAAAGTCATTTTGCAAGCCGGATCCCGGTCGCCTGAGGCAGTCGCGTTGCAAGTCGTGCTGCCTCAGTGTGAACCGGGTCTTACTGTGGCCGATAATCAGGTTGCCTCAAGGCCGTAGGCAGAAAAGCAATAAACTTTACCACGGAGTATGGATAGGCCTTCTGCAGACAGAACCAGTGAGAAACTGGGTGAATTTTTGACAAAAAGCCTTGAATGACTGTGGTAAAGGCCCTGTAGGATAAAACAAGGGACCTGGCCTAATTTGGTGGAGCTAAGAAGGTTTCTGATGACAAGCTAGGCCTTATAATCATAGGGTAAAAGGATTCCAGACAGCAAACGTCACAACACCTAGAAAGAGAGTGGCACTTCAAAGATAGCCTGGCAATGTCCAGTCCAAGGGGATCCGGTCACAGCACTACAAAAGCCAGGCTTAGTATAGGCCATGCTGGACAGCTGAAAGTGTAAAGAACAGTTCTATCAGTAAGGTAGAAGAGAATCCTAAATGAAGATAAAAGGGAGGACAAATGCTAGCAAAAAATGATAGATTTAGTCCAGCAGAACTGAAGCATTATGTACTTCCTTCTAGGGCCTAAATATAGAAACTGAGGCATGCTGATAGTAGGAGGGGCCATCCGGGGCTGGCCTACAGTTTTGGTTCTTTGTCAGTAATCAATCCTCCAGTAGGTGGCAGTATGTGTCTATGTATGGAATAAAAAGAAAACCTTTTGTCCTTATAAGCAAGAGAATTGAACCATACAAGTCCTCTATACAGGTTTTTCATGTTTCATTTTCTGAGTGCAGGCTACAAACGGAAACGCGAGAGCTAACCAGTTTCAAGAAAACTGCACAATACAACAAGTTCTCTATACAGGTTTTTCATATTTAATTTTCTAAGTGCAGGTTACAAAAGAAAATGCAAAAGATGACTCTTCGCAATAATCATATTTATTTTCCCATTTCATAAAACTGTCATCAAGAATGTGATTATAAGAGAAACATATGGTACCAGCACATAAGTAGAATACACTGTTATTGTATACACTGTTATTGTAATATATTGCAGAAATCCACTTAAAAAAATGCTTTCTTTGGGTGGTATATATGAAGGGCATGTGGTAGGGTGATGGAGAAGGCAGTACGTATGTGTAGTATATTTCACTTTTTTTCTTTCCCACAATACAAATAAGTTACATTCTTGTAACTGTGAATTACTACTAAAGAAGTAAAGACAGCAGCACTGCCTGTTTACACCAAGCCCTTCATTAGAATAGAAAAGAGAATAGCATTTTAGTGCTGCAGTCTTAGGGGACATAGCAGAGTAAAGTTTGATATGTGCTGCAGAAAATGTTTTTCATGTCTATTGTGATAATGTTCCCATTCTGACTGTGATATAACATATATTCTCCAAACCACCATACATGTTACTATAAGTGACACATGGCAACCCCACTCAATGCACTGTGCTGGCTATGCCATATTTCAACTCCCCCATTTTTTACATTATGTGGTATGGTACACATTCCATACTGCTTATTTGTACACAAAATTACTCACACCAGTTTGACTTCTGGATTACACCTCAATGATCAATGTACGGGCACACTCTTGCTAGTAATGAGTACCAGTTGGATATTAACAAGCATCAGCCCATTTAAAGGGAGAATACTAGATGAATAAAGTTAAAATGACCCAATATGTCATAATAATCAGTGAGGCTGGGTTCACACTGCAGCATGTTCCGCCCACAGCAGGAGTCCTGTGCGTCTCCATTCATCTTTTCAGGTCCGATTTCAGCCTGAATTTTGGGCTGAATTCGGACATGAAACAGACCAAAAGACGCACAGGACAATTGGCACCGGAGCCACTGCGGAGATGTGTGAACCAGCTCCATAGAGAAACGGTCACAATCTCCTGCTATGCGAATTGGATGCGGGGAAACTAGAGTTGCCACCTCATCCCTTTAAACCCGAACACATATTAATTACACAGGTTCTGAGGTTAATCTAATGCGGATAAGTGAGTTTAATTACCACCTTAATCTGCCTCAGAACCTGTGTAATTAATATGTGTTCGGTTTTAAAGGGATGAGGCGGCATCTCTAAGGGAAACTCGCATCCAATTCGCAATAGTGTGAATCCAGCCTCAGTATATGGACATCAAAGCTAATTCATAAGGTAAGTGCAGGATAACTGCCATTAATGGGTTAATAACCTGAGTAAAAATAATCATACTGTATATGCACTTACTGGAGCTTTCTTGTCGATTGGCTTGATAATAAATTTCTTATCATTAAAAGAGATATTTCTAATTTCACTCCAGGGAAACCCAATCTTTGGAGTCAGTCTAAAAGAAAAATAACACTTTTTAAATTTAACATAATAATGATAAAAATATTTGCATGTAGCAAAAATAGCATTAAAATTCATTTTAACAAAGTCTTGTTACCAACCATCATTCCTGATTCACCCATTAACAATTATATCATCAAGCAGCATAAATTATTTATGGTCACTCATGAATTACCTGGAGCCTTCATTCCAGGTCAGGCATATTTTAGCATTCTGAGATATGAATTCTGAGATATGAATGACCACAGATGACCAAGGCACTGTATAGAATATGACAAACTTGCCGATCAGTGTAAAGGTGAGGGGATAGGTTAATTGGCATCTTTTAAAGTACCGATTACTGTAAAACTGTCCCTAAAACGAAAGTGCTCCCATCTACAAAATAAAGTTTCACCCTGCCTGAACATTTGATATTTCTATCCTTGATCATCCTTAAAGTTGAACAATAGCTGTAAAATATAGTGCCACCTTGTGTTCCCAAAACATCGTTATTCTCCAAGCCCAGATATTACTATAAAAGTAGTTGTGACATCATCATTGTGCTGCACATACCGTAACTTGCGCAGAGAGCAGCACCGTGGGAGGGACCCAATATGCCAACCCAGTACAGGTTGCCTTTATTGTCTTTATTACAGGAAGCCTATGCACAAATGCAAAGTTTGTGTAAGGATCATAATACACAGGTATTTGTGTTTTTGCTTCTGCTGAACAATTGTGAAGGATTTGAAATGAAATAACTTTTACCATATTTTGGCAAAGTTATAACAATACTATATATTTTTAGTCAAGTTTTTTAGGGCAGAACTGTAATCCAAAAATAAAAAAATTGCTAGGAGGTAAAGTTCTTTAGCAGGAGAAACAATAAAAATCTCAGGCCCAATTAACATTGGGTGATTTGGAAACATTGGAAACATTGGCAGAATCCAAATCGAAGCAAAACGAGGAACTCACGTTGGGGTGACAATATTCTTAGTGGCACCAGAAACCGTTTTTCTACTTACTATGTCTACGATATCACAATGAATCAAGTAGCTGTAGAATAGCTAGTTATACCCCTAATCATATTTGCCATACAGGGGATACTGGGACAACGGCCAGAAATGTGCGGGAAAAGCTGCACTGATTAACCTCCCACTGCTTTCTGAAAAGCAGCCCTCTATTTTTGTAAGGGAGCTGCAAATTCCAGGAATTCAGGTGTCTGACCTATCCACTTACAATAAGTAGAAAATCACATGCTGCACTCACAAGGTAACTTTGTAGTGCTAGCTGGTATTGGGTGTTCCAAACAGGAAAACTTTTCTTCTGATCAGTCCTTTACTTTGTTGGAAGTAGCAGCTTGAAAAACCTGTTTGTGTCTCCATAGTGACACTGTAGGGTTCCAGTATTTCAAATAATGAAATAAGTACTGGCAGTTTCTGTTACGTAACCTACAGACAGGCACTCCTTGTTTCTCCACAGGGTGGAATCTGCAAGGTTGGCAGCTTACAAAAGAGTGACTTCATGTACTCCTTTCTATTTCTCTAGACAGGACAGGATGGGGGCTAACCACACCTTGTGCCTTACTGAGCTGCTGCTACTCAGGCATTACACCAGATAGACACCTCTCAGTATATCCTTCCAGTAAAGTATAGGCCTATGCTCCATTCCTTTTTTTATTATGCTCACTATTAAATATGCAATTGATAAACTGATTAACTGTCTCTTAAACATATTTCTCGCTTATGCCTCGCCATACACATAATGCAATCATTAAGTAAATCTAAGGTCCTTGTGTTTTCCCCAAAATATACAGGGCTCAATTCACTAAGGCCCCTTTCACACTGGGGTGGTGCAGGTGGTAAAGTGCCGCCATTTTCAGCGGCACTTTACCGTCATTTTAGCAGCGGTATTCGTCCACTAGCGGGGCTATTTTACCCTCCGCTAGTGGCTGAAAAAGGGCTAAAAGCGCTCGCAAATCGCCGCTGTAGCAGCGCTTTGCCGGCGGTATAGCCTCGCTGCCCCATGAGCTCCAAAGATGCGGCTAGTAGGACTTTTTTACCGTCCTGCCAGCGCACCGCTCCAGTGTGAAAGCCCTCCGGCTTTCACACTGGAGTGAAAGGAGACGCTTTTTTCAGCCGTTATACAGGCACTATTTTTAGCGCTGTAGCGCCTGAAAAACACCTCAGTGTGAAAGGGGCCTAAAGGATAATACATGTGATATTTGGGTCACATATCCAAATATCGCATGTGATCATGAAAATGTCAATTCACTCTAGGTTTACGTGGTATTTACCTTAAAAATAAGAAACGTTTGGTAAATACCGCATAAACCTGTCAAGTAAATTCACAAAAAAAGTAAACAAATAATGTTAATTAAGTTGTGGTCTAGTCATGCAATATTTAACAAATACTAGCTGGTTGTTAAGGAGCTGGCACCCGCTAACATCTCCCCAACAACCAGTGAATAGCTGCTGTCAGTGGAGATTTCCAAACAAAAGACCCCAAAAAAATAAAAGTATTTAAAAGGTCCCCAGAAAAATCCATACCAGACCCCTATCTTATCTAAGCATGCTGCCTGAAAGTCCAGGAAAGGGGGGGGGGGCAAAGTACCTTGCCATGTTGATGAGGTCAAGGGCCTCTTCCGCACAATCATGGCCTGGTGTCTGTGGGGGTGCCCAGTGAAAAACCTCCACTGACAAGCCTCCCCCCCATGTGTGAAAGAGTTCACTCATTCACGAAAAAATGGTAAGTGTAAATAAACACACAACACAGTTTATTTGGGGGGGGGGGGGTGCTGTAGCTGTCAGACGAGGAGAGGAGAGAGCCGGCCGGTCATGTGATCGCCGGCAGACAGTGAAATACGGTAAAGAAGGAATTTTTTTTATAAAACAGAGAGATGGGAGCTTCTGTCATTAGAGCACAAGAGGATTAAATTAAGTAGTCAAAGTGGGTTAACAACCAGTGATATCTGTGGTATCTTGACTTCTTTTTGGCTAATACCTCTTTACCAAGCCACTAAGGTTAATGTAACTGTCTTCTCATGGCAGTGAAATAGTAACAGTAAATGTTTAATCTGCTGACATTTGGCTTTCCCTGATGCCCCCTTCTTTTCCCAACATGCTAATTGATTTAGAAATAAAACCTTTCTGTTTTCATTATATATCTTATTTTAAACTCAATGATGCCATCAATAAGTCTCTTTGCTTCTCTATGCATTGCAGGCAGATCATGGCTTGTGGGAGGTGCTGGCAGAGAGCTTCCTGAAAACAACACAGCACCCTGCCTCTTTAGTACTCTCAACCATTATGAAAGTAGTGGGCTGGTTCTCTTGGGAGGCGTTATGCAAATATAAAAATGCTTTGATGGGTGGATATCAGTGTGCAGGAGTGGACATTCCTGGGCACATTTGCATGCAAACCATCTTAGGTAAAACACACATATGATGCTGAGCCTTCATGATTGAATCAACTGAAATGCGGGGAATGGAAGGGGCAGGTCAGGGACAGTAAGCCCCCCTTAACAGGTGTGAACTGTCATGCGACAGCTCCAAATTGCACCCTATTGTTCAGATATAGAACTGTTCAAATCGCTGCAACTCTGACTTTGCGGTGCTGCACCAATTTGAAAAAAGGTTCTTGCACTATTTTTTGCACTTTCAGGTGCGACTTGCTTAGACTTCTGTGCATGAAGTCGCACAGGTGTCAGGCAAGTTGGACCTGAAATCGCACCGACCTGCTGCTTTGAAATTGTGTTACTTCAAGTGAAGTAGCACAATTTTAAAGTCGCATTCTGTGTGAACTGGGACTTGGGCTGGAGAAAACAAGACTAAATGATGCTGGATGTACTCCTGTCAGGTAATACGACGAGCTCTGACTTGCTGCAGATTCTAATATGCCCGGTGATAGGATGATAGTGTGCAGTGAAATCAGAGTAATCAAAGTAAGCCTGGAGTTCAGCCTTAACCTTCCTAGCGGTGATCCCGAGTCTGGCTCGGGTTGGGATTTTAGTTCCAGACTCGGGATCGCATCGCTGGATACAGGGAGGACACAGGGGGAGTTACTTACCTTGTCCCCTGGATCCAGCGATGTCCTCCGCGCTGTGTGATTGAGCTGTCCTCCGCTCGATTCACAGTGCCCGAATGTCGCCGAGCTCCGTTCCCTGCTACGTTACGGCGCACAGGAACGGAGATCGGCGGAAAATTCAAAAAAGTAAAAACACACACAGTACTGTAATCTTACAGATTACAGTACTGTATAAAAAAATTACACACCCCCTTTGTCCCTAGTGGTCTGTGCAGTGCCCTGCATGCATATTATAAATACTGTTTTTCTGCCTGGAATTTGGAGATTGTCCATAGCAACCAGAAAGTGTCCCTTTTTCAGCGTTTTAGGATTTGATTACATTATTGAATAATTTTTATTATTCTTTATTATATTATAAACTTTATCATACCCGGGATGTCTGCTAGACTCTGGTGTGAACAGATTTAAGAGAGTTATTCCTAAGAATTACAGGACTACAATATAAAACGCCAAATAATTGTACCGCTTTCAGCACCTAAAACCAGAACTAATCATACCGCCAGGGAGGTTAATAGTGTCTCAGGGTGTGTTCAAAGTTCTGGATATTTTTTGGTACTGAACCCAATTCTTGACTTATATTGATAAGTAAATTGCTCTTTAGGATGATGTTGCTTTGATGTGTTGCCTAATTTTAAACTCAGGGTTTTTCAAATTACACAATAAAACTGTAATGTATGGGACCAGCAATATTGGTCTCACAGCAAAGAAAGTGAGTTCATATGCAATCAATGCTTTTCTATTTATAGCATGCAAAAAAGCGTATTTTTTTTGTTTTTTCTCAATATGTGTAGATCAGTGACATAAAATGCCACTTTGTATTCAAGGCTGCAACAGTACTAAATAAGAGCAAATCAAATGGGTGTGACTATGCAAAGGAATGTACATTGATCAGTAAACTGATAAATCTCTGTTTAAATCTGAAAATCTGAGCGAAAAGGACGCTTTGAGAATAGCCTTAAACATATACCGTACATTCATTTTGTACTGCAAGCATAAAATTTCATGATGTACAAACTCCAAGCACATTTACACAAGTACAATTTAGCTTTCTCATATCAACTGGTCAGTCCAAAACTAGTCAAATAATCCAGTGAATGTCTTATTACTTACTTGTCATCATGTTCATAAATATTCAAACCCAGTGAGTCAACTCCCAGCCAGAGGTCTGTTCCCTTTTTATTCTTAATTTCAAAGTAGTTGATGCCATACATTTCTAAGTCTTGGGCTATCTTCAGGTATTCCAGCATTGAATCTTCTCTATAGATTAATGAAAATGAAAAATCAGTAAATGGTTACTGTGCAATATTTCCAAGATATATGTACTACTAATTCTTCTGAATTTCTCACCATCATGTCCACTTTTTCAATATATAGAGACTCTCAGCTCTACCATGGGGTTGATTCAATAAAACTGAAGTGTGCAAAATCTGCATAGAAACAAATCAGCTTCCAGGTTTTATTGGCAAAGCCTTAATTGAACAGGTTGAACTTAGAAGCTGATTGGCTACCATGCACACCAGATTTTGCACTCTCCAGCTTTAGTAAATCAATCCCCATGTGTCATGAATGCTTCTGTAGGACATATCTATTCCTCCACCACTTCCTATATGCTATACCTCTATGCTAGTCTCTTTACCCAAAGGAAAATCTCAGTCTATACAAGTCATTTATTATAGAGAAAAAGAGTGCAGCGCTTAGATAATTATATATATAACACCAAAAATATCATAAAGTGATGTAAATAAGTAACACAAAATGTGTATATATAAGTGTCAATCTTGACTAGTGATGGTCCTTAGTGATCTATAAATCTCTTTGGACCACTCCAACAAAGTGCTTTAAATGTGTTATCCAATGCGCTCGCCAGAATGTGCACAAGTCCTAAGCAGCAAACTGGGCTCAAATTTATCATCCGGATTCAATGATGTAACCCTGGGGACAGGAGTGATGGCCTTCTGGAACCGCCAGGTCAAAAGCCTTTGAGAACAGCAGATGGATGGCAGGACTTTGTGGAATGGATGCTCACCAAAAGGCAAAAAAATTGGTAATAGTGTAGTATTTTAAAGAATGATCCACATCTTTGTGCAGCCATTTGGTCTGGTGAGTGCATTATATTGGTGGTGGGACACTCCTGTGGTGATTATTTCACTAGATAGGCCCTTAATAGGAAATTGTCCTTTAGTGCACTGTGTTTTAGCACTATGCCTATATGCTGCTCATGTCTTTGCACAGCCATCTGATACGGGCATTACAGGCATACCCCACTTTTAAGTACACAATGAGGTTTATTTACTAAAGCTGGAAAGTGCAAAATCAGGCTCACTTCTGCATAGAAACCAATGAGCTTCCAGTATATATTACCAAAGCTTAATTGATCAAGCTGGGGTTAGAAGCTCATTGGTTTCTATGCAGAAGTGAGCCTGATTTTGCCGTTTCAGCTTTAGTAAATAAACCCCATTGTGTACTTAAAAGTGGGGTATGCCTGTACATAATTTTGATGGTTAAGCACACAGTGGTGTTTCACCTTTCATATTTTATTTAAGTACATAAATATTCCCTTTTTTTTTAAGCACTTCCAGCCCAAGGACATCACTGACCTTCAGTGGGGATATCTGAATGATGCCTGCAGCTGCAGGCATCATTCAGATATCTACCGGCTCGCCCATGCAATCAGCGAGCCAGAGAAGGAATCAGTCACTGCCAGAAGTTGAGCATAGAAATTTCAGGTAACCAGATGTGACCCCTGGAGGCCCAGGCGCAACGTTATGATATATATACATTCCGGGCCGGCAGAAGTAAACAATGCCGCAGCTGGAAAGGACGAGATCGTTCATTTTTTTTCTTAAAAACCCCACATTTCTCCAGAAAGATGACCTGTCAGACACTATTCCTATTACAAGGGATATTTACATTCCTTGTAACAGGAATAAAAATGATACATAAAAATAAAATTTAAAGCGCCCCTGTCCCCATGTGCTCGCGGACAGCAGTGAACACACACGCAAGTCGTGCCCACATATGTAAACAGGGTTACAGATCACACACATATGAGGTATTGCCACGTGCGTTAGAGCAAGAGCAACAATTTTAGCCCAAGACCTCCTCTGTAACTCTAAACTGGTAACCTGTAAAACAATTTAAAGTGTTGCCTATGGAGATTTTTAAGTACCAAGGTTTGCTGCCATTCCGCAAGTTTGCGCAATTTTAAAGCATGACATGTTGGGTATCTTTTTACTCAGCATAACATCATCTTTCACATTATGTAAAACAAATTGGGCTAACATTACTATTTTTTTTTAACCAATTCAACCCCGGAAGATTTGGCTGCTCAATGACCAGGCCATTTTTTGCGATTCAGCACAGCGTTAACTGACAATTGCAGTCGTACGAAGCTATACCCAAACAAAATTGACGTCCTTTTTTTCCACAAATAGAGCTTTCTTTTGGTAGTATTTGATCTCCTCTGCAGTTTTTCTTTTTTGCGAAGCTTGGCTGATTTTATTATCCAATCATGTGCAAGTTAAAATGCTGTTTTTTTTTTCCTTGCATGTCCCCCTTGGATCTACAGCGACTGCACTTGCCTTTAGTAAATAACCCCCAGTATCTTTTACTTTTTGCTATAATGAATATCCCACATTTTTTATCAAAAAAATAATAATTTTTCCTCAGTTTAGGCCGATATGTATTCTTCTACATATTTTTGGTAAACAAACAAAAAAAACTATCGCAATAAGTGTATATTGATTAGTTTACGCAAAAGTTATATCATCTACAAAATGGGAAATAGATTTATACCATTTTTATTATTATTATTATTTTACTAGTAATTGCAACGATCTGCGATTTTTATCAGGACTGCGACATTATGACGGACACATCAGACACCTCTGACACATTTTTGAAACCATTGATTATAAAAATGCACTGATTACTGTGTAAATGTCCCTGGCAGGGAAGGGGACGATCAAGGGGTTAACTGTGTTCCCCATGTATGTTTCTAACTGTGGAGGGATCGGATTATCTAGGAGGAAAGAGAGATCGGTGTTCATACATTGTATGAACACACGATCTGTCTCCTTTCCCCTGAAAGAACCGGGATCTGCGTGTTTACAAACACTGATCCCGGTTCTTGTTCTGTCACGAGTGATCATGGGAGCCCGGTGGTAAATGGGTAAACGCTCCTGCTGGGCGCTCGCATTGGGGTTGGGCAAACGCTGCACATCCCTATTGGCCAAAAGGCAAAGCGACGTAAGGTAACGTCGTTTCTCCCAGTCGTGCCATTCTGTCGCAGTAAAACTGCGGCGGGCTGGTCGGCAAGCGGTTAATTCATGAAACTGTCCCCCCCCCCCCACCCCAAAAAACACATTTGAAAAATTGCTGCATAAATACTGTGTGATGTAACAAGTTCAAGGCAAAGCAACGTAAGGCAACGTTGTTTCCCCCAGCCGTGCCATTCTGTCACAGTAAAACTGCGGCGGGCTGGTCGGCAAGCGGTTAATTCATGAAACTGTCCCCCACCAAAAAACACATTTGAAAAATTGCTGCATAAATACTGTGTGATGTAACAAGTTCCGACGGAGTCATCATTCCTGGGACTCTGTCCCCAGGGTTGGATAGTTGAATCTGGATGATACCTTTGAGCCCAGTTTGCTGCCTATGACTTGTGCAGAAGCACTTTCTGGTGAATACATTGGCTTAGTGGTGGGACACATTGAAGAGAGACTAAGGGCGCTTTCACACTGGGGCGCTTTGCAGGCACTACAGCGCTAAAAAAAAATAGAGCCAGCAAAGCTCCCTCAAACAGCCGCTGCTGTCTCTCCAGTGTGAAAGCCCTGAGGGCTTTGACACTGGAGTGGTGAGCTTGCAGGACAGTCAAAAAAGTCCTGCAAGCCACTTCTTTGGAGAGCTGTAGGAGCGGTGTATTTGCCACTTCTAAAAAGCCCCTTCCCATAGAAAACAATGGGGCAGCTCTGCAATCCCACCTGCAAAGCGGGTTAAAACTGCCTGCTAGCGGGCGCATATCGCTGCTAAATATAGCGCCGCTTTACCGCCAGCGCCCGTAACGCCCCAGTGTGAAAGTAGCCATATAGCTCACTAAGAACTATCACTAGTCAAGATTATATATATATAAATTATGTAAGTGCTGCACTCTTTTTCTTTATTGTTTTTTAAGGTTAGTGCTAGCAGCTGTTTTTTTCCACAAAGTGCTGGCGATTGTTTATGCTTTTTCACAAGTCATTTATTACCACTGTAATAAGGAGAATACAAGATCACCAGCCAGTCGCTTGTAAAAGTAAATAGTCTTTATTGGCCTCTCAAAACAAGCAAACACACATAGATTCCTTAGCTTCCTTCAGCACAAATAAAGGCAAACAGTCTATAGTCCTAGTATAATTAAGATCACTAGACAGCCCGCACATTCTCACAGATGTGGACTACTCTATTCCACCTCATAGACAGGCACTGGACCTTATTCATTTTTAAACCTCCCTTGTAGGTGGGTTTATCCTTTCAAGGACCAAAGTCCCTTTATTCAGGCTTCGGAGGCTCTTTCTGACTCAAAGTCTCTCAGAGCCTCTGAATCTGGTCCAAAATGAGGACTTACCAATCTAGAGAGTAATGTAAATCGGTCTTCTCCTCTCCACCTGGAATACCCCAGAAACCCTCATGCAGCTTGGATCAGAACCCCTTAGTACTAAAACTGTCTCTTGAACTCTCCCTTAAAGGGATCACAACCCAAATAATAGGAAAATATGTCTCCCATTCAGGACCCTATACCTGGACTTCTGTACACCATATAATTCAGTTCCATTCAGTCATACAGTTATCTTTATTACTGGAGAGCTAATTCAGGCAGTCCTTTGGTCTCCTCCAGTGTTTTCCTTTTGTGTATGTTTTGTTTGTATGTAATTTTCAACCTTTATTATCTGATCTATAGCACTAACAATACATTGGTGCTTTATAAATAAATAATAATAACAATAATATATGATCAAGTATGTAAAATAAAAACACCAGTAGTTCAGGAGAGCACCCAAACCCGAACTATATCAGGCTGTACTTAGAATAGATGGACAGGGCCGCAATATCTTGTTCACTGAACCTTGTAAGCAACAATCCTGCAGTGCAAAATGATGCTTGTATTGCTAGGCAGAATGCATAACACCCCATAAGAAACATGTCCAATTCAGACACTATGTATAAAAAGAACTGCTTGTGTTCGGGCTGGAGCTATTGCTTATTGGAGTTAAAGAGCTTTATAAGCAGCAAGGGGGGCAGATACAACTCAAAAATACAACTCAAAATACAAAGCACAGATCAAAATCTAATGCAGGTTGTGTTTCGGCAACCCCTTTATGAACTATCTAGATCAAGGATATGCAATTAGTGGAGCGCCAGCTGTTTCAAAACTACAAGTCCCATCATGCTTCTGCCTCTGGGTGTCATGCTTGCGCCTGTCAGAGTCTTGCTATGCCTCATGGGACTTGTAGTTCTGAAACAACTGGAGGTCTGCTAATTGCATATCCATAAACTAGAGGATGTCTAAGAGAAAAGTATTAAAGGATTAAATTCTACCTAAAACAAATCTATTTCTTCTAAATAACATATTTTATTTTTCCTTTATCCTTCAATGACAATAAGAACTGTGATACTTGGCTATCAGCAACCGAGCCTCCGCTTACTGCTTGCATTAGGTCACAAAACTACACTTTGCAACATTTATTACAATCTATATTCACTGTACTGGAAAGATCTGTTGACCAGCAACTCTACAAACATTGGGTTTGAATTCTTGAAATCAGTAGTCTGAGGTGTAAAATGAATACAGTATAAAGTAATCCGCTTCATCTGCTTTGCCCCAATGCAAGGGCATACTGATCAGATAAACCTTCAGCACTTCCTCATGGTACTGAAAATTGCCTACCCTCTCCTTTTTTTCACGCAATCATGTTGCCTAGTGAGCTAGTGAGGCACTTCATTATGAGGAGGTTGAAAGTGTCGCATTGCCTAATCAGAAGCATTGTTGTATTTAAAGTGACAGAAAGGTTGATTTGCTAAAACTGGAACGTGTAAAATCTGGAGCAGCTCTGCATGGAAGCCAATCAGATTCTAACTTCAGCTTTGACAAAAAACCTGGAAGCTGACTGGTTTCTATGTAGAGCTGCACCAGATTTTGCACTCTCCAGTTTTAGTAACTCAACCTCTGTGTCAATTACTATCAGAAAGTCAGTGGCAGCCTGTCAAATAAAATTTCTACAGAGAAAGGTAACATCTTTAGGGAAAATCTGAAAGTTTTAGCAAGCTGTTAGGTGACAAAAAAATCCTGCATGCATCCAAATTGCAACAATTATTCCGCTCTAAAATAATCGTGTTTTCTTACTTATGGAGAGTTTTGGAGTGAGACATACATACTGGTAATGTGTATTTGGAATGAGAGAAACAGATGTTTGGGCTGAGTAATATACAAACCACAAATCCAAACTTACTTAAGCATTCCGCGGTGCTCCGTGTGCCACACCTCAATCCTCTCTTCCCACTGCTCTCTGGAAAGCTTGTGCTGATCCAACACTCTAGAAACATGATACATGGACATTCATTTCACAGACTAGTTTCTTATAACTGTACAATCATGTAATGTGTCCCTGTGACCTGCCCATGCAGGGCAAAGCAACAGGTTCATGTGGACACTGGCAGCTGCTTAAACTCACATTCCTTTTGTTCACAGTCATGCTGGTCATTCAGGTAAGTGATATTAGGTAATAAGGAACTTGTTATTCCTTGCCCTTCCTCCTACATGACAACAGATTGGTGATTGGCCACTCATATACTTATTGCTGTCACATGGGAGTGAATCTTCAGTCTTATGTACCTTTTACAGGACTTCTTTGGGATCCTGGCAGCCAAATGCGTGCAAAGAAACAAAGTATAGGCAGCTGCAGGGGCCTGACATTAAAGTGAACTTTTTACTATGCCCTGCACCACATTTATCTAGTTGGCATTTATGTATGGATTCTGCTAAGTTATTGCAATATTTAAAGTGGAACTCCAACTTGATGACCCCCTTAAGACCCTCCCACAACCAATCCTCTGTTTGAAAAACCTTCCTCCCTTCTTGAAGCATCCTTGCATTGTTTGAAAGATATTAAAAAAGACCCCCCCCCCCCCAAGTCTTCAGTCAGGTCACATGATTTCACAGGTCCTTTAAATCAGGTGGTGGGTGGCTACAGAACGCTACAAAAAAAGGGTCACATGATGACTTTGAGGCTAGAGAGTTGCTCCAAGACAACCTGGGCTCATAGGAAGTGGGTTCTGTCATTCTATTCAAAGGTTGAGTAGCACTAGACCTCAAGAGAGGGATTAAGCCCTAGATGTCTATTGAAATCTCACCCGAAGTCGCCAAAAGTACTGCAGTACAGAAACTACTTTTGGGAATCAGTACCGCGCTGCAAATGCAGCATCGCACTGATTCAGACGGTCGCCAATTTGGCGTGCGATTTGACGCAATGTGAACCAGAGCTCAAGCACTCCTCTCCCCCTTACATGCCACATTTGACATGAATGTGTGACACTTCAAATAAAGTGCAAGCTTGTGTGGACCTACCTTAGCCTTGGTTCTCACCATTTCAATGCCGCAGATCAGTGCGATTCGGATTTCCAATTTCATTGCGACTTGCAACTTTATCTAACAGAATTTACTGCAAGTCGCAATGAAATTGCAGAAAAGTAGTGCAGGAACCTTTTTCAAAGTCTCTGCGACGTGAGCCACATCGATTTGAACAGCTCCATTGCCAAAAATAGGGTGCGACTTGTCATGTGATTTTGAAATGTCAAATCGCATGAAAAATTGCACTGATGTAAACAAAAGCTTAAACTAAAGGCCCTCTTTATCTGACCAAGAAGTTGTTTATAGTTTCTTGTTGTTTTGTGGCTAGGGAATTGTGTAATCTGATTACTGGTGTTACTTGTTTGTGTGCTTACCTTTGTGGCAAAAGGCGTTCTGTGCTCAGATATCCAGATTTGTGGATATCTTTGCTGTAGTCTCCAAATTTGGCTTGTACAGCATATGACCCAAGAAGGACAGCTGTCTCAGGAGGGCAGTACACTTCGTCACTCAGTATACCATCTTTTACTTGCAGGAAGAACAGTTTCTGAGTGATCTCCTGGATCAGTTCCTCAGACACATCCTCAGGGAAGAACTTGGCACGGAATTTGAACTGAAGTGGGTTTTCTTTTCTGACTTCCTGTGCTGATACCTATACACCACAGACACAAACAGAAAGGATATCAAAATCTAGAAGTCATTAGTAAGGAAAACTGTAATTGTTTTCTGTGTGTTTAAATTTCTTATATAATATATATTTTTTAATATATATATATATATATATATATATATATATATATATACATATAAACACACACTTTTTGTTTTGAAAATAAACATTTACTACATGACAAGGGTTTTCAATAGACTATGGGATATATACAGAGATTCAGCAAAACAGAGTAGCTTGCTTCATTGCTGCCTTTGGCTGATAGAGACATTCAACTCTGTCATCTGATAAGAGATAGATAGATGACTATCATAATATCTCACTCAAGTTCTGTAAACAGGACAGCTCTTTCAGCACAGTTGAAAATGAATAGTTCTAGTGCTGTAAAAGGACACTGGAGCTCCACCTGCTGGTTGGCTAGCATATTTTTTTACATCAAGAATATTTTTGTTTCTTTTCAATAAAACCTAAGAGTATTGATACAGCAATTCTGAGACATCCTCTCAAACATATCAAATACCATCAAAAACACATACAACATTTGATTTGCATATTGATTCATATATAACACACCCCTCTTACACATATTTATTACAGCTATACCAACTAATGTATGATATACATTATAATTTATAGCCATGACCCCCGACTCACGTATTGAAATGCTCAGCTAAATTCCATAACCAAAGGTACATGAAATAACCAATGAGTAGTCTGTCCATGACCAGATAAAGTGGACTCAGGGTATCTAATCATGGACCCCAAAGATTTTCAAATTTACGGAGGAGCATCCCCTATGCTGGTAAATGTACTTTTCCAGTCTGAGAGTTTCACCCATACACTTTACCCACTCCTTATAGGATGAAGATTCAGCAGACTTCTACAGAGCAATACCCAAGTATAATTCTGCGGGCTTGAAAAAGAGCTCTAGCCATGGCTTCTCTAGTAAGAGCTGGTAATTGGAAATCGTTTAATATGCCCAAAAGACATGGTTTGGGGTCAAGTGGGACAGAGATCTCAAATACAGTATTCAGGGCGTTATACTTACCCAGAATATATGTAATCTGGATACCGTCAAGTTAAAGTGTAAGTAAGCTCCCCTATCGTTTTCAGCCAAGGAAGCTGCCATCTTTGCCCCTGTTTAATCTTCAACTGCTATGGTGCTGCACATGTGATTCGTTATGACACCAGCCATTGGATGGTTTGATGGTTTGGCTGAGAGCACAGCCAATGCGCAGTTAGCATTCCCGGCATGCCTTTTTTTTTTAACTGTTTAAATCGATGGGTTTACTTCCACTTTAAATTAATTGGGTCTCCATGGTCCCTGGAACACTTACTGCAAGTATCTAAAATGCCTGGCTAGCATATTTACTTGACAAAAAACATTGTATTAGACCTGAATATACCACATAAGATAAGATAAGATGAGTACACATCCAATATAAATTCTCTTTAACAGACTGCATCACTTATGCACTTCGAGACTTAAGTTTTTTTTATCCATGTCTGGGCACTTACTAGTACATCTTACACCTACAAATAGTATGTTGTTTGTGAAGGTAAAAGGGGCTCAGACAGCATAAGGGGACCTTGCATTTAACTACAAGGTCTGCTTTAATAAATAATGTGCTAACAGGCATCACAATTACAGGTTAGACATTAGGTGTAAAGATTAACAGCCTGAGCACTTTAAGCAGAAAACCTTTGAGCATTAGTAACTTCTTTAGTTAATATTGATGTCCAAAAATCAAAGTCGGGTAGCTCACACAGCAAATGTGTTACTGTATAAAATTATCTACGGTAATACTATTTAAACCTGCAAACAGTAAAGCCTCGAACACATAATGAGAATATCAGATGAATGATCCTCCCTTTTTTTTCCGAAAATGAAGAGGTTACTAAAATCCTCATATGACAGATTACAACTTGGGAAGTGATATAATGTGTTGTATTGTATTGTAATGTATTCTTCTGTACGATCTGGTATCATATGAGAACATTTTTCGTGTTTGTTCCTTCAAATAAATTTGGATGAACCATCATGATCGGCTCTCAAAAGCTGTGTACTAATGATCAGATTGTAATACATTTGCTTTGAAAGCAGTATTTTCGTCCAATTTTCTGATCATGTGTACTAGGCTTAAAAGGGGCGCAAACTGGCAGCAAAAGCAACACAGCTAATTGGTAACCACAGACTAACTTAAAAACTTAAATGTTTTTGTGGTTTAATGTCAAAACATTTTTCACCTTTCCTTTTTTTTTTTTTTAAACAACAGTAAAGGGCTGGGTCACACAAAATGACTTTTTAGGCATTGATCAATCCTGCTTTTTTTTTTTTGAAAATATTTGTATTGAGTTTAAGACATACAAACAGACAATTAACAGTTAACAATAAACATTCCACAAAATTGGGACTAGACCCACGCAGGGGTCAGTGCCAGCCGGCAGTCAGGCTGCTTCCATCATTACTGATATACAGCTGTAGCACGTCCACGATCAATCCTGTTTTTAAAGTTTTTCTGTTTAGTCCACAGCAACCTATTTACAACTGTCATCTGTACAGAAGATGTAGAAAATGACAGCGATATCTGGTTGCTATGTTCCAAATGTATACTTCCCCTAACTGATTTTTATCTACTACAATATTTCTTCTATCGTGAGTGTCCTGAGATGGCTGTCTACATAGGAGGCATTAATGAAGTGTGCTGATGTGTTTATTATTGTGACTCCAACCTTTTTTAAATCCTGGGAAGTATGACATCTGGTATTTAAAAATGTGTTGTTGCATTGTTTTCTATATAGGATAGCACATTTGACTTTTAGCATCATTGTATAGAGTAGAATAACCAGTAACAGTGCACAATAAAACACAGAAAAAATGAGTCATATTTACAGGCCTCATCAGCTAGAGTGCTGTAAAAAATATAATTGTAACTTCTGCATAGTCAGGTGTGAAGTGAAGTAAAATCCAAAATTTTACAGTTGTTCGCTGAACAAAAGGTGATGGGAAATCTTTTATTGGAGGCAAATGTCTAAGATGTTAATTTTGCCTCTAAATGTCCTTGATGGCACACAAAAAATAGTAGGGGTATAAACCCTTCCCTATTCTATCTAAAATGTAAAAAACAAAAAAAAAAATCTTTGGCCATATATATATATATATATATATATATATATATATATATATATATATATATATATATATATATATATATATAATACTATATTCTTATATTAAGAATACCAACAGTACTTAGTGGTGAAATTAATAAAAAAAAATCATTTGTGACATGACTGATGGTATTAGTAGTCATATGAACTGGTGACTGGTCTCTACAAGTTGGTGGCCTTTGTTGTCTCTAAGGCAAAGCAATTTTTTGTCAGAGGACTGTAAGCATATACTGAGACACCTCTTGATGGCCAATTCCAGGAATTAGGCAAAATCAAACTGCTCAGTAAGCCTGGGTTTACACTTATGCAGTGTGGGACACCACATATGATTCAGATAGGAATTGCACTGCATTCCTATTAAAATCACATGTGATCCTTTGCAGTGTGATTTGAGCCCATTCATTTGTATGAGCTCAATTTGCACCGCACAGCACGAATAAGGTGCAGGCATTTTTTTTAGCTGCACTGGAATCAAATCGGAAGGGTGAACAGATGTACACCTATGAGATCCGATTCTTGCAATCGCACTGCATTTGAGAACTGTTTTTGGGTGTCATTAATCTGTTGCTGTCCGCCCACCGTCATATGACCGCGGAGCGGTGCTGCTCTTGTTCTGGGCCGACGTCATATGACGGCGGGCCATTCAGAGAGGACATGTGCGTGATCGCGAGCGCGTAGCCCTTCACTGTCGGTGGCACTCTGTCCCCAAGACACAGCGCATCACCGACAGGGGTGAACAGCCATTGGGCATAGCTGTTCACAATGTGATCGGCCGCGATTACATCATGGCCGATCACAAATGGTATTCTCCGCTTAAGACCACGCATGTGCGTGTGATTGGGAGCATGCAGCATGGTCATGTCGGTGGCGGCATGTTCCCAGGAACACAGCTCGTCACCGACAAGGGTAAACAGCCAATGGCTGGCGGCTGTTTACCACATGATCGGCTATGATCCATTCACAGACGATCACTAAATGTAAACATAGACCAGTTACTAGCTGTTACCGGCTCTTCACCATTTCCAGTGTGAGAAAAGCCAGGAGCAGTGAGTTACCAATCTATGTATTGTAGTGTACTGCACCAACACCACAAAAAAAGAGAACCTGTCATGTCACCCCCCATTACAGCTGTCACCCAACAGTCACCACATCAATGCTTATAAAAGTCACACATCACCTGTCACCCATCAGTGACTGTCACCAATCAGTGACCATCACCCACCACCTATCACCCATCAGTGACCGTCACCCGTCACCCGTCGCCCAGCCCATCAGAAAAAAAATTCAAAAGATTATACAAGTGAGGAGGCATTCCAGATCCTCTCCATGACTGATGAGAGCAGCGGCATCCATGGATCGGCAAATTAATCCGAGGAAGAATGAATCCCTCCTAAAAGAGCACGGTGCTCTGGAAACCAGGCAGCCACCAGCAATATACCCCAGGATCAAATTCCCAGGCCCAGTACCAGCGCTGCTGCCAGCGATAGAACCCAAGAACAATAGTACCAGAGCTGAAGCCAGCAATAGATTCCAAAACCAAAGGCCCACTACCGGTGCTGCCACCAGCGAAACACCACAAGAAAGGTCTAATACCAGCACTGTCGCAGCATCAGGACAAATGCCAGCCCAGGAACTTCAAATCCCCCAACAACCAGCACTGGAGTGCCACATCCCCCAAGAGCCAGGGCACATCTTCTAGCTGGTCTTGCCAATCCAACATGGCTGCCTTCCGACTCAGGATCAGCAAGAATTCCCCCTTTCACCGCACAGCCAGGTGTGCAGGCCAATACCCAAAATTTTACTGAAATTGATTGTTTTTATTTATTTATGCCCAACACTTTGTTTATCATGGACCAGACCAATTTATATGCCCAGCCGCATATTGCCAACAACCCCCAATAACCATACACCCCTCAGTTTGAGTGGAAGGATTTGACTCTGGAGGAGTTCAAAGTGTTTATGGGCCTCACCATAAACATGGGCTTACAAAAAAAAAAAAAATTAGGGGCCTACCTATTTGTCTGGACCAATTCTCTCCTCTGGAGACACTACTAAATCCTCAGGTAATACTTTTTTTTACTCTTTCCTCAATATAATTTATTTTGGAGTGTAATGTTTGATATGTAAATGCTATGTGTTAGAAATAAAAGGGCCTTCAAAAATGATAGGTTGTCAGGAAATGAGATGTGTAATTTATATCTGTATGTGGCCAGGCTGTGTAAAAGTCTCACACATGTGGTATCGCCATACTCAGGAGGAGTAGCAGAATGTATTTTGGGCTGTCATTTTTGGTATGTACATGCCATGTGTTGGAAATATCATAAAAATTGTCAACTTTGTTTAAAAAAAAAAAAGTGGTTTCGTTTTTTTTGCACGTTTTCCAAAAACTTCTGTGAAAAAAATTAACCATTCAAAAGACTCATTATGGCTCATAGATTATACATTAGGGCAGTGGTCATCAACCCTGTCCTCAGGGCCCACTAACAGGCCAGGTTTTATGTATTACCTTGGGAGATACAAACTAGAATAGTGCAATCACTAAGCAGCAAATGATATCACCTGTGTTGTATTTCAGTTATCTTGCAAACCTGGCCTGTTAGTGGGCCCTGAGGACAGGGTTGATGACCACTGCATTAGGGTGTCTGCTTTCCAAAATGGGGTCATTTGTGGGTATTTGTACTTTCCTGGCTTATTAGTGTCTCAAGAAATGATATAGGTCAGTGATGGCGAACCTTGGCACCCCAGATGTTTTGGAACTACATTTCCCATGATGCTTATCCACTCTACAGTGTAGTAGAGCATCATGGGAAATGTAGTTCCAAAACATCTGGGGTGCCAAGGTTCGCCATCACTGATATAGGTCCTCAGTACATCAGGTGTAATCAATTTTCAATGATTGGCACCATAGTTGTAGACTCTATAACTTTCACAAAGACCAAATAATATACACTAATTAGGGTTATTTTTACAGAAGATATGTAGCCATATACATTTTGGTCAAAATATAAGAAATATTACTAATTTGCAAAATTTTATGACAGAAACAAAGAAAAAGGCATTTTTTCCACCAAATTTTCAGTCTTTTTTTATTTATAGCAAAAAAATAAACCCACTAGTGATTAAATACCACCAAAAGAAAGATCTATTTGTGTGAAAAAAAGGACACAAGTTTCATTTGGGTACGGTGTTGCATGACTGAGTAATTGTCATTCAAAGTGTGAGAGCGCTGAAAGCTGAAAATTGGTCTGGGCAGGAAGGGGGTTAAAGTGCCCTGTAGGCAAGTGGTTAATTTAGCCCTGGCACCAGTTGTAGATCTCCCGAGTGGAGTCTGATTTTAATGCAGTATGGGAGAAGTTTAGGATTTGCTGCGTTTCCTGCACTGTATATATGTAAATCAGGGCTAAGTTTAGGGATGGAGGAATAAGGAGTAATACGTAGCTTAGTCAACATTCCTGCATACTGCCTCCATGCTGTGCGACTGGTCTCCAAAGCCTCAAATGTAAGCTGTAGTTGATAGATTCCTTCTCATATAAAATGCAGAGTTAATAACCCTGGAATGTATGTAATGACACCAATGGACTGTCCACTAACTGAAGCATTGGGGAGAATGTGAGAGCATAGAGGCATCTCCTCTGGAATGGGGGGGGGGGGGGGGGTTAGGGTAAGTAATACAGCTTCTTCTGATACCAAGTAGAAATAAGTGCAAGGGAGCTCAATTGCAAGGGTAGATTTTTTCCAGTTTTTGGAGTTTAAGTTTATATCTGTGCAAAGCAATAAAAGCTTTATTTTCCATTATAAAGCCCAAATTAAATTTCAGTTTAAATCAGTTGAATACATACCAGGTGCGTAAAAAAAAAAAGGTGTGCAACGTATTATTTTGTTTTCTTTACAAAGCAGCCACATCCTGAGTAAAAAAGAATGCCCTCTGAAAGCATACTGCAGAGAACGACCCTTGCTCACTACATGGAGTTTTGAATTCTTTTCAGTAAAGGTAACACATAATATTGACATTTTTTGTCCCAGGAGGCTGGGACAAGTAATGCTACAAGCAAATGGGTGCATTTGCCTGCACAGTGCATATTTTTGGTGCCCAGGAAGCTGCATACAGCATAAAAAGTTACCTGGGATGTCATAGAGCTGCGTACAGCTGCCCATAGACATGAATGGGTCAAGGCAGCTGCAGCTACTATTTGTGTAGAGCAGCACGTGCGCACAAGCATTATGTTGCAACTGAAGGTAGTGTGTGTTCAGGGCATTGCATCTGTGTGTGCTACTCTACGCAAATAGCAGCACATAGCTGTGCACAGTCGCCATCACCCATTCATGTCTTTGGGCGGCTGTATGCAGCTCCATGGAAATCCCAGGCACCTTTTTATGCTGCATGGGAGAATGTGTGCATGTGCTTATCCCAGTCTCTTCTCTTCTCTATTATCCTTACTGAATATAATTCTTCTTTACAGCACAACTGCATGGAACCTACAAGCTCTGAATACTTCTTGCTATGCTCTGAAAAATTTGCTCCAGGGAGACTAACTGGTATTTCAGGCCAATCCAAAGTGGGTTCCCATGTCCAATTAGTTCTATCTTGTGGTGATTTGGAGCAAATTGTTTTACAGGAAATATGGAATAATACAGAGCCAGGCCATGCTGCTGGGAACGAGACTCAGCTTTGGTAAAAGTAACCCATAATGGCATCATGCCCTGCAGAGGACAAAGGCGAATGTATTATCATTAGTGGAAGTGGAGTTATACAGTATTTAGCTTTCACTATACCTTAAGACAGGTTCACATCTTCGTGCGGAGCGCTCACAGCAGGGGTCCGGTGCGTCCCTGTTCACAGTTTCAGGTCCGATTTAGGTCCAACTTTTTGGCTGAATTCGAACCAGAATTAGACCAGAAGACGCACAGGACTCCTGTGCAATTCGCACGGCAGCTGTCCCAGAGCTGTCTGAACCAGCTCCATTGAGAGCCGGTCACAGTCTCCTGACATGCAAATTGGATGCGGAAAAACCCACATCCAATTTGCAATAATGTGGACATAAACCAGTCAGCACTGGCAACATTTCTACAAACTAACATTATAATGACTTTCTGTCTCAATTTACTAACTGCCAGACTGTGCTCTATTCCGAAATGCAGAACCTCAGTAACATAGGCTGCTCTTTGAGATAACACTTTTGTAACACATTGTTTGCACTGGTTAATGGGTTACAGTGTGATTATAGGTGAAGAACCATTAGCCATCTCTGGAATTTAGGTATGACTTCTGGACTCCTACTACTAAATGGCAAACTTACCTTTTTATCAAGTTTCAACCAAGTCGGAAAACCCTTAGTATCCATGTATTGCAGTCCAAAGTACCACACCTCACGAATTCCCACCGTCTTAACCACCTAAAACCACAAAGTACTTGTTAATGATTGACAGAAGTATGCAAAGCAAGAAAAAAAATCTAGATTTTAGTAAAAGTTATCAAATATTAACCTCTTACTCAAACAGTATAAAACTTGATTATTCTGAACATTTTTCTAACAAAAATAAACCATCAATACTAAGGGACTATTCCGTCATCAAGGTTTCTAGTACTATTCCTTTGGGCACAAGAACTATTCAGAGCAGAGGATTCCAGCCCAGTGGGACTAAATAATACAAATAAGGAGATAAAGTGAATGTATAGCTAAAACTTTTTTTTTTTTTTGGTATTGGATAGGGAAGTGAATGATAAAAAAAGGCCTGTCAGATTTTATTGCTTTCTGTGTTCCTCCCTCTCCTAGGTAGTAACCCTCCCTACGTGTCATGATGACTACTATCACCAAGACAGACTATGAGGGAAAAATCCAAAATGATAAATGAGGCTAAAAAATCCAAAGGGAACACCTGTTTTAATGACAACTAAGGGCTCATCCACATGGGTGCATGGATCTGGACACCCATGCAGAGGATTGTATTTATCTGCACAGGCATTTACAGACAGCCTGTTGAAATGAAAGCCTGATAGCTGCACAGATCTTCACTAATCTTCATGTTCCTATCTATACATCTGTACAGGAACAATACGTGGCTCGGAACAGCCTGTCTTCGTTCAGTCATGCATCAATCCAGTGCGATCCTAGTGCACTCAAATTGTAAAGATTCCTTCAAACTTCCCTATGCATCTCCAGAGTAGGATGTGAAAGGCAATCTCCCCAATGGGACACAGATGGCAAAAAACAGATTGACACGGTTGTTAAACCTTCTCTACTCCATCCAACACTTAAAAAGTATTAGCTCTACATTTACTACAAGCTTAGATATATTTAGGGGTTATAATGATGGTTAGTGTTAGGTTCAAGGGTGGGTTAGTGTAAAGGGGGCCTTAGGTTAGGGCATTGTTTTCTTTGCTAGAAGCTCTTCACCCAGAACTACCACCATTTTATCACCACAATGTTACCCCATAAGCAAAACCTACTGAAAAACTGCATACTTAACCTCCCTGGCGGTGATCCCGAGTCGGGTTGGGATTTCAGTACCATAAGCGGTAACCCCGAGCCAGACTCGGGATCGCATCGCTGGATACAGGGAGAGTTACTTACCTTGTCCCCTGGATCCAGCGATGTCCTCCGCGCTTTGTGAGTGAGCTGTCCTCCGCTCGATTCACACAGTGCCCGAGTGCCGCCGAGCTCCGTTCCCTGCAACGTTACGGCGCACGGGAGCGGAGATCGGCGCCAAATTCAAAAAAGTAAAAAGGCACAAAACACACACAGTACTGTAATCTTACAGATTACAGTACTGTATAAAAAAAATACACATCCCCTTTGTCCCTAGTGGTCTGTCCAGTGCCCTGCATGCACTTTTATATTATAAATACTGTTTTTTCTGCCTGGAATTTGGAGATTGTCCATAGCAACCAGAAAGTGTCCCTTTATGTCAAAAGTGATTTTAGACCAACTAGAAAACAGCAATAATAAATTATAATCACTTGCAGAATTGAGCGATAGCGATTTGTGGGGAAATTCGTCATCAAACATTAAATCTAATGACAGCGACAATTCTGCAAATGAGCAAATTTCAGTGTTTTTGGATTTGATTACATTGTTGAATCGTTTTTATTATTTAATATATTATAAATGTTATCATACCCGGGATGTCTGCTAGACTCTGGTTTGAACAGATTTAAGAGATTTATTCCTAAGAATTGCAGGCCTACAATATAAAACACCAAATTTCCATGCAAAATAATTGCACCGCTTTCAGCACCTAAAATCAGAACTAATCATACCGCCAGGGAGGTTAATCCAAGGGCTTGCCTTCCAAAAATTAAGAAAACAAGGCAGCCCCCTAAACCACATCCTAGTTTTCTTTTATTTATTTATTTTATTCACTACATATACAATTATAAAAAGAAACATTAATGACCCATATACAGTATCTCACAAAACTGAGTACACCCTACACATTTTTGTAAATATTTTATATCTTTTCATGTGACAGCAAGAATTTACACTTTGCTACAATGTAAAGTAGTGAGTGTACAGCTTGTATAACAGTGTAAATTTTCTGTCCCCTCAAAATAACTCAACGCACAGCCATTAATGTCTAAACCACTGGCAACAAAAGTGAGTACACCCCAAGTGAAAATGTCCAAATTGGGCCCAAAGTGTCAATATTTTGTGTGGCCACCATTATTTCCACCTTCCGTTTGAGGATGCCTTACAGATGCTCAATAGGGTTTAGGTCTGGAGACATGCTTGGCCAGTCCATCACCTTTACCCTCAGCTTCTTTAGCAAGGCAGTGGTCCTCTTGGAGGTGTGTTGTTGTCGTTACCATGTTGGAATACAGCCCTGCAGCCCAGTCTCCAAAGGGAGGGGATCATGCTTTACATCAATATGTCACAGTACATGTTGGCATTCATGGTTCCCTCAATGAACTGTAGCTCCCCAGTGCTGGCAGCACTCATGCAGCCCCAGACCATGACACTCCCACCACCATACTTGACTGTAGGCATAACACATTTGTCTTTGCACTTCTCACCTGGTTGCTTCACCTGAACCAAATAAGTTTATCTTGGTCTCATCAGACCACAGGACATGGTTCCAGTAATCCATGTCCTTAGTCTGTTTGTCTTCAGCAAACTGTTTGTGGGCTTTCTTGTGCATCCTCTTTAGAAGAGGCTTCCTTCTGGGACGACAGCCATGCAGACCAATTTGATGCTGTGTGCAGCGTATGGTCTGAGCACTGACAGGCTGACCCCCCACCCCCTTCAAGCTCTGCAGCAATGCTGGCAGCACTCATATTTCCCAAAGACAACCTCTGGAAATGACCTTGAACACATGCACTCAATTTCTTTGGTTGACCATGGCAAGGCCTGTTCTGAGTGGAACCTGTCCTGTTAAACTGTATGGTCTTGGTCACTGTGCTGCAGCTCAGTTTCAGGGTCTTAGCAATCTTCTTATAGTCTAGGCCATTTTTTTGTAGAGAAACGATTCTTTTTTTCTGATCCTCAGAGAGTTCTTTGCCATGAGGTGCCATGTTGAACTTCCAGTGTCCAGTATGAGAAAGTGAGAGCGATAACACTCAATTTAAAACACCTGCTCCCCATTCACACCTGAGACTTTGTAACACTAAAGCCGCGTACCCACGACCAGACTTTCCGGCAGATTAGGTCCGACGGAATCATGCCGTCAGATAGTCTAATAGTGTGTGAGATAGTCCGATCCTTTTTCTTTTAAAAAATCTGATGGACCTAGAAATAGAACATATTAGGAATTGAGTCCGTCAGACAGATTTCAGTCGGGAAAACCGTTCGTCTGTATGCTGGTCTGACGGACCAAATACGACGCAAGGGCAGCTATAGGCTACTGGCTATTGAACTACCTTTTCTAGTCCTGTCATACGTCATCACATTAAAAACAAATGGACTTTCGAACAGACTTTAGTCTGTTTGTGTGTGGGCAAGTCCATTTGTTCAGAAGTCTGTCATAACTCCGTTGAAAGTATGTCGGGAAGACCGTCAG
Source organism: Lithobates pipiens (assembly GCF_037356315.1). Taxonomy (NCBI): domain Eukaryota; kingdom Metazoa; phylum Chordata; class Amphibia; order Anura; family Ranidae; genus Lithobates; species Lithobates pipiens. The sequence goes on along the minus strand of NW_027507758.1, from coordinate 240,880,833 downwards.
ACCTTTTCTGCCGGAAAGTCCGGTCGTGTGTACACAGCATAACAAGTCACATGACACTGGGGAGGGAAAATGGCTACTTGGGCCCAATTTGGACATTTTCACTTAGGAGTGTACTCACTTTTGTTGCCAGAGGTTTAGACATTAATGGCTGTGTTGAGTTATTTTTAGGGGAAAGCAAATTTACACTGTTATGCAGGATGTACACGCACTACTTTACATTGTAGCAAAGTGTCTTTAGTGTTGTCACATGAAAAGATATAATAACATATTTACAAAAATGTGAGGGGTGTACTCATCTTTGTGAGATACTGCAGCTTTCCATAAATGTTATATTACCGAAGTATAGAACAATTTATTGCTATAAGTTGCATTTTTTTTCCACAGAGTTACTACTTTTATACTGTTTCATAGCTGCTGTTGTGCTTAGAGCAGCCATTGCTGCCACCCAACACTACTAGTGAAGTGTTGCCTTCTACCCCTAGCCTTCTCCTACATGTAGAGCTTGTATTATGAATGGAGGAAAGATAGCCCATCATATTAACAGTTCAACTATTTGCAGAATACAGCAGAATCTCATTAGTCAATATTTTCCAAGGAGTGTAAATTTTCCTGGCTTTATAAACTTAAAGCATACTAATATATTCTTTACCAGTGATATTTTGGGATAATTTTGAGATGTTTAATACTTCAAATTGAAAATGAAGAACCGTGCGAGTTATAGTTTGTAATCACAAGTTTATAAATTGATCTTGTCATATAATTTTCTTATTAATTGTGTAAATTTTTTGTTTCATTAAAAAACAAAACAAACCATATCATTTAGGTAATTCAGGGCACAGCAAAATTTAGCTTATTAGAGCAGTAGCATAGCCTCAAGAGTATCACCAGCTTGTTGGAAGTAGTAAATATGAGTATACATATGCACTATTTATTTATCTGATTAATCTCTTCCCACCTCATGTACACATAATGTATATGTGGCCCCGCTGAAGAGGGTCTTCTTCCGCAAAGGCTGCATAAATGTTTATATGTCTTAGCGCTGGTAGTGCACAGCATCTTCCCACCCAGTGCACCTGGTCCCGTACTAGGGATTGGGAACCAGAAAACCTGATTCCTGATCACCTGATCGCTGCGATAGCCAGATTGACTAACACACTGATCAATCACTGTAAGGGCTTGTTCACACTTGACAAAATTTCTAACACTCAACAAACGCTCCTATAGCGTTTGTATGGCATTAGTATGGGTGTCAGACAGGTGTCAATGAGCTTTAGTATGGACATTAGACAGGCCTTTTACAAGCATGAATGAGGTGTTAAAAATGCTCCCCAAACGCCCTATGGGCAGTCTTGAAGCATTTGACGAGCATTAAAACTTGTGGACAAAACGCCTATTCCATTACAGTACATGAACTAATCTAAACACCCTGCAACTGCCTGCCAGAGCACTTGCGAGGCGTTACCATGGACTTGAATGGGAGGCATTGAAAGGCTTCAAACGCCTCCTGACTCAACATGAGGCTTCAATTTTGAAGCAACGTGATGCTAATGCTTAGTGTGAACAGCACTACGTGCTGTCTATTGTATCTTGTGCATAGGTGTTTGAGGGGCCTTTTTAACAACTCTCAAACGCCTGCTCTTAATGCCAGTGTGAACTCAGCCTTACGCCTGCCCATGTATATGCTTTCTCCTCTGAATGGAGAAAAGGCTACACTGTATCTTTCTCTCTTTGCTAGAGGAGAAAAATGTAAATAAACAAAAGTGTGTGTAATAAATAAATAATATAAAAAAATAAAACTAGATCAGAGTTGCAGCCAATTACAGGTTCAATGGTCAAAGTCAAAAGTCAGTATATTTTATGTAAGATTTAAAAAAAAAAACATTTTTTAAACTAGTATCAGGGTGTTTTGGGCTGGATACAAAAGGCAAAATGCACCCCAATGTTTCTGGGTTGTACTATGGTACAAAGAACATACACATACTATACTGTATGTGGTATTGCTGCAATTGTCATGAGTAGAATAATTTATTTTAGGTTGTTCTTTGGTGGTAGGTTATGGTAGTAGCAAGAAACATACAGCTAAATTTAAAAAAATTATATCTGTTACTACCAAAAGAAAGCCCAATTTCTCTGGAAAAAAACAAGGTATAATTCACCTGGATACATCTAGTAGTTGTGATGGTTTGTACAGTTTTACTAACATGTGTCAAAATTGTAGAATTTCTTATTTTAGTACTGAATGTTTTGCATAAAAAAGATGAAACCTCTGATTTGAAATATATTGAAATTAATTAGCACACACACACACACACCTACCAACACTGGCTAAAAAAAGTATTATGTAAATATCATACTAAAATGTAAAAGTACAGGTATTATTATGCGTTTCAGACATTATGACAATACAAATAGTATCGGTTTACTGATAGCCTTTTATGTTTTCAGCAGACAGCACACATACAGACGTGTGTTCCTATGCGTGTAAATGTGAATGTACTGTGTATATAATTATCAGTTTTTATACTATGTAAACTTGTTACACAGGATGGCAGCTGCTAAATTAATGAAGCAGACTTAGTGACTAGAAGCCTTGGGGGATTTAAACACAATGCAGCTACTGGAACATGCAGGTGGCCATACATCCCTCAAATATTAATAAGAAAGTAGAGGAAAAGCCACGTATTTAGCAAATGATTACAGTGGAACTTTACTCAATAAATATATAATCGGGAACAGGCTGGAGTTTTAATGCAGAATAGACACATGTCTCTTCTGCATTAAAGTAAGAACCTGCTTGTTCACAACTCAGCTATACTGTATATGCCAAGATAATGAACTTGCGCGCATGTGCCAATTGCGCCCCGGGCCAATTAAAATGGCCAAAGACTGGAAGCTGAAAGAAGACTGACTGAAGATGTCAGCAGTCAGAGAGCTTATTGGCCTTATATTGCTGGAGTATAGTTCTGGTTAAATTACCATCACAAGATCATGACATCTACATTTAAACATGTTATCTACTTAGAGTTATTTGTGCTTAAACTAACAACAAACATTTTCTTTTTGTATAAGTAAAAAAGTTATATGGTACTTTTAAAGGGCCCTTACACATGGGGCCATCCAAATGCAGTGCGTCCCTCCTGGTGCTTTGGTGTATCCAGGAGGGACAGGCACAGCGTCTATGGCAGGCAGTGGCTGCATCTGCCACTGCACTAAGTGGTACAGTCATTTAGGAGCATGTGCATTAGAGCAGTGGTCATCAACCCTGTCCTCAGGGCCCACTAACAGGCCAGGTTTTATGTATTACCTTGGGGAGATGCAGACTAGAATACTGTCAATTACAGAGCAGCAAGTTATATCACCTGGGATGTATTTCAGTTATCTTGCAAACCTGGCCTGTTAGTGGGCCCTGAGGACAGAGTTGATGAACACTGCATTAGGGGATGAGGCTCCAGAAGGCAGAATACCTGTGTTCTGGAACCATGTCCCTAAATATCAATATTAGTTGGTACATCATTCAGCCTCATCGAGCTGGTGGCTGAGTGGCTTGCTATGGGGGTACTCGCCAAAGAGAAGGAGCCAGTTGCACTGGTGGGAGGCCCCAGAAGAGGAGGTTTGGGTGCACAGAGCAGATAAATACAACAGTTTATTTTTTAAAATAAAGGTATGGAATAATTTTAACACTTCGAGGGAAATTAGTAATTGAATCATCTGGAGTGCAGAAAATCAACTTTTACATTTTATTTTTCTAAGTTGTGTGTGTGTGGGGGGGGGGGGGGGGGGAGCTGATTTGTTGCTATGAGCAACAGCACCAGTTGAGACAGAACTTGTCTCAGAAACTTTTTAATAATTCCCCCAATATTGTGCTTAATAAGGTCAATATTTATAGCTATGACTGATGCAATAATACTGTATTATATTATATTAACTGGGGTGTCTGTTTGATTGTAGAATAAATGTGATGCCTGGTTCACACCTATGTGTTGTTCTGATGCTTTTTGCAGAAACACACTACAATTCATTTAATATGGTTTCTTATGGGACATGTTCCATGTTTCATCTATGCTCTTTTCAGCCACGGCAACTTTGGAAAGGGTCAGGGACTTTTTTAAATGCAAAAAAAAAGTTTGGCACAATTTGTGTTTTTTAAGCTGGACAACATCCAGGCTACAAATTGGCCCCCCAAAAAAGCAAAAAATGCAAAATGCATCAAAAAACGCATACGCAAAATGCACTGCAGAAATTGATCAAAAGCAAACTGCATAAGTGTGAAGTGGGCCTAAAACAGAAACCTGGTGAATATCTGTAGTGTACACCCTAAAGATAAGTGAACCCTCCACCCAGGGCCAGATTCCTCCACTCTGTTCATCCAAGCAGAAATATTGTTCAGTGCTGGCCATACTTGCACATTGGGACCTCATAGACAGATAGTAGGATTGTAATTGGAGAGTGAAGCATATTTTCATGAGATTTGAGCCACTCAGCCTTCCTTGGGATGTCACTGAAAGGAGTGCGACTTTTACCTTTGCCAGATGTTGTAGGCCAAAGCCAGAGGTACAGTAAATATATATAATAACTTTTTCCCTTACAGAATGTTTATTTATGGTAGTCTTTTGGTATGGGGACACATAGTAAATAAGAAGATTTTGAGTTTTTTACTTCAGGGTCAGCTTTAATGCTCCCATAATTATTTTCCATGTATCAATTATTTTCAATGTACCGTATATACTCGAGTATAGGCCGACCCGAATATAAGCCGAGGCCCCCAATTTACCCCCAAAAAAACTGGCAAACTTATTGACTCGTGTATAAGCCGAGGGTAAGACATGCCTGTCCATCCCTGTGTGTGTGTCCGTCCATCCCTGTGTGTCCGTCCATCCCTGTGTGTCCGTCCATCCCTGTGTGTCCGTCCATCCATCCCTGTGTGTGTGTGTCTCCATCCATCCATCCATCCCTGTGTGTGTGTGTGTGTGTGTGTGTGTGTGTGTGTGTGTGTGTGTGTGTGTGTGTGTGTGTGTGTGTGTGTGTGTGTGTGTCCAGCCTACCTGTGTCCTGAGCCTTTGTCCCGAGCCTCCGTCCCGTGCCGAGCCTCCTTGCCTCCGTGCCTCGCCGCCGTGCCTCGCCGCCATGCCTTGCCTCCGGTCCCGTCCCGTCCCGTCCCGTGCCGTGCCGTCCTGTGCCTTGCCTCCGTCCCGTGCCCTCTTCGTTCGTCGGCGGCCATTGTAAAATTCAAAAGCTGCGCCGCCGCCTTCGCCTGTGATAGGCGGAACACTGAATTTCCCAGCAGCCTGTGTTCCGCCTATCACAGACGTCGTATCATCCTCGTCTGTAGTACGAGGATGATACGAAGTCCGTGATAGGCGGAACACAGGCTGCTGGGAAATTCAGTGTTCCGCCTATCACAGGCGAAGGGGGAGCCGGAGGCGCGGCTTTTGAATCAGAATGGCCGCTGTCTGTCTGCTCGACACGCTGATCGAGCGGGCAGACAGCGATGACTCGAGTATAAGCCGAGGGGGGCACTTTCAGCCTCAAAAAAGAGGCTGAAAATCTCGGCTTATACTCGAGTATATACGGTATACTAATTACCCAATGTGGGTTAGTCAGATGTAATCTTTAATTTAATCAGTGATTGTATCTACCATTGCAATCAAGCTTTTCCTAATTTGGAATACGGATTTGAGTGCACAATTGGCTCAACATTTCTTAGTTTGTTTGTAGTTTGAAGATCATTTGGAAAACTGGGGCAACAAGGGTGATGCAAACTGGCATTCAGTCACTCATAATTTAAATAGTTTGGAACAGAAAATTCAGCCAAAGATGTAAAACAATTACTTTTGGTACACCAAGATTCTTTGCAAAATGAGCACTCAGCAGGTTATTGTTCCTGCCGCAATGGCTCATTAGCCGCATACAATGTGTGCCTACTTCATAATAATACTGGATCATGAAGAAGGAATGCAATAGGGAGATTTTTAATCAGTGAGTTCCAACCAGAGTATCTCACTTTTGCAACCAAAAGCGATGCCTACTCTGTCTGGAAAGGGTTAAAGAATATGTGACCCCAACATTTCATATTCCTGATATGTGCCTGCAGTACCATTTTTTTTCTGTGCCTAGACGCTGAAGCTCAAAAAAACTCTACTAGCCTAAAGTAGTGAGCATGGACACATAGGATAACATGATTTAGCTTCTAGGAGCAGAAAAGAAATGCTAATAACAGCTTTTAGGGGCTTAAAAAACACTAGTGTGCATAGAGGCTTGAAATATAACTATAAAAAAAGAATCTTAAATCTTAAACTAAATAATACTAAGAGAATGTAAAGAATATACTTTTTCCTGTAAATGAATACATTACTGTACAATTACTGAGTCCTACCTGATCAAAAAGCTGTTTGCCAGTAGTGTTCGGCTGTATGGCAAATTCCAGCTCCGCGTCCATGGTGGTCACCCGTACATTGACCTGAAATAATAAAAATACAGTATCTTGGTAAGATCACTTATGTATGTCAATTGTAAATGCCTTTCTTAAGATCTGTGCATATAGTTGAAAGAATGCTTAAAAATCATCTAATCATCTAAATATAAAGCATGGCATTGACTCTACAAAGCTAGGAAGTTAACATAGTTAAGATATTTGTCTCATATTGCTGCTAGTTTCATACGGATTTCTACCACAAACTAGCTGCAAAATTCCACATTATTTTGTTATAATCACAACTGAAACAATAATACATTCTGTAAAAATAGATACAAACAACCAAATTCAGGTGTATAGGATAGGTATTCTGCAAGATTTGTACTCTCTGGCCTGTTTTGTTATGTGAGTGAATAGACCTCATTATGGAGTTTACCCAAATGCACAGAGCAAAAAAAAGGGTATAACAACCCATGCCACCTGAATGGGTATGGGTATATTAACCCCCACACCAACCATTCAGCAATTCATTTTCTGGGATCTCATCTTTTACAGCATTACACTATAAACAAGGCATTTTCTATAGGAGTTCATTATATTCTTAAAGCATATCTGAAGACAATTATTTTTTATAGCTTTGGAGAGAATGGAAAGGGATTAGAATCCCTGTCAGGTTTTTATAGTCATCTGTGCCCCCAGTTAGGAAGATTCACTCGCACTATTTGTCCTAGTGATTGTTATCACTGAAAGTGAAAAAACACAAATTTTGAGATGTCACCAGAACAAACATAGAGGGAAAATCTTGCGATGGGGACACTAGTTCTGGTGACAATCAGAGATTTCCCTCACATTGGAGGGATGTCCTTTAACCCCCCTGGCAGTATTCCTGAGTCTGGCTCAGGGTGGAATTTCGGTACCATAAGCGGTAACCCCGAGCTGGGATCGCATTGCAGGATACAGGGAGAGTTACTTACCTTGTCCCCTGGATCCAGCGATGTCCTCCCCGCTGTGTGTGCGAGCCGTGCTCCGCTTGATTCACACAGTGCCGCTGAGCTCCGTTCCCTACAACACTGTGACGCACGGGAGCGGAGGTTGGCGCCAAATTCAAAAAAGTAAAAACACACAATACACATACAGTACTGTAATCTTACAGATTACAGTACTGTATAAAAAAATACACACACCCTTTGTCCCTAGTGGTCTGTCCAGTGCCCTGCATGCACTTTTATATTATAAATACTGTTTTTTCTGCCTGGAATTTGGAGATTGTCCATAGCAAACAAAAAAAACAAAAAGTGTCCCTTTATGTCATAAGTGGTTATAGACCAGCTAGAAAACAGTGATAATAAATTATAATCACTTGCAGAATTGAGCGATAGCAATTTGTGGGGAAATTCGTCATCAAACACTAAATCTAATGACAGCGACAATTCTGCAACTGAGCAAATTTCAGTGTTTTTGATTTGATTACATTATTGAATAATTTTTATTATTGTTATATTATTATTTGGTATAATTATTTATAGTTATTTATTATATTATAATTTATGATTTTGTGTTTCAAACTTTATCATACCTGGGATGAGTTATTCCTAAGAATTACAGGCCTACAATATAAAACGCCAAATTTCCATGCAAAATAATGGTACCGCTTTCAGCACCTAAAATCAGACATAATCATACCGCCAGGGAGGTTAACTCAGTGGTCATCAACCCTGTCCTTAGGGCCCACTAACAGGCCAGGTTTTATGTATTACCTTGGGGAGATGCAGACTAGAATACTGCAATCACTGAGCAGCAAATTATATCGCCTGTGATGTATTTCAGTATCTTGCAAATCTGGCCTGTTAGTGGGCCCTGAGGACAGGGTTGATGACCATTGATTTAACTTCCTGTTATGGCTATGGGATAGGACAGTGATGGCGAACCTTTGCACACCAGATGTTTTGGAACTACATTTCCCATGATGCTCATGGTCTCTGCAATGTAATTGAGCATCTTGATGCTCAACTACACTGCAGAGTGCAAGAGAATTATGGGAAATGTAGTTCCAAAACGTCTGGGGTGCCAAGGTTTGCCATCACTGGGATAGGAAGTGAAGGGAAACCTCACCAATGGGACACAGGTGGAAAAAAACCTGACAAGGTTTAAAACCCTCCGCTATTCTATTGAAAAAAAAAAAGTTTTGCCTTCAGTTCTATTTCAAAGAAAACCTGCAGTAAAAAAAGTATGAGGGTGCCACTGCTAGTCTCTACTTCCGAAGATGCAATTTCCCAGGCTTTCAGGGTAATCTAATGCCTTCATTACTTTTTAAGTAAATTAACTCCAACTCTACAGGTCAGAGTCCCTAAAATGCTGAAGCTGGAGACACTGGGGTTGATTTACTAAAGGAAAATAGACTGTGCAGTTGCTCCAGAGATAAGTAATTGAGGGGAAGCTCTGTTGACTTCTATCATCCAATCATGTACAAGCAAAAACATTTTTATTTTTTTAGTTTTTTTTCTTGCATCTGATTGAGTATTCTTTGCAAAGTGAACTTTACCCCATTTACGAAGCTCTGAAGAAACTGCACTTGCAGTGTGCAACTGAAAATTGCCTTTAGTAAATCATCCCAATGAGACTAGGGGTTTCAGCAGGTAGTCAACAACCAACCAGTGAACATTTACTTCAAATACCAGTCAGGTTAACAGGACATTTCTGGTTGTTAAAAGTGATCCTGTCCTCAGACCATTCATATCAACAAAAACCTTCCCATAAGACTATACTGTATATATGTGCATTTAACATATTTTATGCACGTTATTTACCTATAAAATCCTCCTTAGTGCAGCCCTGAGAAGGCTGCTGGGTGCCATCATCATTTATGCGACATCACCAGCCCCAGCTGACTTATGCCCTGTACACACTGTCGGATTCTCCAATAGAAAATGTGTGATTGGATCGTGTTTTCTGGAAAATCCGATCGTGTGTGGGCTCCATCTGACTTTTTCAGTCGCAATTTCTGACACACAAAATTTGAGAGCAGGATCTAAAATTTCCGACCACAAAATCCGATTGTTTAAATTCCGATCGTGTGTAGACAATTCTGACGGACAAAGTGCCATGCATTCACAGAATAAATTACGAGACAAAAGCTATTGGCTACTGGCCTCTTTAAAGTCCCGTCGTACCTGTTGTACATCACCTCGTTCTGAACGATCGGATTTTCCGGCAACTTTGTGCGACTGTGTGTATGCAAGACAAGTTTGGGCCAAAATCCGTCAGAAAAATCAGACGGATTTTGTCATCAGAATGTCCGACTGTGTGTACAGGGCATTAGAGTTACCCTATAGTATTTCCTTCACTTCTTCCCCCTGGCTGCTACATAAAAGATTATGGAGGGGAGAAGCAAAGGAGCTAGGCCAACACAAACATATATCACAAGACCCACAAGTACACTATAAATTGTCAATAGTGGACAGTGCTGCTCTGTATAGATATCAAAAATATGAATTGTACTTTTTTTGTACAATATAATATCCAGAGCACAATTTATAGTAAATCTATAAGAAAATGTTGTAGTCAATACTCTTTATGTACTTTTAAATAACCGTCACTGCTTTTACTGGTGTGAAAGTCCATATAAGACATGTTCATTGTTGATATTGTCATTGGTTTATTGTACATGTCTTTCCTGTGAACTATTATAAAATATATTATATAAAACATTACCCAACTGTATCTTCATATAAATACACTGTTCGACAGATAGGTCAAACATTCCAAATGTGTGTAGAATTTAGTAGATATTTCTTTACCTTCATCTGCAGTAAGAACTCTAATGCTGCGTACACACAACCGGTTTTTTTTAAACTCTGATGGTTTTTCCGACGGAGTTCCGCTGAAACGGTTTTGCCTACACACGATCACACCACAGTCCGATTGTCTAGAACGCGGTGGCGTACAACACGTACCACGGGACTAGAAAAAGGTAGTTCAATAGCCAGTAGCCAATAGCTGCCCTTGCATCGTTTTTGGTCGGTTGGAATAGCATACAGACCAACAATTTTCCGGATAGGAATTGATTCCGTTGGAAAGATTTAAAACATGTTCTATTTTTGGTCCGTCAGAATTTTCGAAAAAAAAAGTCCGATGAGGCATAAACATGATCAGAACATACGATGAAAAGATTCTGTCTGACTTTTTTTGCTGGAAAGTCCAACCATGTGTACACGGCATAAGGGTCAGTTCGCACCAGAACGTGGTGTGGGAAATCCATATTCCCACACTATGTTCAAAACGCACTGCAGCGAGTGGCAGTGCAATGCTACAAACAACCCAAACGCAGGTCACAAACACATTGCGTTTACCTGCACAGAGTGCTCTGCATATTGTAAAGTGCATGCGCTACTTTTGCTACCATCCGGTCTGATTTCAGCCCATTCAAATGAATGGGCTGAAATGGTACTACACCTGGATTGCAAAGCCCGTTCCTATGCAATCCATGGTGGGGCCCAGCCCTAAGCTAATACCACTGTATTATATATCCCTTTTTGCTGTGCCATTACGATCAGGGAAGCAAACACATGCTACAAGTTTTACATTAAGATTTACGAACACCAATGCATTGTAAGAACCTACCTAATCAATCGATTTATATCCAAGTTGGTTGGTGCTTACACTAATTAGCTGTTGGTAAATCTAAAGGAGATTGTATAATTGGATATTGATGTGTGAAACCATGTTTATATATTAATAATAGACTGCCTTGTAATACTGCATAACAATGAAAAAGGTATAACATATGTTTTATAATAGGCAGATATTTTATGGGTTAGGACCTGTGGTAATTTTCATAATGATCTCTGTAATTGCGTTTATGTTTTATAATAGGCACAAGCTGACTGGAGAAAAAAAATAACTTTAAAATGAAGATGAAACATGTATATAGTAGTTCTACTGCCTGTTGTGTTGTTGTTGGAGAGTTCCCATTAATTCCTGTCTGGTAAAACATTTTCAGCAGGACAGGAAGTGAGGGTAAATCTCTCCAATGGAGCCCCGATAGCAGTAACCCAGTGAGGGTTCTAACCCTTTGTCACTTTATCCAAAACTAAGAAAAAAAATGTTTGGCTAGACATATATTAACTTTTCTGCCCCATGTCCTGCTTTAAAGTCTGCCTTCTATGGCAATACATCATAAAATGGCCAAATAAACTCTGGTTTGTAATTTTTCTATTTATTCTCCTTTGTGATTCCTCGTTATGAAAGGGAATAAATTACTGTTTTATTTCTGCAAAAGAGATGCATTAACCACTTGCAATTACAGAGATTATTATGAAAATGATCACAGGTCCTAACCCATAAAATATCAGCCAATTATAGAGAGCTTTACGTGCACTGCTACATATAAATAATGCAGATAAAGTATTATTGGCAATAATAACTGGCCGATTTAATTAGTATATTATTTTTCCACGGAGCTGGTCAAACGACAATGAAATAACACAATACTGGTTACATTTTCCCAGTATGTGCACAATAAGGATCAGGGTGAGGTTAGATAAATCATAGCTAGACAGAGCTTTTCACATTGTATAAAAGTGGAGCCACCTGATTAAATCTTTCCAAGTAACAAGTAACAAGCTCGATTTTAAAGAGAATTCAAATATTTTATTTATCAGTTGCTTATGTAGTAAGAAGTGCAAATAATAGCAGCTTTACCAGTCAAGTTATCATAAAAAGTCATTTTTTACATATACAGTATAGTAGTCAATCAATACATAAATGCATTTTGCCATAAAAGGGTGTACAACTAGAACTATTACAAGAGTGAACAACTGGAAGTTAGAAGGCAATTTTAAAGAGAATCACCCACAAATGTTCTTATAAAAGATTTATTGCATATTTTTCCCTTATTTAGCTTCATTTTGAGTTTTGCTCTTCAGCTTGAGAGTCAACGTCACGTGTAAATGGCTGACCCCCCCAGCAGTTTTGGGACACTCTATTCATCAGTGCTGGGTGGGTACATTGGAGGTTTCTTCCGGTGGGCATGTGTTGTTTGCTGATTTCTGCCTGTTTCCTCAGCCTCTGCTGTCCAATGATAGGTCCTCCTCTCCTCCCTGAAGTGCAGTCTGAGGTGGTGACATGCTTCCTGCACTGACATCACTGTGCAGGGGAAATCTCTGTCCACACATGAAGGTTAGAAGTCATGTGACCTCAAAGAAAATTTCCAAAAATAAGTCCTTTTTGGGTGATTTTAATGAACTATGCATATAAGAGTATTAAAGTGGAAGTAAATTTACCCATAACGGGCACTGTTTAGGAGATATTTACATTACATGCAGCAAGTGACATCACTGGCACACACGCTCTGAAAGAACGGCCACCTGTACTGTTCCTTCAGAGCCCTGTGCACGCGCGGGAGTGACGTCATCGTGGCTCTTGCCAGTCACAGAGTCGGAGTCTGCATACCCGAAAGCAAGACGGGTGAAGATACGAGCCGCTGCAGCGCTGACGTTTTGGCGCCGCAAGTGCTTTGTATTAAGGTAAGTTTCACATAATGTGCAAGTATGCGATGCATACTAGCACATTATGACATTATCCTCCAGGGTAAGAAGATTAAAAAAAAAGGTCCAGCGGTTTACAACCACTTTAAAGCAATATTTTAGGGACCATTAATCTTCTGTTGATATGCTGACTTTCCCTTTACCTTTGTGACAGGTTTACATTAAAGCTGACAATTAATCTACTTATATTTCACCTTCCGTTTCCTCCTTTTTCCTCTCATCAAAAAGCACAAATGAAATGTTTAACCTCTTGCCGACCAGCCGCGGCAAGTTGGCTCAGCTGCGCGAATTGCCATAGGTGCACAGCTTCCTGTGGGCATGCGCCGATTGGCCAGTGGGGGGGGGGGGAACCAATCAGCAGATCCAGCAGACTTGATTGTTCCACGCAGAGACAGAACTGCCAAAGTAGACAGGGCAGATCTCCGTTCTGTCAGGGGGCAGATCTCTGTGTTGTCCGAGGCAGCCCAAACCCCCCCCCCCCCTATACAGTTCGTAAACATATCCAGGGAACACATTTAACCCCTTGATCGCCCCTGGTGTTAACCCCTTCCCTGTCAGTGTTATTAGTACAATGTCAGTGCATATTTTTAGCACTGATCACTGAAAAAAAATGTCAGTTAGGTGTCCAATCTGTCCCCCGCAATGTCGCAGTCCTGCCACAGATTACCTCCATTACTAGTAAAAAAATAAGAAATAATAAAAATGCCATAAATCTACCCAGGGCTGAAGTGGTTACGGTAAATAAAACTTTCTGTTTTTGTGATATACTGTTTTAATGCTCGGCACATATCCAGGGTCAGTTTGGATAGATCTGACAGCAACTTAACAGGGGCTTCATTGAAAAGGATAGCATCCTGTGTATGTGCAGCTTGCATTATGTCTGCCCTGTAAAAAAGAACCCTGCAGATGACATCTCTGGGATAAGCAGGATTTGGGTTGCGTGGAGCCAGGGCTCTATGAATACAGTTAAGTTCCAAGGGGGCATCCTTAGGTTGCTATAGTAGCTGATTAAAAATTGCTTTAGCAACAGCTGCCAAATCTTTGGTTTCAACTGCTTGAGGTAGGCCACGGATGCTCCTATTTTCCTGGTCATCTTGATGGTAGAATAGCTGTGGAATTAGTACAGTGTGTTCCTGGAGAATCACATCATGTTCATTCAGTTCTGAAACGGTACTTTCCATTGTGTGTTCTATATCTTCCAGCATCCCCCCCATATCTTTGTGGAGATCTGAGATTTCTTGTTTGTTCAAGTCTTTTTACATAGGCCTCAAAATCTTGCCGTGTCAGAAGCACTTTTATATATGCCGCCATGTTCCGGCCTTCTCTAAATTTTTGCAACTCGGGAGATGGGCTTCTGGAGTGGACTGAGCCATGATCAGAGTCCTGTGAGGAGCGGGGCATGGTGTCTGGTGCTCACCTGGGAGGCTGAATGCTATCCAGAGGAGCATGCCGGTGCCATCTTGGAGGACGGTGTGCCGCTATGGAACAAGCCGGATAGAGTGAAGAGGCAGCCGATTTCACCCTCTTTATGTGTGCAAGAGGAATGTGAACTTCGCTGCAGCTTCTCTTACCCATAGCGGTAGGATGTAAAGAGTTTGTGGGTGCTGTGAGGGGACAAGTGAAAGCAGGAGCTGAGGAGAGCAGCATCTTATCGCTCAATGCGCTTGGTCACGTCCATTGCAAAGCAAGCAGATCATGGCTGGTGGAGGGCTGGCAGGGTGCTATACACAGCTTCCTAAAAACATCACAGCACCCTGCCTCTGTACTCCTTTCAAGAGCCCTCAGCCATGATGTAAGCAGTGGGCTGACTCTTGGGAGGAGCTATGCAATTATCAAAATGTATGTTATTCTGGAGGGTGGGCATTTCTAGGCAGGCTACATTTAAACACAGACCACCCTAAATAATATGCACATATGATGCTGAGCCTCCAAGACTGAAAGAACTGAAGTCCAATGAATGAAAGGAGCAACCAGGGACAGTAAGGTTGAGGTAAAAAGGATTGAGGGATCTGTTGAGAATTCTTTCTTTTGATCAGACCCCAGGCTAAACAAAATAAATCTATTAGTGAATGATCAGCTTATGCCTGCTTCATCTAATGGTAAATCAGGCTCTGACAGAGGCATAAATAGCAACTTTATATTATGGGCTACAAGTTGGTATCAAAGCTGAACTCCAGGAAACCTACAAACCCCCTCTTGCAAGGGGCTGCACCTGCACTATAAGGATTGCCTGCTCATTTATGCCTAGGGGACTAGGTCCTTCAGTTTTATTTACCTGACCCTCTGATCCTGCAGGCTCCTCTGGGCTGCTATGGTGGAACCCATGCTATGGTTTTCCCCATGCTCTAAGGCCCTCTGCATTGAACTTGATGATATCAGAGTCCATCACCCTCTACTGGACAACAGGACAACCAAGGGACAGTCCACTTCAAAAGCATGGGGGGGGGGGCATCATCTGCTAAGGGAGCAGAGGATTGGGCAGGTAAACCTGCTTTGACAGTCCCCTAGACTAAATGAGCAGTCAACCCTTGCAGTGAAGACCCCCCCCCCCCCTTTCCAAGAAGAATGTTTATGGATTTGGGCTAATGCCCTGTACACACGGACAGAAATTCCAATGGAAAAAGTCTGATTGGATTATGTTGTCGGAAAATCTGATCGTGTGTGGGCTCTATCGGACTTTTTCTGTCGGATTTTCCGACACACAAAGTTTGAGAGCAGGATCTAAAATTTTCCGACAACAAAATCCGATCCTTTAAATTCCCATTGTGTGTAGACAATTCTGACGAACAAAGTGCCACGCATGCTCAGAATAAATTACAAGACAAAAGCTATTGGCTACTGGCTCGTTTATAGTCCCGTCATACGTGTTCTACGTCACCACGATCAGAGCGATCGGATTTTCCGATAACTTTATCCAACCGTGTGCAAACAAGACAAGTTTGGCACAAAATCCGTCGGAAAAAATCCAATGGATTTTGTTGTCGGAATGTCCGACCGTGTGTACAGGGTATAATACATTCAGCACGTCCTGAAATTGGGGAACCCAGAGGACAAAGAGCCCCTTCAGAAAGAACAATATATGTAAGCACCTCAAAATATCAGCCATAAAGCTATTTATAAATATTGTTTCTCTTCTTCTTAAATATAGTGACAGGTTTACTTTAACAATGTTAATGTCAGTATAATGTATCACACTAAACTTGGCTAAACCACCTTGTTACTGTGATGACTACAGTTAACCTAAAAGGCAAGTGGGATTAAAGAGCAGATGGGATTAAAAACACCTACGCACTAAGCAATCTTCTAAAACCTGGTGAAATGAAGCCCTGGGCAGGCTAGTATAAGAAGCCGATTAGCCATAGAAACAACAAGTCAGTAAACAGCCGCCAACCTCTCAGTGTATTGTGTTTAAGGCCATAATGTCAGTTCATTTATACCACTCGCAGACAGGCAAACATAGGAGAATCATAGGTGCTCCAAGCAGATTAGACCTCTAAATTAAAAGAATGGTGATATGTTACCCTTTCATATATTACAGCCTAATGGTTCCCTCTATCCAAAACTGATGTAATAGATGCTACAGAGCTGTATTACTCATCAGCTTTTTATGCAAATAAGATAGTGAGATCCACTTTCTACAGTGCTCAGATCTGCTTCCTCCACACTGGAGTCTCACTTCTCTTCCTGCAGCAGAGGGAGTGTAAAGCAGAAACTGGCCGAATTTCAATCTTCGTGTACCCTTCTCTGTTCAATAGAGGTCAGCCCAACAACCGGCTTCTGTCAAATGGTCCTGCTGGAAAACCAGCATTCAATCAGCCGCTGCAGACAATGACTGAAGCACTGATCAGTGTATTCTGACAGCAGGGGAGTCCCTCCTGTCAGAATACAATAATGTAGCGGGGGAGATTCTTGCATCTACATCACTTGTGTGGATGTGGGAATCTGAGGTTTCCAGGACAGGCTTATCCATTACCCAGGGCAAAGATGCCCCTAATGCATGCCATAGAATGGGCAGCTATCATGTGCTTATTCTCTGCACCCTTGCTCCTGCTGTGCATGGTTGGCATGGAGTGTGTGCTGCACATGTGTGGCCAATTGCTTGCTTTCTAGTTGCACAGACACAGAGTGATTTTGTGTCAGCAGTGAGATAGGGTAGGGAGTGGGCATGTTGGAACACAGTGAGATAGCAATAGCTGTCAGAGAAGACATGAATCTGCAGCCTGCTGGTTGCTAGACACTGATCTGGAGCTTGCTGTGCCGTGGGCAGCTGCCCTTCTGGCGCACCCCTTTTCCCAACGCTGCTCAAGGTGTATACCCATCTTTCCTCATGCTATAATATTGTCCAAAATCTGATATAAATGTCAGAAGTTGAGCGAATATGACCTTTTTTTAGTTTCTGGAGACTACAGAAGTAATGATACAAAAAATCTAAAGCTGCTAAACACTTATTTTTTTCCATCAGCTGGATTTTAGAGCATAGAAGACACTCTGTGCTGTAGGTATTCATTAGAAATCTGTCTCACTGTAGTGCGACAAATGACACAACTTGCGACAGCATGGAAGAGGTCTTATTTACCTTCACTTTCTTTATCACAAACATGGTGATGTTTCTTTATGAATTTTCACAACAATACCACAAATAAGAACAATATTAATTTGTCACCAGAAATGTGTCGCAAATACTTTTATTTCTGGCAGATGGACGTTTTTTTGTTTTTTTTTATCTGCAGCATATTTAAAGGGATAAAACAGAAAAATGTACATTTATTGTAAAGATTTGAGATTCTGCCATTAAAGGGACCTTGTAGTCCTTTTTTTAAGCCGGGTTCACACTGATGCCAGATGCGGAATTTTCTGACTAAAGTTCCACTTTAAAGTTTAAACTCAAAAACAACATATTGCAGCTTACAAGTCCTTGGATGCAGTTACTGCATTTGTTTTTCTTATCAGGATAATTTCCTTTATTTTCTCCTAGGAATAGTATGAATAAAATACTTCCTGATCCTTCATGTTTATGGTCATTTCTCCTCTGTACCTCTGGTGATCACATAGACTGGACTTCAAACATATCTACCTTCCAAACATATCTGCATTATATAGGTCTTTGAGCTTTCTTATGCCGCGTACACACGAGCGGAAAGTCAGATGGAAGCTTTTCATCGTATGTTTTGATCGTGCGTATGACCCATTGGACTTTTCACGTTGAAAATTTTGACGGATCTAGAAATAGAACATGTTCTAAATATTTCCAATGGAACCAATTCCTATCGGGAAAACCGCTCGTCTGTATGGTGTTCCGACGGACCAAAAACTATGCATGCTCTGAAGCAAGTACGAGACAGAAGCTATTGGCTACTGGCTATTTTACTTCCTTTTTCTAGTCCCGTCGTACGTGTTGTACGTCACCGTGTTCTTGACGGTCAGACTTTGGTGTGATCGTGTGTACGCAAGACAGCTTGAACGGAATTCCGTCAGCAAAACCATCAGAGTTTATTCCGATGGGAAAACCGGTCATGTGTACATGGCATTATAAGTAGAAAAGAACACTCCATTTCTGGCAAGGTCAGCAAGTATTTTCTTTTCTTGGTCAAAATGTTCTCAGCCTAAAAAGACATGACTTTTTGGTTTTTGGGTCTCGATATGCTTTTACTGCAGCAAAGATTGTTTGCCCTTCCAGACAGGGCTGTGTGGTCAAACTGTATGGATGGAAAGACATACAACTGGAACTGGATGGAAAGACATACATACAGACATACAAATCCTAGACAGATAAAACAGCTCCATTATACGTATTTAATCTCTGAATGTAGCTGTTTGCCTGCAGTTCAGCTATAAATAAATATTTTGAGGGAAAAAAAAATAAAATTTTTGAGGAAAAAAAAAATAAAAAATTCTTCATCTATGTAACGTTCATGTTTGTAAACTGAATATTTTGACAAGAAAAGTAAAAGATAAAATAATTGAACATTCACTTTGCTAAGTGCACTTTCGCATCAAAGAGCCTAAGCTGAAAACTAGAGCCATTCAAGCACAGGAAGAGCATGCAAACTCCATGCACTATCTCCAGTGTGGTGTGAACTCAGGACAATAGCACTGTCACTGTGATGATATATTAAGTACCTTATACATCTAAATAAATACAAACTGTGGCAAAACAATGCCATAAACATTTATAACTAATGTCTCAAAGGCATTAAAATGAACACACTATATAAGTTGTAAAGAAAGCCGCCTACATATCCAGCATGCAAATGCCGAAGGATTATATGTACAATGTGTACACACAAAGAGAAAGGGTCAGTCTTGGTCATGGGAAAATAAGAAAAAAAGGGATGCAATAAAACATTACAATTAATTGATGGTGTGTCGTGTAATCTGTAAACATTGCTTGCATTGTAGTAACTAATGTCTCATCAGTAATCTTTTCTTAGAACTGATTTGGGAAATGGGAAATGTAATAAAGATAAAGATAAGCAGCAAGTCAACCTTGTGTTTGATTACACTGCAAAAATGTGTCATGAGATGGCAAGCCACAAAAAGACATTTACCAATAAGGAATTCTAACCACAACCACAGAGCCTATGTGTATAAGGCACAGTGACCGGCACCGCACTATCCATAGGTTGATGTTCTGGTTCAGGAATAACCATGTAAAGCTTTAAAACCCTCAGCCTTTGACAATTCTGGCTTGCAATGTCAATAAGGCAAATAGAAGAAGTACTGGTACCAGAAGTACCAGCCCATTGTAGAGAAGATTTGGGATACATTTATTAGGTTTGATTCACATCTATACATGTTGCTTTTGTGTATTCCTGCAGTGCTCTTTGCTGTGCTTTCCATCGTTTTTTTTTTTTTCAAATTTTCCACGATTTGCAGTTTTAATGCTTTTTTTTGGGGGGGGGGTGTTGTTGGGCAGATTTAAAAATGCTAATTGCAGTAAAAACGTGTTGAAAACGCACTATGTGCTTTTCTGCATCTTTTTATTGAACCAAAAAAAGAAAAAAAAAGCACAGTTTTGCATTGAAAAAAGTCCTTGACCCTTTCCAAAAACACAGAGGCACAAAAATGCATTGATGTAAACATGTTCCATAGGAACCCATGTTAAAAAAGTGTCTGGTATTTCTGCAAAAAACATGAAAAAACACATTGGTGTGAATGGAGCCTTGAAGAGCATTTTCTGTATCTTACCAAATATCAAAAGGTTTAATAAGGATCACTAGGAGGGTAGATCTAAAGGAGATTGTATAGTCAGATTGCAACGTCTATGGTAAGTCTTACACACAGGAAATAGATCTTAATAGGCAGGCCTGTTTATATTCTGTCTTGCTCATGTTACAATACAGCTTTGATAAGGAATCCAGGATATATCACATTTTTTGTTGGTATTCATATCTGCATGTAAAATGAGTTCTTCATAATTCAGTTAGCAGAATATTTTGATACAATTATCATCCTTCATCAACATCTGCCTTGACACATTTCGTGGTGATTTTCAGCAGGGACTGGCCGACATTCATTCCTATCTATGGACAGGCTGGTTGTACTGAAGTCCATCAATCAACTTGGGTACAACCAGCCTGTCAGATTTTTTAGATGTGGTCACAGCCGGCGGTTATAGCCTCTAGCAGTAATCGTTGTTCTCTGCTGGCCGGGAAGGCTCTCCGACAATAGTGCAGTGGGAGGGATTCACCACCCATGGCGGAAGGAAAGAAACTCGCATAATCTACGGCCTGCTTAACTAGTACTAGTTGTACCATAACCTGGATGAGAAGCTTCACAAACACAATTCTTTGTTCAATAGGTTCATGCATGTCTACAATAAACTGTACGATTTTCTTTGATAATTCTGCTTGTTAGGGTTTATGTTGATGGACAATTGCAGCTTCCTATTAGACACATTCAGCCCGCCTAAAATCAGTTGGAAGAACTTTTCTGTTATCATTCAGACCTGTATTTGACCTGCAATTGACATCCTTCCAACCTATGTTCATCCTCCTTCTAAGCTGCATCCACCTGCTTCAAGCTGCTTCTGCAGTCTTACTGAGTTATATGGGAGAGAAGCAGTTCTGACATGAACAAAAAAGCCTGCCAATTTTTCATCCATTGACCTCAAATAAAACTAATATGACTCTCAACACAGTAATGATTTCCCATGCTAATGCATAAGTGTGTACTAGGCTCATGTGTACTCAAGCTTTGTACTACTGGTATTCCTTGCCAAACTAAGTAAATCAGGCCGTAAGCGTATTTACATACATATATAAAAAGTATAAATAAGCAAAACCATGTTCCCATTCATCCTGTGTCATTCTCCATACATATTACATTTAGGTATGGTTCACACCAGAACACGGAAAGGCATGCTCTGCACACGTTTCCAGCATGGCAGGTGAACATGCTGCCCTTACAAACTGCATGCGAGTGCCAATGTATTATTAATGGATTGTAAGTACACAAGTGCACCAAATCGCACAATACTGCAGTATCATAAGGTTTGGTGCAGTGTGTTTTGAACAAATAGCGCTTGCACTACTTTTTCCATGGTCCAGTGTGTTTTGCAGGCCATTCAAATGAATGGGCTGTGAAAAAGCACAGTGTGGGAACAAGTGCATGTGAACCAAACATAACAAAGGTTTATCTAGCATGGAGAAATTGTGAACATGAAACCAGGGAAGAGGAGAGCTCTCACTATTGGAGCCCTGCATAAAACAAATGAAGACGGTAGGTCATCTGACTCTTTAGCGTTCTCCAAAAAGTGAAATATCAGGTGGAGCTAAACTGACCCTTTAACCAATGTAATACAATTGGCACAGTTGTTTGGGAAGCATTTGTTTTGATGCTGGGTAAGCTTTATCACACCCAAACACATATACCCAATAACACAGCGGAAGGTGTTCTGGATCTCACAGAGATGGTCAGGACTGAGGACACTACTTGAGAGTTTATTTCAGCAGATGCAGAGCACACAGGAAGTTACAAGCTCACTGGATTTCTGGCAGCACCAATAGGTATTGTTTTAAATGCTTTCAATAGTAAATTTAATATGCAAAAAGAATTTAGAAAAAAAGTCAATATCCCTTCAAAAATAATTTGTGTAAAATACAAGCCAAAAAAACCCTCCCATACAAAATACAAACTTTCTGAGAAAAACAAAATAATCAGTCTTTAAAGAAATTACAGAAGGACTAACCAATTTAGAAAATGGAGAAACTTGATACCCCACATTACCCTTTCCTATTATGACGCAATGAAAGTCCTTCAAACAACAGAAACATTCAAGGGCAGTGAGATTACAGGCCAAGGAAAAAGCTTTGAACAAAGCCAACACAAGGGGAAATGCTGGAAATGGTATTGGAAAATACTATTTACCTCTTAGTCATACTGTGCTTTTTTTAAAGCAATGTTCTAAAGATAAATGGGCCCATATATGAGGAATAAGGATCGTATATCACCTTATTCACCACCCCCTAGTTAAAACAAATAGTTAACCCTTGCAGTGGATAGGGTGACGGCTTTGTTTCCATGGAATCCAGCTTTAACAAGCAGTCAACAAGGAAAATCCTTGTGGTGGCAGGAAATGTTTTCCGAGAATGCAATCTAGGCCTAAATGAAAGAAGCAAAATTTGAAATGTCATACTTTCCAACATAACCCATTTTACCCAGCAGACATTGATCTGCTCCTGTTACTCCCATGTGTTCTACATTTGCAGTAGCTTGTGGTAAAAACTTCAAGGCACAATTAGCGTAGTCTCTAGTCCTGGAAGTGTATACTACAACAGGCTTCTTACTTGACTTCCTTCATATTTTTTAAACCCTATATCCTAACACACACACTCAAAATACAGACAGCCAGCAACGTTACATAACCTGCTGTCACAGTCTCATGTATCTAAAGCCTCTGTTGCTGTCCTTACTTGTTCATGTTGCTGTTCATTACCTGCAGGATCTGTCCGCTGTTTTGCATTGGGGTCCCATCCTATTCAAATGTGAAGCTGCTTTCCAACTTTTCAGAAAGCAACCTAGGATTTTTTTGTAGTCTGAGTGTTTAGAAGTTCTTCCATTCCCCTCCGGTTCTTAGCAAGAAAGCGATGCTGGACACTGGCTCTTTAAGGTCATGTCTGGGAAAGCTATTTAAACCTCCTAAGTACACTTGGAAGTTGCCTGAGCCTATCTGACTCGTGATGTCTGTTCAACTTCTGATACCCATTTACGACCTCTGCCTGTTCTTCGGGATCCGTTTCCACTTGCCCTGATTCTTCTCCTGTTTGACTAGAACTTGCCTGTTGATTTTGTACCACTCTTCTTTGCCTGTGGTCAGCTGTTGCCAGTTTGAGTGTAAGCAAGTCTATCATCCTTTGTGTGATGCTCTAGTAAATGCCAGGCGGTTCCCTAGACATTGAGTCTTAGGCCGCGTACACACGCGGGGACTGTTCGCCCAACTTTGTCCATCAAACAGTTTCGGCAAACAGTCCGCTCAAAATTAGCATGGACGGACATGGCCACACACGACGAACGAACAGTTTGCTGAAACCGTGCGCGATGACGTGAACGGCACGTATGACGGGACGAAGAATACGACGTCCTATACACTGCATTATAACTTGCGGCGTGTAAATCCTTTCTGAGCATGCGCGGAACTTAGTTTGACGAACAAGCCTACACACGGGCGGACTGTTCGCTCAAACAAGGTTTCAGCGGACAGTTTTACGGAATTTCCGAAAAACCTTGTTCGTCAAACTGTCCGCTGAAACTGTCCGCTGAAAGCCCACACACGAGCGGACTGTCCGCCCAAACACTGTTCAGCGGACAAAGTTGGGCGAACAGTCCGCGCGTGTGTACGCGGCCTCATCCCTCCTTTAAGGCCTTCATTCACCTAGCAACACTGAGGTTTCACTACATCCATGAAATCTGCCAGTAGGCTATGTCCAACAGTACAAACAAATGGCAACCACCCCAACTTATAACTGGCTAGGCTAGGTTCCCAAATTATTTTATTGTTCGGCATTGGCATAACTAGAACCTTCAGGGCCCAGTGCTAGAACCTATGAAGGGCCCCCCTGACCCCCAACCGCGGCTCATTCCTCTGAGCCCGGTAGCGGAACACCTGGGCCTAGTCACAAGCGAGACCTTTGTAGTTCCACCACTGGTGTCAGCCGTTTTTTTTTTGTTATTGTTATTTTATTCTTTAGCCTTTTATTTTTTCAAATATAATTTTTTTAATTATGTATTACACAATGACACATTTACTGGCCAATTCCCCGGTCTCCAGCCTGACAGATCCCCCCAGCCAGGAGGAGAGGGGGGAACCTGGTAGAGCTGTGGGGGGTCTGGAAAGCGCATGGGGGCAGCAGAAAGAAGCTGGATAGAAGTGACGGCGACAGCTGCATATGGAAGAACCAATCTCTCCTTTTTCCTCCTGCAGCCGTTGGTGGGGGCGCCTGCATATAGAGAACAGATCTCTCCATTTTCTTCCTGCAAAGGAAAATGTAGGGCATCGGTTCCTCTATATGCAGCCGCCCCCGCCACTACTCCTATCCAGGCATACGGGGGGGGGGGGTGCACGGGTCACCAGCAGCATATAGGTATGCCCCTCTTGGGATAATCCCACCCTAAAAGACAGAAATATGGTCCTAATTTTAAAGTGGTTCTAAAGGCAGAAGGTTTTTTTTTTTTTTACCTCAATGCATTCTTTGTAAGGTTGCTGTATTTTTTTAGTGTTAACCTTTTAATGGGATTTTTAGGAGGATATATGCATGTATTCATTCATTTAGTGTTACTAATTCCTATCTTCAGTTGATTGGCTTTCTAAAATTAGCCTTGTTTGCTGGTTAAGGCTGGGGTCACACTGGTACAATAAACGATCCGACATTGGGAGCTCATGTCGCATGACGTGTGAAAATCAATGGTTCCCTATGAGAGCCGTCTTAACTGATCCGAGACAAGTCAGTCCGACTTTGAAAAAGGTTCCTGCACTACTTTGGTCCGACTTTGTTTATTACTTCAGCCCATTGAATATCACTGAAGTCGGATGAAAGTGGGATCCTTGTCCTAACCATCTGACTTGTGACATCCGACATCGTGATTACAGCAGCAGTAAAAGGCATTTATGTCACACTGGGATTGTTTTGATTGGTCAAAGGACAGGTCGTACTAGCACAAAGTCGGATCAAAGTAGTACCCTGTTCATTCAAGTCGGATGGATGTAGGACCAATGTAGGACCGATGTCTCAGAGCAAAGTAAGATGACAGTTGCATGTAGCATAAGTATGAACCCCACCTCAAAGAAGCTTCAGCACAGTCCACATGAGACCACTGCACCATTTAAGATGAATGTATGCCTTTTTTATTCAATTTCCTGCACTGAAATGGTTTGCAGGTATGCTGTAAAGGCATTTATTCATGCACAGATTTTCTGCAGAGAAAATTTGTTTTAGACCTTCTCTTCCAATAATCAGTGTGAATATGGACCACAGCCAAAATGTCCCATAATAGTTATGTACTTGGATCCTGTTTGGACAGGATAAATAAATACAAACATCTTAGAGCCACATTGGCATATGTATGTGGCTTTTAAACAAGTGCCCATTGTCCCTCTAAAAACATGGGTTGCTGCCACCTGCCTGAATTACACGTTTGCAGGATTACCTGCAATCATAATCTCTCTTTGAAGATATAGGAGCAATGCCACTTGAGAAACCTGGCAAAACTGAAAAATTCTTAATAGAAAGCAAATTTCTCTAATGGATACTTGTGCACTACTTAAAGAAATATCGCCAATTGAAAACCAATAAACTGAAAGAAGAGTTCAGGTTAGAAGATCAGTCTTCAGAGTCTGCATACTTGTTATAGGGCTGTCATCCTGAACTGTGGAGGTGTTTACATGCCGTTGTTGCAATGCTTCGCGCCTGCAGAAACGTTTACCCGACATGTAGTGATCTGAGGGTGGCAAGCCCACCAAATGCTACACACTCAAGCTAATGGAGAAGCACCGCAAATGCCCACAACTGTGTACCATGCAAAAAACTGCTTTCTCACCGCCTGTCAGTAGCCTCTGAACACGATCTGAACGTGGACTGGGCTTCACAGGAAAGAGCGATTTAGACGTACATCTAAATCTACCCTAAATTGTAAAAATGTTCCCTATTGGTCAATATTTAATTACATACCAGCAATGTCAAATGAAAAATTCACAGTTGTCAGTGCATGCTTTTACTGGTGTTTTTTTAGTCCCATGTACTTTACAGACGTCAGATCAAGAGTCAAGCATCCTACACAGTCTTATGGCAATGACCTATCCTTTCATATTAAAATTTGTTGAAAATCAGAAGAGATGGTACTAGACCAAAAGTCTGGATCTTATTGTGTACTGGTACCTCTACTGTGCACAAAGCACATCAGCCGAGTACTAATCTGAAATGTAACTAACAGAACTTTTTAACAATTTCAATCACAAGAATCAAGTTGAATTCACATAATTGAAACAAACATTTTTTCTTCTCAGCTTGATCATTTATTTAATCTGAAGGACAACCATAAGTAAACTAATCTGTTACCTCCCGTGGTCATTCGTGACATATCCCAGGTTACCGAGTTCTTAAGTCAACCTTTGAATTCTACTTACTGTGGAATTTTGTCTTACTTTGCTGGACTTCGCAGAGCAATTAAAGTGTTATTAAAGCCAGTAATATGAAAATAGTTCACCCGCCCCCCCCCCACAGTGCCCACAGCTTCTAAGTCCTCTTTTTACAATAAAATACTGCCGCTATACATATACCTTTTTGGCTGATCTGTATACCGTGGTCACGTGATAAACTGCAGGGTCTGCAGAGTGTTGAGTGTTCAGGTAGGAGGAAATTTCCACTACAGTCTGTGTCCTCATGCTGTTATGGGAGGGGAATCATCCATCAATCAAAATGTGACATCCCATCCACTGTGTTCTTTTTTAGTTACTGGGCATGGAGGAGAAGGGAGGGACTGGGCTGTCATTTAGGATCTGTATACACACCCACATGTGTGATGTCAATATCATGTGACCTGAACAGCTCACCTCAACAATGAAATTATCTCTCCAGCAATAGAGACCAAACTGAGCATGTGCAGGGGGAACACTTGGACTGTGTCTTATCTGGCTTTGTCCAGAGCGACCCTGCAGGAGAGCGAGGATCTGTGCATACAGGATCAAACAGCCTTTTTACACAATGCAGAGGACTAATCACTTAAGTTTCACAGTGAATATAACAAGCATGCTATTCTGCATATACAGACAGATATTACTGTTGTGAGTTTAGTAACACTTAAGTCCAACATTACACACCTTGTTAAAGCTGGCCATAAGTGGGTTTGTTTTTTTCTTTCAGCAAGCAGACTGAATGAAAAAAAATTTACCTGATTCACCCATCCACACATTTCAGCGGGGGAAGACTTCCCCCGCTGTCAGAATACACTGATCAGAACTGCAGCCTATTGCCTACAGAGCTGATCGAGCAGCTTTTAGCCAACACGATGGTTGAACAGAAGTTAATTGGTACATCGACTTCTGTTCAAATGCAGTGCTAGCAGATGGATCAAAATTCTGATTACCTGCAACCTCTTTGCAGCCACTTTCCACCTACATGCATACACTCTGGTGACGATGGCTACGAGGTATTTCTTAGGATAGCTTTCTTTATTTTGACAACAGTGGATGATGCCTGTATAATTTGTGTTAAAACGGCCACTTGCAGTCTGCATTGGAAGCCCATGTGACAGAGTGATAACGCAAAAATGCAACTGGGAGACAGGAACAAAGCGTCGTCATTTATAACAGGGAGTTGCTGGACAAGGACCTTCATGTCAGGGTCACTAGGTATTCTCCTGTCACTCTATCTACTCCCTGCATCACTCAAATCAATAATATGTGAACCTTTTTTTTTTTCTTTTTCTTTTTTTTTTACTTTTAAGCTCTGATTCTGCAAGTGGAAGCCAATCATTTCATAGTAAGTGTGTCAAGTTTGCCGAGCTTTTTGGGACGCTACAGAGGATAAATAAAGGCTCCTTCAAACTTAAGGCAGCCCTTTCCACCCCGCTTAAATGTACTCTGTGGTGGATCACATTTCAGAGAGCAGTTGACAGGCAGCTAAGAGGCGATATGTTGCCACCTCACTGCCTGTTTTAACCTTGAAAAGCCCACAACACCATGCGCAGTTGCACCCATTCTCTTTAGTACTGCCGCCGAACATGACATGGGGCATTATTTTTTCCAAAGCCACAAGGCATTGAGGCATGTGTATAACCCCATCCACCTGCCATTTCAGCTTAATGGGGCTGGTCAAGCGGAGGCAAAACAGCGGCTCAACCACATATTTTTAACCACCACATGGAAGTCTATGTGAACAAGCCCTTAAGGCAGGGGAGTTGAACTTAATTTAATTGTGGGTCGCATCAGCATTATGGTTGCCCTCAAAAGGCAGGTTGTATTTGTAAGATTAGATGTCCAAAGCACTCCCCCCCCCCTTACATCATATGTCAAGAGCCACTCCCTTACATCACAGTGCACCTCCATTATCTTGTTTGCTGCTGGGAAGAAGCTGAGGGTGGTGCTGGGAAGCAGAAAGTGCAGGGTCAAAGATGAGGGGAGTGCTGCAGCTACAGGAGAGAAGAGAGTATGGATTTGTTGGCATAATTACAAAAGGTAATTATGTTACCGTAATTATGTATTATGTGATTATGTTACCTTATATTTGGTTACTTGGCATCGCTGCCCCACCTCTTCACCTCATCCAATCAGAAAAAGCTTTCCATTCATTCAGAAAATGTAAAGCATTGTAAGAATGAAGCTTGTGCCGAGCAGCTGACCTCCTGTGTTCAGAATGCATTAGGCCAACTGCTGAGCACGGGACCTGGAAGCAAGTGCAGATCACTGAGGTAGTAAGGTCTACTGCTGTGATTTCCTGCTTCCAGGGGCATCAGCCAGGTATGGTAGATACATAGGTACATTGATCTAGCTTGGACCAATGTACCTATGTAAAAATATACCATACCTAGAATTCATCGTTAAACTTGGCGAGCAGACAGTTTATGTGTGATTATTTGGCCTGTAAAGAGAATATTTCAACAATAAAATAGCTTAGACATGCAGAAGTTTACTAATTAGAGTAACATGTTTAACCTTGTCTGTTCGTATTCAGCCTAATAAAACAATATAAAAAATAATTCACATAGCCTGGGTGCCCAGGCCCGGACTAGCAAAGCCAATTTTTAAATCTTCCAGAGCTACTTTGACAAAGTACATTTATTCCTATCGTTCTTCAATTTCCTATCTTCCATAAACACAAAGCCTTTGTACTTTTCTATGATAATCTGAGTGCAAAACTGCAGTCTTTTGAGCAATGAAAGAAAAAGTGAGATCATTAGATTCATTTTCCTGTTAGTTTTTTGTAAAATACATTTTAGTAGTGTTAGGAAGTGACAATTCAATGACATTTTCCCAAAGCTGAAACTTGGGACTTTATGTAAGTAGGCAGCCAGGCTTTTTATTATTAAAATGTCACTTGGTTAAGGACAAGGAGACAAGAAAGCGTTACAGTGGTGTGGTTGAATTGAATTATTTAAAGGTTTAAGATAGGAATGCAGCCAAATCTAAAATCTTGACCCGTTACCCACATGTCTATAAAGCTTTGTTTACACCAAAAAACACATTATTACCTACCATGACCTGTGTCCTCACAACATAACACACTGCGGGCACGTGTTGTGGTGAACTGCATTGCAAATCAATTGCACCCCAATACACATCTGCAGTGCTCTACAATGTACCCACATTATAACCCACTGCAACATGAAGACACACAGTATATGGATCTGTCTATTGCATTGCCCTGGACTGTGCTGAAATGTGTGGACAAATCATTCATTATGTGCAGATTTGCAAAAAAAAACACATGCATTGCAGTGCGCTTGTGTTATATTGATAATGGGCCCTGAGGGTGTAGATATAAAGTTTTGTGATCTGTTAAACAGATTTCATAGTATAAAAATATCATAGAGCTTTATAGAATAAAGTATTTGCAATCCTACATTTTGCCACCTAGATGCAGCACCTATATGCTAAAATTCCATTCTTTATTTGCTGTAACAACGTACGATAAACAATTTTCCCATTCTGTTCTATGGCGTTGTTCACACCTATGCACTTTCCTGCAGTGTGATTTTGGAAGAGCTGCAGGATGGTGAGATTTTGGATTTATAGGCCCTAATGGAAGTGCGGAAGCGCGCCAAAAACATGCTTTTGACGCGTTCTGTAGCACTAAAACAAGACACCTCTTCCTAGCAACATCACCTATACAACCTCTACACACCAGTGACGTGAGAAGGTCACAGCATGGTAGATACAGAAGAATTAAACCGGCTGGTTCTTCTATGATCCATCGGATAAAGCCTACAAAGATCGCACCAATTGTGAGAGGGTATGGCAGGATATTGCCCATGAATTGTACAAGAATAGGGACAATTACTCAACCACAAAGAAAGAAAACATAGGTTTCCGCTGGACTTTAATGCATATCTCAGTGTATACTTAATAGAACACTTCTGCATACATCCACTCATGCTCTGTTTTAAATAAGCCTTTATAACTTGCCATTGACCAAAACCAAAAAAGTATGATGCATAAAAAATGCATTGCAATGTATCATACAACGCACATGAAAATGCAACAAAAACACACCAAAAAACAAACAAACGCAGAGGTGTGAGCCCAGCTGAACTGAGGGGAAATCTTTCCACTCTGGTCGGGGGAATTTTGCCTCTTTTTAGACAGCCGGCACTGGAACAAATAGGGCACTGTTGTCTAAAAAAGAGGGAAGGTTTGAAGGTTTCTCCTTTATTCCAGGACACCGGACAACTGTAAAACTTGACATTTCCCATTACTTTCTCTTCTGCTGACAATGGTTATCAGGACAAATAGAGAGAGGGATCTTCATAACAGGGCCACAAGCAGGAATAACATCCTGAAAAAGGTTCTATATTTTAAGTGCTCATTTAGAGGTAAGTTGGGTGATAAGTGTTCAGGTAGCAGAGAACTGAGGGCCCACTTACACCTACAACATTGCAACAAATGGTAGCACATAATACACACATTCACACTTTAAATGCATTATTATACTGACAAATTTACATTACTATGCATTGCCTGCAAAATGAGGCTTGTTTACTAACTAAAGTCAATGACTATCATGAAATGATTTTTTTCTTTCCTTGTCAGAAACAATCTGACATTCTTCCTTTATAGATTACGGATTGGAAATTTTAGGCAGCTTCAATCCCACACATTCTGCTCCAAAACCACGTATATAAACACACAGCATGAGGAGAACTGCTTATCATAGAAAGCAATATCTAAATAATCTTCCAATAGACCTTGCTGTTTGCATTCCACAGAATCACTAAGGAAGTAATTGAAAACCATCTATAAATATGCAAATTTCTGATATCTGTATTTCTTATGATATGATTATTTCTTTTATTTGATAGATTCTATAAAATGACGAAGCAAGGCAACTTCATTTTATTACAAAAATACCTGGTTTGTTGAAAAGAAATCTGTCAGGATTGAACAGTCATTGCTAATGTGCTGTCGGAGAGCATGGATCTTAGCGAATACCCTTTTTCTTGTTTAACAATTTGCCTACTGGGCATTTTTACCCCCTTCCTGCTGGAGCTGGGCGATTTTAGCAATAAATAAATCTGTGATTTTAAAAAAAAACTAGATTAACGATTCAAATCAAATTTTTTATTTTTTTTTGATGGACACCGCGCCGGTCCTGAGGAGCTGTGGACGGGAGTTTTTAGGCGAGGCCGCGGCGTCCGGCCTCGTGGACTAGGCTGAAGCAGCGGCCTCACCTAAAAACTCCTGCCCACAGCACCTCAGGATCGGCGCGGTGTCAGCGCCGGTCCTGGTGAGAAAAAATCGATTTAAATCTTGAGTCGAGTTGAGAGGTCAAATCAATTCAAATTTCAGCACATCGATTTTCTTTCGATTTTTTTTTCTCACCAGGACCGGCGCTGACACCCCGCCGGTCCTGGTGAGAAAAAAAAAATCGAAAGAAAATCGATGTGCTGAAATTTGAATTGATTTGACCTCTCAACTCGACTCAAGATTTAAATCGATCTTTTCCCCAGCCCTACTTCCTGCCTAGGCAAATTTTCAGCTTTCAGCGCTGTCACACTTTGGGCACAGTGTTGTGTGTTTGCGTAATTGTCATTCAAACAAAATTATCATTTTTTTCACACAGATAGAGCTTTCTTTTGGTGATATGTAATCACCACTTGTTTTTTTTATTTTTTGTTACATAAACAAATAAAGATCGAACATTTAGAAAAAAAAAACTCTTTCATAGTTTGTTATAAAATTTTGCAAACAGGTAACTTTTCTCCTTCACCTGATGTGCGCTGATGGGGCTGCACTGATGAGGTGGTACTGATGGGCACTGTTAGGTTATACTGATGGGCACTGATGAGGAGGCACTGGTAGGTACCGATGAGGCTGCGCTGATAGGCGGCACTGATGGGCATATTTATTGGCAGCACTGGTGGGCACTGTTGGGACTGCACTGATAATCAGGACAAGAATAATCAATGCCCTTATTATCAGTGTACATGTCCCTTTTAGAGAAGCTGGTTATCAGCTCTCTTCTCCTTTCCTTATGCTGTCAGGGGTTCTGCCACAAATTAACATTGTGGCAGATGTATACCACCCAATGTTGTTTCCAGTGTTGTTCTCAATCAATGCTGACAGTCAGTCCTGCCAGCGCACATTGATAGCTGATGTCTCCTCTGTTGTTCTGACTTTGGAGAACTCAGAGGGAGGCGCCGGGAGTAGTGCAGAGAGCAGAGGGGACTTTTAACGGCAGTGCTGATTACAGACAGTGGGAGTTAGCACCCAGCTTGAGCACATGGCTGGATAAGGAGGTGAGATCCAATAGTCTATGTAAGGCAGCAGTGTGATGCAGACTCCGGGGGGGTGTTGCAGAAAAATGCAAAACAGCTATCACTGGAAAGCAAGTTTGTAGACAAGAAATGACTGCAAAGAGCCTGCAGAAAACCAGCAGATGCAACAAAGGATGAAAAAAAATGAAAACAAGTATTTTATTATTAACAAACATTAAGGGGTTGTTTATGACACAAAGATTTAGCACCTGTCATTCAGTTAGAGTTTGCATCTACAGTACTTTATTATACTTTTTATTTTATTAGTATTGTACTTTTATTATAGTACTTTATGCACGGATACAGATGTTTAATATCTGACAGCTGTGTGAATGAGGCCTTAGAGATCACAGATACACTCGTGTGAATGAGGCCCTAGTGACCACAGACACACCTGTGTGAATGAGACCTTAGCGACCACATATAGACCTGTGTGAATGAGACCTTAGTGACCACAGATACACCTGTGT
The DNA here is from genome assembly GCF_037356315.1 of Lithobates pipiens. NCBI lineage: Eukaryota > Metazoa > Chordata > Amphibia > Anura > Ranidae > Lithobates > Lithobates pipiens. The sequence goes on along the minus strand of NW_027507758.1, from coordinate 240,847,441 downwards.
GAATGAGACCTTAGTGACCACAGATACACCTGTGTGAATGAGACCTTAGTGACCACAGATACACCTATGTGAATGAGACCTTAGCGACCACATATAGACCTGTGTGAATGAGACCTTAGTGACCACAGACACACCTGTGTGAATGAGACCTTAGTGACCACAGATACACCTGTGTGAATGAGGCCTTAGTGACCACAGATACACCTGTGTAAATGAGACCTTAGTGACCACAGACACACCTGTGTGAATGAGACCTTAGTGACCACAGACACACCTGTGTGAATGAGACCTTAGTGACTCAGAACAAGCCTCTTTTTATTAGAGCTGCACAATTAATCATTAAAAAATAGTGATCTTGATTCAAGCCCCCTGATGATCTCTATTGCAGAGTTTGCTGATCCTTTCATATAACAAGTGGAGGGACTTATCTGCTCACTCAGCTGTCAAAAGAAAACATCTGGGCAGTCTACCAAGTTTTTAACATGAAACATTGTAACTAACTCTTATTTCTTAGATCAAACGGATAATCTTCTGTGTAAAGAAAAAATCCAGGCAGTCTGCCACGTTTTTAACAATGTGTAAATGCAGGATGTTTAACCACTTAAAGTCTAAATCTTTTACTGACATTTGTTTCCTAAAGCGGTGTTTCACACAAAAATTGAACCTCCGCTTTTCAGAACCCACCCCCCCCTCCGGTGTCATATTTGACACCTTTCAGGGGGGAAGGGGCTGCAGATACCTAAGACAGGTATTTGCACCCACTTTCAGGCATAGACTCCCACGGGAGTCTATGCCTCTTCCTGTCCCACCGCTCTGTCTGCTGGGACACACACGGGTCCCAGAGACAGCGTGGACCAGTCTCATTGCGCTGCGCGACTCACGCATGTGCAGTAGGCCACAGGGAAGTGAAGCCGCAACGCTTCACTTCCTGATTCCCTCACCGATGCTGGCAGCAGCCGAGAGCCGAGCGACTGCAGTATTTGTAGCTGCTGGCTCTTAATAATTTTGTTTTAGGTGGACTCCCTCTTTGAGTTAAAATCAATAATTTTTGCTAGAAATTACTTGGAACCCCCAAAAATGATGTATATTTTAGCAGAGACCCTAGGAAATAAAATGTCAATTGCTGCAGTATTTTATGTTACACTGTATTTGCCCAGCGGTCTTTCAAACGCATTTCTTTGGGAAAAAATGCACTTCAATGAATAAAAACAAAACAAAAAAACGAAACAGTAAAATTATCCCAGTTTTTTTTTTTTTTTATGTGAAAGATGATGTTATGCCGTGAGAATCGTGATCTATCGTGTGATTCGTGTGATTCTCATTTTAGTCAGAATGGTGCAGCTCTACTGTTTATTGCCTGACACCAGGTTAGCACATGCTTGTTCCAGATCAGTAATTCACCAAGCAGTGAAGAAAGATAAGGTATGTTAGCTTTGCAGCATGTACCTTTAAAAAAAAAAAGTCATAACAGATTTCATATTTTTATTCTGACAGGTTCCTTTTAACAATATGATGATAAACAAATTAATTGTTATTCTATTTACATAATTCACTAATCATTACCTTTACAGCTGACTGAAAATACACAGTTGGGCAAAGGTTACTGGAAAGTTAACCTGTCTAATTTGAAATGAGCTAAAGGCATGGCAAAACAGTTTTTTATTGAAATATTATTGGAATGGGATAATAACAGGATATACAGCTTCTCCTTGTGTTATGTCATTATGCTACCAAACTGACCACACGCAATTCTTTTTCAAGAGAAGTGATCCTGTATAAACATAAAAATCCTATTAAAACGCTAGACCAACAAAAAAACAAACAAACAAACAAACAAACAAACAAACAAACACACATGCAGAATTCAGTTGTCTTTCTGTCCAGTCATAGGTGTCAGGGTGCTTGAATTATTACTGAAATGTAGTATCTGAATTGGCAACTCCTTCCAGAGATGCAAGCTCCAGGGCTGCCAATTTGAACCTTGCCAATCATGCAGAACAAGCATGCAGTTAGTAAAACCCAAATCAAATGTGAACTCCTGTCTTGTTTCAGGTCAGTGACTTAACAAGCTATGAGGTCAGAATCACATTAGGCCTTATGAATAAGCACCTATGAGTGTGAATCACGTCAAAGTGTTATCTGATATTTATTAGAGTTGCACCTATTGTATAAATACATTTCCTGACTTGTCCGGAATATTTCTCTATTTTTTCATTTGTTGTCCAATTTCTAAGTTCCCTTTAGGGAGTTCATACCACATGCAGTCCAGTGCATTTTGTTCTGCATCAAAAAAGCATGGAAAGTGGGTTATATGGTTTCCAATGGCATAGTTCACACAGTTGGACAGTTCCAGTGCGTTTCCAGAAAAAAAGTAGAACATGCATTTTTTCTGCACTGGACTGTACTGGAATGTGGTAAAAAGCATAAAAAACGCACTGGAAACGCATCAAAAATGCATAAAAAACGGACCGGACCCCAGTACAATGGAGAGAAAACCAGGGGAAAAAAAAGAAAATAAGCATCTGAAATGCATCCGTAAACACATCAAAAACGCACCAGAATGCGTTAAAAAAGTGCATTCAGAAACATATCCCGAACTGATCTGGAGTGCGTTTTTGTCACGTGAAGCAACCTTTAAAGAGACTCTGCTGTGAAAATGGCACTTCTATTAACAAATATCTCTGCAACAAAGAAAGTAAATACTTTGCTGCCCGGACCAGCAAACATAATGTGATGAAGAGGAATCTGCAACCGAATTTTCCTGCTGTGCTCACTGGTTCCTCCCACCAACCAATATATCATTATAGGAAACAATACTGATGTAGAGGTCAGTAGTCCTAACTGCAGAGCCTCGTGGGGTAGATCAGTACTCCCAAAAGTGTCAGTTTCTTAGGAGATTTCGGTTTATCACAGCTGTGTTTGGCGACGCGTTTAATACTTATTTTACCAGCTATATAACTGCGAAGTAACCTTTAAAGGTTTTTTCACACATACACACATTGGGTTCATTTACTAAAGACAACTCCACTTTGCACTACAAGTGCACTTGGAAGTGCATTTGCTGTAGATCTGAGGGGGCATGCAAGGAAAACAAACAGCATTTTTTCTTGTATATGATTGGATGATACAATCAGCAGAGCTTCCCCTAATTTCAGATCTTCCCCTCTACAGATCTACAGTGACTGCACTTCTAAATGCACTTGCAGTGCAATTGTAGTCCACAGTGGATTTTCCTTTAGTAAATCAAACCCACAGTATGGACTTACTCAATTTAGCAAGCTACTTAGTATATATGCTTAGCAACCTATAGCCAAACCCCATGAAGTGAAACTGTATGTAAGAAAATAAACAGGTCCAATGTACTATCTTACAAGTTTCAAGGAAGCAACTTATTCACAGCATTTCCTTAAAGCGAACTTTTATCCAAAAGGAAAGTGCAGCTCACCCTCTTTCTCCCCCGCCTCTAAGCCCTTGTACACACGGGCGGACATTCCGATGGACAATGTCCGATAGGACCGTGTTGTCGGATAATCCGACAGTGTGTGGGCACCATCGGACTGTTTCTGTCGGATTATCCTACGGACCAAGTTTTCCAGCTGGGCTATAAAATTTTCCGACAACATGATCCGATCGGACTTTGTCCGATCATGTGTAGAGAATTCCGATCGGACAAAGTGCCACGCATGCTCAGATCAAATTCCTAGACCAAAGCTATTGGCTACTAGCCTGAACGTAGTCCCGTCGTAATGAAATAACATCATCACGTTCTGAACGATCGGATTTTCCGACAACTTTGTCCGACCGTGTGTATGCAACAGTTTCGGACAAAATCCAACGGATTTGGTTGTCAGAATGTCCGACTGTGTGTACAAGGGCTAACACATTTGAAGCTCTTTTTTTTGGGGGGGGGGGGGGGGGTACCTTTTTTTGTCAGGTATTCACCCCTACTTCCTTAATCCTTGCCTAGGTGAGAATGACGTGCGCTTATCACATGTTCCTGGAAGCTGCAGAACCAGTCTCACTGCACTGCTAAGCCTTTAGAAAGTCACAGTCGGCTCCCAAATCCCAGATGGAGGTATTATCAGAGATCAAAAGCCCAGCAAAGATTTTAGCTCTGGAGAAGACAGGGCTGGACTCCGTGGAATGTTAATTATCTGTTTCTTCTCAACTAAGTTTCTGTTTCTTAAAAGTCAATTTTTTCACAACCCAAGTGAAAAGTTCCTCTTTAAATACATTTTGTAAATTAATTTATGACTACAATAAACTGACAGAATACAAGGTCACTTTATCTTTCTTTGGCACATGATCAAACACTGGTAACATTCTCTCACCTGCCATACATGTCTCGCTGGACACTCGGATACCGGCTATCTGAACACATTAAACTGCTTTGCTTTGTTACTGATATAGATAAATGTGACAAAAATGTCCTAACTACTAGATTATTTCTTGTACTTACATTGGTCTAAACTGGTTATATTTTGAGGTTTTTCTTTTCTACTCTATAAATTGCCGTATTGCCGGCCTAACCAAATAATCTGCACTGACAATTCCATGCTAGGTTGAAGTACTTTAAAATACTTTCAGTGCACTTTTACTGTTCATAGCTGCCTCGGCCTGTGTTTTTGTTGGGAGAACATGATTAAAGTGTAGCTTCCTGGGATCTCTGCCTCTTAAGAACCACAAAACTATTCAAAATCTCACTCTACTCCAAAGATTTCCTCACAAGCCAGTCTCTAAGACATCTAAGGCAGCCCATACACAGGGCCGTCTTTAATATTGATTGGACCCTAGACAAACATTTTCTTGGGCCCCCACACATAGACTTAAAGCAGACCTTTACCCTTTTCCATTACTTCCCATCCTCTTTCGAGAATGTGCTGTTTTTTTGGGGGGAGGTGGGGTTTCTTTTACCTTTTTTTTTTTTTTTTTTTTTTTAGGTAAAAATGTCCAGCCCCACCTCCCCATGCATGTCAGTCACCATAGGCAAATGATGTGCACACTGCCCACCATGTCTCCCAAGATATGAATGTCACATATCCCAGGAGACATAGCCTTCTATTCAGAAAAGGAAGAGGGGGTGGGCTTATTAGTGTGTCATCAGGAGGCCCGTCCACTGAACCAAGAAGAGCGGCAGGTCTCTTGATGATGTCAGATAGAACATGGCACACGGGACAGAGCTGTGGCCAGGCATGGCAAGATTTCAAAATGCCATCGCTGGGTCCATTGGATAGGTATCTTAAATGTGCAGATACCACCCTAAGATAAGGGGCGGGGGGGGTGAAATAAAAAAAAATTGGGGATCCTCTGAGCCGGAGCAATTTTCTTTCCTGAAGCCACGGGTTGGCTATTGCCCGCTGAGTCGATGGGAAAAAAAACGAAGTGTGTGTACCCAGCTTTACAGGATTGGTCTTGCGAACACTTGTTCGCATCTTTGAAAGTTCGCAAGTTGAATGTTCATATGTAGGGGACCTACTGTATACACAAATTAATAAAATTAAAATAAAATAATAAACCAAATAAATACAATTACTGCACTTTTTGTGTTATTTGATCATACATGGAGTGAAAATTTAGCCAGCTGAACTGCTCCAATTTTTATCCATGTACAATAGTTTTAGAACCATCCTGGAATGCACAGGGTGCTGTTATAACCCTTTCAATCCAGCAGCATGCATTATCACGCTGCCTTTTGTGTGCACTGGAAGGCAGCGGTTCCAATGCACTGGAAGCAGTGCATCTCACTGTTTATGTTTCTTGCGGGCAAGCTTTATGAAAAATGTCACAAAGGGACATTTCATTAAACTCTAATGGCTGCATCACAATGGTGTGGATTGCACTGCACCACACTGCCATGTGAAAAAAGTTCAGCATGCAGTACTTTTTTTTTTCAGAGCAAACCACTGCAGCATGGTGGTGTGAATGGACATGATAGTGAACAAAGCTTTTTGCATTGTCTATTGGAACTGTATTGGGAAAGGCTGCCCAGCTCAGCTCAATGCATCTGGTGTGAACCCTTAGGATCTAAACTCTGGAAGAGACTTGACTCAGGTACCTAAAATACTGCTGTTGTCCAAGTATAACTAGAGCCAAAATTTGTTATCAATTGTTCTATATGAGTGTGGGAAAGGTAAGAACCTTTGTTAGGTTTCTCCAGTCTTGTGTATTTGTGACCCCTTGTACCAGGACGGGAAATGGTCTTTACATTTTATTCAGCTTTACAGTATTGCAAATTAGTTTTAAATTATTCTATATCAAGTGGATTTCCAGGTATGGATACTTTATACATACAGCCATACCCCACTTTTAAGTACACAATGGGGTTTATTTACTAAAGCTGGAAAGTGCAAAATGAATGAGCTTCCAGGTTATATTACCAAAGCTTAATTGAACAAGCTGGGGTTAGAAGCTCATTGGTTTCTATGCAGAAGTGAGCCTGATTTTGCTTTAGTAAATAAACCCCATTGTGTACTTAAAAGTGGGGTATGCCTGTAGTTACATTGGTCCAGCTTGCATTGACCCAACCTGGACCAATGTAACCATGTATACAATATTCATACGTAAAATTATTTTTTAAATATCTCCCCGCTACTATATAACACAATTCAGTAGTGCCAATCTCAGTTTATTAGAGAACCCTTTCATAAAAACACTTCTTGAGAACTTTCTAGGTAAGATTTCCAATTGCTCGACAAGGCAGAAGCAGCAGAAACATTTGTGAAATATTACAGAAGATATATAAATGATATGCACGCAGCTATTGTTATCTGTGTAGAAGTGATTCCTTGAAAATATATAGAAAACCTAAAAATAAATTCACCAGCCCTTCACGCTGGACATTGCCCTTACAATTTTGGTTCTTGTGTAACTAAGGTGTGTGATTAATGGAGTGCAGTACAAACACACACATCCTGATACTCCCAGTGATTCACGTCCCCGGAATAACTCATATATGAAGTCACTTCAGGTGCAACTGCGTCAGTTTAATGGTTTCGCCACTTTCAAGTTAATGAATCAGCACTCCTTCAGCTAATGAGCAATAAGATTTTGTCTTGGAATGCACCACATTGCTACGCATAACTGATAAGAGAATTATGTTGCTAAAGCTATGTGAGGTATTTATGGGCATTCGATAATGATGCATAGTGATGTGTCTTCTGTGTACTGGTAACTATTATTACTGTAGCCAGGCTTAGGTAAACATGCAGACTATTCTTTTTTTTTTTTTTAATTCCCTTCATATTTTCTTATTCAAAGAAGTCACCAATCAAAACTTTTTGTTTCCTAGATGGATGGTGCTTTACTTCCTGTGTAAAATGATACCTAGTGGGCGATTTATAAAGTACTGAACAAGTTAACTCAGCAACTGTTTGAGCTTGGTGTGCCAAGAAATGTTTGTAAGAAATGAAGAGACAGGGTCGTCATTACCTGACAGCCCCCACCGCAATGTCTACCCACAACAATCCAGATACCCATAATACCTCCCAACTTTAGAATTTGAGAATGAGGGACACCGCGGAGAAATCAGGACACATGGAACGCTATGAGTGCGCTGGCGTAAAGTGAGCACGGTGGAGTCTGACTATACTGAACACTACACATGTATGCTGCAGCCGCTGCACTCACAAGATGTTCCTAAATTACACTGGTACAAATAAGATTCTTGTAGACACACAAAAACCTCAGCACAAAGGATCTTTTTTTTTTTTTAAACATTGAAATTTAAATTGAATGGATTTAGGTATTTTCACCCTCCCATATATTTACCCCAAAGTATAATCAACAAAGCCTACGACTTAAAATGATATCATATTAGCGCAACTTTTATGCAACTTAGTATAATAGTAAAGCTCAAAGCGAAAGTATGCATTTTATTTTACCTTTATTTCCCTTTCAATGCTACACTGCAATGTGCGCAGTAGAAAAAAAACTTACCGTTACATTTGAATAAGATTAAGTGGGTTGGCAAGGGCACAAATTAGCAGGACATTGACTTTTCACAGGTTTGCAATCCCAAAAAATTCAAATGACAATGCGCTCACGTTCGTGATCATTTGATGCTTGCACAATAAACGCAAATGTCAGTCGGAATTTTCAAAATCATTAATGGGGGCCTAGTGATTATTATAGGGAGGGAATATTTTTTATTTATTTTTAGGTTGTGTTTGTGTTTAACCTTTTTAAAATTTTCTTTACACTTTTTTTCAATAGGTGGTCTGAATATGTTCAGTGGAGACCTGATCTAGACCCCACATAAGGCAGTGTAGCAGCAGACTGCAATCAGCAATTCGCCAGCAATAGATCACTACAGCAGTGACCTACTGCTGTATGGAGAGGAGAAACAGAGCTATAACAGCTCTCCCCCAGAGATGACAGGAAGTGCAGTGATATCACTACATGCCCGGAAACATCCTGTTTACATTTGTTTCTACGAGTACAACCAGGTACCACCCCCTGCATGCGTGCCAAAGGCTATAAATTAACTGCATCACTTTATCATTCGTTTTGGAAACTTTACAAAAATAGCCTGCTGTTAAAGCTGAACGCTAGTTAGAAACATTGTATTGCCATTTGAGGTGAGATTGTGTACTGCAAGACATTTGCAGAATGGAGGAGGTGAGGAAGGGGACCAATGTAATCTGTGTACTCCTGTCGGAACCGTAGGTTTCGTCTCTGAACAGTCTGCTTTTACTGCGCTGTATGACAGGAATTAAGTAAGAGTATTACATAAGGCAGTAGCCGCCATACAGCTTTTTTTTTTTCTTTTCCTGAACTACAATACAGCTCATTAATTGTAATGTGCCTATGCATACAGATGCATAAACAAGCGTCGTGAATTCTTCAGTAAAAAAAAATAAATTGGAAAAATCAGCTTTTTTGGTCATCAGTTTACACTTTATGCGTGCAAATGCATGCAACTGCACACAAATTACCATTTAGATATTGTGCAGAATGAGAACGCAAGAAGTTTTTGTGCATTTATGCAAGAATACACACGAACGTATATACGCACAAACGCACGTATGAATACGCAGAAAATGCAAATAAATACATACAGGAAGAAAACAGTCTGAAAAGTAGCTGCTCATACAGGAGTATCATGTGCAAGAGGCCTAAGTAATGTTTTTCATTTATTATTTTCATTTTTCTATGCAGAAACAAAGTGCTAATCTTCCCATGTGAATTAAAAACACTGGTAAAAAATCAATTCTAGCAAATAAAATAGTAATCAGATTCTGGTAGGTATGCTTTGACAAGATCACAGTGGTGTAATAACCAGTTATGAATGAGCAGTGATTTCATTTGCCAGGTTTTTGTTAATGTTTCAAGCAGACATTCCTCCCTCCTACACAGTGTATAAAACCTGATTTTTTGTGTCTCTGTGTTTGCTTCCTTTATTTCCTACTTCAACCTGCCCCTTCCTTCATTCTTGCCTAGGTGACAATCACATGGACCCCACTCCGGAAGTCTTCTTGGATATGCATCTCACATTTAGGTTTCAGCTTCTATTGTTGAGTATCATATTTAGTTCTTTATAAATATTACATGTGTATTATTGTGTATATTATTATATTATTATTATTATTATTATTATAATATTACCGTGTATTACATTTCCTAAATGGGGGCACAGATCGGAAAAAAATAAATGTCAGGGTTTCAAACCCCTCACCACTCTATGCAAAGTTTATACTTTTTAGGTATTCTATTATATACTCCAATATCCCTTAAAGTGTTAGTAAACTCTGTTACATCACTTGTACCTACAGGTAAGTAGTAAGTAACAGTTTAGGAGATATTCAGAGTGCATGCATCCGATTACATCACCGGCGCATGCATTCTGAAGGTCCAGCTTACAGTGCCGGACCTTCAGAGCCCGTGCCGCAAAGGACGGCTCTCAGCAGGGAGTGACGTCATCACACTCCCGGCCACTCATGTAGCCGAAGGGCCGCAAACCCAGAAGGAAGACCTGGAGGAAGACGTCAGGCGTCTCAGCGGTGACATTGCGGCACTGAAGGGCTTCATTCTAAGGTAAGGTAGGACTATCATAATGTGCTAGTATGCAATGCATACTAGCACATTATGACATTGTCTTGCATGGAAGTTTTTATTTTTTTTCCCACCTGTTATTTACTACCGCTTTAAAGTGGATTGAGTGTATGCCAGATAGCCACACTTTTTACCTACATTAGTGCACAGATGTGCCTACTCATGTAACCCAATTATTTATGACTGCATACATCCTGTGCCTAACATTATTACTGGAGAACAATAGTGATCAGTCAATGACTATTCCTGGTAATGGCGGTCAACTGTGACCACATCTTTCAAATACAAAAAAAAAAAAAATCACGAATACAGCAGTGTAGCCACAAAGTTAAATAGGACTATCCCAATGTGGTCCTAGGCATTAGGTGACCGTCACACCATCCAGTCGATTTTCAAATCTGAATTAGGTGACAATCTCGTGTCTAAAGTAACAACAGGTAAGGCGGAAGATGACTGGATACACGTTAAAACCTTTTCTAAACTTCAGTGATGGGAATAATGGGTTCACTGCCTAAGATGTCACAGCCGTTATGTCTACATCTGTAGCTCATGAAGAGACCCAGCTGAAACAATGCAACTAAAGCTGGTCATACATTATAAAAAACTATACCAAAACCATATAATAAGAGGACTAATCTAAACACTTTCAATTTGTATGCCCTCAGGCAGGTCCTTACACTACATAGTTGAAGGTAAATCTAATGGAAATTGAACAAGAACATTGTATAATTTATGCCCAGCTTAAGGCCTCATGCACACAGGATGTTTTTACAGCAGCTTCTAGGGGCGCCTGCTGTTTTTTTGGTGGCGTTTAGTGGCAGGACAGTTTAGAAGTTATAAGAAAAAAATCCGCAGCCAGAGCATCCAGAAGCAGCAGAGTTTGGGCGGAAAAACGCTTGTAAACACATCTAATCGTGTTTTAACGCTACTTGAGCGTTAATTCATTTCAATGGCCAGAATAAGTTATCTATTCCGGCCAATTAAATTTAAATAACGCCCAAGCTCTTGATGCCTGCAAATGCGCCTAAAAACTTTTAAAAGCGTAAGACACTTTTACAGCATTTTTTCTGCAGAAACTCTGCTGGCTTCTAGGAGAATTAAACAAAAAATAAACGTCCTGTGTGCATGAGGCCTAAAGCTTACTTTCAAAAAAGAATTTGAAGCTAATATATAGCAAGTGCAGAAGGTCAGATCTAGATTTTGTGCTTCTATTGTGCCTAGAGCTCAGCCTTAATTCTGCATGCTTAGAATTACATAGAATTATGAATTTATGATCTAATTCCTAGAACATCTGCTATACAATATGTACATTAAATATTTACACAAACTTCCTAACTGTCCCTCTTTGGTTGGTCTTAATAGAAGAAAATATAGGAAACTATTATGTATTTTCAGTTGGCACTAAACATTTGAGTTACTGTTATATTGCTTTACATAATGCTTGATCATTTACATAATGCTTGATGCTTTTTTGTTGGTCCTCCCTCCGGTCCAAAAACGCTCCAAAGAAGCTCATGTACCAAATCTTAGCACAGAGCCAAGAGCGTTTGCGGTTTCGATTTTCGCTGCGATTGTAGCACGTTTTTTCGCTCACCAATCATGGTAAAGTCGCACAGTGTTTGGGGCGCCATTAAGAAATAACAGCATCACAAACGTGTTCTGACAGCGATTCTGTCCGTGATCCAAATTGCTCAGGTGTGAATGGATAGGACCGCACTGTACAGAGGAGCCTTGGCGAGGCACTGTGGCTTCCACATATATTTGCAAATGTGTGCAACTAACCCTTCTGTTTTTAACATTATTTAACTGGGTCAATTTTGTTTTTCAGGTTTTTTTTTTCTTGTTTTTTTTGCAGGCTAGCTTATACGTGTGCTAGGAATGTTTTTGTTTATGATGTGCTAGGTCCTTCCATGGGCACCATACTTCAAAGGCTAGTTATAAACTGGCGAGGTTGCCATTTTTGTATACCTTAAGGCTAGGTTCACACCGTAGCGATGCGGGAACGCCGCGAATCCGCTGCGTTTTCCAGCATCGCATGCCTCCCGCCGGCAGTTCACACTGCCCTATGCGGACTGCTGGGAGTGTCAATGAAATCTTAATGACACCCCCAGATCTGTCCGCATATCGCAGTGCGATCTGCAAACTCGGACAGGAATCGGATCGCATGGTGTGAACACCCATGCGATCCGATTCTGCTGCGGACCAAAAAAAGGGTCCCTTTGCGAGTTTGCGGCAGGTGCGATGCAAATTCAGCCATACTATCTGTATGGCTGAACTCGCATTGCTACAGAGATCGGATGTGATTTGCACTGCAGTGCGGTGCGAATCACATCCGGGTCTCCTACCCGCAGCGGTGTGAACCCAGCCTGAAAAAAAGTAGTGAAGACAGATGTTGCAAAAGAGTACTTTTTCATAAATTCTTTATAAATACGCCTCTTAACGGTACTTCTTTAACTCTCTAGGTTGCCGTATATACTCGAATATAGGACGACCCGAATATAAACTGAGGCACCTAATTTTACCACAAAAAACTGGGAAAACGTATTGACTCAAGTATAAGCCTAGGGTGGGAAATGCAGCAGCTACTAGCCGCCATCCACTGTAACAAAGCCCCGCCTCCTTCTCATCTAGATAGACAGAACACGATACAGTTTCCCAGCATTGTATCAGTGTTCCTCTATCATGGAAAAGGAGGAGGCAGGGCTTTGCTACAATGGATGGCCGCCAAACAGACTGCATGACACAGCAGGAGACACCCGCTGTTTTAGTAATCACAGGTACAGGTGCAGATGGGCAACCTCACTCGATTATAAGCCATGGGGGGTTCAGCCTAAAAGCTGTGCTGTAAAACTCGGCTTATTCTCGAGTATATACGGTAGTTGCTTTAAACTGTGGTCTACAAGCCTGGGCCAGGTAGTTCCAAGCTATTGTTTGAGTAAGAAAGCCCTTTAATTTTCATTCCCAAGTGACTACTCAAATACCCAGAGCACAGTTTCAATGGGTTAAGCGAACCTTCCACTTCTTTAGTCATCAATAACAAACTCTCATCCATACAGAGGGCTCATTTTCCAGTTAGTTAGACATTATATAGAAAAAGGAATAGGAAGAGTAAGGTCCTGTTTACACATTCTCATTGCAGTGATGTAAGACAACAAGCAAGGTGTAATGTGTTTGGGGACCCTTCATTTTAAATATGCATCCACAGAGTTCATCCACACTGTATCCCAGCACCCCACAATCAGCTTCTATCTTCAGCAAGTTCAGTTAGGCTCAAAAAATAAAAAACAGAATCTGATTGTTTTCCAGATTTTGGCTGCTCCAGTCTTTGTAAATCCCCTCAATGTATTTTGCAGTCAAAACCACAAAACTCGGTAGTGTGAATGGGCCCCAAAGCCAGCCACAGATGGATCGAAATTTCCGGCTGGTTCATCTTGGAGCCATCCACCGGCAAGCTGGTAGACTCGAGATTGGTTACTATGCACAGCTGCATCAGATTCTGAGTGCACCAGTTTTAGTAAATCTCCCCCCATTGACAATAATGGGACTGAATCCCTGGCCCAATGCTGCAGAATCACAGTTCTCTTCATTAAGTCACCATGCCAACATAGACTGGAGAAACACGGGCCCACTACAGAAGTTTATTATGAGAATCTACAATAGTCCTACATCTTAATTCTTGAATTTCTCCCAAAACATTACATCCTAAAATCTTGTCAGTCAACAAATATTCATTATAACCACCACTGCTGATACTTGTTAATGCCTAGCATTAAAGCGGTAGTAAACCCGCAAATTTTTTTTATTTTTTTTTAAACCTGCAAAGCAAAAGGCATAATGAGCTAGTATGCACCGCATACTAGCTCATTATGAAATACTTACCTTAGAACGAGGCCCCGACATCTGGCCCGATCCACGCCGAGGGAGCTGACATGCGCGCGGGAGATTTCAGTCCGGCCGGACGAGCGCTGCCGGATTTTTATGGCGAGAACCCCCTTGTGCGCATGCGCCGCTGCAGTGAGCGGCGCATACCGAGGGGAATATCTCCTAAACCGTACAGGTTTTGGAGATATTTTTTTTTACCTACAGGTAAGCCTTATTATAGGCTTTCCTGTAGGTAAAAGTTAAAAAATTGACCATACAACCACTTTAACAGATGCAGATTTTAGCCAGCAGAGTTAAATTTGGAGATATAAAAGTAAATCCTCAACAAAGTTTGTCTCATGTAGGCTATGTTTTACTAACACCATTACTAGCACTATTAATAAATACAATGCAGTACATTATTTATACCCAAAATACCACTGGCTAATCTAACAACGGACAATAGAGACAGCTACATATTGTCCAATATTGCTGAATCATACAAAGCTCAATGCAGTGCTTTTAAATCAGATTACAAGTGTCCGTGTAGTTCAGAGGCTACAGACCTGGTGTCTTGTATAAAAGATAACATTTCTGTTTAAGCCAACATTATTCATCTCCTATGGCTAATCAGATTCATATGTTAAGAGGAAATATGATTTACACAACCATTCATTTGGTAGATGTGCAGATCATATCGCTCCCAGTTCACACTTGTGCAATGCGGGAACCCTTCAAATCCACTGCGAGTTCCCGCTTCGCATCCGACTCGCAAGATAGTTCACACTGCCATATGTGAACTGCTGGGAGTATCAATACAATATTAATGACACCCCCATTTCAGCTTGCATATATTGCGCTGCAAACTGACAGTTTGGACATGAGTGATTCTGGTGCAGACCATAAAAAAGGGCCCTGTGCGAGTGTGTACCAAGCCTTAGCTGTAGACTGAAGAAAAATACACACTCTGCAAAAGGTCTGAATGATTCAAATTGTTACTATATTCATTTTATTTGTAGCAAACAATACACTCCACATGAAAGGCAATGGGGGTTATTTATGAAAGGCAAATCCACTTTTCACTACAAGTGCACTTTCAAGAGCAGTTACTGTAAATCCGAGGGGAACATGCAAGGAAAATAAAAAACAGCATTGTAGCTTGCACATGATTGGATGATAAAATCAGCAGAGCTCCACTTACTTCAGATCTTCCCCTTGGATCTACAGCGACTGCACTTGTAGTGCAGAATTTGCCTTTCATAAATAACCCCTATAAAGTGTAATCTATGGAAACACCCCTTTAGTTCATTTATTGTATTTATTATTTAAGAAAAGTAAAAACAACAATAAAAAACATTTGACTCTGGATTATCTCATGTCCTAGCAAACATGACTATTACTGTCATCTGCAAGCACCAGATGTGTCCTCAAAGGCAATTAAGCTTCTGTTATGTTTCTAATTTGCTTTTGTTGACAGAATACAATGCAGGTGACCAGGGACAGCTTTGATTCCATGCTGGCTACGTTCAGAATTCTGTACAATATTCAAAGAAAACTCTGTACACCCTCAATTCCAAAAACGTTGTGTAAAATCTATATAAAAACAAAATGTAATGACTTGAAAATCTCTAAATCCATATTTTATTCATAATAGAAAATAGAAAACATATCAAATGTTTAAACAACCCCATATCCAAAAAAATTGGGACATGATCTTGGACATCTCTTCTTTTTTTTTTTTTTTTATTGTTTGTAACCCTTAAAAATTAAAAAATGGATCCTGTTCCCTTATATCAGGATCCTGTTCCCATATAAACAGCACAGTGCTTGCACTGTCTAACCTGCCCCCGTCTAAACTGAAAAAAAAAAAAACCTGGCGGATCCTGCCCTCCCCTCTGTAAACTGACCACAGTTTATCATGGCTGCTGCGCCCTGACACTGTGGTCAGGTTATGTGCCTCCATCATCCGCAGCTCTCCTCTATCCTCCTCTCCCTGTCTGTCAGCTCTTTGTGTCTTAAGCCACATACACACTATCAGTTTTTCTGCTGACTTTCCTTCAGGTTTACCAAAACCATGTAGTTCAAGGGCCTGGTTGATTGCATACACATTGAAACTCCTAAGGTTTGACCTCATATTATATGTTTTTGGTAAATCTGAAGGAAAAACGCAGCAGAAAAACTGATAGTGTGTATGGGGCATAAGTGAGCTGTAACCACCCCCCCGCCACTATTCGTAGTACATTTAGCTTTAACAAATTTGACTGTCCCTCTCCTGTATCCAGCAATATTAACAAATTTAGCTGTCCCTCTCCTGTATCCAGCAATAATGCACAGTGCAAGTGTTTATTGAAAACAAAGCCTCTAAATACATTTTTCAGATATCTTCAGGCTGGTCACTTGACTCCCGGCCACTCTGCTACTCTGATCCAGGGCTACAGCGGGAGGGGCTGAGCGACCAGCATGGCGGTGATGTAACCTCCCACCTGACGTCAGAGGAAGAGCTTGATCCCTCCCACTTTAG
Organism: Lithobates pipiens; assembly: GCF_037356315.1. Classification (NCBI taxonomy): domain Eukaryota; kingdom Metazoa; phylum Chordata; class Amphibia; order Anura; family Ranidae; genus Lithobates; species Lithobates pipiens. The sequence goes on along the minus strand of NW_027507758.1, from coordinate 240,831,009 downwards.
CCCAGCGAGGTATTTAGGGGCATTTATGGTAATAAACACTAACACTGTGTATTATCGCCTGATAAAGGAGAGGGGCAGGCAATAAATTGGTTTATTAAGGTTACAAACCTTTAATAACACTCTGTAAAAATCTGGGAACTGAGGAGACGAGTTTCTGGGGTTTTGAGAGAGGAATGTTGTCCCATTCTTGCTGAGCATTTGATGGTGCTATTCCAGATGTGTAAGCTGCGCATTCCATACACACTAATGCACCCCCATACCATCAGAGGTGCAAGCTTTGAACTGAATGCTGATAACAAGCCGAGGGTCCCTCTCCTCTTTAGTCTGGCGGATGCAGCACCCATGATTTGCCAAAAATAAATAAAAGTCAAATTTTGATTCGCCTGATCTGAACAGTTTTCAACTTTGCAACAGACCATTTTAAATGAGCTTTGGCTCAGATAAGACAAGCAGCATTTCTGGATCATGTTCACATATGGCTTCTTCTTTCCATGATAGAACTTTATCTTGCATTTTTGGATGCCACTGCAAACTTTGTTCATAGACTAAGCCCACGGAGTGATGTCTATTACAGAATCATGTCTGTTTTTAATGCAGGGCTGTCTGAGAGCCGAAGATCGCAAGCATCCAATATTGAGTTTCAGCCTTGTCCCTGCATTGTGCACAGAGATTTCTCCAGATTCTCAGAATCTTTTGATACTATGCACTGTAGATGATGATGTACTTAATAACTTTAACACCGGGCCACTTTTTTAGATGTGTTGTTTACAAGTTAAAAACATTTTTTTTTGCTAGAAAATTACTTAGAACCCCAAACATTATAAAAAAAAATTCTAGAGAATAAAATGGCAGTCGTTGCAATACTTGCAAGAACACTTTTCTTTTTTTTTAAATACACTTATTTTAATAAAAAAAAAAAAGAGGACAACAGTAAACTTAGCTCAATTATTTTTTAAATTGTGAAAGATAATATTACGCCGAGTAAATCGATACCAAACATGTAACGCTGCAAAGCTGCGCCCACACGTGGAATGGCGACAAACTTTTACCCTTAAAAATCTTCATAGGCGACATTTAAAAAATTCTACAGGTTACATGTTTTGCGTTACAGAGGAGGTCTAGGGCTTGAATTATTGCTCTTACTCTACCAATTTCGGCAATACCTCACATGTGGTTTGAACACTGTTTTCATATGTGCTACTCACATATGCATTCACTTCTGCACGCGAGCTTGGCAGGACGGGGTGCTTTTACATTTTTTTTTTCTTATTTATTTTACCTTTTATTTTTACACTGTTTAAAAAAAAAATTGTGTCACTTTTATTCCTATTACAAAAAATGTAAACATCCCTTGTAATAGAAAAAAAGCATGACAGGACCTCTTAAATATGAGATCTGTGGTCAAAAAGACCTCAGATCTCATATTTACACTAAAATACAATAAAAAAAAAAATTGTAATTTAAAAAAAATGAAAAAAATAAAATGGCCCTTTAAGAGCTATGGGCAGAAGTGACGTTTTGACATTGCTTCCGCTCTGCAGAGTCATGGAGATTAGTGGGGGCCATCTTTCACTCACTTGTCTCCATGCTCAGCCACAGGAAGGATCCGATCGCCTCCGCCGCTGCTGGCTCCGGTAAGCGGCGTAGGGCATCGAAACGCAGCGGGAGGGAGGCTCTCTCCCGCCGCCAATAAAAGTGATCTTGCGGCGAATCCGCTGCAGAGACCACTTTTATCTTGTACCAGACTGCCGGCCGAACACGGGGATACCAGGGTTGTGGCACCTAGCTGCTGCCATAACAATGATATCCGTCCTCAAAGTAGGGACGTACATCGGCGCGCGGCGGTCCGGAAGTGGTTAAAGTCTTTGCAATTTTATGTTGAGCAACATTATTCTAAAATTGCTCAATGAATTTTAGAAACAGCTTTTCTCAGACACTCTAATGCAGGCCATACATGGGCTGAATTCCAAACAAATTTTCTTTCAAAAGTCAGAAATTTCATGCATTATGTAATCCAATGGTGCACCATTGATTTCGAAATTCGACCAACCAAGCCTTAAATTTCACCTCATGTTGATACAAAAAATAATTTTTGTGACTGGGAATCTGGTTTTCTTTCCAGGTCACAGCTCATGCACATTTCCTTTCTGACTATATTTCTCACACGATTCTCCCATCACTGGTTAGAAATTCGTAAATTTTCCCAAAAATTTCCAGCATGCCCAATCACAATCAAATTTGATGGCTGCATGAAAATCGGCTATTGCTGCAACGCACTAATGGTGCAAAATTCAAACTAAAATTCTTTGTTACGATTTTCAAAAGAAAATTAGTTTTGAATTCGACCCATGTATGGCCTGCACTAAACGCTCTAAAATGCTCTATTTATACTCAAGCCGAGCAGAGATCAGGATATGGGCGCTGTGATTGGCCCTCCCGATCACGTGACGGCTGTCTCCAATCACAATCGTCACAATGTAAACAAAGACGCATGTCTCTGTGACAGTTCTCCCCGCCGAGCTCTATAAGAACTCAGTGTGGGGGGAGGGGGGGGAAGCAGGGGATGATTTTATACAGAGAGCTGTCAGAGCTCCCCCCCCCCCACAAAGGGTCGGTTGTGTCTGAGGTGCACTACGTACAGAGTGTAGCGCCGGAGTATGCTGTGTACAGAGTCCAGTTCCAGAAGTGACCTATGCAGAATTCAGGACTGCACTATGTACAGAGTGCAGAGTTTAGGGATGTGCTGTGTATAATGTTTAGGTATGTAGTATGCACAGTGTGCATGCACAATCAATTTGTTTTCTCAGTCACTCTCAGTAGATGAGGTCAGCTACTGTTGCTAAACAGGGAGTGCACTGTTTGAATTTGCCAGAGAAAGTACTGGGAGCGCACTGAAAAAGGCTGACCCATCCTGCCAGAGAGTGAGGGACCGCTGCTAAGGAGTTATTCACACATGGTGTGCATGGCCTACCTGGAGGAGGAGAGTTATGTAATGTGCTGGGAATACTAGAACAAATAAGGATTTTTTGGGGAAATGGCCATTTAATAGTCAATTAACCATTTAAGTACAAATTTACTTTTAAAGTGTAACTGTACTTTCAATGCAGTTACACTTACTTTTTAGGCCTTCAGTCCCCCTTGCCAGTCTAATGCTCACTAGTACCTGATCCGCCAAGATCTCCTTTCAGTCATATGAAGATATCAGTTGGATTTTCTGGTTTAAATTATTTTTATTCGTTTTTACAAAAGAGATTTACAAATACAATACATCACAATAAAAACCAAGACGACATTCATAAAGTAAGCAAGCAATAATAGAAATCTGTTGGATTTTGAACTCTCCATAGGACTGAATGGGGGATCATCGTGTGTACACAAAACCAATAAAAAAAAATTCTAAGAAGAAGTGCAGTTGCACTTTAAACAATTCTGGTTTCTATTTTGTTCCCTGTTAACACAATAAATGATGCTATAAAAGTCCCGTTATAGACACACTGGGGGAAATTTACTGAAACTGGTGCAAAGAGAATCTAGTAAAACTGTGCATAGTGACCAATCAGCTTCCAGGTTTTATTATCAAAGCTTTATTGAACAAGACGAAGTTAGAAGCTGATTGGTTACTAAGCACCAGATTCCCTGTGCACCAGTTTTAGTAAATTCTCCTACTGTCAGTATCAGTATATATTTTCCACAAAAGCATCATTGCAATAAGATATAAATACTAAGAATGAAGGGTCATGTTATGTACCTTACCATTCTTTAATCAGCCCAGAAGAAACATGTGTCTATAGGTACTACATGCATTCTCCATGCACATAAGCAGAGCCTTACTGACATTTAGCATATCATTTGTATGTTTATACAAGATTCAGAGGCAGCACTAGAACATGATTTTTTTTCTAGTCTTGTGACTAGAATGTAATTGCAGGATTGTGTCATTGTCTAAAAGCCTTTAGTTATTTGAACAAACAACAAATTCCCCATTGGTCAGCATACAATCGTAATTCTTTTTTTGATGACAAGTGCATTGTGTGAGCTTTCAAACCCTGATAACATTCAGGCCACTGTTTAAACCTATTGTTGGGAAAATGAGTTACACCTCAGCATTGATTGTATGTGAGTGATGGCCTCAAAAGCATGTACACATGTAAACACCCTAATAAAATGTCTACACTATCCTATTACAACCTGCCATATGGAATATCTTATAGCTGACATCAGCATGTATATCTTTGCATTGACCTTTGCATAATTAAAGGGTCAGTAAACCCCAAACTGATATTTATGTTGAGTTCCGTGGTCTACATGCCCGCTATGACCATTATGAGTTGTTTTCTTTTTTAATTAAGGAAATGCAACAGGAGATGTCTGAAAACATGCAAAGATGGGTGAGAACAGCCAAATCTCCAGGATAACAGTGAGAATTGATGTAGGTGTTGGCGTATCCAAGTCATGTAAGAAGCCGGGTACTGTACTGACTCTGCCCATCAACATCCAGCTAGAACTTCATATGACTTATTGGTGGACTGAAACTCAAGGCATTTCTTAATAATGCGACAGATGCGCCAATGTTACAAATATATTATTCAGGATGTCGGCCTGCCGCTATGCGAGGCACAAACTAGTTTTTTTAATGCAATCAAGTGTGGGCAGAATTCTCTGCTCATCTCACCCATTTCCTACTTTACACATCTCGGCATTCACAATTTCATGGTCAATAGACTAATGTTGACTGCAGTAAATTATTCTCTTTGTACTCTATTTGCATATCCAAATACTCACTTTCCTCTACTAAACTCACAAAGGGAGGCGTTCTAGAAATACACTAAAGTAAACTTAGAATACAATTGTTCACGATGACCTCAAGCAATACAGATTGTCACCGCAGCCAAAGCCGGCCATACATGGATCGAAATTTGGTTCAGCAGGAACCAGCTGAATTTTTATCCATGCATAGACATCATGGTTATAAACAAGTCGGTCTATCGATGAATTTGTGTACCACCTGCCTGAAGGGTTTTTCACAAAAAATTAGCGCCTCTGGCTAGAGAGTGTCTCCTACCCACTGTCATTTACATCATGCAAAACTGACTTATTACAACTATATTTTACTAAAAGAGTAGAAAAGGTGTACTTAGCCTAACAAATAAACTGAACTGAACCTGTGTCCTATGATCCATGCTTCTATGATCTAATCATGTATGAGGCAAATTGTTTTTTTTTGGTTTTTTTAATTCTCCCTCCAGAAGTCAAAACTTCACACTATTTAATAAACTAAGCAACAATTCACTTTTCCAAGGTAACATTTATTACTCCATTTGTTTTTCAACCCCAATATACACTCTTTGTATATTTCTATCTAAAGTGTGTTATTTATCACATTATTTGCATACTTGATATTATAATACTATGTTATTAAATTGCAAAGTATTTTTTTAAGTAGTACTAAAGCCTTACATTTTTTATGATAAATACATTTCTATGAACCAGTTAAAACAGAGGACAATAAATGCTTACTTAAATACAAATCCTGAACACTTTGAATTTGATATCTTTACCACCACAGGCTCTGTGTTCTTGTGTGCCACTCCTCCAAACTTACAGTTGGGGAGCGACCAAACACTTCATATAAATCCCCCTCCTTGGGTCTATATGTCCCATAATTACAAGTGCTACCCTGGGCACTGCATATGTGTGCCCTGTTGTCCCTGACTGCCTGTGCAAGTAGTGTAATAGCATCAGCTTGGACTCTCTCCCACATGAAGGGGTGGCAATATGAGACCAGGTGGGGTGGTAATGTTTGGACTGGATCAACTAAGAGAAAGGGAAGTCTTTTGGAGAGGAGGCAGCATGCAAGGTAAGTATTGAGTTTAGCTGCTAGAACTGGTTTAAAGTGATATTAAAGTCTGTTTTTTTTGTATAAAAATATACTTACCTGCTCTGTGCAGTGGTTTTACACAGAGCAGCCTTAATCCTCCTCTTCTCGGGTCCATCTTTGGTGCTCCTGGCCCCTCCCTCCTGCCAAGTGCCCCCAAAGCAAGCAGCTTGCTATGGGGGCACCCGAGCTGAGCCACAGCTCTGTGTGTTCATTCAGACATGGAGCTGTGGCCTGGCCCTGCCCCCTCCCTCTCCTCATTGGCTCACTTGCTTTGAGTGACAGCAGCAGGAGCCAATGGTGCTTCGCTGCTATCTCAGCCAATCAGGAGGGAGAGTCCCAGACAGATGAGTTTCTTGTGCCACATCGCTGGATAGAGATGGGCTCAGGTAAGTATGAGGGCAGCTGAGGCACACAGAAGGCTTTTTATCTTAATGCAAAGAATGCATTAAGATACAAAACCTTCTGAATTTACAACCATTTTAATAGTACTGTAAGGAAGGGGTGTCCAGCCTTTTGACCTTCCTGCACCATATTGGAAGAGGAGGAATTGTCACATATAAAATATGATGTTTGACACTTTTTGATAAACAGACCCATCAATCTGGTTGGATGGGTGTAGTAGCAATTCTTAATGAGTTCCCAAGGTGCTCATCAGATATTTTAGTTCTAATTATGTCCTTTATGTGTTTCATTCTTGAAAATATAGGTTCTGCCAAAAACTGATGACATGAATAAGGTGTGATTGTGAAGAATGGGAGATTTTTCTTTAGAAAGATAAAACGTATAAAAATCCATTAAAAAGACACTGCATTTTTTTTTTTTTTCGCCCACATGTGTTTGTTAGCCGTTAACACATTTTTACAAAAATGTCCCCCGCCCACCCCCCCTAAAAATAAACATTTTTAGGTATTCATAGCCATCTTGGGTTTCAGGTTGGACAGCCCTGCTATAAAGGTTCATGTACATGGAGCTTTTATGGGCATAATTTATGCCTAGTATAACTTCCTGGCGCTTTTGTGAATTGGCATTTGCCCGTGCATAAAGTGTATTTTCAGAATACGGAACTATCGCTACATTGTACACACATTTGCAAATCAGTGGAGATGCAAAGAACCATCAACATTTACAACACAGCCATGTGCAGCTTGTAATACAGCTGAATGTGCAGCTCCCAGACACAGGAAAACACCAGGAATTTACACTAAGCATATAATAGGTCAATAAAAGCCCTGTGTGCATGAACCCTAATATGTCCATGTATGTGACTGTGTCCATATTTCTGCCTACACTGAATGTATAACAGCCTTCTATGAAAGTGTAATATATTCTAAGGAATCAGGAAGTAACAAAATGTGCCACAGAACTTCTACTACAATGTGAGAGGAAAGTCACTTCCCTCTGTAAATCATTGCACACCGGGCTATAGAGGACAAATATCATGTTACACACTGTGAACCTGGCAAATTGAGCTCCACATACCATGGAGACAAGGCAAAGTAAGTGACAGGCTGGTGTTTTTAGGCTTGTAAGCATCTGATGAATGGACTATGGCACTCCTGGGACTTTCAGCTGATCATTTCGTTCACCTATTGCTGGTAATAAATACTTAGTGACTCCTTTGGTTGCATGAGAGTCTCCCAGCTTTTCTGCTTACTGCTCCAAGTTTTGTGAGGTCACGTAAAAATTAACCCAGAGCATTTACTGGTTACATCCACAATTCTAAAGAGGATTGTTGCCTCAGTCTAACTGAGTTATTCAGTAACACAACTCCAAAGAAGAGTGGAGTGGGGTAATCAATATCCGTCACTCAGAAATCAGCTTTTATCTGCCAATTGTTCCGTACAGGTGAGAGCGGTACTGAGACAATACAGAGGATTCCATTACTACGCTCTACTTCTGAAAAATGCCAGCTGACTGTCTGTCAAGCTGAAAATGGCCTTAAAATCTATCACTTGGCAAAACTTTTTTTTAGCACTGGATGGTGTGAGGTAGGGTTAGACCCCCTGTCAAGTTTTTTTTATTCCTGTCTGTGTTGGGGGGATTCACCCCTCTATAAGTACTGGTGTGCAGCTCCAAGTTCCAATCTTTTGCTGTAAATAGGCAAACAGCTTACAAACACTACACAGTCCTCCTATGGGTTCAGCTATGTGAGAGGTGCAGGGCCCACTATATACCTTGATGTGGAAAGATACAAACTTGGAGCAGTGCTTCACGTTTGGAGAAGGTATACAGCTTATACACTGATCCATGCGTACTGATGTCACCAAAACAAAGTCAGCAGAAGCCCAGATCAAAAGGTAAAGGGAAATCTGAAGAGGAAAACTGTTTATAGCTAGCCATACATGTGTAGATTTATCTTGTTCAGGTCTATGGACCGAATGAGGAAAATCAAACGATTCCTCAACCGCTGCTAAATAGCGTGAGTGGAGAAATGTTCACTGCTGGCAATTGTCTTCAGACAGTCGCAGCGCCCGTGGCTGTCTGACTAAGGCCCCTTTCACACTGGGGCAGTGAGGGCGTCGGCGGTAAAGCGGCGCTATTTGTTCCCCCTTCTAGCAGCCGAAAAAGGGTTAAAACTGCCCGCAAAGCGCCACCGCAGCACCGCTTTGCCGGCGGTATAGCCACGCTGCCTTGTTGATTTAATTGGGTAGGAGCGGTTTAGGAGCAGTGAATACACCGCCCCTTCACTTTTTTTACCGTCCTGCTAGTGCACCGCTCCAGTGTGAAAGCCCTCCGGCTTTCACACTGGAGTGAAAGGACACACTTTTTTCAGGCTCTATTTTTAGCATTGTAGCGCCTGAAAAACGCCTCAGTGTGAAAGGGGCCTAAAAGAACAGTGACTTTACCTGAGAGGATCCAGCCACTATTTGGTGGATATTTCTCCACCAGGCTCAGTCTAATTCTAAATCAACTTTTGTCCAGACTGGTAGTTCTGACAAGGTCAACCACAGCTTGAATTTCAACTGAAATATATGGCTAGCGTTAAAGGGGGGGGGGGGGGGGGGGTTTCTCTCACTTTGGGAGACTTCCTCTATTTTGGTTCCCTGGGACCGGAAGTGAAAGAAAATTTCCCTAGTGGTACGCAAACAAGCCAACATTAAACTGACGGGGTTCAACCCTCCCTATTCTATCCAAAACGAAATATACATTACACACTTAGTGAGACATCGACCTGTAGATCAGGAGTTATGACATTACTCTGACACCTATTCTCTGTCAGGAGCACCCCACTCCCCTCATTATTGCCTCTCATTAGTGTCCTTTAGTTCTCCCATATAGAGGAGTGTATTTCTCAGCAGGATCTTCCATTCTATGGATAGCGTAGGGCCCACTAATAATGAGGTACTTTGACGCAGTAAGTGGGCTTAAGCATCATATAGCCATATGATGTGACCAAATCCCCATATGTTTTGAAAATGTTCAGGTGTTTTAAAAGCCTTGCAGGAGTTAAATGTCATTTTTTGCATGCGTGCGCTGTAATATTTTCTTCTGTGTCAGTGACTCAGAAAGTAATGACGCTAGAGCCAGCATAGGAAATAGTATTGGACAAATTTCTCAGCAAAGTTCTGCTGGGCAACATAAAGATGATAAAATCTACAGAGGACTGAGACCAATAATATAGGAAAAGTCTCAAAGCAGAACTTTACAAAAAAAATACTTTCTTTAGCAAGGAACATAATTTCACATTAATAATTATGCAACCAAAATTAGCATGTGCTGTAAATGGCCTCCAGCATTGTTCCTGCTTTTTCCTGCCAGAGTCTACCATTTTGCTGAAGCCTGGGGCCCCTGAGCAGCAGTAAATCTTTAGGCTGTCAGCAGATTGGCCTCAATGTTTTCAACACAGTGCCAAAAAATAGAGAGCAACTGAGCATGTGCAGAGCAGGGTAAGACACAATATTACTGGATTTTAAACAGTATAAGTGCTTATTTTTAATCGTTTAACATAGCTATACCTGCAAAAGGGGCCACCTTGAAGTGATCAAGCAGGAATTTTTTTGACTAAAGTTGCACTTTAATGCAACAGCAACAATGTGCACTTTATTAGATAGTCCAGTGTATGCACACTTCACTCCCTGACAAAAATAACAAGTATCACTGTCCTATGACATGGATCTAGCGCAGTGTTTCCTCAAGGCGCCCCAACAGGTCATGTTTTCAGGATTTCCCTCTGATGAAACAGCTGTGGTAATTACTAAGGCAGTGAAACTGATCAAATCACCTGTGCAAAATAATGGAAAACCTGAAAACATGACCTGTTAGGGCGCCCTGAGGACTGGAGTTGAGAAACCCTGATCTAGCGACATGTGGTTCAAAGTTAAGCAATGCAATAACATCAAATAACTGCCTCCCACTATAATCCCCATCCATCAAGGTATGTCTGCAGGACAGAACCAGAGAAGGCAATCAAACTTTTAAAGCCATTTCCTGATTGGTCGGAATAAATCTGAGCATACAATTGTAAATAAACATGTCTGTTCTCAGGATTGCAGTAATGTTTGTGCCTATCCCCACAGCTTATTGCATGTAATCCTTATATATTGATTTGTACATTAGATTACTTTTGAAACTCTACAAGGACAACAAAATAATTCTTACCGGTTTTGGCATGTTTGGTTCTTTCTGAAGTTGCCCACCAAAGAAAAAATGAAGTAATTTCCAGGTTCAGTACTAAAGCGGATCCTAAAATAGAAAAGTATTAACATGAACACATAGTACAGCACATGGAGCCGAGCTGCTTGGAAAACGTCCTACGTTCTTGGGTAAGATGTGTGAATCATAACTCCAGCTAGCAGTTTCAAGTAGCAATGAAGAAAAAGACCTCACCCATCGGAAGAAAGTCCAATTACAACTTTAAAAAGGTCATTTAAACCACACCCTTCAATCTAAACATATTCCGTATATATTGCTGCATGTAACCCTCTAAACCTGCACTAGACGTCACTCAATAAACCCTTTAATGTCTATCTTTATAGATTATTGGACAATTGTTAACTTTTTCTGTCTCTGCGTTAAAACGTATATTATGTACAGTATAAACTTGTGACGGCCTTCTAGCTCACCAAAACCAAAAAAAAAAAAAAAAAACATTGTTTACTAACTAGCATATGTCACATTGCTATGACAAGCACAACGCCTATAGGCATCTCCAGCTGATGTGGGGAATCTACACCATCATATATGATGACAGGTAGGAGGATCAACCAGCCAGCACAATACCTGAGAACGAGGGGTTAACCAAAAATGTAAAACATTTACTTTACTATCAATCATAGGTATTTAATTGCTGTTCCTGGTACAATATTATACAGTAAGTTTAGAGTTTTACGTGATACCTTTTAATGACTTTAAATGAAAGCCTCAGAGTTGCCTTGAATCCCTTTATCCAGATTTTTAAAACCTGATGAAGGGATCTATAACTAGCCGCAGCGTGGATGGAGGAATCTCTCCTGCCCACGATTGTATTCTCACATCCGCCACCTGCAGCTGTCAGAATACCTGAACACGGGCTGCGTCTGACTGATGCAATTTTCTGGTTCCTTCTATTTTTAGATTGAAGGATGTGAATGAATGAATGAGATATTTGTATAGCGCACAACGCAAACTAAATCGCCTCAAGGCAATGTCAGGAGGATGGGTTCCCACAGTGCCACCCACAAAGTCATTCTGTGCACAGCAAGCTTTATGTGGAGCTACAGTCTCCTATCCACAACTGTAATAAAAGCATCCTTGTGATACTTGCAGCATATAATTTGGATATTCCTATACCCATCCACATAGTATATACCTGTAAAATCTTTTATTAGGTATTCTGTCAGTGGCCATTGCAGATATGGGAATCTGAAGCCCGCTTCTATGCAATTACGGCTACCCAGAATTCATTTCCCGGTCTCAGGTAGGGGCAGTAGTGATACTGCATGGTGTGCTTGGTGATGACTGGATGTCGGAAGACTCCTGGGATTGATAATGCTGGTATCCCAGGAGTCCTCAGGACAGCCTAATGATGTAATCACCTAGGCGGCTGGGCCTGGAAGTGCCGCAAAAAATTATAAAAAAGGTATTTTCAAATAATAATTTGTAAATATATCTATTTATTCATGCACTATGGGTTGGCATTGTGATGGGGATAACGGGATTAAAAAAAGGGAAAGATCAGTTTTAAGGCATGCAAAGATTCCATGTAGAAAAAGAACTTTGTTTTCCCCCTGAATATTTTTCTTTGCCTGCTGAGTTATCTTCAAAAACCGTACTCACACGCCCAGAAAATCCAATGTTGTCCTACTGTGATCCCCTGACATGTTGTTGCTCCAAAGACATGCAGGTAGGTTAATTGGCTTCTGTCAAAAAATTGGCCCTAGTATATGAATGGGGACCTTTGGATTGTGGGCTGCTTGAGTGTAAGGACTGATGTGAGTGTGCAGTGTACAGGGATAGGGACAATTGTAGACACTCACTCAGGTGGAACTGGATGGACTGGTGTCTTTATTCAACCTTACTAACCATGTAACTATGTAACTGTTGTACCCCTGGTCCTGTACCAACATCTTTCTCTCTGACATCATCAGGAGAAAGCTGTCTCTTCCAGGCTCAGACAGCCGGCCCCCTGATTATGCACTGCCGGCCAGATGCCAGGTCCACCCCACACCAGCCGTTGTGTTGATGCTGATGCCTCCTAGGATATGTGATGGGAATATACCAGGACACTTCAGGAGTGGAGCAAACATCATTCTCATCTATGTAAAAATGGAGGCAGGGGGCAGGTGAAGTGTAAAGGAAAAAAGGGTTTTCAGGTTGCTGGGGGGGTGGTTTGTATGAGTTACCATCTATTTTGAGCCAGCCAGGGTATCACCTAAAGCTGAACTCCGGGGGGGGAATCCAATTATGCGATGGGGCAACTCTCAAACTGCAGGGTTCAAATGCTCATTAATCCAGGGTACCAGAAAAAGCACTTTTACTTACCTGATCCTGTCCTTCTTCAGGCTCCCTCCAGTCTGTAAGGCCCCTTTCATACTCAATCAGGTCTATCTGTCAGTTTTTCAGGCAGACTTGATCACAAGCTCGAAGGACAGGTGGATGTAAATGGTCTTGTGTCTGTTTACACCTACCTACCTCGGAGTCTGTTCAGGTCTGGAAAAAAATAATGGAAAAGGACTGCGTTCTTTTTTGTTTCTCCCAGAGCTGAACGTGACGGTTTGGAGGTAGCCTGATGTAAACGTGCAACGGAGTTCGTTTATATCCAGCTGCCCATAGAGCTAGCAGGTTTACACATGTCTCCACTGGGCACAAGTATCAAAAAAACTGGCATCCATCTTGTTGGGTTCCGATTATATATATATATATATATATATATATATATATATATATATATTATAATCTGCTCACATATCCACTGCTGATCGAAACAGACCTTCCTCTATATGAAAGAGCTCTAGAACCGGCACCTGCAGTATTTTCTCCCCTACACTCCAGGAGTCACATGCCCTCAGATGTCATCAAGTACAATGCATAGCTTATAGTCCTAAGCTGTATGGGAGGACACCGATGGACAGCCTGGAGCATAGGAAGCAAGAGATGAATGTCGGCTGCTCGGAAATCAGACATCAGGTAAGTAAGGCAGCCCATAAATGAGTGTTTCCTTCATCCACACACAAAAGGTGGATGGGGGAATCCTCCCTGCTGTGTCTTTGGTTTCTGACAGCAGGGGGACTTCCCCTTCTTCAGAATACACAGATCAGTGCTGTTGGCTATAGCTTGCAGCGCTGATTGAGTGGAAATTTTCCAACAGGTTGGCTGAAAAGAAGTCGATCGGTAGAACAACTTCTGTTAAACCACAGTGCCCACGTATGGATCGATGTCCGCTAGTCCCTGCGAATTATGATCCATGTATGGGCAGCTGAAAGGATAAGTTTACCTTTTTTATCATGTTACACTTGTATTTAGGATGTAACGTGTTTCTGCTGCCCCCTCCCAGAGTTCCTGCTGTGACAGCAGACCAGGGATCTTCTCCTTGCACTCGCTGTCACAATTCATGCAGCCCTATGGAGCTCTGCCCACCTGCATCATTCATTTACAGAGTTCTGTGAATGAGAAACTACTGTACCTTTGCGGCTGTCAGGTTGTAGTTCTCGATGAACTACCAGGGCGCTGTTGTGTGCTCTAGGTCAGTGGTCATCAGCCCTGTACTCAGAGCCCACTAACAGGCCAGGTTTGCAAGATAACTGAAATACATAACAGGTGATATAATAATACATAAAACCTGGCCTGTTAGTGGGCCCTGAGGACAGGGTTGGTGACCACTGCTCTAGGTAGTTCATTGATGCTTCCTGTTAGTGTATAACTGCCCGCGGTAAGGTGATGAGGTAAGAGCACACAACTTATACAGAGGTTCTGCAAGAGCTCTGCATAGTACCCGCTATGGGTGAAATGCTTTACAGGCTCCCAATATTAAAATAAATAAATAAATACATGCACATTTTTTTACCTGCAAAAAGATGTGCTTTTATTTTTTTTGAAAAGGTGAACTTTTCCTTTAAAACAGTTTTTTCTGGTACCCTAGACATAAAAGAGTGATTGTGACCTGTGGTGCAGGGCGCAGCCTCACTGCAAGGGAGGATTTTTGTTTCCCCTAGACCTGGAGTAAGGGTCTTCCAACTTTCCAAACAAAGGGCCAGTTTACTTTCCTTCAGACTTTAGGGGGGCCAGATTGTGGATAGTGGGAGAAGATAATGTCTCAGGTTTGGTGGTCAGTGGGTGTAAACAAAAAAAAAGTACATAGGACCCCTGTGGTTAGGTAGAAAAATCCCAATCATTGGTATTAGTGGGAGGAATAGTGCCCCACTGTTGGTGTCAGTGGGAGGAATGGTGCCCCGTCAATGGTGTCATTGGGAGGCATCTTGCCCCATCGTTGGTATGAGTGGAAGGAATCATGCCCCATCGTTGGTATCAGTGGAAGGAATTGTGCCTCATTGTTGGTATCAGTGGGAGGAATGGTGCCCCATCAATGGTGTCATTGGGAGGCATCTTGCCCCATCGTTGGTATGAGTGGAAGGAATTGTGCCTCATTGTTGGTATCAGTGGGAGGAATAGTGCCCCATTGCTGGTGTCAGCGGGAGGAATAATGGCCCATTGTTGGTGTCAGTGGGAGGGTTGGTATGAGTGGAAGGAATCATGCCCCATCATTGGTATCAGTGGAATCGTTGGTATTGGTGTCAGAGGAAGAATGTATGCTCCATCATTGTCAGTGGGAGGAATAATACTCCATCGTTGTGTGCCCCAAGGGCTAGATAAAGTCAAGGAAAGGGCTGCATCTTGCCCACAGTCTGTAGTTTGGAGAGCACTGCCCTAGACATAGGTTTTATATGAATTGATTGCTAAAGTCAGCCATACATGGATCGAAATTCGGCTGGTTCAACTAGGACTGGATGGATTTTGGTCCATGTATAGGCAGGCTGGTTGTACTACTGTCTACAATCTACTGATTGACTTTAAACATAGTTAGATCTGACAACCTGTCAGAGTTTTGCCGCCCGATTGGTGCCACCGGCTATAGCCAGTGACGTTAATCAGTGTATTCTGATGGCAGGGAAGTCTCCCCATTGTCAGAATACAATAACTCAGCAGGGAGGATTCCCCCATCCACACTGAATGCAGTTATGGGGGAATTGAGTCCTTTTATTTTTTTATTTTTTTTTATTTCATTCAAACAAAAAACATAATCATGTATGGGCTGCTTAACACAATACGGATAAAATACTACACATATGTACAACTGATCAACAGCTAAAACTCAAATCCCATAAATAAGCAGCACCTGGACTGGGAACAGAAAACATGTGCAACTGTAAATGGGAGTCCCTACAAATCAGAGACAGTAAATGGCTGTGTATGGCTAAACGTTTTACCCATCTCATTCATTGCACGTTTTGTTTTCTAGCACATCCTGCGTAATGATTAGTAAATACTTGCAGAAACTAGTCCTTTTTTTTTATTCCCCTCGATACCTGCATCTGTCATACATGTAACACGTGTGTTCTCAGACGCAGATTTTTAGATTTCGTGTTACAGATCTGAACGCAGTGCACGATTACGTGATGGTCAGCTGCGTTCTGATCTGTAAAAATACACCTGTAAATGTCTTTTATTACAAAAAATAAATAAAACATTTTGAATGAAGTGTAAAAGTAATCTGTCCATGGGTGGGCGATTGTCCCGGGTGTATGGACAGGTGAATGACCCTAACCTGCGCTCATGGCGAGGCACTGAACCTTTGTAGGCTAGGGTGACCCTGAACTCGGTCCCACCTCTACCTGTCTGCCTTCCTATAACTTGTTCTGCCACTTTCTCTCCCCTCAATACATGTGAAGAGCTGTTTGTGCTGGGATTTCTGAGTCCTCCTCACAGGCAGCTCTGTGTGTCCTATATTACACAAGACACCTGAACACAGGCACACCCCATCCATCTACACACAACACTGACACCCACAAACCTCCATTGTCTGCCCTGTGCCCCTTCTATACACGTCCCCTCACAGCCTGCTCTGTCTCCTCCAATCTCAGACACGGTGCCCTCTCCTAACAGGGGCACTAATCCCGTTCACACCTGTTACACACACATACAAGTACACGTCCTCCTCAGGATTACTGTCATAGACAGGCAGCATGGAGGATGGGCACCACACCTCACACACACACACAACACTCACCGCTGTAGATGGCAGTCAGTGCCTGAGGTGCCCTGCTCTTCTCAGCCCCGGTGCTCCTTTACTCCCCTCTGGCTGCAATATGGCTGACTTGCCAACTTAGTCCAGCTGGTCCCTCCCTCAGTCCTGCCACTCCCTCAGATGGGACCTGTTGTGTCACCCATTACCTGCCTCTCCCTCCACTCCCACAGCCTGCGAGGTGTACAGCACCAGCACATGTCACCACACACACTTATATATATATATATATATATATATATATATATATATATATATATATATATATATATATATATATATATATATATATATATATATATATATATATATATATAAGTGTGTGGTGACATGTATATATCTTTATCTATCTATCTATCTATCTATCTATCTATCTATCTATCTATCTATCTATATATCTATATATATATAGCACTGCTTTCCAGCCCTTTATACTATAAAACTATATGCAAAACTTAAAAAAAGAAAGTTTGGGATGTAGATCACAGTTGCCAACCATCAGTAAATTTACTGACTGTAAAAAAAAAAAACAGTGACTTTTACAACTGCTAAATATCAGGGAACAGGCTCACTGGCTTGTTATGTGTGTTTTCAGGGTTTCCATATACTTAGTTTATTTATACTGTTTAACCCCTTGGAGCCGGAGCCTCCCAACCCTTCAGCCCCGGTTCATGCTTGTGCGATGCAGGATTTCCACGCCGGTTCTCATATCGCATCTCTCTGCGAACCGCTGTGGGTGTCAATACAATGTTATTGACACCCCCACATCGGTTCACAGATTGCAGTGTAAACTTGCACAGGAATCGGATCGCATAGGTGAGAACACCCCTGCGATCCGATTTCAGTGCGGGGGAAAAAAGTCACTGACACTTTTTTGTGCAAATTCAGCTATACAACTGTATGGCTGAACTCGCATTGCACAGACATCGCATGCGTTCGCCCCCACAGTGTGGGCGCAAATCACATGCAATGTCTGTGTTCGCACAAATGTGAACCCAGGCTTAAAGTGATTGTAAAGGTTCATTTATTTATTTTTTTAATTACAAACATGTGATACGTCCCTCCTCTGTGCAAGGATTTTGCACAGAGCAGCCCCGATCTTCTTCTTCTGGGGTGCCCCGGTAGCACTCCTGGCTCCTCCTCTTAATCAAGTGCCCCCTTGGAGAGCCACATTCAGTGGGGGCACTCGTGTGGGCGCTCTCCCGAGTCCTGCTGCTGCGTCCATTGACGCAGACGGCAGGACTCAGTCCCGCCCCCCAGCTCCCGTGTCAGTTAGGGTTGCCACCTTTTCTTCAAGTCAAACCGACTCTAGCGGCGCAAAAGCAATCTTTTTTTATATTATAAGCCAGTGATTCTCAACCAGGGTTCCTCCAAAGGTTGCTAGGGGTTCCTTCAGCATTAGGCCATTTCTGCCTCTCGGATAAGTTCCCACCGACACCATTGATCTTTTTAGCTATCTGTAAAGAGGTAATTCTTCCCAATGACCACAAGTGTAAGGACCATTCCTCTCACTGACCATCACACTAATGTATCATGAGTTGTAGATTTCTCATTTTTAACAGGGGTTCCCTGAAACCGGAGAACTATTTCAAGGGTTCCTCTGTGTTGAAAAGGTTGTGAAAGGCTGGTATAACTGATACATATATTTTGCAATTAACCACTTGACCACTGGGCACTTAAACACCCTTAATAACCACACCAATTTTCAGCTTTCGGTGCTCTCACATTTTGAATGACAATTACTCAGTCATGCAACACTGGACCTATATGAAATTTTTTGTCCTTTTTTTCACACAAATTGAGCTTTCTTTTGGTGGTATTTAACCCCTAGCTGGCTTTTTAAATTTTTTGTGCTATAAAAAAAAAAGACAGAAAATTCTGTAAAAAAAATAATTTTTCTTCGTTTCTGTTATAAAATTTTGCAGATTAGTCATTTTTTCTTCATAAATTTTGGCCAAAATTTATACCACTACATATCTTTGGTAAAAATAAGTACAAATTGGTGGATATTATTTGGTCTTTGTGAAAGTTATAGAGTCCACAAGCTATGGTGCCAATATCTGAAAATTGGTCACACCTGAAGTACTGACGGCCTATTTCAATTCTTGAGACCCTAACATGCCAGAAAAGTACAAATACCCCCCAAATGACCCCTTTTTGGAAAGAAGACATTCGAAGGTATTTAGTAAGAGGCATGATGAGTTTTTTGAAGTTGTTCTTTTTTCCCACAATTCTTTGCAAAATCAAGATTTTTTTTACTTTTTTTTTTCTTTTCACAAAATTGTCATATTATCAGTTTATTTCTCACACACAGCATATGCATACCACAAATTACACCCCAAAACACATTCTACTATTACTCCCGAGTATGGCGATACCACATGTATGAGACTTTTACACAGTGTGGCCACATACAGAGGCCCAACATGCAGGGAGCGCCATCAGGCGTTCTGGAGCACCCAGGACAATTCTGACATTTCTCTCCTACATGTAAAAATCATCATTTATTTGCTAGAAAATTACATAGAACCCCAAAACATTATATATGTTTTTTTAGCAAACACCCTGGAGAATACAATGGTGGTCGTTACAACTTTTTATCTCGCACGGTATTTGCGCAATTTTTCGAACGCTTTTTTTTTGGAAAAAAAACAGTTTTGTGCTTAAAAAAATAAAACAGTAAAGGTAGCCCAATTTTTGCATAATGTGAAAGATGAAGTTATGCCGAGTAAATAGATACCTAACATGTCACTCTTTAAAATTGCACACGCTCATGGAATGGCGCCAAACGTCGCTACTTAAAAATCCCCATAGGCGACGCTTTACATTTTTTTA
This sequence comes from Lithobates pipiens, assembly GCF_037356315.1. Classification (NCBI taxonomy): domain Eukaryota; kingdom Metazoa; phylum Chordata; class Amphibia; order Anura; family Ranidae; genus Lithobates; species Lithobates pipiens. Next base: position 240,811,579 of record NW_027507758.1, on the reverse strand, counting down.
CAGGTTATCAGTTTTGAGTTACAGAGGAGGTCTAGGGCTAGAATTATTGCTCTTGCTCTAACATTCACAGCGATACCTCACATGTGTGGTTTGAACACCGTTTTCATAGGTGGGCGGGACTTACGTATGCTCCTGCATGCGAGCACATGGGGACAGGGGCGCTTTAATTTTTATTTTTTTTATTTTTTTATTGTTCATTTTACTTTATTTATTTTAGTTTGACATTTTTTTCCCCAAAAATAAATTTTTTGATCACTTTTATTCCAATTACAAGGAATGTAAACATCCCTTTAATAGGAATAGGCATGACAGGTCCTCTTTACAGTGAGATATGGGGTCAATAAGACCCCACATGTCACCTCTAAGCCGGGAAGCCTGAAATAAAAAAAATAAAAAATAAAGATTCTGGCTTTGATCATATTGGCGAGTCAGTAGAAGCACCGGAGGGCGGCGGGTGGGTGGGGGGGGGCGTCTATGGCTGGGTATTACCGAGTATGGCTGGGTATTGCAGGGTATCTCCGAGTATAGCTGGGTATCTCCGGGTATGGCAATTTCTGGCAGAGTATTGGCAGGTTATTGCAGAGTATTGGCAGGTATTGCAGAGTATTGGCTGGTATTGCAGTGTATTGGCGGGTATTGCAGAGTATTGGCTGGTATTGCAGAGTATTGGCTGGTATTGCAGAGTATTGGCGGGTATTGGCAGAGTATTGGCTGGTATTGCAGCGTATTGGCGGGTATTGCAGAGTATTAGCTGGTATTGCAGAGTATTGGCTGGTATTGCAGAGTATTGGCGGGTATTGCAGAGTATTAGCTGGTATTGCAGAGTATTGGCTGGTATTGCAGAGTATTAACTGGTATTGCAGAGTATTAGCTGGTATTGCAGGGTATTGCAGAGTATTGGCTGGTATTGGCAGAGTATTGGCAGGGAATTGAGGGGTTAAATTCGGTGAGCAGCGATGTGGGCACTGCAGATGCAGCCCACAGCGCTGCTGACACCGATCTCTTCCCCCTCTGCTGTCATTTGACTGAGCGATCACATGGTAAACGGCCGCAATGAGCATCCTGTGGACCCGGTGGGTTGTTAAGTGGTTAAATAACATTTCTAATCAAATGAAGTTAATCACAAGAGCCCCCCTTTACATCAGTGTCCACAGAGTTCCTCTTTTCTTGAACTTGAGTAGATGTTACAATTGTGTAGAGGATACAAGTTGCCTCTATTAATTCTGGTTCATGACTCTGTCCTGCGTACTTCCCTTTTGTGAACTGACCAGCATCACTCTGAATAATACTGTGGGTTGTAGATTCCAAAGTCCCAGGCCTCACCGCCTAATTCCTTGACTCTTGCAATCAGCCCATGTCAGTTCTGGAAAGTGTCTCTCACTAGGTCCTGAGTAAGTACCTCTCATTAGTGACCACCTGTGTCATGGTGGAGACCTCATGTTCTCCCATATAGAGAGGAGTATAGCTCCCATGGTTCAGAGAAGTAGGATCTCCTAGTCTATGGATAGTGTAGGACCCACTAATCATGGGGTACTTTGTCGCAGTAAGTGGGCTTAAGCACCGTATAGCAATATGGTGTGACCAATTCCCCATATTTTTTGATAATGTTTTTTGAAACCGTCTTGCTGTTTTTAAAAAGCCTTGCTAGAGGTAAATGTTAGTTTTTCATGTGTGCGCTGTAATATTTTTGTTCACTAGGTCCTTGGACACATAGCAAGTTTACGGATAAGCACCACTGGGTTGCACTCCCTTTGCTCACTCCCATCGACAGTCCATGTTTCCCACAGAAGGTCAATCCCAGTTTCCTCTGTCCGTTTCACACCTACTTCCTCCTCTGCATGGCCCGGTGCATCCTTGTCTGAGACACCAAGTTGCTCTTCTGGACTACATAGCAACGTCTGTTCGGGTTATCCAGCACTGGGGTCTCTGAACCCCCAGGCCTTCAAACCCACTCCTGCTATCCAGCACTGGGGTCTCTGAACCCCCAGGCCTTCAAACCCACTCCTGCTATCCAGCACTGGAGTCTGTGAACCCCCAGGCTTTCAAACCCACTCCTATCCAGCACTGGGGTCTCTGAACCCCCAGGCCTTCAAACCCACTCCTGCTATCCAGCACTGGGGTCTCTGAACCCCTAGGCCTTCAAACCCACTCCTGCTATCCAGCACTGGGGTCTCTGAACCTCCACGCCTTCAAGCCTGCTCCTGCTGCGCTCTCTACTTCTTGAGTTCTCTTCTCCTCCTCTGGAAGCATGTGACCCCCAGCATATATGCGAGTCCTGCCCCTGCCAACACAATTTAATGATTGGTCCAGAGCTCTCCACATATGCTGCCTGCCATTCCAGTCCCAAATCCTGCCTCCCTTTCAAAACATTTCCACTGAGAGGCTGAGGGGACTTCCTTGAGGCAGAGTGTAGGTGGCCACACCCCCCTCTATTCTAGCACTCACCTCTCCCAAATAAACAACCAGGCCTACAAAGTGCAAGGCCCTGGCCAAATTTACCTATCACTATTTAACCACTTGACCACTGGGCACTTAAACACCCTTAATAACCAGACCAATTTTCAGCTTTTGGTGCTCTCACATTTTGAATGACAATTACTCAGTCATGCAACACTGGACCTATATGAAATTTTTGTCCTTTTTTTCACACAAATAGAGCTTTCTTTTGGTGGTATTTAATCACCTCTCAATTTTTTATTTTTTGTGCTATAAAAGACAAAAGACCGAAAATTCTGTAAAAAAATTAATTTTTCTTTGTTTCTGTTATAAAATTTAGCAGATTAGTAATTTTTTCTTCATAAATTTTGGCCAAAATTTATACTACCACATATCTTTGGTAAAAATAAGTACAAATTGGTGGATATTATTTGGTCTTTGTGAAAGTTATAGAGTCCACAAGCTATGGTGCCAATATCTGAAAATTGATCACGCCTGAAGTACTGGTGGCCTATTTCAATTCTTGAGACCCTAACATGCCAGAAAAGTACAAATACCCCCCAAATGACCCCTTTTTCGAAAGAAGACATTCCAATGTATTTAGTAAGAGGCATGATGAGTTTTTTGAAGTTGTCATTTTTTCCCACAATTCTTTGCAAAATCAAGATTTTTTTTCCTTTTTTTTTTCCACAAAATTGTCATATTATCAGGTTATTTCTCACACACAGCATATGCATACCACAAATTACACCCCAAAACACATTCTGCTATTACTCCCGAGTACGGCGATATCACATGTGTAAGACTTTTACACAGTGTGGCCACATACAGAGGCCCAACATGCAGGGAGCGCCATCAGGCGTTCTGGAGCACCCAGGACAATTCTGACATTTCTCTCCTACATGTAAAAATCATCATTTATTTGCTAGAAAATTACAGAGAACCCCAAAACATTATATATTTTTTTTTAGCAAAGACCCTGGAGAATACAATGGTGGTCGTTGCAAAAAAAAAATTCACGGTATTTGCGCAGCAATTTTTTTTCGAACACGTTTTTTTGGGGGAAAAAACAGTTTTGTGCTTAAAAAAACAAAAAAAACAGTAAAGTTAGCCAAATTTTTGCATAAAGTGAAAGATGAAGTTATGCTTAGTAAATAGATATCAAACATGTCACTCTTCAAAATTGCACATGCCCGTGGAATGGCGCCAAACGTTGCTACTTAAAAAATCCCCATAGGCGACGCTTTAATTTTTTTTTACTGGTTACATGTTTTGAGTTGCAGAGGAGGTCTAGGGCTAGAATTATTGCTCTCACTCTAACGTTCGCGGCGATACCTCACATGTGTGGTTTGAACACCGTTTTCATATGTGGGCGGGGCTTACGTATGCGTTCGCTTCTACATGCGAGCACATGGGGACAGGGACGCTTTAAATTTTTTATTTTTTTTTATTGTTCATTTTACTTTATTTATTTTAGTTTGACATTTTTTTCCCCAAAAATAAATTTTTGATCACTTTTATTCCTATTACAAGGAATGTAAACATCCCTTGTAATAGGAATATGGGGTGACGGGTCCTCTTTACAGTGAAATCTGGGGGTCAATATGACCCCACATCTCACCTCTAGGCTGGGAAGCCTGAAATAAAAAAAATAAAAAAAGATTCTGGCTTTAATCGTACTGGCGAGTCAGTAGAAGCACCGGAGGGTGGTGAGGGGTGGGGGGGCGTCTATGGCTGGGTATTGCAGGGTATCACCGAGTATGGCTGGGTATGGCAATTTATGGCAGGGTATTGCGGGGTATTGCAGAGTATTGGGGGGTACTGCAGAGTAATGGGGGTACTGCAGAGTATTGGGGGTACTGCAGAGTAATGGGGGGTACTGCAGAGTAATGGCAGGGTACTGCAGAGTATTGGGGGGTACTGCAGAGTAATGGCAGGGTACTGCAGAGTATTGGGGGGTACTGCAGAGTAATGGCGGGTACTGCAGAGTATTGGGGGTACTGCAGAGTAATGGCGGGGTACTGCAGAGTAATGGCGGGGTACTGCAGAGTAATGGCGGGTACTGCAGAGTAATGGGGGGTACTGCAGAGTAAAGGCAGGGTACTGCAGAGTATTGGGGGTACTGCAGAGTAATGGCAGGGTACTGCAGAGTATTGGGGGGTACTGCAGAGTAATGGCGGGTACTGCAGAGTATTGGGGGGTACTGCAGAGTAATGGCGGGTACTGCAGAGTATTGGGGGGTACTGCAGAGTAATGGCGGGGTACTGCAGAGTAATGGCGGGTACTGCAGAGTATTGGGGGGTACTGCAGAGTAATGGCAGGGTACTGCAGAGTAATGGGGGGTACTGCAGAGTAATGGCAGGGTACTGCAGAGTATTGGGGGGTACTGCAGAGTAATGGCGGGTACTGTAGAGTATTGGGGGGTACTGCAGAGTAATGGCAGGGTACTGCAGAGTAATGGGGGGTACTGCAGAGTAATGGCAGGGTACTGCAGAGTATTGCAGGGTATTGCAGAGTATTGGCAGGGAATTGAGGGGTTAAATTGGGTGAGCAGCGATGTGGGCACTGCAGATGCAGCCCACATTGCTGCTGACACCGATCTCTTTCCCCTCCGCTGTACCGATCGGTACAGAGAGGGGAGGGAGGAACCGGCGTCATGTTATGACGCCGGTTTGTTTACAAGTGATCACTCCGTCATTTGACGGAGCGATCACGTGGTAAACGGCCACGACGAGCGGCCGTTTACTGTGGTCCGTGATGCGCCGGGTCCACTGGACCCGGTGGTCACGGATGATCTCGTGTGCGCACCCCAGGGGGCGCGCGAGAGCAGAATTCTGGGAGGCCGTTAATTAACGGCCTCTCAGAGTTAAACAACCGCCCTGAAGCCGTTAATCGTCAATGGGCGGTTGTTAAGTGGTTAAAAAAATAACCCTATTAAGCACCCACCTAAATGGGGTGGGTGCTACACTGACATAAGGGATGCTCTGGAAAACCTGATCTAAGGGGGAACAGTGAGAACTCTGATGTACAGAGAGGACTCTGATGTAAGAGGGAACACTGTGGCCTCTGGTGTAAGGGGTGCTCTGAGAACCCTGATTAACCTTAGTCTACTCATTGAGAGGCAGGAGAGAGAAGGGGGGAGATTTCAGTCACATGCAAGGATGGATGGTGAGTCCACTCACCCCTTGGCAGTCAGCACCTCTCATCCAGATGTAGCTGAGGCTGCTGGACTTCAAATTGCTGACCCCCATTTTCCTTGTCTGAGGCACAGCACCAGGGATTGGAGTGTGGGCAGATACAGAAGGGTAGGGGCGGGAGGGAGAGGAGCAGATCAAGCCCTCTCTCCTCTCCTCTCCTGTCTGTGTGGGGGTATTTGTTAAATCTGGCTTTGGGCAGTGTGAAAAAGAATTTAACAGACACTCTCGGCTTACACAACTGCAGCCAGCAGCCCTGCTGGGAAGCCATAGTCTGGTTTGAATAGAGTGTGCGGGGTGCAGGTGGTCTGAAACCCGAATGCATGATTCCAAACCCGAACTGTCCGGGTGAATCCCAGAAAGGTGGCCACCCTAGTGTCAATGGATTTCATTGACAGCAGTGGGAGCCAATGGCTCCCGCTGCTGTCAATCTATCCAATGAGGATAGATTGCTATTAACTGGAGCTGCTGTGCTTGTCGCTGGAACGGACGGGTTCAAGTAAGAAAGAGTGGCTCTGGGGGGCAGCTGCAGCACAGAATGAATAAAGGTGAAAAACCTTGAGACTTTACAACCCTTTTAAGGCTAAGTTCACACTGGCATTAACAGCAGGCGTTTGAGGGATGGTAAAAAAAAACACCCCGCAAACACCTATGCACAAGATGAAATAGACAGCACATGGTGCTGTTCACATTATCAAAACACGAAGCGCTAGTTTCAAAATTGAAGCCTCATGTCGAGTAAGGAGGTGTTCGACGCCTTTCAACGCCTCCCAGTCAAGTCTATGGTAAAATTTTGCAAATGCTCTGGCAGACAGTTTCGGTGCAGTTGCGCGGCGTTAAAATTTGTTAATTTCCTCCTAATGTTCCATTTAAAAAAAGGCATTTGTGGAGCAGTTTTAACATGCCTTAATGCTTTTCAAACACTTCAAAACTGCACATAGGGCGTTTGGGGAGCGTTTTAAAGCTTCATTAATGCTTGTAAAACGCCAGTCTAACACCCATACTATAGCTCACTGACGCCAGTCTAATGCCCATACTAAATCTCACAACGCCAGTCTAATACCCATACTAAAGCTCACTGACGTCAGTCTAATGCCCATACTAAAGCTCACTGACGCCAGTCTAATGCCCATACTAAAGCTCACTGACACCAGTCTAACGCTCATACTAAAGCTCATTGCCGCAAAGCCCACACTAACACTATAGGAGTATTTGTTAAGCGTTAGAAATGTAGTCAAGTGTGAACAAGCCCTAAGGGGTTTAGGATGTTGGGAGGTGGGACAGGGTTTATGATCATGCGGCTGCCGTGAATGGCTGTCACGGTGGCCACATGATCGGAAAGCTCCCGATCGCTGCGTCCCGTTAGCTGCCGGTAACTGTGTCGGGAGTGTGCGGGGCGCACGCTCTTCGGCACAGCTGTATTCTCACTAATCATGCAAATGTGTGGCTGCTCTGCACCAAGGCCCACCCGCCAAGAGGCCGCATATTTACGTGTAGTCGGCTCCAAGAGGTTAGATATAGATTGTCTTTGTTTTTAATCGAAGTTCTATCATTTTTCATGCTGTCTATAAAAAAAAGTGCTTTGTCAGTAAATTCCACATTTTTTGTCAATAAAAAAATGCCACGGGAGGTTGGCAACCCTTCTTTAGATGCCCATGTACAGTGGGCACATAGCCCCTGTGTGTCCAACCCTAGCGTATTCGCATGCTTGAGAGGCCTAGGTGCCACGTCCGGCTCTGTCAAAGTCTGTGGTAGGCTACAATACGCTGTGGCTGGTCAGAACTAGACACCGATACCATCTTTTTATCGACAAGTACGAGTACCAATACTTGTGCAGACGTACTCGCTGATAGTGATTACTGATACCTTTGCAGTACGATTTGAGCCCATACAAAATGAATGGGCTCAAATTGAATTGATCGCCTAGGAGAACAGCAGAAGTCCTCTCGAAGGACAGTAGAAGTCTTCTAGAAGGCTGCAGGGCCAGTTAAACATGGGCAGTGAGAAGCTGCAAGAAGTCACGGCCGGCTTCCCACAGTTGACAGAGCCGGGGACCCCAAGACTGGCAAAGAATTGGCTCAGGTGAGGACAGCGCTGGATCCTTGCACAAATACAATTTTTTGGGGGGGGCTGGAGAACCTCTTTAAGGGCTAGTTAACACAGGGCAGAAAACGTGTGTTAGGTAGTGTGTTTGCCCACACTGGAGTACATGGTGCCGCAGCACCATGCGCTCCGGTGCAGTGTGTTTTTGAAAAGTAGAGCATCAACGAATGGGCTGAAAATCGCACCGCTCTGGATCGTACATGAACTTATTCCTGTGCGATTCAGGTGTGCACTAGATGAAGTTGAACACATTTTTAAACGCCATATGAATGCATTTCAATGAGTTTGGTTCACACCAATGCTGTGCTTTCATGTGCTTGTAAAGAAAAGTACAGTATTCTGCGTTTTTTTTTTTTGCACATAAATGTACTGTAACTCAGTATAGCATTAATAAAAAAATAATGGCTAAAAACAGCACAAAAGCTATTACAAATACATGTAAACGCACATGCAGAACTGCACAATGAACACAGGGATTGTGGTGTAAATGAGCCTTTTGAGAAGGTATTTCTGGTTCACAGGTATTCTGCATTCCAGGCATACTTCCCTTAACTTGTATTTCCTTAAACATGAGTACCGGTGTATTTCAGGCCGTCGGAGGCTTTGACAGGGCCGAACGCAGCTACTGTGCCTCCCAGGTGCACGAAAACATCGGGGTTGGGCGGACAAAGGCTAAACGATCATGTGCTTGTGATCCTACCAGTGAAATCAATTCAAGTTGAGCTACAGGCAGATATAAAGCATCTTAAGCTATAAGAGTTCTTTCACACCAAGTGTGCTGGGATTGCTCTGGGCACCCCTGTCCAACACAACCCCAAATCAAAACAAGACAAAAAACCCTGTTCTGTATGGGGTCGTGTCACACTACTGTCGTGATGTGTGCTGAAAACAACGATAGCAGCAGTACTAGTATGGTATGTCGCTTGCGACATTTCAGTTTTAGAGTTGAACTTTAGGCTAGAAAATGAAAATGGGCGGACGGACAGGATTTTTGATGCAGAAGACGCATGCTTTGTCTCTTCTGCATTAACAACTTGAGCCCCAGAAGATTTTACCTCCTTCATGACCAAGCCATTTTTTGCTATTCAGCACTGCGCTAATTTAACTGGTAATTGCGCGGTCATGTAATTCTGTACCCAAACAAAATTGATATCATTTTTTTTTCACACAAATAGTTTTCTTTTGGTAGGTATTTGATCACCACTGGGTTTTTTTTTTTTTTTTTTTGCAATATTAAAAAAATAAACAAAAAAAATATTTTTTTTTTACTTTCTGCTATAAAACGTATCGAAATCCCAAAAAAGTGTACATTGATTGGTTTGCATAAACATTATAACGACTACAAGCTATGGTACATATACTGATTTTTTTCCACACTACTAATAGTACATTTCATGATAACTGACAGGGGGGGGGGGGGGGGGGGGTCTGATCAACTGCCATTGACATCACCAGTGACATTAATACAGTGATTAGTGATAATACTATACACTGTCACTGTACTAATGACACTGACTGGGAAGGGTTTAACATGTAGGGCGATCATGATTATATCTGTTAAAAGTGTACCTAACTATGTGTAATATGTGCAAAGTGTGTTGCTTTTTACTAAAGATCTCTATTTCTCATCCCTGTGAATGTGCTACTTTTTACTAAATATCAGTTTCTCATCCCTGTGGATGTGCTGCTTTTTACTAAGGATCTCTCAGTTTCTTAACCCTGTGAATGTGCTGCTTTTTACTAAAGATCTCTCAGTTCCTCATCCCTTTGCATGGATAAGAAACTGACAGATCGCACCCACTGTACAGAGCTCTGCGTTGTTTACCAACACAGAGCTCTGGCCTGTGATTGCACACAGCTGATCAGCAGGTCCCGGCCATGAATCATTGGCCATTGCTGACAGGCTCTCGTTGTGTACAATCACAGCGGGAGCCAGGCTGGGGGAACGCATGCATGCACCCTAAACCTGGAAGTAGGCAGCAAGGTATGGGTAAGTCAATTTGCCTACAGCTGTCACGCGCCTGCAGTAGATTGCAGGCGGTTGGTCAGCAAGTGGTTGAAGCTACCTACCTGCCTCTCCGCTCCTGTACAGTACACTGCACAAGCGCAGCTGATTGCACAAATTCTGAAGCAGGCAGAACTGATGTCATCTCTCAGCCTCACCAATGACAGTGACAGGCGATCGAGACCTGGAAGCAGGCCACCTGAAGATGTCAACGGCTGATGGGAAGTTCCGGGGGACAGCACATGGTAGGATTCAAGGTGAGTATAGTTCTGCCTTAAGTTTCAACAAAAACAAAGGGAACAGTGCAATGTGCTGTGATTGGTGCATCAGCACTGTATCCGTTTGGTGTACACCAGCATCCACGCATTCAGGCTACTGGTGTGAAAGAGCCCTAGAAGATATTATTTATTGCAGCCCTGTATATATTAAATTACAATTATAATGAAAAAAAATGCTGCTCAAAGGATAAGTTCACCTTTGGAACCTTACATGTTCCACCCAGATTTAGGATAGAACATGTTCCAGCTCCTGCAGCTCTCCCCCTCCACCCTTCCTGACAGCAGGCGGGGGATCTTCTTCAAGCACCCTCTGTCAGAATTTAAAAGCAGCATGGCTGTGCAGGGTTCCGCCCACAAGGCTGAATAATTTATTCACAGAGTTCTGCAAATGAATGAACTACAAGTACTGTCGGCCTTTGCGGCTGACAGCTTGTAGTTCTTAATGAATTAACTATGAGTGTCCTTGTGACTGCTCTTGTAATCCATTGATTCTTCCTGTGAGTCAGTAACTGTCTGGCTGCCCAAATTGGAGGTACGGGCAGAAAGCCTACTGAAAGTCTGCAGGATATATGTATTGCACTTGCCATCTGCTGATTATGGGTGCAATGCCTTTACAGGCTACAGAGTAAAAAAATAATAAATGTACTTTTTTTTTTTTACCTGCAAAAAGATGTGCATTTATTATCATTTGGAAATGGAAAAGGTGAACTTAGCCTTTAAAGCAGTAGTAAACTCCTTAAAGAAGAAAAAATGTGGGCCCCTGGGTGGTTTAAGCCATAATGTGCTAGTATGCAGTGCATGCCCAGTGTCCTACCAATTCAGAGTGCAGTTTGCATGTGCCAGTGATACACTGCAGTGTGCATGTGCTGGTCCTATACACTGTAAGTTTAGCAGATATTTACTGTACCTACCCTTATTACAGGCTTACCTGTAGGTACGAGTTAAAGTGCTTGTAAACCCTTACAAACCACTTTGACCTACAGGTAAGCCTAGATTAAGGCTTGCCTGTAGGTCCAAAAAATATCTCCTAAACCTATACAGTTTAGGAGATATTTGCCAAAATACAGGCAGACTGAGCACGCCGCTGTCAACGGCTATATGCCGCGAGTGGCGGCTCCCGTGCGCATGCACAGAAGTGACGTCATTGCGGCTTCATCGAATGACAGCAGCGGAGCAGTGAGACCCACCGAGAAGATGGATGCTCCGGTTTACAGAGGACAGCGGTGACATCGCTAGCTCCCGTGTCAGGTAAGTGAGACATAATGGACTACTATGCGATGCATAGTAGTACATTATGCTTTACCTTTGCAGGGAATCAAAGAGGAAGTAAACCCATCAGGGTTTACTTCCTCTTTAACCAGTAGGTCCTGAAGAACCTATGCACCCAGGTATAAAAGGGAAGAGAATGATCCTTTATGTTAGACGGCTCCCTTCAAATCTTGATGGCACAGGCCCAACAAACTTTGTGGCACAATTATAAAACAACAAGTTACAAGAAATGCAATATTTAATCTCTGAGTAGAATTACCCTTAAAGTGTGCAGAGGTGCAGATGACCCACATCACTTGGTTACCACAAACCAGTAAAACAGTTAGGGTATGAGGGAAAATGTCTTCCGCTTTCCATCTGCCTTTGAGCCTTGGTTCACATTGATGCGATTTGAAATGCGATTTCAATCAGTGGCAATTGTCGGCAATGGCAGCGTCCGATTTAGTGCGATGCCGCATTTGCGGCACCGCTCCAATTCCCAAAAGTACTTTCTGTACAACCTTTGGTGCTTTTGGGGTGCGATTTCCATTGACATCTGTGCAGAAACCTGCACAGTTATCTCTGAAATCGCCCCTGAAATCAGGACTGAAGTTGTGTGAACCAGGGCTCAAGTGAGTGATGTCCAGTCCTATGACAGCAATGGGGGGTCCATGCAAGTGACTGACCCACATCTAGTATACTGTAAATTGGCCCTAAGTTCTAGAGGGCCCTTGTGCAGCTGCAATAGCTGCACAGATTGTGGGTCTACCCCTGGTCTATGGGGCGAACTAGTTCACTTCAAACAATGCACTCCAATTGGGTATCTGTACTTTCTAAATGACAGCTGTGTTTTTAAAGGCTTCAATTTGCCAAAAGGCTTACTGGAAGGTAACTATATTTACTACACATAACTCTCACTATACTTTCACTTTATACTCAACTGAATTCTTTCTTAATTAGACAGGAGCTATTATTGCACTTTTGAGCCTCAATAATTAAAAATAAATGAGACCGGCAGCCTTCCCTGCTCTCTTTTGCAGCAGATAGCTTGGGGCAAAATGGCAGGTGCCAGTTAAGCTTACAAAACAAAATTATGAAAGCACATGCTTATGTCAATGATACTCAAACCGAACATTGCCTATGTACAATTTGTTCCTCACATTCTTTTTTTTTTTTTGATCTTACATAGGAAGAATACAATTGTTCCCAAGGTCTTACAACTAATCATAAAACAAAAAAGGTCAGGGAGGTGATCACATATTTCTACAGTTACAGCTCACCTGATCTGTGTGTAATATTTCTGATATATGTTAAAACAGTATCAAAACCAAAACGCTAATATATTGCAATTTACCAATCATTATGGTGGCTGCATTCGTTTTTTTTTCTTTTTAGAAGTTTTCCCTTTGTTTTCACCCGGTGACCAGTGGCAGCACATCCATAATCCATGGTCCCGGACCCTAATCTACATGCAGGGCACCGGGCACATGGATTTCAACTGGGATTTTTTCTTTTTTCTTTTTTAATGCATGTGATTAGAGCCTGAGGCTCTAATTGGCTTCAAAAAAGGGTGGGCCCCAAGCCCACCTACTTGTGTGACAATAGTGAATTATATATATATATATTATTATAATTATATTATATATATTATATATATATATATATATATATATGTGTGTATATATATTATATTGTCTTCCTGCTTCTCCTCCCGGCCAGTCAGGAAGCGGGTCCTGAGGCTCAATTGGCCAGGGAATCTCAGCTCCCACTTCCTGTTCGGACAGGAGGAGAAGCAACGGGCCTCAGTCCATCCGTCTCCCGCCGGGGGTGGGTGAGGTGGTTCATCACTGCCTTCAAGGGGTTAAGGGTTTGCTGTCTTCCCGTCCATATCCCGTGTGTGTGGGGGGAGGGGTTTGGGGTTCAACCGCCTTCCTGTCCATCTCCCACGTGAGGGGGGGGGCGTTGGTTTACCACCCCCCAAAATATTGAGTACCAGCCACCACTGCTGGTGATCTAACCAGTAACACACCTCCTGTATACGAGCGCCCCCCCCCCCCCCGCTCTAGATAAAGGAGCAGCAGAGGCACCTTTGGACAGCAGCATTGTCAGTCTGGGGGAAGTGGAGTGTTAGATGTACTAGCAGATTTAGATACACTAACAAATAGAAGCCAAGCTCCAGCTAACAATTTATAAGCAGTTACAGCTAACGGTTTTGTTCCTTTTGGGATAAAGGTTTTTTTAAATAAATAAATAAATAAAAGCTGATCTTTGTAAGCACCCCTGCCAGTGTTAAATGGTTTGTCTCAACCCTCTAACTGCTACTTCTGCAGGACTGCTGGTTCTGTTGAAAAACTACAGACTTACTGGTTGGATCACCTGGTGAAAATAAAGGAAAGTACATTTTAAAAAGAAAACAAATGCAGCCATCACATCTAAGAATTGGTAAGCCTCAATATAATAAATATATTTCCTTTTGGGTTTAACACCACTTTAGGCCCCTATTACACCAGTGGACCAATCAGGTCCACCTGTCATTTTTTTAGGCAGACCTGATCAGACCCCTCAGTCTCCTCTATGCAGTGGCAGGCGTCAATGGATATGTGTTGACATCCATCCACTAAAAGCAGACAGATGGGGGTCCGTTCCCCATCTGTCTGGCGGATCACATGGCAGTCAGGTGTCAAAGGATAGGCGTTCCATTTACATCTGACCACCCTCAGAGGAGAGCGGGCTGTGTGTGTGTCCACTCTGCAGAAGCAGACCAGCCATCCATCTGCTCATCAGGGATCAGTGGACAAGTTCCCCGCTGAGCAGGCGGACTGCAAAGGAGCCCCATGTGGAAGGGGCCCTAAAGTATCTGAAAAAAAAAAACAAGTTGTTAAAAAAAATCTAATTTTTTACTCACAGTGATGTTCACTAATTAGATACTAGATATTTGTATTTTATTTTTCTGTGTGATTTCCACTTCTGATTACTCTGCAATGGCTGAATAAGGCCTCTTGCTCCATTTAGGAGCAGTGCGCCCCTCCCAGCTTTTTAGTACCCCGGGAAGGGACAGGTGCAGTGTCCAGCCCCGCTGTAGGCAGCTTGTCAAAGTCGATGGCTGAACGTTGTACCGAGTGGCACCGGCATTTAGGGCCCTGTACACTCATGAATGAAGATCCAAAAGCCAGGTCTTCAGCTGCACACTGCATCTGCCCCTACCGGGAGCACCAAAATCCTGGGAGGGACTTACTGCTCCTGCAAGGGGCCTAAGTTCATGGAGTAGAAACCTACTTCACCATCTCAACCACTTTACCACATAGGCATTCTCAGAGAAGCGTGGAAAAAAATAATCTCAGGAATATTATACTTTGTTGAACAGTGAAACCATGTTTGAACAAAGGGTGTGAGCCATAACTAAGAACAATAATTGTTTCATTTAATCAACGTGCAAATGAGTCATACATGGACCAGTTCCAAGTCTTGCAGGAGCTCTTCATGCACTTATTCCTATGCTCAGCCTCTCATTCTCAGACCTCTCTGCTCACTGTGTAAATCTTCAGGGCTGATATGTACTGATTGCCATTCATTTTTCCCATCCAGTTATGCACTGATAAACTTATTTTTATTGAATTCAAAAGCATGCATGGCTGGATTCATACCTCCCAACTTTTTGAAATGGGAATGAGGGACGCCTATCAGCAAAAGTATGCAGGCATAGGACACACCCCTTGCCACACCCTCTTAAAGGAGAATTGTACAAAAAAACAAAGATTGGTTAAACCCACAAGTGCTTTTTTTTACCACTAATTTTCCTTTATATTGGCTTTTGGAATTTACAAATGCAGCAATTTAGAAATCAGATGAAAAATTTAGTGCTGGAAAACACTTTTTGATACAAAAGTCCTTCTGTGTTTACAAGTGACAGCTCATCTCCCAAAGGCTCCCACACATCTGATCTCCTGAGTGGCTCCCACTGAGTGCAGGATGGGGATAAGGGAGAGGCAGGGCCAATTACGGTGTGCAGGGGGGTAATAGAACTGACTAGGCTTAATAAAGCAACAAAATGAAGACATGTGGATGATGGTGGAGCTTTTAAGGAGGTGGAAAAAAGATGGAAGCAGTGAAGGGGGGGTAGTTTTCAGAGTTTAGGAGGACAGAAAATGAGATGTGGATAGGGGGTGCAGAGGTAAGTATCTGTGAAAGAAGGCTGAACTCTGCATATAGCGCACATAAAGATGGCCTAGGCTATAAAAAGATTGCCAGGACTATGAAACTAACCTGCAGCACGGTGGCCAAGACCATACTGCGGTTTAACAGAACAGGTTCCTCTAAGAAAAGGCCTCACCATGGTCGACCAAAGAAGTTGAGTCCATGTGCTCAATGTCCTATCCAGAGGCAAAGACGTATGAGTGCTGCCAGCATTGCTGCAGAGGTTGAAGGGGTGGGGGTGGTCAGCCTGTCAGTGCTTAGACCATACTCCACACACTGCATCAAATTGGTCTGCATGGCTGTTGTCCCAGAAGGAAGCCTCTTCTAAAGATTCGAAAGCCCACAAACAGTTTTCTGAAGACAAGCAGACTAAGGACATGGATTACTGGAACCATGTCCTGTTGTCTGATGAGACCAAGATAAACTTATTAGGTTCAGATGGTGTCAAGCATGTGTGGCGGCAACCAAATGAGGAGTACAAAGACAAGTGTGTCTTGCCTACAGTCAAGCATGGTGGTGGGAGTGTCATGGTCGGGGCTGCATGAGTGTTGCTGGTACTGGGGACCTACAGTTCATTGAGGGAACCATGAATGCCAACATGTACTGAAGCAGAGCATGATCCCCTCCCTTCGGAGACTGGACCACAGGGCAGTATTCAAACATGATAACGACCCCAAACACACCTTCAAGACGACCACTGTCGTACTAAAGAAGCTGAGGGTAAAGGTGGTGGACTGGCCAAACATGTCTACAGACCTAAACTCTATAGAGCATCTGTGAAGCATCCTCAAATGGAAGGTGGGGGAGCACAAGGTCTCTAACATCCACTAGCTCAGTGATGTCGTCATGGAGGAGTGGAAGAGGACTCCAGTGGCAACCTGTGAAGCTCTGGTGAGCTCCATGCCCAAGAAGGTTAAGGCAGTGCTGGAAAATAATGATGGCCACACAAAATATTGCCACTTTGGGCACAATTTGGACACTTTCACTTAGGGATGTACTCACTTTTGTTGCCAGCGGTTTAGACATTATTGGCTGTGTGTTGAGTTATTTTGAGGGGACCGAAAATTTACACTGTTATACAAGCTGTACACTCTCTACTTTACATTGTAGCAAAGTGTCATTTCTTCAGTGTTGTCACATGAAAAGATATAATAAAATATTTACAAAAATGTGAGGGGTGTACTCATTTTTGTGAGATTATATATATATTTATACAGTGCCTTGCAAAAGTATTCGCCCCCCTTGAACTTTTCAATCTTTTGCCACATTTCAGGCTTCAAACATAAAGATATAAACATTTTATTTTTTGTGAAGAATCACCAACAAGTGGGACACAATTGTGAAGTGGAACGAAATCTATTGGATTTTTTAAACTTTTTTAACTAATAAAAAAATGAAAAGTGGGGCGTGCAAAATTATTCGGCCCCCTTGCGTTAATACTTTGTAGAGCCACCTTTTGCTGCGATTACAGCTGCAAGTCACTTGGGGTATGTCTCTATCAGTTTTGCACATCGAGAGACTGAAATTCTTGCCCATTCTTCCTTGCAAAACAGCTCGAGCTCAGTGAGGTTGGATGGAGAGCATTTGTGAACAGCAGTTTTCAGCTCTTTCCACAGATTCTCGATTGGATTCAGGTCTGGACTTTGACTTGGCCATTCTAACACCTGGATACGTTTATTTGTGAACCATTCCTTTGTAGATTTTGCTGTATGTTTGGGATCATTGTCTTGTTGGAAGATAAATCTCCGTCCCAGTTTCAGGTCTTTTGCAGACTCCAACAGGTTTTCATCCAGAATGGTCCTGTATTTGGCTGCATCCATCTTCCCCTCAATTTTAACCATCTTCCCTGTCCCTGCTGAAGAAAAGCAGGCCCAAACCATGATGCTGCCACCACCATGTTTGACAGTGGGGATGGTGTGTTGAGGGTGATGAGCTGTGTTGCTTTTAAGCCAAACATATCGTTTTGCATTGTGGGCAAAAAGTTCGATTTTGGTTTCATCTGACCAGAGCACCTGGTTTGGTGTGTCTCCCAGGTGGCTTGTGGCAAATTTTAGACGAGACTTTTTATGGATATCTTTGAGAAATGGCTTTCTTCTTGCCATTTTTCCATAAAGGCCAGATTTGTGCAGTGTACGACTGATTGTCTGATTGGACAGACTCTCCCACCTTAGCTGTAGTTCTCTGCAGTTCATCCAGAGTGATCATGGGCCTCTTGGCTGCATCTCTGATCAGTCTTCTCCTTGTCTGAGCTGAAAGTTTAGAGGGACGGCCAGGTCTTGGTAGATTTGCAGTGGTCTGATACTCCTTCCATTTCAAAATGATCGCTTGCACAGTGCTCCTTGGGATGTTTAAAGCTTGGGAAATCTTTTTGTATCCAAATCCGTCTTTAAACTTCTCCACAACAGTATTACGGACCTGCCTGGTGTGTTCCTTGGTCTTCATGATGCTCTCTGCGCTTTCAACAGAACCCTGAGACTATCACAGAGCAGGTGCATTTATACAGAGACTTGATTACACACAGGTGGATTCTATTTATCACCATCAGTCATTTAGGACCACATTGGATCATTCAGAGATCCTCGCTGAACTTCTGGTTTGAGTTTGCTGCACTGAAAGTAAAGGGGCCGAATAATTTTGCACGCACCACTTTTCAGTTTTTTATTTGCTAAAAAAGTTTAAATTATCCAATAGATTTCGTTCCACTTCACAATTGTGTCCCACTTGTTGGTGATTCTTCACAAAAAATTAAGATTTTATATCTTTATATTTGAAGCCTGAAATGTGGCAAAAGGTTGAAAAGTTCAAGGGGGCCGAATACTTTTGCAAGGCACTTTATATACACACTGTATATATGTGTATGTATGATGTATACATCTCCATACATCTCCTAGAATTCTTCCTACTAATGCCGCATACACACGATCAAACAATCGGGTGGAAAAGTCCAGCAAACTCAAGTCCGCCGGACAATCCCCCCGTGTGTAGCCTCCGGCTGACTTTTTTTACCCGAAAGTACAGCGGACTTAGAAAGTAATTTTGCACTCCATTCTTCCCGCCAGACTTGCATTTCGGCGGACAATCCGGCCGTGCGTATGCCAGTCCGCCGTACTTTTGAAATGAATGGACTTTTCCCGCCCGGAGAAAAGTCCGCTCATTTTGAGCACGTCTCCAGGTAGGCGGGGCCCGTGAAGGATGCATCGCTGGCCCCACCACCTGGTATGGACTTAAAGGGGAACCCCAACGCCGAAAAAATTGGCGTGGGGGTCCCCCTAGGTCCATATCAGACCCTTGTCCGAGCACGCTACCTGGCCGGCCAAAAAAGGGGGGGACGAGCGAGCGGCCCCTCCCCTCCTGAGCCGTACCAGGCTGCATGCCCTCAACATGGGGGGGTGCCTTGGGGAAGGGGGGGCCGCGCCTTGTCCCTATGTTGATGAGGACAAGGGCCTCTTCCGACAACTCTGGCCTTTGGTTGTCGGGGTCTGTGGGCGGGGGGCTTATCGGAATCCGGGAGCCCCCTTTAATAAGGGGGCCCCCGGATACCGGCCCCCCACCCTATGTGAATGAGTATGGGGCACAATGTACCCCTCCCTACCCATTCACCTGTAAAATAAAGTAAAAAAAAAACACAACACACAAGGGTTAAAATAGTTTATTGCACAGCTCCGGGGGTCTTCTCGCTCGCCTCTTCTTCCGACTTCGGGGGTCTTGTCCCCCTCTTCGGTTCTTCTGCCGGGCCACCGTGCCTTCTTCTAGCTCTTTTACAGGCGGTGGCCCGGTCTTCTGTCGCCGCTGTCGCCGCCTTCTGTTCTTCTGTTCTTCTCTTCTTCTCTTCAGATGTTGCCTCGTCGCATCCTCTGCTCACAATGGCACCGACGCGACGCGCGGCGACTTATATAGGGACATCACCGGATGATGTCCCCGCCCATTATGGTGTCACAGTCCCAGAGGATGCTTTAGCTAACTTTAGCTAACTTTCTAGATGTTAATAAACACCACAGCGCTCACTGGTGCCTTTAAGAGGGACACACAGAGCCAATGCCCTCTGCACCTGTTCAGCATATCTCTGCTATCTCACTCCCAGTAATGGAATGAGGTCCCACCATTGCACCTAGCATAGCCTCCATGCATGCTCTTACTGACTCTTCCGCTTCTGTACCTGTGTAAAGGCTGGGGACCGCTGTGATGCTGATCTACTCCTGTTGCTATGGGAGATGGACCTGCTTTGGGAGACAGTGCCAACACCAACTCATCCTGCAAGAAGCTATGCCACCTGCCATGTGTACACGCGTACGACAGACTGCTAGAGAAGCCTTTGTTACCCTTCGTAACTACTTATATTTTCACACTGCCTTTACTCTTACACTGCTGTTTTCATACCCCAATGTGCTTAGTAAACCCAAGCAGCAGGCGAAATGTGCTTGGTACCTGTATTACACCCCTTGAGTAATTTTGACCAGGCAAAGACAAAGTTTCAAAAGCTTTACTTAAATAACTTGGCATGACAGTCTTTCCAAAAACGAATCCCTAACTTGTTGCTGCCCCAGCATACCTTCACAGGATAGAGTCCATAAATAGTTGAGCCTATGATGGTGATTTCCAAAATTGGCATCTTCAGGGCAGACTTTAGGTCCCAGCAATCCCCCCATGCTGTTGAAGGCTGCCAGCTCTCGGGTCCCAGACCCCTGTCCCTTTTATAATAAACAGAAGCAGTGGGTCGGACCCAAAAAGTCTGCCAAATAAGAATTGGCAGCATAAAACTTTACTTGCTTACATGTGTTACAGTAGATATCTCTTCACTTCCTGTCCTGTAGATGCATCAGGAAGCCAGGAAGTGAAGGAAATATATCCAAAGTGAAGGAAATCCCATCCTAGACAGTTGTCATTGGAACAAGTTAAGCTAAGTTGCGTTCTTGAAGTGCTAAACTACAGTTACATGTTCTGTGCATTATCATTTGTTTGTGTCAGTGCCTATATCTACACCATCCTCTTCCTAAAAATGTAAGCTGCAGGTAATAAAATAAAGCCACCCACATTAAGAAAACAGCTTAGTATCTCCACTGTCACATGGAATCTGCCCATTGTACAAATCACAGTTGTAATGGGTGTTGAAGTAGCACCTTATCACAGCTGCAGTCTGGGTGTGCTGTAGTCATTTGTCTTACGTTCTGTCCTGGAGATAACCACTCCACCTTTGGATACATCCTAATACAACACACATATCTGACAGCCTAATGTGCATTTTTTATTATGCTTTTTTTAGGTCTTTCATCAACGTACACATATAACAGGCACATGAAGAACCTGTGCTGAAAGCTACCTTAAAGTCAACTATAATACATATGGATTTTTTTAAGTGGCTTGTAATCTAACTATGGCAGTCATGTAGGCTCAAAGTAGGAAGGTCGCAGTCAGATTCGTTTTTTTTATTTATTTTGATTTTTTTTCCTTTTTTTAAGGGTATGCACCAGATAACAATAATACATGGACTACATATAGTTGTATAATGTGCATTCCAGATAAATGCAAGGCAATAAACAAGAGTATCTGACCATTGATTACACAGAAGAGGTATCAATATGCATATAAAATGGCCTCAGTCCAAAAGACCCAATATGCTAGTATATTTTACACCCAACAAAATAAGACTTTGTAAGCTGACATATTGAGTTGGGACAGGCATATAGGGGTCCACTAATGATCGCGAAATAGAATTCAAAATGCACGAGTATGCAGAAGCTTTGCCATATTTAACCACTTGCTTACTGGGCACTTAAACCCCCCTCAGTCCCAGACCAATTTTCAGCTTTCAGCGCTGATGCACTTTGAATGACAATTGCGCGGGCATACAACACTGTACCCAAATGACATTTTTATCATTTTTTTCCCACAAATAGAGCTTTCTTTTGGTGGTATTTAGTTACAGCTCGGAGTTTTATTTTTTGCTAAACAAACAAAAAAAGATGCAGAAAAAAAATAAAAAAATCATGTTTTAATAGTTTGTTATAAAATTTTGCAAACGGGTCATTTTTCTCCTTCATTGAAGTGCGCTGATAAGGCGGCACTGATAGGCTGCATTGGTGGGCACTGATGGGCTGCATTGGTGGGCACTGATAGGCTGCATTGGTGGGCACTGATAGGCTGCACTGGTGGGCACTGATAGGCATAGTTAAGGCGGCACTAATAGGCACAGATAAGGCGGCACCGATGGGCACAGATAAGGCGGCACTGATGGGCAAAGATGGGCACAGATAAGATGGCACGGATGGGTGGCACGGATAAGTGGCACGGATGGGTGGCACGGGTGGGCACTGATAGGTACCACAGATAGATGGGACTGATGGGCACTGATAGGTGGCACTGATAGGTGGCTCTGATAGGTGGCACTGCTGGGCACTGATGGGCGGCACTGCTGGGCACTGATGGGCGGCACTGCTGGGCACTGATGGGCGGCACTGGGGTGCAGCACCTTTGAGGCAGATTGGGTGGCACTGTGGGTGGCACTGTGGGTGGCACTGTGGGGTGGCACTGTGGGTGGCACTGTGGGTGGCACTGTGGGTGGCACTGTGGGCACTATGGGCACAGACGGGGGCACTTACTTTTACTTTTAGTTATACTTCAGGATGGCACTGCGGGAGGCAGGTGGGCACTGGCAGGTGGCATGTGGTGCCTTGCATTGCTGGCCGTGATCGGGACTGATGTCCCGATCACGGCCGCCGGTGATCGGCTTTTTTTTTTTCTCCTCGCGCTGTCAGCGCGAGGAGGAATAATAGCCGATTACCGGCTCCGTTCTATCACATGATCAGCTGTCATTGGCTGACAGCTGATCACGTGATAAGGGGTCGGGATCGACCCCTTGCACGGATCGGTGATCAGGCGAGTCTCATAGACTCGCCGATCACAGAGCGCGCCGCGCGCGCCCCTCAGGGGGCGCGCAGGCCGCTCGTAACCGGGACGACGTCAATAGACGTAGTCCCGGAAATCTAGGTCCGCGCTAATGCCGTCATTCGGCAATAGCGCGGTACCCAAGTGGTTAAACATGAAGTGACACTGACAAGGCATCAATGTCTCTGGACAAGGCTGCAATGACACTGACAAGGCTGCAGATGGACAGTGATAAGGCTGCATTAATGGGCATTTAAATTTTTTCACAAGTTTTTTTCCTTAAAATTCCCTCCTAAACTTGGGGTGCGTGTTATACGTCGGCGTGTGTTATACGCCCATAAATACGGTACTTGTTTGCTGGAAAAGGCAGATTATCTGACACTTTTGGAACTCCTAGAAGTGTTTGCTTTAAAAAATTCTAATTATGAAATTTTAGTGCGCAGACCAGGTTGGTCTGGCAGTCTGGTCCCAGGTTCCATTCCCTGATAGGCAGCCAAGCACACAACATTTTCCATTTACTTACACAGAGGACAGGCTGAGCAGGTCTTTCGATTTGATTTTTATTTTTGGGTAGAACTTGGATAGGGCGAGAGTGAGCCTAGGGATACTCCAATTACAATAAACTTGAAGATGAGAACTCTACACTAAAACTTCAGGGTGAAGGCACACCCTTTGAAGTGTAAAGATGAACAGCACAAAACATGGACTCCTCAACAGGAAAGCAGTGTACAAAAAGCTACTGCTCATTTCCCAGAAAAGCTAAGGAAATTCGGGACTTTAGGGTGGCTGTCATCCCTTTGAAATGTATAGCTGAACAGTACCAGACAGGAATTCCTCTACAGGAATACAGTCCTGGGTGTACAAAGTAGTAGCTGGTGATTTCCCAGAAATGCAAAGGAAAGTCTTTAGATCCAGAAGGCTGGTAGTCATTTTTCCCTGATCTCAGTGCAGTCATGTATAGGGTCAGTCAACTCTAGTACTCCAGTTGCCTGTGTCTTGGATTCTTAGGAGGGTAGAACAGAGGTCTCCCAGCCAAGCAATAACCGGGACCCCATAAAATGTACTTGCTGTTCCAGCCAGATCTTCCAGGGATGCCAAAGCCCTCAGGCTGGGTCTTACTCCTCCAGGAACATGAGACCTCTGCTCGGGGCCCTAGCCCATTTATAACCCCCTCAGCCCCCTGTTGGTCACTTGTCATATTGACCAGGGATTGGCTGGGGAGATATTAATATGCAGGCTGGTCATGTTGTTGGTGGTCATATTCTCCCACCCACTATGTTCCAGGGTCCCCTGGGAGACAGGGTCCCCGGGGAAGCAATCAAATCTATACCTACAGAGCCCAGAGAAGCCTAATCAAATACTGCTCTTCCTGATTAGGAAGCCGAAAACTAAATTTAACAAATAGTAGCTCTACTGGGTGCTACATAATGTGTAATGGTGTGAGACATTTTGATCCAAAGTCTGCAAGGAGCTCTGGTCCAATGCCCCAGAACATATTTTTAAGTAGCATTCTCAGTGACAGCCAGAGATATTTCACATGGAATATGGTTATTTTTGACCTGCAATGTAGGCATATTTTAATTTGTTGTTATTACATATAAATGCTAGTATACAGTTATATTTTGAGCGCATCCAGCTTTTTAACCACTTCAATACAGGGCACTTTCACCCCCTTTACTAATGAACACTGATGAGGCTGCCCTGATGGGCACTGATGAGGTGGCACTGATGATGAGACACCTATATGCATCACTGATGGGCACTGATAGGCGGCACTGATAGGCACCCCTGGTGATCCAGGCTGATCACATGGTAAAGAGCCTACGTCATAGGCCATTTACTAGGATCAGAGATGCGGTGTGTCAGAGCGACACACCACACCAAACGCCCCATGGGCACGCACTGGCGGCTTATCCTGCTGGATGTCACATGACACCCAGTCAGGATAATTTCAACCACTTTCCAGCTGTCATTCTGCTATATGGCTGACAGGAAGTGGATAAAAGAAAACTCTTATAGGCTGCCCAGAACTGGTTCTTGAGGGAGTCTTTTCAATATTTCATATCCCCCTTAATTGCCTCTTCTCAAGAATAAATTCAGTTCAGCTAATCTTTCCTCAAAAGCAAGCTCCTTCATGCCTCTTATCAGTTTGGTTGCCCTTCTCTGTACCTACTCTAGGGTGGCACAGTGGTGTAGTGGTTAGCACTCTCACCTAGCAGTAAAAAGGGTTGCTGGTTTGAATCCCAACCACGACACTACCTGCCTGGAGTTTGCATGTTCTCTCTGTGCCTGCATGGGTTTCCTCTGGGTTAATTGGCTTCTGTCCCAAATTGGCCCTAGTATATGGGGACCTTGGATTGTGGGCTCCTTGAGGGTAGGGACAAATGTGAGTGTGCAATGTACTGGGATAGGGACAATTGCAGACACTCACTGGATGGACTGGTGTCTTTATTCAACCTTACTAACTATGTAACTATGTAACTACTCTAGTTCTCCAATATCCTTTTTGTGAATTGGTGCCCAAAACTGAACTGCATATATTCCAGATGAGGTTTTACTAATAATTTGTACAGGTATAAAATGATATCTCTCTCTCTGGAGTCATACCTATTTTAATACAAGAAATCGTTTTGCTAGCTTTAGCTTGCGATTGCATGCTAATAAGTACATGATCTAAAAGAACACCCAGTTCCCTCTCAACCAAGTGCATAACTTTACATTTATTGACATTAGACCTCATTTGCCACATAGTTGCCCAAATAAATATGCATTGAGGTTAGTTTGTAAATTGGTGGCCTTCTATAAGGATGTTGTTTCACTGCATAGCTGGGTTTCAACTACATACACTGAATGGTACTTTTAATCCCAGACTCTCATTTATAAATGTATTTAAAAATACATTTGTAAAAACACTAAACCCTGGAGTACACCACTAATAACCTTAGACCATTCAGAGTATGAATAGTTAACCACTTCAGCCACGGAAGGATTTGCCCCCTTCCTGACCAGGCCATTTTTTGCAATACGGCACTGCTTTGCTTTAACTGACAATTGCGTGGTCATGCGTCCTTGTACTCAAACAAAATGTATGTCTTTTTTTTCTCCACAAATAGAGCTTTCTTTTGGTGGTATTTGATCACCTCTGCGGTTTTTATTTTTTGCGCTATAAATAAAAAGAAAGTGTGACAGTTTTGCAAATTACACAATATTTTGTAGGTTTTGCTATAATAAATATCTCAAATAAAAAAAAATGTAAAAAATGTCCTCAGTTTAGGCCGATATGTATTCTAAATTTTTTTTACCAAAAATATCACAATAAGCGTATATTGATTAGTTTGCGCAAAAGTTTTTTTTTATCAGAACTGCGACATTGCGGCGGACAGATCGGACACTTTTGACACCCTTTTGGGACCATTGACATTTATACAGCGATCAGAGCTGAAAAAAATAGCCATTGATTACTGTATAAATGTCACTGGCAGGGAAGGGGTTAACACTAGGGGTTGATCAAGGGGTTAACTGTGTTCCCTAGGTGTGTTCTAACTGTAGGGGGGATGGAACTCATTAGGGGAGGAGAGAGATTGGTGTTCGTACTTAGTATGAACACACAATCTGTCTCCTCTCCCCTGAAAGAACCAGGATTTGTGCGTTTACACACACAGATCCTGGTTCTCGCTCTGTCACGAGCGATAGTGGGGGCCCGGTGGGAGCAATGACCAGGGACACCCAGCGGGCACGTGTGCGCCTGCTGTGACGTCTTAAAGGAGAGACGTACAGCTACGGCGATTTGCCCAGCCGAGCCAACCTGCCGCTGCATAACTGCAGCGGCTCGTCGGCTAGTGGTTAAGCATTACTCTCTCTGATTTTTCTAGGACATGTGTAAGGAACTGTGTCAAACGTTTTGGGGAAAAATCCACAGCCACTACTTTTAAATTTTTGCTTACCTCCTCATAAAAAGACATCAGATTTGTTTCACAACTTTAGTCTTTTGTGGATCCATGCTGACTATTGCTTAAAATATGGTTTTCCAGCAAAAACTCTTCTCTGTCGTCTTTTAATAAATTCTCAAGTATCAAGTACTATAGTAGTAAACTAACAGGTCTGTACTTACTTGGTGAAGACTTTGATCCCTATTTTAAATATAGGCACCACAATGGCCTTATGCCAATCCAGCGGTACTATGCATTAATTAAAGAGTCTCTAAAAATTAGAAGCAATTAATTTGTAATAGCAGAGCTCAACCCTTTGAGGACACATGGGTGTATGCAATCTGGTCTAGGTGCATTATTCACCTTTATTTTGTCTAAATGTTTCTGGGCTATATCGATTTGAACCATTGGGGTTCTTTGGGGCTATGTCAATACTAGAACAAAAGATTATAGTCTACTTGGAATCCTCTGCTTGCAGATTTATGACTGTGTCTATAGTAGTAGCTGATTATGTTGTGCTTTTATAACCGTTTTCTTATCTTACCATTTTCTTTATGTAGCAGCATGAACAATATACACAAAAGCCATATAGGGTTAGTTTATTTCACAGGCTGAATAAAAAAAAATTAAAAAGTGAGATGGATGGAGGAAATCTCTCATTGGGACATTGTATTCTGATAGAAACACCCTGTACTGCCATAATACACTAAACATCTGCTACAGCCAATTGGCTGCAGTTGTTGATTGAGGAACATTTTCCCAACATGTCCCTTTGACAGAAGTCAATGGAATGATTGATGTCGGTTGAAAGGGGACGGTCACACACTGATTGAAATTTGTCCAGTCTTTGCTGAAATAACCAGTCAAATGTTAAGTCATTGTATGGTTAACTTAACCACTTCAGCTCCGGACCAATAAATACCTTAAGGACCAGAGGTCTTTTTGCAATTTCGCACTACGCTGCTTTAACTGGTAATTGCGCGGTCATGCAATATTGCACCCAAACGAAATTTGCGTCCTTTTCTTCCCACAAATAGAGCTTTCTTTTGATGGTATTTGATTGCCTCTGCGATTTTTTTTTTTTGCGATATAAATGGAAAAAGAGCGAAAATTTAGAAAAAAAAAGATATTTTCTTCTTTTTGTTATAAGAAAAATCGAATAAACTAAATTTTAGTCATACATTGAGGGCAAAATTTATTCAGCCACATGTCTTTAGTAAAAAAAATGTCAATAAGCGTATATTTTTTGGTTTGCGCAAAAGTTATAGCGTCTACAAACTAGAGTACATTTTCTGGAATTTACACAGCTTTTAATTTATGACTGCCGATCTCATTTCTTGAGGTGCTAAAATGGCAGGGCAGTACAAATCCCCCCCAAATGACCCCATTTTGGAAAGTAGACACCCCAAGGAAATTGCTGATGGGTATGTTGAGCCCATTGAATATTTATTTTTTTTGTCCTAAGGGATTGAATAATGACAAAAAAAAAAAAAAAAATTTTTTTTACAAAAAGTTGTCACTAAATGATATATTGCTCACACATGCCATGGTTATATGTGGAATTGCACCCCAAAATATATTCCGCTACTTCTCCCGAGTATGGGGATACCACATGTGTGGGACTTTTTGGGAGTCTAGTCGCGCACGGCACCCCGAAAACCAATCACCACCTTCAGGATTTCTAAGGGTGCAAATTTTTGATTTAACTCCTCACTACCTATCACAGTTTCGAAGGCCATAAAATGCCAAAATAGCACAAAACCCCCCAAAATGACCCCATTTTGGAAAGTAGACACCCCAAGCTATTTACTGAGAGGCATGTTGAGTCCATGGAATATTTTATATTTTGCCACAAGTTGCGGGAATATTACAAACTTTTTTTTTTTTGCACCAAGTTGTCACTAAATGATATATTGCTCACACATGCTATGGGCATATGTGAAATGACACCCCAAAATACATTCTGCTGCTTCTCCTGAGTACGGGGATACCACATGTGTGGGACTTTTTGGGAGTCTAATCGCGCACGGCACCCCGAAAACCAATCACCACCTTCAGGATTTCTAAGGGTGCAAATTTTTGATTTAACTCCTCACTACCTATCACAGTTTCGAAGTCCATAAAATGCCAAAATAGCACAAAACCCCCCCAAATGACACCATTTTGGAAAGTAGACACCCCAAGCTATTTACTGAGAGGCATGTTGAGTCCATGGAATATTTTATATTTTGCCAAAAGTTGCGGGAATATTACAAACTTTTTTTTTTTTTTTGCACAAAGTTGTCACTAAATGATATATTGCTCACACATGCTATGGGCAGAAGTCAAATTACACCCCAAAATAAATTCTGCTGCTTCTTCCGAGTACGGGGATACCACATGTGGGGGACTTTTTGGGAGCCTAGCCACGTACGGGACCCCGAAAACCAAGCACTGCCTTCCGGATTTGAATATAAAATGCTACCAAAAAACCTGTTAGCGATGGCAGGGATCAGGCCTGACTCTGCGATCGCTGCAGTTATGCGTTTAGTGTTTTGTAAGTGACAGTGATCGATCGATACTGCACTTGGGTGGGCTGGGCAGAGGGGCAAAACGCAGGTGCCAGCAGGTATTTGGGCTGATCCCGCTAACAATGCGTTTTTTTGGAACCCTAAACTGCTGGGGACACTAGTATAGATCTGATCAGATCAGATATTGATCTGTTCAGATTCTATACCACTACGGGAGGTGTATGCTTTGTGTGTGGGTGTTAGCGGTACTGGCACTAACCTAGCGCTGCCTGGGGCGACGCAGACCCTGACCCTAAAACCTAATTGATATCACCCGCCGGGTGATCAGGGGGTTAAACCTTTATTGGGTAATAAATGGTGGGTGCCCTGATGCTATAAAAAACAAACTAACCAGAGTCACCCGTAACACTTATACGGTGATCAGTGGTGAAAGGGTTAACTAGGAGCAATCAGGGGGTTCAAATTTTTATTAGGTAGTATATGGGGGTCCCTGGCGCTATATAAAAACCTGACGGGGAACCTAAATAACTAACTGGCTAACCAGCGTCACCAGTGACACTTATACTGTGATCGCTGGTGAAAGGGGGTGAAAGGGTTAACTAGCAGCAATCAGGGGGTTAAAACCATTATTGGGTAGTATATCGGGGTACCTAGCGCTATAAAAACCTGGCGGTGAACCTAAAAAAATAACTAGCTACCTAGCGACACTAGCGACACTGATGCAGCGTTCAGAAAAATTATCGCTTAGTGACACTGGCAAAAGGGGGTGAAAGGGTTAACTAGCGGAAATCAGGGGGTTAAAACCATTATTGGGTAGTATATCGGGGTACCTAGCGCTATAAAAACCTGGCGGTGAACCTAAAAAAATAACTAGCTACCTAGCGACTGTAGCGACACTAATGCAGCGATCAGAAAAACGATCGCTTAGTGACACTGGCAAAAGGGGGTGAAAGGGTTAACTAGCGGCAATCAGGGGGTTAAAACCATTATTGGGTAGTATATCGGGGTACCTAGCGATATAAAAACCTGGCGGTGAACCTAAAAAAATAACTAGCTACCTAGCGACACATGCAGCGATCAGAAAAATAATCGCTTAGTGACACTGGCAAAAGGGGGTGAAAGGGTTAACTCTAGGGGCAATCAGGGGGTTAAATCTTTATTGGGGGGTGATAGGGGGCTACCCTGGACCTAACACTAACTGTCCTGACAGTTTTTACTGTCACAACTGACACTGAATGCATTGATCAGTAAAGAAATGATCAATGCAATCAGTGACACTGTGACTGGGGGGGGAGGGGGGGCGGGGGGGCGATCGGGGGGGGGTTTGTGTGCCTGTGTGTACCTACATGTCAGTGTAGTGTTGGTGCACACTTACTTTTACTCTTCTCCTCGTAGTCCGGTCAAAAAGACCGCCCCGAGGAGAATGACATCACTTCCTCCTTCCTGTGTAAACAATACACAGGGGAGGAAGCTTCTCATTGGCCAGGAGCGATCCAGAGGGGGTGGCCGAAAACCAACGGCCATCCCCTCATCACGGAGCGCTCCTGGACCGAATCGGACCGCCGTAACCAGCGGGAGGGGGTCCGATCGGACCCCCCACCCGCTGGAAGGCAATCACGTAGATGTACGTGATTGTGCCTGCCTGTGCCATTGTGCTGACGTACATTGGCAATACGGCGGTCCTGAAGTGGTTAAAGTGGTTTTAAAGCCACTATGTGATAGTCATACCATACCCTCTGTTAGATAACAACATCTGCCCCACTGTATATGCTTTATAAAAAAAATGCTGATTTCTACCTTATTTCAGCGTGCCTCCCGGCGCTCACGTGACTACTCACCCCTCTCCTCTCCCAGTCTGACAGCTACAGTGGGAGGGCCCCGAGAACTCCTGCTGATGTCAGCCAGGAAGAGGGGAGGAGAGAGGCAAGCAGTCACGTGAGCACCGGGAGGCACTCAGAAATAAGGTAGAAACTGGCATATTTTTTTATCACGCATATACTGTGGGGTACATGTTGTTATCTAACAGAAGGTATGGTATGAACATCACATAGTTTTATAGCAGCAGGGAGGGGAGCAAAGTGGAACTGGTACAAGCTGACAGGCAGGGAGGGAGAGGAGGACAGGGGAGAGCTGTGGATGATAGACTTGTGCACAATGGAAAATTTTGTTTAGTTTCGGTTCGTTGTCATTCGTAAAATACATAATTTCGTTCTGTTATATTCGTTATGTTACGTTAAAGAGGAAGTAAACCCTTACAAACCACTTTGACCTACAGGTAAGCCTAGATTAAGGCTTACCTGTAGGTCCAAGAAATATCTCCTAAACCTATATGGTTTAGGAGATATTTGCCTGAAAACGGGCACCGCTGTCTACGGCGCATGCGCCGTAGACAGCGGCGCGCAGGCGCACTAAACACGGCAGTTCCAAGAATGGAGCTTCCGCATTTGTCGACTCCCGTGCGCATGCGCGGGAGTGACGTCATCGTGGCTTTGCCGAATGACAGCGGCGGAGCTGCGAGACGCCACTCCCGTGCGCATGCGCGGGAGTGACGTCATTGCGGCTTCGCCGCTGTCATTCGGCGGAGCTGCGAGACGCCACAAGCAAGATGGATGCGGCGGACTACAGGGGACAGCGGCGACTTTGCTGGCTCCTGTGTCAGGTAAGTGACACATAATGGGCTACTATGCGATGCATAGTAGTCCATTATGCTTTACCTTTGCAGGGAAAAAAAGAGGAAGTAAACTCATCAGGGTTTACTTCCTCTTTAATACGTTTTCGGATAATTCGTTATTATTCGTAGAGTGTCGAATTCATTCATTCGTATTCGTTGAAATTCGCTATTTATGTATGTATAGACATTCGTGATAATGATTCGTAGTTTGGAAAGTCGTTTGTTTATTGAATATTTTAACACACACAATGACAACGTCTCTTCTCCTCGGCTCAAATACAATACAACACCCTTCTAACTCAGTTCTCAGGAATGCACTTTGCCAGTAATCCAACCTCCGACACAAAATTAATTAGCTGATTGGACTATAAGATTTACTTTGAGCTGACCTTTTGTTTCATTAGATCTTTAAAGAATTACCAAATTCATTCGAATTCATTCGTTATATTTCTATCGTATTCGTTGTTATTCATTATTTTTTTAGATGCAAAATGCGGCCGAATTTCAATTCGTTACGAAACGAATTGTACAAGCCTAGTGGATGATGGAGGCACGTAAACTGACCACGATGTCAGGGCTCAGCAGTGATGATAAACCACGGTTAGTGACACAGTACAAGCCCTGTGCTATATACCAACCTTTAAGGGAACAGGATCCATATTATTTTTATTAGGGTCAGCAGTCTGAAAAAGCTATACTCTGACTCATGTTAACAGGTGAGTCTATTAATTGGGTCAGGGTTACAAGAGTTCAGGGCTGAATCACTCACCCTGGCAGCTCTCTGTTTCTAGAATATTGGAGAATGTTTTGAACTAGTGGGTGAAAGCTAGGAGGGGTTCCCTTGAATATTTATGGGCCCTCAGCCAATCCCCAGAAGTGCGCCTGGCAGGGGACTTAGAAACCCATAAATAGACATGGGCCATGCCAGCAGGGTTTCTTTTACAATCAATCTCTCCCGATAGCAACAATAGATCTATAGTCAACAGCTTGTTTGATTGATATGGATAGTAAAATGGATAATGAATGGATAATACAGTTGTGTGTATGACCACCGTTAAGCTAACTCCATTCTCATGTATACTGGAATAAAAGCAAAAACAAGGTTCAGTTCTCAGCTGTCTGCTCACTGGCTGACAAGACAGGTACCCAGTAATGTACTGGGTAATGTATGCCATCCATTTATATGCAGGGGAACTGCAGGAGAGCTCAGATATCAGTTTAATGCTGACAGTAGTCTGAACATTCCTACTACTCACAAACTTGGCCCATCTACCAAGTACCAACTGATGCTGGGGATTTAGGAAGCCAATGAAAGTGGAAGTGTCATTTGAGGGACAGCCCCATGCTGTAGGTTGCAAAGGAGATACAGAGCTTGGAGAGGCTTTATCCCAGCAGGTCCCATCCCACATTGCTTCTCCTGCCTCAGCCATGGCCTCAACCTGCTTATAGTGTGCTAAATGAAATAAAGAAATAAATGAATGTCCTTCTACAAATAATATTTGTCTATCTCTGACTACAAAACTTTCTGAGTCACTGACCCAGAACAAGGACTTACCAGGTCAGTGACAATTATAAGCCCCTGTACACACGGTCGGAGATTTTGACAACCAAATCCGTCGGATTTTCTCCGTCGGATTTTGTCTGTTGGATCTTGTCCGAAACTGTTGCATACACACGGTCGGACTAAGTTGTCGAAAAATCCGATCTTTCAGAACGTGATGACGTAATTTCGTTACGATGGGACTACATTCAGGCTAGTAGCCAATAGCTTTGATGTAGGAATTTGATCTGAGCATGCGTGGCACTTGGTCCGATCAAAATTCGCTACACATGATCGGAGTATGTCCGACCGGCCCAGTTGGTCGGGAAATATTTCCAACATGTTGGAAAATTGGGTCCGACGGATATTCCGACGGAATCAGTCCGATGCATACCACACACAGTCGGATTATCCGACGACACGGTCCGATAGGACACATTCCGACGGATTCTCCGACCGTGTGTACAAGGGCTAACACTTTAGGCTGAATTCAAAGATCTAACACAGCACTGCAAGGATCTTTATTTTAGTAAAAAGGTGACTTTTTAGCTAAGGTTGTCAAATTACAACCATGTAGCTAAAACCCCTGACAGTTTTTTTATGTAATTTGTGTGCCATGGTGACAATTTCCTTCACTTCCTTTTCCATTAAAGCATGAAATTAAAGAAAATCTGGGGGGTGGGAACAATCCCTTTTTGCTTCCAATATGAACGGTGGTCTCCTCTTCTGTTGTATAATATAGAATATGGAGCAGTAGGGGTCATGCTCCTGTAGCTACAAGGAATGAGACTGTACAAGCCAATGGGGGAGTCAGCATGCTGGCATCTAAGTAAAGGCTTGATTCAGTTCTGGGCAAATCCCCATTTTGACTTATTTAGAGAAATTAAGTAATGTTCTATTTTCTAAAACACTGGAAGATTTAATATATCTTTATATTTTATTTTGTGGTACTTCAACAAGAACTTTGAAAACAATGTTAGCCACCAAAGGCAAAATATCATTACAAATGGATGAGGGTATAACCGGCAGAGTCAAAGACAAGCTTGACTTTATCAAGGAATGTTGACCATCTGTCCACAAATCCCTCTATTTTTCAGGGGATGTAATAGCCAGGACTATGCATGCCTTTACTGAAGTTCTGGATAAGAAGTACTCAAAAGAAGAGTACTACAACAGTAAGTTAGAGAAATACTGTACTCTCTAAATCTCGGCCGGTTCAACAGGACCAGCTGAGATCTATTGATCGACTTGGGTATGACCAGCATGTTGTATTTTTCATGCGATTACTGCCAGCGGCTATAGCTGTGGTTGCAGGAAAGAAAATAGTACCATCTATGGCCGGCTTAAGATTCAGCTTTTTTGGCTCTATATGGCAAACCATAAATCCTTTTGAAGGTCCAATTCTCGACAAGTTAGATAGTATTGCTGAATGGCAAATGGCTAAAGTCACTAAAGTCTTTGTAGAAGAAAAATATGGAATGAAAACTGAACCCAAGAAAACAGTGACAAAAAATCAACTCATATACACAGAGCATGCAGACCTTGCGTAATGACATTCCTGAGACCTGCTGCTGCTTCGTACAACAACCACTTGAGATGCATTAAAAGAGGAAGCTCGGAAAACAGTGTACATTTGGAGTATACATCAGTGCTTTATGCAACCCACACACACACAACCACACATAGCGGTTTCTTCTTATGCAACTGAATGGGAAGCTGTTATGCCCCATACAGATTTTCTGCTGATTTTTTCCTTCAGATTTACCAAAACCAAGTAGTGCAAGGGCGTGCCTGATTGCTTACACATTGAAACTCCTAAGGTTTGACCTCTTATTATATGGTTTTGTTAATCTGAAGGAAAAACTCAGAATAAAAACTGATAGTGTGTATGTGGCTTAAGACTGGCCACGCACTGATATATTCTTTTGTGTTAAGCTTAAAGACTGAGGGAAAAATATATAACTGGTTCCTCCATCCTCGCTATATAGCACAGATGGACATATCCTTCTGCTGGGCTATTGTATTCTGAATCAATTTATTGGATTTTGATCGGATGCCGCCACAGTTTGCCTGACAATTTTTAGTCCAGCTCTTTCTTGATTGAAAGGATAAAGAAAATGAGGGGACTTACAGGGCAACCCACAAAGCAATTTTTGGCTGGTTCTTCAGGAACTAAGGCCAGTAAAAGTAATTTTCATATTTGGTCAATTACATTCAGCTAAGAGGGTGGGAGCAGACATTTGCAATCAGAAGTCATTTGAGTATTTTTTTTTTTTTTTGATAGGCTTCATTCATTATGATTAATATGCATCTACATAGCTTGATAAAGTAAAAAAAAAAAACCGAATAAAGCAATTTGTTACCGGTGTTATTTTTTTTTATCGACTAGAGGTCTTTGTCATGATCTAAGTGCTCCTGGACTTTTTTCCTGAATGAGTAACCAGGGGTACTATGTACCCGTTACTCATTCAGAAAGGGGGGGACAGTATCTGGGGGCCACTTATTTTGAAGGAGGCTTTCATATTCTGATAAGCTTCCTCCCCAGAACCCCCACAACCACTGGGCCAGGGTTGTGGGGAAGAGGCATGTGTCCTCATCAACATGAGGACAATGTGCTTTCCCAGGGGGCTTCCCCTTGGCAAAGTACCCTTCTTATATTGAGAGCATGTGGCCTGGTATGGTTCAGGAGGGGAGTTTCATGCTTGTTGCCCACCCTTACCTGGTCATCCAGGCTGCATACTTATATAAGAATCTGGTATAGATTGTCGCTCTTTTTTTTCATGGGTTCCACTTTGCAATCCATACCCTCATAAGGGTCTGATATCGATAAAGGAATACCCCAGTTGCTTTATTTACAAATGGGAGATATAATTTAGTGCCTGGTAATTGGCCTTTTTCTTTTTTTTGTAAAAGTCGTTTTTGCTTGTGTACATTCTACAGATGCTCAACATAATGTGCAGGTTTATGGCACCCTCCAATATGTTATTTTTAGGAAACTGTGTATTTTTAATGTTGCCCTTTAAGCCTTATTAAAAGAGCTGCTCCCAAC
The DNA here is from genome assembly GCF_037356315.1 of Lithobates pipiens. NCBI lineage: Eukaryota > Metazoa > Chordata > Amphibia > Anura > Ranidae > Lithobates > Lithobates pipiens. The sequence continues at coordinate 240,775,540 of NW_027507758.1, read as the reverse complement.
TTAACAATATCTTTTAAGAAATGTTTTATTTTTATTTTTATTTTTTTGCAATAGATCGTGTCCCTCTGGCACTGGGTCCCTATGCAATTTTTGTTAACAACAAAAAAAAAGAAATGTTCCAACAATTTAAATTGGTATTCATTTTTCTATAGTACATCCTACAAATGCGCCACTCCACTTTCCCTGGCAAGGATGTAAGGCTTACATTGAAACAAACTGCATCCAGCTGACCAGCTTAGTAAGCCTTACATACTTGGATTCCCCTTCTGCTTATAAGCTTGAGGTTGCTTCCGTGGCCATTAATTTATAACAGAATGGTTCCCCTAACTCTGCTGATCAAATGAATAGCTGTTGTCAAGATCTAACAAGCCACTGATTGCAGCTATTTAATAAAAATGTTCAACATTCCCACACACATTGCCTCCCACCCTACATTTTGCCATGCTTGTGACAATTCCTCCACTTGTATGCCTCTGATCAGCTATGATGATACAATTAATGAACATTTTATAAAGCTGCCTGATTTTTATAATATTCACTGGGGCCATTTGACTACATAGGCTATTTTTTGGAAAAGATAGTTGGTGGGCTTGCTTGAAAAATTACCCATGTGCCCAGTGCCCTTACAATTTGACAATCAGTGTTACCACAGTTAGAGTTTGCTAACCACTAGAATGGAGATAGCACAGGTCTTGTTGGACCACTGATGCCTCTTTGATTGTCCACATCACCCATCAAGTTGTTGGAGGGGTACAGACTACTATGGAGTAGCGATCACCCCTTAGTAGAGATTAGTTGATCATCTCATTCCTCCATGGTCCAACAAAGAACTATGAGGCTTTCTAATGGCGCCTTATGTATTACAGATACATAGGGGCATATTTGCCCTCTTGTCTTAAAAAGAAAACGTACTGCATGTTACAATAAAGTAAAAAAAACAAAAAACAAATGCAGCCATGAGTTGCATAGCAAAGAATATTCAGCAAACTTCCAGTAAAATGAAACCACTTAACCACATAATACTGTTTATCATGCTTGACTGTAAGATATATTGTGAAGATGCACAGATAAGGAAGCATCAATGAAAAAGCCTTCACGTTTTTCGCCAACATGCTTAACCCCTTTTGGCCCAGCCCTGGGGTCCCTTTAATGGGGCCTATAAGCCCGGGGGGGGGGGGGGTAGACTTCCTGAACTCATGACTATTGTGGTCACATAATTGGGAACCTGTCCCGCTGGCTCCTGATCATAGCAAGAAACAGAACTGTCTATGACAGTTTGGTCATTGTGCTGGGAGTGTGCAGTGAACTCACTCTCAGCACAGAAACCTCGGCTGCCTATAGACGAATAGGTGCTGTGTGTGCGCATTAAGCCCACCATCTTTACTGCTGCACATATGTGTTACATGGGTGGCAGGAGGTTAGAGACCGACTGCAGAAATAAGACAAAATCTACCCTTGCAGTAGGCCCTCTTCCCCACACTGCAACGGTTAAATGTTCATTGTCTCTAGCGGGTACAGAAGCAGGCAATAATACTTAGCCTGAACCTGCTCTGGTCTTGTCCTCTTCTCCCTTAACATTATCATACACAATGCAGATCGATTAACCCTGCATGTATCTGGAGGAGGCAAAATGTGACTGTGGCCAGAAGCAACTTACAGCGGAGGCTTTTCATGACCAGTCTCCAGTGGAGAGGGTCCTGTTTAAGCGGCTTACATAAAAGAAAAAAAAAACAGTAATGTGTTGATCTACAGCTTTGAAGGGCAGCTCTCTCGTTTCGGGAAGGTGCCCATGAACGACCACCCTGAAGCACACCCCCCCCACGCATCTGGCACACTCTATGATCCTCCAGATACAATGCAGGTTTTATAGATCTGCATTGTGTGAGAGTGAGAGCAATAATTCTAGCACCCGTAGCTCACGTTTACCTCTAAACCAGGGGTCTCCAAATTTTATTACATTTTTTTTACTTTATTAAGGGCCAGATTACTGTCCTTCAGACTTTAGGGGAGCCAAAGTGTGAAAATGTCTCGTTGTCAGTGTGATTAAACAATGCCGCAGGCTTGGTGGTCAGTAAGAAAATTACATGGCGCCTGTGGTCAGTAGGAGAAGAAACAGTGCCCTATCGTTGGTGACAGTGGGAAGGAATAGTGCCCCATTGTTGGTGCCAGTGGGAAGGAATATTGCCCCATTGTTGGCGTCAGTGGAAAGGAATGGTGCCTCACCATTGGTGTCAGTAGAAGAAATATGCCCAGATGAAGGCACGCAAAGGGCCCCAGTTTGAAGACCACTGCTCTAAACTGTTTAGGTTTGTAAAGCGCCACCTATGGACAATTTTAGGTACTGTAGTTTGTTGCCATTTCACAGGCGTGCACAATTTTAAATCTTGACATGTCTGGTATCTATTTACTCGACATAATATATTTTTTTTACCACAAATTGGTATTATATTGTGTTTATGTGTACTAAAATTCATTTAAGGACACATACACTCTGTGACACAATTGATCACAAATTTGGGTAAAGAGCCAATTACAGCAGCTCTTTACCACGTATTCCAATCACAGCTGATCATTATGTAAACACAAGTCGGTTATCAGCATTCCTTTCCTCGCGCTGACTGCGTGAGGAAAGGAGAGCCGGTAATCAACTTGTGTTAAAGGGACATCTACAATGATAGTCAGTGCACTGATTATCAGTGTCCGGATTATCAGGGCAGTCCCATCAGTCCCGCCTATCCGTGCCCAGCAATGCCACCTATCAATGCCCATCAGTGTCACCTGTAGGGATGAGATTCGTGTTCGAGTCGAACATACGTTCGACTCGAACATTGGCTGTTCGCCCTTTTGGCGAATTCCGAACGTTATGGGTCGTTCGCGCCAAATTCGTGTGGCGCTCACAGCCCACAATGCACTGCGATGGCGCAGTGCATTGCTGGCTCATGAAAAATCGGCCGATAACAATCGGTGTATACTGTGTTGAAGGTACACAGAACACCCACTAACTGCTTCAGACGCCAACACACTACACAAGGCCGCCGCGCTGGCGGCCTTATATAGTGTGGGACGTGTACTACACAGCCTGAGCTATGATTGGCCACAGGCGTCCTGCCTGTGGCCAATCATGGCTCTCCTCGCTGCCGGCGCTGTGATTGGCCAAGCATGCGGGGTCACAGTGCATGCTTGGCCAATCACAGCGCCGGCAGCGAGGAGAGCCATGATTGGCCACAGGCAGGATGCCTGTGGCCAATCATAGCTCAGGCTGTGTAGTACACGTCCCACACTATATAAGGCCGCCAGCGCGGCGGCCTTGTGTAGTGTGTTGGCTTCTGAAGCAGTTAGTGGGTGTTCTGTGTACCTTCAACACAGTATACACCGATTGTTATCGGCCGATTTTTCGATCTTGCTCTTCTGTAGTGGTTGTTGTCTGCGTGCCCTGACCGCAGTATACACCGCTATATTCACCTCACCTATATAGCTAGCGATATATCTATCTTTTCTAATAGAGCTTGCAGTCAGTGTTAGGAGCTTGTGCGTGCTGTCTGCGTGCTCTGTACCCAGTACACACCGCTATATCCACCTACATAGCTCTTCTCTATTTGAGCCATCTGCAGGAGTTATTGGAAGTTGTGTGTGCCTCCAGCACAGCACAGTATACATCTGTATTTACCCTTTATTGCTGGTGTTCTATAATAAAGGCATCTGCAGGAGTTAGTGGGTGTTGTGTGCCTCCAGCACAATATACACCTGTATCTACCCTTTATTGCTGTTCTCTAATAGAGCCATCTGCAGGGCTTAGTGGGTGTTGTGTGCCTCCAGTACAGTATACCCCTTTATCTACCCTTTATTGTTGGTGTTCTATAATAAAGGCATCTGCAGGAGTTAGTGGGTGTTGTGTGCCTCCAGCACAATATACACTACCCAATTGCTGTTTTACCCAACTCCCTTCAGGCCATTACCATGTCTGGAAGGCCAGCAAGGAGAGGCAGACAGGCGCAAGCCGATAAAAGAGGGCAAGCAGGCTCTGTGTCTAGAGACAACAGTGCTGGTCGTGGACGCGGTGCTTTGTCATCATCAGCACGTGGCCATGGGACACGCTTGTCCTTCTTTTCGGCAGCTGGACATGTTGACGACATGTTGACGACTTGGTAGAGTGGATGACCAAGCCCTCTTCATCCTCCTCATCCTCTCTCACCCAGTCTCAGGGTACTAGCAAAGCAGCTGCCAACTCATTGTCTTCCCTCGTCTCAATGTCATCATCAGTGACTCCTTCCCTAGACCCACCACATCCTCCTGAGGAGTCTCCTGAACTCTTTGAGCACAGTGTTGGGTACATGCTCCAGGAGGATGCCCAGTGTTTTGTAGGCTCTGATGATGATACTCAGCTAGAGGAAGGCAGTAGCGTGAATGCAGAGAGAGGGGATGCTGAAGAAGGACAGCAATCTGGCAGTCATGTTCCACAAGCTGCAGCATACTGCCAGGTTTGCTACAGCGATGAAGAGGGAGGGGATGATGAGGACACTGACTCCACATGGGTGCCTGGTAGGAGAGAGGAGGAGGAGGCACATGTCCAACGAGGCAGGATGCCCTCCGGGGGCCAGCTTAGGGGCAGCACACTGACTGAATCACACCGCAGAGCTCCGCCTGTGCAGGGCGCTGCCTCTGCGGGTTATTCTAAAAATTCTTTGGTGTGGGCCTTTTTTGAGACGAGTGCATCAGATCGCACCGCTACTATTTGCAACATATGTCTCAAGCGTATCTCGCATGGCCAAAACATCAGCCGCTTGGGCACCACATGGTTGACCAGACATATGTTGACCTGCCATGCAGCTCGTTGGCAAGCGTACCTCAAAGACCCACACCAAAGAACAAAGCGGACCTCTCCTTGCTCCTCATCAGCTGGCATCTCCAACCCCACTAGACCTTCAGTCCTCTCTGAAACCTGCTCTGAGAGAAAAAAAGTTGTAGAATTAGGTGTGTCACAGCCAAGTGTTTCCGGGCACTCTGCTAGCAGTACACCCACATCCGATTATAGCAGGCAAATGTCCCTGCCCCAGCTGCTGGACCGGCGAAAGAAATTCACTCCCAGCCATCCACATGCCCAGCGGTTGAATGCTAGCTTGGCTAAATTGCTAGCACTTCAACTGCTGCCTTTTCAGTTGGTAGACTCGGCCCCCTTCCGTGAGTTTGTACAAACGCCACTTTTTCTCACGGAAGGCGATTCCGGCTCTCTACCGGCATGTGGAAGGCAATGTCCTTGCCTCGCTGGACAGGGTGGTCAGCGGTAAGGTGCATATTACCGCTGACTCATGGTCCAGCAGGCATGGACAGGGACATTACCTGTCTTTCACGGCCCATTGGGTCACTCTTCTGGCAGCTGGGAAGGATGCAGGACAAGGTGCAGTAGTGTTGGAGGTTGTTCTGCCACCACGCCTCCAAAATGCTACTATTGGTTGTTCCAGTGCTCTGTCCTCAGAACCAGCAGTGCTCCGTAGGCGTTCCAGGGGCTACGCAAGTACGCAGGCATAACGATGCCATGCCGTGCTTGCGCTGGTTTGTTTGGGGGACAGGAGCCACACTGGGGCGGATGTTTTGTCAGCTCTGCAGGGGCAGGCCGAGAGGTGGTTGACGCCACGCCAGCTTAAGCCAGGAATGGTGGTTTGCGACAATGGTACCAACCTCCTCTCCGCCCTCCGACAGGGACAACTGACCCATGTGCCCTGTGTAGCTCATGTCCTTAACCTGGTGGTGCAGCGGTTCTTGGGCAGGTACCCGGGCTTACAGGATGTCCTGAGGCAGGCCAGGAAAGTCTGTGTGCATTTCCGCCAAACATTTAATGCCAGTGCTCGGCTGGCTGAGCTCCAAAAGGAGTTGAACCTGCCCAAGAACCGCCTTATATGTGACATGCCCACCAGGTGGAACTCAACGTTGGCCATGCTGCAGCGGCTGCACACGCAGCAGAGGGCCATCAATGAGTACCTGTGCGACTAGACAGGACAGGGTCAGGGGAGCTCGGTTTTTTCTCACCACGCCAGTGGGGCATGATCAGGGATGCATGCACTGTCCTGTCACCGTTTGAGGAGGCCCAAGGGATGGTGAGCAGTGACAGTGCATGTATCAGTGACACTGTACCTCTTGTCCACCTCTTGGAGCATACGCTGCGTGGAATAATGGACAGGGCACTTGAGGCATAACAGAGGCAGGAAGAGGAGGACTTCCTTGCCTCTCAAGGCCCCCTTTATCCAGACAGTGTTCCTGCTGGGCCACCCATCACACAGGAAGAGGATGAGGAGGAGGAAGAGGAGGAGGAGGATGATTGTGTCAGCATGGAGGTGGAGGCTGGCACTCAGCATCAGCAGCAGCAGCAGTCTTGTAGGGATGATTTACAGTCCCAAGAAACCCGTGGACTTGTACGTGGCTGGGAGGAAGTAGCTGCGGATCATGTTGTCCTTAGTGACCCAGAGGACTCCGGACCGAATGCCTCAGCTAACCTACGCTGCATGGCCTCCCTGATCCTGAAAAGCCTGCGGAAGGATCCTCGTATTCTTCGGATCAAGGAGAGGGACCATTACTGGCTGGCCACTCTCCTTGATCCACGGTACAAGGGTAAGGTTGCCGACCTTATCTTGCCATCGCAGAGGGAGCAGAGGATGAGACATCTCCGGGAGGCCTTGCAGAAAGGTCTTTGCAACGCGTTCCCAGAGACTGGGAGGTTACAAACTCCTGGTCCTGGACAACGTGTTGCTGAGGCATCGGTCAGAAGGAGCAGTGGAGAAGGTGGCCGTCTGACTGATGCTTTCAGACAATTTTTTAGTCCGCAGCCCCAAGGTATGATCGGTTCCAGCAACCATCGCCAGCGTCTGATTTACATCGTGCAGGAATACCTAGGGGCAAGGTCAGACTTGGACACCTTTCCCATCGAAAATCCTCTGGCTTACTGGGTCTTGAGGATGGCCAGAGCTTGCACAGTATGCAATTGAGCTACTGGCCTGTCCTGCATCCAGCGTTCTTTCGGAACGCACCTTCAGTGCTGCTGGTGGCTTTGTTACCAATCACAGGGTGCGCCTGTCCACCGAATCAGTTGATCGACTGACCTTCATCAAGATGAATCAGTCTTGGATAACCCACAGCTACCAAGCACCTGAAGCTGATGTAACCGAATAATTTTTTTTGAAATATCACATCCCTTCAAGACTGCCTATGCTGATGCTGAGTGACTGTCCTGTTATGTTGATTGTCTATCCTCTTCCTCCTCCGCTGATATGTTGGAAGAACATTTCTGGTTCTGGGTGATGCCATCAGCCCAATTTTTCTGCCCCTGTTTAACAGGGGCGTTTAATTACAATTTTTGATGCAATGCTTTGCAGCAGGGCTAATTCCTGCAATAAAACTAGAGTATATGGGAGAGGTTGCAGTGTTGTGGCACCAGCACCAGTGCCTAAGGCCCAATTTTTCTGCCCCTGTTTAACAGGGGCGTTTAATTAAAATTTTTGATGCAATGCTTTGCAGCAGGGCTAATTCCTGCAATAAAACTAGAGTATATGGGAGAGGTTGCAGTGTGGTGGCACCAGCACCAGTGCCTAAGGCCCAATTTTTCTGCCCCTGTTTACCAGGGGCGTTTAATTAAAATTTTTGATGCAATGCTTTGCAGCAGGGCTAATTCCTGCAATAAAACTAGAGTATATGGGAGAGGTTGCAGTGTCGTGGCACCAGCACCAGTGCCTAAGGCCCAATTTTGGTGCCCCTGTTTAACAGGGGCATTTAATTACAATTTTTGATGCAATGCTTTGCAGCAGGGCTAATTCCTGCAATAAAACTAGAGTATATGGGAGAGGTTGCAGTGTCGTGGCACCAGCACCAGTGCCTAAGGCCCAATTTTTCTGCCCCTGTTTAACAGGGGCGTTTAATTACAATTTTTGATGCAATGCTTTGCAGCAGGGCTAATTTCTGCAATAAAACTAGAGTATATGGGAGAGGTTGCAGTGTCGTGGCACCAGCACCAGTGCCTAAGGCCCAATTTTTCTGCCCCTGTTTAACAGGGACATGTAATTACAATTCTTGATATAATATTTCACAGGAGGACCCGTTCCTGTGAAACTGAGTAACTGTGAGGACTTATAGTGTTGTGGCACCAGCACCACAACCACCAAAGGTAAATTTTTCTACCACTGTTCAACAATGGCATATAATTACAATTCTTGATATAATCGTTCACAGCAGGGCACACCAGCGCCCACCAAGAGTCACTTTGAGGGCTTACAATGTTGTGGCAAAACCAACACCTTGTTCCGCCATTTCTGCAGAGCATATAGGGCAGGCCCCTACTTTCAAACATCCAACTTACAAACATCTCCTACTTGCAAACGGAAGGAGACAACAGCAAGTGAGATGAAAAAAGATGTACGACAAAACAAATTATACAGGGGTGATAACCCTTCCCTATGTTTTCCAAAAAGCTTAAAGATAGTTTTTTTGACTGGAGCTACACTTTAAAAATGTACCGGTTGAAAATGACAAACAGATTCAACTTAACACAACAAACCTACACAGTCCCTGTCTTGTTTGCACCGCCTGTATACTGCTGTTCTGAGTATATAGGGCCTGGGGGCCACACGCATTTCCTTTTTTTAATATGGGTACAGGGTTCCCCTTAATATGCGTACAAGACCCAAAGGGGCTGGTAATGGGCAGGGAGGGCTACCCATGCCATTTTTCTCAATGATTTTCAACCATATTGCAGGAACCAGATATAACATTAAAACCGCAAGCAGTTTTAAATGATGTTATTTCCGTTTAATGTAATTTTGTGCAGGGACTGTTCTAAACACGGGAAACACGTGGCACTTCACAGGCATACTACAAACACCCCCCAGGCACGATATTTAAAGGAATATTTCACTTTTTTTTTCACTCTAATCGTCATTAAAATCAGTGCTCCCGCCAAAACGGCCATTTTTAAAAACATTTTAGGCATTGACCCATGTCCCCTGGGGCAGGAGCCAGGTCCCCAAACTCTTTTTAGGACAGTATCTTGCATAATAGCCGTTAAAATTAGCACTTTTAATTTCGAACGTTCGAGTCCCATAGACTTCAATGGGGTTCTAAAGTTCGTACGAATTTGGGGTCCGTTCGAAAGTTCTGGTGCAAACCGAACCGGGGTGTTCGGCTCATCCCTAGTCACCTGTCAGTGCCCATTAGTGCCACCTATCAGTGCAGCCTCAACAGTGCCTCCTCATTGGTGCCCACAAGTATGGCCTCATCAGTGCCCATCAGTGAAGGAGAAAAATTACCTGTTTGCAAAATGTTATATAAAACTATGAAAAATGTTTTTTTTCTTTCAATTTGTTTGGCCTTTTTTTGTTTATTTAGCAAAAAAAAAAAAAAAAAATTCCACTGGTGATTAAATACCACCAAAAGAAATCTCTATTTGTGTGATAAAAATTTCATATAGGTACATTATAGCATAACTGTGAAATTGTCATTCAAAGTGTGACAGTGCTGAAAGCTGAAAATTGGCCTGGGCAGAAAGGGGGTAAAAGTGCCCAGTAGGCAAATGGTTAAAGCATTTTTTTTAAAGAGGAAGTAAACCCTGATGGGTTTACTGTTTCTTTGATTCCCTGCAAAGGTAAAGCATAATGGACTACTATGCATCCTGCTGACACAGGAGCCAGCGATGTCACCGCTGTCCCCTGTAGTCCGGAGCCTCCATCATCTTGGTGGGTCTCGCTGCTCCGGCGCTGTCATTCGTTGGAGCCGCAATGACGTCACTCCCGCGCATGCGCACGGGAGCCGCCACTCACGGCATATCGCCGCCAACCGCGGGGAGCTCAGTGCGCCTGCGCGCTGCTGTCTACGGCGCATGCGCCTTAGACAGCGATGCCTGTCTTTTGGCAAATATCTCCTAAACCGTGTAGGTTTAGGAGATATTTCTTGGACCTACAGGTAAGCCTTAAAGCGGGATTGCACTGTGGAAAAAAATATTAAAAGCCAGCAGCTACAAATACTGCAGCTGCTGACTTTTAATAAATGGACACTCACCTGTCCCAGGGTCCAGCGATGCCGGCAGCCGAGGCCGATCGATCGATCGGCTCTCGGCTGCTGCCGTCACCATTCTAGGTGATGGAATCAGGAAGTGAAGCGCTGCGGTTTCACTTCCCGGTTCCCTACTGCGCATGCGCGAGTCGCGCAGCGCAATAGGAATTGTCCGCGCTGTCTCTGGGACCCGTGTGTGTCCCAGCAGACAGCGCGCAGGAACAGGAAGAGGCATAGACTCCCGTGGGAGTCTATGCCCGGAAGTGGGTGTAAATACCTGTCTTTGACAGGTATCTGCACCCCCCTCCCCCCTGAAAGGTGCCAATTGTGACACCAGAGGGGGGGGGGTTCCGATCAGCGGAAGTTCCACTTTAGGGTGGAACCCCGCTTTAATCTAGGCTTACCTGTAGGTCAAAGTTGGTTGTAAGGGTTTACAACCACTTTAATACTGTTTGATGTATTGTGATTTTCTTTGCATTGCATATTTACCAAGAGAAAGAGTTTAAACACTGAACGATATCAGTCTAAGTAATTCTTGTTCTTATCTGCTTCAAGAATCTTAAGTAAAATACTTGCTTACTTTGCTACAGTCTGGTGTCTGTGTAATGTGGGGGGAAGAGTCCTTGTGATGTAAATGTTCAGTGTCTTCAGCTAGCTTAACAATGGCCCAGAAGAATTGCTGTGCAATGGTAACCAGAAACAGAACATAGCATGTGCAATGTGTCTCCTTTTAGAATCTTTATTGTAAAGAGATGCAGTGTCTTTGTAGGGTGTAAACAGGGTGGGTTTCTGCCTGCTCCCCAATCCTGATGATACCAAGGCTCAAAGGAATAGGATGTCCTAGAACAGGCTCTTGAAGAAACTGCAACCAGTGTAGGGAGCCTGGCCAAGTGGCCGTGCATCTAACGATGATGGGATTCAGTCTGTACAGGTGACAATGAGAGTGACCCCCGACAGCATACTTGCCAACTATCCTGAATTTCCCAGGACATTCCCGGGATTTAGACCTTTTTCCCAGTTTTTGCTATTCCCGGGAAATGTCCTGGGAAATCCCTGTTTTCCAGATTTTTCGCCGCCTCCTCTAGAGGTCAGTGGCTGGCGGAGACAATGCAATTTTACAGAAGACAAGAACACCGGGAACAAACAAGGGGCCAGGTGGCTGCCAATAGAAATTGAGCTGCAGCGCCATCCACCCCCCGCCCTGCTGCTGGTCTGTCTGTGACCTGTTGTGGGAAAGGCCACGGGGTGGGTGGTGCCGCAGCTCAATTTCTATTGGCAGCCACTCGGCCGGCTCCGCCTATTTTGTTCCACTCTGCCTGTTACTTAGTTCTGGTGTTCTGTAATGGCGGAGGAGAGATTCTCCACTGCTGGGGGATACCTGATGTAAGGGGGGCTGCTCCACTGGGGGATACCTGATGTAAGGGGGACACCGCTGGGGTATACCTGATGTAAGGGGGACACTGCTGTGGGATACCTGATGTAAGAGGGACACCGCTGGGGAATACCTGATGAAAAGGGGGCTCCACTGGGGGATACCTGATGTAAGGGGGACACCGCTGGGGGATATCTGATGTAAGGGGGACACCCCTGGGGGATGTCTGATGCAAGGGGATACCTGATGTAAGGGGGGCTCCTCTGGGGGATACCTGATGCAAGGGGGACACCTCTGGGGGATATCTGATATAAGGGGGGCTCCACTGGGGGGATACCTGATGTAAGGGGGACACTGCTGGGGACACCTGATGTAAGGAGGGATTCTAATGGAATTACCCAATGTAAATAGGGACTCTACTGGGAATGAGTGGTGTAAACAGGGACTCTATTGGGAATGCCTGGTGTAAAGAGGGACTCTACTGGGAATGAGTGGTGTAAGGAGGGACTCTACTGGGGGCACCTAATGTAAGGAGGGACTCTGCTGGGAATGCCTGGGGTAAAGAGAGACTTTGTTGGGAATGCCTGGTGTAAAGAGGGACTCTGCTGGGGATACCTGATGGCATCTGGTGGCAGGCGACGTGGCAAGTGAGATAGGTTCAGGGCTTCCACTGATTCTACATTATGGTGAGTTGATCTCTTTAATTTTATATTACGTTGTAATAATAGTAATAATGCGCTTCAATCATCCTGACGCCATAACAACCATGGTGTTTGGAGTATCTTTATCTGCTGATTGTTAAACTTTCTGAAAAACACATATTTCTATTGTGGTATAGGATCTGGGCCTGCTGTCCTGCCATCCCTTTCTTTCTTTCTTTCTTTCTTTCTTTCTTTCTTTCTTTCTCTCTCTTTCTCCCTTTTTTTTCCCTCCTTAAGCCACGCCCGATGTTTTGCTTAAACCACGCTCACTCTACGCCGCATTTTTATTTCCCACTACATACGAATGCCCCACCCCTAATTATAATAAGACCCCGCCTACAGACAAAAAGTGTTCCTATACATTTTTTACAATGTTGCCAACTATGCAACAGTCATTCAGTTGACAGGGAGCTGGCAAGGGTGGATTTGCTCGCTCATTCACTGGAGACCCTCCACGCCGCCTAGGCCACGGCACCTGCTTGCATCCCTCAAGAGGTGGTACAGGTCCATCTATCTATCTATCTATCTATCTATCTATCTATCTATCTATCTATCTATCTATCTATCTATCTATCTATCTATCTATCTATCATCTCTGTCCCCAATGAAAGCATTTTGGGGGAGTGTTTTTGCACAGGGGCCACTGCCATGCACTTATATGAATACATAAATGAAGGCGCCGGATACAGATTTTCAATGGGTTACTTGAATAATCAGTGGGCACATTAGCTCTGGTTCGGTAGCACTCCACAGAACTGAGGTCTCTCTTTAAAATGGTGTTGGGGGGGTTTCAGGGTTGAGAATTAATGTATAAACAGTACAATTAAAGCACTAAATGGACGTCCTATAAGAGCACCATATTTGTTTGGTGCTCTCATTGACCTGTATGGAACCAATTCCCTATCCACATATTGAGGTTGTCAAGCACATCAACATATGCAATACAAATGTATAAAACAAAAATAGAAAAAATAAATTGTATTTATTACAAAAAAATATTAAAAATAGGAAGTTTGCACTACCCTAGAAGATAAAATCAGTAGCACAATTTTGTTGCCTTAAGCCGCGTACACACGGGCGGACTGTCTGGCCTACTTAGTCTGCCGAAACACATTTCAGCGGACAGTCCGCTCGTGTGTGGGCTTCAGCTGACTTTTTCAGCGTGCAGTCCGGCGGACTAAGTATTTCGGAATTTCCGTAATACTGTCCGTCGTACTCGCATTTCGGCGGACAATCCGCCCGTGTGTATGCCAGTCCGCCGTACTTTTGAAATTAGCGGACTTTTCCCGCCCGGAGAAAAGTCCGCTCATTTCGAGCGGGTATCCAGGTAGGCGGGGCCCGCGAAGGAGACGTCGCAGGCCCCGCCGCCTGGTATGGACTTAAAGGGGAACCCCAACGGCGAAAAAATCGGCGTGGGGGTCCCCCCCAAGTCCACAACAGACCCTTGTCCGAGCACGCTACCCGGCCGGCCAGGAAAGGGGGGCGAGCGAGCGCCCCCCCCCTCCTGAGCCGTACCAGGCCGCGTGCCCTCAACATGGGGGGGTGCCTTGGGGAAGGGGGGGCCGCGCGGCCCCCCCACCCCAAAGCACCTTGTCCCCATGTTGATGAGGACAAGGGCCTCTTCCCGACAACCCTGGCCGTTGGTTGACGGGGTCTGCGGGCGGGGGGCTTATCGGAATCTGGGAGCCCCCTTTAATAAGGGGGCCCCCAGATACCGGCCCCCCACCCTATGTGAATGAGTATGGGGTACAATGTACCCCTACCCATTCACCTGTAAAATAAAAGTACAAAAAAAAACACAACACACGAGATAAAATACTTTATTGCACAGCTCCGGGGGTCTTCCGTCTTCGGGGGTCTTCTCGCCGGAGTCGGGAGAAGAGGCCGGCGGTGAGGAAGAAAGCCGGACTCCTCCGCTAGCAAAAGAGCTACAAGAAGATAGCGGAGGAGTCCGGCGAGAAGACCCCCGAAGACCCCCGGAGCTGTGCAATAAAGTATTTTATCTCGTGTGTTGTGTTTTTTTTTGTACTTTTATTTTACAGGTGAATGGGTAGGGGTACATTGTACCCCATACTCATTCACATAGGGTGGGGGGCCGGTATCCGGGGGCCCCCTTATTAAAGGGGGCTCCCGGATTCCGATAAGCCCCCCGCCCGCAGACCCCGACAACCAACGGCCAGGGTTGTCGGGAAGAGGCCCTTGTCCTCATCAACATGGGGACAAGGTGCTTTGGGGTGGGGGGGCCGCGCGGCCCCCCCTTCCCCAAGGCACCCCCCATGTTTTTTGGCGTTGGGGTTCCCCTTTAAGTCCATACCAGGCGGCGGGTCCAGCGACGTCTCCTTCGCGGGCCCCGCCTACCTGGAGACGCGCTCGAAATGAGCGGACTTTCCTCCGCGTGTGTGGGCGAGTCCGTTCATTTCAAAAGTAGGGCGGATAGTATGGCGGATTTAGTACGCCGTATTAGTCCGCTCAAAAAGTGCCGTGTGTGGGCAAGTCCGTTCATTCGAAAGTATGACGGACTGTCCGTCGGATTGTATGACGGACTAAGTAGGCCATACAATCCGCCCGTGTGTACGCGGCTTTAGTTTCAGATACATATCTACCAACCAGTTATATATACAGGAGGTGATCAATATAATAAGGTGAGTGACCAAGGATCATACTAGGGATTCATTTTTTGGACTGTATGGGATATGAGGCCAGCTATTTTGATTCATAATAGTCTACATGGCAAAGCTATGAGTAAGCGCTAATTTTAGCGTGAAACGCATCAGAATTTTTTGTTCTAAATTTTTTCCTTTGCTGTTGTGATTTGTGTGATGTGAGGTTTTTTAGTTGAAACAATAAAGGCACAATTCACTTTATTCGATCCGGAGTGCAGCTATCCAGAGTTCTTCTGTTTTTTATCTACGTGGCAAACTACTTAAATTCAAAAAATGCTCTCAGTATGGAATTGTTGGGTTATGGCACCATGGAGGTGAAAGCCTAATTTTCAGAATCCTCTGTCTACTGAATGGCACAGCCTAGGTTAGGGAAAACCATTGCACTACCTCTCATTATCACTTTCAGTTTATAGTTTATTCTCAAATTCTTCTCGAAGTTTGGTCACAGTTTACATTTCGCCCAGTTAATATGTCTAGTGCAAACAAGTTTATATATAGTCTTGAGAATCTTGCAAGAATCCTGCACATAGTTATTTACATTAAACTATTTAGCTTTTTTTGTCACATACCTGACGCATATGACTAATTTTAAGGATGACAACCCTAGTATTTCTAAGCTGACCTTAATACAAGACATAGACATGTCATAGAAACTGACATAGTCAAACCACTAAATCATTTTTAACCCCTTTCATGCAGGATATGTATTTTGCCTTTGAAATTTGATTTTTTATCATTAAAAGACAATTTCTTAGTTTGATTCATTATTTAATCTTACAACTTTTTGTCCATCCATGGATGCACAAAAGTAAGCACTTGCAAACCAGCATGTGCTGAGTGCACATATGCTGCATTTTTCAGTTAATTTACCATTGAGTTTCAGGTGTCATGCCCCATACACACAGTCGGACATTCCGACCACAAAATCCGTCAGATTTTTTCCAGCGTATTTTGTCTGAAACTTGTCTTGCATACACACGGTCGCACAAAGTTGTTGGAAAATCCGATCATTCGGAACGAGGTGACGTACAAAACGTACGTCAGGACTACGTAGAGGCCAGTAACCAATAGCTTTCGTCTCCAAATTTTTTCTGAGCATGCGTGGCACTTTGTGCGTCGGAATTCTCTACACACGATCGGAAAAAGTCAGATCGGATTTTGTTGTCGGAAAATTTTAGATCCAGCTCTCAAACTTTTTCCGTTGGAGATTCCGACAGAAAAAGTCCGATAGAGCCCACACACGATCGGATTTTCTGACAACCTTTATCCATCAGAATTTCTGACCGTGTGTACGGGGCATTAGGGTTCAATAATATGTATGGCAGCCCTTGCCACTTTCCTCGCATTTCAGAGAGTTTCTGGCAGGCGGTGAGTAGGTGACTGCCTGATTTAATACTGGAAATACCGCACCACTGCATCATAATCATATGTATTACACACAGTGGTGGGGAACTTGTGGCGTGGCCCCATAGACTTGCATTGGTTGCATTCAGCGGAGTATAACGCTCGCTGAATGCAACACGCTGTTTAATTTTTTACATGGTCACGAAGCTGGGCTGGCACAAGGGGTGGGCAGATGGGACGGTTGCCCTGGGCTCAATGGTTTAATGTAGGGATGAGGGGTGCCTTCCTCCTGTTGCAAGGCTAACAGGAGAAGTGACAGTGGCAATGATTTTAACAAGTGAGTGACTGCTGGGTGTAGGATCCTCTAAGCTAGCAGATCAGGAATTGGGGAGGGGGGCGCAGTTATGCATCTTTGCCCTGGGTGCAGGATGACCTTGTCCTGACACTAGCTGCGGTATGTGTAAAGCCCTCAGTGGCTGCAAGCCCTGGTTAAGGTAGTTGGTTGGGAAGTGGTAAAATCTCAGCCATCTGGTTTTATGCTCTCTACCTGCACATGGGAACGATTCCTTAAAGTTGGTATTTAAGGTCATTCTAAAGGAAAGAATAAAAAAAAATGAAATAAAAGTTATACTTACCTGCTCTGTACAATGGTTTTACACAGAACAGCTTCGATCCTCTTCTTTTTGAGTCCCCCCGCTGGTGCTCCTGGCCCCTCCTCCCTGCCAAGTGTCCCTAATAGGAAGACTCTTGCTATGAGGGCACTTGTAGGCTCCTTCCTGAGCCACGCTCTGTGTGCCTATTCGACCCCGTCCCACACTCTCTCTTCATTGGCTCACTTGCTATTATCGACAGGAGAAGGAGCCAATGGCTCCAGCTGCTGTGTGAGCCAATGAGGAGAGAGAGACCCAAGAGAGTCGCTGCTTTCATGTACATCGCTGGATCGCAATGGGGCTCAGGTAAATATAAGGGGGACTTACAGTTTTTTTTATATTTGATGCGGTGAAAGCTGATCAATGAAGTCAAGGCAGTGTGGAAATAAGTAATGAATTTCAAACTGTTTATTGGTCATCAGTGGTACCAACATCATTGTGTGGAAGGTTGTATTTCATTTGATGGGTAATGCAGGATACCTGTGCTTAACATGACTGACATCTGTCTCATCATACGTTTGTAGAACCCTCTAGTGTGTGCCAAAAGTGAGAGTAGAAAAATGATAGTTTAGCTCAGGGCTAAGCATGAGCTATGGCATCTGGGTCAGGGTTTACAAAGGTTCAGGGCTTTCAGGGCTGCGTGACTCATCCTGGCAGCTCTTTGGTGCCCCCTGGTCTAGAAGGTTTGAGAATCTTCTAGAATTAGAGGGCAAAGGTTAGGAGGAGCTACCTTGAATATTTATGGAGCCTCAGCCAATCCTCAGATGTAGGCTAGCAGAAGGCTGAGACTACTCCATAAATAGACATGGGCCATGCCAGCAGGGGCAGTTGGGTGGAAGATGGAGATATCGTGTTGAGGAGGCTGTCGGTGACCCTTAGGGGTGCCCCCTTGTCTGGGGGAGGGGGTGTTCAGCCTTAGGCCAGGAGTTTAGGTGTTGGAAGACCCCTACTAAAACACAAAGTAGGAAGTCTTCCTGGAGGCCCCAGAGCAAGAGAGGACAGAGTAAGTAGTCAACACTGCTAGGGACTAACAAGGGGGGAGACTGCCACATTTAGCCAGTCTCCCCGAAGACAGTGGTGTGCTTAAGTCTTCAGCCTTCCCTGAGAGATCTCCTGAGAGTCAGCCGGGTGGGCTTGTGAAATATCAGTCAGGCGGACTGGTGTGGTGAGTTAGCCTGGAGGGCAAGTGAAAGGGGCAGCTACAGCCAGGTGGGTTGGTAGTGCCTGAAAAGGTGGTGCTGGGATCAGTGGCCACAGAGGAAGAGTTACAAGCTGTTTCACTACACCTGTGCTACACATAAAAAGGGGCTATGAGTTCCTGCCTGTAAAGGGCCATAGGTAATTTGACTGGGAGACTATCAGATGAATGAAAGGGATTCAGCTGGAGCAAGCAAGTGCTGTGCAGGAGGAAAGTGAAGGAAACTGTAAATAGACTGTATATAGGAGGATGTCCCTGTAGTTTTGCTGAAGTCAAATGGACGTCCCATAACCTCCCATCCCTATCCAAGCTATTACCCTCAATAAAAAACAAAAAACAGTCATGTACTGTTCTCTGTGCCTGGCTATGCAGGAGTGAGGGATCCAAGTTTATCAGCAGTCCCTACAGGGGTGGGCTATACTTTATAAGTCAATCAGACAGAATAACCCCCCCCGTGTTTTCAGGGACATTAACGTGTGTTAGACCAAACTGCCTGATTCCTGTCCCATCCCAGTAGTAACCTCATTTAAGTACTTAAAGAGGAAGTAAACCCTGATGGGTTTACTTCCTCTTTTTTTCCCTGCAAAGGTAAAGCATAATGGACTACTATGCATCGCATAGTAGCTCATTATGTGTCACTTACCTGACACAGGAGCCAGCGAAGTCGCCGCTGTCCCCTGTAGTCCGCCGCATCCATGTTGCTTGTGGCGTCTCGCAGCTCCGACGAATCACAGCGGCGCAACCGCGATGACGTCACTCCCGCGCATGCGCACGGGAGTCGACAAATTTGGCAAATCCATTCTTGGATTTGCCGCATTTAGTGCGCCTGCGCGCCGCTGTCTACGGCGCATGCGCCGTAGACAGCGGTGCCCATTTTCGGGCAAATATCTCCTAAACCATATAGGTTTAGGAGATATTGCTTGGACCTACAGGTAAGCCTTAATCTAGGCTTACCTATAGGTCCAAGTTGTTTGGAAGGGTTTACTTCCTCTTTAAGAGTACAAATATCACCTAGGCTTGCGGATTACTGCCCACTAACTGTACATACCCTATTGTCCCATTTTCGGGACAAGATTAATACCTGGAATAATCTTAAACTGTCGTTGCCAACTTAATAAAAATTATATTAATGCCACAGTTGCTCTATTTCCTACACAACTCACATGTAGTGATCCATTTGAATATTCAGAGTGGTTAATACCCTTTTAGATGCCTATTGTGGAATACTGCCCCCCTAGAATTAAACTGGAACAGTTGTTAAAGGCAGTGGAGGACTGGCAGTGCCCAATCCTTGGCTGTACTATCTTGCATCAAAAATTCAGCATCTCATTGGCTCCATGGCACATGATCTGGTGGGCTCATCGGCACGGTTGTTTTTGATTGGCAGTGCAGTGGAAACTGTTCCGATGGGACTGGAGGCAGAGGTATTTCATAAATCTAATAAACAGATGCCAACTCTTAGTTTAATTCAAACAATTTGGAACAAAGGAAAACATATGGAGGGGGTGCTAAGGTTCTCTGAATACAGTCAAATTTGGGATAACCTCTCCTATGTTTAACTGGCTAAGCTACAACAGGGGCCTTCAGGTGTGACTCTGTTGTCCCACATATTTCAGAATGGCAAGTTAATGTCCTTCCCTGAACTACAAAATAAGTTTAATTTGCCCTCCACTATGTTTTACTCCTACCTTCACCTCAGGCACACTGTGGGCGCACAGGGGGATGCGGATAACTGGGTTATTTTATCTACCCCTATTTTTCACCTATTACAGTCCAGCACTGAATGTGAATTACAATGCTATCAAATGTTACTGACACACCATTTACTGGCATACCCCATTAAGGCAGTGTCCCTATGGCAAAGGGACCTGGGGCCACTCACGGGAGACCAGTAGGAGGAGGCACTGCAATCCATTTCTAACTGTTCTTTGAATGTTGAACAAAAGTATCTCAATTATATATTGTACTTAGGGTACATTGCACCCTGCAAAAGCTTCATAAAATGGTAGGCCGGAGGCCCCCTTGTGTGGTAGGTACAGGCAGCACAATGGGGATCTTATCCATCTCTTCTAGCGATGCCCAAAGCTCCATCGTTATTGGAGTACGGTACTTGGAACGCTCAACCAGGTGTTTCAAAGGGCTGTGCCTTTAGACCCAATTTACTGTGTACTGGAAATTTTGGAAGAGGTGACCCCTGAGGAGATGGTCAGGATTGCATTTTCTAGGGCACTGTTTCAGGCTCAAACTCATTTTGATGGGATGGAAATCGATCTTACTGCCCACAGACGCCTCGTAGATAACATGCATGGGGAATACTCTGGTTATGGAACGGTATATTTATCAGCACAGGGGAAGCCTGAGTAGATACAAAATAATTTGGTCTACATGCAGGGCCGTCTTTAAGGCAGGGCAAAAGGAGCAGCTGCCCTGGGCCCTGTCATTGTTGTGGGGCCCAAAGCAGCTGCCTCATACTTTCCAACTATCCCAGTTTAAATTCCCTTGTCCCTTGAAGTATTAATCCTGTGCTGTGTCCCAATATCTCAGTTTGAAGTGCTGGTACTAATGCTGCCCAGCTCTGTCCTATTGTTGTGTACAGGTGACTCACTTGCAGACCCTGTGTTTACATGTAATTAACCGACATTCATATGTAAATAGCGGCAGCATTACTAAGTAAATAGCTGCGGCTGACGGCATTGATATGTAAATAAAGGCAGCATTCATATGTATATCATGCTCCCCTGCAGTGAGAAGATGATGTAACCTCTAGCAACTAATCAGTGAGCCGTAATGTGTGCTGTAACCTCTAGCAACCAGTCATTAAGCAGTGATGATATGCTGTAACTGCTGGCAACCAATCACAATTTCTGCCTGATCTGATAAAGTAAACTGATTTTAAGTCTAGCTGCTATTTATTGTATGTCTCAGAGCAGGTGGAGAGTGAAATTGCATGTTGGGCCCCAAGAAAATGTTTGCCCAGAGTCCAATCAATATTAAAGACGGCCCTGTCTACATGGCTGGATACACCAGGACTGAGCCCCAGGGAGTTGGTAATCTCCAGAATTCTGCAATGCCATACAGGGTGATTCGGACATGCTTATGTTACTCAATACTGACTGTACTGTATCAATGTGACCCTGAATATTATGCAAACTGATTTTGCTGGCGCAACGATAACTATGGTATGTAAATATAGCCATTCGCAAATGCACTGTATGTACATTGGAAGTTGTTTAATGTGTTTAATAAAAATAAATAAAAAAATGTGTGTTAGACCATCCTTTTCCCTGTAGTGCCTTCAGGTTTCTTCAGGGGTACCTTGGCAAAATGCCCAAAAAGTTCAGAAAAATTGTATAACAAGCCAGCAGGTGAATCCAGCCTGCCTTTAAAGAGGAGGGCCGGTTTTAAAAAAAAAAAATTAAAAGTCAGCAGCTGCAAACACTGTAGCTGCTGACTTTTAATAAGCACACTTACCTGTCCAGGGCGCCCGCGATGTCGGCCGCCCGAGGCTGACCCGTCGCTCGGTCTCGAGTCCCGTCGCCGTCATTTTCGCTAAGGGAAACAGGCAGTGGAGCTTTGCGGCTTCACTGCCCGTTTCCTACTGCGCATGTGCGAGTCGCGCAGCGCTTTGTGAATGGGACGCGCTGTGTTCTGGGACACACAGTTCCCAGAACAAAGAGCGACCCATTACCCAGAAGACAACGCGACGAGGAGAGAAGAAAAAAGATCTCCACGGAGGAGGAAGAGGCAGATTAGGATGATGTGCCTAGCAACAGGCATTTCTGGTAAGTTAAAAAAAAAAATTTTTTCTCATTTTTAATGTATTTTTTTTTTCAGGGTGGCCCTCCACTTTAAGTTACAAAAAGCAGCAGGTTTTCATTGTGCACCATCACAACCTTCTAGCCGCTGGTGTCCTAACAACCAATCACATAATCTTTTGATAAGGAGGATGTTGGGTGCCTGCAAGGCATTCCTGTTTGCCCTTCTTATCTGCCCCTCTCTGTCAGCACTGGGGTCACATTAGCTGAGTGAGGAGAATAGAAACATGGATATAGTATTCAGTACCAGTGTGCAAAGATGTGTTTGCTTTGGAAGAATACATTACTTGTTGCTGCATTATGTAAAACTGTTTGTTTCGTTTTTTACATTTTAGGATGGGGGTGCCTCGAGACTGTGCATAATTTTAAAGGGTGCCTTGACTGAAAAAAAGGTTAAGAAACATTGAGGTTGATTTACTTACAGCAAGTAGACTGCACTTTGCACTGTGCAATTGTACTCTGTAAGTGTGATTGCTCCAAAGTTTAGTAAATGAGGTAAAGCTTCACTTTACAAAGAGTCCCAATCACGTGCAAGGAAATAAAAAATAAAAAAAACATTTTGGCTTGCACTTGATTGGATGATGGAAGTGTAGCGGCCATAGCCCTTGATAAGGTGGCCTTGACTTTTGGGCTTACCGGTTACCTCCGCTTGGCTTGTTCTTTCATGTATAGGGGTTCCCAGGGTTAGTACCCAGCAACTTTGGACGCTGACACCATAAAAGTCCTTTATAAAGGTTTTTATTTGCAGGGGTAACATCCAACAAACACGGTCTTGTATGGGAACAGAGAGCAAGAAACTCAGGCACCTTGAACTGCTAATCATCAGAAAGTCTCTAATATAACCCAGAGAGTAGCCACTCACAGCTGGGCACTCCAAGGCTGAACAAATCTCTAGCCAGAGATTATGGGAGTCAGCACTTTGATCCAGAATTGACTTTGAATAAAGCTTTCAACCGAAAATGAACAGGAACCCTTTCTCAGTACCTGGAATGTTCTCTGTCTCCTTGGCAGTACTGGAAAAGTGTGGATTTGTTAGTGTCCTTGACAACCCAGCAACCAGGCACTTCTTGGGATGCCAGCTTGTTGGCCCTCCACCGAAGAGTCCTCCCCCGGTCGCTTACATGGGCTGCGGTGCCCCTCCAAGTTGAGAGCACACCTGTATGCCTTGAATCCTCCCTCGGTTACTGCGCCTCGGACCAGCCGATTCCGAGACTTGGGAACAGATGGATTCTTACCCCAGACCATGTGGGTCTAATGGGGCTAGTCAAACCGACCATGTTGCGGGGCGGCACACACTCCCGTGACCGGGACCCCTCGCGGGGCTACCCCGGTCCAGCTCCAGGAACAGGCAGCTATGGCCTCACGAACTAACCTTGAACGCATGACTTCAACATCTTAAGTACCCTTCTCCAGACTCCTCAGCGGGGCCAGACGCACCCATTGATTGGCTCCGGGGAACGCTGATACCTAAAGCGTCCAACCAGGCCTGGTTCCGCACCTAACTGTACACATGACCAGGCAGAACTCTAACACAGCCCAGCCAAACGGATGCCAAAGTTAAACCTACATAATCAGCCCTCAGAACCATTTTACTGTTCTGAGTAAAAAAAACTAAATTTGTCATGGCCGACACCTTGTCCAAAGTGTCGCCGCTACAGAAGTTAGCAGAATTTCTGCCCATTTACTAAGCCGTGGAGCAACTGCACATGCAGAGTGCAACTGCACTTTGCAAAGTGCACAGTATACTTGCCTTTAGTAAATCAACCCATTGGGGGTTATTTACCAAAGGCAAGTCCACTTTGCACTACAAGTGCGAACAACAAGTGCAAAGTGCACTTGAAATTGCACTGAATGCGCACTTGGAAGTGCAGTCGCTGTAGATCCAAGGGGGACATGCAAGGAAAATAAAAAACAGCATTTTAGCTTGTGCATGATTGGATAATAAAATCAGCAGAGCTTCCCCTCATTTCAGATCTACCGCTCAGATTTACAGTGACTTCCCTTCCAAGTGCACTTTGCACTTGTAGTTTGCACTTGTAGTGCTAAGTGAATTTGCCTTTCATAAATAACCCCCATTGTGTTAGACTAAGGCTGGTCATGGCACTGTTAAAGGGCACTGAATACCCTTCAACATCAATGCATGCTCATGCCCTTTCCTATGGGAGAATATGCACTTGGAATGGGCACCAGTTTTTGCAATCGTTATGGCATTTTCCCAAAACAGCTCTCGGTACATTAATACACTGCTTATACGCATGTGCATTTATGCATCTCTACATACTGTGGGTTTTACAGATAAAGCTTTAAGTGCATGAGGTGTGTTTATATCAGCAATAAATGCATGACCATTTCCTAGGCAGACAATTGATCTCAAGATAACAGCAGCAATGCAGCACTCCAATACAGCCAACAGACAAGTACACCAAAAACAGGCCAGGATTTTTGCAAAACTAGACTAATGCTGCGTATACATGACCGGACTTTTCGAGGGACTAGTTCCGACGGTCTTTCCGACGGACTTTCGGCAGAGTTCCGATGGACTTTCCGAATGAACGGACTTGGCCACACACAATCACACCAAAATACGATGGATTCGAAAGTGATGACGTACAACTGGACTGGAATAAGGAAGTTCATAGCCAGTAGCCAATAGCTGCCCTAGTGGGTTTTTGTCCGTCGGACTAACATATACATGAATGGATTTCTCGGTCCGGCGGAGTTCCAGTGCAAACATTTAAAACATGTTCTATTTCTAAAGTCCGCCGGATTTTTGGCAAGCAAAGGTCCGATGGAGCCCACACAAGATCGAATTGTCCGACGGACTCGTTCCGTCAGACCTTTGCTGTCAAAAAGTCCGGTCGTGTGTATGCGGCATTAATTCACATTCAAAATCAATCAGGTATTGCTATGATCGTCTTGTGTACTTGGGCACCTTAGCCAGCACAGTAATATCTGCATGTTATAAGAGTATATGTGCAGCAAGCAATGCAGAAGCACCTAAAGTGATGTCACTGAACTTGTGGATCTGGTTTGGTGTCAATAGTCAGGCACATTACATTCCCGGTTGGTAGTTCAGGCTCAAGTATGTAACTATGTAAGTTAGACTCAGAACAAGTAGTGCATGAGTAGTTAGGGTCACATTCATCAGAAAAACAACTTGGTCAGAGTGGAAGGCCTGATTCACACCTATGCAAGTTGCAGTTTGCATATTCCAGGTACATTTTGCATTTTTCAATACACGTTTTCAATCCATTAAAGTCTATGGAACCAAAAACCAGAAAAAAGTCCCTGTCCTGTTGAATGGACTGTAGTGTTTCTGCAAAACTGAAAATGCACAAAAAAATTATCTGCTGAAGTAGAAGGAGCCAGAACTGTTAGCAAGAATGAGCAAACACAGTCTAGTGTTTCAATTGTTACTAACGTCCAGCATTGGACAGTTGAATTTATGGACTGAATCATAATTGTACAACAATTATTTTACTGAATGTCTTAAAGCGGTTCTCTACCCTAAAGGGGAAGTTCCGCTCATCTGATCCCTCCCCCCCTCCGGTGTCACAATCGGCACCTTTCAGGGGGGAGGGGGGGTGCAGTTACCTGGATAATCCAGGTATCTGCACCCACTTCCGGGACAGACCGCCGCAGATGCCCCGCCCCCCCGTTGTGTTCTGGGAAACACACAGTTCCCAGGACACAGCGGGGACCAGCAGAGACGCGCAGCGAGACTCGCGTATGCGCAGTAGGGAACTGGGCAGTGAAGCCGCAACACTTCACTTCCCGATTCCCTAACAGAGGATGGCAGCGGGGGCAGCAGAGAGACGAGCGATCGCTCGTCATCTGCTGCCGACATCGCTGGACCCTGGGACAGGTAAGTGTCAATTTATTAAAAGTCAGCAGCTGCAGTATTTGTAGCTGCTGGCTTTTAATGTTTTTTTTTTAAGGTGCAGAACCGCTTTAATAAACAATGAGTGTATCCCATTTTCTTGTGAACCATATTATAATATGCACCAATGTGCAAACTAGAATTGTACCCTTTAGGACTCGTTCACAGGGGAGGTAGCAGGGTGGCAGGCAGCTGATCTGCATTTGGTTTTTTCATCCCCAACTGCCCACCATCAAGTTAACATTGTTGGTGTAAACGTCTGTATACGTTACCGCGGTGCAGCAAAGTTTGTACATGTTGGAAAGCGCTGAGCAAACTGTTGGTGCTATATAAAACTTGTATAATAATAATAATAATATAATAATACAGCATGTCCCTTTTGGCAGGCAGTACTGCCACCAAAGTGTATAAGAAAAGTGATTGCAATTACACCATCAATATTAAGTACATTTTTGGCCTCAGGCTGTGCAAGATAAGACAGGGCTACCCTGTATCTCTGACCGTTACTGTACCTCCACAACAACCTTAACCACTTAAGCCCCGGACCAATTGTCAGCCTAAGGCCGCGTACACACGGGCGGACTGTATGGCCTACTTAGTCCGCCGAAACACATTTCAGCGGACAGTCCGCTCGTGTGTGGGCTTCAGCTGACTTTTTCAGCGTGCAGTCTGGCGTACTAAGTATTTCGGAATTTCCGTAATTCTGTCCGTCATACTTTGGTTTCAGCGGACAATCCGCTCGTGAGTAGGCTAGTTCGACGGACTAAGAATGGCGCATGCTCAGAAAGGATTTACACGGCCGAAGGGTGCATTGCTGTGTATTGGACTTCCTATTTCTAGTCCCGTCGTACGTGCTGTACACGTCATCGCGCAAGCTTTCGACGGACTGTTTGTGCATCCGTGTGTGGTCAAGTCCGTTCATTCGAAAGTAGGACGGACTGTCCGTCGGATTGTATGACGGACTAAGTAGGCCATACAATCCGCCCGTGTGTACGCGGCTTTAGGACCAGAGGTCTTTTTACAATTTCGCACTGCACTGCTTTAACTGGTAAGTGCACGGTCATGCAATGTTGTACCCAAATGAAATTTGCGTCCTTTTCTTCCCACAAATAGAGCTTTCTTTTGATGGTATTTGATTGCCTCTGCGATTTTTATTTTTACGACATAAAAGGAAAAAGACTGAAAATTTTGAAAAAAAAAAGATGTTTTCTACTTTTTGTTATAAGAAGAATTTAATAAACTCAATTTTAGTCATACATTTAGGCCAAAATGTATTCAGCCACGTGTCTTTAGTAAAAAAAATGTCAATAAGCGTATATTTATTGGTTTGCGCAAAAGTTATAGCGTCTACAAACTAGAGTACATTTTCTGGAATTTACACAGCTTTTAATTTATGACTGCCTATCTCAATTCTTGAAGTGCTAAAATGGCAGGGCAGTACAAACCCCCCCAAAATGACCCCATTTTGGAAAGTAGACACCCCAAGGAAATTGCTGAGGGGCATGTTGAGCCCATTAAATATTTTTTTTTTTGTCCCAAGTGATTGAATAATGACACACGAAAAAAAAAAAAAAAGTTTACAAAAAGTTGTCACTAAATGATATATTGCTCACACATGCCATAGTTATATGTGGAATTGCACCCCAAAATATATTCTGCTGCTTCTCCTGAGTACGAGGATACCACATATGTGGGACTTTTTGGGAGTCTAGCCGCGTACGGCACCCCGAAAACCAATCACTGCCTTCAGGATTTCTAAGGGTGCAAATTTTTGATTTTTGATTTTTGATTTCACTCCTCACTACCTATCACAGCTTCGAAGGCCATAAAATGTCAAAATAGCACAAAACCCCCCCAAATGTCCCCATTTTGGAAAGGAGAAGCCCCAAGCTATTTACTGAGAGGCATGTTGAGTCCATGGAATATTTTATATTTTGCCACAAGTTGAAGGAATATTACAAACATTTTTTTTTTGGACAAAGTTGTCACTAAATGATATATTGCTCACACATGCTATGGGCATATGTGAAATTACACCCCAAAATAAATTCTGCTGCTTCTCTTGAGTACGGGGATACCACATGTGGGGGACTTTTTAGGAGCCTAGCCACGTACGGGACCCCGAAAACCAAGCACCGCCTTCAGGATTTAAATATAAAACGCTACCAAAAAAAACTGTTAGTGATCGCAGGGATCAGGCCTGACTCTGCAAACGCTGCAGTTATGTGTTTAGTTTTTTGTAAGTGACAGTGATCGATCGATACTGCACTTGGGTGGGCTGGGCGGAGGGGCAAAACGCAGGTGCTAGCAGGTATCTGGATTGATCCCACTAACAATGCGTTTTTTTGGAACCCGAAACTGCTGGGGACGCTAGTATAGATCTGATCAGATCAGATATTGATCTGTTCAGATACTATACCACTACGGGAGGTGTATGCTTTGTGCGTGGGTGTTAGCGGTACTGGCACTAACCTAACACTGCCTGGGGCGATGCAGACCCTATCTGACCCTAAAACCTAATTGATATCACCCGCCGGGTGATCAGGGGGTTAAACCTTTATTGGGTAATAAATGGTGGGTGCCCTGATGCTATAAAAAGCAAACTAACTAACCAGAGTCACCCGTAACACTTATACGGTGATCACTGGTGAAAGGGTTAACTAGGGGCAATCAGGGGGTTAAAACCTTTATTAGGTAGTATATGGGGGTCCCTGACACTATATAGAAACCTGACGGGGAACCTAAATAACTAACTGGCTAACCAGCGTCACCAGTGACACTTATACGGTGATTGCTGGTGAAAGGGTTAACTCTAGAGGCAATCAGGGGGTTAAACCTTTATTGGGTAGTATATGGGGGTACCTAATGCTATAAAAACCTGGTGGTGAACCTAAAAATAACTAGCTACCTAGCGGCACCAGTGACACTAATGCAGCAATCAGAAAAATGATTGCTTAGTGACACTGGCAAAAGAGGGTGAAAGGGTTAACTCTAGGGGCAATCAGGGGGTTAAACCTTTATTGGGGGGGTAGGGGGCTACCCTGGACCTAACACTAACTGCCCTGACACTTTTTACTGTCACAACTGACACTAAATGCAGTGATCAGTAAATAAATGATCACTGCAATCAGTGACACTGTGACTGGGGGGGGGGGGGGTGATCGGGGGGTGATTTGTGTGCATATGTGTACCTACGTGTCAGTGTAGTGACTGGTGAACACTTACTATGTCCTCTCCTCGCAGTCCGGTCAAAAAGACTGCCCCGAGGAGAGTGACATCACTTCCTCCTGCCTGTGTTTCGAGAGGGGATGGCCAGAAACCAACGGCCATCCCCTCATCCCGGATCGCTCCTGAAGCGAAACTGACTGCCACAGCCAGCGGGAGGGGGTCCGATCGGATCCCCCACCCGCTGGAGGGCAGGCACGTACGGGTACGTGATTGTGCCTGTCCGTGCCATTGTGCCGACGTATATTTACATGCGGCGGTCCTTAAGTGGTTAAATAGTATACAGTATGTTCATTTATTTCATCTATCAAGAAACTGGAACTATGTTTGGTATTTACTCTAAATTGTAAATTTTTCAAATCTTGCGTCTAGAATTCAACCACTCAGAGCCCATTCTGGGTGGATGGGTGACTAGGTGTTACATCACACCACAGTCGCTAGAATTCAAACGCTTCTTCCTGCCCTTTTGCTACGTGGACCTCACTAAAGATCTCTCTGCACCCAGGTTGCTGCGTACTCCTTCTTGGACATACTTACCTCATTTCTGGATGGGGTAGGCTTTGTGGATACCCCACATGGCCTGTAGCAATGGCAGAAATCAGGAAGCCACAGCAAATGCTTAGGCAAACATTCGCTCTGTGTATTATGGCTTTGCAAACATAGACAGATTTCTTTCAAGTGTTGTCTTATATTTATTAATGTTAAACTCCCCCATTAGGCCCACGAGCATGTTTGGGAAACATAAACAAAAAAAAAAAAACATAATGGCCCCTTTCACACGGGATCCGTGATGATCCGCCTTGTGAACATCCGCTTACTCAGCAGGGATCGCTCCGTTTATCCCCGCTGAGCCGGTGGATGACAGGGCGGTCCCTGCACACTGTGCAGAGGCCACCCTGTCAGATCTCAACAAGTGAGGTGATTTGTTGGTGGTCTGTAAGCTTTATATATAGGATTTCACAATTGCTTTTAGCTGTTCATCAAACATCCATTTGTGTAATTTTCACTGTTTTAATAAGGACTTGTTTGTACCTTATTGTATGGACATTATGCATTTTATATGTTGTTTGATTCAATGATTTTTTTTTATATTTGATGATTCAGCGCTGCACTTTTATATATTGATTTTTGTGCACATGCATATGTTGAAGTGATCAGTGCTAGCAGCTTGTCTTTGAATACCTTTCACACACACACACACACACTCTGGGGGTTATTTACAAAAGGCAAATCCAAGTTCACTTGCACTACAAGTGAACTTGGAAGTTCAGTCACTGTAGAACTAAGGGGGACATGCAAGGAAAATAAACACCATTTTAGCTTGCACATGATTGGATGATAAAATCAGCAGAGCTTCCCCTCATTTCTGATCTTCCCCTCAGATCTACAGCGACTGCACTTACAAATGCACTTGTAGTGCAAAGTGGATTTGCCTTTTGTAATTAACCCCCACTGTGTTTCTAGTACATATATAGTTAATTTTGGTTTTTGGGTAACTTGCAAAACTCTATCACATATATATAACATGGAGGGGCGTTTAGAGGCAGCTAAAAAAAATGTCAGACGCCCCCTAACAGAAGCTGTAAAAACATCCTGTGTACATGAGCCCTAAACATGAGCCGCCTTCAAGACTTCTCCAGAGCCTCCCCCATCCTCTGGAACTCCCTGTCCCAGTCTGTCCGCTCAGCCCCTACCCTGTCCACCTTTAGGAGTTCCCTGAAAACTCATTTATTCAGCGAAGCCTATCCCACACCCACCTAACAGCTGTCCCCGAGCCACCCCCATCAAATCATTCTCTGCAGCTATTACCTTTTGTACCACCACCCCCTCCCTTTAGAATGTAAGCTCTACGAGCAGGGCCCTCCTGTACCTTTTGTATTGTACTGTAATTGTGTTGTCGCCCCTATACATTGTAAAGCGCTGCGTAAACTGTTGGCGCTATATAAATCATGAATAGTACTAATAATAATAAACAGTATAGATGGAGGAATTCCCACTGCTGGCATTTATATTTAGACAGCAATAGAACCCACAGTGCCTGAATACCCTAAAAATGCCTGCATTTGATAGCATGCAGTCACTGTTTAACTGATTATTTTCCATCAGGCTTGAATTTTAGCATATTCAGCAGAAATTGGCCAACATTCAAGCTGTGTATGGCCAGTTTAAAACGGGCACATCCATCTTCACAGACTGAAACACTAGAAAGAATTGACTGGAAAAAAGTTCTTGTCTTGGATGAGTAAATAAATCTCTTAATAGGATTATATTGCAATAACTTGTTCATGAACCTTGACATTCTACTGTATATACATGAAAAATAATTAGTTCAATAGTGACGTTTGAGTTCTCCAAAAGTAGAAACCAGTGGGTGAAATGAGTTACATAGATTTAATTCCTCACTGTGTTTACAGTTACAGGGTCTGATATGCAATGAAAATGTGGAGATTAGGGTTACTCCATAATGGGGACTTGGGGTTGGGTTGGTTGCAAGCTTTTTCTGGCTGCAAGTTTGCCTTCATAGAAGGAATTACAAAAAAAAGTCTACATTACACACAGGAGTACAATTTCACCACTTCTACGTTAACAGCAGGATGGCTGAGCAGAAATACTATATTGAACGTTTTTTGGAAACCATATGATCTTGTGCTATAATGTGATTATGTTATTGTGACTAGTTATAAGATCAAACTAGTTACAGTGGATTTCATGTTCCTATTAGAAGGAACCTGTCAGAATTGGGGGATTTTGCTCTAGCGATCTAATATGCTTTTCCTGCTTTGTTTGTAAATCAGAGGTCATGTCTGTTCTTGTTACTCCACATTTGCATCTTGGAAGTGGTGATAGGATTAAAAGCTTTGCCTTGTCAGAAATATGTTGACTAAGCCACTTGTAATGAACTGTAGAGGTACCTAAATTAACTACTGTCTACTCATATTGAACACACTGAGATGCTCCCTATCCTTGGTTGTCCTTGGTTTTTACTGTAATACTCATGCAGGACCCATCCAATAACCTATACAACAGTAAAACATTGGGAAGATTTACCAAAACTGTTGCTCTCAGAATCTGGTATAGCCGAGCATGGTAGCCAATCCAGCTTCTAACTTCAGCCTGTTAAATTAAGCTTTGGTAATAAAACCTGGAAGCTGATTGGTTTCTATGCAGAGCTGCACCAGATTTTACAGGCTCCAGTTTTAGTAAATAACCCCCTTTCTACAGCTAGGAAAAAGGGTGGTAATTTCAATTGTCAATAAAGCTTAAGTATCATCCACCCAACCACCCCATTATAAGTGATTTTACAAATACAAGTGATGGATTCCATCAGTAGACAGAAAAGCCCCCTGACTCCATGACATACAGTGTGCAGAGAATACCTAAAGTCTTCTTCTATCAAGGTGACAATGGAAGGGATCTTTTATAGCCTTCTGTATTCTATAGGCAGGAGTGGTTGAGATGTGACTTTAACCACTTCCCACCCGGCCAATGCATATATACGGCCGGGTGGGAGCCGTCTACTCCTGATAGGACATTTCTGAACGTCATTCAGAAGTAGCGGGATCGCGCGCGCGCGCGCCCGCGCAGCGGCGCGATCCCGATGTGCTCGTGTCACCCGGACACGGCACATCTGAGATCGGCAGGAGGGCTCTGTGATTGGCCCTCCTGATCACATGACGGCCGTGTCCAATCACGGCCGTCATGTGATGTAAACAAACAGCCGGTTGCTAGGCAATCGGCTCTCCTCTCCTCACACGGAAGTCACCGCTGAGGAGAGGAGAGCAGAACGCTGCAGCCGGCTGATGATCAGTGAGTATGGGCTGCTTTTTACAGCTTTTTACTCACTGATCATCAGTCTAGTGTCAACACACAACACACCACACAGTACAAACACAGTCCCCACATATGTCCCCAAACCACACATGTCCCCAAAACATACATGTCCCCAAATAATAAAAACACATGTCCCTAATAATAAAAACATGTCCCCCACATATGTCCCACTAAAATCACATGTCCCAATGATTATCTGCACACATATGTACGTGATCACCTGCACACATATGTACATGATCATTTGCGTACATATGTCCGTGATCACACAAACCAATTATTATACAGTTAACGGAATTTTTTTTACCAAAAACATGTAGCAGAATACATTTTGGCTTAAATTTATGACAAAATTTGATTTTATTGGATTTCTTTTCAAATAGAAAAAAGAAAATATTGTTTTTTTTCCAAATTTCCGCTTTTTTTGCGCTTATATCGCAAAAAATAAAAAACGGAGTCGTGAATAAATGACACCAAAATAAAGCTCTATTTGTGCGAACAAAATGATAACAATTTCATTTGGGTACAGTGTAGCATGACCGCGCAATTGTCACTGAAAGCGCGAGAGCGATGAAAGCTGAAAATTGGGCTGGGAAGGAAGGGGGTGAAAGTGCCCTGTATTGTAGTGGTTAAGAATGTGGAGGGTGAATGGTATATAAAGTGTGATAGATAACATTCAAGGATCACCTGACCTTTTTCAATTCTCAAATTTAATTTTCTTTTACATGGTACAAACAGCTAATTTGAAACACGTACTGTATATTCAACATCATTAGAAACAACAGGTATTATTAGTTTTATTAGTTCAGTATTAGCACTTTTGAATGATTGTGTGTGTGTGTGTACATATATAGATGTGTAGCGGAAGACATTTTGGACAAAATGCCATTCATGTGTAAATTTAGTTTCTGCCTCAGAACAGTAGGGGTTCTGAGGGTTAATTATGTAGGTTAACTTTGACATCAGTTTGGCTGGGCTGTGTTAGAACTTCTGCTTGGTCATGTGTACAGTGAGGTGCACATGACAGGCCAGAACCAGGCCTGGTTGGACGCTTTGGGTATCAGCCTTCTCAGAACCAATCAGTGGGTGTGCCGGGTCCCGTTGAGGAGTCTGGGAAGGGGTACTTAAGATGTTGAGGTCACGTGTTCAAGAAAGGAGTTTGTGAGGCCCGTGTGGTCTGGTCTTCTTTCCAGGACCGGGGTAGCCCCGCGAGGGGTCCCGCTCATGGGATGTTCGACATCCCGCAACATGCTTCTATGGGTTACCCCCAATAGGCCCGCCTAGTCTGGGGTAGGGATCAGTCTGTTCCCGAGTCTCCGAACCGGCTGGTCCGAGGCGCAGTAACTGAGGGAGGATTCAAGGTGTCCGGGTGTGCTCTCGGCTTGGAGGGGCACCACAGCTCGTGAAAGTGACCGGGGGAGGACTCTTCGGAGGAGGGCCAACAAATGGCATTCGGAGAAGTGCCTGGTTACTGAGTTGGGAAGGACATTGACAAATCCAAGTTTTTCCAGTAGTATTAAGGAGAAAGAGAGCGTTCCAGGTACTGAGGGAAAAGGTTCCTGTTCACTTTCAGTTACAACTTGTCCATGTTTAGAGAATTTTACAAGTTCTGAATCAACGTGCTGATTGCCACGATCCCTGGCTAGAGATCTGTTCAGCTTTGAAGTGCCCAGCTGCGAGCGGCTACCCTCTGGGTGATACTAGAGACTTTGTTATGTCTGCAGTTCAAGGTGCCTGAGTTCTTCACCCTTGCCCTCTGTTCCTATACGAGACTGTGTTTTGGTATGTTACCCCTGCAAAATAAAACCTTTCAAAACTTTAATTGGTGTCAGCGTCCAAATTGTTGGGTATCAACCCTGGGAACCCCTAGACGTGGAAGAACAAGCCAAGCGGAGGTAACCGGTAAGCCCAATATGTCAAGGCCGCCCTACAAAGGGTTATGGCTGCTACATATATATATATATATATATATATATATATATATAGAAAGGCCAGTATGGTGGCCTGGAATTATGGGAAGAGCCCGGTGGGGTATATAACCAGCCCGTTCGCCTATCTTCCTCGTCGGTTCCGGTGCGCGATATCTGATACGTCAGAGATCAAGGGCCGACTATCCTCGAGACCAAACGTAGTGAGTCATGTTCGTGAGTTCCCGTGTTGTCCCGATCGTGTCCGTGTTGTCAGTCGTCTTGTCTTTCGTCAGCGTTCGTGTGTTTTCCCGTCCGAGTGTCGCAATACTCAAAGAAATTGCCGTTGTCGTACAACGCGTCTGGGCCGGCTGTCGCAGGTAGGGCTTCGGCACCCATTTTTCATTTCATGTGTTACAATGTCACTTAAACGCGATATCCTGAACTCACGAACCTCTCACTTTTCATTTCACGAACGTTTTAAAACCGTGGCACTCGTACTCGTTACCTCATGTCACTACCCCTTTCTTTCGAAGGAAGTCGTTATCACCTTTTCGGGACATGTCGATCGTGCCACATCAGGCACTTCGTTTCGTAGGCACGTCATTTCTAAGCCGAACGACTCCCCAATCATTTCTCAATATTCGAATCGATCGAATCATTTCGAAATCACAGCCGACTGCTCGTTACGTTAAATCAAGCAGTCCGGACCATTTCAAATTTCATGTTGTTTTCAAACCGTAAACCGGTCGGACCATTCCAAATTCGAATCATTTCATGTAATTAAGCCATTTCAATCATTTCATGCCGTTCGAATTATGTCTATCATTTCATGTCATTTCAAATCATTTCAGTCTCTTTTATGTCAGATCGAATCATTTCTACCATTTCTAATCATTTCATCATTTCTGTCACTTACCGCGCTCCGGTGCGAATCCTGTCGCATCCCCGATGCACCGATTCGCTTCGAAGTGCCCCAGGGTTCGGCCTCATTTCTGTACATGCTCCAGAGACTGAGTCACTCACAGGTTCAGGCACAGTCCCTGGTTCTAGTCTCTGTCATGGCATACCATTTCTATCACTTATTACGCTCCGTTTCGAATCCTGTCGCATTCATTGATGCACCGATTCGTTCCGGTGTGCCCAGCTGTTACGCCTCATTTCAGTACATGCTCCAGAGACGGATTCTTTGTTGTAACCATCAGTCCAGTCGTTGAGTCTTGTCTCTGTCATGGCATATCATTTCTGTCACTTATCACGCTCCGATTCGAATCCTGTTGCATTTATTTATGCACCGATTTGTTCCGGTGTGCCCAGCTGTCACGCCTCATTTCAGTACATGCTCCAAAGACAGGATTCATCTGTTTCATTCATGGGCTCGTCCTCTGATTCTTGTCTTTGTCATGGGTTTTCATTTCATCTCACCTATCACGCTCCGGTACGAATAGTCACATCTGTGTACCAAATTCGTCTCGGCGTGCCCTAGGACTGGCCTCATTTCAGTACATGCTCCAGAATCAGTTTCGTGCTCGGTCGCAAGATTGTGGCATGGTGATCCGGACCTCTGTCATGGCAGATTCACTCATTTCACGGTCACATACCGCTTCCCGGTTTGAGTCCAGTTGATTCTTCAATGTTTGGATTCCTATCGGGGGGCCTTGCTCATCAGCCTCATTTCACTAATGAATTGCTTCAAAATTTTATACTTGCTCCAGAGTTCAGTTTGGTGT
This sequence comes from Lithobates pipiens, assembly GCF_037356315.1. Lineage (NCBI taxonomy): Eukaryota > Metazoa > Chordata > Amphibia > Anura > Ranidae > Lithobates > Lithobates pipiens. The sequence goes on along the minus strand of NW_027507758.1, from coordinate 240,739,195 downwards.
CAGTTGCATCTGCGACGCGACCAAATCACATCTCTGTCATGATATGCATGTTATTCAAAAGAGCAACATTTCATTTGTTTGTTTCATTTCATTTATGTCATTTCATCTCATTTCTAAATCTCACCTCCACGAAGTCACTATTTAGCTAGCCATCTCTGTTCAGGTATAGAAATCTCAAACAAACTTCACCTTCATCTCCTCAGGTCAGTCGAGTTTTCAGTAGGTCCACCCTGCACCTGGTCGGACGGTGCCTCCTTAGGTAAGAGAAAAAAAAAAAAAAGAAAATCATCTGGGAGGAAACGCTTACGAGCGGAAGCATCCTTCTCGTTAAAACATGTATTTTCTTCAGGAGTCTCCAACGAGTCTTGTAATCCATGCCACCCTCATAGGTTCCGTTTAGGAGAAAACCCGAACCCGAGGACTAATAGGCTCGCCAGGCCTGGATTTCGCCACCATGTCCCGGGCTGGCAGCGAGGACCTCACGGCCCCATTATCTCCGTCTCTTGTCTCAGAGAGTGGCAGCCAACGGTCCCTCAGAGCATGGACCATTCCTAGGCTGACAGCTGAGCTAAGGCGCAGAGGTGTACCCTTTCCGGCAACAGCCAGAAAGGCCGAGCTTTTCGGGCTCCTCTTTCCTCCCCCAGCCGCGGTTGAGGCTAGTACCCAGCAGGCCTCCCTGGGCTCTATCGCTTCTTCAATCTCGCAGCTTCATACCTTGGTATCGTCCCTGACGACCTCAATGTCAGAGGTCCAGAATCGGGTGGCCCTCCTCGAGACCCGCCCATCTGTTTCTCCTCTAGTACCAGCATCCCAGGCAGTGAATAACCCTCTCGCAGGTATCACCGGGTGTACATCAATTGTGTACCCTTCTCATCTGGTATCAGCTAACATCAGGAAGGACATCCTAGAGGGCAAGGACGTCAATCTGGCTTCTCTTCTCATCTCCATTCACGAGCTGGCGGAGAACAAGGCTTATACATGGGGGGACGTGTCAGTGGTCCTCAAAACCAAAGACCCCAGGCTGGACAGGAAGCTTTCTGTCACAGAGTTTACCTTGGCCATCGGCATGATGAGGGACATCATCTGCTCAGCCTCCCCCGGCAGGAGGGAGGAGCTGGATCGCTACCTCCATGTGGTAGTAGACCTGGGTTATAAATACGGCGGTTTTTCATTTTACGACTACCACCGCTCCTTCTCAGCTAAGGCGGCTGCCAGGCTCTTCCAATTCCAGACGCCTACTGACTGGAGCGTCATGGATACCGAGCTATTCTGCCGCCACTTCGCGGGGCTACGGTCTCCTCTCTGCGCGATTTACCAGTCGGCTACTCATACCGCGACTTGGTGCGCTAGCTCAGTGGCAGCCCCGCCCTTAGACGGTCCGTCTACCTCAGGTACTGCTCAGGGCCCACAGGCGCCGGCACGCCTGCCGCAGACGGATAAATTTGGACGCCCGGTCAAGACCATGGGAGGTGCAGCAATCTGCAACAATTATAATAGCGGGTCATGCAATTTTAGTCAGTGCAGGCTGCTCCACGTATGCACGCAGTGTCATAGGGCTCATCCCAGGCTTATGTGTGAGGTCAAACAGATTAAGAAATCTTGACTAAGCCGGGTCAACGTCTCGTGGCTCAGTGTCTACCTTACCAGTCATCCTACCCCCTCACTATCCGTCTACCTTGTTCAGGGCTTCACTCAAGGCTTTCACACTGGACTTATCTCTCTCCCTCACCTCACGCACGAATGCCAGAACCTGCGGTCAGCAGCTATGGATGAACAAGCCATTGACCAACTACTACAGTCAGAGTTAGACCGGGACTTCATCATAGGCCCTTTCACACAGCCCCCATTCAACACCTGGCGAGTCAGCCCTATTGGGCTTGTCAAGGGCAAGTTCTCTAATAAACTCAGATTGGTGTACGATTTGTCAGCGCCTCATTCCTCTTCTGTCCCCAGTCTTAATTCCCTTATCCCCTCCGAGGAGTTCTCCCTTAAGTATGCATCCGTAGACACGGCCATCCAGGCCATTCTCAAAACAGGCACAGGAACCTGGCTCTCCAAGGCCGACATCTCGGACGCCTTCAAGCTCCTTCCCATCCATCCATCTCTCTGGTGCTGGCATGGCATCAAATGGAGGGAGCTGTACTATTTTGCCACCAAACTAACATTCGGGTCTAAGAGCAGCCCCTGGCTCTTCGACTCTTTCGCACAGACCCTCACATGGATCTTGCTGCACGTAGCCCAGTGTCAGGGAGTCATACACTATCTGGATGACTTCCTGCTGATCGAGCCACCCGGCTCTCCTCCAGGAGATCTGGATAAGTTAAGGGTGGTCTTCAGTAACCTCAACGTCCCCATTGCCGAGCACAAGGTGGATGGTCCAACGCAGACCATCACCTTTCTCGGGGTCAGCCTAGACACCAACACTATGCAGGCCAGCCTCCCCCCGGATAAACTGACCCGCATCAGGACGGTCCTGAGGGACTTCACCCGCGCCAGAACTTGCACCAAGAGACAGCTACAGTCCCTACTCGGCATGTTAAATTTCGCCATGCGCATCATCCCTCAGGGTCGCGCATTTGTGTCACGCCTATTGGTCTTACTGTCCCTCTCACAGGACCCGGAGCAAGTCCTCAGCCTGGATCCTGCGGCGATAGCAGACCTTGCTATGTGGGAGGAATTCCTATCGTCTTGGAATGGCGTGTCCCTGTTCATTCCCTCCGTGTCCTCCCTTTCACCCCAGGTGGTGACCGACGCAGCGGCCTCCACGGGCTTTGCGGCAATTTTTGGCCACTTCTGGCTCGCAGCTCCCTGGCCTCCCCAGATACTGGCAATTCCTGGCTTCACCGAGACGTCCTCCCTGTTCGAGTTATACCCCATCGTAGCTGCAGCACACACATGGGGCCGCAGTTGGTCGGGTCAAACGGTGACCTTTTCAACAGATAATCTGGCCACTGCGGAGATCATTAATAAAGGCAGGTCCAAGTCTCTAGAGATTATGTCCTTCCTACGTCGACTGGTCCAGCTCTCGTTATTATTTCAGTTCAACGTCCATTGTTCCTTTATCCCCGGTAAATTCAATCAGGCAGCGGACGCCCTCTCCCGCTTTAACTTTGTTTCATTTTTCGATCAGGTGCCCGGAGCCGGACCAACATCAGCAGCTATCCCGGACTGGTCTCAATTGACCCTGGATTAGTTCCACACCTCCTAGCAGCAACCCAACTCATCGATCACTCCCTCTCACGCAATACCCGCAAGGCCTATCAATCGGCCTGGAGGGCCTTTAACCGCTTCATGACGTATCACAGCACAGAGACCTCCCGGGTCAAGCAAGTCCTGGCCTTCATTTCCTACTGCCACTCGGAGTTGGCGTTATCCTTTAATACGATCCGGCTAAAACCTGGCCGGGGTACAACATTTCACGTCCCTCCAGGACCCTACCGAACCCTCCTTGTTCACTTACCACGCCGTTCGGGCTGTTATGCGCGGCGTTCAGAAGCGCCAGCCAATGGCCTGCACCAAACGGCTGCCTATCACAGGAGACGTTTTTAGGAACATGTCAGATATTCTGGCCACTTCACCTTTCGGTCTCCGCATTAGTATCGTCTTACAAGCAGCCATACACCTGGCCTTCTACGGCTTCTTATGGCCAGGCGAGTTTACCTGTAATAGCCCCACAGCACGCATGCTGTGCAAGCACCACCTGGTCAGGTACGAAGACCATTTCGTCTTACACTTAGCAGTCTCCAAGACGCAGCAGCTTGGCTCAGGTACGGACATACACTTCTATAAGACCAACAACCGCTGGTGCCCGGTCGCCATTCTCACCCGCTTGTTGACCCTTCTGGCGGATCAACCAGGAACTGGCCCGCTTCTGCCATTTCACACTAAACCTCTGAACGCTGCCCGGTTTATGGAACATGTCAGGATACTCCTGGGCATCCTTCACCTCAATCCTGCTCACTACTCCGGACATTCATTTCGTATCGGAGCAGCTTCGACAGCCTCCCGCCAAGGGGTCCCGGACCATGTTATCAAGAAGTTGGGTAGATGGAAGTCCACCTGTTTCGCCCGTTACATACCCAATCCGCAAGTAGAGATGGCCCAGGCCTTTGTCAAGCTCACCCAGTAACAAACTTGAAACAATAAAATGCAACCCCTACCTGAATGTTTTTGCCCCCTTATTTTGGTATACCGTACGTTAGACCAGGGCACACTTTCAGGTCCATTTCAAGTAAGCAAGTTTATGTTAACCTTGTTTGTCATCCTTATCCGTATCGGTCAGAGGGCTCTGGACCATAAATAGAAAGGCCAGTATGGTGGCCTGGAATTATGGGAGGAGCCCGGTGGGGTATATAACCAGCCCGTTCGCCTATCTTCCTCGTCGGTTCCGGTGCGCGATACCCACCCACCCATCCCCTTTTTCAGGGCATTTCTCAAGCATTATACTCCTCATGAGAGTACTCATTTCACTCCATTTCATATTCATTTCATTTATCACCCACTTCTCTATCTAGGGTATGCCCCCTTATTTTGGTATACCGTACGTTAGACCAGGGCACACTTTCAGGTCCATTTCAAGTAAGCAAGTTTATGTTAACCTTGTTTGTCATCCTTATCCGTATCGGTCAGAGGGCTCTGGACCATAAATATATATATATATATATATATATATATATATATATATATATATATATATATATATCTCACAAAAGTGAGAACACCCCTACCAGTATTTATACTTGTATTAAATTACCTTACTTACTACACTCAGATTGGTGCTTGTACGCTTCCTCCTCAGAGTAGAATGGGTAGACTGGTACGAGATGATAGAAAGGCAACAGTAACGCACAGGATCTTTTTAAAATTTTCATTGCAACCACCCCGGATATGTGTGAACTGGCTCCATTGAAAGCTGATCACACTGAACCCAGTAGGAAGCCTCTTCCAAAGATGATGCACAAAAAAAGCCCACAAACAGTTTTCTGAAGACAAGCAGACTAAGGACATGGATTACTGGAACCATGTCATGTGGTCTGATGAGACCAAGATAAACCTTTGGCTCAGATGGTGTCAAGCATGTGTCGTGGAAGATGGCCACTGCCTTGCTAAAGAAGCTGGGGGTAAAGGTGATGGACTGGCCAAGCATGTCCAGAGACCTAAACCTTATTGCACATCTGTGGGGCATCCTCAAACGGAAGGTGGAAGAGCACAAGGTCTCTAACATCCACCAGTCCTGTGATGCTGTCATGGAGGAGTGGAAGAGGACTCCAGTGGCAACCTGTGAAGCTCTACTGAACTCCATGCCCAAGAGGGATAAGGCAGTGCTGGAAAATAATGGTGGCCACACAAAATATTGACACTTTGGGCCCACTTTGGACATTTTCACTTAGGGCTGTACTTACTTTTGTTGCCAGCACTTTAGACATTAATGGCTGTGTGTTGAGTTATTTTGAGGGGACAGCAAATTTACACTGTTATACAAACTGTACACTCATTACTTTACATTGTAGCAAAGTGTCATTAATTCAGTGTTGTCAGATGAAAAGATCTAATAAACTAGTTACAAAAATGTGAGGGGTGTACTCACTTTTGTGAGATACTGTGTGTATTGTATATTGTATATATCATTTTAAGAACTTGAGAAAACACAAAAACGACATATGATTTAGTGCAACCTGCCCCTGCTCAAGTAGTATGAATAAATAAAGTTCTTATTATGTTTTACTTTTGTGCTATATACAAAGTATACAGTATGTGTTTTTTTTTCTACATATCATTATAGTTAAGGATCAGCTACCCTTTTTTCCCCTGCCAGTTTATTGTTTCTCTGCTAGGTTGACATTTGTACAACTTATAAACGTTGACTTACATTTGATGGGATTTATTAATTTCAATTTGCCTCCTTTGACTTAACAAATCCACTTATTTTTAATGGAATATATCCACTGGAAATTAAAAAGGATTTGGCAGATCACTGTATTCATTGGACATGCAGCATAAATTCATTAGTCACTTCTGTACACTCAGCTGCAATTACACAACAAAATGAAGCCTTTGTGCAGTAAGTATGGGGAGTGTTGTGTGGATAACAAAGGCAAATGAGGGCACTTCAAGAAAAGGTAATGTTGTTCCTGGATCAACTATGGATGACTCTTTACCTCCATATTACCTAACATATGGTACAAGATTCCAGGTTGTTAGCGGGGCTTTTAGCTGTATGGCGAACGTTAGATAAGGTTTTGCTGTAACGGTACCCATCATTTTCAGGTAAGAAACTCGTATTTCCGGGTGGCACCCAAGCCAGCCAATCAATGTCAAGGAAAAGTAGCAGTTGGACAGGTAAGAATTTAGGTAAGAATTTAAAAGCCCATTTTCTACAATACCTTTCCTTTTCTAAATTAAAAAGTTATTTTTGTTCTTTTTTTTTTTAAATATGAATGTTTTATTTAGAGAATGCCTGGTGATTCTGCCATTAAGGCTCTTGTCCAGGCACTTCCTTTTTGAATGGTAATAACTCTCTCCCAATTGTGCGCCTGCATTGTCATCCTAAGCAAAATATTCCCTACACACACACATTCAAGAAACTGGCTACAGGCATACCCCACTTTTAAGTACACAATGGGGTTTATTTACTAAAGTTGGAAAGTGCAAAATCAGGCTCACTTCTGCATAGAAACCAATGAGCTTTATTACCAAAGCTTAATTGAACAAGCTGAGGTTAGAAGCTCATTGGTTTCTATGCAAAAGTGAGCCTGATTTTACCCTTTCTGGCTTTCGTAAATAAACCCCATTGTGTACTTAAAAGTGAGGTATGCCTGTATTCATTAGTGCTGGGTGCTGCCATGACCATAAGCTGGAAACCAGTGGTGGCCCATCCATTAAGGGCGCATGGGCGCAGCCCCCCTCTATCCATGCGTCCGGCCCCCTAATCTACGTGCAGGACACCCCATGCATGGATTCCAATGTTTTGTTTTTTTCTCCAAAGCACGTGATTAGAGCCTGAGGCTCTAATAGGCTTCAAAAAAAGGGTGTGCTCGGGAAGCAGAGCACTGTCCCCTGAGCCCACTATTGTCACACTGATTCTCCTCCCGGCCAATCAGGAACCGATTGGTCGAAAGGAGAAGCAATCCTATTGGCCTAGGAGGAGGAGGGAAGAGACACATGGTTGGAGGAGAGGCAGGGGAACCCCAACCAACTTATCAGCTGCCACTGTCTCCAGGGATGGGTCACCCGCAGCTCCTCAGCCACATCCAACACTCCCCAGCTCGGACAGAGGAGGGAGGAGGAGGGAAGATCGGAGTGTCATCTCGGGCAGGACATCCGCCCCTTAAGATAAGGAGGCCTTCCCATCCGTCCGTTGGTTTGACACCCCCAAAGTTATTGATGGAAACTGTGGATGATATCAAAGTGAAGAAAATGTCATCAGCACACCAAGGATTCCTCGAAAGAAGTTTATTTTCATGGTCACATGATAAACATACAGAAAAAAGTTTCAGAGCCACACAGGGCCCCTTTCTCAGGCAAGTGCATTGTCATCCTGTCACATGTAGTCCCAGTGGAGACTACAGGCTAGCGTGCCCACACACATTATTTAGGTCACTGTTGTCACTATCAATCAGCTGGTTGTGAGCAAAGATATGCAGACCACAATGGAACAAGTGCATGTAGACAGGAAGTGTCAGAAAGAAGCTGGAGGTGATTCGTTTTTCTGAGATTAAAAATTAGGATGAACAAGAGGTGAAAACAACGTTGTATGGAAAAAATATGACAATTCTTATGGTACACAGTGCTTCAGAAAACTAGATGTCATGTAGAATTCATAAAGGGTTTTCACTTTTTACTGAAATTTGAAGATGGATTGACAGCGTGTCCTCTGTGGAGTAAACCAGGGCTGGTTATTTGCATCAAAGTGATAAAACAACTTTAGATATTTATGATATTGTATGGAGATATGTTTCCTCTGAAATAGAAGGAATAACGTCATCCAAGCAGATCTCTGTTTAATAACTGGGAATGCCCTAAAGCTGGATTCACACCTAGGCATTTTTAGTGCTTTTTTCATTTTGCAGATTTGCACTACAGATCGTGTTCCATAGGAAACCATGGTAAATGGACTGTAGTGCAAATCTGCAAAATGCAGAAAAAGCACTAAAACTGCATAGGTGTGAATCCAGCCTAATTTAGAATAAACTGCATTCAGTTATATTACATAGCACTGCATCTAACCGCTGGAAGATAGATAGCACATGGAGGCAAAGACGCCGCCAAATCACATTTCTAACTGAAGAAACAAAAGGGTTTCCACATGCATTCAGACACAAAAGTCTGTTGCTATCTAAAACAAATTGATTTTGTGATAGCCTTAAAATGGCACACCCAATTTTTTTTTTCCTATTCTGACCCGTAAAGTAATAATTAAATATGACTCAGCCTGAGAAGGAACTCTATTCTGAGCAATATTGTTAGTAACTATCTCCTGGCAAAACATGCCAGCTAGAATGCCTATACAGAAGGTTTTCTGAAGTTTGTCTACAATGTACAATCAGGAACATTAACTCATGTTTAATGTGCAGCTAAATGATATGGTAAAACCTGAAAATAAACCATTGCCAGGATCTGTAAGCAATTCTTTTAGCCGAGGTTTAGATTTAACATTACACTCCACTAAATGACGTGCTATATAAGAATTATGCTGCCGCAAAACCACAAATCGAAATATATGTTTTTGAATTGTATGTATGTGCAAACTATTTTACCTGCCAAAAGATTTGTAATTCTATTAGAACCATTCTAGAAATACAGGCACCCTTGTCAGATGGCATAGCAAGGCATGTGACTTCACTTTTTTTCTTTTACAGCACTACAGCTTGGCCACTGACAGGCCTTCAATCTGCTAACTGCACAATGAAGAAGCATTAGCGCACTGATGAAGTGAAGTTCTCACTCTGCTCTCTCCTGCTATCGGCAAGCTAACAATTTTGGATTAAATGCACTCAGCAATGCAGTAAAGACTTACTGGCACTCTGTGCTGCCCTACCTTTTGCTGCTTGATTGCTTCTGTTTAGATGATTATGGGAAGCCAATACAAATACATACTTAGTAATTATATTAACTGTATTAAAAAGATTTATTATTCAATTTTATATATTCGTTTTTATATATTTGTAGCGCTAACCCCTGCAGGAGCCATTGGCAATAACTGTTTTTTCCCCCAAAAATAAAGAGGCAACAATAAAGAATCATGTCCAATCAACTGAAATGACCACAGGTGGACTCCAATCAAGCTGTATAGACATCTCAAGGATGATCAGTGGAAACAGGATGCACCTGAGCTCAATTTTGAGGGTCATGGCAAAGGCTGTGAATAATACTTATGTACATGTGATTTTTTTCATTTGTTATTTTTAACCACTTCCGGTTCGCCGCATGCCGATATACGTCCTAACTTTATAGAGGGATATCTTTGTTATGGCAGCAGCTAGCTTCCATAACCCTGGTATGCTCTTCTTTAGCAGGCGGTCCGGTTTCCGATAATAGTGGTCTCCGTGGTGGATTTGCCATGAGATCACTTTTATTGGCAGCGGGAGAGGGCCTCCCCTCCCATCCCTCTCCGATGCTTTCCGCCTCTTACTGGATCAGCCGGTAGCGGAGGAGGTGATGAGATGCTTCTCCTACCTGGGTATGGAGACGAGTGAGGGGAAGAAGGCCCCCACCCATCTCCATACTATTGCAGGGCAGAAACTACGTGAAAACATCAAAAAATTTCTGCAGCATTGGAGGTCCCAATGAGAACAATGGCCTTCATCATAAATGGAAAAAGTTTGGAACCACCAGGACCAGTGGCGGCGCAAATAAACTGAAAAATTTTGAAAACACTGAAAAAAAACATCAATTGCAGCCTCACTGTACCATCAATTGCAGCCACTGTGCCATCAATTGCAGCCAATGTGCCATCAATTGCAGCCACTGTGCCCATCATATGCAGCCACTGTGCCCATCATATGCAGCCTCTGTGCTCATCATATGAAGCCTCTGTGCCCATAAAATGCATCCACTGTGTCCATAAAATGCAGCCTCTGTACCCATCAGATGCAGCCTCTGTGCCCATTATATGCAGCCTCTGTGTCCATCATATGCAGCTTGTGTGCCCACCATATGCAGCTTCTGACAGCATCCAACGCTAGGAGAGTGCTACATATTCACATATGTTTTGAATGAATGCATAAACAGAATTAAAGTGTTTGTTACCCCAACATTTAATATCCCTGAAATGTGCTTGCTTTACCATGTACTTGTATGAGAAAGTATTCTGTTCTCTTTGTATTGCTTCCTTTGTTTGAAATTCCTTGTGTTCCTGCTAGTCCCTCTGCTTTTCTATAAAAAACTGACCACACTAAGTAGGAGAACACAGCGTGGTCAGTTCTCTAGCTATGCTGGGAACTCAGCCTGAGCTACTCCAATAATCAGACTTGTTCTGACACGCCTCCCCTGCACAGCCTTTCACAGCCTTTCACTGGGAAGCTCAGTGTACTGCTGCTTATCCTCCCCTCAGCTCTTATGCAGCTGAGAATAGAGGGAATGAGATCACTTATAAAAAAAAAGGGGGGGGAAAGGTATTTAGAATGTTTTTTAAATCTTTACACAAATTTTTTGTCTTTCATTTCTAATTTAAAATGAATGGGTTGTTTTACTTGTTTTACAAGGTGATCGTTTACAATAACTTTAATGGCAACTTTTTTAATCTGCCCGGAGTTCTTCTTTAAAATTGCCATGAGAGCAATACTCAAGTTGCCATTTCTGCTGAAAATGCTAGGTGTCTGGCTGGTGTCTGGCCCATTAGTCCCCTAAAGGATTTTAACCCTTGGAACAGCATGAAAGATGGGCAACTAGCAGTTTCAGAGGGAAATGTAATAGTAAGAGGTCTTCACGTAGTTGAATATACAGTAGGTCCATGTATATAAAAGCTACATACTTATGAAGTTGACAAAAGACTGATGTCCAAAACACCTGGGCAACTGTTGGGCATTTTACAGCACACAAGAAAGAAAAATAATTAAATAATTTCCTGACCCCCACAACGGCAGTAGGAACTGTTCTCTGGATGAAGAACTGCTAAATTAAATTTTATTAAAGTAGAGGCTGGATTCACACTACCTTCGCATGCTGCTCCCAGCAGGGGTCTGGTGCGTCCCCGTTCACTGTTCCAGGTCCGATTTCACCCCCTAATTTTTTGCTGGATTCGGACCTGAAACGGACCAAAAGATCAAAAGATGCACAGGGATCCTGTGCAAATTCACACTGGAGCCGCAGCGGAGAGCCAGTCAAAATCTCCTGTTACTGCGAATCGAATGCAGAGAAAACGCATCCAATTCGCAATATTGTGAACCCAGCCTGAATCTAGTTATATTTTGCCTTCATTGCCCTCTAATCCACATGCTAATGAAAGTTTTAAATGAAATATTTCTGTTTTCATTACAAACCTTATTCTAGACCCTGTGATGTTATCTGTGCTTCTCTATGCCATACAGATCATGGCTGGTGGGAGGGAATAGCAGGTTGCTGTACATAGCTTCCTGAAAACATCACAACACCCTGCCTCTCAAGAGCCCTCGGCCTTGATGCAAGCAAGGGGACTGGCCCTTGGGAAGAGTTATACAATGATCAAAATGCCTTCATGGGTGGATGTCAGTTTGGAGGGGTGGGCATTTCTAGGCAGGCTGCATTTTCATGCAGACCATTCTAGGCAACACCCACATGTGGTGCTGAGCTTTAATGACTGAAAGAACTGAAATCTAATAAATTCAAGGGGTGTTCCAGTAAGGCTGGGGAGAAAAGAACTAGATGATGCTGAATGTCCTTCAACCAGGAAATTAAATGGGTTTTATCTGACTTGCTGCAGCTTCTAATGCAAATTGTGAAAAACTTACAGTGTGCAGGAAAATTAGTTAATCCAGGGAATATCCAATTGCCTCTCGGGGGATCAGGAAGGAATTTTTTCCCCCGCTGGAGCAAATTTGAGTTTTTTTTGCCTTCCTGCGGATCAACTGTGGGTATAGGATTGTGTATATAGGATTGTATGATTGTATATTTATTTAGGATATATCCCCCCCCCCCCCCCCTTTTATTGGTTGAACTTTTTTCAACCAGACTAAGTACTATGTGCTATCTATGTACTATGTACTGAAACTCATTTTTTTATTATTATTTTTTTTTTAATAAAAATCTATTTTTAATAATATTAGTTGCTAGAAAATCATCTGGTCCATCTATTATTCTGTGTGTCTGTTTAATAGTCCTCTCCCATCAGTACTTGTCTTGCCTCTTCTGTCCTAGTCTCATTACCATTGCACACACCACTCTTCTGAATGCTAAGGGTTATGTCCTGCTGCAGCCATATAAACACTTGAATAGTTTAAATATCCACATATTTTATGTGTATTCAGGAATGCATTTGCATTAGATGCTTGGCATTCTTTCCCTGTACCCACTCCAAACCAATCTTTGTTGTGTTGGAAAACTTGCCATGCAGCACATGAAACAGTGGTCAACCATAGCAGCCTAATTATATTTAATCACCTTGGCTGAGTTACTCTGAAGTAATTTAACAGAATTTCCCTACTGCCTACTCAACAATGGCAACCTGTTCTACTTGATTGGCATTGAACTCATATGGCCACAGTTGGTCAACAAACTGTTAACTCTAGATTTCTGATCTTTCCTAAACCTAAAAAGGCTTTGACTGACAAGACTTAGGGTCCTTTCACGCGGGGCGGATCAGTTCTGATCCGCCCCGTGGATGTCCGTTTGCTCAGCGGGGATCACTCCGCCGATCCCCGCTGAGCAGGGAGATGACAGCTCCGTCTCTGCACACTGCGCAGGGACGGACCTGTCACAGCGCCGCTCTCCCCTATGGGAGATCGGATGACGACGGACCGCAGTGCCCGTCGTCACCCGATCCGATCCGCAGACGGATGGAAAAATAGCTTTTTCCTCCGTTACACTTTTTCGGATCGGAGCGGGTCGGATGTCAGCGGACATGTCACCGCTGACATCCGACGCTCCATAGACCTCTATGGAGCACCTGTTCAGGTCCGCCTGAAAAACTGACAGGCGGGCCTGAACGGGACGTCAGTGTGAAAGAGGCCTTAATCTGGTCATACACTATTCAAAATGTGACCAGTTTAGCAGGGATCAGATGAATTTTAATCAGCGTGTGGAAGTACCCTCTCAACAGAAGTCAAAGTTTTATTGACTCCTATCAAAAGGACATGATTGGCTGCAGCCGCTGATCAATAAAAAAAATGGCTGACATGTCATTTTGTCAGAAGTTGATCAAGTGATTGTCGTTGAGTGGGGACTGCCACATGCTGATGATCAGTGTAGCCTGTCATTCAGTTACAACCCAATAGTGAAGGACGAACTTCCGACGGGACGTTTTGCGAACGCGGACCGCGAACGCGGCCGATAGTTCGCGAACCGGAATGTTCGCGGCGAGCCCCATTGACTTCAATGGGAGGCGAACTTCACAAACTTACAGGTCAAATTTGCAGTCACAAAATAATTACTAGCTGTGCAAACATAGTCCCACTACATGGCCAATGACATAACACATGTATGAGGTGAATCTGGGATCGACAACTACAAGCATTCTTTTTTTATATGTGAAATTGTTGTGACAATTCAGGACTGTGGAGCGCATGAAGGCAATGGAGGAGAGGGAAGGTCAGGGTAGGCAAAGAAGAGGGTGCAGGAGATGATCACCAGCAGCGTGACATACAGCAATGACACCTGCACCGTGATAGAGTCATCTGACAACAGCACCGTGATAGAGAGCACTGATATCAGCAGCGTGACATAAAGCACTAACACCAGCACGTGATATACAGCACTGACAGCAGCACCGTGATAGAGAGTACTGACATCAGCACCGTGATATACAGCACTGACACCAGCACCGCAAGCAGCCCCAGGAGGAAGTCAGCATAGCACAGGGATGGTGGGAGCCCCTCATAATGAGCATAGCACAGGGATGGTGGGGGCCCCTCATAATAAGCAGCCCCAGGAGGATGTCAGCATAGCACAGGGATGGTGGGAGCCCCTCATAATAAGCAGCCCCAGGAGGATGCCAGCATAGCACAGGGATGGTGGGAGCCCCTCATAATAAGCAGCCCCAGGAGGAAGTCAGCACAGCACAGGGATAGTGGGAGCCCCTCATAATGAGAATAGCACAGGGATGGTGGGAGCACCTCAAAATATGCACAGCAGAGGTACAGCCCCAGGAGGAAGTCAGCACAGCACAGGGATGGTGGGAGCCCCTCATAATATGCACAGCAGAGGTACAGCCCCAGGAGGATGTCAGCACAGCACAGGGATGGTGGGAGCCCCTCATAATAAGCAGCCCCAGTAGAAATATGACACCGCTCAACCTTTTCAAAGAGGAGGGTACGGGCATATAGTACGGTGTGCTTTTTTTGGACAAGGAAGTGAGCCAAATGAAGAAAGAAGGTCTCTGTGCTCTTTAAAAAAATTGTTTATAGACATATACATGGTCTACTGGTCACATGTGTTGAATTCCTCCGAGATCCATGCCTCATTCATTTTTAGAAATGTGAGGTAGTTAACACTGTCGTGAGCTAGGCGAGTACGCTTATCGGTCACGATCCCCCCTGCTGCGCTGAACGTCCTTTCGGACAGGACACTGGATGAGGGACAAGCCAACAGTTCGATTGCAAATTGGGCAAGCTCTGGTCAGAGGTCAAGCCTGCCCACCCAGTAGTCCAGGGGTTCATCACTCCTCAGAGCGTCCACATCGGCCGTTAATCCGATGTAGTCGGACACCTGACGGTCTAGGCGTTCCCTGATGCTGGATCCGGATGACACCTGCCGATGGGTCGGCTGAAAGAATGACCTCATATCCGAAGTCACCAACACATCTTCAAACCGGCCTCTTCTTGCAGGCGCTGTTGGATTGGTACCCGCAACTCCTTCTCTGGGAGTGGGAATTGCTCCTCTGCCAGCGCACGCAAAGGCAGAATGCAGCATTTCTCGAAGCAAGGCCTGGAAGTGCTCCATTCTACCAGCCCTCTGTGACGGCGGTAACATTTCCGCCATTTTGTGTTTGTACTGGGGGTCTAAGTACGTTGCCACCCAGTACTGGTCCTTGACCCTTATGCTTTTTATACGGGGGTCCCTATTAAAACACTGGAGCATTTGCACTAAAGTGGAAGCAGTGTGGTGGCCTGGCTCCTGCTCATCATCCAGGATAATGTCGTCCTCTTCATTCTCCTCTCCCTATCCACGCACAACAGGGATCCCAGAAAGGTTTAAAGCATGCTCTTCTTGCTCCTCCTCATCCGCCCCGGCACCATCCTCCTCTGACTCCTCTTCAGACTCCTGTTGTTGACTTGTCTCAGATAGAGTAGCCCCCCGGGAATTCATCCAGCATTGCGACTTCCTCATCTTCCCGCTCCTGCTCCTCCACAGCTTGATCAATGACACGACGCAATGCACGCTCCATAAAGAAGGCATGAGGTACCATGTCACTGATGGCGCCATGGCTACGACTGACCAGTTTAGTGATCTCTTCAAATGGGCACAGAAGTCTGCATGCGTCGCGCATGAGCAGCCACTGGCGCGGTGAAAAAAAACCCAGCTCCCCAGAACCTGTTCTGCCGCAGAGTTCATACAGGTAGAGGTTAACTGCATGTTTCTGCTGGAGCAGCCTATCAAGCATATAGAAGGTTGAGTTCCATTGCGTCGGGCAATCGCAAATAAGACGTCTGACCGACAGATTGTGTCGCCGCTGAATGTCAGCAAGGCGAGCCATGGCCGTGTAAGATCTTCTGAAATGGGCCGAGATTTTCCTTGCCTGCCGCAAGATGTCCTGGACCCCAGGGTATTTGACAACAAATTGCTGCATGACCAAGTTTAAGACGTGTGCCATGCATGGCACGTGCGTCATTTTGCCCTGTTTCAATGCGTTAAGCAGATTGGCACCGTTGTCACACACCACTTTACCAACTGTCAAATTGAGCGGTGTTAACCACTGATCTGCCTGTGAACGTAAAGCTGAAAGGAGTGCCGGGCCAGTGTGGCTCTTGGCTTCCAGGCACAACAGACGCAGCACGGCATGGCAACGTCTCACTTGGCATGTCGAATAGGTTCTGGGGAGCTTGGGCGGCACAGCGGAAGAGACGCTAGCAGCGGAAAATGAGGAGTCAGCCGAGGAGGAGAGGGAGGAGGATGGAGAAGAAGAGTCAGGCCTGCATGCAATCTGTGGCGGTAAAACCAAATCTACACGGGTGCCACGGGTTACATGTTTGACGGCCGTCAGAAGGTTCACCCAGTGGGCAGTAAAAGTAATATACCTTCCCTGCCCGTGTTTGCTAGACCACGTGTCTGTGGTCAGATGTATCTTGGCACCGACACTGTGTGCAAGAGATACATTGAACATGGCCATATAGCTCTGGGATGCCCTTCTCTGAGAAATACTTCCTTCCTGGGACCTTCCATTGTGGTGTTCCAATGGCCACAAATTTGTGAAAGGCCTCCGAGTCCACCAGTTTATATCGCAGTAGTTGGCGGGCTATGCGTTCTGACAAGCCAGCCGTCAACCGTTGGGCAAGAGGGTTATCCGGCGTCATCATTTTTTTACGCTCGAACATTAGGCCCACGGAAGCCTGCCTTTTTGCAGAAAAACGTGAGCTTGGCGTGATGGAAGGTGGAGTGGAGGACAATTGTGAGGAGAGAGGAGAAGTAGAAGACGAGGCTGGACGGTGAGAGCCTGGAGTGTGGCTTTGTGTATTCCGTTGCTCCCACTGGGCTCGGTGATGGCTGCTCATGTGCCTTCTTAAGGCGGTCGTCCCTAGGTGAGTGTTGGGCTTACCGCGACTAAAGATTGCAGATGGCAACGCTATTGTCAGCAGCGGACACGTTAAAAAAAGCCCACACTGCGGAGCCATGTGCCGGTGTCCTGGGAGCGCCAGATGTGACCTTACATCGTCGATGACTCGCTCCTGATACATTTGCAGTCTGCTTTGTCCCTCCTGTGCAATGTAAGTTATTCCTGCTTCTCCTCCCTATCTGGTCCATATCTCCCTCTGAACTCCCCTCCTCTTCCTCTCTTGTGGGCACCCACGTGACATCACTAGACACGTCATCATCAATGTCACCTTCCCCACCGCTATAAGTAGAGATCTCGGAGTAGGCAGCAACACCGGGGACCAACCTCCTCCTTGGGCTGATCTGGGTACTGTCGTCAGACTGCTGAGTAGTGGTTGTTGCTACCTCCTCTTCCTGATCCAATACCAAGAGTGGCTGCGCATCAGAAATGTCTTGATATGGATCGGAAAATAATTCCTGTGACTTAAGCGGAAGGTATGTGGTGGTGGTGGTGTTGTTGGTTGTAGTGTCTTTGGGGGTGCACATAGCAGATAGTGAAGAAGAGGATGCAGATCGAAAGGAAGAGTAATACTGAGTGAGACACTCAACCAAGTCTGGTGCGCCCTTTAAAGTAATTGAACGCACCTTCTGCAACTTCCCACTTTGGCTCAAGCCTGTTGCTCCTGCCCTATCCCTACCACCCCTGCGGAAGGGCCTGCCACTTCCTCTGCCTGTCATTTTTTAAATTACCCTGTGACAAAACTCTCTACCGATGAAGGACTGCTGCAGTATAGGGCAGCGGTCAGCAGTAGTGCACCTCAACCCTATGTATTGTGGACCTATACCAGTCCTTATAGAATAGCAGACTGTACCTCACTCAACCCTATGTACTATAGCACCCTAGACAGACCAAGTTACCAGTGCTTATAAGGACCTTTGTGGAACAAGTAGGTTGTGTGTGACTGATTACCAGACTGTACGTCAGTCCCTATACCGATGAAGGACTGCTACAGTATAGGGCAGCGGTCAGCAGTAGTGCACCTCAACCCTATGTCTTGTGGAACTATACCAGTCCTTATAGAATAGCAGACTGTACCTCACTCAACCCTATGTACTATAGCACCCTAGACAGACCAAGTTACCATTCCTTATAAGGACCTTTGTGGAACAAGTAGGTTGTGTGTGACTGATTAGCAGACTGTACGTCAGTCCCTATACCGATGAAGGACTGCTGCAGTATAGGGCAGCGGTCAGCAGTAGTGCACCTCAACCCTATGTATTGTGGACCTATACCAGTCCTTATAGAATAGCAGACTGTACCTCACTCTACCATATGTACTATAGCACCCTAGACAGACCAAGCTACCAGTCCTTATAAGGACCTTTGTGGAACAAGTAGGTTGTGTGTGACTGATTAGCAGACTGTACGTCAGTCCCTATACCGATGAAGGACTGCTGCAGTATAGGGCAGCGGTCAGCAGTAGTGCACCTCAACCCTATGTATTGTGGACCTATACCAGTCCTTATAGAATAGCAGACTGTACCTCACTCAACCCTATGTACTATAGCACCCTACACCAGGTTATTACCAGTCCTTATAAGGACCTTTGTGGAACAAGTAGGTTGTGAATGATTAGCAGACTGCAGCAGAAGGGCAGCAGTCAAGTATAATATTCTTTCTATATTTGGAAGAAAGAATATTACACGTGTACAAGCCTATTACCATACCACTGATACCAGTCCTGAAAAGAACCTTTGTGGACCTAATATAGTAACAGCTACTGATTAAGCTGACCCTCACTGCCTCACACACTGCTTCCTGCCTGTCCCTATATAAACTGACAAAACAGAGGCTACTGGAACAATAACTGGAATAGCACTTTTCTGGACCCGATAGTAACAGCTAATGACTAAACTGACTGTCCCTACAGCAGAAACACCGTCCTGTCCCTTTCTCTAAACTGACAAAAGACACTCAGGCTGCTGCAACAATCAGTAGCACAGCAAACCTATATCCTGAACTGTGAACTACACCTAACACCTATACCAGTCCTGAAAAGAACTTTTGTGTACCAAATAGCTAGCGATTTGGGTCACTGCAATCTCTCGCTGCTCCACACAGCAACCTCTCCCTATAGTGACAGAAGAAAGAATGTAAAATGGCCGCCGGATCGGGTCTATTTATAAGTTAGGGGGAATGTCCAAGTGTCCATGTGCTGTAATGTCTCAATTGGCTGTCCTGTACCCCATGATGGATGTGTCATCATAGGTCAAAGTTCTTTTACACAGTAAACACGGAAGTCCGCCGGGCGAACTGCGCCAATAGTCCGCCGAACGGGTGGACCACGAACAGCCGAAATTCGCCGCGAAACAACCCTACAACCCAATGAGACTGCCTCAATGAGAGGTCTGTGCAAGCTGTATTGTGATAGTGACTGACTCATGGGCACCTCTTGTGTTTTCACTAGCTATCAAAGTCTAGGAGCAGGCACTTCACTGCCATACCAGTAAGTGACATAATATGCATGTTTGGTCTGCTTCCAGTTACTGTATTACTGTGGAAACTATCCTGCCTTTCACATTTTTGTAAATATTTTATTATATCTTTTCATGTGACAACACTGAAGAAATTCCACTTTGCTACAATGTAAAGTAGTGACATATGAGTGCTGCCAGCATTGCTGCACAGGTTGAAGGGGTGGGGGGTCAGCCTGTCAGTGCTCAAACCATATGCCGCACACTGCATCAAATTGGTCTGCATGGCTGTTGTCCCAGAAGGAAGCCTCTTCTAAAAATGATGCGCAAGAAAGCCTGCAAACAGTTTGCTGAAGACAAGCAGATTAAGGTCATGGATTACTGGAACCATGTCCTGTGGTCTGATGAGATCAAAATAAAGGTATTTGGTTCAGATGGTGTCAAGCGTGTGTGGAAGCAACCAGGTGAGGTGTACAAAGACAAGTGTGTATGGCCTACAGTCAAGCATGGTGGTGGGAGTGTCAGGGTATGGGGCTGCATACAGGGGAGCTACAATTCATTGCGGGAACCATGAATGCCAACATGTACTGTGACATACTGAAGTAGAGCATGATCCCCTCCCTTCAGAGACTGGGTCACAGGGCAGTATTTCAACATGAAATAATAATGACCCCAAACACACCTCCAAAACAACCACTGCCTTGCTAAAGGTGACGGACTGGCCAAGCATGTCTCCAGACCTAAACCCTATTGAGCATCTGTGGGGCATCCTCAAACAGAAAGTGGAGGAGCGCAAGGTCTCTAACATCCACCAGTTCCATGATGTCATCATGGAGGAGTTGAAGAGGACTCCAGTGGCATCCTGTGAAGCTCTATTGAACTCCATGCCCAAGAGGGTTAAGGCAGTCCTGGAAAATAATGGTGGCCACACAAAATATTGACACTTTGGCCCCAATTTGGACATTATCACTAAGGTGTGTACTCACTTTTGGGTGGCATAGTGGTGTAGTGGTTAGCACTCTCACCTAACAGTAGGAAGGGTCGCTGGTTCAAATCCCAACCACGACACTACCTGCCTGGAGTTTGCATATTCTGCCTGTGTGGGTTTCCTCCCACACTAGAAAGACATGCACATAGGTTAATTGGCTTCTGCCAAAATTGGCCCTAGTATATGAATGGGGACCTTGGATTGTGGGCTCCTTGAGGGTAGGGACTGATGTGACTGTGCAATGTACAGGGATAGGGACAATTGTGGACACCTCACTCAGGTTGAACTGGATGGACTGGTGTCTTTATTCAACTTTACTAATTATGTAACTTTTGTTGCCAGTGGTTTAGACATTAATGGCTGTTTGTTGAGTTATTTTGAGGGAACAGCAAATGTACACTGTTATACAAACTGTACACTCACTATTTTACATTGTAGCAAAGTGTCCTTTCTTCAGTGTCGTCACATGAAAATTCATAATAAAATATTTACAAAAATGTGAGGTGTATACTCACTTTTGTGAGATACTGTATATAGTTTAGACTAACTAAACACTATCCCTTCAAATCTCACAATTTACTCATGTATTCTACAAAATTGGTCACATTTAATAAGAAAGCAAAGAGCTTTGATTCCATCCAAACATCAATTTAAAATAATTATTGATGTTTTCACATTTTTGTTGTTTAAATGTTTTTTTTTTTGAGATTGCATAGGATAAGTAAAAAACAGCACAAAAGAACATAAAGTCATATATAAGCACATTTCATCACAATTTAGCATGAAAAAAGTAAATAATAATAATAATAAAATGACATGTAGTTACAACTTATCTTCTTATTCATTTCAAAGGGAAGTTCTGGTCTTATTGAAGGGAAGTGAAGGATTCCCCAATCAAAAAGACAGATAAAATATACAGGAATTGGCAATTATAAGTTTATCCTAATGAAAACAGGGAACACCCAGTATATAGAAGTAGAAAAGATTAAAAAAAATAGTAAATGAGAAGATGGACGCATAGTCCGGGAGTTCCGTCCCGCCTCAGCAGCTCCGGCCTCTCCAGCGGCACCTCACTCGGCGATAATTGCCTGGATCTCCCCCACACGAGCGGCAGAAGCCACGGGGCACCACTGATGTACTCAGGAGCGGTAAGACGAAATCTAAAGCCCGCTTTTGAAGCCGCCCTGTCTCAGTCAGAGACAGCCAAGATGGCGCTGGCCCCTCACCGCTCTGCTCTGGCCTGTTTATCCAGCCTTCACTGCTACAACAAGACCCCTCTGCTGCCATTCCTTCTCTGGACCCATCCTCACCAGCATCCACTGCCTCTCTCATAGAGCACACCCTGGCTGCCTTGGACTTCTCACCCATGGAGGCCGGCCCCCCTCAGTCTCACCCACCACTACAGCCCAGGGATTCAGACCTGCTTCAGCCAATTAATGTGTCAGACCTATTTGCCAAATTTGCTGAACTTCTGCACAACACAGCTCACGAAATCACCAGTGACAATAAAGCAGACCTACGGAACATAGGTACCCGCATTGAAATCATAGAGTCAAATCTGGAATCCACCATTTCCAGGACCAACCAAAACACGGCTTGCATACAGATTCTGCAGGACCAATTAGAAACTGCCAATGCTAAAATTGACAACCTCGAAAACAGAAATAGGTAGTACAATTTTAGAGTCAGGGGGCTCCCTGAATCTTACAAGGATATCCCTGAAGCCATCAGATCTTTCATCAAGGACTTACTCCCTGACAAACCGCAACACAGATTAGAGCTTGACCGAGCTCACAGAGCTCTCAGAGCCCCTAGAGCTGACGGTCTTCCCGGCGAAATCGTGGTCAAGCCACACTTCTACTCGGTCAAGGAGGAGATAATGCAGAAATCGAGAACCTTATCTAAAATTGTGTTTCAAGGTCATCACCTGCAAATTTTCACAGACTTATCCCCATCCATTATCCAAAAGAGGAGAGCTTTAAAACCACTGCTTCAAGTCCTGATGGACAAGGAAATAAAGTACTGGTGGCGCTTTCCATTCCAACTCAAATTCCTATTGAAAGGTAAAGCATATGCCTTTGGTTCCCTGCAAGAAGGTGAAAAACTCTTGCTGCACTTAGGTCTCATCAGCCAAGACCCGAATCTCACCCAACCGGGATCACAACCTAACTCAACTAAAAGACAACTCCCAACCAGCCCCCTGAATCCCCTTTGGGAAACTGCAAGATCCAATAAGTCCAAGGAAACCATACCTCCAAGACTCTGCTATCTGGTCTTTCCCCCTTATCTTTGATTCTTCTCAGAAACTATCTGGGAAGGCTTGCACTCCCCACGTGTACCCCATGAGCAGGATATCCTCTATGAGTTCCCAAAAACCTCAACCGAGGCAAACTCATGAGGGACACAAGTGGAGGAGGAAACCGTCTTGGTTTCTACTTTATCCCCACCTACGGAATTACTCTCTTCTCACTTTTATTCCTATTTAATTGTGGGGGGGGGGGGGGGTGAGGAGAAGGGGTGTACATAACCATTACTCCTACCAATTCCAGGGGATTTTCCCATCTCTTCAATATGGCTCTGGGGCCCTATGTCCCTCGAGACCCTTTATCCCTCACCACCTTCCAACCCTCCCTTTTTTTTTCTCCCATCCCTTACTCTTGGGACCCGTTACGCCCTAGAGATCCAGGTTTTTGTTTGTCTTGCTATTTGTTATATCTCTTACATTGCTGTTTATTGTTCCATACAACATATTCACCTCCACACCTACTTATTCTTGTCAACATGATGAACTAGAGGTAAATATGTTACAGCTGGGCTAGGAGCCCTTTTGTTGTACTATACTACATACTCCATGAGGCTTCTCTGCTGGGGTGGTGTTCATGCACCCTTACTTGTCTAGTTGCATAGGTACATTACCCTCCCCTCCACTCTACGAATGACTCTCTTGTCCTCCGACTTTCCTTTCAATCTTTCTTTCTTTCCTCCTAATCATTGTACTCACTACCTTATCTTTGCAGGAGTCGACTGGGGGGGGAGGGGGACTCCCAATGCTATCAGACACTCTCAAGGTTCCTTGTCTGGCGTGTGATCTGTCCTGGTCTTAGTGGATACGTACGTGAGTAAGTATATGTACATAAGTGCTGGAAGTTGCCTAGAAAGTCCCCCACCTCTGCTCAATGGCTAACAACCCCTTAATAACACCTCCTCTCAAAATAGTCTCCCATAATGCTAAAGGACTAAATTCCCCTATTAAACAACGTAAAGTATTTCAATATCTTCAGGCGCAAAAGGTGGATGTAGTTCTCATGCAGGAAACACATTTCCCTAAACGATTCTGCCCATTATTTATCCGCCCCAAATTCCCCTTCTTCACACTGGCCAATGCCGATGACAAAACTAAGGTTATCGGCATTTTCATTTCTAAACGGTGCAAATTCACTCTAAAATCTGAATTCAAGGACCCAGAAGGGAGATATATACTCATAGTAGGTAAATTGGATGACCACTTATACACATTAATTTCGTATTATGCACCCAACAGAAGCCAGGTAACTTTCTTTTAACATCTGTTGAAAACTCTAACACCAATGCTAGAGGGCACAGTAATTTTTGGGGGTGATTCCAACACCGCGTTTGACCAGGGGCTGGACAAGCAAACGCCTTACTAGACCTACTAAACAAAGCCTCCCAATAACCAAGTTGCTTTTCCAACATGGCCTTGTTGCTATATGGAGAGAAGTAAACCCTACCATGCAGGATTTCACACACTACTCGAACCCCATAGATCTTTCGCAAGGATAGATCACATCCTTGTTTCCTCAGCATCCATTCCACTTACAAACAGAGCCTACATCAAAGATGTGGTCTGGTCGGACCACTCCATGGTGATCATGACACTTCAGCCCCCAGTGGGTCACAAACAGGCTTTGCAATGCAGGCATTGGAGACACAATGAATCCATTTCTGAGTGATCCAATCAGAGCAACGGAGATCGAAAACAATATCCAAAACTATTTCCTCACTAACGACACACCCGACACTAGTTCTAGCTGCCTTTGGGCTGCCCACAAGGCTGTAATTAGAGGTCATCTGATCCAAATAGCCTCCCAAATTAGCAAGACCAATAATACAATGTAAAGTAGTGACGTATGAGTGCTGCCAGCATTGCTGCAGAGGTTGAAGGGGTGGGGGATCAGCCTGTCAGTGGTCAGACCATATGCTGCACACTGCATCAAATTGGTCTGCATGACTGTTGTCCCAGAAGGAAATTTCTTCTAAAGATGATGCACAAGAAAGCCCGCAAACAGTTTTCTGAAGACAAGCAGACCAAGGACATAGATTACTGGAACCATGTCCTGTGGTCCGATGAGACCAAGATAAACTTATTTGGTTCAGATGGTGTCAAGCGTGTGTGGCGGCAACCAGGTGAGGAATACAAAGACAAGTGTGTCTTGCCTACAGTCAAGCATGGTGGCGGGGGTGGCATGGTCTGGGGCTGAATAAGTGCTGCCGGCACTGGGGAGCTACAGTTCATTGAGGGAACCTAGAAGGCCAGCATGTACTGTGACATATTGAAGCAGAGCATGATGCCCTCCCTTCAGAGACTGGGCTGCAGGGAAGTATTCCAACATGATAACAGCCCCAAACACACCACCAAGACAGCCACTGCCTTGCTAAAAAAGCAGAGAGCAAAGGTGATGGACTGGCCAAGCATGTCTCTAGACCAAAACCCTATTTAGCATCTGTGAGGCATCCTCAAATAGAAGGTTGAGGAGCACAAGGTCTCTAACATCCACAAGCTCCGTGATGTCATCATGGAGTAGTGAAAGAGGACTCCAGTGGCAACCTGTGAAGCTCTGCTGAACTCCATGACCAAGTGGGTTAAGGCAGTGCTGGAAAATAATAGTGGGCACACAAAATATTGACACTTTGGGTCCAATTTGGACATTTTCTCTAAGTGGTGTATTCACGTTTGTTGCCAGCAGTTTATATATTAATTGCTGTGTGTTGAGTTATTTAGAGGGGACAGCAAATTTACACTGTTATACAAGCTGTACACACACTACTTTACATTGTGGCAAAGTGTTATATCTTCAGTGTTGTCACATGAAAAGATATAATAGAATATTTACAAAAATGTGAGGGGTGTACTCACTTTTGTGAGATATCGTAAATGAGCCCAGAATGTATCGACTTTTGGGCAGTTCCACCAAATATGGCAAATTGTACCCTCTTGAGTACAGCCTCTGAAGAAATTAGAAGAAATTCCAGAAACACAAAAAGCTAGCTTTGACGGGACCATATACTACTGAACCAACGTAATTAAAATTTGTAATTTGCTTCAACTATCAAGGTATATATATATGTTTTAAATGCACAGGAAGCTAATTTATGCCAGCATTCAATATCTATTTCTATATCCAGATCTAATTTGATCATATAAGATAATTTGTGTTTATTTAATATTCAATACAGAATACATTTCAGAAATATGACTGGTTATTTTATCTATTTTTCTGCATAAATATTCTATAGGTGTCATAGTCCTTGAATCTGACTGACATTGTAAAGAATTCAAGACATTTTTTAATTGAGAATAATGAAGAATTTCAGTATTAGGTCATTCGTATTATCTTGCAGGATTTGTTTTGACAATATATCTTTGTTATAAAACAAATTTACCCTATACCTTAAAGTAAATAGTGGCGCTTTAAGGTATAGGCTAAATATGTTTTATATTTGTTTTATTTAAAGTGGCATCTTTCTTCATTTCATTTATCTTTCCTCAGTGGTGGGACTTTAAGTGTGGGCATGGCAATCTTGTAAACTATCAGTTTTTATTATTATATATTTGTTATTGCATATGTCGGCTATTCTTTTCAAACCTTTGTTAGTCCACCAAGTAAAACTGGAGGGAGTTAGACCAGGAATGAAAGCTAGATTAAAGCAATTATGGGTCCATCGGATTGTGAGCAGAAATTTGTGAGTTTTGTGCAATCTATCCCATAAACTCAAAGACAATGATAGAGTCGGACATAGTATGTGTGTTTACAACACACAAAGAACTAAGAACTCTTTGTTCATAGGAAGAGTGATCTGGTTGTTTCTTCTCCCTAAAAATCAGGGAGAAAAAACATCCAAATAGTAAAGTAAAAGCAGCGAATATTACACATTGTTAGGCACACAGCCAATCCCTTGATTGCCCATGTATCAGTGTCACTAGCAATGTCAGTGTCAGTTAATTACCCTCCCATATAGCGTCTGTCAGAGCCAGATTGCTCGCCACCCTATCACAGTCCCACTATAAGTCACTGATCACTGCCATTGCCAGTATAGTATCTATAGCTGAGTAAATTCCAAGGTATATATACCATAGTTTGTAGTAGACATGTCCAATACCCTTTGGTCCAAATGTTAATTCAGACAAATTTTTGGTTATTCGGAGATTTAGATGTATCGAATCTCTGCATGAAATAGTAATGAATTTTGTTTGAATTTATTTAACTTTGTTTCTTTTAATTATTTTCTAACGAATTCCAAATTTCTAGAATGTCAAAAAATTATCAACCGATTTGAATTCTGTGTTCCCCTACCCATTCACCAAAAAAAGTGTAAAAAGTGAATAAAGACACGACACAAGTTTTTGACAATTACTTTATTAGAAAACAAAAAAAAAAGCCCCCTACTGTAGATCCATCATCAATCACAAAGCCCACCGCATTGCTGGACTCCAAAAAAGAAAACAAAAAATCGATGAATGCTCTCGTCGACTGTCTGCTCCGCCACCTGACATTTCTTAAATAGCTAAGTAATGGAGTCGGCCGATGTCACAAGGGGGTGGAGTCACCCGCTAACATCATTGGGTGACCCCGACCCTTAGCAATTTAGGAAATGTCAGATGGCAGAGTAGGCAGTTGGGAGGAGTGCTCGACTTGGCCAGAGGTTTTTTGTTTTTCAGGTCCGGCAGTGCAGTAGGCGCCGTAATTAACGATAGATCTACATCAAGGCTTTTTTTTATATATATTTTAATAAAGGAATTGTCAAAAACTTGTGTTGTGTCTTTACTCACTTTTTACACATTTTTGGTGCATGGGTAGGGGTACTATGTACCCCATACTCCTTCACATGAGGTGGGGGGGGATCAGGTATTGTGGGGGGCAAGAGCTTGAGCATTTTGCATGCTAAATATGGGTATACCTTGTAACATCCTCCAAAAGGTGAGTTTGGCCTTTAAGTTAGACTACAAACACAGGGCACATCTAGGTGTTTTTAATCAATTTCAGCTTAGTGTTGTTCATCAAAACTGCCAACTTCCAATTTTTTTAATGCTACAGTATATCATCTATATTCTCTGAATACCAGAAGAAAAATAACTGACTATGCTAAAACTGACCACCGGTCAGGACAGTTTTGCAACAGTAAAAATAGGGACAATTTCAACAAACCACTAGCCAACTTCTATTAGCCAGTAGGAATGAGCCGAACATCCTGCGGTTCGGTTTGCACCAGAACTTTCGAACGGACCAAAAATTCGTACAAACTTTAGAACCCCATTGAAGTCTATGGGACTCGAATGTTCGAAATAAAAAGTGCTAATTTTAATGGCTAATATGCAAGATATTGTCCTAAAAAGGGTTTAAGGACCCAACTCCTGCCCCAGGGGACATAGATCAATGCCACTTTAAAAAAAAAAAAAGGCTGTTTTTTTGGGAGCACTGATTTTAATGACGATTAAAGTGAAAAAAAAAAGTGAAATATTCCTTTAAATATCGTGCCTGGGGATGTCTATAGTATGCCTGTTAAGTGCCACGTGTTTCCCGTGTTTAGAACAGTCCCTGCACAAAATGACATTTAACGGAAAAAAAGTTAAATAAAACTGCTTGCAGTTTTAATGTAATTTCTGGTTCCGGGAATACGGATGAAAATCATTGAGAAAAAAATGGCATGGGTAGCCCCCCTTGCCCATTACCAGCCCCTTTGGGTCTTCTATGGATATTAAGGGGAACCCCGTACCCAAATTTAAAAAAGGAAAGGCGTGGGGCCCCCAGGCCCTATATACTCAGAACAGCAGTATACAGGCGGTGCAAACAAGACAGGGACTGTGTAGGTTTGCTGTGTTAAGTAGAATCTGTTTGTAATTTTGAACTGGTACATTTTTAAAGTGTAGCTCCAGTCAAAAAATCTATTTTTAAGCTTTTTAGAAAACATAGGAAAGGGTTATCACCCCTGTATAATTTTTTGGGCTGTCCGTCTTTTTTCATCTCACTTCCTGTTGTCTCCTTCCGTTTACAAGTAGGAGACGTTTGTAAGTTGGATGTTTGAAAGTAGGGGCCTGCCCTATATGCTCTGCAGAAATGTGGGCCTAAGGTGTTGGTGTTGCCACAACACTGTTAGCCCTCAAAGTGACTCTTGGTGGGTGCTGGAGCGCCCTGCTGTGAACGATTATATCAAGAATTGTAATTACATGCCATTGTTGAACAGTGGTAGAAAAATTGGGCCTTTGGTGGTTGGGGTGGTGGTGGTGCTGGTGCCATAACACTATAAGTCCTCACAGTTACTCTCGGTGTGCGCAGGAACAGGCCCTGCTGTGAAATATTATATCAAGAATTGTAATTACATGCCCCTGTTAAACAGGGGCTGAAAAATTGGGCCTTAGGCACTGGTGCTGGTGCCACGACGCTGCAACCTCTCCCATATACTGTAGTTGGAGTGCAGGAATGAGCCCTGCTGCAAAGCATTGCATCAAACATTTTAATTACACGCCCCTGTTAAACAGGGGCAAAAAAATTGGGCCTTAGCCACTGGCAGCATCAGTTACATCAGCGTCAGGTGCTTGGTAGCTGGTGGTGATCCAAGACTGATTCATCTCTATGAAGGTCAGTCGATCAACCGAGTCGGTGGACAGGCGCACCCTGTGATCGGGTACAAAGCCTCCAGCAGCACTGAAGGTGTGTTCCGAAAGAACGCTGGATGCAGAATAGGCCAGTAGCTCAATTTCCTACTGTGCAAGCTCTGGCCAGAGGATTTTTCAGTGGGAAAGGTGCCCAAGTCTGACCTTGCCCCTAGGTATTCCTGCACCATGTAAATCAGACGCTGGCGATGGTTGCTGGAACTGATCATACCTTGGGACTGCGGACTAAAAAATTGTCTGAACGCATCGGCCAGACGGCCACCTTGTCCACCGCTCCTTCTGTGACTGACCGAAGCCTCAGCAACACGTTGTCCAGGACCAGGAGTTTGTAACCTCCCAGTGTCTGGGAACGCATTGCACAGACCTTTCTGCAAGGCCTTCCAGAGGTGTCTCATCCTCTGCTCCCTCTGCGAGGGCAAGATAAGGTCCACAACCTTACCCTTGTACTGTGGATCAAGGAGAGTGGCCAGCCAGTAATGGTCCCTCTCCTTGATCCGAAGAATATGTGGATCCTTCCACAGGCTTTGCAGGAACAGGGAGGCCATGCAGCGTAGGTTAGCTGAGGCATTCAGTCCAGAGTCCTCTGGGTCACTAAGGACAACATGATCCGCAGCCACCTCCTCCCAGCCACGTACAAGTCTACGGGTTTCTTGGGACTGTAAATCATCCCTAAAAGACTGCTGCTGCTGATGCTGAGTGCCAGGCTCCACCTCCATGCTGACACAAGCCTCCTCCTCCTCGTCCTCTTCCTGTGTGATGGGTGGGACAGCAGGAACACTGTCTGGATAAAGGAGGCTTTGAGAGGCAAGGAAGTCCTCCTCTTCCTGCCTCTGTTCTGCCTCAAGTGCCCTGTCCATTATTCCACACAGCGTATGCTCCAACAGGTGGACAAGAGATACAGTGCCACTGATGCATGCACTGTCACTGCTCACCATCCTCGTGGCCTCCTCAAATGGTGACAGGACAGTGCATGCATCCCTGATCATGCACCACTGGCGTGGTGAAAAAAACAAGCTTCCCTGACCTTGTCCTGGTGCCTTAGTCGCACAGGTACTCATTGATGGCCCTCTGCTGTGTGTGCAGCTGGTGCAGCATGGCCATTGTTGAGTTCCACCTGGTGGGCATGTCACATATAAGATGGTTCTTGGGCAGGTTCAACTCCTTTTGGAGCTCAGCCAGCCAAGCACTGGCATTAAATGTTTGGCGGAAATGCACACAGACTTTCCTGGCCTGCCTCAGGACATCCTGTAAGCCCGGGTACCTGCCCAAGAACCGCTGCACCACCAGGTTAAGGACGTGAGCCACACAGGGCACATGGGTCAGTTGTCCCTGTCGGAGGGCGGAGAGGAGGTTGGTGCCATTGTCGCAAACCACCATTCCTGGCTTAAGCCATGCGCGTCAACCACCTCTTGGCCTGCCCCTGCAGAGCTGACAAAATATCTGTCCCAGTGTGGCTCCTGTCCCCCAAACAAACCTGCGCAAGAACGGCATGGCATCTTTTTGCCTGCGTACTTGCATAGCCCCTTGAACGCCTAAGGAGCACTGCTGGTTCCGAGGACAAAGCAATGGAAGAGGCCATGGAGGAAGAAGAAGAGGAGGGGGTGGAGGAGAGAGGTGTGTCACAACCAGTAGTAGCATTTTGGCGGCATGGTCGTGGAACAACCTCCAACACTACCGCACCTTGGCCTGCATCCTTCCCAGCTGCCAGAAGAGTGACCCAATGGGTTGTGAAAGACAGGTAATGTCCCTGTCCATGCCTGCTGGACCATGAGTCAACGGTAACATGCACCTTACCACTGATCGTCCTGTCCAGAGAGGCATGGACATTGCCTTCCACATGCCAGTAGAGAGCCGGAATAGCCGTCAGTGAGAAAAGGTGGCATTTGGGGACCTGCCACTGAGGAACCGCACATTTCACAAACTCACAGAAAGGGGCCGAGTCTACCAACTGAAAAGGCAGCAGCTGAAGTGCTAGCAATTTAGCCAAGCTAGCATTCAACCGCTGGGCATGTAGATGGCTGGGAGTGAACTTCTTTCAACGGTCCAGCAGCTGGGGCAGGGAAATTTGCCTGGTACAATCGGACGTCGGTGTACTGCTAGCAGAGTCCCCGCAAGTACTTGGCTGTGACACACTTAATTCTACACTTTCATTCCTCTCAGTGCAGGTTTCAGAGAGGACTGAAGGTCTAGTGGGGTTGGAGATCCCAGCTGATGAGGAGCAAGAAGAGGTCCGCTTTGTTCTTTGGTGAGTGTCTTTAAGGTACGCTGGCCAACGAGCTGCATGGCAAGTCAACATATGTCTGGTCAAGCATGTGGTGCCCAAGCGGCTGATGTTTTGGCCACACGAGATACGCTTGAGACATATGTTGTAGATAGCAGCAGTGCGATCTAATGCACTCGTCTCAAAAAAGGCCCACACCAAAGAACTTATAGAATAACGCGCAGAGGCAGCGCTCTGCACAGGCGGAGCTCTGCGGTGTGATTCAGTCGTGTGCTGCCCCTAAGCTGATCCCGGAGGGCTTCCTGCCTCGTTGGAGATGTGCCTCCTCCTCCTCCTCCTCTCTCCTCTCAGGCACCCACGTGGAGTCAGTGACCTCATCATCCCCTCCCTCGTCATCACTAGAGCAAGCCTGGCAGTATGCTGCAGCTGATGGAACATGACTGCCAGATTGCTGTCCTTCTTGAGCATCCCCTCTCTCTGCGCTCACGCTACTGCCTTCCTCTAGCTGGGTATCATCATCAGAGCCTTTAAAATGCTGGGCATCCTCCTGGAGCATGTACACAACAATGTGGTCAAACAGTTCGGGGGACTCCTCAGGAGGACATGGTGGGTCTAAGGAGTGACTGATGACATTGAGACGAGGGAAGAGGACGAATTGGCAGCTGCTTTGCTAGTACCCTGAGCCTGGGTGAGAGAGGATGAGGAGAATGGGGAGGTCATCCACTCTACCAACTCTTCGGCATGATGCGGCTCAACACGTCCAGCTCCCGCAAATAAGGACAAGCGTGTCCCATGGCCATGTGCTGATGACAATGTACCGCGTCCACGACCAGCACTGTTGTCTCCAGACACAGAGCCTGCTTGCCCTCGTTTATTGGCTCATGACTGTCTGCCTTTCCTTGTTGGCCTTCCAGACATAGTAATGGCCTGCAGGGAGATGGGAAAACCAGCAATTGGTTAGCTTTAGGTGCACACTGAGCAGATGACACAGTACACCGACTGTAAATACTGCAGCTGCCTGCCTGTGTTACAGAAACAGAACAACACCAGCAATAAGGGGTAGCTTCAGGTGTATACTGTGCTGGAGGCACACAACACCCACTTTAACTGCTGCAGATGCCTGCATTACAGAACACCAGCAATAAGGGGAATCTTCAGGTGTATACTGTGCTGGAGGCACACAACACCCACTTTAACTGCTGCAGATGCCTGTATTACAGAACATTAGCAATAAGGGGTATCTTCAGGTGTATACTGTGCTGGAGGCACATAACACCCACTTTAATTGCTGCAGATGCCTGTACTACAGAACACCAGTAATAAAGTGGGTGTTGTGTGCCTCCAGCACAGTATACACCTGAAGATACCCCTTATTGCTGGTGTTCTGTAATACAGGCATCTGCAGCAGTTAAAGTGGGTGTTGTGTGCCTCCAGCACAGTATACACCTGAAGTTACCCTTTATTACTGCTGCAGATGCCCGTATTACAGAACACCAGTAATAAAGGGTAGCTTCAGGTGTATATTGTGCTGGAGGCACACAACACCCACTTTAACTGCTGCAGATGCCTGTATTACAGAACACCAGCAATAAGGGGTAGCTTCAGGTGTATACTGTGCTGGAGGCACACAACACCCACTTTAACTGCTGCAGATGCATGTATTACAGAACACCAGCAATAAAGGGTATCTTGAGGTGTATACTGTGCTGGAGGCACACAACACCCACTTTAACTGCTGCAGATGCCTGTATTACAGCCTGTATTACAGAACGCCAGCAATAAGGGGTATCTTCAGGTTTATACTGTGCTGAAGGCACACAACACCCACTTCAACAGCGCTAGGTTTTCAAGCCACAAAGACACTGTCCCTGCCTATCCTGCTCTTTCCCTGACCGCCGCAACACACTATAAAAGGCCGCCGCTCTGGCGGCCTTATATAGTGTGGGGCGTGTACTCAACTCCCCTGCCTGTGGACAATTATGGCTCTCCTCACTGCTGGCGCTGTGACTGGCCAAGCATGCAGGGTCACAGTGCATGCTTGGCCAATGATGAGCCAGCAATTCACTGCAATGGCGTGCATTGTGGGACCGTTCGCGCCACACGAATATGGCGCGAACGGTCCACAAAGTCGAATCTTCCCTACCTCTACAGACATATGCTGGAGCTGCCATTCAGAGAGAGGAACGTATATACACATAGCCGCTCTGCATTTTCCCATGTGAGATATAGCCAGGCTCCCCCCCGGCGTCAACAGGGAAATATGAACTTTTGGACACATGCTTTCCGATCGTGTACAGCTCCTTGCATTTTACATGTAAGTGATACTATTATATTTTACTATTGATTAAAGCACTTTTAACTGAGTGGCACTCTCCTATGTTTCTTTTTTTCTGATGATTCTGAGTCGGCTTCACTCTGGAGAAGAGCAGCCCTCCGTGATAGTGCATACATTTATTGCCCATCTATCAAGCAGGAACCAGTGATTGGACATTTCTTACATTCCAAGTACTTTTAACTTTTTCTATTTGGACACTGGCCTTAAAATTACTTCATATTTACGCCATTAATAGTTTTTCTCTTATGTATTCATTTTATCAATTGTTTGATCTATAATTATTTTATTCCCCCACCCACAGACCCCGACAACCAAGGGCCAGGCTTGTCGGGAAGAGGCCCTTGTCCTCATCAATATGGGGACAAGGTGCTTTGGGGTGGGGGGCCCCCCTTCCCCAAAGCACCCACCCCCCCCTTGAGGACATGCGACCTGGAACGGTTCAGGAGGGGGGGTGCTCGCTCATCTCCACCCCCTTTCCTGACCTGCCGGGCTGCGTGCTCAGATAAGGGTCTGGTATGGACCTTGGGGGGACCCCACGCCATTTTTTCGGTGTAGGGGTTCGATGGGGTTCGCAAGGTGTCAATCTTGGCAAGATTGACTTCCTTTTCTAGTCCCGTCGTAACTCATCACATTCAAAATGAACGGACTTTAGTCCATGTGTGGGCAAAGACCGTTCATTTGTATGTCCGTCGTAACTCCTTCGGGAAGACCGGCGGACCTAGTCCGGTCATGTGTGGGCAAGTCTGTTTGTTCAGAAAGTCAGTTGTAACTCCGCCGGAAGTCCATAAAACCTAGTCTGCTGGAAAGTCCGGTCGTGTGTACGCGGCATTAGGGTGCAAATCATATACAGGGTACTAAAATTGCAACCATGGCACATTCAATTGATTAGCTATTTGGATAGCCCACCAACAGTTCTCATCATTCCTGCACTCCCTTCCAGATAAGACCATACTAACTTCACCTATTTTGAAAGTATTATTGTACATGATTCTCTTCCTTCTGATATAGTCTCACAACTATATGATAGTTTGATTCACCAGACCCACCCTGACCTACCTAAATACACTACAACCTGGGAAAGAGAGATCAGGACTAGAGATGGCCTTGCTGTTCACCCGGCGGTCGGTTTGCGGCGAATTTTGCACGTTAGCGATTCGCCAATCCAGCAGACTTCTGGCGCTGTTTGCGGCTGCCATATTTGTTTACATTGTGAAGAACTTTGACCCATGACACATCCATCATAGGGTACAGGACAGCCCATTTCAGCACATGGACAATTGTCTTATAAATAGACCTGATCTGGCGGCCATTTTACATTCTGTCTTTTGTCAGTGTAGGGAAAGGACGCTGTGTGGAGCAGCTACAGTCAGTCTATCACTAGCTATTATTATTAGGTCCACAAAAGTCCTTTTAAAGTGGTTGTATACTCTTTTTTGTAACTTTTACCTACAGGAAAGCCTATAATAAGGCTTACCTGTAGGTAAAAAAAATATCTCCTAAACCTGTACGGTTTAGGAGATAATCCCCTCTGTATGCGCCGCTGACTGCAGCGGCGCATGCGCACGAGGGGATTCTCGGCCTGAAAATCCGGCAGTGGCCGGCCGGGCGGAATGAAATCTCCCACGCGCATGCGCGGGAGTGACGATATCGCGGTGCTGGTGTCAGTGCTCTCTCTCTATCTCGGTGCTGGTGTGGTGTCAGTGCTCTCTATCTCGGTGCTGGTGTGGTCTCAGTGCTCTCTATCACGGTGCTGGTGTCAGTGCTCTCTATCACGGTGATGTTGTCAGTGCTCTCTAACTCTGTGTTGGTGTCAGTGCTCTCTATCACGGTGCTGGTGTCAGTGCTCTCTATCACAGTGCTGGGGTCAATGCTCTCTATCACGGTGCTGGTGTGGTGTCAGTGCTCTCTATCTTGGTGCTGGTGTCAGTGCTCTCTATCTCGGTGCTGGTGTCAGTGCTCTCTATCTCGGTGCTGGTGTCAGTGCTCTCTATCTCAGTGCTGGTGTCAGTGCTCTCTATCACAGTGCTGGTGTCAGTGCTCTCTATCTCGGTGCTGGTGTCAGTGCTCAATCTCTATCATGGTGCTGGTGTCAGTGCTCAGTCTCTATCGCGGTGCTGGTTTCAGTGAGGGAGATAGCGGAGAAGCCAATCAGCAGGCAGTGCCAGCACCATGGCTGAGGATCAGCACTGGACTGGCACCTCCGGACCACCGCAGTGGAGCCCTGCATAGGTGGGGGTAAGGGCCGGGCAGAGGGAGGGGCTCAAGCACAGGTTGGCACACTAGGACACTGGCACAGGACTGCGCTGCCCTGACTGTGGCACTGATCATCTCCTGCACCCCCTTCATAGCCTACCCTGACCTTGCCTCTCCTCTATGGCCTTCATGCGTTCCTGAATTGTCAACATTTGACAAATAAAAAAAGAATGCTTATCGTTGTCGATCCCAGATTCACTTAATACTTTTGTTATGTCAGTGTCCATGTTGTGGGACTATGTGTGCACAGCTAGTAAGTATTTTGTGGCTGAAAATATGACCTGGAGGTTTTTAAGGTTTGCCTGCCATTAAAATCAATGGGGTCCGCCGCGAACTTTGCGGTTCGCAAACTTTTGGCCGCGTTCGCGGTTCGCGTTCGCGAAACGTTCCATCGGAAGTTCGTCCATCACTAATCAGGACTAGCATAGATCCAGAAGACTGGATTATTTCCCATACACTATCTGTAGCAAGCAAGGTGCAAGTGGAAAACTTTACAATACTTACTTGCTAGCAGGGCTGGACTTACCATTGGGCTTGCCTGGGCTCAAGCCCATGGGCCCCGCCCAATAGGGGGCCCCCTCGGGCTCCGCCGAGATACATAGCCGAGTGTACGCGGCTCGGCTCCGCTCACAGTCACGCCCAGTCCTGCCCTATGATGGACATAACACAGGGACTGGGCATGACTGTGAGCTGAGTCGACTACACTTGGCTACTCTCGGCTCCGCTCGGGACTGCGAGGGGACCCAACGACCCTGAGGGGACCCAAGAGCTGCCGGGAGGACCTGAGAGCCACCAAGAGGACCCAAGAGCCGCCGAGATACACAGGACTCTGTATCACGGCGGCGCCATTTTTAAACTTCAAGACTGCAATGATAAGGCTGCAAATGACAAGGCTACACTGACAAGACTGCAATGACACTGGGCAAGGCTGCAGATGGACACTGACAAGGCTGCATTGATGGGCATGTAAATGTACGTTTTTTCCCTAAAGTTCCCTCCTAAAAGTTTTTTTCCTTAATTCCCTCCAAAACTTGGGGTGCGTGTTATACGCCGGCGCGTGTTATACGCCGATAAATATGATAATGTATAGAAGGTAGGGCCCGAAAGTGACTCAAGCTCAGGGGCCCCCACCACCCTAAGTCCTGCCCTGCTTGCTAGTATAGATGCCCTGCTGTCCTTCATACTTTTTACTCCTCTGTTCCAGACAGCTGTGTTTTGCCACGGTTGGTAATATGACCCACATTTGGTGGGCATGTGCTTCTATCAAACAATTCTGGGCAGGGATCCTATAGATCTCTGCTAAGGTTACAGATACCAGGGTTCCAAATACCCCTGATGACCACCTTGTTGTTAATTACTCCTGGCATAATTCATTTTATTACGAAGGAAAATTTATGCCATTTTCTTACTGCTGCAAGAACATTGAAATTATCCCTAAACATTGGTAATCATCCCAGACACAATCAGCAGAATGGGCTATGGAATTGGATTGGATGAAGGTGGGGGGCCATCCCCCTGTCGGAACACAACAGCTCAGTGGTTGAGATCCAGAATTAACCTTGCATGGTTAATACAATGGCTCAGACTGGAGCTGACAGTTTTTTTTTCATGCAACCCCACTTGGTTGCACGAAAAAAAACTGTAGTGTGTACCTGGCTTTAATTCTGGAAGAGACCATGAGGAAAAGTTGACTGTAGGGGGTCTGGAGTCTGTGCACTCCAATTTTCTTTGATTAGAGAGAAGAAAGAGGGAGAGAAAAGAGGGAGAAGAGGAAAGAGTGAAGAGGAGAAAAGGAAGTATGTGGAAACAAAAAAAAGGGGGGGGTGATCCTGTTTTTGACAGACTTTCACCGTGAATGATGGCCCCCTGCCTAGCAGCTGAAAGCCAGCAAACTGGCCGGTGATGCTGACTGACATCACTGACCAAATACAGTCAAGACCATATTTGGTCAATAACATTTAACAAGATTCTCACTGCCTTGTTTACTATGTGAAACAAAGTAGCGGGTGGGTCGGAAAGTCATTAATTTAGTATCAGGCTCTCCACCAGAAACATCAAGCTCTGAGTTCCTTCTCTGAAGTTTGCTCCAAGATTCATTGGTCTGTACACTATAACTTCTAAACTGACTCTGGTTTGTTTCAAACTCCAGATTCCTAAAAGCCTAAAAATCGCTAACTCCTTTCATGTTGTCCTTCTGAAGCCTTTAGTCCTCAATAAGTTCTCTCATCCTCTCCCTACCGTGGTGCCGGTCTCTCAGAAGTATGAGGTTAGTCAAATTCTGGGTTCCCAACTCTGTAGAGGCATTCTTCAGTACCTCGTGCATGGGAAACTGTTTGGTCCTGAGGAGAGGTCTTGGATCACTGCATCTGAGGTCTTTTCTCCTCGTCTGTTGAGGAAGTTTCATCTGAAATTCCCCTCTAAACCTGGGCCCAGGCTAGGAAGGGGGAGGCCTCATAAGAAGGGGAGTACTGTCATGAATATGCAGTAGTGTTTGTCTGTCAGCATACCTCTCCTACATGTGTTCACCTTTAGAGGCCAGCCACTCTCACCTGGCTGCTTAAATAATCTCTTCTCTAAGCAT
Source organism: Lithobates pipiens (assembly GCF_037356315.1). NCBI lineage: Eukaryota > Metazoa > Chordata > Amphibia > Anura > Ranidae > Lithobates > Lithobates pipiens. Next base: position 240,700,550 of record NW_027507758.1, on the reverse strand, counting down.
ATATTAACCTGTGCACTGCAAGCCAGCCCTGCTGATCAACTTTATGTGTTTAGCTTTCGTGTGCGTCTTTCTGTGTCTTCTACGTCTGATTCCAGTTACCGATCTTGGCTTGTTCTCGACTTTCCCTGCCTGCTTGTGACCCTGACCTTTATCGTGTTCTATGTTTATCCTTGTCTGCTAGTCCCCCCGACTTTTGGCTTATCTCCTTACTATCTCTTGTTATCCTGGGCTGCTGCTACCTCTCTATCCTCCTGTAGCATACTGTGAGTGTGAGCTGTGAGACCCTGGGGGCTGTGACCCGGAGCCAGTTGCAGTCCATCCTCACCACAAGAGGCTCTGGTGAATGCCTGCTGGCTCTTAGACTCCGCACCCTGGGGAATCTTATGCTCTAGCTCCCTGTGGGATCCGTGTTGGTGCTCCAGTGGACCTGCCTTCCTTAACCACCCAGACTTCCATTCGCAGCAGTTAACCATAGGGTCCACTACCTTAGAGGTGCACTCCTGACCCCAACAGTGTGCATCTGTCACCTGGCCTCAGGTGACATGACAGGTAGTGATACCGCCACCAAATGAAGCACTTCCAGCTGTAGCAGCATCCTGTAGATTGCACTGGCATACTGGCCAAATCTAGCCATCTTGTTTTTCTGTTCAACAAACCTTAAACAGCTAAAGTTCATGTTGAACTCTCTGTCAACTTAAACCTAAAACTCATCCCTAATAATAACTTTCAGGGCCACAATGACTAAATTAATAATTTTAAGGGGTAGTTGGTGACTAATATACAGTATGTGCATAACTCGTGGTTATACCTCGGAACTGTATGCATAGATTAATTGTGAGCTTTGTTTTGCAGGCAGAGCAATACCATGCTCACGTTGATAAGTACATGCTTACGATTGTGAAAGAAGACTATCTATAAATCTCCAGTAACCCACTCGAATCTATGGATTATGGGAGACTGAAGAGAAAAATCTGATTGGTTAATAAGGGTAGCATAGAAAATGCTTTTTGATAAATGAGCCCTTGTGTTTCTATCTGCCTCTAGCCATACTACGCCTTTTTTTTTAATTCTATGCCAAATATGACATAACAAAGATTTAATTAGTTTTTCTCTCATTTAAGCATACAGTTCTCCATGTGGGAAAAATGACCTGCTCAGTTAATCATGGTGGTAAGTCATCAGAGTATAAAATCATTTAAATCTACATCATATATATTGAGTATTTTTCAGAATTAAGATGCCAGATATTCAAATTTTGAATACACTTAGAAAAGTTTGAATGCCTTCTAAGTACCAAGGCAATAAGGTTACCTGGGATTTATCCAGCACCCCAACACAAACTGGATCTCTATTGTTCCTCTTTATGTCAGGCAATAACCCCCAACCCCAGTGGCAGAATTGGGATGACGGGCAGTGGTAAACCTCCTGAAAGGCTTTTATAGTATGTATACAAGGTCCAAGCTCCTGCAACTGCATACTATTAACGCTGTTTCAAACTGTTGTGCTGCAGTTTGACCTCTACAGTGCAGTGTACCAGCGTTTTTCATGTGGGTTACTGGCGGCTTCCCATAGACTTTTATTGGATGGTGTGTTTTTGGTGCATTTTATGAAAGTGCACCAGAAGTCCTGCTTGCTGCATCATTGGCACACAAAAGTAATGATTACACTGCACTCGCGCTGCGGCCAAACCACAGATTAGAAGTGTGAAACCCTCCATCATCATGTGTGGAGCACCAGCCCCAAGGCCTCATGCACACAAGACTTTTTTTCCTCCCCTGGATGCCTTCACGGAAGGAGAAAGCAGTATAAAAAAAAAGTCAAATTTTTGCAATTGTGTTTAGGTACGACAAGTGTTTTGGTGTTTATTCATTCCATTGGCAAGAATGCTAATTTATTCCGGCCATGAGAATGAACGCTCAACCCTTTAAACACACCTAGTATTGAGGCGCATTTAAATGCACTTGGGCGCGTTTAGGCGCATTCAGCGTTTTTTTTCTGCCCTGACCTATTCTGAACATGCACATGATTGGGGTTTTTCTCAGCCTTTAAGCCTAGGTCCACATATATATGCATTGCAGGAAACACAGCCAATCCTTTGTGTTTCCCACACCGCATTGAACTCTCACTACATTCATGTGATCTGCTGTGTGTGGCAATGTTAAATTAACGACACGTCAAAACAGCTGTGTGATTGCCTGAATCGGATTGCAGGGTGTGGTCACCCCTGCAATTCGATTCGGGTGCGGCACAAAAGAAGGGTCCAGCAGATGTGGGACAATCTGAGCCATACAAAATAAATGTCTCAAATGGAACCGCAAAGACTTTGCATGTGATTTGCACAGGAATGTGGTACAATTCCCACCAATATGAAAATAAAATGCAATGTGCAGTACTGTGGCAGTGTGAACCCAGGCTAAATGCTCTTATGTGTGCATGGCCAAATAGGCGGTGTGCTAGAGGCTGAAAAAAACACCCCCAAATGCCTGTAAAAGTGGCTTTTTTTACATCCTGTGTATATGAGGCCTAAAGCAGGGATACTGTAGGCAACCTTAAAGAGGTAAAACATAATGTAGAGGTGGAAATCTACCTGTACAACATGGGAGAAGTCAAAATCATTGGACACAGTGTCGCCTCCTCACACCCAATTTAAACCTCTATTTGCCGTACTTTGTTGCAATAACGTGCATTGCATGGCAATCATAGGTTTAAATCAGGTGGTGAGGGGGCAACATATCCCCACCACCTGTCAAACACACTCAGATCACTTTTCAGAGGAGCAGCAGTGCCGGCTGCACTTTAATGAGCCCTTAGATGCATTTGGCAGTGGCACACATAGGGCTCGTTCACATGTAAAGTTGGGGGTGGTGAAACCCTGCAGTTGAGTCATGGCTTTACTGCCCTCAATCCCTACCCCTTTAGCTGCTTAAGCAGCAGCCAAGAGTATACACATGCTGCAGCGGGAATTAAGCCCCCTGTTGCTTTTAGTGGGTGCTACCGCCTGCCAATCGTGACCCATTCAAGTAAATGGGGCCACTCTGCAAGTGCATGCTTCTGCAGGTTCCAAGGGGTTAAAGCAAGTGGTGTGAAAGCAATACAACGCTGCCTGCTTTAACCCCTTGTTTGCTGTACTGCATAAGGTTGCAGGGCACTTGCAGAATGGCTTCATTCACTTGAATGGATCATGTCTGGCAGGTCTTACACCCACCAACCATGAAAGGGTGTATAACTCCTGCTGTGGCATGTGTACACCCCTGGCCATTGCAGACAAAGTGGGTGCGATTGGGACAGGGGTGATAAAAACACGGCTTAACTATGGGATTTTACCATTCTCCAAACTGCAAATGTAAATGAACCCTAAAGCCGCGTACACACGGGCGGACTGTCTGTCCTACTTAGTCCGCCGAAACACATTTCAGCGGACAGTCCGCTCGTGTGTGGGCTTCAGCGGACTTTTTCAGCGTGCAGTCTGGCGGACTAAGTATTTCGGAATTTCCGTAATACTGTCCGTCGGACTCGCATTTCGGCGGACAATCCGCCCGTGTGTGTGCCAGTCCGCCGTACTTTTGAAATGAGCGGACTTTTCCCGCCCGGAGAAAAGTCCGCTCATTTCGAGCGGGTATCCAGGTAGGCGGGGCCCGCGAAGGAGACGTCGCTGGCCCCACCGCCTGGTATGGACTTAAAGGGGAACCCCAACGCCGAAAAAAAATTGGCGTGGGGGTCCCCCCCAAGTCCACAACAGACCCTTGTCCGAGCGCGCTACCCGGCCGGCCAGGAAAGGGGGGCGAGCGAGCGCCCCCCCCCTCCTGAGCCGTATCAGGCCGCGTGCGCCCTCAACATGGGGGGGTGCCTTGGGGAAGGGGGGGCCGCGCGGCCCCCCCACCCCAAAGCACCTTGTCCCCATGTTGATGAGGACAAGGGCCTCTTCCGACAACCCTGGCCGTTGGTTGTCGGGGTCTGCGGGCGGGGGGCTTATCGGAATCCGGGAGCCCCCTTTAATAAGGGGGCCCCCGGATACCGGCCCCCCACCCTATGTGAATGAGTATGGGGTACAATGTACCCCTACCCATTCACCTGTAAAATAAAAGTACAAAAAAAAACACAACACACGAGATAAAATACTTTATTGCACAGCTCCAGGGGGTCTGCCGGCGGCCCTGGCATTCCGGCCGGAGAGATCGTCGAGGCAACATCTCCTGGAGAAGAAGAAGAAGAAGAAGAACGGAAGGCGGCGGCGACGGCGGCGACAGAAGACCGGGCCACCGCCTGTAAAAGAGCTATAAGAAGGCGCGGTGGCCCGGCAGAAGAACCGAAGAGGGGGACAAGACCCCCGAAGTCGGGAGAAGAGGCCGGCGGCGAGGAAGAAAGCCAGACTCCTCCGCTAGCAAAAGAGCTACAAGAAGATAGCGGAGGAGTCCGGCGAGAAGACTCCAGAAGACGGAAGACCCCCGGAGCTGTGCAATAAAGTATTTTATCTCGTGTGTTGTGTTTTTTTTGTACTTTTATTTTACAGGTGAATGGGTAGGGGTACATTGTACCCCATACTAATTCACATAGGGTGGGCGGCCGGTATCCGGGGGCCCCCTTATTAAAGGGGGCTACCGGATTCCAATAAGCCCCCCGCCCACAGACCCCGACAACCAACGGCCAGGGTTGTCGGGAAGAGGCCCTTGTCCTCATCAACATGGGGACAAGGTGCTTTGGGGTGGGGGGGCCTGGTACGGCTCAGGAGGGGGGGCGCTCGCTCGCCCCCCTTTCCTGGCCGGCCGGGTAGCGTGCTCGGACAAGGGTCTGTTGTGGACTTGGGGGGGACCCCCACGCCGATTTTTTTTCGGCGTTGGGGTTCCCCTTTAAGTCCATACCAGGCGGCGGGGCCAGCGACGTCTCCTTCGCGGGCCCCGCCTACCTGGAGACGCACTCGAAATGAGCGGTCTTTCCTCCGCGTGTGTGGGCGAGTCCGTTCATTTCAAAAGTAGGGCGGATAGTATGGCGGACTTAGTACGCCGTATTAGTCCGCTCAAAAAGTGGTGTGTGTGGTCAAGTCCGTTCATTCGAAAGTATGACGGACTGTCCGTCGGATTGTCTGACGGACTAAGTTGGCCAGACAGTCCGCCCCCTGTGTACGCGGCTCTACTGTTCTGAGCCCCCTTGCTTATGTGCTGCAGTTTACCTGCACTGTAGGTGCAACCTCCCTGGGTTAGCTGCGCTTTGCCATAGACTTCTGTTATATCCTGCAGGTGTGGTGCACTTTCTGAAAGTGCACCAAAACATCTGCATTTAGAAAGTGCACCCAACCTGCAGAACATAATAGAAGTCTATGGCTAAAAGCAACAAACCTGCAGAAAATCTGCATTGCACCAGTGGTGTGGGAAAGCCGCAGCACATCAGTGTGAAAGCAGCCCTATACTATTATGCCCAGTGTATTGCTTCACACTGACCTAAAGATCTCTTCTTTTGTGCTGCTGGCACCACTCTGGAGACTGTTAGCTGGGATAAGAGGAGGAGTGCAGTTGGTATCACTCCGCATGGGACAGGATAACTGATTCTTACCGAACTGTGTTTGTCCGTATCCCAGAAAAGAATAATTGAAATTTGCAGACAAATTGTTACCATGTTGGAACATTGCAAGGCATTGTACCAGCATATAGTTTAATTTTCTCTGCAGTAAAATACCCAACTCTTGTACCATCGCTCTCCATCTATGTTTTACATATATAATATACATTTTATTACTTTATAGCACTTGTGTTGCTAGACATATACAAAACACTTTAAGTGTGTTTATGAAATACAGTACATAACATTGAGAAGACCTTAAAGCGGAGGTCCACCCTAAAGTGGACCTTCCGCTCATTGGAACCCTCCCCCCCTCCGGCGCCACAATTGGCACCTTTCAGGGGGAGGGGGGTACAGGTACCTGTACAGTACAGATATTTGCACCCACTTCCGGCGTAGATTCTGCAGAAGGTACGCCCCTTTCCGCAGAATCTACGCCCCTTTCCGAAGGTCCCCCGCTGTCTGCTGAGAAACACACGGATCCCAGAGACAGCGGGGACCATCCTTATTGCGCAGCGCGATGTGCGCATGCACAGTAGGGAACCGGGAAATGAAGCCGAAAGGCTCCACTTCCTGATTCCCATACCCAAGATGGCGGCAGCAGCAGTATTCCCGCTTTAAATCATTTGAAGTAAGACAGATTTGTGTTAGTAAATAATCTATATGTTTGTCTTGCGCATTTACCTTTATAGAATTGAGCAGAGTTTTTTTTGTGAGCAAATTGGTTGAACGCACTTACCTTGGGTCAACCTTTTTTTTCCACCCCCTTCTTACTTCTCCTTTTACTGAGAAGAGCAAAATTGTGTCAGATGTAGCATGCCATGGTGAATGATAGGTGAGGCTGAATTGCACTTTAAGAGTGCTTAAAGTGATTGTAAACCTTCACCTTGTAAAACAACCCATTCAGTTTAAAATAGGAATGAAAGGCAAAACAATTGTGTATAGATATTTAAAAAAGTTATAGTACCTTTTTGGTGAACACATTCCATATGTTCTCAGCTGCATAAGAGCTGGGGGAGGAGAAGCAGCAGTACACTCATCTTCCCAGTGAATGGCTGTGCAGAGGAGCATGTCAGGACAAGTATGATCATTGGAGGAGAGCAGGCTGATTTATCAGCATAGCTAGAGCATTGACCACGGTGTGTTCTCCTGCTTAGTGTGGTCAAATTTTAATAGGAAAGCAAGGGGTCTAGTAAGAACAACAGGGATTTTACCTAAAGGAAGCAATACAAAGAGAACAGGATACTTTCTCATACAAGTACACGGGACAAATCCAGTACAAATTTCCCTCTCCTCCTGTCTGTCCAGGCTTTTTTATTAATTTAAAAGTTACTTATGCAGCTGCCAGACAGTGGTAGGAACCCAGGGCATACACATACAGCCACCCCCCCCCCCCCACCTGTACAAAAAACAAGACCACCCCCCCCCCCCCCCCCCAGAATGTATCCACAAAGTACTGCTGCTGGGCACACATCCTTAACTAAAATCCTTTAGATGAGATTTATGCAAATATACTTTTGTGCTTTGATTTATCACCTGAAATGAACATACAGTACCTTGAAAAAGTATTCATACCCCTTGACATTTTCCACATTTTGTTATATTTTATGTGATAGACCAACACAAAGTGGCACATAATTGTCAAGTGGAAGGAAAAGGATAAATGTTTTTAAAAATGTTTTACAAATAAATATCTTAAAAGTGTGGCATGCATTTGTATTCAGCCCCCTTTACTGTGATACTAAACTCTAGTGGAACCAATTGCCTTCAGAAGTCACCTAATTAGTAAATAGAGTCCACCTGTGTGTAATTTAATCTCAGTGTAAATATAGCTGTTCTGTGAAGCCCTCAGAGATTTGTTATAGAACCACAGTGAACAAACAGCTTCATGAAGGCTAAAGTTGTGGAAAATTTTAAAGCAGGGTTAGGTTATAAAAAAATATCCAAAGCTTTGAACATCTCATGGAGCACTGTTCAATTGATCATCCCAAAATGGAAAGAGTATGGCACAACTGCAACCCGGCCAAGGCATGGTAATCCATCTAAACTGACAGGTAGGGCAAGGACAGCATTAATCAGAGAAGAAGTCAAAGGCCCATGGTAACTCTGGAGGAGCTGCAGAGATCCACAACTCAAGTAGGAGAATCTGTCCACAGGACAACTATTAGTCGTGCACTCAACAAATCTGGCCTTTATGAAAAAGTGGCAAAAAGAAAGCCATTGTTGAAAGCCATAAGCATGTTTGCGAGGAGCCATGTAGGGGACACAGCAAACATGTGGAAGAAGGTGCTGTAGTCAGATAGCAAAACACCATGTCTGGCGGAAAACTAACTCTGCACATCACCCTGAACACACCATCCCCACCATGAAACATGGTGGTGGCAGCATCATGTTGTGGGGATGCTTTTCTTCAGCAGGGACAGGTAAGCTGGTCAGAATTGATGGGAAGATGGATGGAGCCAAATACGGGGCAATATTAGAAGAAAACCTGTTAGAGTCGACTTGAGACTTGGGGTGGAGGTTCACCTTCCAGCAGGACAACAGCCCTAGCTAGAATGGAATGGTTTAGATCAAAGCATATTCATGTGTTAGAATGGCCCAGTCAAAGTCCAGACCTAAATCCAATTGACAATCTGTGGAAAGACTTGAAAATTGCTGTTCAGATACTCTCCATCCAATCTGAGGTTGAGCTATTTTGCAAAGAAGAATGGGCAAACATTTCATTCTCTAGATGTGCAAAGCTGGTAGAGATATACCCAAAAAGACTTGCAGCTGTAATTACAGCGAAAGGTGTTTCTACAAAGGGTGGGGTGGCGAGGGCTGAATACAAATGCACAGCACACATTTCAGATATTTATTTGTAAAAAGTTTTGAAAAACATGTATTATTTTCCTGCCACTTCACAATTATGTGACACTTTGTGTTGGTCTAACAAACAAAATCCCAATAAAGTACATTTATGTTTTTGGTTGTAACATGACAAAATGTAGAAAATTTCAAGGGGTACGAATACTTTTTCAAGTCACTGTAGAATACAGAATGCTCTGCAAAATACTCTAACCAAAAGTTGTGAAAAGGCAGGGATTTTCAGCAAAAACAGCAGGGAATTTCCATAATATTATTATGTAGACATGTAATCCCATAGGATTAGTTTGCTTTTAAATTAGCCACCCCACTTGATTAATCTAAATTTAAAGCCACTCCTTTAACATTACATTCTATGTATTTAATGTTTGCTAATGTATCGTATTTCTTTCCTCATTCCCAAATTACCATGATTGTAATATGCTGTGAATGCCCCTTTGTCCTCATGCATGCTGTAATCTTTTAATGCTCATTTTTTGTCCTACATGCATATTTGCCTTCACTAACCTCCCCAGCATGCTATCCTGGGCCCATGCACACCTAGCCTAGTCACTTAACATAGTATTTTGTCAGCTCCATACTAGTGCTTTATCCTAAACACCCCCTAAAATGTGTACAAATGTTATTGTCCTTAAATTCAGGCAGAGTGCCAGAGCCTTTTTTTGGCTCCCAAACTCATAAGTAAGGACCTTATACTTTTGGCTTTAAATACTCCTTAAAATAAATGTAATACTGATGTTGGTCAAGAATGTTTGTGGAGTCAAACAAGAAAAAAAAAGAGTAATTTTGCACATAAACATTGCAAGCACAGTTTCCTTCAACGCCACAGGAATGGAAGACTGCGGCCTCCCACTTTGCTCATCGTTGGGACTTTCCCAACTATGGGGGGGGGCAATCGATGGGAAGCACGTCCACATGGTCCCACCACCCCACTCAGGGTCCTACTATTTTAACTATAAGGGGTTTCATAGCATTGTGTTAATGGCGGTGGTTTCGGTGACACATGAGTTACTCTATGTGGACGTGGGGAAGAATGGTCGGATGCCGGATTGTGGAGTCTTTACCCAGACTTAGTTTTACGGACGTCTCCAGAGTGGTGACTTGGGATTGCCACCTGTGGAAGAGAATGTCGGAGGATTCCCATTTGTTTTTATCGCTGATGAAGCATTTGGTCTGGGTGATCACATGATGAGGTCATTACCCCAGAGGACCCTCATGCCGGAAAAGAGGGTTTTTAATTACCGGCTGGCCAGAGCCAGAAGAGTCATGGAGAATACCTTTGGGATAATGGCCAGCCAGTTCCGCCTATTTCTTACGGCAATTAACATGGCGGAGTACAAACTTAACCACATCGTTATATCCTGCTGCATACTGCACGACTTTTTAAAGCAAAATGCACCTGGTTATGTTGCCATAGTTGGGCCTGAGGCCAGACTTCATGAGAATCCAATGACACGGCCCTGGAAGCTGGCCGTCCCGGCTTGCCCCCCAAAAACGCCCGTGAAGTGCATCAAAAATATGTGGAATATCTTATGGGTAGGGGGATCATTACTACACCATTTAATTTTTAAATATTTTCCAAATAAAAAAAAATTGATATGATAAAATCTTGATTTTGATTTACTGCGTGTGTTTCTTTTATCTGTCTCCTAGGTTCTCCTAGTGCACTTGTAGTGCCAAGTGGTTTTAACGTTATTTAAATAACACCCATTGTCACTGTAAACACCAACTTAATACAATTTTTTTTATTAAGCATTGAAAGAAGAAGCCACACATTGTTGAGTGGAAAGCCTTTTACTATGTGCACATGTGCGTTATAAAACATTTTGTGGTAAAAATACAATATCTAGTTTTTTCAAAATTTTACCTTGACATTTTTTTAACAGTATATAAACAGGCATGTTTCCAAACATAACATACACAACTCTGGAACTTAGAAAGTTCAACATAATCTTTGTTGGATTTATATTCTCCCTAATACATCAATTATGTTCTTCATTCTTTGTTCAATCTCCTTGGTTTTTTCCATGATAATGTCTAAATCCCGACTACAACACATGATGTCCTGGATAAGCCGTTGTGCACTGTCAGGCCGCGTACACACGCGCGGACTGTTTGCCCAACCTTGTTCGTCAAACAGTTTCGGCAAACAGTCCGCTCAAAATTTGCATGAGCGGACTTGCCCACACACGAGCGGACTGTTTCAGCGAACTGTTTGCCAAACAGTTCGCTCAACTTTTGAAATGAACGGACTCGCCCACGTAAGGAGGAGGCAAATCCGCCCATTTCGAGCGCGTGTACAGGTAGGCGGGGCCCGCGAAGGAGACGTCGCGGGCTCCGCCGCCTGGAATGGGCTTAAAGGGGAACCCCAACGCCGAAAAAAATCGGCGTGGGGGTTCCCCCAAAGTCCACACCAGACCCTTGTCCGAGCACGCTACCCGGCCGGCCAGGAAAGGGGGGCGAGCGAGCGCGCCCCCCCTCCTGAGCCGTACCAGGCCGCGTGCCCTCAACATGGGGGGTGCCTTGGGGAAGGGGGGGCCGCGCGGCCCCCCCACCCCAAAGCACCTTGTCCCCATGTTGATGAGGACAAGGGCCTCTTCCCGACAACCCTGGCCGTTGGTTGTCGGGGTCTGCGGGCGGGGGGCTTATCGGAATCCGGGAGCCCCCTTTAAGAAGGGGGCCCCCGGATACCGGCCCCCCACCCTATGTGAATGAGTATGGGGTACAATGTACCCCTACCCATTCACCTGTGAAATAAAGTACAAAAAAAAACACAACACAGGGAAAAAATATTTTATTGCACAGCTCCGGGGGTCTTCCGTCTTCGGGGGTCTTCTCGCCGGACTCCTCCGCTATCTGTGTGTAGCTCTTTTGCTAGCGGAGGAGTCCGGCTTTCTTCCTCCCCGCCGCCGGCCTCTTCTCCCGACTTCGGGGGTCTTGTCCCCCTCTTCGGTTCTTCTGCCGGGCCACCGCGCCTTCTTGTAGCTCTTTTGCAGGCGGTGGCCCGGTCTTCTGTCGCCGCTGCCTTCCGTTCTTCTGTCGCTGCCTTCGGTTCTTCTGCCGGGCCACCGCGCCTTCTTGTAGCTCTTTTACAGGCGGTGGCCCGGTCTTCTGTCGCCGCTGTCGTCGCCGCCGCCGCCGCCACCGCCGCCGCCGCCGCCGCCGCCGCCGCCGCCTTCCGTTCTTGTTCTTCTTCTTGTTCTTCTTCTTCTTCTCCTGGAGATGTTGACTCGACGCTCTCTCCGGCCGGAATGCCAGGGACACGCTCCGCTGCCACTTATATAGTGACAATGGGGCGGTGTCACATGGTATATGTCACATGGGTTGGTCACATGGGTTGATGTCACATGGGGACTATGACATCGTAAGGGGGCGGGGTCACCATGTGACCAATCCATGTGACATATACCATGTGACACCGCCCCATTGTCACTATATAAGTGGCAGCGGAGCGTGTCCCTGGCATTCCGGCCGGAGAGCTCGTCGAGTCAACATCTCCAGGAGAAGAAGAAGAAGAACAAGAAGAAGAACAAGAACGGAAGGCGGCGGCGGCGGCGACGGCGACGACAGCGGCGACAGAAGACCGGGCCACCGCCTGTAAAAGAGCTACAAGAAGGCGCGGTGGCCCGGCAGAAGAACCGAAGGCGGCGACAGAAGAACGGAAGGCAGCGGCGACAGAAGACCGGGCCACCGCCTGCAAAAGAGCTACAAGAAGGCGCGGTGGCCCGGCAGAAGAACCGAAGAGGGGGACAAGACCCCCGAAGTCGGGAGAAGAGGCCGGCGGCGGGGAGGAAGAAAGCCGGACTCCTCCGCTAGCAAAAGAGCTACACACAGATAGCGGAGGAGTCCGGCGAGAAGACCCCCGGAGCTGTGCAATAAAATATTTTTTCCCTGTGTTGTGTTTTTTTTTGTACTTTATTTCACAGGTGAATGGGTAGGGGTACATTGTACCCCATACTCATTCACATAGGGTGGGGGGCCGGTATCCGGGGGCCCCCTTCTTAAAGGGGGCTCCCGGATTCCGATAAGCCCCCCGCCCGCAGACCCCGACAACCAACGGCCAGGGTTGTCGGGAAGAGGCCCTTGTCCTCATCAACATGGGGACAAGGTGCTTTGGGGTGGGGGGGCCGCGCGGCCCCCCCTTCCCCAAGGCACCCCCCATGTTGAGGGCACGCGGCCTGGTACGGCTCAGGAGGGGGGGCGTGCTCGCTCGCCCCCCTTTCCTGGCCGGCCGGGTAGCGTGCTCGGACAAGGGTCTGGTGTGGACTTTGGGGGAACCCCCACGCCGATTTTTTTCGGCGTTGGGGTTCCCCTTTAAGCCCATTCCAGGCGGCGGAGCCCGCGACGTCTCCTTCGCGGGTCCCGCCTACCTGTACACGCGCTCGAAATGGGCGGACTTTCCGAGCGGGAACAGTTTGCTCATTTCGAAAGTAGCCTACACACGGGCGGACTGTTCGCTCAAACACAGTTTCAGCGGACAGTTTTTCGGAATTTCCGAAAGACTTTGTCCGTCCAACTGTCCGCTGAAACTGTCCGCTGAAAGCCCACACACGGGCGGACTGTCCGCCCAAACACTGTTCAGCGGACAAGGTTGGGCGAACAGTCCGCCCGTGTGTACGCGGCCTCACTGGTGAAATTAGGAGATTGTTCTTCTACAACCTGCACATCACCTAAAATAAAAATACACACCATATATTATAAATATGCAGGCATACCTCGATTACCTGAATCTGTGGTGTCTGATACTGACCTGTTGTGGTGACAATTTCAACCACTTCTTCCACCTCTGCTCCCCTTCTTCCTGAGGTGTGGTGTTCCTGGTGTCTTCAGACATCCCAAGTCTTTTCTCCCCTATGAGAATGAAACAAAAGGTATACTTAGCACACAGATATTTGTGACCAGAAATATGAATGTGCAACATTGCTTGGAAGTGGGGTACAATTGTCTGTTTGGGCAGAGTTCAAAATTGAAGACATGATACATTTTCTTAAATAAGCTGGAATACTTTACTTTTTTGGACAAGTTTCACACATGTAGACACCCCAAGTATCCACTGGAGTACCTGTGTAGAACACCTTAAAAAGTTTGTTCTTGTGTCCCACACTAGTGCTCCTGAGTCCAGATGTGTAAACAGCTGCTGAGTGTCCTCTCCTTACATTACACTGAATCAAGGTTGCAATTCATTCTAGTTCCAAACATATATAGACAACAATGTCCTAAACTTCTTTTAATACAAATTAGCATGGCATAATAATAATAATAGGGACACACGACAACTACTTACTTTTTAGAAGAACTCTCCTGATCCTTATGTACTGATCCTGCTCCCTCAATTTCAGGTCTGACCAGCGTTTCTTCAATTGCTCCTTGGATCATCATACCCCAAAATTTCGGGGCAGACTCTTCACTTTAGTCATAATTTTGGCCTTTCTCACATTTGGGTTTAGGTATGGTTTGGGTTCATGCCATCCGGACCTTGGATCCAGGTGGTGGTTTGGATGTGTTCACAGCAAGGAAGCACAATCCCACTGCTGCCAACCCATTGGGATGGACCCCCTTACTCAACAGGACTATGTCCAGAGCCAGGACTATCCAAGACCCCTTAGCTCACCCAGTCATTAGCCGTAACTCAATGTAGGGTAAAAAACATCAAACTGTTTGTTCAAACACAGGTACACAGGTATACACTCAAGGAAAAACGTCCCCCTCCCTTTGATTCAGGGTGGGGTAAACTGTCCAATCAGCAGGGAGAGTTGTTGGAGAAATTCGCCCCTCACCTCTCCCCCCTGCCCCCAGTCCACATGCCAGGAACAGAAATAGAAAACATTTATCCCATAATACACTTCTTCTAAGGCTGACAAACACAACAGAACAATAAGACACAGCCACACCCCATACAGTCCACAACAGCATGAGACAAGGTACAATGTATATATATATATATACAATATTCCAGTGTGGCTGTACAGTGAGTCTGACTAGCACAGACTGGGTGTTCTCGGTCACCCTGTGCCCCTAATGTACACAGGATAATTTACACATAGGAGGGGCCAGAGGAGTTGGAGACGAGTTTACAGAGCTCTCCAAGGTAAGCTGGACTCCACAAGCCCCCCACCGAAAGTGACTCCCGTCATATAGCCCTTGAGACATTATTCCTCCCCCCACTGTCAGCAATAGTGGGGCATAATTCTTGACACCAACAATCTGGCACTAATCCTCTCATTGACACCATTGATGGGGCACTATTCCTCTCACTGTCACCAATGATGGGGCAGTATTCCTTCTTTTAATACCAATGATGGGGGCACCATTCCTCCCACTGATACCAATGATTGGGCACTATTCTTCCCTCAGACACCAATGATGGGGCACTATTCCTCCCACTCACATTGATGATGAGGCACTATTCCTCCTGTTGATACCAACGATAGGACACTATTCCTCCCACTGACACCAATGATGGGGCATTAGTCCTCTGATTGATACCAATGATAGGACACTGTTCCTCCCATTGATACCAATGATGGGGCATTGTTCCTCCAATTGATACCAATGATAGGACACTTTTCCTCTCATTGATACTGATGATGGGGCACTATTATTCCCACCAGTACAAATTATGGGGCATTGTTCACTCGCACTGATGCCAGGACATTTTCTTCTTCCACTGGCCACAATCCAGCCCCCCTAAAGTCTGAAGGGCAGTAAACTGACCCTTTTTTTTAGAAAGATTGGAAACCTCAGGTGGGCTTTTCTGCCTTCTTATTTTCCATAAAATAGCCTTTACTTAGAATGTGGGTATTGAGTCATGTTGATTTGACAAAAGTGTGAATGTGTCTATAGAGTTCAAATATTTTGGTGATTTTTAGGAGTTTCTGCCAACAACATATACTGTATAGTGAAAAACCCAAGCATATAGCTTTGATCTTTTTAGTGAATCATCTTTGTATGTAGACCACATATCATACATGGGCCCCATCACAATTAGGTGGGTATCTCTTATGCCGCGTACACACGATCGAATTGTCTGGCGGAATTGGTCCGGCAAACAATCCGGCAAACAATCCGCTGGACTTTATAACGAATGGACTTGGCCACACACGGACGCTCCGAAAGTCCGGTGATTTCTAATACAGCCATAATACAGACATACAGCACGTACGACGGGACTAGAAAAAGGAAGTTCAATAGCCAGTAGCCAATAACTTCCTTCTCGTACTTGCTTCAGAGCATGCGTCATTCTTAGTCCACTGGACTAGCACACTGACGAACGGATTGTCTGCTGAAAGCCAAGTCCGGTGGACAAATTTTAGGTCAAAACTACTTTCTAAGTCTGCCGGACTTTACGATGAAAAAGTCCGCTGGAGCCCACACACGATCAAATTGTCCGGCGTACTGTGTGTTTTCATGTCCATTTTAGGTAAACACTTTCTTACCCCCTTCAGTTAGGTCTTGAATTGAATGTGCCTCTGCATTCGTCCTCTCTGGGGATCTGTGGTGTAGTATCAAGCACAAGTATAGTGTGTATTTTTATTCTGTTAAGTAAACTGTGGTGTTCTAAGATCATGGAAAAGCTTGTATTACCTCTGAATAAGTTTTTTGTTGCATATTTGCATATTTATTGTTTTCCTCTATCCTCCTGAGGATATCTTGTGAAATATGTTGAGCAAATAGCATCCCTTGGATATTTTCAACAAGATAAATTGTTTTTTTCTCGGGCAAGGATTGCCCAAATCTAATATTATATGTGTGTTTAAAATGCTTGTAAAATTGTCAGGGCTGGGCTCAGCCCTTCATTCTCAAAGCTGGGTGCTCAGCTGTTGGCTAATTTCTAGCTCCTATCTCTCTACAGTGACTCACCTGTTTATGATATCCTGCTCATCAGTCCTGCCTACTAAAGTCATCCAGTCCAGATGATCTCTGCCTTTTCTCTGGTCACATCTATAGAGACGATCTCCCGTATTCCTGTTAAAGACTTGCTTGGCTAACATTCCTTTTGGCTCCAGATCCTGCTTGCTGTTCTACTACGCTCATCTCTGGCTCCCTGATGTTTTGACTTGTCTGACTATCCGTTCCAGTTCCTTAACTCTGGCTATGTTTTGACTATGTTTACTTGGTTTACCTTTTTATTATTATTATATATTTATTATATTTATTTATTATTAACAGGTGTGATTTAACTTTACTTCTGTCTCAGTCTGATTCATGGTTTCTGACAGTAGGCGAAGGCCATGAATTCAGAAAATGCAGTCAATCCACTTGTTGGTAATATTTTTTCCAGATTGGATGAGCAAGATCACCGCATGGATCAGTTTGCCATGGTGTTACAAATGCTCCTGAGTGGCGTGGCTCATCTGGAATCTCCTACTGTGGCTGCTCCAGTATAATCTGTGTTGCAGGCCATCCCTGCTGCTGATCCAGTCTCTGTGCAGGCACCCACCTCAAGTATTACCTCTATAAGAGGTATGTCTGTTTCCACTTCGCTTTCCCAGCGATTTGGGGGCGATCCAGTCCAATGCAGAGGGTTTCTCACGCAGGTTGAGATATACTTCGAGATGCTGCCCCAAGCATTTCCCACAGACAAACGCAAAGTAGGTTTCGTGATAGCTTTGCTTTCTGAGAGAGCCTTGGCCTGGGCAAACCCTCTATGGGAGATGCAAAAACCTGTTGTCTTGAGTTACCCTGAGTTTGTAACTTCTTTTAAATGGGTATTTGACGTTCCCTCACTCTCTGCTTCTGCTGCCAAGGGCCTCATATCCATCAAGCAGAGTATGAGAACTGTTGCCAATTACGCCATTGAATTCCGTACTCTGGTAGTTGCTTGGAACAATGAGGCCCTCGTGCCTGCTTTTTCTCATAGTCTCTCGGATACCATTAAGGATGAGATAGCAGCACGAGATATACCCACTGAGCTGGAGAAGTTAATCACGTTTGCCATCCTCATTGACTCCTGACTCAGAGAAAGACTCTCTTTTAGGGAGCGCTTGTGGAAACTTCCTGTACATTTGTCTCCGAACTTTGCAGTCCCACCGTTGTCTCCCTCACCCCTCATGCCTCCTGGTACAGAGTCGGCTTGTGAAGGTGAACCCATTCACTTGGGCTTAATGCGTCTCTCTGTGGATGACAGAACCCTTAGCAGGAAGGAGAGATTGTGCCTTTATTGTGGCCAGGCAGGTCACTTTTTGAAGTCTTGTCCTACCCATCCACGGAACGCCCGAACCTTGAGGTCCTGTCACGGAGTGGTGTTGTTTCATCCCCAGTTATCCAGCAGGATAAGCCCCTGGTTTTCGGTTACCCTTTCTTGGGCTGAGTCATCCGTCGAGATACAGGCTCTAATCGACTCTGGGGCTGTAGGCCTGTTCATTGATGCTTCCTTTGTATCAAAGCATTCGATTCCGCTGCATTGCCATTGAGGCTCTTGATGGAAAATACCTCTACAGCCTGCCTATGTAACTCATGAGATCGTTCCATTGTCCATGGCCGTAGGGGCTCTTCACCATGAGATAATCCAATTCCAAGTAATTTCCTCACCTAAGTTTCTGCTGGTTATTGGTTATCCTTGGTTACAGAGGCACAACCCCTCTTTTGATTGGCTCAATGCTGAGACTTGCTTGGCTGACATTCCTACTGGCTCCAGATCCTGCTTGCTGTTCTACTATGCTCATCTCTGGTTCCCTGATGTTTTGGCTTGTCTATTTGTTCTGGTTCCTGAACTCTGACTATGTTTTGACTATGTTTACTCCCTTTACCTTTTTTATTATTATTATTAAACAAGTGTGATTTAACTGTACTGCTGTCTCAGTCTGATTCATGGTTTCTGACAAAAATTGTATGTCCAGGTATTCCTTGAATAGGAGAAAGTTATAAAATCTTTTAGTAGTTGCTGAAAAAGTTGTTAATAAATTTATATTTTTTTCACAATGTGTGTAGTCTTTGGGCACCTTAAAAAAATGTTTCAAGTAGTATGGTGTTTTGGTCTTCAATTATTTCTCTTGTCTGAGATATGTACCCAAAATAAAACATGATATAATTGTTCCTACTGTACTTCTCATTTATCACGAGAGACAGTGGTGTTTAGAAGACATTAGAAAGGGCAGATTTACATTACTGAACTTCCTTGATTTTATGATTCCCAAGATGTTGTACAATAAAAGCAAAGGTATATATATACAGCTACCTTATTACTGGGTGGAATTATTCTATAACCAGTTCCTTAACCTCAAGGCCCACCCCAGCTAAGCACAGGCCTACACATGTCAGTTTGAAAGCTGAGGTCCCTGTTTGTTTTGTAGAACTGCAATAGACAGTTGTTTCAGCACTGTTTGGCAAAAGCATGCTTCTGCTCATCATTTCTTAAAATATAAGCAAAAATTGATTGGTGTCTTTTTGTTAATGAACATGAATTTCTTAAAGTGTTTGTAAACCCTAGTTTTTAAAACAAAAAAACAAACATGCCTATACTTACCTGCTCTCTGCAATAGTTTTGCACAGAATAGCCCGATCCTCTTGTTCTGGGGTCCCCTGCTGGCGCTCCAAGCCCCTTCTCTAAATCGAAAGTGGCTTTCCATGGGGCACCTGTGTGGTCTAGCTCCCAAATTCCGCTGCGGCATCCATTGACACAGCCCCCCCCCCCCCTGCTCCCGTGTCACAGCTTTTGTCTCCCGATGCTATCAGTCTGTCCAATGAGGTGAGGGTCAGCGGCTGGAGCTTGTGCACATCGCTCAGGTAATAAATAAATAATAAAAAAGGGGGTGGAGCTGCAGCACAGAAGGTTTTGCAGCCACTTTAACAACGGCGGGTGGTCGGCAAGTGGTTAAACGTCAGCACTTTGAAGAGGAATTTCGTTGTTATGGCAGCAGCGATCCGCTTCTTCAGCGGGAGGTCGGCTTTCAGATAAAAGTGGTCTCCGCCGCAAGATCACTTTTATCCGTGTCGGGAGGGGACCCCCTCCCTCCATGCTCTGGTGCCTTCTACCTCTTACCGGAGCCGTCGGTTGCGGCGAAGGTGATTGTATCCTTCTCCCTGTGTGATATGGAGTTGAGTGAGGGGAAGATGGCCCCCACCCGGCTCCATACCATTGCAAGGCGGAAATTTAATCAAAATGTCACTTCCCCCCACAGCTCTCTCACAGCTCTCTCACTGTCCCCCCACAGGGACATTTAAAAAAAAAAAATTTCAAACGACATTTTTTTATTTTTATTGCATTTTTGTGCAAATATGAGATCTGAGGTCTTTTTGACCCCAGATCTCATATTTAAGAGGTCCTGTCATGCTTTTTTCTATTACAAGGGATGTTTACAACCCTTGTAATAGACATAATGGTGACACCATTTTCTTTTTAAAGGACAGTGTAAAAATAAAGAATAAAAAGTAAAATAAATAAGAAAACATGTTTTTTTAATGCACCCTGTGCCACCAAGCTCATCTGCAGAAGCGAACGCATATGTGATTAGCACCCCCATAGGTAAACCACACGTGTGAGGTATCACCATGATCATTAGAGCAAGAGCAATAATTCTAGCCCTAGACCTCCTTTGTAACTCAAAACATGCAACCTGTAGAATTTTTTAAATCGCCTTTGGAGATTTTTAAGGGTAAAAGTTTGTCGCCATTCCATGAGCGGGTGCAATTTTGAAGCATGACATGTTGGGTATTAATTTACTCGGGGTAACATCATCTTTCATTATATAAAATTGGGCTAACTTTACTGTTGTCTCATTTTTTAATTCCAAAAAGTGTATATTTTCCAAAAAATGTGCACTTGTATGACCGCTGCTCAAATACAGTGTGACAGAAAGTATTGCAACGACCGCCATTTTATTCTCTAGGGTGTTAGAACCTCCAAACATTTTATATATATATATATACATATATATATATATATATATATATATATATATATATATATATATATATATATATATATATTTATTATTATTTTTTTTTATAAGTAATTTTCTAGCAAAAGAAAACAGTTTTAAACCAGTAAACACCAAATCTAAAAATGAGGCTCTGTTCTTAAGTGGTTAAGAAAACCTGAAATCATTTTTTTAATAAATATCTTTCTTATTAAAGGATAAGTTCACATTTGGAACATGTTAAACGCTCCCGTGATATCTAGGGTGGAACATGTAACATGTTCAAGCTCCTGCCTCCCCTCCTTCAGTCCCCCCAACCCTATGTGACAGCAGGCAGGGGTTCTTCTCCCGCACCCACTGCGATTTTTTAAAAAGAACACAGTTGCGCAGGGCTTCACCCATACAGCCACATCGTCGATTTACAGATTCCTGAGAATTAATAAACTGCAACTACCGTCTTCCGCTGCAGCAGACAAATTTGTAGTGTCAATGGGCTGCGGGGGCACTGATGAGCACTCTCATAGTCTCCTGACATGTCATTCAGCTTTCAAACACAAAGCCTGTACAGAGGAATGGGCTGCAAGCCAGAGGTTGTGTCTGCAGGAGGACACATTGGACCCATGATCTACTGATTGCAGATACAATGCTTTCTGGGCTCCTGCAGGAAAACAACAATAAATGCACATTTTTTTGCTCTGCAAAAATATGTGCATTGATTATTATTTCAGTAAGGGTGAACCTATTCTTTAATTAATTGTTGACCCTAATTAGTCTTAATTAATTCCTTTATTTCCCTTCTGTCTTTGTGTTTTCATTGAATTCAAATGCTCATATTTGTTTGTGGTGTAACTGTGAAAAAACATGCAAAGTTTAAAAAAATAAACCATTAAAACAATTTCTAAGTAATTTCATTGCTCTTGGTACCAAGCATGTCATTTTGTTGTAATGACATGAAAACTAGGACAAATAAAAAAGTGGAATTAACACATTATATTTATATGCAGAAAAAACTGATCACCACTCCAGCTGGAAATTGACAGAGGGACAGCAATCACAGATCGTTTAGTAAGGTGTATTAGTCTGGCAGCAGCATTCATGATAGACTAAAGCCCCATACACACTATCAGATTATCTGCTGAGTTTTTCCTTCAGATTTACCAAAACCATATAATATGAGGACAAACCTTAGGAGTTTCAATGTGTATGCAATCAGGCAGGCCCTTCTACTACATGGTTTTGGTAAATCTGAAGGAAAAACTCAGCAGATAATCTGATAGTGTGTATGGGGCTTAAGGCCCCTTTCACACTGGGGTGGTGCGGGCAGTCTGCGGCCGCAAGGGGTTAAAACCACCCGGAAAGTGCCACTGCAGCGGCGCTCTGCTGACGGTATAGCCGCGCTGCCCCATTGATTTCAATGGGTAGGAGCGGTGAATACACCGCTCCAAAGATGCGGCTAGCAGGACTTTCTTCACCGTCCTGCTAGCGCACCGCTCCAGTGTGAAAGCCCTCCGGCTTTCACACCGGAGTGAAAGGGGTTGTTTTTTTCAGGCGCTACACAGGTGCTATTTTAAGCGTTGTAGCGAAAACAGCCCCAGTGTGAAAGGGGCCTAAGGGGGATAGCCTGTGTAAAGGTAGGCCAATGAGGAGGGAGTTTCAAGGTGTATATATTAGAATATTAATCACCCTGAAGGGGAAGTTCCTCTTTATGCCCTCCTTCACCACCTGGCTTCTGACCCTTTGGCTCTTCTGATTCTAGATTATAAGGGATTGAGTTAGTCCCATCTAAAATATTCAACCAGAGAAAGGGACTCCCTCAAAAAGGGACTAACCCTTGCTAGTTGGCATTTTGGTGGCACGCAAACTAGCGTTTTTACCCAGTCCCAGTCTAATGTGTTGTGTGTACCAGGCATTAGTTGAGCATTAAAACTCCTTCCAAATAATAAAATTTTTTGGTCTGGTCAGAAGTCTTGCCGTGAGAGCCGGGGAGAGGTCCTCCATGTCTTACTGGTAACTCGCTGTTTCGAGGACCTGGGGTTAAAAGCCCTGGCAGCATTTAATAAGTGAATTAACAAAGATTGTTTATAATTTTTTTTCGGGACATGGGTGTAAGGTTGAGAAGTACGGCCTCAGGTTTATCAGACAAGGAAAAACTTGCTGAATTATCTCCACAAGGATTTTAGTGTAGGGCAGTCCCAAAAAAATAAGTAAAAATACATTTAATACACAGCATCCAATCAGACACCAGCTTTTACAAACCTAAAGGAAGGAACCATAGTTAATGATATAGTAAAACTCTGGCAACAACTGTCCAGAGTGCCTTTTATTATGTATTAGATTAATATGCTTACAGTACAAATTACCCAGCATTAAACTCTTCTAAGGGGGAACCCTTGCAGACATAATTTTGTGAGCCTTCTAGGGAAATGCTAACTCTCTGGCTGCCATCTTTATCTATTGGCTTCAGAACTTTTCCAGTTCTGGAGTAGACATTTTTTACTTCACTCCAACCCATCTAGCTGGATGCCTGTTTCACACTCAGGCTTGCGCAGGGGGGTGTGCCAGAAGTGCCTTGGCACACCCTAATCACTATGTGCGGTGCCGCTTCCCCCATGTTGCTGCGGGGGATGTTTCAGGATGGAGAATGGGGGGAAGGGGCTAGTAAATATGTAAGTTACCAGCACCTTCCTTTTCAAAATGAACACAGTAAACTGTTTAATATGCTTCAGTTTGTGAATGAACAGGAAGGCGCTCAGCACAGAGCTTTGCCCATTTATTCACTGTCGCATGCAGCTGAGGCAGCAGAGAAAGGTGTGTGCGTTTGAGCTTTGGGGTGCACACCCAAATGGGTTCACGCACACCTATGGTTCCACGTTATTGGTTCATAAAGCCGGAGGCAGCCAGCATTTTTAAAATGTATACCACAACAGCTTCATTTCACTGCTGAACTCCTCTAAAACAAAATATTGCTACCTTCTTCTTCTAGCAAACAGCAGATGACTTAACTGCACGTTAGCTATTCTCTAGCTTGGAGCAAATCTACTTATGATTAATCACTGTGGGGGGGGGGGGGGGAGCCGTCATGTTCTTCATTGTTTTCCTGATTCAAATGCAGCCTGACAATTCAGCTACAGGACTGTGGAGCCGTGGATGAGTTAAATCCTCAGGGCTGAGTGTGTTACTAAGTATTGCTGTGACACATAGTAGTAATCTGCACGTCGGGTATTATGGTAATCAATACACAGTCTAAGCTGTCAGTTTTGCTAGTGCTTTAGTGGATGATGTCAGAGTGACAGTCAACCAATCAGGGCCCAGGTTATATATAGCTCATATATAAAAGACTGCCGTGCCTCTAGTATGTGTCAGTGCAGGTAGAGCTGTGCTCGGCTGTGTACACTCCTACCTACATGGACAGGGCAAGGCTCCAACTTTCTTTCAGGACAAGGGAAGAATGTTCTCAAGAAACGCTCGCTCACTGGTGACGTCCTCTCTTTATAGGCACTTCATAAAAAACAATAAACACAAAACAAATAATGCAACGGCAATTTGCTCACTGAAAGCTTATACGTAAAGACATCCTGATATTTCTCTTATTCTTTCTTCTGTCACCATAACATTGATCAGAGCTAGGACTGGAAAGGAATTCTAATAGGTGAGTCACCTAAAGGCCAGGGGGCACGCAGGAGATATTTAGTACAGTGACACCACTACTAAAATTCCTAATGATTAATCACTAATCACTAGAAGTGACTGATTTCTGCACATAGAGTACAGATGACTCCCCATGGAAGTTGCATGTATTAACAGTTAGCTGCACACATTGAGAACATTTTATGATCATTATCGGTTTCTTGTTCCTGCTTTTTTTCTCAGAGAATAGGTGTAGGAACACCCCCTTTCCAAATAACCCCTTGTATCTGCCCTACCCACCTTGGAGCATCATTCCAATGGTTCCACTCCATACCCACCTCCCAGGACCACCCCTTTTAGAGAATACAGAAGCACGTAACATTTGTGGTACATTGTATTAACCACATGCTTACTGGGCACTTAAACCCTGCTCCTGCCCAGACCAATTTTCAGCTTTCAGCGCTGATGCACTTTGAATGACAATTGCACGGCCATACAACACTGTACCCAAATGAAATTTTTATCATTTTTTTCCCCACAAATAGAGCTTTCTTTTGGTGGTATTTAATTACAGTTGGGGGTTTTATTTTTTGCTAAACAAACAAAAAAAATGCAAAATAAAAAAAAATGAAAAAATCATGTTTAATAGTTTGTTATAAAATTTTGCAAACAGGTCATTTTTCTCCTTCATTGAAATGCGCTGATGAGGTGGCACTAGTGGGCACCGATAGGCGGCACTAGTGGGCACTGATAGGCTGCACTGGTGGGCACTGATAGGCACAGTTAAGGCGACACTAATAGGCACAGATAAGGTGGCACCGACAGGCACAGATAAGGCAGTACTGATGGGCACAGATAAGGCGGCACTGATGGGCAAAGATGGGCACTGATAGGTGGCTCTGATGGGTGGCATGGATGGGTGGCACTAAGGGGCACTGATAGGTACCACTGAGAGATGGGACTAATGGGCACTGATAGGTTGCACTGATAGGTGGCTCTGATAGGTGGCACTGCTGGGCACTGATGGGCGGCACTGATGGGCAGCACTGATGGGCACTGAGGGGCACTGGTAGATGACATTTATGGGCACGGATATGTGGCATTGAGGTGCAGCAATGTTGTTGAGGCAAATTGTGGGCACTGATAGGTGGCACTGTGGGTACTGATGTATGGCACTGTGGGCACTGATGTATGGCACTGCTGGGTGGCACTATGGGCACTGATGGGTGGCACTGCTGGGTGGCACTTTTTTAATTATATGGGGGTTACTGGCAGGGGGAAGGTGGACACTGATGCGCTGGCCGTGATCGCGACTGATGTCCCGATCACGGCCGCCGGTGATCGGCTTTTTTTTCTCTCCTCGCGCAGTCAGCGAGAGGAGGAAAAATAGCCGATTACCGGCTCTGTTTTATCACATGATCAGCTGTCATTGGCTGACAGCTGATCACGTGGTAAGGGGTCGGGATCCCCCCCTTGCTCGGACCGGTGATCAGGCGAGTCTCATAGACTCGCCGATCACAGAGCGCATCGCACAGGCCGCTCGTGCACGGGACGACGTCAATAGACGTGGTCATGGCAAAGCAGGTCCGCTCTGTAGCCGTCATTCGGCTATAGCGCGGATCTCAAGAGGTTAAACTGGTTAAAAAGGTAAGTTCACCTTTACAGAAAATCTATAATGCAACGTACACATAGGACTAGGACTAGGTCCAACAGTCTTCCCGGCGGACTTTTGGCGGAGGTCCGACTGACTTTCTGAACGAAATGGACTTGGCCACACACGACCAGACTAAGTCCGTTCGAAAGTCCGCTAGTTTTGAACGTGATGACGTAAACGGGACTAAACAAGAAAGTTCAATAGCCAGTAGCCAATAGCTGCCCTTGCGTTGTATCTGGCCCGTCGGACTAGCACACAGACAAGTGGTTTTCCCGACTTTTAGTCCGTCGGACTTGAGTCCGTTGGATAGATTTGAAACATGTTTTATTTCTAGGTCCGCCGGACTTTTCGGGGAAAAAAAGTCAGTTGGAGCCCACACACGATCGATTCCGAAGGATTCCGGTCCACCACACCGAGTCTGCCGGAAAGTCCGATCGTGTGTACGCAGCATAAGGAGAACTTGCACTCATCCCACCGGGTCCCGCTGTACCTGGAGTCCCCCGTTCACCCACTGTGAGACATCAGATCGCTGCTTTATTTGTCCGGGGATTTAAAAAACTGCAACATAATCTCCTAAATGTACCTGTCTGCAAGTATGGATAGGAAGCATTATAATTGGTTGGGACTGTCACATGGACAGTGCTGACCAATCAGAACTTGATTGGACTTCATGGACTTGTGTCTTTTTTCAACCTCACCTACTACAAATTTGGATATGTTGTAGTGCTAGTATTATTGTGTCTGCATACCAAATTTGGGTTTCTAGCTATAAGTGACCCCGAGATATGTGGCCCCAAAATCGGGTCACAAAATGTCATTCTCTGCTCTAATAACTAATAACATTTTGCGACCCGAATTTGGGGCCACATATCTCGGGGTCACTTATAGCTAGAAACCCCAAATTTGGTATGCAAACACAATAGTACTAGCACTACAGCATATCCAAATTTCTAGCACCAAGTGACCCCGAGATACATGGCCCTAAATTTGGGTCACAAAATATTGTCGAATGTGGTTGAAACAATGTCGAATCATGTTGAAATAATTTCGAATGCATTCGAAATTATTTCAACATGATTCGACATTATTTCAACTGCATTCAAAATTATTTCAACATGATTCGACATTATTTCAACCGCATTCGAAAATATTTTGTGACCCGACTTTAGGGCCATGTGTCTCGGGGTCACTTGGTGCTAGACACTTCAAATATGTTCGAATGTGGCTGATTTTTCGAATTCGGTAGAAAACTAAACGAAATCCGAAAACGAATTTAAGGAAGTTAACGAATATAACTAAACGAAATTAATGAATTAACAAATTAAAACGAAACGAAACTAAACAAATTTTTTCCTTTTGCACATGTCTATCTGAAATAGGCAAGCAGCTTGGTGTGAAGAAATCAACTGTGGGAGCAATGATTAGAAAATGAAAGACATACAAGACCACTGATAATCTCCCTTGATCTGGGGCTCCATGCAAGATCTCACTCCGTGGGGTCAAAATGATCACAAGAACGGTGAGTAAAAATACCAGAACCACACGGGGGGACCTAGTGAATGACCTGCAGAGAGCTGGGACCAACGTAACAAAGGTTACCATCAGTAACACACTATGCCACCAGGGAATTAGATCCTGCAGTGTCAGACATGTCCCCCTGCTTAAGCCAGTACATGTCTGGGCCCATCTGAGGTTTGTTAGAGAGCATTTGGATGATCCAGAAGAGGACTGGGAGAATGTCATATGGTCAGATGAAACCAAAGTAGAACTGTTTGGTAGAAACACAACTCGTCGTGTTTGGAGGAGACAGAATGCAACCAAATAACACCATACCTACTGTGAAGCATGGGGGTGGCAACTGTTGGGGCTGTCTCTCTGCAAAGGGAACAGGACGACTGATCCGTGTGCATTAAAGAATGAATGGGGCCATGTATCGTGAGATTTTGAGTGCAAACCTCCTCCCATCAGCAAGGGCATTGAAGATGAAACGTAGCTGGGTCTTTCAGCATGACAATGATCCCAAACACACCGCCTGGGCAATGAAGGAGTGGCTTCGTAAGAAACATACAAGGTCCTGGAAACATACAAGGTCCTGGAGGAGCCTAGCCAGTCTCCAGATCTCAACCCCATAGAAAACCTTTGGAGGGAGTTGAAAGTCCGTGTTGCCCAGCGACAGCCCCAAAACATTACTGCTCTAGAGGAGATCTGCATGGAGGAATGGGCCAACATACCAGCAACAGTGTGTGACAACCTTGTGAAGACTTACAGAAAACATTTGACCTCTGTCATTGCCAACAAGGGATATATAACAAAGTATTGAGATGAACTTTTGATATTGACCAAAGACTTATTTTCCACCATAATTTGCAAATAAATCCTTTCAAAGGCAGACAATGTGCTTGTCTGGATTTGTTTCCACATTTTGTCTCTCATAGTTGAGGTATACCAATGATGACAATTACAGGCCTCTCTCATCTTTTTAAGTTGGAGAACTTGCACAATTGGTGGCTGACTAAATACTTATTTGCTCCACTGTATATGTGTTTATACACATATGCAAGTAAAGCACGTGTTCTTAGACACAGATTTTTGGATTCTGTGTTACAGATATGAAAGCAGCTAATGTTTACACACCTGTGCACATGGCTCCATTGAAAACAATGCAGCTGTGTTCAGACCTGTAATTAAAAACCACTTGTATTAATTACACTTTTTTTTTAAATGACTACTAATTTGTTAAGGACTTGATAGCCCAGCAAATTCAGTTTAAGGGCTGACTGATACTAAAAAAAAGTCTCTAGGTATCCCAAAGTTTAATCAAGGGATTTGCAGTTAATTCTTGCAATAGTTGGTGTCAATGTGCATGCATCTACAGTCAGGAAGGATTTAGCTTGCATGGGAGGTTTGCCATGAAAGTTGCTTTGTCCAAAAAGAACATTGGAGCAGGGCTATAGCTTTCCATTGAACATATAGACAAACTCACAGGGATTCTAGAACAATGTGCTAAGGGCAGATGAATATATTTAGCATTGTTTGGTCACAGGAACATTTGACAAGCTTGGCACAAACCATAGAAAGCATAAGAGGGAAAATTTTCATGCCAACTGTGAAGCTCAGTGGCGCAAACATTATTGTTTAGGGATGTTTTTCTGCTTCAAGGCCTATGCAGCTTGCAGTCAACAATGTATCATGTCAATGTGTTCTTGATGAGATTGAAGGCCATCCATTCAAAAGTTGAACAGGAAATTGATCTTTTACTATTATAATGACCTGACACACTAGCAAATCCAGCAAGGAACGGTTAAAAACAAAAATAAATGTTGTAGACTTTCCTAGTAAAAGCCCTGCATTTAAAACCCATTGAAATGTGATTTGAGATGGCAAGTTCATGCAAGGAAATCCAAAAACCTTTTGTAACTGAAAAAAAATTCTGTATGAATGAGTAAATACAATATTGGAAACTGGTGAGCAGTTACGCAAACTCCTACGGTAATAGAAGTGTCTGTTAAAGGGGGCAATACCAGCTTCTGAGGACAAGGGTGCACTTACAGTTCCTGCACCATTTTATAAATGTTTTTCTAATTTTGCACACCAATTTACCACACCATTACAGGCTGCTAAGCCGGAGATTTGGCCTATCCCGGGAACATCTGGGTGCCAGGCGGTGTGAGGGCCTATCCAGAAGTGAGAAGGCTGTGCAGGGTTGGGATTGCGGATTGCAGTCCAATCAAAAGTGATGGTTCTGCCAGCCAGAGAATCTGTTGTGGTTGGAGGTAGAAGAGAAGCTGTTGTCACTAAGAGACCAACCACCTTTACCAGGGACCACAATGAGTAACTGAAGAAAGTACCGGAGCAGTATTCTCACCAAACAGGCACAGTGGAGAATCGGGAAACTTTAGGCGGTAATCAAGTCAGGGACCCAACCAGCAGAGATGAAGCTTGCAGAGCAGCCTTGTGTATCAAGCCAGGGACCAAGCGGTTAGCAGAGGTGAAGCTTGAGAAGTATCTGGAGTGTCAAGCTAGGGACTCAGCAGGGAAGCGTGGGTGACGCTTGAGGGAGATACCACAGCAAAAGCCTTAAGGAGCTTATGGGATTCAGAGTCAGTGAACCAGAGAGTCCAGTGAGAGACTAGGAGCTCAAGGGGCTGAAGAACTACAAGTAGAAGTTGTAATGAAGCTGAGTGAACTGTTGAACTTTGTGTTAGGAACTGCTAGGTACTGTCACCATGGGAGACAGCAGTCCTGCATGTGCAGAAGTACTGTCCTCCTATTGAAGTCTCAGAGTCTGCTAATTGAAATTGCAACTACTTAAAGGTGTCCTGGCCATAACCCTCTTTCCCTTCAAAATAAAAAAGGACTGTTAAAAGAAATAAAACCTCTTTTGCATCCAAGAAGTGTATGGCGCCCAATCATTTTCACCATCTTTGCACCCACTATGCCTCACAACCCACTACATAGTGAAGGATGTCAGCTGTCTTTGGCCTTGAATCATTAGGCTGGAAGAGGTTAAAGACTTTGCTACAGTAGTTTTGCGCCCTTGTCTTTAAAATAAGAATCTCATGTTTGCCACTATAAAGCCCAACTGCACTTCGTTTTTTTTAAATAGCTCTATAAATATACAGTATATATATAAAGAAAAACGAGAAGAGACAGGCGGGACTGTTACGGTGCTAATACTAGTAAGAGAGGAGTGTATAAATGTATAGATAAAAGAGAATATTTTATTAAATGTAATAAAAGCGATCAAAAAAAATTACAATAAGATCAAATTTAACAAAATTGCATATATTAGCTACCATACAAAACAGTATACAAAATCCAACAATTAGTTTAAATAACCCAATTCTTGGCAGTTCAGATAGAATATTCCCGACATGTTTCGCCTATCATTAGGCTTCTTCAGGGGAGCCAGTAATTGGTGGAAGAGAAATTGTTTTGTTTAGAATACAAAAAGGGTACACTATAAATAGAAAGAAATAAAACAAAGTTAATGGAGCCGGTCACATACACAAAAGAGCACACCCTTAGTCCCCAACACCGCCCAACTGTCTCCAAAGATTGGTGGATAGGGAATGACACAAAAAAAGTATATGTATGTCTTTAAAGAGTATAAGCGAAATAATACCTACCTATTTAAAAACAAATACGTCTAGTCCCTAAAGGGAAGACCCCACCTGGGATTGGAGAATGGACCGATCATAGACAACCGCCAAAAGGGTGACTGCAGGAGACAAATCAAGCGAACAGACAAGTCTAGTAATCAACAAACTTCACAGGGAGCTTAATAAAGCTTCCATAGGGATTATTGGTTAATCAATAAGTTTAGAAAGTCCACAGCAATAAAAATAAATTTAGATTTAAACTATACCTGTGCTGCATTAGATGTAAAGTATGTTGCACATGAAAAGTTGAAAATTGCACAGAGGGAGGTCCTTGGAGTTGTATCTAGAGGCCCGTGAGATGATCTTGGTTATAATAAGGTAGTTTAAGAAGAACACGAAGATAGAAAAAATGTTCAAAAAAGAAAAATTATATGTAAAAGAAGCCCTAAAACAGAGCAAGAAAAAACAAAAGAAAAGGGTCAGCTGGGCAGTGTGCTCACGAATAATTATTGGTCAATTAAAGTAGTGCTAGCTTACCATAAGCATATAAGAAGTGCAGTCACAATTATTGCTGTATCACACAGGCAGCAGCCCAAGCGTACCGCGAAGCAGACAGCACCAAAGCACCAAAGCCACAACATTCTGGCTCTAAGCAGAGCCGCCAAAAGAATCAGTCTAAGATCTAAAAATGACCAGAACAAATTTAAATAAATTAGATAAAAAGAAAGAAAGGAAGGGTTGGAACAGCAACCTAGTCTGTGTGGACAGACTCAGTGCTAGTTCAATGAACTGACCTTGCGGCGAAAACTTCTCACGTGGACTCGGCAGGGCGGACATGCCTGCAGCATTGATGAACGCTTATTTATCTCCCTCACCACCCGGCGTCTAATCAGCGACGCCGGATGTGAGCGGACAGTGAGTGCGGAACTGCGCATGCGTGCGCCCCCGCGTCACAAAGGAAGCCTACAGTCCCCATAATGCACTGCGGAGGTGTCTCCGTAACCTAGGAGACCAGGGCACCGCGACAGGCAATAGCGGGGAACACGGGAGAGACATTCGAGAGGGCTCAGAAGAGCTCTACAGAGATTGTCAATCCGAGGACCCGGTGAAACGGACGCGCACGTCCCGCAACCCGCATGTTAACAGGTCCAGCTTCCACATAGCTGGACCTGTGTGTCCGTACAGCACCCAAAACTGTGCGGAAATAAAATGATCGAACGTACCCCAAAGAAGTAGGGGGGGCCTTTCCAAAAAAGAAAAAAAAAAAAAAAAAAAAAAAAATTTTTATTACACTGTATTGGAGCCTATATAACTTAGTCTGAGTGGCTATCAGTCAGAGAATGGCTGTTTAATCTAAATTCAACCAAATCTCATGAGACACATGGACAAAATTAAGGAGAAAGAACTGTGCTTGTTGACCGGCACCATACAAATTCATAAATGTACAAAAAATGATAAACAGAATGTAATTAATTTGAAAAAATTATATATCATTGCAAAACATCAGTCAAAAAAACTGCACTATATTAAAGAATATAAACAAAAAATCAGTGAATATTAAAGTGTTATGTTAAAATAAAAATAAATGAGGTGCGTTGATAATTCCTTGCCTTATTGAGTTCTTTCCATTTCACAGTATATATATATATATATTACAGGGTGCATAACAAAGCTGTGCAAAGTCTTACAGCACCTTTTCTTTCACAGAGGGTTTATTAAAAAATACCAGAGCAAAGTATACAGGACTTAAATGTTTGCAGATCGGATCAGTTGACATTGGTAAAATAAAGACGTCATAGGTCATCAAGTATCATGGACAGAAGTAGATTGGCAGTATATCTAAATTGGCTTAATGAACACATTATCATGGGAAACTAGAATGAGTGTATGCAAGGTGGAAACATATTTATTAAACATCCAACTAAAAAAAGCATACAAATAGGAAAAAAGACATTTGGAGGGTAAAGTGAAAGGGGGAAAAGCAAAGAAAAGAGGAGAGAGAATACAAGAAAAGGAAAGGGGACAGGATGGGTTGGGAAAGGGGAGTAAAGAAATATTGAAAATAAAAAGTAGACAGATGAAGGGGATAGTTCCGGGCAGGCAGCAACCCAGACATTTAGATGTATAGTAGATATCTATAAAAATGTGGCGGTATTTAAGGTAGCCATACTTGAGGAATGTTTCATGAGTGTCAGTCAAATTTGCCATCGTATTTTCATTGATCATAATACCGCTGAGTTGATTTTTGACTGCCTCAATGTTTTTCAGACTTTCGCATTAATCATGATACTGCGGTGAGTGTTTGTTCTATACGGGTGAAAATAGGAACAGGTTTATTGAGCAGTGCTTCATAAGGGTTTTGTGAAACTTTGTCATGTGAGAAAAGAATGACAGTTTGCAGAAGTGTAAGGATATTGTGCCTTATCTGTACATAATGGAAGTGCTCGCTAAGGTGGATTTCATGTGAATTCCAGAGCTGCTGGAAAGTTTTGATTCCCTTCAAGGGTAAGTAGGGAGTGTACGTCATGAAAACCACATTCTTGCCACCAGTGAAAGTAAAAACGATGTTCCAAAGAACAAAAGACTTAAAGGTCTATTTCCTGAAAAATAGACACTGTAGAAAATAGAAAAGGCTGTCTCCTGCCAGCATGCTGCTCAGAGCTCTTGTGCAGACCACACCGGAGAAGACCGCCTTTTGCACAGGTGTTTGGATGGGTATGACCCTGTGAATGAGGCCTAAACTGTAAAGGCTCATTCACACCATTGCATTGCAGTAACCACATTTGTTAACATGTGTGTTACTGCAATGCACTGCTGTGTGTTGTGCGCTGTATTATCAGAAATAGTGGGGCTCTGATTTCCAGTCCATTGTGGTGCCTTTCCAGATTATTCACATCATGAATGGACTGCCTTAAACAATGCACATTCGTGTTCAACATAACACTTTTATTTGTATTTCTTAAATGCACTGCAATAGATTGCTTTGGTGTGAATAAAGTCTTAATGCCCATACACACACGGCCAGAAAATCTGAAGATAAACTTTGTCCGATGAAAGATCTGCCGATTTTCTGATCGTTAGTATGTTGCTTTTGACAGCCGATTACGAATTTTCGGCAGACAAAAGCTGGATGTGCAGGCTTGAAAATTTTTGTCTGATGTGACCACAATGTCTGATTCTCTTTTCATTAGTATGGTTTTCTGACAAAAAAAAATCTGAAGAGCAAAATTAGGCATGCTCAGAAATGAAAGAACACATACAAAACAATACAACAATGTCACTCTGTCGTTGAATTCTGTCATCAGAAAATTTTCTGATGGTGAGTACCCTCTTCACTTTCGATTTGAGACTAGCATCAAACAAAAAACTGACAAAAATTCGTCCAATAATCTGACAGTGTGTACAAGGCTTTAGAATTTGCACCCTTTTTTGGTCACAATCGGACGTTGTGGTCACATCAGACAAAAATTTTAAAGCCTGCACATTCAGTTTTTGTCTGGCAAAAATTTGTAATCGGCTGTCAAAAGCAGCATACTAACAATCGGAAAATTGTCAGAGCGTTCATCGGACGAAGTTTATCTTCAGATTTTCTGACCATGTGTACGGGCCTTAAGAGTTTAAATCAGTTTAACTTAATTGGTAGGCTTTTATTTACAAATCATATAAATGGGGATGTTTTCTTTCTGATAACTTGCAATAGAACAAGTTGCCTTTGAGACATGTTTAGAAGAAGGTTTGTGTTAAGCTGTGACTAATGTTTAATCATGAACAAGGAGTTACCACCTTGTTGAGATTGCACTGTTTTCTGAATGAGTGTACCTTGGATGACATACCTTCAATGAAGTGCTACCTTATGTAAACAGAGTATACTTAAAAAAGTATGTCACTATGTTCTTCTATCAAATGTATATTCAAAACAAAAATGATGTCATCTGGTGTTCATTCTATAAATTGCACAGGACCTTTCCCTGGTAACCTATGAGGCACCACCCTAACATATGCACTGCCCTGCAATATATCATGGAAAGATATGAAAGTAAATAGATTATTAACACTGACTAATCACTGAGACACAACAACAAAATAAACATATGTGTGAGACAGCTTACCATAAAACAAAGTAAAGGTGCATTAGAAGGACAATGGTGGGAAGCGTGGCCTAGAAATGTAGGAGCGAGGTTCTCCTAAATAAATTGGACTTAAAATAGTTGTAAACCCCCAATGTGGAAGTTATATCTATAGGTAAGGCTTACCTATAGGTACAGTAAATATCTCCTAAAAGTGCGCCATTTCTGAAATATTTACCTTGTAGTGCGCCGATGATGTAATCGGCACATGCGCTGTAAAGAAAAAGCCCTCAATGCATGTGCGCGGGAATGACATCACGTTGCTCCAGCCAGTCAAAGAGCCCGATTCGGTGGCCCCAGAAGGAAGAGGAGCGAATATGGATGCGGCCTCCAGTGGGGACATTGTGGGCTTCGTTTGCAGATAAGTGGCACATAATGTGCTAGTATACGATGCATACAATCACATTATGCTTTTACTTTGCAGGGAACTAAAAAGGAAGTAAAATCCCTCAGGGTTTTACTTTATCTTTAATTAATTTACAGAATCAGCTCATCTGTTCTCACCCTTAGAGGAAACCCCAAGAACCTCAGTCCACCTCCAAAGCAGCATTCATGTGACTTTTCAAGCCCACCATACTGAGTTGAGGCCTACTACATTTATGGTATGTAGCAGTACTCCCCGTAGGGGCTGCTTAGTGATGTGGTCCACCTGTCACACTGCCCAGCCCGGCATTCACTTCCCAGTCCCTTTGAGACAATGAACCGTCCATGTGCTTGTTTTTTTTTTTTTTAGGGATTTAACTTGGATGGGGAAAGGAAATATGGGATGCCCAGTGGATTGTATATCAATCAATTGGTGGATTGTATATCAATCAATTAGGGGATTGTATGTCAATGAATTGGGAAAACTATGTACACTTCTCTGTACAAGTTACTACTCCAGTCTCCTCCAGCATTTTCCTTGCTTGCAGACTATTCCTCTTCCTTTCTCCTGTGCAACTCTTAACTCCCAGGAGCAGCTAGCACATGTTTAGGCCTTACACTAGCTCAGCCAGGCCTTAGCAGTTGCCTTATGCAGGCAGGGACCCAGGGCCCCTATGGTGTAGCAAGAAATTAAAAATCTTTAATGCTAGCTGTCCTACTGGTGGACTACTACTTCCAGTCAGGTACTGCCAGCCCTCCTGACTGCAGCTGCCCGACTCCACTGCCCATGACATTTCAGTCCTCAATACTGGCTCTGCACCCATCTCTGACTGCATGCTCCCAGTCCTCTCAGGCGTGCCTCCCCAGTCCTCTCGACTGCACATGTCACTCACCAGCCCTCCTGGCTGCAACCGGTGGTTCCCTCCTGAATACTTGCCCATCAGTACTAGCTCCTGCTGTCCTTATTTGCTCCTCCTGTTCAGAACCTTCACGCTTTCCCGAAGGGCTCTGTCCTGCACCCAAGCTCCAGGCCCAAGGTCACCCCCGCAGACTGGGGAGCTCCCTCAAAGACCTCGACAGCCTAGTACTCCATCTCCAGTTCTTCCACCCGACAACTCCCCCCCAGCTGGGCTGACTCTAGGTATTTAAGGAGGCCTACCCCCTGCCAATCCAGGTTGGGGATGGGTCAGGGCTCCGTAGAACACCCCAGGCAGCTCCACCTCTCCTCTCCTCCTCTTGTTCTAGAATCCTCTAGAAGAAAGAGGGAGGTCTCAGCGAGGCTACCTGTGGGTCACCAGCTGCTAAACACTGAGCCACTCCCAGCCCACACAAACCAAAACAATCAGGCCTGCCTAAATTTACCTACTCTACAGAACAAAAATCCTAC
The DNA here is from genome assembly GCF_037356315.1 of Lithobates pipiens. NCBI lineage: Eukaryota > Metazoa > Chordata > Amphibia > Anura > Ranidae > Lithobates > Lithobates pipiens. The sequence continues at coordinate 240,664,014 of NW_027507758.1, read as the reverse complement.
TCTAGCACCTACCTACGTAGAGGGTACTACAGGTATAAATCCAACACAGTGCTGTGCTACTGTTAGGGCTGGCGTGGGGTAGCCCTTCCTCCTCTGGGCTGGCCGCTCAGCTGTCGGCTAATTGCCAGCTCTCTTCTCTTTCCACAGTTACCAGCTGTTCTCGATTATGCTCATCTGACCTGCCTATTTAAAGCCTTCCTGCTCACTTTTTCATTTGCCTTTGCTTTGGTCACATCACAGGGAACCATCTCCTGTTGTTTGTTTCAAAACTGGCTTGCTAACATCCCATCTGGCTTTTTATCCTGCTTGCGGTTGCTCTCCTTGGATCCCTGACTTCCGGCCTGGCTAATTACCCGATCTGGTTAATGAAGTTTGGACTGGCTGACTACATGATCTGGCTACAGGACTCTGGCTATGCTTGACTATGCTTTTTTCTATTTACCTTTTTATTTTTATTAATAAACAAGTGTGATTTGATTGTACTTCTGTCTCAGTCTGTTTCATGGTTTCTGACAGCTACCAGTGAATATTCAAATAAGATATCATACATCAATTAATTAATAACAAATAATTAATATATAACAGTTATATTAACTCCATAATAATAAGTCCATAGGAAATAAAAAAAATCTAAAATGTGTATTTATAACCACAATTGATCACAAATGCAGGAAAAAATCTTCATCTTGCTTCACCAACTAGTGCAAAAAAATTCTCAAAAAGTGCAAGTGCTCGCCTCCACCAGTGTTCTCTGGCCACTCACCTCACAATCTGACCCCTGTTTCACCAGTGGGTTAGAATAAGCAGGTCTCTTTAAAGGTAATCAAGAGATTGCTCTGGTATCCTGCTGGCTTTACACTCCTCTATACTGCCCCACTCTGTTCTGATGGTTTACCCTGCCTCGATTTCCCCCCAGGGACATTGGGTGTATAGAGGAACACAATACAAGATCTAGTAGTGCTCTCTATGTAAAATGTTATTGCAGTGCGGGCTATCTGGGCAAATATATACAATGTCTTGAAAAAGTATTCAAATGACGGTATTTATCGACGTATAACACGCACTTTTTTCCCCTTAAAATCAGGGGAAAATTGTGGATGTGTGTTATACGCCGATCCCCCGCTGATTGTGAGCCTCTCGGTGGCTTTCGGCGGCTTTCGGCCATTCTCGGCAGCTTTTGGCCACTCCCGGCAGCTTCCAGCCACTGTCTGCCACTCTCGGTGGCTTTAAGCCGGTCTCATCGGCTTTTGGCCATTCTCGCAGTCCCACGTGAGCTGCGGTGAGTGGCCAAAAGCCGCAGAGAACGGCCGAAAGCTGCCGAGAACGGCCGAGAGCCACCGAAAGCTACCGAATGCCGCCAAGATACACAGGACATCCGCTCTGTATCTCGGCGGCGCCATTTTTAAATGGCAAGGCTGCAATGCAAGTCTGCAAATGACACTGACAAGGCTGCAAATGACACTGACAAGGCTGTAAATGACACTGACAAGGCTGCAGATGGACACTGATAAGGCTGCATTGATGGGCATTTAAATGTAAGTTTTTTTCCTTAAACGTCCCTCCTAAAAGTTTTTTTCCTTAAAATTTCCTCCTAAACTTGGGGTGCGTGTTATACGCCAGCGCGTGTTATACGCCAATAAATACGATAAGTATTTATAATGGTGGCAGTCGAGTCAAATAAAAGATCAAAAAGACAAAAGATCATGCAGTAAATCATACAAATAGGTCTCTTTTTTTATTCTTGTTTAATATTTTTATTGAGGTTTAACAAGGTGAATAGAACGAATTAACATAAATTGCAATACAGTAAAAGCAAAAAAAAGAATCGCATGAAAGGGTACAAATGACAAATCTGTAGAAAACAAGTGTCTGTGAACGTTGTAAGAAATTCCGGGGGCTGAATGTAAGGTGCAGAGTTTTGTCTAGCACCCTCAGGCACCCTATCTGGAGACAAACTGTGCCAAGACAACACGTCCATCCATGAGTATTCATATGAACAATTTAAATGAAAGGAACAATAGATTCCAGATTAGTAATGCAAGTACAATTGACGGAGTCTTTGGAACAAAGCAGATGTAATGTGTCTTTAACCACTTGCCAACCAGCCTCCTTCATTATACGGTGGTAGGTCGGCTCGTTCCCACAAATCGCTGTATTGGTACATCGGCTCCTTTAAGAGCCATAGCAGGTGCATAGCAGGGGCATGAGAGCCAGAACGGGGATCTGTGTATGTAAACACACAAATCCCTGTTCTGACAGGGGAGGAGAGACAGATATGCTGTTCCTAGTAATTAGGAACAGTAATATGTCTCCTCCTCTAGTCAGTCCAACCCCCCCACAGTTAGAAACACCTCCCAGGGTACACATGTAACCCCTTGATTGCCCCCTAGTGTACCCCTTCCCTGCCAGTGACATTTACACAGTAATCAGTGCATTTTTATAGCTCTGATCATCACTGTATAAATGTCAGTGGTCCCAAAAATGTGTCAAAAGTGTCTGATCTGTCCACTGCAATGTCGCAATCCCACTAAAAATCGCAGATCACTGTCATTACTAGTAAAAAATAAATAAATAATAAAAATGCCATATCGCAAAAAAAGGGGGCAAATACTTCTGGGGCTGAAGTGGTTAACTGCAAGGGTGGGGAACTGGGGAGAAAGGGAGGGGGGAGGAGGGGTTCAGAATTTCAGTGTCATTGCCCAATTCTTAATAATGCGGTTATCAATAAGACTCCCTAATAGAGGAGCATAACAATAAGCACAAGATATCTGGGAGACTGTAGTCTATGATGGATGGTGCGGGCATGTATGGGTGTAAGCTTAGTGAAGATTCTGAGCAGGAGTGGGGGAGCTGCGGGGAAAGGTTAGGGAAGAAGTAAAACTGAAGGGAGTAAGAAAAGATGGGGGGGGGCCTTGAGAGAGAAAAAAAAGCAAAGGGGAGGAGAGAGTTGAGGGGGGAGGATAATGATGTGATTTGGGGGGGGTGGGGAAGGAAGGGGCGGTGGAGGGCTATGTTGGCAAGTTGTTACCTTAAAGAGTAAAGTGAAGAGAAAAATGGTAAAAGGTTATGGGCACAATAGGGTCTCGTCAAAACCTTGGGGTAAGAAATGGGTCACCCATGGGCTCCAGACTTTCACAAATTTTGGAACTTTATCTAACAGAGTTGCTTCTATCTTAGCATAGCTCATAGCTTGGGTGATTCTATGCTTTGTTGCAAATACACACAGGGAGGGGATTTCCAAGCTTTTGCTATGGTCTGTTTGGCAGCTGTTGTGAAGTAGCTGAAATTGACAATGAGTCAAGGCCATGGGTTTGTTGTTCCGGAGGGCCACTGTGGGATCAGGTGTTAGGGATGTAGAAACATGCTTTGATAAGATTGAGGAAATCTCCAACCAATCCCACCAATCCCACCACATGTGGGCCCAGCCCAACCCTGTTAAAGACTTGCTTGGCTGACATCCCTTCTGGCTCCAGATCCTGCTTGCTGTTCTACTACACTCATCTCCGGCTCCCTGACATTTGGCTTGTCTGACTATCCATTCTGGTTCCTGAATTCCGGCTATGTTTTGACTATGTTTACTCTGTTTACCTTTTTTTATTATTATTGAACAAGTGTGATTTAACTGTACTTCTGTCTCAGTATGATTCATGGTTTCTGACAGCCTGGAAGGGACCAGGTACCACCTGGTAAATACCTTATAGTTAGTCTCCAAAGCGGTGATGTTTGGGGAGGAAGATTTAGTCACCTGTCAGATGGAGGACAAATCAGAGCAGTCAAGTGTGAGGCTACGATCTCTTTCCTATATGCTAACATAATCTGTGGGTTTTGTGGTATCGGGGGCTACTAGGAAGGTGTAAAGATTAATCTGCGCCTATGTGGGTCAGACTTACAAGTCTGTTCAAAAGGAGTAAAACCCGAGTCTGAGGGGTCAGAGGGGGTATATGACGTAAGGAAATGTTTGATTTGTAGAAGGAGGGAATGTTAATTTTAAGTCTATCCCAGATAATGAGGCTATGTCTCGTAATCTGGTTGGTGATGGATCTGTGGTGGATTGGGGCAAACTAGAGGAGATTGGCCATTGAGAGAGGGTCACAGTCCACACACTCTATGGCTACCCATAATGGGGTTTCTATGGTGGCATGATATTTTGGGAGCTGGGCAAGCTGCACTGCATAGTAGTATTTCAAAAGATTTGGTACACCAAGCCCTCCCATTATTCTACAGGTGTCTCAATTTGTTCCAGATAAAATAGAAAGTGCGGTGCTGCAGAATTCACAAGTAGTGTGAGAGTACCGAGATAGGGAGTGTGATAGACTCACCCGGGACAGAGGCTTTGGAGGGGACTGGATACTACCCTCTACCTAATGATTATGGGCCCTGGATTTTAAGGGAACACTACTCTTTGTGAGGTGTATGACTTAGTACCCTTGGAGTAATGTTACTTTAGATTCAAGTTCATGTCTCCCCAAGACACACAGACTCTGGGAACCCTATATAGGGCCTATATGCAATACAGTGGAACCTTGGATTACAAGCATAATCCATTCCAGGAGAATGCTTGTAATCCAAAGCACTCGCATATCAATGCGAGTTTCCCTATAGAAGTCAATGGAAACGAAGATAATCTGTTCTGCATTGATTTCTATTGCATGCAATACCGCATGTGGTCAGGGGTGGGGGGGCACTGGAGAACCTTGGAAATACTTGGGACAGCTCAGCTGATCTCAGAAACCCTCGGAAAGACTCGGAAGCACTCAGGAATGGGGTATTTCCAAGTGTTTCCGCGCAGTTCCGAGTATTTCCGAACGGCTCTGAACTCTTCTGTCACCGGAGCCCCCACAACTCTGGCCAAATGTGGTACTGCACACCACATTAGCCTGAATTCTGCTCTTTTTGCAAGAAAACACTCTCAAATCGAGTCAGAATAAAAAAGAAAAAGTTGCTCGTCTTTCAAAACGCTGGTTAAACGCATTACTTATTAACCAAGGTTCCACTGTATTAGAAATAGTGACTGCTTCACACTGTTGGGACTTATAGCATATGCTGATGTCATCAACTCCATCCACCTGTCTGGGGTTGTCTGCTATAATGTGTTTATTGTAAATACGTCTAGTATGGCATCTAAGAGTCTTTCACCCATTGTTGTTTGTGCTATTTAACTCTGCTATTGTGTGAAGGAGTTCTGTGTTGATATTTATGATAATGTGTATTGTAATCAGTGAGCTAAGAGATGACGAGGCTGACCTGAAAGGTCATATCTCTGAGTCACCTAGTCTGGTTAAATGACTTGTTTATTAGTTTATGTTAATTTATGTTTCTGGTTACAGTTGTATTGTTAGAGTAATATGATCAGAAGGGGGGAACCTCCTACTCAAGTGTTTAAAAGTCTGTATTCCCGCTCTAATAAACAGTTCTATTTCTGGTGTACTCCAAGACTGGTGTTGTCTGGTTCTTGGGGTTACTATAGCCAGATCCATTGGTCTTGTGTTCCAGGACTTGAGAAGCAGCTTCTTGGTGGAAATACCCAACAGGGTGACCGGAGTCTGTCACAGGAAGCACTCAGAATAGGTAGAGAAGTTTCAGGAGGATGGACATCTTCACAACAGTGATTCGGCCCATCTAGGCTATTGGTAGCGGGGTCCATTTGGACATTAGGACTGTGATATGGGAGAGCATAGGGGGCTAGTTAACAGTATAGATGTCTGAGGAATTGGCGGTTAGTTTAATACCCATGTAGGGGATGTGTCTGTTGGCCCAAGGAAAGGGTAGGACCTCTCTGAGGTGGGATTGAAGAGAATTTGGTAAGGACAAGTTGAGAGCTGTCGATTTTCTAAGGGTTTACTATAAGGCCTGAAATTTAACCAACACTAGAGAGTGTGTCTAACAACTTAGGGCTTGAGATAAGGGGAGAGGTCATAAAAACAAGGATATTGTCCGCCAAAAGGCAGAGCTTATGCTGGTGTCCTCAGAGTTCTAGGCCTTGAATGTTGGGGTTCGAGCGGATAAGGAAGGCAAGGGGCTCAATAGCCAGGGAGAAGAGAAGTGGGGAGAGTGGGCAGCCCTGTCGTGTACCCCGTTCTATGGGGAAGGGATCTAAGTGAAAGCCAGCATATGAAATAAAAGCTTTGGGGTTCGAGTATAATGCTGAAGTTCATTGCATAAACTTTTCGCCAAACCCCCCATCGGCGTAAGATGAAGTTCAAGTAAGGCCAGGAAAGCGTATCAAAGGCTTTGTGAATGTCTAGGGAAACTAAGCAAGATAGGCGTGTGTGGGCAGCATGAGTCAGAAGCATTGTGCGTTGAATGTTATCGCTAGCTTGGAGAGAAGGAATGAACCCAACCTGGTGTCTGTGTTTTGAAGAGCCAATGTAGGGATTAAGACGGGTGGACAGGATTTTTGCAAGGATTTTGACATCTAAGTTAAGGATCGAAATGGGTCTAAAGGAGATCAGCAAACTTCTTATAGTCGGTTGCAGATAGGCCATCAGGACCTTGGAGTTTGCAGTTTTAGAGATTTGATCGCTAAGAGTATTTCTTCCACTATAATAGGCCGATAAAGGTTTTCTTGACACGAAGAGTTGAGAGCAGGCATTTGTAGGGAGGAAAGGAGGAAGTCTGTCTGGCTTTGTTTAAATGGTTTGGGGTCTTGGTCGTGTTTAGTGAGGTGTCTGGGGAATTCCCTTATGATTTTTAGAGGGTTGCTGGAGGATGTACTAGTAGCTAATTTAAGCCTGAGTTTGGGGGTATGCTCGGCTCTGCGGATCGCTAGGGCCAAGAAGGTGTCAGGTTTGTTCGCCTTCATATAGAAGGTGTGCCTAGATTTTTGTAGGGTTTTTTCCTTCTCTTCTGTCAAAAAAAGGTCTAGTTCTAGGCATGCTTTTTCATTTCAGAAGAGGGAAAGGATTGGAAAGCTACTGAAGCTTTGAAGAGGGAAAGTATTGGAAAGTTGCTGAAGCTTTAAAGAAGGTATCCTCCAAACGTTTGTGTTGGAGACATTTCTGTTTACGTAGGTAGGAAGCTTAACTGATATAAACCCCTCTGATGACTGTTTTGTGGGCACCCCATAGGGTTAGGGGAGACGTGTCAGTGGATGTGTTATTTGTTATGTAATATTTGATGGCTTTTTCAATGACCAATTGATGGGTAGGGTTAGCCAGAGTACTATTATTGATATACCAGACAGTGTGAGTTGGCCTAGGGATGAGAGAGGAGAGTGACACAAGTACTGCACTATGGTCTGTCTAGGTGTATGGGACAATAGAAGAGGCCAGGAGAAGAGAGGAGGAGCCGACTGTTAGGAAGATGTGGTCTATGCGAGAAAATATTTTATGTTGATGTGAGTAATGGGTGTATTGGCGCCGTGTAAGGATTTGCTCTCTCCAGGGGTCTAAGAGTGAGAATTGGTTTAAAAGTTGCTGGAAAGTGAAACGGGTATGACCAGGTGTAGAATGGACTGGATATTTATCTAGGAGAGGGTATAAAACCTATAGGGAAACAGACTAAGGGCGCATCAGCCTTGTGCATTACCTTTGCAACACTTTAATGTGTATAGGATAAAAATTCATACTCCTAAACGAGTATTGAGTCAAGCATAAAATATATACAGTCCATCGATTACATCCGCCAACAAGATCAACTGGCCAGTGACAATGGTGGGATGTGTAGTCCAAAAGCAGCTGACATGTTTTGAGGGTGTCCTCAGATTAGGAGAGTGCCTTTTTTATGTGCATCAACTACAGTTAGTAGATGGGAAAGAAATTGGGATAGATTGGGTGTTTATTGGAGGCGTAGTATGAGACAATTGTAACCTCGCTGTCGAGTAGGTGTCCAGTCAGGACAAGGTAGCAACCTTGGAGAGTAAAAAGGGTAGCATGATAAAATGCAATGAGCACTTCTCTCTTTTTAGAGGAAGCTGAAAATTCTTGAGGTTATTGGTGGCCAAAGAATTTAGGGGTGGATTGAGCTGTAAAGTGTGTCTCTTGTAAACAAATTACATGCGCCTTTGTGGATGCAAATGAAAGAAAACCCTTGGTGTGCTTGTTGGGGGTGTTACGACTCTGGACATTGAGTAAGTTTAGCGGAGCCATAACCCAGTTAGGGGAGGTCTAAAACCCAGGTAAAATAGAAAGCCTGAGGTCTGACACGCCCCTAGGGAGATAGGAAGGAGGTGGGAGGGTAAGAGAAGTTCAGGAGTAAGAAAGGGAAGAGACAATAATTGGAAATGGAACCGCAGCAAAGGGTCAAAGGAAGAGTAGGGGAGGGAGAGGGAGGGGAGAGTACTAATTAGGAAGAATAAAGACAAGAGTGTCACTGGATGGGGTAGGAAAGATGTCCTCTGGTTAGTTGGAAAAATATCTACCAAGGACAAAAAATGGGTCAGTAAAATACCTTATTTGGGTATTCGTGGACTTAGTGGGGGCAGCATTGAACAGTCTCTGATATATTTACATCCCTCATAACGGGATAGGCAAATCTGTTAGTGTGGGGATCCCGATGATTTTATGTTGTAAGAGACCCAGGTAACTGGAAGAGGTCCCCTAGAACATATCTGATAATGGGTCAACAGTAAAGAAGAAAGATGCCTTTTAGGGAATCCTGTCACACTCTGTGAACTGATAAGAAGTTCAAAGGTCAAAGGGGAGCCTTGCTGCATAGGCTAGGGGCAAATAAGCATTAACTCAGCCTAGGCAGTAAGCACGGTGAGAGCGGGTTAGGGCCAGGACACCCTTAGGTAGATGCAATGGTAATTGGCAGACTCCGAGGCACTATAGGTAGACAGGTATACAGGGAAAGGCTTCCAGCTGGAGCCCACGTCTGTATAGATAGGACCACTGTCTCCTATGGCGACTGAACTTGTAACAGTCACTAACGGTAGTCGTACATAACTCTTGGTAACACAGAATAGTTCTTCTCTTAACTCACAGTATCCCACTGTAGGTCTTCACTCAATGAGCTCCCAGTCTCTCACTAGACTTCCAGATCCTAGTCATCACTGGATCTCCTGAGCTCTTCCACAGCTAACCCGCTGTGTATTCCTCAAACGTCACCCCCCGCTAACCCACTGGGTCCCTGTCTTGGCACTCTCTGAAGCTTTCCCACTTCACCATCCCCGGCTGGTGAGAAGACTGCTCTGGTACTTGCTTGAGCTTACTCACAGTAGTCTCTAGTAATAAGGTGAATGATCCCTTAGTGGTGACTGCTCCCCCTTTGCCACCGACCAAAACTGGTTCCCCATCCGGCTGAACCTTCACAACTCGGTTGGACTCCGTCCAGCAGTCCCAACCCTATGCTGCTTCTCCTGCTCCTGAATAGGCCTCAGGCACCATAGCAGCCAGGTGTCCCCGGGATAGGCGACAAAACACATGTCCACCTAGACAGCCATCCAAGTGGCACAGAAGCCCAGTCACCATGACTCAATCCAAATAAATATGCTCTCCCAGCAGGCCAAAGGACTAAAGAGACCCCTGCCAATTGGCTGAGATATAATGACAACAGCCACAGTGCCACCTAGTGACAGAAGAGAAAAGGTGCAGCAATTCCAGAATTAGAGAGTAATCAGTGGATCTTCTAACAATTAGCCAGGACAATTACTATCTGGCAAACTAAATTTGTTAGCAACAATGCCTAAACACCAGGGTGCTATAGTAGTTATCCCTGAGGTTTCAGGGTATAGTTACAGTAGGGTGGAATTCCCATGAAGATGCTCTAGCAGAGCGTAGTGGGAAGTGTTATCTGCTTGCGAATAGGAGGTAAGTCCATGGAGTCTTCATGGGCAGAAACAGACGAGGCATACTATCCGCACTTGTGGATGCTTGAGGGTGCTTTCAGGCTGGAAGAGGCTTGGAGATTCCTGGGAGAGTGAGAGGCAGATCTGTGGCGGGATCCCATAGCAAGGGGGTCCTGAGGCATCAGGTGAAGTTGTTGGAGTGTTGATTGGAGATCTTCAGCCGACTTGTACGCGAATGGAGAAAGGAAACCCCCAATAGTAGACAATGCGTTACTTTTGGAGAATCTGCAGGAGAGGTTTCATGGCTTTCCGTTTCACCAAAGTTACCTGAGAGAGGTCATGAAAGATCTGGTAATAGTGGCACTGGAACTCCAGTGATTCTCTGTGATGTGATGCTGTCAGCAACTGCTCCTTGGTATGGAACAATTGGAGCTTCACAACAATGTTGCGAGGGGGGCCATCTTCAGGATGCGGTGCCAGAGTGCCATGGATCCTATCCATTTCAAGGCGCTCTATAGGAATCGAGGGCACCAGTTCCTGGAATAATGCAGTAATGGTGAACTGTAGATCTGTGACTGTCTCAGAGATGCCACGTTTGCACAATTTGGAACCCCTGGCTCTATTCTTGACGTTTTCCAGACAGGACTGTAGGGAGAAGTTTTCCTCATGTAGGGCTTCTAATCCCTTGGAGTGGTTGTGTGTGAGGATTTCTATCTCATCTGCTCTTTGTTCCAGTCCTGAGGTGCCACGCCCTAGGTTTCATGTGTCAGCCGTTCTGTGATAGTGTCAAAAGTATGCTTCAGGACTTGAGCAGCTGTTCAAATTGTTTTATGAGATCGAACTGAGAGCTATTAAATTGCAAGGCTAACCCCCACTTCAGTGTCCAACTCACACTCCAGAGAAGTCCCAGCCTGGGTTTGTTTAGAGATGTGCAGTGCCCGTGGTGTCCCTGGATGTGAGGAGGCCATGAGGAGAACATTTCTGATTGTTTTTGCCTTTGCTTTCTGTTTGGAACCACCGTACACCATCGCAACCGGCCCCGAATGTTCACGGAAGCTCGCTGAGGTATTTGTGACCCAGCAGCGGGATGGGGAGCCGCGTTATGAAAAAGGATAGATGTATCAACACACTAAGTGTTATAGTGGATACAAAATTGGTAGTAAGCATGCCATGTCCTAAATTAAAGTTGTATGTAAGGGGGGGGGGGGGGGGGGGTGCTATGGACTTTTTAGGCACAGTTACAAAAACTATTTAAAAATATATAATTTTTTACATATGTAACAATAAGTTCATAGACATCTTAAAAAAATCATAAATAATCACAAATTCATCCAGGAGATGCTACTGTTCTTATACTATAGCCATAATATACTTAATAGTAAGAAGAAACAGTTCTCTTGAACATTGGACCATCTGAGATATAGTATATGGGTGAAATTGCGGAACATGAACGGTGATTAGATGCTGGTGCTATACTCATGCTCGACATGTTTCGCATGTCTTCACGCTTCTTCCGGACCTAGTTATGACTAGTTAAACACAAACAAAAGCAAAGATTTTTTTTTTTTTAAGTATCAAAAATTATAATGTATATTACATGTATAAAACATGAAATAGAAAATGCGGTCTGAAAAGTCTGGTCTAAAGTGTCATGATGGCGCAGGAGGGAGGCAGTTTGTAGAGGACAGCATGGGGCATGTAACATAATCTAAACATAGTGATAGGTTATCCTCGCGCTATAATGGTAAAGCAAAGAGAACTGGTATGGTTGCAGCAAGCCACCGACAGAGGTGCAGACCCTCCCCTCAGGTAATACTTAGTGAAAAAAGAATGGTGTTGCGCTCCACACAAAATTAATTAAATCTAGTAGCAATAAATAAATAATTGCATACAAAATCTAAAAGACGCACCTATGCGATTAAAATTAATTTAAATTATATCTATAACCTATGTGCATAAAGTCCTTCAAAGTGATTAGTGGGGTATTCAGAATATACACATATTCCTAGTGTTATTCATACTAAAATAAAGAAATATAAATAATTTATGCAGTCGTAATAAAGTGCAAGTGAAGTAATAAAAGCGAAAACACAGATCCTGATAATATCAATCCAGAAAGTTGTGAAATCAAAAAAATGTGTCTCAATCCATAAAAGTGCATCCAAGTGCCAGCGTGTATCCAGAAAATTGTGTAAGGGTAAAATCCAGCAAATAAATAAACGGAGAAGTGTGTATAAAAATATATCAAAAAATTATATAAATAAACCTAAATAAAAAAACAGCAATTCAAAAGGTTTCTTAAAGTGTCTCTAATTGACGTAAAAAACTAGCAATCCACATCAGTTCATGCAAAATAAGGTGAATCCACACTGTGCTGTGTAAAGAGTTAATTCTGTGAATGAACACGGGGTAGTTCCACCGGTGATCTTACAGTTCCGCAAAGTGGGTGCTCACACACTGAGTGCAGTGGGTACCTTACCTCACTGCTGTCAGTTAGACAGCAATATGCTCCAATATTTAAGGTGTATATCCTCAAATCGGGTGTATATCCTCAGCAGTATCCTCCAATGGTTTACGGTGTATAACCTCAGTTTATACAGGCACCCCAGATAATTCCCTCCAGGTACTCCGCAATGGATCACAGATCAAACCCGGAAAAGAGAAAAGGGGCTCCAATAGTGAAGTAATGTCACACAAATTCTTTATTATAAAAAGGACCAAGTCCTGGATACTCACATTTAAGTAATACAATTAAAACGTTACAGCTAAAACAACGAACGGCCTCCTCGTTCGTACCCCGGACGTCGCTTCCGGTATCCTCCTAGGCAAATCCTACGCGTATCGTCATTGATCACGTGACTTCATCAGGGACTAAAGCATAGGAGGTGGACGAACGTTTAAATAATATCTCTAATTCACGGCCATTTTCCTGTAGCCCGTACTATCTATTCCTATTAGCGGTCACGAATCTAGCTGCGCGGCCATTTTCTAATAGACTTTAATACCGAACGCTTCGCAGCCATTTTCTTATAAGTTCTAAGGGAGTGATAGCAGCTATTCGATTAACGGCGGTCATTTTATCGTAGTTTCCTCATCTACACTCATCTAGTGAGCGGATGTTATGCTCGCCGCCATTGTCTCATCGTTTAGATAGAGGAAACGAAGATAAACCCATGTCCACTTTTGCGGACTAGGTTCATTTCAATCCAGACACCCCGTGGTTCCACTTATTCAAGGAGGCAACAACACGGGATCCTTTCCTCCGCCTCTATGGCTCTAAATATCATTAATAGTATTAATAGAGGATTAAAAAATTGCTTATAATTATGGAATTAAAACGAAGGGATCACAAAATTCATAAAATAATGGCTTAAGACAGGAGGTATTATTAAAATATTAATAAGTTCTTTAATTTATAGATAAAAGCAAATTGTATCTAAAACAGAGTGTAGCTATACCTAAAGCCTTACATTCGACCAAAAAAAATATAGGTGATTCCTCCAAGCTCATAACATCTTCTAGTGTAGAGATAAGGTAACCCCGACGGTTTATTTAGCGATATTCTAGGTATCAAATGCCTCACATATGTATGCGATTTGGGGGATGGATACCGGAAAGGAAGTCCAGAGTTCCCATATCTCCATTCCAGTATATCATCCTAAACATAGTCAATCAGAAAAATGTATATATATATATATATATATATATATATATATATATATATATATATATATATATATATATATATATATATATATATATATATAATAACACTTCAAGTATATAAAATTCTAATAAATAATTAAAAATATCTAAAAGTCACTGATAAAACAGTTAAGATCAAACTCTATATTGAGCCCTTGGGGTGTGAAAGTATCTAAAGTGAAGATCCATTTTGACTCTAGTTGACTAAGTGTTCTCACTTTGTGACCTCCCCTCCAATGCTTCCTGTAGGGCTCAATACCCCAAAATGTAAGGTGAGTGGGATCTTTATTATGGTGTGTCAGGAAGTGCTTTGACACACTATGTTTGTCAAATCCATTGATTATGTTTTTGACATGTTCCTTTATGCGTACTCTCAGGGGTCTTTTGGTGCGGCCTACATACTGTAGTACACAACTGCATTGTAGAACATACACGGCCCCTTCCGTGTTACAGCATATAAACTCTTTGATGTCGTAGGAGTTCCCAGTACTTGTGGAGCTAAATTTGAATCTTTTCTCAGGTGGGCGTTTTGTTTTTGTACACGCAAAACACCGCTTGCACGGAAAGAAGCCTTTTCCCGTGAAAAAAGTCACACCATTATATGGTGGGTCGGGGACATTCCTGACAATCTTATCCCTCAATGTAGGTGCCCTTTTATACACGAATTTTGGGCATTGGGGTAAGAGGTCCTTCAAATGCGCGTCTGAGCGTAGGATATACCAGTGTTTTTTAATAATCGCCTCAATTTTTCTATATTGGGCATTGTAATTCAGTATGATTGGTACTTTGCCAGCTTCCAGCTTAGGAGTTTGTTTATTTTTAATCATCTCCATACGGTCCATGTTTTTGACTTCTAGAATCTTCATTCTGATTTCTTCATCCTTGTACCCTTTGTTTGTAAACCTTTGGCCAATTTTCTCTGCTTGCGTGAGATATTCTTCAACTTTTGTGCAATTTCTGCATAGTCGCATCAGCTGCCCTTTTGGGATATTGCACAGCCAGTTTCTGTGATGGCAGCTCATGACTGGCAGGTAGCTGTTCTTGTCAACATTTTTAAAGTGCGTTCTCGTGCGTAGAGTTTTATTTTCTTGTAAGATTTCTAAATCAAGAAAAGATATGGATTCCCTATTAACCACCCACGACAGTTTAATATTCCTGTCGTTGTGATTCAGTGTCTCCAGGAATGCGATTAGGCTATCAATATCTCCTTTCCAAAATATGAGGATGTCATCTATATACCTCCTATACAGCATTAGCTCTTCAGGTTTACCAGGGAGTACCACATCCTCTTCCCATTGAGACATAAAAAGGCAAGCTACACTGGGTGCAAACTTAGCTCCCATCGCCACTCCGGTTTTTTGGTGATAATACTCGCGATCGTACCAAAAATAGCTATTCTTTAAGCAAAAGTCCAAGCATTTGACTAAGTATTTCCGCTGAACGCATGGCAATGTACTATATTTCCTTAGGCCCCACTTTACAGCCTCACAGGCTTGGTGGTGCAGGATCACTGTGTATAATGAAGAGACGTCTGCTGATGCCATAATCCATGGGCCTTCCTCTTTTGGCAGTCCTTCCAGGATTTGTAATACCTGTTTAGTGTCTCTAAGGTACGCTTTTGTTTGCTTGACCACTGGTTGCAGATATTTATCGATATATTCCCCCATTCTTGAGGTTAAAGAATCGATCCCATTAACTATGGGTCTCGGGGGTGGGTCCACTTTATCTTTATGGATCTTGGGGAGCGAATAAATAATCGGGGTCCTACATGCCTCAGGGATCAGATACTTTGCTTCTTTTTTGTTCAAGATGTTCCTCTTCAATCCAAGGTGTACCACCTGTTCCAATTCTTTTCTGCATTTAAAGACTGGGTTCCTAGACAATTTTATATAGGTAGTGCTATCCGACAGTAATTTCGTCATACTATCTTTATACTGTATTTTGGAGAGGATTACAATACCTCCCCCTTTATCAGCGGGTCGGATAACTATATCTTTCCTCTTTGTTAATTTACTAATGCCACTCTTTATACATTTGGGTTCCTCTAATTTCTTGATTCTTAGACCTTTCAGATCTTGTAAGACCACTTTTTTAAAAACTTCAATGTGTTTGTTAGGGATGAGCTTCGAGTTCGAGTCGAACTCATATTCTACTCGAACATTGCCTGTTCGCCTGTTCAGCGAACAGTGAACAATTTGGGCTGTTCGCAGCAAATTCGAAAAGCCGGAACACCCTATACAAGTCTATGGGAGAAATCTAAAGTGATAATTTTAAAGGGTAATATGCAGGTTACTGTCCTAAAAAGTGTTTGGGGACCCGGGTCCTGCCACAGGGGACATGGATCAATGCAAAAAAAAGTTTTAAAAACGGCCGTTTTTTCAGGAGCAGTGATTTTAATAATGATTAAAGTGAAACAATAAAAGTGTAATATTCCTTTAAATTTCGTAGCTGGGGGGTATCTATAGTATGCCTGTGAAGGGGGCGCATGTTTCTGGTGCTTAGAACTGTTCCTGCACAAAGTGTCATTTGTGCAGGAAAAAAAGTCTTTTAAAATCACTTGCGGCTATTGTCGGGTCCCGTAATACAGAGAACACTCAATGAGTGTTCTCTGCATTAGCCGACAATTCATTCATTCATTGATAAAAAAAAAAAGCGTGGGGGTTCCCCTAAATTCAATTACCAGGCCCTTCAGGTCTGACATGGATATTAAGGGGAACCCCGTGTCAAATTTAAAAAAAAACATTGACGTGGGGGTCCCCCTAAATATCCATAACCAGACCCTTCAGGTCTGATATGGATATTAAGGGGAACCCCGCATCAAATTAAAAAAAAAATTGACGTGGGGGTCCCCCCAAAAATCCATATCAGACCCTTTATCCGAGCACGCAACCTGGCAGGCCGCAGGAAAAGAGGGGGGGACGAGAGAGCGCCCCCCCTCCCTCCTGAACCGTACCAGGCCACATACCCTCAACATTGGGAGGATGCTTTGGGGGTCTGTGACCCCTCAAAGCACCTTGTCCCCATGTTGATGAGGACAAGGGCCTCACACTCACAACCCTGGCCGTTGGTTGTGAGGGTCTGCGGGCGGGGGGCTTATCAGAATCTGGAAGCCCCCTTTAACAAGGGGACCCCCAGATCCCGCCCCCCCCTGTTTGAAATGGTAAGGGGGTACAAAAATACCCCTACCATTTCACAAAGAAAGTGTCAAAATGGTTAAATAAGACAAACACACTTTTGAAAAATTCCTTTATTAAAAATAAAAATAATAAAAAAAAGATTCCAGCGGTGCTAATCCACTCTTGCTATCCAGCGACGGGTCTCCGGGGTCCAGCGATGGATGATCATATCCAGCGACGGGGGATCTCTCAGTCCAGCGCTGTCCATACATCCTTCTTCTGTCTCCACTCCGGAGACACTGCAGAGATCCCAGCGCCCAGTGACGTGTGGGTGACCCCGCCCCCTCTGATGTAACGCAGGTTTCCGTTACATCAGAGGGGGCGGGGTCACCCACACGTCACTGGGGAACCCCTGGCTTCCCTCTCCAGCGTCAGAGGGGCGGGGTCAGGTGACGGGTGGCCCCGCCCTTCTAATATAAGAAACGTCAGCGCTGGGATCTCTGCAGTGTCTCCGGAGTGGAGACAGAAGAAGGATGTATGGACAGCGCTGGACTGAGAGATCCCCCATCGCTGGATATGATCATCCATCGCTGGACCCCGGAGACCAGTTGCTGGATAGCAAGAGTGGATTAGCACCGCTGGAATCTTTTTTTTATTTTTTTTATTTTTAATAAAGGAATTTTTGAAAAGTGTGTTTGTCTTATTTAACCATTTTGACACTTTCTTTGTGAAATGGTAGGGGTACTTTTGTACCCCCTTACCATTTCAAACAGGGGGGGGCGGGATCTGGGGGTCCCCTTGTTAAAGGGGGCTTCCAGATTCTGATAAGCCCCCCGCCCGCAGACCCTCACAACCAATGGCCAGGGTTGTGAGGATGAGGCCCTTGTCCTCATCAACATGGGGACAAGGTGCTTTGAGGGGTCACAGACCCCCAAAGCATCCTCCCAATGTTGAGGGTATGTGGCCTGGTACGGTTCAGGAGGTAGGGGGGCCGCTCTCTCGTCCCCCCCTCTTTTCCTGCGGCCTGCCAGGTTGCGTGCTCGGATAAAGGGGCTGATATGGATTTTTAGGGGGACCCCCCACGTCAATTTTTTTTTATTTGATGCAGGGTTCCCCTTAATATCCATATCAGACCTGAAGGGTCTGGTTATGGATATTTAGGGGGACCCCCACGTCAATTTTTTTTTAATTTGACACGGGGTTCCCCTTAATATCCATGTCAGACCTGAAGGGCCTGGTAATTGAATTTAGGGGAACCCCCACGCTTTTTTTTTTTTTTTTTTTTATCAATGAATGAATGAATTGTCGGCTAATGCAGAGAACACTCATTGAGTGTTCTCTGTATTACGGGACCCGACAATAGCCGCAAGTGATTTTAAAAGACTTTTTTTCCTGCACAAATGACACTTTGTGCAGGGACAGTTCTAAGCACCAGAAACATGCGCCCCCTTCACAGGCATACTATAGATACCCCCCAGCTACGAAATGTAAAGGAATATTACACTTTTATTGTTTCACTTTAATCATTATTAAAATCACTGCTCCTGAAAAAACGGCCGTTTTTAAAACTTTTTTTTGCATTGATCCATGTCCCCTGGGGCAGGTCCCCAAACACTTTTTAGGACAGTAACCTGCATATTACCCTTTAAAATTATCACTTTAGATTTCTCCCATAGACTTGTATAGGGTGTTCCGGCTTTTCGAATTTGCTGCGAACAGCCCAAATTGTTCACTGTTCGCTGAACAGGCGAACAGGCAATGTTCGGGTAGAACATGAGTTCGACTCGAACTCGAAGCTCATCCCTAACAAACACATTGAAGTTTTTAAAAAAGTGGTCTTACAAGATCTGAAAGGTCTAAGAATCAAGAAATTAGAGGAACCCAAATGTATAAAGAGTGGCATTAGTAAATTAACAAAGAGGAAAGATATAGTTATCCGACCCGCTGATAAAGGGGGAGGTATTGTAATCCTCTCCAAAATACAGTATAAAGATAGTATGACGAAATTACTGTCGGATAGCACTACCTATATAAAATTGTCTAGGAACCCAGTCTTTAAATGCAGAAAAGAATTGGAACAGGTGGTACACCTTGGATTGAAGAGGAACATCTTGAACAAAAAAGAAGCGAAGTATCTGATCCCTGAGGCATGTAGGACCCCAATTATTTATTCGCTCCCCAAGATCCATAAAGATAAAGTGGACCCACCCCCGAGACCCATAGTTAATGGGATCGATTCTTTAACCTCAAGAATGGGGGAATATATCGATAAATATCTGCAACCAGTGGTCAAGCAAACAAAAGCGTACCTTAGAGACACTAAACAGGTATTACAAATCCTGGAAGGACTGCCAAAAGAGGAAGGCCCATGGATTATGGCATCAGCAGACGTCTCTTCATTATACACAGTGATCCTGCACCACCAAGCCTGTGAGGCTGTAAAGTGGGGCCTAAGGAAATATAGTACATTGCCATGCGTTCAGCGGAAATACTTAGTCAAATGCTTGGACTTTTGCTTAAAGAATAGCTATTTTTGGTACGATCGCGAGTATTATCACCAAAAAACCGGAGTGGCGATGGGAGCTAAGTTTGCACCCAGTGTAGCTTGCCTTTTTATGTCTCAATGGGAAGAGGATGTGGTACTCCCTGGTAAACCTGAAGAGCTAATGCTGTATAAGAGGTATATAGATGACATCCTCATATTTTGGAAAGGAGATATTGATAGCCTAATCGCATTCCTGGAGACACTGAATCACAACGACAGGAATATTAAACTGTCGTGGGTGGTTAATAGGGAATCCATATCTTTTCTTGATTTAGAAATCTTACAAGAAAATAAAACTCTACGCACGAGAACGCACTTTAAAAATGTTGACAAGAACAGCTACCTGCCAGTCATGAGCTGCCATCACAGAAACTGGCTGTGCAATATCCCAAAAGGGCAGCTGATGCGACTATGCAGAAATTGCACAAAAGTTGAAGAATATCTCACGCAAGCAGAGAAAATTGGCCAAAGGTCTACAAACAAAGGGTACAAGGATGAAGAAATCAGAATGAAGATTCTAGAAGTCAAAAACATGGACCGTATGGAGATGATTAAAAATAAACAAACTCCTAAGCTGGAAGCTGGCAAAGTACCAATCATACTGAATTACAATGCCCAATATAGAAAAATTGAGGCGATTATGAAAAAACACTGGTATATCCTACGCTCAGACGCGCATTTGAAGGACCTCTTACCCCAATGCCCAAAATTCGTGTATAAAAGGGCACCTACATTGAGGGATAAGATTGTCAGGAATGTCCCCGACCCACCATATAATGGTGTGACTTTTTTCACGGGAAAAGGCTTCTTTCCGTGCAAGCGGTGTTTTGCGTGTACAAAAACAAAACGCCCACCTGAGAAAAGATTCAAATTTAGCTCCACAAGTACTGGGAACTCCTACGACATCAAAGAGTTTATATGCTGTAACACGGAAGGGGCCATGTATGTTCTACAATGCAGTTGTGTACTACAGTATGTAGGCCGCACCAAAAGACCCCTGAGAGTACGCATAAAGGAACATGTCAAAAACATAATCAATGGATTTGACAAACATAGTGTGTCAAAGCACTTCCTGACACACCATAATAAAGATCCCACTCACCTTACATTTTGGGGTATTGAGCCCTACAGGAAGCATTGGAGGGGAGGTCACAAAGTGAGAACACTTAGTCAATTAGAGTCAAAATGGATCTTCACTTTAGATACTTTCACACCCCAAGGGCTCAATATAGAGTTTGATCTTAACTGTTTTATCAGTGACTTTTAGATATTTTTAATTATTTATTAGAATTTTATATACTTGAAGTGTTATTATATATATATATATATATATATATACATTTTTCTGATTTACTATGTTTAGGATGATATACTGGAATGGAGATATGGGAACTCTGGACTTCCTTTCCGGTATCCATCCCCCAAATCGCATACATATGTGAGGCATTTGATACCTAGAATATCGCTAAATAAACCGTCGGGGTTACCTTATCTCTACACTAGAAGATGTTATGAGCTTGGAGGAATCACCTATATTTTTTTTGGTCGAATGTAGGGCTTTAGGTATAGCTACACTCTGTTTTAGATACAATTTGCTTTTATCTATAAATTAAAGAACTTATTAATATTTTAATATTTTAATAATACCTCCTGTCTTAAGCCATTATTTTATGAATTTTGTGATCCCTTCGTTTTAATTCCATAATTATAAGCAATTTTTTAATCCTCTATTAATACTATTAATGATATTTAGAGCCATAGAGGCGGAGGAAAGGATCCCGTGTTGTTGCCTCCTTGAATAAGTGGAACCACGGGGTGTCTGGATTGAAATGAACCTAGTCCGCAAAAGTGGACATGGGTTTATCTTCGTTTCCTCTATCTAAACGATGAGACAATGGCGGCGAGCATAACATCCGCTCACTAGATGAGTGTAGATGAGGAAACTACGATAAAATGACCGCCGTTAATCGAATAGCTGCTATCACTCCCTTAGAACTTATAAGAAAATGGCTGCGAAGCGTTCGGTATTAAAGTCTATTAGAAAATGGCCGCGCAGCTAGATTCGTGACCGCTAATAGGAATAGATAGTACGGGCTACAGGAAAATGGCCGTGAATTAGAGATATTATTTAAACGTTCGTCCACCTCCTATGCTTTAGTCCCTGATGAAGTCACGTGATCAATGACGATACGTGTAGGATTTGCCTAGGAGGATACCGGAAGCGACGTCCGGGGTACGAACGAGGAGGCCGTTCGTTGTTTTAGCTGTAACGTTTTAATTGTATTACTTAAATGTGAGTATCCAGGACTTGGTCCTTTTTATAATAAAGAATTTGTGTGACATTACTTCACTATTGGAGCCCCTTTTCTCTTTTCCGGGTTTGATCTGTGATCCATTGCGGAGTACCTGGAGGGAATTATCTGGGGTGCCTGTATAAACTGAGGTTATACACCGTAAACCATTGGAGGATACTGCTGAGGATATACACCCGATTTGAGGATATACACCTTATATATTGGAGCATATTGCTGTCTAACTGACAGCAGTGAGGTAAGGTACCCACTGCACTCAGTGTGTGAGCACCCACTTTGAGGAACTGTAAGATCACCGGTGGAACTACCCTGTGTTCATTCACAGAATTAACTCTTTACACAGCACAGTGTGGATTCACCTTATTTTGCATGAACTGATATGGATTGCTAGTTTTTTACGTCAATTAGAGACACTTTAAGAAACCTTTTGAATTGCTGTTTTTTTATTTAGGTTTATTTATATAATTTTTTGATATATTTTTATACACACTTCTCCGTTTATTTATTTGCTGGATTTTACCCTTACACAATTTTCTGGATACACGCTGGCACTTGGATGCACTTTTATGGATTGAGACACATTTTTTTTGATTTCACAACTTTCTGGATTGATATTATCAGGATCTGCGTTTTCGCTTTTATTACTTCACTTGCACTTTATTACGACTGCATAAATTATTCATATTTCTTTATTTTAGTATGGATAACACTAGGAATATGTGTATATTCTGAATACCCCACTAATCACTTTGAAGGACTTTATGCACATAGGTTATAGATATAATTTAAATTAATTTTAATCGCATAGGTGCGTCTTTTAGATTTTGTATGCGATTATTTATTTATTGCTACTAGATTTAATTAATTTTGTGTGGAGCGCAACACCATTCTTTTTTCACTAAATAATCTAAACATATTTAGAAAAAAAAAACACAAAAAAGGGGAGCCGTGTTATTCCTGGAATCACAGAGCTCTAAGCTATCGCGTCTAGCTGGGATGCGCCCCCACAAATAAGGCTCTTATCTGAAATCAGGTGAAACAGAAAAAAGAAAAGGAAACTATGGATAATTGTTTTAAAAAAAATACAGGACAGGGATCTCTGTCTCCCAGTAATTCCCTTTTTTTTTTTGCACCGGCGCGCCCAATCTGGACACACCACCCCACAGCTCGGAACATCCTTCCACAGAGAGTCCTCAGGCTGACACCTTCATCCCCCATGCCCCCCCCCCCCCCCCAATTGGAATGCAAATGTGAGTTTTCATCATAGCCTGGACACTGATATTTTGTACTGCTTGCCTTTATTTGTTTTGCATTGGTTTTAATTGTTCTGTGTCTTTCCAAGTTTGAAATAAATTACATTAAAGCGGAGTTCCAATAAGAAAAAAAATAACTAAAAGTCAGCAGCTACAAATACTGCAGCTGCTGAATTTTAATAATCAGACACCTACCTGTCCCAGGGTCTAGCGATGCGGGGAACGAAGCCCTACTCGTCTCCCCCTTCTCTCTGCAGCACCGCCATTGTCACTGTAGGAGCTGTGCGCTGTGACTGGCTGGGCAATCATCTAGAACCTGTCACGTGTCCCAGATGAGATGGAGGGGGGAGAGGTGATCTCCCTTCCGGCCCCCCGGGAGGAAGTGGGAGCTGGAACCCTCTAAAAAGAGGGTTTCTGCTCTCCCCCAAAAAAATGACATGCCAAATGTGGCATGCCAGGGGGTCTTCTTCCCTTAAACTGGAAGTTTCTATTTTTGGGTGGAACTCTGCTTTAACTGTTTATCCAATGGAAAGTTTCTGTTTACATCCAAGATAACCATTGGTAGATACCACAATCTGACCATTTGCACTGCAAGCCCTGAGCGCTGTCCTGACCTTTTAAACTGTTCCTATCACTACCCAGTGTACCTGTGACAGCAGCTTTGGACTACTCTTTAATGATTTTATTCATATGTACTTATGGGTAAGGATGAGCCGAACACCCCCCGGTTCGGTTTGCACCAGAACCAGCGTACAGACCTAAACTTCGTGTGAACTCAGGGGACATGTATCAATGCAAAAAAAAGTTTTAAAAACGGCAGTTTTTTCGGGAGCAGTGATTTTAATAATGCTTAAAGTGAAACAATAAAAGTATAATATTCCTTTAAATTTCGTAGCTGGGGTGTGTGTATAGTATGCCTGTAAAGGGGTGCATGTTTCCTGTGCTTAGAACTGTCCCTGCACAAAGTGTAATTTCTGCAGGAAAAAAAAGTCATTTAAAATCACTTGCGGCTATAAAAAATTGTCGGCTCCCCATAATACAGAGAAGTCATTGAAAGTCATTGATAAAAAAAAAAAAAAAAAAAGCGTGGTGTTCCCCCATATTCAATTACCAGGCCCTTCAGGTCTGGTATGGATATTAAGGGGAACTCCACGCCCTTTATCCGAGCATGCAACCTGGCAGGTAACGGAAATCTGCGTTACATCAGAGGGGGGCGGGGTCACCCACACGTCATTGGGGAAGCCAGGCTTTCCCCCTGTGTCAGAGGGGGCAGGGGCAGATGATGGGTGGCCCCGCCCTCCTCATATAAGAAATGTCAGGCTGCCAGGATCCCCGCAGTGTCTCCGCCAGTGGAGACAGATGATGGATGGACTGAAAATCACCCGTCGCTGGATCAGATCAGCCATCCCTGGACCCCGGAGAGATGATCATCCGTCGCTGGATAGCAAGAGTGGATTACCTCCGCTGGAATCTTTTTTTTTTTTTTTTTTTTTTTAATAAAGGACTTTTTCAAAAGTGTGTTTGTCTTAGTTAACATTCTTTTACAAGGGTATCCAAAATATATAAAATATTAAGGCGGGAGGCCTACCTGGGAAAATGGGAAAGGGAGATAGGCCCATTAAGAAATGATGAACATAGGAATAAAATAATTAAAATGACTCACTCACTACCAAAAGATGTACAAACGATCGAAATGTCCTATAAACTATTAGCGAGGTGGTATATGACCCCTCAAAGGGTGCAGAGGATTAGAGGAGAGGTTTCATCTACCTGCTGGAGGGACTGTACTGCACCGGGGTCCTTTAAACATCTATGGTGGGATTGCCCTAAAATAATACCCTACTGGGATAAAATAATAGAAATGATACTTTTGGTAACAGGGGAAAGGATTGAAAAACACCCATGGGTATGCTTGTTTCATGATACAGAGAAAGGGGTCATGCAATACAAATGTACAATAAACCCATATTTGCTGAATGCAGCTAAAGCCCTGATTCCATGCCACTGGAAAACCTTGCAGGTCCCGACAATAAAAGAGTGGGTTAGGAAGGTGGAACGGATAAGGGTGATAGAAGAGTTGATACATACAATAGAAGAAACAAGGGGAAAATATCAAAAGATATGGCAACAATGGTTGGCATGTCTGAAAAGGGAGGATTATTTTGCAATGTTAGATTGTAATATGGACAGAGAGGGAGGGGAGTGAGAGAAGGAGTGAGGTAGAGGGTGTTTCCTTTTTTTGTTTGTTTGTTTGTTTAATGGAATGTTAAATATAATTGTATAAAGATGTTTTAAAAGAAGGACATTTGTACAAACTGTATTTAAATGTGAAAAATAAAGAATATATATATATATATATATATATATATATATATATATATATAAAAAAACATTCTTTTACACTTTCTTTGTGAAATGGTAGGGGTACTTTTGTACCCCCTTACCATTTCAAACAGGGTCAGGCTGGGATCTGGGGGTGCCCTTGTTAAAGGGGGTTTCCAGATTCTGATGAGACCCCCACAACCACCGGCCAGGGTTGTGGGGATGAGGCCCTTGTCCTCATCAACATGGGGACAAGGTGCTTTGAGGGGTCACAGACCCCCAAAGCATGCTCCCAATGTTCAGGGCATGTGGCCTGGTACGGTTCGGGGGGGGGGGGCCTCTCTCGTCCCCCCTCTTTTCCTGCGGCCTGCCAGGTTGCGTGCTCGGGTAAAGGGTCTGGTATGGATTTTTAGGGGGAACTCCACACCATTTTTTTTTAATTTGGCGTGGAGTTCCCCTTAAAATCCATACCAGACCTGAAGGGTCTGGTATGGATATTTAGAAGGAACCCCACATCATTTTTTTTTAAATTTGACGCGGGGTTCCCCTTAATATCCATACCAGACCTGAAGGGCCTGGTAATTTTTTTTTTTTTTTTTAATCACTGACTTTCAATGACTGTTCTCTGTATTACGGGGAGCCGACAATTCATTATAGCCGCGAGTGCTTTTAAATGACTTGTTTTCCTGCAGAAATGACACTTTGTGCAGGGACAGTTCTAAGCACGGGAAACCTGCGCCCCTTTACAAGCATACTATAGACACCCCCCAGGTGCAAAATTTAAAGGAATATTACACTTTTATTTTTTCACTTTAAGCATTATTAAAATCACTGCTCCCGAAAAAACTGCAATTTTTAAAACTTTTTTTGCATTGATACATGTCCCCTGTGGCAGGACCCAGGTCCCCAAGCACTTTTTAGGACAATAACTTGCATATTAGCCTATAAAATTAGCGCTTTAGATTTCTCCCATAGGCTTGTACAGGGTGTTCCACGGCGTTTCGAATTTGCCGCGAACACCCCAAATTGTTCACTGTTCGCCGAATAGGTGAACAGGCAATGTTCGAGTCGAACATGAGTTCCACTCGAACTCGAAGCTCATCCCTACTATATGGGCCTCTGGCTATAGCGCTTGGAATACATGTGTGTTTTAGATGAAGACACATGGTTTCCAGCACTCTCATCCTTATGCACAGGAACCCCTATTGTCTATTTCACAGCTCCACCAGGCTCCAAACCCTTACCCCAATTAAACTAGAAAGAGTCCACCGAGGACCTAAGCCACGCTCGTTGGACCAATCTAGACCCAGAGTAGTTGTATGCAGGGTTAATTGCTACAGGATTAATTAGGAAATTCTGAAACAAGCATGGTAGTAGGTCTCTTTGTGTTTATGATAGGGCACATGTCCAGCTGTACCCTGATATTTAAAAACATACTCTTTAAAAAAGGCACCCAATGAAACTCTTTCCTGGCAAGATTAGCGAGGCTGGAGAGTCCTACATGTAAGCGGTTTGCAAATAACCAGTTAGGCGCTGTGCCAGACGGGAGGGTAGGAGTTAATACTTTTCGTGTTCTTTGGGTTTTGCCAGGTTTTTTCTCTAGGTCCGACCCACTACTTCTGTGTTATAAAAGTGGGACAGTGGTCCAGAGCTGTGGTGGTTGGGTGTGTAGATGGCAAAAGAGAGCCCCCAAACAGAGAGGTCAAGGGAAAGATACAGAGAACAGCACCCGTGGGAAGTAGAAGAATGTTCCTTACTACTACTGGAGTGCAAGAGCTTTGGGCTCCCCCACGAAGAAACCAGCTGCTGGACTCTGAATTTTACATGGACTCTACCTTTGCAGGTATGCCAGGGCAGAACACAGTCTGAGTTAGGCTTAAGAATATAGGAAAGAATAATGTCTTCATATGTTGGACTTTGAAATTGGAATTGCACTTTTCAAGTAAAGTTTTGAAACCTTGTTCCCGTCTGGTTTGAAGTTACTAAAGGGGTCTAATGCAAGTAACCGGTACCATTCTACAGTTCAGGTCACTTTGGGGTATGAAGACATCAGTATAAGAATTAATACGTGTGAAGACACAAGAGTCACCTAAGGTAACGGAAGTTACAAGCAACCTTTTGAAAAGTGTGTGCCTGAGATAGGTGGGATAGACTCTTGCAGGAGGGAGTTGTTGTTGGCATTCTCTATGTGAGTGGTCGGCCTCTCAAAGCAACAGGAACAAACTTGTGCCGCAAAGTTCCCCAGTAGGGATGAGCTTCGTGTTCGAGTCGAACATACGTTCGACTCGAACATCGGCTGTTGGCCCGTTCGGCGAATTCCAAACGTTATGGGCCGTTCGTGACAAATTCGTGTGGCGCTCACGGCCCACAATGCACTGCGATGGCGCAGTGCATTGCTGGCTCATGATTGGCCAAGCATGCACTGTGACCTCGCATGCTTGGCCAATCACAGCGCTGGCAGTGAGGAGAGCCATGATTGGCCACAGGCAGGATGCCTGTGGCCAATCATGGCTCAGGCTGTGTAGTACACGTCCCACACTATATAAGGCCGCCAGCGCGGCGGCCTTGTGTAGTGTGTTGGCGTCTGTAGCAGTTAGTGGGTGTTCTGTGTACCTTCAACACAGTATACACCGATCGTTATCGGCTGATTTTTTGTTCTTGCTCTTCTGTAGTGGTTGTTGTTTGCGTGCCCTGACCGCAGTATACACCGCTATATTCACCTATATAGCTAGCGATATATCTATCTTTTATAATAGAGCTTTCAGTCAGTGTTAGGAGATTGTGCGTGCTGTCTGCATGCTCTGAACGCAGTATACACCGCTATATCCACCTATATAGCTAACTATCTTGCTCGTTTTAAATAGAGCTTTCAATCAGTGTTAGGAGATTGTGCGTGCTGTCTGCATGCTCTGAACGCAGTATACACCGCTATATCCACCTATATAGCTAACTATTTTGCTCGTTTTAAATAGAGCTTTCAGTCAGTGTTAAGAGATTGTGCGTGCTGTCTGCGTGCTCTGAGCGCAGTATACGCCGCTATATCCACCTATATAGCTAACTATCTTGCTCGTTTTAAATAGAGCTTGCAGTCAGCGTTAAGAGATTGTGCGTGCTGTCTGCGTGCTCTGAACCCAGTATACACCACTATTCCACCTATATAGCTAACTATCTTGCTCGTTTTAAATAGAGCTTGCAGTCAGCGTTAGGAGATTGTGCGTGCTGTCTGCGTGCTCTGAACCCAGTATACACCGCTATATCCACCAATATAGCTAACTATCTTGCTAGTTTTAAATAGAGCTTGCAGTCAGCGTTAGGAGATTGTGCGTGCTGTCTGTGTGCTCTGAACGCAGTATACACCGCTATATCCACCTTTATAGCTAACTATCTTGCTCGTTTTAAATAGAGCTTTCAGTCAGTGTTAGGAGATTGTGCGTGCTGTCTGCGTGCTCTGAACGCAGTATACACCGCTATATCCACCTATATAGCTAACTATCTTGCTCGTTTTAAATAGAGCTTTCAGTCAGTGTTAGGAGATTGTGCATGCTGTCTGCGTGCTCTGAACCCAGTATACACCGCTATTCCACCTATATAGCTAACTATCTTGCTCGTTTTAAATAGAGCTTGCAGTCAGCGTTAGGAGATTGTGCGTGCTGTCTGTGTGCTCTGAACCCAGTATACACCGCTATATCCACCTATATAGCTAACTATCTTGCTCGTTTTAAATAGAGCTTTCAGTCAGTGTTAGGAGCTTGTGCTTGCTGGCTGCGTGCTCTGATCTCTGAGGACTTCCAGAGAGGTGGAGAAAGAGAGGGAGCTGATGACTTCAGTCAGCCCAGGCCAGGTGCCTGTTTCTCAGCCTAATGAAGGACGTGGAGCCCCTAAGCTCCTGGAGCTCGTCAAGGAGGAGAGGTTGTTTTTGGAGAACCAGCTGGATCTTGCAGATTGGTCTCTGAGACAGCCAGGAGAGGATGTGGAGAAATCTGCAGACAGAAGAAAGAAAGCTAAAAGCTTAATTGTAAAGGCTTCCCGCAGCTACTGCGAGAAAATGAAGGTCCTGGCGGAGCTAAGGAACCGGAGAGACAGATCAGGCGTTGTAAAGAGACAGGAGTATAAGACGGTGATAGACGGATTGAAGAAGCAGTGCAACATATTGGGTGAGCTGTTATCCAACCTGATTGACAGTGCTTCTGGTGAGAAAGACTTTCTATCTAACGTGGACAAAGCGATGAGAATTGCGTGTGACGAGGGGACCCAGGCAGGGAGACGCCGTAGACTGTATCCAGCCCCGAACACAACGCAGGAGGAGGAAATGGCGGGTCCCTCTGTGGAAGCCAGCCATGAAGAAAAGGAAAGTGCGGTGGAAAGAAAGGTGGCCAGTGACAAACCAGAGGGAAAGACTGTGGTGGAAAGAAAGCCAGCGGTGTGTAAAGAAAGAGTTTTGGAGAGAGAGAGTGCTGTGAAGGCTGAAAATGTGAAGAGCATTCCTGGTGAAAAGACTGCTAGCCCTGCTAACTCCACTAATCCTGCAGAGGGGTCAGGTAAGCCTAAGGGTTGCCAGCCTATGAATGAGGCTGTGTCCCCAGAGGGCAGGTTAGACCCCGGTGAAGTGGGAAGGAGGCAGCAAAAGGACATTAAAGACAGGAGTGTTGTTAAGAAGATACCAGTGGTGCAGCTTGCTAGGATAGTAAGCAAAGGAAAAATGGACTTACCTGTACAGTCCCCAGTGATCCCAGCCGGTGGTTGCAAGCAGGGCACGCCGTCAGTTGCGTTGTCGGCTGCCACTGCTGCAAGCCGGTCTCAGGGTAAGGGGACTAGGGTATATGAGAGTCAAGCCAGCTTGGCTGCCGCTGTGGGCAGCGGTGCAGTGTCGGCCGGCGGCATGGCATCTGACAGTTCGGGAATGGCGGCCGTGAATAAGAGAACGCCGTCTTCCCGCGGGAGGAGGGGTGGTGCTACTGACCGCGAGGCCAATAGTAGCGCGGGAAGGGGTGATGACGCACTTCCGGTGCGCGAGCTGGTTCATGGCGAGAATAGCCCGCGGCCTGAAGTGACGGTGGCGGGTCCGGAAGTTGACCCCGAGGGTCGTTTTCAAAGGACTTCCGGTTTGCTTTCTGGTCAAGAGAGTGTAAACAGTAACAGTAACAGTAATGTTGAAATGTCTAATTGTATAGTGCCAGAACAAGCTACGGCCTGGGGTGACTGCCCAATGGGCGAGCTTGATGGTGAGAACCCTGCAATGACGTTCATTCGCGGCTTGGAGGGTTCTCAATCAGGGCCGAGCCAAGTGTCAGTGGATTCCTGCGGGGCCCATATGGAGGTGGAGTGGCAGGAAGCCTGGGAGGCTTTGCTTTATAGCTCTGAGGATGAGACCTATCCTAAAGTTCAGGCTGGGGTAAACGATGTGGGGAGTGTGACTTCCCATGCCGTGAGTGGGGGGGCTGCTTCTCATGTTGTAACCCCAGTGTCTGTGGCAGAGGCTCCTCCTCCGGGACCCGTACTAAGGGGGACACCGGAGGTAAAGTTGCTGACGGCACTTGGTGAAAGGCGTTCCTACGCCAATGTGGCTGGGTCCAGTGTGCCTCTGGACCACCTGTACCACCAGTTTGGGGCCAGTAACTTTCGGGTACCCCCGGCTGGTCAGACCCCTGGGGCCAGTACTTGGTCTAGGGGGACAGGTGGTCCGGAGCGCAAGCTCTAGGAATGTGGTCCAGCTGAGATGGGAGGGTGAAGGTCAGTGCCCCACGAGGGGCCAAGTGGTTGACATGGTCCTGGCGTTGGGGTTCAGGGTGGCTGAGCTATTTGCTGTGATCCACCCAGCTGGCACCCCTGACTTTGATGTCAGTTTCACCAACGCTGTGACTATGGAGCGTTTTATAACCGATTTTGGGTTGGTTAAAGGGGCTGATCCCTGGAAAGGGTTCCGCCTGATTCCTTTGAGTAGGCAGGAGGAGATTAAAAACCTGACGGTGTTAGTAAGGAACGAGAGCCTGCCCCCGGAGGACATAGCAACTTGGCTGGGGAGACACGGCCAGTTGCAGTGTCCTCTAAATAAATGCTTAGACGAGCGTGGGGTATGGACTGGAGCATGGAACACCAGGATTCGTTTGAGAAGATCTGGCAACACGGTTGCACATGTCCCAGGAAGTGCTTTCCTGGGACGAGATAGAATCCTGGTGTTCTACCCAGGCCAGCCCCGTAGGTGTTTCAGGTGTGGGTGTCCAACCCACATGAGTGCAGATTGCACAGTTGTGCGCTGCACTAAGTGCAATAAGTTTGGACACTCAGGTGACACGTGTGGGTTGATCTGCTGCAACCTTTGCGGTCAAATGGGGCATCCCTTTAGCAGATGCCCCAGAGCCTACAGGGGTGAAGCTGCAGCAGGTGGTGGGCCAGGAGGGGATAGTGCACCTCCTCCTGCTGGGCAGAGTTCTGGAGGGGAAAGGCAGGGAAGCGCTCCTACGGCGGAGCCACAGGGTGCACCTCGAACCCAAAAGGCAAGTAGGGTCCCTCAAAGAGAAAAGGGGGTACGGCATGCAGATGTTGCCCAGGCCCCTGTCACTGAAGTTCAGGTGCCCGGTCCAGATATTGGTCAGGTGGAGGTAGTTGGGCCTCCCTTTTTGGATAAGGGGGGGGCACAGGGTTCTGTTTCCCAGGTTACTGCTCCCACTCCCCTTCCTCGGAGATGTAGGCCGGGCAGACGTCTGGTCACTGTCTCCTCATCCGATTCTTCGGCTGGGGATGACAGGTCTGGGGAGGAGGAGATGGAAGTCTCGGTTAAGGGGGCTCAGAAACGCCCAAAAGAAGTATCGGATGAGGAAGGTGAAGTGGCTTGGGTCACGATTAGGAAAAAGCAGGGGAAGAAGAAGAAAAAAAGGGCCCCGTTACCTGAGGTGGATCCTGGGCCACCAGAAGGGCCTAGCAGTAGGGGTGATGCTCTACTTATAAATTTTTCTTCTGGGGAGGAGGAGGGGGAAGATGACATGTAAGTTGTTTTTTCCCTTTTGTTTGTATAGTTTATTATCTGTTAAATTGCAAAGTGTATGTTAACTGATATTTGATTTGTAATGAAAAATTTGTATGTTCGGTAGCAGATAACCATTAAAAAAATATCCACCTATATAGCTAACTATCTTGCTCGTTTTAAATAGAGCTTTCAGTCAGTGTTAGGAGATTGTGCATGCTGTCTGCGTGCTCTGAACCCAGTATACACCGCTATTCCACCTATATAGCTAACTATCTTGCTCGTTTTAAATAGAGCTTGCAGTCAGCGTTAGGAGATTGTGCGTGCTGTCTGTGTGCTCTGAACCCAGTATACACCGCTATATCCACCTATATAGCTAACTATCTTGCTCGTTTTAAATAGAGCTTTCAGTCAGTGTTAGGAGATTGTGCGTGCTGTCTGCGTGCTCTGAACGCAGTATACACCGCTATATCCACCTATATAGCTAACTATCTTGCTCGTTTTAAATAGAGCTTTCAGTCAGTGTTAGGAGATTGAGCGTGCTGTCTGCATGCTCTGTGTGAGCTCCCAGACTTCCAGGAGGAGTGCAGCGTGATGACTTCTTCTAGCCCAGGCCCTGGGCCTTCTTCTCGGCCGGCGATGAAGCAGGGAGCCCCTAGGTTCCAGGAACTGACACAGGAGGAGAGGCTGTTTTTAGAGGATCAGTTGGACTTCTCTGATTGGACCTCAGCGCAGCCAGGAGAAGACATGGCGAAGGCCGTGGAGAGGATAAGCATGGTAAAGACTTTATTGATTAAAGTTTCAAAAATGTTTTGTGAGAAGATGAGAGTCTTATCTGAACTGAGAAACCGGAGAGACAAAGCTGGAAGTGGCAAGAAGTCTGAGTTCAAGACCGCTATTGACAGTTTAAAAAAACAGTGTAACCAAATAGGTGAACTAGTGACAGCAATGATTGAAGATGCAGCTTATGAGAGAGACTTTTTGGGGAAAGTTGACGCAGTGATGAAAGCTGCAAATGAAGAAGGGTCTCAAGCGGTGAGGCGCCGCAAGGAGCTGCGTCTATCCCAGACAGAGGAGCCTGAGAAGGAGGCGGCTGAACCCTTGAAGGAACGACTGTCAGCAGAAGAAAGGAGAGAACCGAAAGCCGTGACGGTGACAGTAATGGAAAGTATGGACTCTAGCCCTATGACTACTGGTTCTAGTGAGGCCATGGAGGGTCCCGGTGAGCCAAAGGGTACACAGCCTGCAAGCAGGGCTGTTGTCCCACAGGTCACGGTGGGTCCCGGTGATGTGGTGGTGAACCAGAGTCAAAAGGCAAAACATGTCCCTGTGGTTCAGTTGAAAAGACTAACAGAGAAGATGGAAAAGAAATCTGAGGACTTACCTGTGAAACCCCCGGTGAATCCGGCCGGTGCTTGCAAGCAAGGCATGCCATCAGTGGTCCTGTTGGCCGCCGTTGCTGCGAGCCAGGCTCAGGACAAGGGGAAAGGACTAGAGGGGAGTGCGGGAGGTGGAAATAGCCAAGCTGGCGTAGCTACTGCCGTTAGTAACACAGTAGTGGCTGGCAACAAGGCTATGGTCAGGAGGAAAGTAATGGCGCCGGGAGATGGGAGAACGCCGTCTTCCCGCGGGACTACCAAACAGGAAATGGGTGTTGGTTTGGCGGGAGATTTTGGTGCGGTTTTGGAGGGCGGGAAGGTTGGAGGTGTAACTGCGGTCGCGCCGGAAGTGAGGTCACGCCCGGAAACGGAAGTTGGCCGCGTGGGAAACTTCCGGTCGCGGACTGCAGTGACTTCCGGTGCAGAAACCCAGCGAGAGAAAGACTGTGACGCCAGGGATGAAGTAAATATGGATATGTCTGATAATGTGCAGCTTGGGCAGGCATCAGCCTGGGGTGACTGCCCAATGGGAGACTTAGATGAAAGTGACTCTATAATAGGTTATATTAAATGTTTAGAGGGCTCCCAGCAGGGGCAGGGGCAAGTAATGGTGGACTCTTGTGGGGCCCATATGGAAGTGGGAATAACGGACAGTCTGGATGCTCTCCTGCAAGACCAACAGGTTGATGGTCAGATGGGGGGCTCCCAGATGGTCCAACAAGGTAGTGTGGTAGCAGGGGTTGAGAGGCAGGTTGTTGTGGAGTGTGCCCCCCGGTTGAATCCCCAAGATGAGATTTCTTCTCCCAAACCAATCTTGAGGGGTACGCCGGAGGCAAAGCTTTTAAATGCTCTAGGGGAAAGGCGCTCTTATGCCAGTGTGGCGGGATCATCTGTGCCCCTGGGCCATTTGTACGACCAATTTGGTGCCAGCAACTTTCGGGTTCCCCCAGCGGATCAGTTTTCTGGTGCTAACCCATGGTCCCGGGGTACGGGTGGTCCTGAGCGCAAGAGGCGCAATGTAGTTCAGTTAAGGTGGGAAGGGGAGGGTCAATGCCCTACTAGAGGTCAAGTAGTAGACATGATTTTGGGTTTGGGTATCAAAGTCAGTGAGATTTTTGCAGTCATCCACCCTTCGGGTTCTCCTGACTTTGACCTGAGCTTCACAAATGTGGTAATAATGGAGATCTTCATCACCTCCTTTGGGCTGATTAGGGGGACGGATCCATGGAAGAAATTCCGGATCATCCCCCTGAGCCGACAGGAAGATGTTAAAAACATTACGGTTCTCGTGAGGAATGAGAGTTTGCCACCTGAGGACATTGTGACATGGCTGAGTAGACACGGTCAATTACAGTGTCCCCTGAATAAGAACTTGGATGAGCGGGGGGTCTGGACCGGGGCATGGAGCACCAGGATCCGGTTGCGTAGAGTTGGTAATACGGTGGCACACGTCCCCGGAAGTGCGTTTTTGGGACGTGATCGGATCCTGGTGTTTTATCCCGGGCAGCCCCGGCGTTGTTTTAAATGTGGGAGTCCGACTCACCTAAGTGCAGATTGCACGGTGGTGAAGTGCATTAAGTGCAATAAATTTGGACATTCGAGTGATGTATGTGGATTGATCTGTTGTAACCTGTGCGGTCAGATGGGGCATCCTTTCAGTAGGTGTCCCAAAGCTTTTAGGGGTGAAGCCACATCTGGTGGACAGCCCAGGGATACAGGTGCCCCCTCTGGAGCTGAACAGGACAACATGGGTGGTGGACAAACCACTACAGGTGGGAAAGAGAGTGAACCTGAAGGCACTGGTGTCGTTGCTGAAGTAGCCTCTTGTGTCTCTGGTGTGCCCGGTGGGGCGGGTCAGGCTACTGGCAACCTGCTGATGGCTCCAGCCCCTCTTCTGAGCGGGAGTGCTCCTGGTGGGGATGAGGCACCCCGGCAGGTCTTAAGCCCTGAGGAAAGGAGGGAAAGGTCGACAATTCCTAAGGTGGTGGGGTCCTCTGGGATCCCTTCTGGTGTTGGGAAAGAGGGTCCTGGTGATGAGGAGGTGTCCCGGAAGGGGTCGGGTTCGGTGGGTGAGAGGTGGGAGAGGAGGCCAAGAAGAAGTAGGAGGTTAAGGCGTACTAGCAACTCCCGTAGCAGAAGCCCTTTAAGGTCAAGGTCAGCTTCGCTTTCTTCACAGCGAGGCTTAACAGGTACAGGAATAGAGTCCTCTGATTCTGCAATGTCGGAAGAAGAATGTGAGGGTGGGGAGGGAGTTGAGGTAGAGGTGCAAGGTGGTAAAGTAGGTAAGGAATGTGTTAATGTAGAGGGAGATTCGGTCCCTGGAGGTAATAGTGAAGTTGTAGTTGTAAAAAAGAAGAAGAAAAAGAAGAAAGATTGTAGAGTACCTGAGAATGTAGATGGTTAGTTTTCTTTTTATGTGTAATAAGGCATGTGTATAGTTTGATTATGGTATAATTTGTTTTATGTAAAGTTCTTTTTTGTAATTTATGGTAGCAGTTTGGAATAAAAAAAATTTCCACCTATATAGCTAACTATCTTGCTCGTTTTAAATAGAGCTTTCAGTCAGTGTTAGGAGATTGTGCATGCTGTCTGCGTGCTCTGAACCCAGTATACACCGCTATTCCACCTATATAGCTAACTATCTTGCTCGTTTTAAATAGAGCTTGCAGTCAGCGGTAGGAGATTGTGCGTGCTGTCTGCGTGCTCTGAACCCAGTATACACCGCTATTCCACCTATATAGCTAACTATCTTGCTCGTTTTAAATAGAGCTTGCAGTCAGCGTTAGGAGATTGTGCGTGCTGTCTGTGTGCTCTGAACCCAGTATACACCGCTATATCCACCTATATAGCTAACTATCTTGCTCGTTTTAAATAGAGCTTGCAGTCAGCGTTAGGAGATTGTGCGTGCTGTCTGCGTGCTCTGAACCCAGTATACACCGCTATATCCACCTATATAGCTAACTATCTTGCTCGTTTTAAATAGAGCTTGCAGTCAGCAGTAGGAGACTGTGCGTGCTGTCTGCGTGCTCTGAACCCAGTATACACCGCTATTCCACCTATATAGCTAACTATCTTGCTCGTTTTAAATAGAGCTTGCAGTCAGCGGTAGGAGATTGTGCGTGCTGTCTGCGTGCTCTGAACCCAGTATACACCGCTATTCCACCTATATAGCTAACTATCTTGCTCGTTTTAAATAGAGCTTGCAGTCAGCGTTAGGAGATTGTGCGTGCTGTCTGTGTGCTCTGAACCCAGTATACACCGCTATATCCACCTATATAGCTAACTATCTTGCTCGTTTTAAATAGAGCTTGCAGTCAGCGTTAGGAGATTGTGCGTGCTGTCTGCGTGCTCTGAACCCAGTATACACCGCTATATCCACCTATATAGCTAACTATCTTGCTCGTTTTAAATAGAGCTTGCAGTCAGCAGTAGGAGACTGTGCGTGCTGTCTGCGTGCTCTGAACCCAGTATACACCACTATTCCACCTATATAGCTAACTATCTTGCTCGTTTTAAATAGAGCTTGCAGTCAGCGGTAGGAGATTGTGCGTGCTGTCTGCGTGCTCTGAATTACAAACAGATTCTACTTAAGGCCGGGTTCACACCGCTGCGATGCGGGAACGCCGCGAATCCGCGGCGTTTTCCCGCATCGCATTACTCCCGCCGGCAGTTCACACTGCCCTATGCGGACGGCTGGGAGTGTCAATGTTATGTTAATGACACCCCCAGATCCGTCGGCATATCGCAGTGCGATCTGCTGACTCGCACAGGAATCGGATCGCATGGTGTGAACCCCCATGCGATCCGATTCTGTTGCGGACCCAAAAAAGGGTCCCGTGCGAGTTTGCTGCGGGAGTGCTGCGAATTCAGCCATACTATCTGTATGGCTGAACTCGCATTGCTACGGAGATCGGATGTGATTTGCTGTGCGAATCACATCCGGATCTCCCCCCGCAGCAGTGTGAACCCAGCCTAACACAACAAACCTACACAGTCCCTGTCTTGTTTGCACCGCCTGTATACTGCTGTTCTGAGTATATAGGGCCTGAGGGCCACACGTATTTCCTTTTTTCAATATGGGTACGGGGTTCCCCTTAATATCCGTACAAGACCCAAAGGGGCTGGTAATGGGCAGGGAGGGCTACCCATGCCATTTTTCTCAATGATTTTCAACCATATTGCAGGAACCAGATATAGCATTAAAACCGCAAGCAGTTTTAAATGACGTTATTTCCGTTAAATGTCATTTTGTGCAGGGACTGTTCTAAACACGGGAAACACGTGGC
This sequence comes from Lithobates pipiens, assembly GCF_037356315.1. Classification (NCBI taxonomy): domain Eukaryota; kingdom Metazoa; phylum Chordata; class Amphibia; order Anura; family Ranidae; genus Lithobates; species Lithobates pipiens. The sequence goes on along the minus strand of NW_027507758.1, from coordinate 240,626,408 downwards.
ACTTCACAGGCATACTACAGACACCCCCCAGGCACGATATTTAAAGGAATATTTCACTTTTTTTTTTCACTTTAATCATCATTAAAATCAGTGCTCCCGCCAAAACTGCCGTTTTTAAAACTTTTTTTTGCATTGACCCATGTCCCCTGGGGCAGGAGCCAGGTCCCCAAACTCTTTTTAGGACAGTATCTTGCATATTAGCCGTTAAAATGAGCACTTTTAATTTCGAACGTTCGAGTCCCATAGACTTCAATGGGGTTCTAACGTCCGTACGAATTTGGGGTCCGTTCGAAAGTTCTGGTGCGAACCGAACCGGGGGGTGTTCGGCTCATCCCTATTCCCCAGCCTATGCTCGGGTAAGGAAGAGTAAAGTAAAGTGATGTACACGGTGGGACCCCATACCATTACTGGGATTGAGGTAGATACTCTGGATAGATGGATGTGGATAAGGCTCAGCGTGTCCCTCTAAAATGCAAACTACAAAGAATATTGTCATGGGGACCTGATTGTTAACTGGAGAACAGTTACAGTGCAAGTGTACATGGTGTATGTCTCCAAAAGTAGAGGCCTGTCTTAAGATTGAGTATTTCCCTATGGCAGCCTCAGCCTTGTCCCAGGGCATTGATGGAAATGTGCCCAATGTGCAAAGCAAAGTGATCTTTGTTACAGGTGCTTAGCATAGCCTAGAAGAACCAACCCGGGGAAAGGCCTCTCATGTGACCCTTGCTTGGTGCCCACGAGAAGGACATGACCACCCTGTCACCATTGGCCTGCCTCCCACATACAAATGGGGTATAGAAAATCAATTAGGAGAACAGTTAAAGTGCAAGTGTACATCTCTAAGGCTACTTTCAAACCGAGGCCCTTTATGGTTGCTTATATAGCGCTAAAAATAGCGCCTGCAAAGTGCCTCTTCTGTCACTCCAGTATGAGAGCCCAAGTGCTTTCACACTGGAGCGGTGCGCTGCAGGATACTAAATAAAGTCCCGTAAGCAGCATCTTTGAGGCAGGTTTAGGAGCGGTCTATACAGTGCTCCTAAAGCGTCCCTGCTGATTGAAATCAATGGGCAGCGCCGCTGTAGTGCCGCTGTAGCGACAGTAAACATGACCACCCTGTCACCATGACCTGCCCCCCCACCGCCCACATACAAATGGGGTATAGAAAAACAATTGATCTTCCTTGGTGTACTCCCAGTTGAGTATAAGAGCCTATTTGACTTCCTAGAAGTGAAACCAATTATTTTTAAAGATTGGCTTCAACCCACCCCTATACAGGCCACTGTCCTGACCTTTAACACCCTTTCCCCTGAACTAACCTCTCTGCTTTTACCCACTTCCCAACACACCCATATCCACCTCCTATATTATTTTATTCTTTACTTCAACAACACTTTTCATTTCTCCTACTTCTTTATGGTCTTATTTGATAGACCCTCTGTTATAGGCTTGTATCTTTAGGTGATGAAAAACAGACAAATTAAAAACTGCTAGGGGCACACTTTCCTGAACAATGATCAGCATATAAGTACATGTGACCACTAGAGGGCCTATGTGGAAAGTATAAAGGAATTTCTACCAATGGAGATAATGTAGCAAACCCCCCCCCCCCAAAAAAAAAAAACAATGTCAGTTAGTACCCCTTCATGGTAGGCTTCATGCACACTTTGGCTTTTTTAAATGGTTTTCTCCTGGCAGGAGAAAATCAGCTTCAAAAATGCATCTAAGCCGGGTTTTTGCAAACATGTTTAGGCGTGTCAAGCTCTTGAATGTTCATTTATTTCATTGGCCGGAATATCATTTTTAAAATACAGATCACAGGAACAGACGTGGGAATCACAGGAAGCTGAAGATGAACCAGCAGTGTGTTTGGATGACCTCACTTCCTTTATAGGTCAGCGAGGGGTCACACCCTGTGAGTGTGTGCTTGTGTGCTTTAGCTTATTCCTATTGCACACAGCTTTGCGCCAGAGCGCTTTACCCGTGTGCATCTTATGACACTTGGTGGGTTTCCAACCCATCTTTGACAATGGGGAAGTAATTTCTTTCTGGAGAATTGTTTTCCAGTTCATGACAGTTCAAGGGACATGGTCACCATAGCAAGCCAAGGTCTCCAACAACATCTTTAAGCTCAGTATGATGAGGATGGCTCTGCACCACTGGACCCCCCTTCTGCAACAGGGTTCAAACAAACAAAGCCACAGCTGTGGCCTACATCAATCACTAAGGGAGTACCAAGTGTTATGCAGCCTTGAAGGAAAAAAACCTGATTATATTATGGGCAGAGAAACACTTTCCAGAGACCCCTGCTGCCAACATCTCGGAAGTGGACTTTTGGAAGGCGAATTACTTCAGCCATCACACCTGTACCAAAGGGAATGGGCCCTTTACCCTGATATATCTTTAACCTTCAACAACAAGTATCAGATGCTTTGATGCATTTATGGTCTCAGTTCAGGCTAATTTATGCTTCCCTTTCCTACTCCACAAAATAGAGCAAGATAAGAAACAGTTCTTTTCAGACTGCTAGGAGATCACCCTTGGCCTCTTCCCAACTGGCCAGACCTGCTGTTCAGGCCCCCCATTCCATCCTTCTTTGCAGTAACTGGCTTTAACAGCATGGTTATTGAAGCCCGGGCCCTAAAGTGAAACTTCACTTTCTCAATCAATATTGGCTATTTGTAATCCCTAGTCTGCTGGCATTAGTAAATGGATAGTAAAGGATAGGATAGTACAGTATATTATATATTTTTTAACCACTTGCCACCCACCCACCGTCAAATGACGACTGGGTGGTGCGGCTTTCATTTTGGGTGGACGTTATATCCCGGAACGACCACTCTTGTGTTGCTAGGTGACGGCGTGACCCCAATTTGTGTAAAGAGCCGTTGCTGCGTCTCTTTAACCATGTGATCGGCTGTGTCCAATCACAGCCAGTCACATGCTTAACACGGAGGTGCGGCAATCGGTGCTCCTCGCTTCACACTGACAGAGTGCGAGGAGAGGAGAGCCGATCAGAGGCATCTCCTCTCAGAGGATAGCTAGGTATGTAATCGGGGCACTGATCATCAGTGCCCTGATTACAATTAAGTACCCACTAGCACCATCAATGATTGCCCACCACTGCCAGCAATCAGTGCCAACCAGTGCCCACAATTGCCACCAATCTGTTCCCACAAGTGCCAGCAATCAGTGGTCATTAGTGATGCCAGTTAGTGCAGCTATCAGTGCTGCCCATCAATGCCCATCACTGTTGCCCATCAATGCTCATCAGTGCCGCCTATCCCTGCCACCTATCTGTGCCCACCAGTTCTGCTTATCTGTGCCCACCAGTGCCACCTATCAGTGCTCATCAGTGCCACCTGTAAGAGCCCATAAGTGCAGCATATTCGTGCCTCCTCATCAGTGCCACCTCATCAGTGCCCATCAGTGAAGGAGAAAAAAAACTTATTTACCAAATTTACTGACAGAAACTAAGAAAAACTTGTATTTTTTCAAAATGTTTGGTCTTTTTTTTTTTTTGGAAAAAAGAAACCCAAGAGTGATTAAAATGGAAAATGCTAGCAAATACTTACCATCGTTTTCCTTTCCTGATGCCAAACCATGGCAGCATACTAGTGATAGAGCTTCGCCTTTTGACCACTCCCTCAGGACCAGTGAATAGCATAAATGAAGACCTGGTTTGCCACCACCCCATTCTTCGTAACAAGCCACATACCAGAACACACATGGGTGGGCTCATATGGTGCTATGTTTTGGCATCAGGAAAGAAAAATTACGGTAAGTATTTGATACAATTTTCCATTTTCCTGACGCCAACATAGCAGCATACTAGTGATAAATAACTTGCTGATAGGGTGGGATCTAGTTGTCAAACCAATCTTCTAATTAGGATGAGATAGAGGACTGAATCGTCCTTCCTACAAAATCCCCTGATGACAAAGCCCCCGAGTCTATTACGTCAAGTTTGAGTAGGAATGTTGTAGCGACCGTGATACCCCTGTACAGATGGGCACCATAGATTCTCTTGAATGTGTTGCCTATGAGGCTTTACCCACTCTGGTAGAGTGCTCTGCCGCCGCTGACGGAGGCTTGCGACCTCTAGTCCTATACACAACCAAGCCTGCCAGGATCCAGGCAGTAACCTCTTTCCCTTGATGATTCCCAACTGGAATGACAAAATGTTTATTTAGATGGCCTGAAAGGCGCAATTGTGGAGAGATACTCCTTTAAAGTTCTAAAAATGAACAGTACGTGTGACTTTCCTGTGTGATGTTCTGGAAAGTTAGGCAATGTCCAGCTGTCTGTTAAATAGTAGTCTGTTGCTACGTTTGATTAAGAATGATCTACAAGATCCAACTCTACTCTTTCTGGAAAGAAAGGAATATATTATATATATTATATATATATATATTTTTTCTTTTTTTTTACTTTGAAGCTCCAAGAGCTTGAATCTCTGATAACCTTCTGCTTAAAGTTCTTGCAATTGATACTGCCTTATAAGTGATGGCCTGAACCGAACATTGCTCTGTTGGAACAAATGGTTAAACTGATATGAGATCCAGCAACTGCAATAGATCTTTCTTCCTTGGTGACCGACTCCTCACGACTGCCCACAAAAGTTGTGCAAACTGAAGGATTCTTGGTCCTTTCAAATGTGTTAATGCCAATATAGCCTACACTCGTGAGCTATGTGAGGATAGGCTGGAGGAAGAATAGAATAGCTGAAACTGGAAGGGCAGTAGGATCAGTGTCTTGCCCTACCAAGAAAAAGAAAACTTGTTCCAGAATTAGACCTAGATGTTGGAAGTAGAATGTCTTCTCAAACACAACAAAAGTAGAGAACACTCTGAAGTGAAACTGGAGCAACTGGAGTTGCCCATCCTCCCCTTTTAGTGCCCCTGCTTGCAGCCCCAGTCTGCGTATGTTATAGAGGGGAAATGTCTTCTGTTTCCTGAAATGAATGGCCAGGGAAAACCGAGGGCCTCCTGGTCAATATGGAGGACTGGCTATGACAACTATGTTCCCCCTTGACAGCCTCAAGGGGAATCTCATTTACAGGAAACGGGGAAAATATATAGGTTAGATTGCAGTCCCAGGGAGAGACCAGAACATCTGCCCCTTGTACCTTGGGTTACAGACAAAATCAGACCAAAGTTTGTGATTAGTACTGTGGGAAACGAGGAGGTCTGCCTGTGGTAGGTCCCACCTGTGGACCAGCTCAGAGAAGACCTGGGTCATAGACCCACTCGTTGTGCTCTGGGAAGCTTGTATTTGTTCAAAAGCAACCACTGGGAGGTAAACTGTTTCTGAAATTTTGCTGGTGATCTTCCGCCCCAGGCGTTATGGGTTTCACCTCTCTCAATAACATACTGCTGCGAGTTTCATCCTGGAGCTGAATATAGGTGACTGCTGCCCTGTTAAACTGCAAGGAGATTTGTCCTCCTTGACTATGTGTAGTAAGGCCAAAGTGCTAAAAGGGCTGTTTGAATCCCAACACGTTCAAGATTACCCTCCTTGGCTGGGAAGCTCTGCTTGCCTTGACCGAAAGTCCTTCGTAGTACATCATCCCGGCTTTCTTGCAGACATGCTTCGTAGCCATTCTCCAGGCTAAAGGTCCGAACGGACCGAGAATTCCTCAAGGTCTTTCCATCACCGCAGACTGCTACTCATACTGAGTAACATTAATTAAAAGTGTTCTATCCTGTTTCCTCCCTTGTAGTAAGAATTCTAGTTGAAATTTGTGCAGGTGCCCCTGCACCCCAGGAATCATCCATATGCATGATGACGTTGTGCTCAGATGACTGAGGCACTGAGAAGCCACCAAACAAGCGGAATTATTCGTCCTCAGAAATCTGTTCCTGACTGTCACCACTTCCACTGATGGAAATAAAACAGAGGAAATAGCAGAGCACCCCCGGGTACACCAACCATTGGGATGAAGAAAGGTTGGCTTTACTTTCCCTCTAAAGTGTGAGGATAGGATAGGCATCCTGATGATCCAGCAACAGCCTCTAGCAATGTGGTTATACTGTTTAATGTACTCCGTTTTAAAGATCTCAAAGAGGGCCCAAAAGGGTTCGACCTTTCCAGATCTGCAACTGGATACTAGGCAGCCCCCCCGCTATTGTGGTGGACTTGGCAGCTCCATGGGAGAGAAATTTTCTTGGAGGAGGAGCAGTGAGGAATCTCCCGAAGTGACTATGCATGTCTGATACCTTCATCCAAGGCTCTGTACAGCATGCTGTCCAGAAACCTGTGAAGCGTGCCTTCTAGGTCTTACCTTGAGAGCCTGGTTATGCACTTGTGTGACTGGCCCACTAATTTAAAGTCTGCCCTAAAATACAAGTCCGATTTTTGGCATCCACTGCTACAAAAATATATTTTTTTGTAAGATACTCCCAATAGGAAATCATGTCTAAAGGGATGCAGACCCTGCCACTCTCCTCCAAGTCCTGCAGGTGCAGCAGCTGGCTGATGATTATTAAACCATTCCCATTAGACTCACCCAGTACATGGACTGGATATTGTTGGTCTTCCGGCACTTGCAGATGCTACAGTATGTAGAAGCAGTTTGACCAGGGTACACAGTTTCGACAGCCTGTTTATACAGGTGTTTTTCTCGAACCCCTTCTATTCTTCCCCATTTTTGTTTCTAGAAATCAATAAGCAGTCCAGGGTCTCAACCATATGACCTCCCTAGCCGCCAAAGTGCTAGGGTGCTCTTCCAATGGTTATACAAGCAACTAGGGGGGGACTTCCTGGTCAGCCTCCCTATTTTGAGTAGCAGACTGCTGCATCTATAATATATGTAGCAAGGACTCAGGACTCCCTCAGTCCAATGAGAACCTCCAGAGCCTTGTGCTGTTGAACTCCCTCCATGTAGAGTGGGTCGTAAGGCATAGTAGGTGCAGTGTCTTTGGATTGTGGTCAGAAACCCACACAGGAAAAAATATAAACTTCAACACAAGCATTAGTATGTTGGGGAATTAAACCAGTGCTGCTAGACAGAATCGCCACTCGCTTAGCCAGCAGGCAGCCTCTGCAAAGTAGATTAATGGGTGCCAGACACCTAGTGTGTGCCACCTGTCCAGGATTCAGCCGGACAGTTTGGTTTTGAATCAAGTATCAGGGTTTTAGTCCACCTGAGACCCGGCTGTGGTTCCAGACCAAGATAGTCATACACAAATCTGTTGCCGCTATAGGCGGCTGTTTTGATGATGTCAGCGAGGGCAATTTGGCCACACCCACTAGCGCTACATTACCACTCTCCTTGGGGCCAAATGTGTCTGTGTAATGCTAACCTGGTAAACTCCCGGACTTCTACAGGAGGACAGCTATGCAGGGAAAAGCATCCACAAAGATGCCACATCCGCACGGATAAGAGCGCTGTCTCTTATGGCAACAGTCTCCAACAGTTTCCAATACTAGTGTAACAGTTGCTTCAGGTAATTAAGGCAAGTTCAAAACAGAATCTTGTGGCACTCTTATCAACAATAAAGACATTTGGCATTACCTGTTAGCTGTGTACTCCTCCAGGTAATGTCTGCTCACCAGCCTCCTGGGTATAGATACTGAGCCATGGGCCCTGCAGTACTCTAGCTGGGGTGCTGGCTCTGGGGAAGAGGAGCAGAGACATCTTCCCTGGAGCTTTTCTCCTGAGTGGGAACGCCATTTTGTTTTTTGTTTTTTTACACTGGGCACGGTCACTGCTTGCTGAAGTCCCTGGCTGATCTTCCAATGGGACCCTTTGGGCGGGTGGCTGGGCTGAGGTAAATTCAGACAAGGAATCTCGTACTACCTTCTTCAGTAATGATGAGACTTGCACAGTGTCCTGCCCCCTGTCTACTGCAGACTCCTCTAGACAGTCTTTGCACACCACTGATTTCTTGCTGGGGCGCCTATATTGCTCTGGAGAAGAGGAGGCATGATGTGCTCTTTTGTTTTGTTTTTGACCGGGAGCGACGTCTGGAGCTACGCTCCTTTGGAGAACGCCTGTCCTCTCTTGTTCTTTAACTCAGAGAGCGTGAGCGTGCGGAGCTGAAACATATCAAAGCAAACCACATTAGAGAGCACTCTTTTAAGGACACCTGAAAACTTACCAACTGGTTGTCCCCCCCCTTAAGTATTGAGGGTCTTACATAAGTGGTGGCTGACTCATGGTAGTAGAGAATAAGGGATGGCCAGCAGAAAAAGAGAGATAGCTGAAAAGAGAAACAGAAGGATGGAGATTGCCAGTAATCTTCTAACATGAAAGTCTGAACACTACAACAAAGCAAACAGCTGAAACAAACCAAAGAAAAAGAATGTACCCTACTTTTTTTTTTTAAGTACAGAAAACTTTTCAACCAGCAGATGGCGACACAGAAGGTTGCTGAGACTGGATCCAGGAACAAACTTCACAGTCTTAGGCCGCGTACACACGGGCGGACTGTCTGACGGACTTGGTCCGCTCGTGTGTGGGCTTCAGCGGACTTTTTCAGCGGACAGTCTGGCGGACTAAGTCTTTCGGAATTTCCGTAATATTGTCCGTCCAACTTTGGTTTCAGCGGACAGTCCGCTCGTGAGTAGGCTAGTTGGACGGACTAAGTATGGCGCATGCTCAGAAAGGATTTACACGGCCGAAGGTTGCATTGCAGTGTATTGGACGTCGTATTTCTAGTCCCGTCGTACGTGCTGTACACGTCATTGCGCAAGCTTTCAGCGGACTGTCTGTTCATCGTGTGTGGTCAAGTCCGTTCATTCAAAAGTAGGACGGACTGTCTGTCGGATTGTCTGACGGACATAGTTGGCCAGACAGTCCGCCCGTGTGTAAGCGGCCTTAAGACACAGTCAGGAGGCTGTATATTGCCCATCCCACAGCAGCCCACTGACACTCTTAGCTGATCCTGGGACAGGCAGAACCCGCTCCCAGACTCCCCCTGTTGTTTATGGGCAAAACTAATCGCTTTGCCCAGAACCAAAATGGCGCCCAGAGCTTCCTATGACATCATCGGGAGCACCCTAGGCTGGTAAATATGGCACTGGGCAGCTGCCCCACACCTATAGGAATATCCTGACACCTACTGCACGGGGCGGGCCCACTCCTCACTCACCCGGAACCTACCTAAAGCCAAAAAAGAAGGGAGAAGAGCAGGAACGGAATAAAACAGGAAAATTCATAGCCTAAGGACAAGGAAGCCCCTAGAAAAGGAAATGACAGGCTGCCCCCCCCCCCCTCCCAAAGTTCCGGAACCAAGTCATGCTGAATGGCAGATTTCGTTCCTCAAGAGGAAACACTGCAGGGACCCATCAAGACCACACAGGCGAGGGTCTCTCAGGCTTATTATTGCGATGTTAGCAGCCCAAGCACTGAGACTACGCACTGGGAAAGGCTTGAACCCAGCCAGTTACTGCTCAGCGGCAGGGCGGGGGACATACAATTCCTTACTTCATCACTGGTGTGTGGAGGTATGAGAAAAAAAAGAATGCGGTGGTGGCTAACCAGGTCTTCATTTATGCTATTCACTGGTACAGGGAGTGGTCAAGAGGCGGAGCTCTATCACTAGTATGCTTCAATGTTGGCTTCAGGAAATACCACCAAAAGAAAGCTCTATTTGAGTGAAGAAAATGGTAACAATTTTACATGGTTAAAGTGTAGCATGACTGTGCAACTGTCATTCAAAATGGGACAGTAGTGATGGACGAACTTCCGACGGGCCGATAGTTCGCGAACCGTAACGTTCGCGGCGAGCCCCATTGACTTCAATGGGAGGTGAACTTTGCAAACCTACAGGTCAAATTTGCAGCCACAAAATAATTACTAGCTGTGCAAACATAGTCCCACCACATGGCCAATGACATAACACATGTATGAGGTGAATCTGGGATCGACAACTACAAGCATTCTTTTTTTATATGTGAAATTGTTGTGACAATTCAGGACTGCGGAGCGCATGAAGGCAATGGAGGAGAGGGAAGGTCAGGGTAGGCAAAGAAGAGGGTGCAGGAGATGATCACCAGCAGTGTGACATACAGCAATGACACTTGCACCGTCATAGAGTCATCTGACACCAGCACCGTGATAGAGAGCACTGACATCAGCAGCGTGACATAAAGCACTAACACCAGCACCGTGATATACAGCACTGACAGCAGCACCGTGATAGAGAGCACTGACATCAGCAGCGTGACATACAGCAGTGACACCTGCACCGTGATAGAGTGATCTGACAACAGCACCGTGATAGAGAGCACTGACATCAGCAGCGTGACATAAAGCACAAACACCAGCACCGTGATATACAGCACTGACACCAGCACCGTGATAGAGAGCACTGACATCAGCAGCGTGACATAAAGCACTCACACCAGCACCGTGATATACAGCACTGACACCAGCACCGTGATATACAGCACTGGCACCTGCACCGTAAGCAGCCCCAGGAGGAAGTCAGCATAGTACAGGGATGGTGGGAGCCCCTCATAATGAGCATAGCACAGGGATGGTGGGAGCCCCTCATAATATGCACAGCAGAGGTACAGCCCCAGGAGGAAGTCAGACTATAGAATAAAAACCAGAACCACCAACCTGGAGCCGTCTAACTGAGCCCTGCACGCTGCACTGGAGAGGAGGTCAGTGACAAGAGGGCACTCATATAAAGGTTTCCCATCATCTCAGTAACACCCCCCCCTAGTGTATTCACTCTGCGGAAGGTGGTCTCTGGTCACCAGAGTTTCCCCCCCCCCATAACATTTCCCGGCATTCCCCTTTACATCAGAGTCCACAGGATTCTTCCCCAAGGCAAAGGAAAATGCTACAGAGCATGATCTAAGGAGGAACTCTGATGTAAGGGGTGCTCTGGTCACCAGAGACCACCTTATACCAGAGTCCACTGCATTCCCATTTACATCAGAGTTCCAACTTGCATCAGGGTCTGCAGCATTGCCCTTTGCATCAGGGTTCGCAGAGATCCCCCTGTTAGATTAGAAGGGATGGAGGCCCAGAGACATGTCCAGAGTATACAGAGGATACACGGGATAGATTAGAAGGGATGGAGACCTACAGACATGTCCAGAGAACACAGAGGATACATGGGTTAGATTAGAAGGGATGGAGACCTACAGACATGTCCAGAGAACTCAGAGGATACATGGGTTAGATTAGAAGGGATGGAGACCTACAGACATGTCCAGAGTACACAGAGGATACATGAGTTAGATTAGAAGGGATGGAGACCCAGAGACATGTCCAGAGAACACAGAGGATACATGGGATAGATTAGAAGGGATGAAGGCCCAGAGACATGTCCAGAGTACACAGGCGGCGATTTCTGGTCGCAGTGAGGCGGCATTTTTTGGGTGCAGTGAGGTGGCGATTTCTAGGCGCAGTGAGGTGGCGTTTGCTTGGCGCAGTGAGGCGGCGATTTCTGGTCGCAGTGAGGCGGCATTTTTTGGGCGCAGTGAGGTGGCGATTTCTGGGCGCAGTGAGGTGGCGTTTGCTTGGCACAGTGAGGTGGCGATTTCTGGTCGCAGTGAGGCGGCGATTTCTGGTCGCAGTGAGGTGGCGTTTGCTTGGCGTAGTGAGGCGGCGATTTCTGGTCGCAGTGAGGTGGCGTTTGCTTGACGCAGTGAGGTGGCGATTTCTGGTTCGCAGTGAGGTGGCGTTTGCTTGGCGCAGTTAGGCGGTGATTTCTGGTCGCAGTGAGGCGGCGATTTCTGGTCGCAGTGAGGCGGCATTTTTTGGGCACAGTGAGGTGGCGATTTCTGGGCACAGTGAGGTGGCATTTGCTTGGCGCAGTGAGGTGGCAATTTCTGGGCGCAGTGAGGTGGCGTTTGCTTGGCGCAATGAGGCGTCAAATTCTGGTCGCAGTGGGGCGGTGATTTCTGGTCGCAGTGAGGCGGCGTTTGCTGGGCGCAGTGAGGTGGCGTTTGCTGGGCACAGTGAGGCAGCGATTTCTAGTCACAGTGAGGTGGTGTTTGCTGGGCGCAGTGAGGTGGCGTTTGCTGGGTGCAGTGAGGCATATTTATTGGCAGAACAATGTACTGTATATGTAGTCAGTGCTATGCACGGGGCCCCGCCCCCTCTCCAAGCTCCGCCCCCTCTGTAAGCTCCGCTCTATCTCTCCCTCCCAGCAAGTCTCCGCCCGCTTGAGTCCATAATTTTGGTCGACCGCTGAACAAATATCCAGCGCATGCGCTAATACAGCTTGAAGCCATAATTTTTCTTGACCAGTGAAGAAAATCTTGGGGTGGGCGGGGCTGCTGCTGACGTTCTCACCATCTGTTCAGCTCCGCCCGCCCACCCGCAAGTCTCCGCCCACTCGAGGCTATAATTTTTCTCCACCGTGAAAATAAATATACAGCGCATTCGCTGTTAATGGCAGGGGATTGGCGCATGCGCAGTACAGGCCCGCCGTCAGCTGTTTCAGTGACGGAGCCACACCAGAAGTGACGGGGTGAGCAAATTTCATAGGTCGCAGGAAATTTTACAACACCGGGCCAGTGTGGCTCTTGGCTTCCAGGCACAACAGACGCAGCACGGCATGGCAACGTCTCACCTGGCATGTCGAATAGGTTCTGGGGAGCTTGGGTGGCGCAGCGGAAGATACGCTAGCAGCGGAAAAGGAGGAGTCAGCCGAGGAGGAGAGGGAGGAGGATGAAGTAGGAGGAGGAGGAGAAGAAGAGTCAGGCCTGCATGCAATCCGTGGCGGTAAAACCAAATCTACACGGGCGCCACGGGTTACATGCTTGACGGCCGTCAGAAGGTTCACCCAGTGGGCAGTAAAAGTGATATACCTTCCCTGCCCGTGTTTGCTAGACCACGTGTCTGTGGTCAGATGTATCTTGGCACCGACACTGTGTGCCAGAGATACATTCACTTGCCGCTGAACATGGCCATATAGCTCTGGGATGCCCTTCTCTGAGAAATACTTCCTTCCTGGGACCTTCCATTGTGGTGTTCCAATGGCCAAAAATTCGCGAAAGGCCTCCGAGTCCACCAGTTTATATGGCAGTAGTTGGTGGGCTATGAGTTCTGAAAAGCCAGCCGTCAACCGTTGGGCAAGAGGGTTATCCGGCGTCATCATTTTTTTACGCTCGAACATTAGGCCCACGGAAGCCTGCCTTTTTGCAGAAAAACGTGAGCTTGGCGTGATGGAAGGTGGAGTGGAGGACAATTGTGGGGAGAGAGGAGAAGGAGAAGTAGAAGACAAGGCTGGACGGTGAGAGCCTGGAGTGTGGCTTTGTGTGTTCCGTTGCTCCCACTGGGCTCAGTGATGGCTGCTCATGTGCCTTCTTAAGGCGGTCGTCCCTAGGTGAGTGTTGGACTTACCGCGACTAATGCGTTGACTGCAAAGATTGCAGATGGCAACACTATTGTCAGCAGCGGACACGTTAAAAAAAGCCCACACTGCGGAGCCATGTGCCGGTGTCCTGGGAGCGCCAGATGTGATCGTACATGGTCGATGACTCGCTCCTGATACATTTGCAGTCTGCTTTGTCCCTCCTGTGCAATGTAAGTTATTCCTGCTTCTCCTCCCTATCTGCTGGTCCATATCTCCCTCTGAACTCCCCTCCTCTTCCTCTCTTGTGGGCACCCACGTGACATCACTAGACACGTCATCATCGACGTCACCTTCCACACCGCTATAAGTAGAGATCTCGGAGTAGGCAGCAACACCGGGGACCAACCTCCTCCTTGGGCTGATCTGGGTACTGTCGTCAGACTGCTGAGTGGCGGTTGTTGCTACATCCTCTTCCTGATCCAATACCAAGAGTGGCTGCGCATCAGAAATGTCTTGATATGGATCGGAAAATAATTCCTGTGACTCAAGCGGAAGGTATGTGGTGGTGGGGGTGGTGGTGTTGTTGGTGGTAGTGTCTTTGGGGGTGCACATAGCAGAGAATGAAGAAGAGGGTGCAGATCGAGAGGATGAGGAGGGTGCAGAAGAGTAAGGCTGAGTGAGCCACTCAACCAAGTCTGGTGCGTCCTTTAAAGTAATTGAACGCACCTTCTGCAACTTCGCACTTTGGCTCAAGCCTGTTGCTCCTGCCCTACCCCTACCAGCCCTGCGGAAGGGCCTGCCTCTTCCTCTGCCTGTCATTTTTTAAATGACCCTGTGACAAAACTCTCAGTCCCTATACTGGTAAAGGACTACTGCAGCAGTAGGGCAGCAGTAGTGCACCTCAACCCTATGTATTGTGGACCTATACCAGTCCTTAAGGAATAGCAGACTGTACCTCACTCAACCCTATGTACTGTAGTACCCTAGACCTTACCAATCCTTATAAGGACCTTTGTGGAACAAGTAGGTTGTGAATGACTAGCAGACTGTACCTCAGTCCCTATACTGATAAAGGACTACTGCAGCAGTAGGGCAGCAGTCAGCAGTAGTGCACCTCAACCCTATGTATTGTGAACCTATACCAGTCCTTACGGAATAGCAGACTGTACCTCATTCAACCCTATGTACTGTAGTACCCTATACCTTACCAGTCCTTAAGGACTTTTGTGGAACAAGTAGGTTGTGAATGATTGGCAGACTGTACCTCAGTCCCTATACTGATAAAGGACTACTGCAGCAAAAGGGCAGCAGTCAAGTATAATATTCTTTCTATATTTGGAAGAAAGAATATTATATGTGTACAAGCCTATTACCATACCAGTCCTGAAAAGAACCTTTGTGGACCTAATAGTAACAGCTACTGATTAAACTGACTGTCCCTCACTGCCTCACACACAGCTTCCTGCCTGTCCCTATTTAAACTGACAAAACAGAGGCTGCTGGAACAATAACTTGAATAGAACTTTTGTGGACCCAATAGTAACAGCTAATGATTAAACTGACTGTCCCTGCAGCACACAGCGTCCTGTCCCTTTCTCTACACTGACAAAAGACACTCAGGCTGCTGCAACAATGACTTGAATAGCAGTGCCTCAAACCTATATCCTGAACTACACCTAACACCTATACCATGATACCAGTCCTTAAAAGAACTTTTGTGGACCTAATAGATAGCGATTTGGGTCACTGAAGTCTCTCCCTGCTCCACACAGCAACCTCTCCCTATAGTGGCAGAAGAAAGAATGTAAAATGGCCACCAGATCAGGTCTATTTATAAGTTAGGGGGAATGTCCAAGTGTCCATGTGCTGTAATGTCTCAATTAGCTGTCCTGTACCCCATGATGGATGTGTCATCATAGGTCAAAGTTCTTTTACACAGTAAACACGGGAAGTCCGCCGGGCGAACGGCGGCAATAGTCCACCGATCGGGCGGACGGCGAACAGCCGAAATTCGTCGCGAAGCGACCACCGGGCGAACCGTTCGGCCATCCCTATGGGACAGCTCTGAAAGCTAAAAAATGTCCTGGGCGGAAAGGGAGTATATGTGCCCTGTATTGAGGTGGTTAAAGTTTTTTTTCCAATTTCTACAGTTACTGGTTTCCAAGCCTAGGAAAATTATGTTATATATCTCATGAGTCTTCAGGAGGGGTTTTCTCATCTAAACACACCCCCTTGCCTGCATGCCTGAGCTAAAGGCGAATAGATTTTAGGAAGTAAATGCTACATTAATCATCTGCCCTTATGTAGGATGGCCACTGGCAGAAGTGCTAGGGGTTGTTTTTTAAAGCGATTTCTCAGCAAAATAGAGCATAGCTGGGTGAATTAAAAATTAATCTAATAGCGTTTTTTGGTTAGTGGTGCTCAGCAGCAGGGTAGTTCCATTTTAAGGGACAGAGAGGTCTCTGAGGCTGTCATTCTTACTTTTCTAAAAGCAATAAAACCACTTCTAGAAATATCTACTAACATACCTAGAAATCCTTTTTTGCCTGGTTTGAACACAGGCACTTAAATCCCAGAGATTACTTCTGTGACCTGTATTCTGGACTTCTACAATCAGGACTTGATCAGAGCATGTATACATAACATATAATCATTAATAAGCGCTGATGTAGCATGAAACACATAGAATTTTTCTTATGCCACACAGTGTCTTGTTATGTTGCTTTTATCACCCAATAAAGATGGACTTTTTCACAGTGCAGCTGTCCGAGTTTCTGTTATATATATATATATATATATACTTCAAGCTGATGAACTGAGCTGGCAACTGTGTGGAGTGCTGTGTGCAAGACCATGTCAGCAGACCAACCTGAAGCAGCATTATGAAGTAGGACTTGACCAGGTTATTCATGGCATTAGAGTAGCCACAAATATTACATTACAGGACCCATAAATATGCAGCTTATGCTGAAGACTTATCTTATTTTATATACAGTACAACGCCCCCTAATATGTCTACCCAGTCTGATGAAAGAATTTTCAACATATTCAGAAATCTCCAATTTTAAGATTAATCTGAGTAAATCTGAGTAAATCAAAAATCCTTAGCATCTCCCTATCCAAAACTGCAATTCAGCAACTCAAACCTTTTTTCCCAATCACGCGTCGCTGGCAATGTCTAAGCCATTTAGGGAATTGAGTTTACACTCTGAATTATTGATCTTTTTTTTAAGCTAATTATATGCCCTTGCTTAACTCAATTAAAGGACACTTACAGCGTTGGTTGTCTCTTTCCCACTAATGGCTGGGCAAAATCAGCATAGTCAAAATGAATATCTTACAAAAGTTTTGTTTATGTTTCAGATGATTCCAATGGGAATACCTCCCAGGTTCTTCTCACTTTTACACTCTCTTCTTACTAAATACACATGGAGCCAAACAAACCCAAAAATTCCTCCCACTATTCTGTCTAGACCCAAATGACAGGGGGGCTTAGCATTTCCAAAAAATGCTACCATGTTGTGGTTTTGTCAAGAATCTTAGACTAGAAAGTCACCTAAAAATCTGGATAATCTGGGTTTTTTCTCTCAGTAATACCTCTCTTTGTATCATGCTGTGGCTTCCCCAAACTTACAGGAATATTTTACACTTTACATCCCCACTCACCATATCCACTCTATCACTTTGGAATGCTCTCCATGCTCACCATAAAAGCTGCCACATATCTCCCTTAATGGCCCTTCTGAATCATAATTACTTCCTCCTGGGACTTTTGGATTACATTTTTGTTCAATGATCGCTACCACAACCTCTTTTATCACACCATGTTACAAGCAACTGTTTGTGCATACCCTGGAGGTACTTAAAGAACCTAACTTTACTCCATCAATGGCCATATGAAGTTACCTCCAACTATCACAGTTTATGCGATCCCTACCCAAACCTCTTAGATCTATGCAAAATTTAACTCTGATAGAATCTATATTCTCCTCTCCTAAACCACCTGAAACATGTATTTCCCAATCTTACCAAGGCTTATTAAGTATTGATAATTAGCTGTACCTGGACTACCTTTTTCTTGGGAAGCAGATCTACAAAACACACCATCAGAGAACCAGGAAGATATTATCCTACAAATGTCACACATATCATCTATATCACATAAACTTGAGGAGGTAAAAAACTGTTGACTTGATGGCATTTTACCCTGGCAAAACTCTGTCACCTGTTTCCCTGATTCAGCTTCTTTATGTTGGAGAGCCTGTGTGGTGGAAGCAACTTACCCATACATTTAGTGGTACTGCCCCACCAACTAACTATTTTGAAAGAAAGTATTATCCATGATAGTTGCTATTCAAGGGTCTAATGGTGCAGAGAATCCCTGGTCAGCATTATTTAATTGTATGTGTTATCCAGCTGGCTAATACACACAATCCATCACCCCACATCTGCTCAATGCGGCCAAATCCATTACACAACAGCAAGCAAAAACAGACCCCTTCCATCAAACAATGGTTTCAAAGAATTAAACATATCAGTCTCTTGGAGGAACTTATACATCTCCATTCAATATCATAAGGTATTGGCTTGCTGGATTGTTATGTCCATCCCCCCATAGATTGCATCACTGGTTAGGCCACTCACTGCATAACCTTGTCTGTTCTTCAGAACATTTATGTTGGCATATAGTTGAAATCGGGACCATACCCCCCCCCCCCTTTTTTTTCCCCTCCCTCTAACTCCATTCACCCTCTTTCCCTTTTCACTTAAATCTTTGCACTATGATTACTCCATCTCCTTTCTCTGTATCTGTTTTGTGGATTTTCACATTATTATACTAGTGCTTTCTTGTACTGAGACTTGCTGTACTGTTATCAACATGTCACCATTACCATTATGGCTATTTATGCCAACATTATTATGCAGACTATAAGTACAGCCAGTTTTTGTCTGGTTATATGTACTTTGTTTTCCTCACATGAAAACCTTACTAATGTAGCACCATCTACCTAGTGTAAGTGCTAGAGTTAGAATTTTATGGCCTGTGCAGGTAAATTTAGGCAAGCTTAAAGCTGGACTGGGCAGTGTTACTTATTGGTTACCTCCCTCTGGCCTGTAGAAAATTCTAGAAGCAGAGGATGGGAAAAGAGGCAGAGTTGCCTGAGGTGTTGAGGGAGCCCTGGCCAATCCCCAACAAGGATTGGCAGGGGGTAGGCCTCCTTAAATAGCTAGGGACAGCCCAGCTGAGGAGGATTTGTTGGGTGAAAGAACTGAGAGATGGAGTATTAGGCTGTCGGGGCCTTGGAGAGAGCCCCCCAGTTTGGGGGGGGGGGGGTGACCTTGAGCCAGGGGCTCGGATCTGTGAAGGAACCCCGCACAACCCAAGGGGTGTCCTGAACAGGAGAGGACAATGGGGAACACTGCCGGGCAAGTCTTTAGGAGGGATCCACCAGGTGGCGGTGAGTGACAGCAGTTGGGAGAGCTGGGAGGGGCATGCTGGAGCAGACAGGGAGTCTGAGATGGATGTATAGCCAGTGGGAAAGACTGTGATGTTACTGGCATTGAAGTCGGGCTGCTGCAGCCAGCAGGGCTGTCAAAGTCTACACAGAACTGACGGGGATCAGTAGTCCACCTCAATTCAGCTAGCACTAAAGACTTTCTTTTACCATTAATATAGAAAACAGTGCAGCGCTTAATGTATAACACGTGACTAAATGTAGTGAAACAATAAATCAGGACAAAATACGTTCCAAGTTAATGCTTTCAAAAAGTAAAACATCAATAATAAACAATACACATGTGCATAATGTGCAATAAAGAAATGGACTATTGAACCAAAAAAAAGGGTCAAAAAAAACTTTTAGGAGGAAAAATTATTGTTTAAACTACAGCTTAGTGCTGTGAAGCACAACCTAGTGATTAAGTGAGAAAAACAAACAACAAAATTGAAAAATAAATCAAAACAAATCCCATGCTTTGGATAAATGAAGTGATTTACAAGGCCTCATAAATGTGAAGATATAAGTTCATTGGGTAGAACGTGAATGGAACTTTAAAGATGAACGTGAATGAAGCTTTAAAATTGGTCCCAGGTGTCACTGGTGCAGGTGCTTGACCACGTAAATTCTTTCACTCTACAGTTTAAGTAAGTAATAAAGGCTTACCAGAGCCACCTTTAGTATGCGCAAATACGAACTCCCCAAATGTTGGGATCGGGCAGGATCGTTCCTCCGACACTCCTCGTGTAGATGGATGACTCGAATCACTTTTCCGGATAGGAAGGTGAAAAATGACCCACACCTTCGGGTGCTCCTTGAGCGTCGTCCGTTCCGGTCCGTTCGAGAAAAGTTGGCGTGTCACCAAATGGATGAGAAAGAAAAAACGCCCAATCGTGTAATAAAGTCTAAAATATATGTACTTTATTTTCCAACAAACTAGGCGTTGAAAGATACAAATGACTCAATAGAGTCGTATAAAATTAAACGAAAAAAATTGCTAGCAAAGATGTAAAATAAAGCGGATAAAAATAGCACGAGATGTAGACGCATCTACCCGACGATCGTTTCGTCACAAATTGACGTCATCAGGGGTACGCCCACACCCTCGTGCTTAAGGTTTAAATAGCCTATGGGTGAGGTAGGGAGCCCTGCCATAGGTGCAGACCAAAACGTCCGTGCTTGATGGGATTAACCCACAAATGACCAGTCCCTTCGGAATGGTTACCACACATGGAAAAAAAGGAAAAGGGAAAAAACGGTCGACGACCAGTTAATTCCAATAAAGTTTGGGTACCATCATAACTAAATGGTGGGACTCAAATGTATAATAGACTAGCAAAGGTGACCACTAAAAAAAGCAAACAATGAATTCTGTGATAAATCACCTTTGTTTAACAGATGGCCAAATACAATAATGATGACTGTCTCACTATGTGTATGTCTCAAAAAGGTTCAAAAATATACGAAAAGTATATGAGTGCAATACATGCGTATAAATTGCCATACAAAGAGATAGAGGAGAATGACCATACTATTGGGGCGGGGGCAAAAACAGCATTAGCTGCCCTCCATCACCCTTAGTCCAGTTAAAGAAATACATGGATGAGACATAACCAACAGGTTTGGAAAGAACATTACAATCACTCTATTATCGTAAATACAGTTTCCATAGAAAAATCATGTAAACTACCTAGAAAACATTGCTACACAAATACAAATAATAATAGTGAAGATGGTGTATAAGACACAGACTGAATACAAAATCAGTATAAAAAGGAAAAAAAGGGACTTTAAATCAACTATTGTTGATAAAACAATTTATGTCCCACTCAACGTTGAGCCCCCCAGGGATATGTGTCCCTAATTTGTGGATCCAGTTTGTTTCTGCCCTAGAAATGGTGCGCTTAGCATTACTGCCGCGCCAGTGTGGGGTATATTTTTCTAAGGCCAGAAAGGTGGTACCTCTCGGATCCCGACTGTGTTTAACCGCTTCCTGCCCGCCCTATAGCCGAATGCCGGCCTTAGGGCGGGCGGCTTCCTACGCCTGGCCGTCCCTGGACGGCCTGGTGTTTACTTCCGCAATGCGCGCCGCCGCGGGCGCGCATCGCGGAAGTTCTGTGTTTGCCGTGTCCCCCGGGGACAGGCAAACACAGATCGCTGTAAACGGCCAATCACAGCGGCCGTTTACAGCGTGATCGGCGTGTCCAATGGGAGATGATCTCATATGTAAACATATGAGATCATCTCTCAGCGCCGCTCTCCCTCCTCACACAGACAGCGTGTGAGAGGGGAGAGAAGAACGGCTGCAGCAGCCGTCAGTGTAAAAAAGAAAAAAAAAAAAAAAAAGTAAAAAAAAAGTTTAATAAAAAGTGCCATCCTCCCCCAGAGCCATCCTCCCCCAGTGCCACCCCCCCCCAGTGCCATGCCCCCCCCCCAGTGCCATCCTGCCCCAGTGCCATCCTGCCCCAGTGCCATCCTGCCCCAGTGCCATCCGCCCCAGTGTCATCCTGCCCCAGTGCCATCCGCCCCAGTGCCATCCGCCCCAGTGCCATCCACCCCAGTGCAATCCACCCCACCCCAGTGCCACCTGCCCGCAGTGCTATCTGTCCCCAGTGCCACCTGTTGTCAGTGCCATTTGTCCCCAGTGCCATCTGTCATCAGTGCCACGTATAAGTGGCATCTGTCATCAGTGCCACGTGTTATTAGTGCCACATAGTGCCATCTGTCATCAGTGCCACGTATTAGTGCCATCTGTCATCAGTGCCACGTATCAGTGCCATTTGTCATCAGTGCCACCTGTCAGTGTCACGTGCCATCTGTTGTCAGTGTCACGTGTCATCAATGCCACTTATCAGTGCCATCTGTCATCAGTGTCACGTGTCATTGGTGCCACGTATTAGTGCCATCTGTCACCGGTGGCACGTATTAGTGCCACGTATTAGTGCCACATGTCATCAGTGCCACGTATTAGTGCCACGTGTCATCAGTGCCACATATTAGTGCCACGTGTCATCAGTGCCACGTATTAGTGCCACGTGTCATCAGTGCCACGTATTAGTGCCACGTGTCATCAGTGCCACATATTAGTGTCATCTGTCATCAGTGCCACGTGTCATCAGTGCCACGTATAAGTGTCATCATTGCCACGTATCAGTGCCATCTGTCATCAGTGTCACGTGTCATTGTCCTGGTATTTCAAAAGTGTAATAAGTAGTCAACAAGTTAGATGTGTAATTTATGCTCCTAGAACACGTGATGGCGCTCCCTGCATGTTGGGCCTCTCTATGTGGCCAGGCTGCGAAAAAGTCCCACACATGTGGTATTGTAATACTCAGGAGGAGTAGCAGAATTTTTTGGGGGGTGTCATTTGTGGTATACACATGCCACGTGAGAGAAATAACCTATTACAATGACAATTTTGTGGAGAAAAATAAAGAAAATGAAAAATCTTCATTTTGCAAAGAATTGTGGGAAAAAAATGACAACATCAAAAAGCTCACCATGCCTCTTACTAAATACCTTGGAATGTCTACTTTCCAAAAAGGGGTCATTTGGGGGGTATTTGTACTTTCCTGACTTGTTTGGGTCACAAGAAGCGAGATAGGCCACCAGTACATCAGATGTGATCAATTTTGTGCGATTCGCACCACAGCTTGTAGACTCTCTAACTTTCACAAAGACCAAATAATATCCACTAATTTGGGTTATTTTTACCAAAGATATGTAGCAGTATAAATTGTGGCCAAAATTTATGAAGAAAAATTAATAATTTGCATAATTCTGTCACAGAAACAAAGAAATATGCGTTTTTTTTCAAAATTTTCGGTCTTTTTTCATTTATAGCGCAAAAAATAAAAACCCCAGAGGTGATCAAATACCACCAAAAGAAAGCTCTATTTGTGGGAAAAAAAGGACACAAAATTCATTTGGGTACAGTGTTGCATGACTGAGTAATTGTCATTCAAAGTGTGAGAGCACCGAAAGCTGAAAATTGGTCTGGGCAGGAAGGGTGTTTAAGTGCCCAGTAAGCAAGTGGTTAAGATCGTAATGTTTACTAACGTTGTGTTTGTCAAATCCTTTACAAATGTTAGTAATATGTTCCCCCAGGCGCACATGTAACATGCGTACTGTGCGTCCCACGTATTCCAAACCACATGGACATCTGAGTAAATACACAACGCACTTAGTGGTGCATGTGATGAATGTTCTTATGGGATATGTAAGTCCATTGCTAGACGAGGTGAACTCAGTAAACCTCCTACCTCGTAGAGCATTTAGCTTGCAAGCTCTACATTTCCCACAGGGGTAGAAGCCCTTCAAATCACCAAAAAAAGTGGGTCTAGTTGGGGGATCCGGGACATTTGGAGCAATCATATTTCGCAAGTTAGTTGCACCCCTAAAGATCACATTTGGTTTATCAGGAAGTTCGGGGCCCAAGATTCGGTCATTTTTGATGACCGACCAATGTTTCTGTAAAATTCTTTTCACAGCCCAATGCTGGCTGGAAAACGTTGTAAGTAAAGAAACTCCATAGTTGTCCATGTTGTCAATCCTGGGTGGTCTCTCAGCTAACAATGTTTGACGTTCCCTACTGTTGACCTCCATTATAATGGAGTCAAGGGACTCACTGTTGTAACCTTTAGCTAAGAATCTCTCTTTTAAGATTAGTGCCTCCTTAAGAAAATCATCATTAAAAGTGCAATTGCGTTTTAAGCGAAGAAACTGGCCCTTGGGGACCGCTGAGAGCCATGACCTATGATGGCAGGAGTCGAGTGGAATATAACTATTCCTGTCAGTTTTCTTAAAAAACGTTGTGGTAGTTATATTATTATCCCGGATGGAAATATTCAGATCTAAAAATTGGATGTTAATGGGGCTAGAGACATAGCTGAGAACTATCCCCCGGTTATTGTTGTTTAATTGGGACAGGAAGAGCTCTGCCGATGAACTGTCACCATCCCAAATAAACAAGATGTCATCGATGAACCTTTTCCAGGTGATTAGTTCCGGAGGTTTGTCACTAAACACTATATCCTCCTCCCACTTTGCCATGAAGAGATTGGCCATACTAGGAGCAAATTTTGCTCCCATGGCCACTCCCCTCACTTGCAAAAAATGGGTGCCATCGTGCCAAAAGTGATTATGCGTCATGGCAAACAAAAGTAATTCAAGAATATAGTTACGCTGAGTCACCGAAACACTACCATCCTGGGCCAGAAAGTGATGAACCGCCTCATAGCCCAGTTGATGGGAGATAGCGGTGTACAGTGAAGCTACATCCGCGGTAACTAGGAGGTAGGTAGGTTTCCATTCAATCAATTGCAGAATGTTAATAACATGTTTGGTATCCCTCAAAAAGGATGGCGTGCCCATCACCAGTGGTTGCAGATATTTGTCAATGTATTTCCCTATACGCGAGGTTACAGAGTCAATTCCACTGATGATGGGCCGCCCTGGTGGATTTTCTAAAGATTTGTGTATCTTGGGTAAAGAGTACATAACCGGTAAACGCGGCGCTAAAGGTACCAGAAAGTCCCTTTCTTTTTTATTTAAAATACCCATATTGAACCCTTTCTCAACCAACTCCTTTAGTTCACCTTTAAACTGGGTGGTGGGGTCTAAAAGTAATGGAGAGTAGGTCACAGAGTCTGACAGAATCCTAGTCATCTCGTTGGAATATGCGGTTTATGCGGGTAGATGCGTCTACATCTCGTGCTATTTTTATCCGCTTTATTTTACATCTTTGCTAGCAATTTTTTTCGTTTAATTTTATACGACTCTATTGAGTCATTTGTATCTTTCAACGCCTAGTTTGTTGGAAAATAAAGTACATATATTTTAGACTTTATTACACGATTGGGCGTTTTTTCTTTCTCATCCATTTGGTGACACGCCAACTTTTCTCGAACGGACCGGAACGGACGACGCTCAAGGAGCACCCGAAGGTGTGGGTCATTTTTCACCTTCCTATCCGGAAAAGTGATTCGAGTCATCCATCTACACGAGGAGTGTCGGAGGAACGATCCTGCCCGATCCCAACATTTGGGGAGTTCGTATTTGCGCATACTAAAGGTGGCTCTGGTAAGCCTTTATTACTTACTTAAACTGTAGAGTGAAAGAATTTACGTGGTCAAGCACCTGCACCAGTGACACCTGGGACCAATTTTAAAGCTTCATTCACGTTCATCTTTAAAGTTCCATTCACGTTCTACCCAATGAACTTATATCTTCACATTTATGAGGCCTTGTAAATCACTTCATTTATCCAAAGCATGGGATTTGTTTTGATTTATTTTTCAATTTTGTTGTTTGTTTTTCTCACTTAATCACTAGGTTGTGCTTCACAGCACTAAGCTGTAGTTTAAACAATAATTTTTCCTCCTAAAAGTTTTTTTTGACCCTTTTTTTTGGTTCAATAGTCCATTTCTTTATTGCACATTATGCACATGTGTATTGTTTATTATTGATGTTTTACTTTTTGAAAGCATTAACTTGGAACGTATTTTGTCCTGATTTATTGTTTCACTACATTTAGTCACGTGTTATACATTAAGCGCTGCACTGTTTTCTATATTTCTGTTTATTGGACCTAGTATCTGGTTTTTTGTGCTCAGCTGCTTTTTTCTTCATTGATTTTTTCCATATCAATTATTCTATTTTTTACCAAGCGCAAGTTTCACCCCTTTTTTTCTTTTCTGTTATACGATACACTAATTTGCTGCTGGTTCATCCGCAATGGATGTTTTTGAATATAGATCCCAAGCTGTCATTGACACCACAGGAGTCTTTGATGGGAATGAGAATTCCAGGGATGACCTGTCTGGTTGCTTTTTGAGGTTGAAGAATTTAACCATTTCTGAACTACACACAAAATGGGATATAGCCTATCTGGAGGAATATGTAAGGGAAAATATGGTTCCCAGGAGTTTAAGATGGGAGGTTAACCCACAAAAGGAAGACACGGAAATAGCCGAATGGTTTAAATACTTCAATGAGGCAGGGGTTCAGTTTTTAAAATTCCTGATTGCTAAGAAATCGAGGAAACTTGCCTCATTGGACTATGAGATTGGTCTGATTAAAACTAAACTTGTCCCTTTTAAAAATGATCCTGAGTATTTGCAGAGATCTGAATCCCTAAAGACTATCCTGACTAAAGAGGAAACTGAACAAAGAACCAAGAAAAAGAAAAAATACAATAGGGACAAAAAAGATTATAAAGACAATGTTGTCTTTAAATGGCAGGTCTCTACTGAGAACTTGGCCCCCTTACCCCCTATGGGTGATCCAGGTCTACACCCCCCTGGGCATATTGAGGGAATTAGAGGAGGCGGCGTTGGTGATTCTAACCTTTTTTGGGGCCCCATGAGCCAGGCCTCTCCAGTATACACTGAAAGAGTAATGGGTCCATCATCACAACCATATCCCCAGTCCTTCAGAGGAAGGGTTGATAAACGTAACTTCAATCACCATCATCGTCCTACTCCATCTAATCATCACCAATATCCCACTTCAATGGCGCCCCCTCCACCCTGGCGATCCAGAGGTGGTAAACCTTTTTCCCAGGGAAACAGGTCCCTCTCTCAAGGTAGAGGTGGCAGCAGGGATAGGAGACCCCCCTCCTGATGTAAGAGATTTGGGATCTAACTATAGGGTTGAGACCTTTAACAGATATGGCCCCATTGGGGATGACAGAAATGGGCATTCTGAAGTCCCTAGGGGTCAGGGTGGTTTTCGGCCATCATATAGTCAACCCTCAGCTGGCAGTTTTTACCAACAGGGTTTTCAGGAGGGCACTCGGGGGGGACACAAGAGAAACGGGGACACAAGAGAGGTTGTAGAGGGGGGAAACGTCTTCACACCAAAAAGAAGAAGGACTTAGATACTAGTGGTGTCATTAACTTAAGTAATAAAAAGTTATCTAATGAAGAATTGCAGACCCTTGGAAAGGGTCTCAAGTTTGTGCCCCCTCAGAATCTAAATAAATTCCAGACATTTATAGATATTCAAAAGTTTACACGCAAGTTGAACATTAAGAGATATATCATGAGCAACCCCTCCCGCCAATTAGTTAGGGATTCAACAATCATGCATTCTGGTTTATCGAATGCCTCCTTGTTCAATCCCCCTGGTAATACAGCACCTAACATCAATATCTTCCGAGATCTGGTACTAAAGGATCTTAATAGTTTGAAATTGAGACCAGCTCAACCCACACGCGAATTTAAGGCAGGGTTAGACGCACTGCTTAACAGGAATGACATAGTAGTTCGGTCGGCGGACAAGGGCGGTGCCATTGTAATACTTGACAAAACCGCATATTCCAACGAGATGACTAGGATTCTGTCAGACTCTGTGACCTACTCTCCATTACTTTTAGACCCCACCACCCAGTTTAAAGGTGAACTAAAGGAGTTGGTTGAGAAAGGGTTCAATATGGGTATTTTAAATAAAAAAGAAAGGGACTTTCTGGTACCTTTAGCGCCGCGTTTACCGGTTATGTACTCTTTACCCAAGATACACAAATCTTTAGAAAATCCACCAGGGCGGCCCATCATCAGTGGAATTGACTCTGTAACCTCGCGTATAGGGAAATACATTGACAAATATCTGCAACCACTGGTGATGGGCACGCCATCCTTTTTGAGGGATACCAAACATGTTATTAACATTCTGCAATTGATTGAATGGAAACCTACCTACCTCCTAGTTACCGCGGATGTAGCTTCACTGTACACCGCTATCTCCCATCAACTGGGCTATGAGGCGGTTCATCACTTTCTGGCCCAGGATGGTAGTGTTTCGGTGACTCAGCGTAACTATATTCTTGAATTACTTTTGTTTGCCATGACGCATAATCACTTTTGGCACGATGGCACCCATTTTTTGCAAGTGAGGGGAGTGGCCATGGGAGCAAAATTTGCTCCTAGTATGGCCAATCTCTTCATGGCAAAGTGGGAGGAGGATATAGTGTTTAGTGACAAACCTCCGGAACTAATCACCTGGAAAAGGTTCATCGATGACATCTTGTTTATTTGGGATGGTGACAGTTCATCGGCAGAGCTCTTCCTGTCCCAATTAAACAACAATAACCGGGGGATAGTTCTCAGCTATGTCTCTAGCCCCATTAACATCCAATTTTTAGATCTGAATATTTCCATCCGGGATAATAATATAACTACCACAACGTTTTTTAAGAAAACTGACAGGAATAGTTATATTCCACTCGACTCCTGCCATCATAGGTCATGGCTCTCAGCGGTCCCCAAGGGCCAGTTTCTTCGCTTAAAACGCAATTGCACTTTTAATGATGATTTTCTTAAGGAGGCACTAATCTTAAAAGAGAGATTCTTAGCTAAAGGTTACAACAGTGAGTCCCTTGACTCCATTATAATGGAGGTCAACAGTAGGGAACGTCAAACATTGTTAGCTGAGAGACCACCCAGGATTGACAACATGGACAACTATGGAGTTTCTTCACTTACAACGTTTTCCAGCCAGCATTGGGCTGTGAAAAGAATTTTACAGAAACATTGGTCGGTCATCAAAAATGACCGAATCTTGGGCCCCGAACTTCCTGATAAACCAAATGTGATCTTTAGGGGTGCAACTAACTTGCGAAATATGATTGCTCCAAATGTCCCGGATCCCCCAACTAGACCCACTTTTTTTGGTGATTTGAAGGGCTTCTACCCCTGTGGGAAATGTAGAGCTTGCAAGCTAAATGCTCTACGAGGTAGGAGGTTTACTGAGTTCACCTCGTCTAGCAATGGACTTACATATCCCATAAGAACATTCATCACATGCACCACTAAGTGCGTTGTGTATTTACTCAGATGTCCATGTGGTTTGGAATACGTGGGACGCACAGTACGCATGTTACATGTGCGCCTGGGGGAACATATTACTAACATTTGTAAAGGATTTGACAAACACAACGTTAGTAAACATTACGATCTTAAACACAGTCGGGATCCGAGAGGTACCACCTTTCTGGCCTTAGAAAAATATACCCCACACTGGCGCGGCAGTAATGCTAAGCGCACCATTTCTAGGGCAGAAACAAACTGGATCCACAAATTAGGGACACATATCCCTGGGGGGCTCAACGTTGAGTGGGACATAAATTGTTTTATCAACAATAGTTGATTTAAAGTCCCTTTTTTTCCTTTTTATACTGATTTTGTATTCAGTCTGTGTCTTATACACCATCTTCACTATTATTATTTGTATTTGTGTAGCAATGTTTTCTAGGTAGTTTACATGATTTTTCTATGGAAACTGTATTTACGATAATAGAGTGATTGTAATGTTCTTTCCAAACCTGTTGGTTATGTCTCATCCATGTATTTCTTTAACTGGACTAAGGGTGATGGAGGGCAGCTAATGCTGTTTTTGCCCCCGCCCCAATAGTATGGTCATTCTCCTCTATCTCTTTGTATGGCAATTTATACGCATGTATTGCACTCATATACTTTTCGTATATTTTTGAACCTTTTTGAGACATACACATAGTGAGACAGTCATCATTATTGTATTTGGCCATCTGTTAAACAAAGGTGATTTATCACAGAATTCATTGTTTGCTTTTTTTAGTGGTCACCTTTGCTAGTCTATTATACATTTGAGTCCCACCATTTAGTTATGATGGTACCCAAACTTTATTGGAATTAACTGGTCGTCGACCGTTTTTTCCCTTTTCCTTTTTTTCCATGTGTGGTAACCATTCCGAAGGGACTGGTCATTTGTGGGTTAATCCCATCAAGCACGGACGTTTTGGTCTGCACCTATGGCAGGGCTCCCTACCTCACCCATAGGCTATTTAAACCTTAAGCACGAGGGTGTGGGCGTACCCCTGATGACGTCAATTTGTGACGAAACGATCGTCGGGTAGATGCGTCTACATCTCGTGCTATTTTTATCCGCTTTATTTTACATCTTTGCTAGCAATTTTTTTCGTTTAATTTTATACGACTCTATTGAGTCATTTGTATCTTTCAACGCCTAGTTTGTTGGAAAATAAAGTACATATATTTTAGACTTTATTACACGATTGGGCGTTTTTTCTTTCTCATCCATTTGGTGACACGCCAACTTTTCTCGAACGGACCGGAACGGACGACGCTCAAGGAGCACCCGAAGGTGTGGGTCATTTTTCACCTTCCTATCCGGAAAAGTGATTCGAGTCATCCATCTACACGAGGAGTGTCGGAGGAACGATCCTGCCCGATCCCAACATTTGGGGAGTTCGTATTTGCGCATACTAAAGGTGGCTCTGGTAAGCCTTTATTACTTACTTAAACTGTAGAGTGAAAGAATTTACGTGGTCAAGCACCTGCACCAGTGACACCTGGGACCAATTTTAAAGCTTCATTCACGTTCATCTTTAAAGTTCCATTCACGTTCTACCCAATGAACTTATATCTTCACATTTATGAGGCCTTGTAAATCACTTCATTTATCCAAAGCATGGGATTTGTTTTGATTTATTTTTCAATTTTGTTGTTTGTTTTTCTCACTTAATCACTAGGTTGTGCTTCACAGCACTAAGCTGTAGTTTAAACAATAATTTTTCCTCCTAAAAGTTTTTTTTGACCCTTTTTTTTGGTTCAATAGTCCATTTCTTTATTGCACATTATGCACATGTGTATTGTTTATTATTGATGTTTTACTTTTTGAAAGCATTAACTTGGAACGTATTTTGTCCTGATTTATTGTTTCACTACATTTAGTCACGTGTTATACATTAAGCGCTGCACTGTTTTCTATATTTCTGTTTATTGGACCTAGTATCTGGTTTTTTGTGCTCAGCTGCTTTTTTCTTCATTGATTTTTTCCATATCAATTATTCTATTTTTTACCAAGCGCAAGTTTCACCCCTTTTTTTCTTTTCTGTTATACGATACACTAATTTGCTGCTGGTTCATCCGCAATGGATGTTTTTGAATATAGATCCCAAGCTGTCATTGACACCACAGGAGTCTTTGATGGGAATGAGAATTCCAGGGATGACCTGTCTGGTTGCTTTTTGAGGTTGAAGAATTTAACCATTTCTGAACTACACACAAAATGGGATATAGCCTATCTGGAGGAATATGTAAGGGAAAATATGGTTCCCAGGAGTTTAAGATGGGAGGTTAACCCACAAAAGGAAGACACGGAAATAGCCGAATGGTTTAAATACTTCAATGAGGCAGGGGTTCAGTTTTTAAAATTCCTGATTGCTAAGAAATCGAGGAAACTTGCCTCATTGGACTATGAGATTGGTCTGATTAAAACTAAACTTGTCCCTTTTAAAAATGATCCTGAGTATTTGCAGAGATCTGAATCCCTAAAGACTATCCTGACTAAAGAGGAAACTGAACAAAGAACCAAGAAAAAGAAAAAATACAATAGGGACAAAAAAGATTATAAAGACAATGTTGTCTTTAAATGGCAGGTCTCTACTGAGAACTTGGCCCCCTTACCCCCTATGGGTGATCCAGGTCTACACCCCCCTGGGCATATTGAGGGAATTAGAGGAGGCGGCGTTGGTGATTCTAACCTTTTTTGGGGCCCCATGAGCCAGGCCTCTCCAGTATACACTGAAAGAGTAATGGGTCCATCATCACAACCATATCCCCAGTCCTTCAGAGGAAGGGTTGATAAACGTAACTTCAATCACCATCATCGTCCTACTCCATCTAATCATCACCAATATCCCACTTCAATGGCGCCCCCTCCACCCTGGCGATCCAGAGGTGGTAAACCTTTTTCCCAGGGAAACAGGTCCCTCTCTCAAGGTAGAGGTGGCAGCAGGGATAGGAGACCCCCCTCCTGATGTAAGAGATTTGGGATCTAACTATAGGGTTGAGACCTTTAACAGATATGGCCCCCTTGGGGATGACAGAAATGGGCATTCTGTAGTCCCTAGGGGTCAGGGTGGTTTTCGGCCATCATATAGTCAACCCTCAGCTGGCAGTTTTTACCAACAGGGTTTTCAGGAGGGCACTCGGGGGGGACACAAGAGAAACGGGGACACAAGAGAGGTTGTAGAGGGGGGAAACGTCTTCACACCAAAAAGAAGAAGGACTTAGATACTAGTGGTGTCATTAACTTAAGTAATAAAAAGTTATCTAATGAAGAATTGCAGACCCTTGGAAAGGGTCTCAAGTTTGTGCCCCCTCAGAATCTAAATAAATTCCAGACATTTATAGATATTCAAAAGTTTACACGCAAGTTGAACATTAAGAGATATATCATGAGCAACCCCTCCCGCCAATTAGTTAGGGATTCAACAATCATGCATTCTGGTTTATCGAATGCCTCCTTGTTCAATCCCCCTGGTAATACAGCACCTAACATCAATATCTTCCGAGATCTGGTACTAAAGGATCTTAATAGTTTGAAATTGAGACCAGCTCAACCCACACGCGAATTTAAGGCAGGGTTAGACGCACTGCTTAACAGGAATGACATAGTAGTTCGGTCGGCGGACAAGGGCGGTGCCATTGTAATACTTGACAAAACCGCATATTCCAACGAGATGACTAGGATTCTGTCAGACTCTGTGACCTACTCTCCATTACTTTTAGACCCCACCACCCAGTTTAAAGGTGAACTAAAGGAGTTGGTTGAGAAAGGGTTCAATATGGGTATTTTAAATAAAAAAGAAAGGGACTTTCTGGTACCTTTAGCGCCGCGTTTACCGGTTATGTACTCTTTACCCAAGATACACAAATCTTTAGAAAATCCACCAGGGCGGCCCATCATCAGTGGAATTGACTCTGTAACCTCGCGTATAGGGAAATACATTGACAAATATCTGCAACCACTGGTGATGGGCACGCCATCCTTTTTGAGGGATACCAAACATGTTATTAACATTCTGCAATTGATTGAATGGAAACCTACCTACCTCCTAGTTACCGCGGATGTAGCTTCACTGTACACCGCTATCTCCCATCAACTGGGCTATGAGGCGGTTCATCACTTTCTGGCCCAGGATGGTAGTGTTTCGGTGACTCAGCGTAACTATATTCTTGAATTACTTTTGTTTGCCATGACGCATAATCACTTTTGGCACGATGGCACCCATTTTTTGCAAGTGAGGGGAGTGCCCATGGGAGCAAAATTTGCTCCTAGTATGGCCAATCTCTTCATGGCAAAGTGGGAGGAGGATATAGTGTTTAGTGACAAACCTCCGGAACTAATCACCTGGAAAAGGTTCATCGATGACATCTTGTTTATTTGGGATGGTGACAGTTCATCGGCAGAGCTCTTCCTGTCCCAATTAAACAACAATAACCGGGGGATAGTTCTCAGCTATGTCTCTAGCCCCATTAACATCCAATTTTTAGATCTGAATATTTCCATCCGGGATAATAATATAACTACCACAACGTTTTTTAAGAAAACTGACAGGAATAGTTATATTCCACTCGACTCCTGCCATCATAGGTCATGGCTCTCAGCGGTCCCCAAGGGCCAGTTTCTTCGCTTAAAGCGCAATTGCACTTTTAATGATGATTTTCTTAAGGAGGCACTAATCTTAAAAGAGAGATTCTTAGCTAAAGGTTACAACAGTGAGTCCCTTGACTCCATTATAATGGAGGTCAACAGTAGGGAACGTCAAACATTGTTAGCTGAGAGACCACCCAGGATTGACAACATGGACAACTATGGAGTTTCTTTACTTACAACGTTTTCCAGCCAGCATTGGGCTGTGAAAAGAATTTTACAGAAACATTGGTCGGTCATCAAAAATGACCGAATCTTGGGCCCCGAACTTCCTGATAAACCAAATGTGATCTTTAGGGGTGCAACTAACTTGCGAAATATGATTGCTCCAAATGTCCCGGATCCCCCAACTAGACCCACTTTTTTTGGTGATTTGAAGGGCTTCTACCCCTGTGGGAAATGTAGAGCTTGCAAGCTAAATGCTCTACGAGGTAGGAGGTTTACTGAGTTCACCTCGTCTAGCAATGGACTTACATATCCCATAAGAACATTCATCACATGCACCACTAAGTGCGTTGTGTATTTACTCAGATGTCCATGTGGTTTGGAATACGTGGGACGCACAGTACGCATGTTACATGTGCGCCTGGGGGAACATATTACTAACATTTGTAAAGGATTTGACAAACACAACGTTAGTAAACATTACGATCTTAAACACAGTCGGGATCCGAGAGGTACCACCTTTCTGGCCTTAGAAAAATATACCCCACACTGGCGCGGCAGTAATGCTAAGCGCACCATTTCTAGGGCAGAAACAAACTGGATCCACAAATTAGGGACACATATCCCTGGGGGGCTCAACGTTGAGTGGGACATAAATTGTTTTATCAACAATAGTTGATTTAAAGTCCCTTTTTTTCCTTTTTATACTGATTTTGTATTCAGTCTGTGTCTTATACACCATCTTCACTATTATTATTTGTATTTGTGTAGCAATGTTTTCTAGGTAGTTTACATGATTTTTCTATGGAAACTGTATTTACGATAATAGAGTGATTGTAATGTTCTTTCCAAACCTGTTGGTTATGTCTCATCCATGTATTTCTTTAACTGGACTAAGGGTGATGGAGGGCAGCTAATGCTGTTTTTGCCCCCGCCCCAATAGTATGGTCATTCTCCTCTATCTCTTTGTATGGCAATTTATACGCATGTATTGCACTCATATACTTTTCGTATATTTTTGAACCTTTTTGAGACATACACATAGTGAGACAGTCATCATTATTGTATTTGGCCATCTGTTAAACAAAGGTGATTTATCACAGAATTCATTGTTTGCTTTTTTTAGTGGTCACCTTTGCTAGTCTATTATACATTTGAGTCCCACCATTTAGTTATGATGGTACCCAAACTTTATTGGAATTAACTGGTCGTCGACCGTTTTTTCCCTTTTCCTTTTTTTCCATGTGTGGTAACCATTCCGAAGGGACTGGTCATTTGTGGGTTAATCCCATCAAGCACGGACGTTTTGGTCTGCACCTATGGCAGGGCTCCCTACCTCACCCATAGGCTATTTAAACCTTAAGCACGAGGGTGTGGGCGTACCCCTGATGACGTCAATTTGTGACGAAACGATCGTCGGGTAGATGCGTCTACATCTCGTGCTATTTTTATCCGCTTTATTTTACATCTTTGCTAGCAATTTTTTTCGTTTAATTTTATACGACTCTATTGAGTCATTTGTATCTTTCAACGCCTAGTTTGTTGGAAAATAAAGTACATATATTTTAGACTTTATTACACGATTGGGCGTTTTTTCTTTCTCATCCATTTGGTGACACGCCAACTTTTCTCGAACGGACCGGAACGGACGACGCTCAAGGAGCACCCGAAGGTGTGGGTCATTTTTCACCTTCCTATCCGGAAAAGTGATTCGAGTCATCCATCTACACGAGGAGTGTCGGAGGAACGATCCTGCCCGATCCCAACATTTGGGGAGTTCGTATTTGCGCATACTAAAGGTGGCTCTGGTAAGCCTTTATTACTTACTTAAACTGTAGAGTGAAAGAATTTACGTGGTCAAGCACCTGCACCAGTGACACCTGGGACCAATTTTAAAGCTTCATTCACGTTCTTCTTTAAAGTTCCATTCACGTTCTACCCAATGAACTTATATCTTCACATTTATGAGGCCTTGTAAATCACTTCATTTATCCAAAGCATGGGATTTGTTTTGATTTATTTTTCAATTTTGTTGTTTGTTTTTCTCACTTAATCACTAGGTTGTGCTTCACAGCACTAAGCTGTAGTTTAAACAATAATTTTTCCTCCTAAAAGTTTTTTTTGACCCTTTTTTTTGGTTCAATAGTCCATTTCTTTATTGCACATTATGCACATGTGTATTGTTTATTATTGATGTTTTACTTTTTGAAAGCATTAACTTGGAACGTATTTTGTCCTGATTTATTGTTTCACTACATTTAGTCACGTGTTATACATTAAGCGCTGCACTGTTTTCTATATTTCTGTTTATTGGACCTAGTATCTGGTTTTTTGTGCTCAGCTGCTTTTTTCTTCATTGATTTTTTCCATATCAATTATTCTATTTTTTACCAAGCGCAAGTTTCACCCCTTTTTTTCTTTTCTGTTATACGATACACTAATTTGCTGCTGGTTCATCCGCAATGGATGTTTTTGAATATAGATCCCAAGCTGTCATTGACACCACAGGAGTCTTTGATGGGAATGAGAATTCCAGGGATGACCTGTCTGGTTGCTTTTTGAGGTTGAAGAATTTAACCATTTCTGAACTACACACAAAATGGGATATAGCCTATCTGGAGGAATATGTAAGGGAAAATATGGTTCCCAGGAGTTTAAGATGGGAGGTTAACCCACAAAAGGAAGACACGGAAATAGCCGAATGGTTTAAATACTTCAATGAGGCAGGGGTTCAGTTTTTAAAATTCCTGATTGCTAAGAAATCGAGGAAACTTGCCTCATTGGACTATGAGATTGGTCTGATTAAAACTAAACTTGTCCCTTTTAAAAATGATCCTGAGTATTTGCAGAGATCTGAATCCCTAAAGACTATCCTGACTAAAGAGGAAACTGAACAAAGAACCAAGAAAAAGAAAAAATACAATAGGGACAAAAAAGATTATAAAGACAATGTTGTCTTTAAATGGCAGGTCTCTACTGAGAACTTGGCCCCCTTACCCCCTATGGGTGATCCAGGTCTACACCCCCCTGGGCATATTGAGGGAATTAGAGGAGGCGGCGTTGGTGATTCTAACCTTTTTTGGGGCCCCATGAGCCAGGCCTCTCCAGTATACACTGAAAGAGTAATGGGTCCATCATCACAACCATATCCCCAGTCCTTCAGAGGAAGGGTTGATAAACGTAACTTCAATCACCATCATCGTCCTACTCCATCTAATCATCACCAATATCCCACTTCAATGGCGCCCCCTCCACCCTGGCGATCCAGAGGTGGTAAACCTTTTTCCCAGGGAAACAGGTCCCTCTCTCAAGGTAGAGGTGGCAGCAGGGATAGGAGACCCCCCTCCTGATGTAAGAGATTTGGGATCTAACTATAGGGTTGAGACCTTTAACAGATATGGCCCCCTTGGGGATGACAGAAATGGGCATTCTGAAGTCCCTAGGGGTCAGGGTGGTTTTCGGCCATCATATAGTCAACCCTCAGCTGGCAGTTTTTACCAACAGGGTTTTCAGGAGGGCACTCGGGGGGGACACAAGAGAAACGGGGACACAAGAGAGGTTGTAGAGGGGGGAAACGTCTTCACACCAAAAAGAAGAAGGACTTAGATACTAGTGGTGTCATTAACTTAAGTAATAAAAAGTTATCTAATGAAGAATTGCAGACCCTTGGAAAGGGTCTCAAGTTTGTGCCCCCTCAGAATCTAAATAAATTCCAGACATTTATAGATATTCAAAAGTTTACACGCAAGTTGAACATTAAGAGATATATCATGAGCAACCCCTCCCGCCAATTAGTTAGGGATTCAACAATCATGCATTCTGGTTTATCGAATGCCTCCTTGTTCAATCCCCCTGGTAATACAGCACCTAACATCAATATCTTCCGAGATCTGGTACTAAAGGATCTTAATAGTTTGAAATTGAGACCAGCTCAACCCACACGCGAATTTAAGGCAGGGTTAGACGCACTGCTTAACAGGAATGACATAGTAGTTCGGTCGGCGGACAAGGGCGGTGCCATTGTAATACTTGACAAAACCGCATATTCCAACGAGATGACTAGGATTCTGTCAGACTCTGTGACCTACTCTCCATTACTTTTAGACCCCACCACCCAGTTTAAAGGTGAACTAAAGGAGTTGGTTGAGAAAGGGTTCAATATGGGTATTTTAAATAAAAAAGAAAGGGACTTTCTGGTACCTTTAGCGCCGCGTTTACCGGTTATGTACTCTTTACCCAAGATACACAAATCTTTAGAAAATCCACCAGGGCGGCCCATCATCAGTGGAATTGACTCTGTAACCTCGCGTATAGGGAAATACATTGACAAATATCTGCAACCACTGGTGATGGGCACGCCATCCTTTTTGAGGGATACCAAACATGTTATTAACATTCTGCAATTGATTGAATGGAAACCTACCTACCTCCTAGTTACCGCGGATGTAGCTTCACTGTACACCGCTATCTCCCATCAACTGGGCTATGAGGCGGTTCATCACTTTCTGGCCCAGGATGGTAGTGTTTCGGTGACTCAGCGTAACTATATTCTTGAATTACTTTTGTTTGCCATGACGCATAATCACTTTTGGCACGATGGCACCCATTTTTTGCAAGTGAGGGGAGTGGCCATGGGAGCAAAATTTGCTCCTAGTATGGCCAATCTCTTCATGGCAAAGTGGGAGGAGGATATAGTGTTTAGTGACAAACCTCCGGAACTAATCACCTGGAAAAGGTTCATCGATGACATCTTGTTTATTTGGGATGGTGACAGTTCATCGGCAGAGCTCTTCCTGTCCCAATTAAACAACAATAACCGGGGGATAGTTCTCAGCTATGTCTCTAGCCCCATTAACATCCAATTTTTAGATCTGAATATTTCCATCCGGGATAATAATATAACTACCACAACGTTTTTTAAGAAAACTGACAGGAATAGTTATATTCCACTCGACTCCTGCCATCATAGGTCATGGCTCTCAGCGGTCCCCAAGGGCCAGTTTCTTCGCTTAAAACGCAATTGCACTTTTAATGATGATTTTCTTAAGGAGGCACTAATCTTAAAAGAGAGATTCTTAGCTAAAGGTTACAACAGTGAGTCCCTTGACTCCATTATAATGGAGGTCAACAGTAGGGAACGTCAAACATTGTTAGCTGAGAGACCACCCAGGATTGACAACATGGACAACTATGGAGTTTCTTTACTTACAACGTTTTCCAGCCAGCATTGGGCTGTGAAAAGAATTTTACAGAAACATTGGTCGGTCATCAAAAATGACCGAATCTTGGGCCCCGAACTTCCTGATAAACCAAATGTGATCTTTAGGGGTGCAACTAACTTGCGAAATATGATTGCTCCAAATGTCCCGGATCCCCCAACTAGACCCACTTTTTTTGGTGATTTGAAGGGCTTCTACCCCTGTGGGAAATGTAGAGCTTGCAAGCTAAATGCTCTACGAGGTAGGAGGTTTACTGAGTTCACCTCGTCTAGCAATGGACTTACATATCCCATAAGAACATTCATCACATGCACCACTAAGTGCGTTGTGTATTTACTCAGATGTCCATGTGGTTTGGAATACGTGGGACGCACAGTACGCATGTTACATGTGCGCCTGGGGGAACATATTACTAACATTTGTAAAGGATTTGACAAACACAACGTTAGTAAACATTACGATCTTAAACACAGTCGGGATCCGAGAGGTACCACCTTTCTGGCCTTAGAAAAATATACCCCACACTGGCGCGGCAGTAATGCTAAGCGCACCATTTCTAGGGCAGAAACAAACTGGATCCACAAATTAGGGACACATATCCCTGGGGGGCTCAACGTTGAGTGGGACATAAATTGTTTTATCAACAATAGTTGATTTAAAGTCCCTTTTTTTCCTTTTTATACTGATTTTGTATTCAGTCTGTGTCTTATACACCATCTTCACTATTATTATTTGTATTTGTGTAGCAATGTTTTCTAGGTAGTTTACATGATTTTTCTATGGAAACTGTATTTACGATAATAGAGTGATTGTAATGTTCTTTCCAAACCTGTTGGTTATGTCTCATCCATGTATTTCTTTAACTGGACTAAGGGTGATGGAGGGCAGCTAATGCTGTTTTTGCCCCCGCCCCAATAGTATGGTCATTCTCCTCTATCTCTTTGTATGGCAATTTATACGCATGTATTGCACTCATATACTTTTCGTATATTTTTGAACCTTTTTGAGACATACACATAGTGAGACAGTCATCATTATTGTATTTGGCCATCTGTTAAACAAAGGTGATTTATCACAGAATTCATTGTTTGCTTTTTTTAGTGGTCACCTTTGCTAGTCTATTATACATTTGAGTCCCACCATTTAGTTATGATGGTACCCAAACTTTATTGGAATTAACTGGTCGTCGACCGTTTTTTCCCTTTTCCTTTTTTTCCATGTGTGGTAACCATTCCGAAGGGACTGGTCATTTGTGGGTTAATCCCATCAAGCACGGACGTTTTGGTCTGCACCTATGGCAGGGCTCCCTACCTCACCCATAGGCTATTTAAACCTTAAGCACGAGGGTGTGGGCGTACCCCTGATGACGTCAATTTGTGACGAAACGATCGTCGGGTAGATGCGTCTACATCTCGTGCTATTTTTATCCGCTTTATTTTACATCTTTGCTAGCAATTTTTTTCGTTTAATTTTATACGACTCTATTGAGTCATTTGTATCTTTCAACGCCTAGTTTGTTGGAAAATAAAGTACATATATTTTAGACTTTATTACACGATTGGGCGTTTTTTCTTTCTCATCCATTTGGTGACACGCCAACTTTTCTCGAACGGACCGGAACGGACGACGCTCAAGGAGCACCCGAAGGTGTGGGTCATTTTTCACCTTCCTTTCCGGAAAAGTGATTCGAGTCATCCATCTACACGAGGAGTGTCGGAGGAACGATCCTGCCCGATCCCAACATTTGGGGAGTTCGTATTTGCGCATACTAAAGGTGGCTCTGGTAAGCCTTTATTACTTACTTAAACTGTAGAGTGAAAGAATTTACGTGGTCAAGCACCTGCACCAGTGACACCTGGGACCAATTTTAAAGCTTCATTCACGTTCATCTTTAAAGTTCCATTCACGTTCTACCCAATGAACTTATATCTTCACATTTATGAGGCCTTGTAAATCACTTCATTTATCCAAAGCATGGGATTTGTTTTGATTTATTTTTCAATTTTGTTGTTTGTTTTTCTCACTTAATCACTAGGTTGTGCTTCACAGCACTAAGCTGTAGTTTAAACAATAATTTTTCCTCCTAAAAGTTTTTTTTTGACCCTTTTTTTTGGTTCAATAGTCCATTTCTTTATTGCACATTATGCACATGTGTATTGTTTATTATTGATGTTTTACTTTTTGAAAGCATTAACTTGGAACGTATTTTGTCCTGATTTATTGTTTCACTACATTTAGTCACGTGTTATACATTAAGCGCTGCACTGTTTTCTATATTTCTGTTTATTGGACCTAGTATCTGGTTTTTTGTGCTCAGCTGCTTTTTTCTTCATTGATTTTTTCCATATCAATTATTCTATTTTTTACCAAGCGCAAGTTTCACCCCTTTTTTTCTTTTCTTTTACCATTGGTTGCTATGCAGTCCCTGCCAGCAAATGGCAATTCCCAAGGTTTTGGCCCAATTCAGAGTTGGGCCTAACATGTGCTAGCTGTGAGAGGAGCCAAGTATTGCATAGGAGAGAACGTAACAGTCTAAAAATAAGTGTTGAGCTTTAGAGAATGTGAATAGTGGTCCCAATCAATCATCTCATTGATTTAATACTATTGATTCTGGGCATCCCATATTTCCTTTACCCCCTCCAAATTTAATCCCTCAATAAAATAAAAAAACAAAGCTGATGCACTATTCATTGTCTGGAACTGAATGCCAGGCTGGGCAGGGTGACAGGTGGAACTACTACACTCAGCGGCCCCACAGGGGTACCGCTAAACGAATAAACATTTATTGCAAAAAAAAAAATTCAAAAAAAAAATCTGAAATTCAAAAGGAACACTTAATTCTACTAGATCAACTTTATACACTCTGATAAAGGGAAATCTTTAAGGAGGATCCCTTCTTTTTCAGGTAGGCGGGAGATTGCTTTAATTCTCCTTGTTTCCCCTCTTCTCTAGCATCTACCCTCCTGTGTTCACCCATACTCTCCCCTTTATTCACTTTGTGTTCCCCTTTTCATTTCCTTATCTTACCTTTCCCTCAATACCTTAAACTCCCCTGCCCCCTTTACGTGCAGTAGAACATTTTATCATTGTTCAATATATTATGAAACTTCCTGCAAATTTACCCTTGTACTGTGGTTCTGCAACAGATTTTATTCTGTGCTGTACATTTTCTCAAAGTTTTTACAAAAATATTTAGGAAAAAAAAAAAAGAAGAGTGCTGGCACATACCCTGTTCCATCTAGAATTTTTGCTGCCGAAGATGTGACTCCTAGCGGCTAGAATCTATTGATTCCTGCAGATGGGACTGACAGCTGTGGCATACAAAGTGCACCCAGCCCGTGACCATCACAAGTAATCTCTGGCTGTGCTTTTATTTTTTTTATTACGGGATTTGGCAAAGTGTGTGGTGTATTTATTTACTGCATACCTCATTCACACTGGTAGTGTCAAACCTGTTTATATGTTGCCGATTGGTGAGTGGTAAGCGCCATTTTGTTTAGATCGCGTATGTTTGGGTTGCTCAATATATATTATAGGTCTTCTGATATTGTTGTAATTATATTGTATATTAGTGTTTCTGTATATAAATTTTATACTGTGTTTATTGTTAGTTGCACACTCCCCTGAAGAAGCTTATTGCGAAACATGTTGGGAACGAGTGCTACTGGCTCATCAACTTGCTTTGCCGGGATCCCTTCAGTCTAGTATAAATACGTATATTGTCTTTTGTATTCCTATGTACTATATACAGCAATATAGTGATTTTTATGCATTTAAATAAATGGATTTTTATCATATCTTGCTCTAATAGAATTTATAATCGCACCGTTTAAAAATCTCCTTAGCCTTTTTCCCCTCTTTCCCCCTTCCCTGTTCCGAAATTTTCATACAAATTAGGAGATGGGGTGCCTATATTTATATGGTGTCATTGGATAGATTGGACCACACCTTTTCTACTGTTTATATGTGTTTAGAGGACATTGCTAAATGCATATAAAATGCATTAAATTACTTTTCTAAGGTGCCATTCACACTCTGCCCTTACCTGCATTTAAGTGTGGTCAGTTTAGCTGCGTTTAGAGAAAGTAGAATTGTGCATCCAGGATCTGATTAGAAACTCCAAAAGTGGCTAAGCACACAAACACAGCTAAACCTGCTGTAGAGTATAAGTTCGCCTTTGGGAACATGTTACATGTTCCACCCGGTTTTAGGATGTAACATGTTCTCAATGCTGCAGCAGCTCCCCGCTGCCCTCTCCTCCTCTGACAGCAGTATGGGGAGAAGTTCCCTATACTAGCTGGCACTTTTTGAAAACAGCTTGGCAGTGCGGGGCGTCACCCACAGCGCCACGTCATTCATTCACACAGTTCTGTGTATGA
This sequence comes from Lithobates pipiens, assembly GCF_037356315.1. Taxonomy (NCBI): domain Eukaryota; kingdom Metazoa; phylum Chordata; class Amphibia; order Anura; family Ranidae; genus Lithobates; species Lithobates pipiens. Next base: position 240,583,389 of record NW_027507758.1, on the reverse strand, counting down.
ATGAACTACTGACATTCTTTGTGGCTGTCGGCTTGTAGTTCCCAATGAACTTCCACGGCATTGTGGAGCGCTCTGGTAGTTCATTGAGTCTGCCTGGCCATACGATGTATGGAGCAGACAGACAGCTTACACTGACCGTCTGCAGGAGTCCTGCATGGCATCAGTGATCTTCAGATTTTTGGTGCAATGCTTTCCAGGCTCCTAAAAAATAAAAATAAAATAAAATAAGAAATGCACATTTTTTTACCTGCAAAAAATGAACTTATCCTTTAAACCAGGAACATCTACGCACAGGAAAAAGTGAGTAAAAGAAGCATTATACTTCCTAGGTGACTTCTCCTGTGTTTAGAAAATCTAAACGTGGAAGTTCCAGTGTGAATAAGACCTTACAGTTTTTTAGTGCATGAGTGGGGGGCACTATGTACACAGAAATAAGGTGGTTAAGGGGTTAATGTATAGGTTACATACATCAAGAGAATGGAGATGAGGGGGTGAAAACACAGATGTGCAAGATAAGAGAAGTGAAGGGGATAGCATACAGGCTACACACTGATATGAGAGCTGAGATGTACAGGAGGAGTGTGGTGAAAGGATTAAACTACAGATGATTAACCATACCACAATCAAATGATGCTTGCCTGTTTGTACTGTTTACATTTGGGAATGCTGTGATTGGCCTTTACAAATCACAAGGCCCAGAGGCACTCTGATTAACTATGCTCTCTGCTGTCCAATGACATTGGGAGCACAGGCATTGTGTGCGCTCAACAACAGTGAAGAGAAGGACATTTAAGAACATTCACTCAGAGTAACAGCTCCCCCTAGAAGCCTTTTTACTTCCATGACTGGTAGGACAGTAGTTAAAAGAGCTGTAAATGCAGTTTTTTTTATCTTAATGCAGTCTATGCATTAAGAAAAACTTTGTGTGTAGCAGCCCCCCCTTATTACTTACCTGAGCCCCATCTCTCTCCAATGATGTCCACAAGTGTCTTAGCCACCTGGGACTCTCCTCCTGATTGGCTGAGACACAGCAGCGTCGCCATTGGCTCCCATGGCTGTCAAAGTCAGTTCGCCAATTAGAAGAGAGAGAGAGAGGGCGGGGTTTGGGTCTCTGTGTCTGAATGGACACACGGAGCTGTGACTGGGCTTAGGTGCCCACATAGCAAGCTGCTTGTGCGGGGGGGGGGGGGGGCACAAGATGAGGGGGGGGCAGCAGAACAGAAGAGGCACCCAAGAAGGATCCAGGCTGCCCTGTGCAAAACCAATTGAACAGAGGAGGCAAGTATAACATTTTTTTAAAATAACCAAATAGACTGTACAGTCACTTTAAACCAATCCTGTCACCAGGTACCAGAATTTACATCTGAATCTGAAGGTAAAGCTATTCGTACTGTCAAACTACGACAAACAAATTCTGCCTTCCAAACATAAGAAGAAATTAATGTGGCAACGCAGGTAGTTCTTTTTTTATTTGCTGACAAAGTCTTTTATATTACTTTTTAAATCCTGTAGAACTGTGCTTGTTTCAATTGGTAAGTAGATACTTCTTTTCAGCCTGTGAACTATGAGAAAATGCAAAGGAGACTCAAAAATAGCCCCCTTTTTATAAACCAATAAAAAAAAATCACTTTCCTATCACTTAATTTCTTCAACTGAATGAAATAAGACATACCAGAAGCAATTTTAGACCCAAATGATTTGGTACCATATATTTTAAGAATATTAAATACATTAGGCAAACAAGTACAAGTCAATAATACAGTCACAGTTAAAAAAAAAAAAAAGTTATTTCCACTGAATTTTCATTGCGAAGTGGACATTAATTCTTCCCAAACAGTTGTTCAGTTTTACATTTGCTGTTTTTTGATGGAATATAATTGTGATGCCAACTGTTGCTCCTGCAAAAAAAAAAAAAAAACATAACTATAATTATCATCCCTGGAAGTTATATACTTTTCAAAGTTATTCATACACACACTATGAATAAGCAAGCAGCTAACTTCTAGTTTTCTGTCCTGGCTATGGTCCTAACACAGCATGTTTCATAGATCTTAGAAGCACAAGTGGCTTAGTCACTAATCCATATAAAGTGATGTGCTCACGTTATTCTGCAGGAAGATCTGCAAGACCAACCAGTCTAGCATAGGGTTGCCACCTGTCTGGTTTTGACCCGGACAGTCCAGATTTTGAATCTTGTGTCCGGTTTTCAGTCCATCTGAAAACCGGACAGACAAATTATTAAGACTGTATTACTGCCTGAGGAGGAGAGGATGTGGCACCCCCAGTGGCGAGCAGGGGCAGGCCCAGGGCTGTGTCTCTGACAGGGTGCACGCCTGGGCTTTGCACATGAGAATCGGACCTGGACTGGCCAGCGGTAAAGCAGACTGAGGGGCCTCACAGGTTTTCCACTATAGTACACTTGTATTAGATTGCTTTGTGTGTGGCAGGATCTTTTACTAAGTAGCAATGTGCCAAGTGTTGTTATCCATAGCAGCCAATCAAAATGTACCTTGCATTGCCATCAGCTACATCTGATGAGTTTCTGTACTTGTGCATATAATCATAGCTTATTACTGTATATTCTGTATTGCTGTTTATTAAATAAGTCCTTTTGGTGTTTGTAACTTTGCCAGGTTATTTGACAACTGTGTCTACTAAATGCTACAATAAATGCCTACAATTGTTGTAATATGCTTGCTGCTAAGCAGAATGGGGGGAGCAGATTTGCAAAGTAACCAGTCAGCTTCTAGCTTTGGCTTGTTTGGTTAAGCTTTGGAAATGAAAGCTAGAAGCTGATCGGTTGCCATGCACAGCTGCTCCAGTCTTAGTGAATTCCCTTTAATGTATGTACTAATGAATATTCCAAGAATTGGAAGTGACAGTGAACAGTTGATGTAATGGTTACCCAGTAACAAGCTTCATATGCATTTCTGGCACTTTGTAAATTGTGTATGCTTGTTAGCATGAACATTGGCGCTAACAGGATTGTGGCTTTTTAGGCTCTGATCATGTATTAGATTGTTCAGTCCATTACAAATTGTTGCTGACAGCGGCTGAGCCACACCCACTCTTTGTCACATTACTACTTTCATTGGGGCACCCAAAGCTGTCCCAGATCTTTAACAATCCTATAGTGTATAATACAAAAAAAAAATCCTGTGCGCCGCTAAAGTGTTTGGGTTTGGCTTGGAGAAAAGGTGCCAAACCTAGTGTAGCATGGTAAATGCACATAGCAGAACCTCAATTCTGTATGAACACCTTGTATGCATGCATGCATACAATCAATCCTACAAATCCCATCAGAAAAGGACCAACGGTTTTGCAGTTTTGCATATTTTTGACTGTATGTATTCCAAGTATTTCTACACAGTTGACGTTTCATTGGAAACATGCACGTCCGTAGCTGATGTCTGTAGCTGCACGTGACTGTCACATAGCCTGACGGGCCTATGGGCGGGGCCTACTCGCCCCAAATGCGGGGATACCTTTCACGCTAATCAATGCCCAGGACCAGGAAGGGGACTGCAGTCATATGAACATTCTAACATTAGGGCAGTTCCCAGATTTAGAGATTACTGTGTGCAGTAATTAAAGTAATACAGGTATGTCCTCTAAGAAGTTTCTTGTCTCATGTCACTACACACTGTAATTTGGTAGATGTTGCATTAGGAGGGACGTTTTAAGCCTGCACCCACTCCATCAGTCCAGCGTACCTCCGTTACCTCACTCCCAGTAACAGAATTGGGTCCCACCAAGCACATAGCACGGATCTCATACATGTGTATCGACTCCTTCCTTCCCATATCTTGTCACCAGGTCATGGATCTCCGTAATGTGGGTTTGTTGCTACTGCATACCAACCACTAGGGAGGAAGCCAGACAATGACCTCCACACTACTTGTTGACCTGTCACCTTACCAGTTACCACGCTTAACAACTGGTTGCTTGGTGTCTCAAACTTGTGCTTGGTAACTCAAAGCAGCTACACTCCTCCTCCTTGTCTTACCAAGTTAACCCTTCTGCAGTGTTGTTGCTTTATACCCTCTGTGCTTTACAGACCCTGGTTCTTTAGATACACCATAACCTACATGCCTCCCTTTGAATAACTAATAATAACAGGGCGGCACAGTGGTGTAGTGGTTAGCACTCTCGCCTAGCAGTATATAGGGTCGCTGGTTCATATCCCAACCATGACACTACCTGCCTGGAGTTTGTATGTTCTTCCTGTGCCTGTGTGGGTTTTCTCTGGGTACTCCAGTTTCCTCCCACACTCCAGAGACATTCAGGTAGGTTAATTGGCTTCTGTCCAAAAATTGGCCCTAGCATATGAATGGGGACCTTGGATTGTGGGCTCCTTGAGGGTAGGGACCAATGTGAGTGTGCAATGTACAGGGATATGGACAATTGTAGACACTCACTCAGGTTGGACTGGTGTCTTTATTCAACCATACTAACTATGCAACTATGCAACAGACCAGGCTCAGAATGGTTAATGTTACTTTAATGAACAAGTTGCAGCATAACAGTTTAATATGAACAATTTCTTTGTCCCTAATCTTACTACAGTTGTGTGGCTGCCCAGGCATACCTCCTTGAGGTGATAGTCCATCTTGAAATTCTCCATGGCTTGGATGTCTTCCGAAAATCTCAATACTTGCAGAGGACTGCAAGGCACAGCAGCCCTGATGCCATGAACGTTAACAAAACCAACCAAGAACCCTGGACCTAATCCTTCCCCCTTTTTATAGCACAGGTGGGCTGGCTGGGACCAAAAAACCTGGGAACTGAACTCACATCACTTAACCCTTTTCTCCGGCCTGGGCCAGCTACTAACTCACTAAGGCCATATTTCAATCTGCCTACAGACCCCGGGAGGTTGATTTACTAAAGGCAAATATACTGCACATTGTGCATCATCCAATCATTTGTAAGCAAAAATGCTGTGATCCTTGCATGTGATTGACTATTCTTTGTATATTTTCCTTTAGTAAATCAACCCCCATGTTTAAAAATTAAACTGAGAGTTAATAATGCTCAACACTGCGCAAAAGATAAACTGAATTCATTAAGAGTCAGCAATGTAAAATTCACATGCTATGCTGAGGGATAATTACAAAGTGGTAACAGAAGTACATTTTTTGATTTATTTTAAGGGATACAGAGTTTTTAGTGAAAGGTAAGCAATTGTATCTGAGCCCTTGTCAACATTACTAATGTAGTATTACAGTAGCATTGGCAATAGAGTTTCTTTTTTTTAGTATGTGCCTCTTTTTAAATACTAGCAGGATACATGCTTCCAGCTATTAGGAGGCGCTGGTCTCCCATAGCTAGAACACCAATGAACAAGTAGCCATCATCATACTGATATCAGCATGTATGTTGTTATGGGATGCTCTGAGGTCCCCAAAAAGCAGGCACCACTTTGGCGCTAATGGGCACTGCAGCATCTCCCAGGCCCAAAGGAAGTCTTGGCATTGAGTGTAGCCCCTCTCCTCCTTTGCCATGAACTGGAAGGGATTAAAAATGCTGCAACCATCTCTACGGTTGTTTTTTTTATTCTTCTGACCTTGTAGGTCTTTCACTGGCAGGGCTTAAAGTTGTAAAAAAGCAAAAAAAAAAAAAAAAAAATATATATATATATATATATATATATATATATACAGTGGTGTGAAAAAGTGTTTGCCCCCTTCCTCATTTCCTGTTCCTTTGCATGTTTGTCACACTTAAGTGTTTCGGAACATCAAACCAATTTAAACAATAGTCAAGGACAACACAAGTAAACACAAAATGCAATTTGTAAATGAAGGTGTTTATTATTAAAGGTGAAAAAAAATCCAAACCATCATGGCCCTGTGTGAAAAAGTGATTGCCCCCTAAACCTAATAACTGGTTGGGCCACCCTTAGCAGCAACAACTGCAACCAAGCGTTTGCGATAACGTGCCATGAGGCTTTTACAGCGTCCTGGAGGAATTTTGGCCCACTCATCTTTGCAGAATTGTCCTAATTCAGTTACATTAGAGGGTTTTCGAGCATGAACGGCCTTTTTAAGGTCATACCACAACATCTCAATAGGATTCAGGTCAGGACTTTGGCTAGGCCACTCCAAAGTCTTCATTTTGTTTTTCTTCAGCCATTCGGTGGTGGACTTGCTGGTGTGTTTAGGATCATTGTCCTGCTGCAGAACCCAAGTTCGTTTCAGCTTGAGTACACGAACAGATGGTCGGACATTCTCCTTCAGGATCTCTTGGTAGACAGCAGAATTCATAGTTCCTTTTATCACGGCAAGTCTTCCAGGTCCTGAAGCAGCAAAACAGCCCCAGACCATCACACTACCACCACCATATTTTACTGTTGGTATAATGTTCTTTTTATGAAATGCAGTGTTCCTTCTACGCCAGATATACTTGGACACACACCTTCCAAAGAGTTCCACTTTTGTCTCATCGGTCCACAGAATGTTGTCCCAAAAGTCTTGGGGATCATCAAGATGTGTTGTGGAGAAATTGAGACGAGCTTTGATGTTCTTTTTGCTCAGCAGTGGTTTTCTCCTTGGAACTCTGCCATGCAGGCCATTTTTGCCCAGTCTTTTCCTGATGGTGGAGGCATGAACGCTGACCTTAACTGAGGCAAGTGAGGCCTGCAGTTCCTTGGACGTTGTTGTGGGGTCTTTTGTGACCTCTTGGATGAGTCGTCGCTGCGCTCTTGGGGTAATCTTGGGCGGCCGGCCACTCCTGGGAAGGTTCACCACTGTTCCATGTCTTCGCCATTTGTGGATAATGGCTCTCACTGTGGTTCGCTGGATTCCCAAAGCTTTGGAAATGGCTTTATAACCCTTTCCAGACTGATAGATCTCAATTACTTTCTTTCTCAATTGTTCCTGAATTTCTTTGGGTCTCAGCATGATGTGTAGCTTTTAAGGATCTTCTGGTGGACCTTACGGTGTCAAGCAGCTCCTATTTAAGTGATGCCTTGATTGTGAACAGGTGTGGCAATAATCAGGCCTGGGTGTGGCTAGAGAAATTGAACTCAGGTGTGGACAGCCACAGTTATGGTATGTTTTAACAAGGGGGGCAATCACTTTTTCACACAGGGCCATGATGGTTTGGATTTTTTTTCACCTTTAATAATAAACACCTTCATTTACAAATTGCATTTTGTGTTTACTTGTGTTGTCCTTGACTATTGTTTAAATTGGTTTGATGTTCCGAAACACTTAAGTGTGACAAACATGCAAAGGAACAGGAAATGAGGAAGGGGGCAAACACTTTTTCACACCACTGTATATATTGCAGCTTACCAATCATTAGATGTGGTGGCTGCATGTTTTTTTTTTTTTTTTTTGGTGATATGGCCAGTAACACACCTCCTGTATAAAAGAGACACCGCACTGGATGAATGAGCACATGAGGCATATTTGGACAGTAGCATTGTTTGGGGGGATTGAGACTGTTAGATGTAGCAGATTTAAATACACTAGTGTAACTGCCCTGTCCTTAACTGGGGCTACTAGTCAAACTTAGTTCTGATGTGTGGTAGACAACCTAACTGATTTATAATCTACTTGTTCATTAGTTTTTTCCCCTAAATTCAGTGGAGTTGTGGTTTCTGCCTTCAGGCAGTAGATGTCACTGGTAACTCTGGTATTTGCATAAGAAACTGCAGTAAAACAGATTTATGAATATTCATACTTCTTCTAGCCAACCGTAGGAGGTTTGTGGGCACTGATGCATGTTGGGGCAGAGTATAAATATTTGGCGAGGGCCAAGTGAACTCTCTCTTCCACCCAGGCTCTGGGTCTGGGGTGGGTATATGAGGAGCAGCTAAGTGATTAGGCAGGCCTAAGGCCTTAGGCCTGTACATGTGCTTGGAGCAGGAGAAGTCTGCCTGTCCAGTGTGTTATGGTGCTTGAAGCTCTGTGGTCTAGGAGCCTGGCTGAGGACAAGAGAAGAACATGATATCTCAGATGAAGTACCAGAGGTCACTCTTCCAAGTGAGGTCCTCGGTGAGGAACTTGTGGAGAACCTGGGAAAGCATCAAGATGGCATCTCTGAGACTACTGCTGCTCCTACCAGAAAGATGTTTTTTCGGCCCCCTGACTCTGAATAAGACCAAATGCCCATCATGCATACTGCCAGGACTTTTTAAAGTAGAACTAAAGGCAAAACTTTTCTATTCATTTTGGATAGCTTGGGGAGATTTCCCTTTACTTCCTGTTCCACAGCCAAAACAGGAAGTAAAAGGAAATCCATATAAAGTGAGAAAATCTCTGGTTGTCACTAATGTCCCCATTAGCATATTTATAGCTGTTCTGGGACAACCCAAAATTTTGGATTTTCTTCACTTTCGATGTTAACAATAAATATGACAGAGAAGGTGTATCCTAACGGGGATGCTAACAACTACAAATTTCTTTAATTGGGTCATACATAATTTTTCTTTTTGAGACCATTGTTTAACATCTTATCTATGTACATCAGAAAACACAGCCCTGAAGATGTGGTATACAGTGAAACATGCAGACAAGGGTTTCCTGGAAAAAACAATTTATATCACTGATGTTACACTGGACCTTTTTTGGAAATTTAACTGTACACTATATGTGAATGGTACTGCATCTTCATAAACAGACCATGTTTGGTCTTTTGCTTTATTTAATATGATATTTATACATTTTGTATTTTATATACAGTGCATATATCTTGTGTCTGTATTAAAGTTACTGAGTCTTGCATGCCACATATAGAGTCCTTGTTGGTCTCTGTGCATTTTGTTAGTGAGAACTTATCTATGAGGCATACATTTCTCTTTGTTAAAGGGACCCCTAGAAATCTCTGGAGTAGCTATTCTCAACCAGGGTTATATGGTACCATAAGGTTCCTCCAGACATTGTCACAGCTGTTCCTTAAGCTAAGGCTTCCCGTTTTATGGTGCCTGCATAGTTCTGGGTCCAACTCCCGTTGGCATGGCCAGCTGAAAGACACCAATAATCGTTTTAGATGGGTGTAAGGGGTGCATTTTGACCACCACTGTACAGGGACATTCTTCCCAATGGCCACACATGTTAGGAGGCATTTTCCCCATCAATTCCCAATGCACTGGTTTTGGCAAGATCTGAAAATGATTTTAAGGGTTCCTCTGAGGTAAAAAGTTTGACCAGTACTTCTGCTTTGCCCACTGAAGTTATGTTGTCCTATGCTATATCTACTTCTGTTTGTGTACGCTGTACTTGGAATTTGTTTTTTCTTTTTCTTTTAATAAATTGTTTATGAAAATAAAAAGGTTGAGAAGTATGGTCTGCAGGGACAACAGGGTTCCACACAATCGTGGTAGAGAAAAGCTGTTCTAGATGGCCAAGTTCAAAAGTTATTTGAACATTTGCAAGCATCCTCCCTGTTTGTTTAGTCCATCGCACACAGCTTTAAGATGTTGTATTTTAATGTCAGTCACTATGTTCCTGAACATTTACTAGACACATTGGGGTTGACTTACTGACTAAAGGCAAAAAGACTGTGCACTTTTAGAGTGCAACTGCACTTGCAACGTGCACAGTCTGTTTGCCTTCAGCCACCTCATTATTCACACTAAAGTATTACTTAATGCAGAACTTCATGATTTAACCACACCCAAGCCAGCTGGGTTCACAAGAAATGGGCAGAATGTTGCCAGTGTTGTTGTGCCTAAAGAGGTTTATTTAAATCTAGTAGCAACACAGTTGTGTATTACCCTTGGTCCTTTTTATTTGCACTAATAGTTACATTTTCAGGACAAACTTTCAAGGTATACACCCTTTTTCAGGCTACGTTCACACTGGGGCAGGGGGTGTTAGCGGTAAAGCGCTACTTTACTATTTAGTGGCGCTTTACCGTTGTAATAGCGGTGCTTTTCAGCCGATATCGGCCGCCTAAAGGGTTAATAGTGCCTGCAAAGCGCCACTGCTGAATCTCTTTGCAGGTGCTTCGGCAGAGGTACCCATTGATTCAAATGACAGGGGTGTGTAGGGGTGGTGTATTCCCCACTCCCGCACTGCCCAAATGATGCTGCTTGCAGGACTTTTTCTAAAGTCCTGCAAGCACACTGAGCTCTCACACTGGGGCTGCAGAGGGGGGCGTTTTTCAGGCGTTTCACAGGCACAATTTTTATCCCAAAAGCGCCTGAAAAACGCCCCAGTGTGAAAGGGGTTTTATGGTCAAAGCAATACTTAACCTTAGAAGAAGAGACTACACCAAAATCTTGCTCTAAAAATTTAACTGTTAGCGCAAATAAAAAATTCAATCAAAAAGGTGTCCAAAATCAGACCTAAAAGTAGGTTAGAAAGAAATGTCAGCAAATGACTTTCACTGATTAAGTGATGGGAAACAATAGAGAGGTAGACTTGAAGTGATACTAAACACACTGTTTAATTTATATTGACCCTTCTTTTTCTGTATGTGGATGGAGCTTCTAGTCCTCTGCTGCTGGTCACATGTTCAAAAAAAAACAGTTTGGGATACAGAGTAAAAATAAATAAATAATACCAATAAATTGCTTAAATTGGCATATAAATAAATATGTTATTATTTTGTGGTGTGGGTGGAATTCTGCCAGTCACAGGCTGTGTCATACCCCTCCAGCCTGTGTCTTAGAATTATATGGAGGTGAAGTCACCATTAATCTATGTATCTATGTAATATCCTGCCCCTATTGTGTTTAGCTGGTTAGTGGGCATGGAAGAGGAGGGAGGGAGTGGGCTGTCATTTACCACTGTGTACACGCCCACATGTGTGACTTTAAAGTCACATGGGCTGCTCAGACGTGATAGGGAGGAAATGCTCAGCATAGAAACCCACTGAAAACTGAGCACGTGCAGAGTTGCCACCACAGCAAAATCCCTAGCTGAATTAGGGACATGAGAAGAAGGTGGAGATAGAGAACAGTGGTATAAACCTTTTTTTTTTTTTTGCAGACTACAGAAAACAAATCCAATGGTGACTGAGTGTGAACAGTATTTGATACAGCATTTATTGATCATTTTTTATGATGTGGGTTTAGTGACACTTTAACATAACCTCAAATAATCATTGTTCATTAAATTTAAAGTAGTTGCCTAGCACTATTAGAAAACAGAAAATAAAGTATTATTTAAAAAAAAATCTATACATTTTGTTGTGAGTTAATGCAGCTTTTGTGTTATCAGATCTAAGTTTGTAATACACTACTCAGTGTTCCTCTTTTTAAATGTATGCTTTGCATTCGATGGAAGTATATTTGAACTTTTGATTTATGGTGTTGCATGAGCAACATTGGCAATAGTTCAAGTAATTTTAGCAGATCATATATTCTTGTTGTATTAATTCAAAATAGTGTAAAATAACCACATTATTTCACATTAACATGGTAGCAGAGTCTGCGTGTTTAAAATCCGGCAGGCAGGGTTAAAATCTGTTGACAGACCGTAAAGGCCTCTTCTGTCATAACTGTCCCCCTGTCTGTCAGCTGGTAATGTGATCTGAGAAGCACATGCACAACTCTGATCACATTTACAGCCCTCTCTGTTTGCTGTGGCCATGTCACTCCTGTGCGCATGCGCGGGAGGGCTGTCACAGCAGCCCAGCCACTCAAGCAGCCTGAGATAGGAAACCCAGAAGGAATCACCTGGGGAAGATGAAAGCGCTGGGGGAACTGGGACAGCTCTCCACTGGAGGGTTCCGTTTGAAGGCAAGTCTGTCATTAAGTGTTAGTAAGCGCTGCATACTAGTACTTTATGGCTTAAACCTGCAAGGGGACAGGCTTATTTATTTTTTAGGACTGGACTTTACTACTGCTTTAAGGACAGAACTGGACAGCAATTACCATTTGTAGTCTCAGAAGATTCATTTGAGATACTTATATTTCATTTTAACTCTATTTTACACTGACTGTAGGTATCGTGTGTCTGAGTAGAAAAGCTTATGAATGCCTTTTCCAGACTTCTGTATGGAAAAAAATATGGCAACACTATCATCTATTATACATAACACATAAACACTATGCTACTTACATTATTGTCTAACACAAAATCAATAAGATTAAAACATATACCCTACATTATATCCTCACTGACTGCAAATGATAAATAAATCAATAAATACGTGAATGTTTGTTTGTCCTGGCATGTAGGAGTCCTTAAACAGCAGTATGGACATACAGACATAGAGCAGCTTTAGAAAAAAGCACAGTGGTGTCCTGAAGCCAGCAAAGCACTAATAAAATGAAAAAGAGGAAATGGGGGGAAAAAAAACATTATTACACACCCCTACCTTATAATTTTTAACCTTCTCTTATGCTTCGGATTTTGTAGATTCGTGTAACTCCAATCTTTTGAAATCATCATTTCTCTTTCCTATGACGTCTCTTATTAACACTGGAAGAAAATGAAAACTATCAGTGCATTGCTCTTATGTTCTTTCATTATGAGGCAACTGTAGATGTTGCTAACAAATGCACTAAAAGACTTATTTATTGAAATTTTGCAGTTATTTGTCCTATAAAACTGCGTGTACATTCGTTCTAGGGGTCAAAATCAAAATGTATTAGGCTATTTTCTCTCTAGGTCAATTGTTTTTCATTCCCCTAGAATAGTGTAGCCAATTGGCTTGGGACACAGACGGTACTGGCATTTACTACAGTGATCCTCCACTTCCACAGGAATCAGACAGTTAAAGAATATGCATACTTATATTGGTCCACAATGGACCAAAGTTACAATGCAAAAATATGCATTCCTTGAATTCAGCTTTAAGTTATGTTTGAAGTCTTGTGGGCACAATTTGATTTCTTAACCACTTTCAGATCGGACCAATTTGCTGGTCAAAGACCAGACCACTTTTTTTGCGATTCGGCACTGCGTCGCTTTAACTGACAATTGCGCGGTCGTGCGACGTGGCTCCCAAACAAAATTGACGTCCTTTTTTCCCACAAATAGAGCTGTCTTTTGGTGGTATTTGATCACCCCTGCGGTTTTTATTTTTTGCGCTATAAACAAAAATAGAGCGACAATTTTGAAAAAAACGCATTATTTTTTACTTTTTGTTATAATAAATATCCCCCAAAAATATATAAAAAACATTTTTTTCCCTCAGTTTAGGCCGATACGTATTCTTCTACATATTTTTGGTAAAAAAAAAACGCAATAAGCGATTATTGATTGGTTTGCGCAAAAGTTATAGCGTTTACAAAATAGGGATAGTTTTATAGCATTTTTATTAATAATTTTTTATTATTTTTTCTTTACTAGTAATGGCGGCGATCAGCGATTTTTATTGTGACTGCGACATTGTGGGGGACCCATCGGACATTTTTGACACATTTTTGGGACCACTGTCATTTATACAGTAATCACTGCTATACAAATACAGTGATTCCTGTGTAAATGACACTGGCAGTGAAGGGGTTAACCAGTGGGTGGCAGTGTAGGGGTTAAGTGTTCCTAGGGGTGTGTTACTAACTGTGGGGGGGGGGGTTGGGATTTCATTTAGTGAACACTGATCTCTGCTCCAATCACATGGAGCAGAGATCAGCGTCACTAGTTGCTAGGCAGAATGAAGAAATGCTGTTTACAACGGCATTTCTTCATTTGGCCGCTCCGTGAGACGATCGCAGGGATGCCCGCGGTGATCGAGTCCGCGGGTCCCACGACCAGACTCACGGGGGTCCCGACCAGCGCGGGAGCACGCCGCCCGCGGCGTGCTCCCGATGGCAGGGTGGCAAATTTAAAGGGACGTACATGTACGCCCATTTGCCTGCCCGTGCCATTCTGTCGACGTACATCGTCGTGCGCTGGTCGGCAAGTGGTTAATGAATCAAGCCATATAAAACTTCCTGACAAAGTCCCTGGCTTTTTCTCTACCTAATTTCTTTCTGCTAAAGAAATGTATTTTCACCTTACCTATTGCATTTTCACAATATAAAATATTATAAAATAAGCCTAAAAGCCAACAGCGAGAGAGTGACCACAATAGGTTTGCAGACCTGCAAACTTCCCTGGAGGGATCTTAACATGGGAGTACTTTGCTACTTGTCTTTACTAGTTTTCCGACTGTCATGAGGTGGTACACATGCTCCTGTCACAAAGTATTTTCTATAGTAATTATGTATGTAGGAACTGGGGAACTGGAGAAAGTGCAGAGAAGGGCAACCAAACTGATAAGAGGCATGGAGAAACTCAGCTATGAGGAAAGATTAGAGCAACTGAATTTATTCACTCTTGATAAGAGGAGATTAAGGGGGGATATAATCAACATGTACAAATATATAAGGGGTCCATATAGTGAACTTGGTGTCGAGTTATTCACTTTACAGTCAACAAAGAGGACAAGGGGGCACTCTTTAAGTCTAGAGGAAAAGAGATTTCATCTCCAAATACAGAAAGGTTTCTTCACAGTAAGAGCTGTGAAAATGTGGAATAGACTCCCTGCAGAGGTGGTTCTGGTCAGCTCAGTGGATTGATTTAAGAAAGGCCTGGATTATTTCCTAAGTGTACATAATATAACTGGGTACTAACATTTATAGGTAAAGTTGATCCGGGGAAAATCCGATTTTCATTAGCAAATTGGATCATGCTCTGCTGGGATTTTTTGCCTTCCTCTGTATCAACTGTGGGTATAGAATTGGGTATATGGGATTGTATGATATTATTTTTTTTTTTTTTTTGTGGTTGAACTTGATGCACTTGTGTCTTTTTTCAACCTAACTATGTAACTATACTGTATACTAATGAGGAGGTGGAGGCATTGGCTACAATACTTGTGAAGGGTTGTGTGGGTCCCTAGGTTCCTGGATCATTTGTGGAAGAGAACTATTGTAACCTATGGTTTGAAGATTATTCCTTTCCCAGGCTCAACTTTGAGCAGATGATCACACAGGATGTCCATACTACCCTGTTTACTCCAGACTTACCTGGCCTCACTGATGTCAAACTGGGCTCCAAGGTTTGCATTAGGCCTATTACATCCCAGAAGGAAGGAGGTCTCAAATTAATTAACAAAAATAGTGGAGTTGGGGGTCAGAGGATTTGCTGAGTGAGTCATCAAAGCTCAAAGTATTGGTTACCAAGCCCAATGGAACCCTACAATTCTGCAAGGATTTAGGGAAACCTAATAAAACCTCTATTCAACGCCTTAAGTACATGAACTTATGGAAAGACTAGGCCCCCGCCTGTTGCATCACCACAAAAGGGTATTGGAAATACCTCTAGCTAAGGCACCAAGGAGGAAAAACACATTCTTCCAATATTGAAGAATGTCTTTGGCCTACTGGCAACTCCAGCCACATTCCAACGGGCAATGAATGGTTTATACACCGATATTTGAGGTATGCCTCGGTTTACTTAGATCTCATATTTAATGGGGATTGGGAGTCTTACATACCAAAGGCTAGATAGTATTGAATTTCTTGAAGAAAGTGGGGTTCACTGTAAATCTCAAGAAATGTGCTGTAGGGATGTAGGTAGCAAAGTATTTCAAGTACATTGTAGGAAAAAGCTTTTCTAATCTGGCCCCACCCTGTTAAAAAAATGACAGGTATGTTCATTCCTAAATATCATTAAGTATTACTGCCAATGTGGAGTAATGGCAATGAAATGTAATTTCTCAGTCTAAGCTAACCAAGACTGTGAAAAACCAATGCCATTGTTTAGTGAGAATGCCTGATAACAAAATGGGTCTGGATTCCAGGATTCTGATATTATCTGTTGAAAAGAAAGTTTACACTGATTTCCAATGATGCTTCTTTGACATGGATGCGCCAGAATAAGGAGGCTAATGCTTAGGAGACTTAGTGGTTTCTAGCACTACTGGAGTTCAGGTTTGTAGTCAAACACAGACCCGGGAGACAGCATCAAAATGTAGATGGTCTTTCCCATTGTCTAGACCTCTGAGTTGGGGCTGGGAAATGGGATATTGTGCCAGTCAGTAGGGACATATCCTGGATGGCAGATAGCTATCCCCTTGTTTTTTTTTGGAAGTGTGTCCTTACAAATATAGACAAACATTTGTTTTTTGTTTTTTTACTGTTCACTGTGCACTGCACTTTGGGTTGTTCCCAAAAAAGCAATAGAGGGGAAATCTTCCAATATAGACACTAGTACTGATGACTCTGGTGACAACCAGAGACTTCCTCACGTTGGAGGGATTTCCTCCCACTTCCTGTTTTAGCTATAGAACAGGAAGTAAGGAGGAATCTCCCCAATGGAAAAAGAAAAACTGACAGGGGGCTTATGGCCCTTACTCTAACCAAAAAACATTTAACCTTTAGTTTAGACTACTCTGTACCGTGTTGCCAGATCTTATTATTAGGCCGCGTACACACGGGCGGATTGTCTGCCCAACTTATTCCGCTGAACCGTGTTTCAGCGGACAATCCGCTCGTGTGTGGGCTTCAGCGGACTTTTTCAGCGGACAGTCTGACGGACTAAGTCTTTCGGAATTTCCGTAATTTTGTCCGTCCAAACTTGGCTTTGTCCGTCCAAACTTGGTTTCAGCGGACAGTCCGCTCGTGTGTAGGCAAGTTGGACGGACTAAGTATGGCGCATGCTCAGAAAGGATTTACACGGCCGAAGGTTGCATTGCAGTGTATTGGACGTCGTATTTCTAGTCCCGTTGTACGTGCTCTATACGTCATCATGCAAGCTTTCAGCGGACTGTCTGTTCATCGTGTGTGGTTAAGTCCGTTCCTTCAAAAGTTGAACGGACTGTCTGTCGGATTGTCTGACGAACTTAGTTGGGCAGACAATCCGCCTGTGTGTACGCGGCCTAAGTTGTAAACTAGATTTTAACACCGTCTGTCCTAACAAAGTGTTAAAGATCTAGAAGCTAGGCTTTTTCATTGTATGTTAAGGAGGGGAAGCTCAATGTGTCCCTATTTGTAAATGGGGACACAGAGCTACCTTTCATTTCATATTGTTCTTCTCTAAACAAATACCTAGAAAGGTAAGAGTTTTTTTAAATAATTTTTAGGTATGTGCACGGGAACATAGAACAAATTTGTCAAAATTGGACTTCAAAAATGAAAATACACTTTAAGAGGCAGCGCAGGGTTAATGAACAGGGGAGTGAGTCTTTGGTGTATGTAGCTGCCCTGGATTTAGCACAGATAAGTGGAGGTTTATTCCTGCCTTTTTAGATGAAATTGCTGCTATGTCTTTGGATTTTTCATTTTCTCTATGGGCATTATGCTATGGAAGTAATCCAGTAACTTTTGTGTTCAGGGCTTTATTGAGTTGTCATAGAAGCATTACATAGGTTACATAGTAGGTGAGGTTGACTAAAGACACAAGTCCAACCTATGTGTGTAATTATATGTCAGTATTACATTGTATATTCCTGTATGTTGTGGTCGTTCAGGTGCTTTTCTAATCGTTTTTTGAAACTATCAATGCTCCCGGCTGAGACCACCGCCTGTGGAAGGGAATTCCACATCCTTGCCTGTCTTACAGTAAAGAGCCTTCTACATAGTTTAAGGTTAAACCTCTTTTCTTCTAATTTTAATAAGTGGCCATGTGTCTTCTTAAACTCCCTTCCGCAAAAAAGTTTTATCCCTATTGTGGGGTCACCAGTACTTTATTTATAAATTGAAATCATATCCCCTCTCAAGCGTCTCTTCTCCAGAGAGAATAGTCCTCACAACCTTTCCTCATACTTAATATCCTCCAGACACTTTATTAGCTTAGTTGCCCTTCTTTGTACTCGCTCCATTTCCAGTACATCCTTCCTGAGGACTGATGCCCAGAACTGGACAGCATACTCCAGGTGTGGCCAGACCAGAGTCTTGTAGAGTGGGAGAATTATCGTTTTATCTCTGGAGTTGATCACCTTTTTAATGCATGTCGATAATCTGTTTGCCATGTAGTTGCCCACCCCTTTCATTTGTTTAGATCTTTTTGCAAGGTTTCCACATCCTGTAGACAAGTCATTGCCCTGCTTAGCTTAGTATCATCCGTAAATAAAGAGATTGAACTGTTTACCCCATCCTCCAATTCATTTATGAACAAAATAAATAGGATTGGTCCCAGCACAGAACCCTGGGGGACCCCACTACCCACCTCTGAACATTCCGAGTACTCCCCATTTATCACCATTGTTAATAAGCATTGTTTATGTTTATTTGATGTGAGTGAGGACAAACCTGTGGAGGTCACAATAGACTTTGTATTTGTAATGAACATTTATTTTGATGTCCTGCGTCCCAGCTAATCCCTTGACTTTCACAATATACTGTATTATAACATACCCTATAATTAGAAAGGTACATACTGTACCTGTACACTGTATTTCTCTGAGTGTTTGGGTTTGTACTAAGCCCCTTAAGGAATTTTCAGAATATACTTACTGTCCAGGATAGCTCTTCCCAGTTCATTCTTCTTTAGTGTTTTCTCTACTTCATCCATAACCCATGGTATGAATACAGTCTCTACATCTAACATACAAGCAAGAAATGTTAAAATAAATTAAACATGAACGTTTTAAATGATAAGCAACAAACAGAAGGTGCAAATAACCATATCTGTAAATGCTGTACAGTATATTTTAAAAATTCTGGAAAATACATGAAATTGATGAATAAATACCCTTTGTAAGTCTGTTTTTGGTACCATTTGTATTTGCTGCTCATAGCAGGCTTGGTCCAGCAACAATTTCAAAAGCCTTTTATGAACTAGTAGTAAGCTGTTTTACTAAAGAAGTTTAGAATTCTAACACAATAAATTGTGTGAATATTTACTTTAATTACCCAGTCATGTGAGAAGCAAATCCCTGTATAGGTAATGCTTAATTACCTATTTCATCTGCACTTGATTGGGTATCAATCAAGTGCAGATGAAATAGGTAATTAAGCATTTACTTTTCATGTGACAGGATTTTACAGGATTTTCTTTAGCATTTGTACAGCAGTAGTTTTGAGAGTTTTTACGCACTTTGTAAGCATTTCAATTGGAGTTTATTGGGGCCAAAAATTCTTGGAGCTACAACTCCAACCGACACTACACTCACATGTGAACAGGCACAATTGAAAAACATAGGATTTTTGGATGTTGAATAGTTTGGAGCTGCTCCTGCACGCCTTTCAGTTTAAGATGTGTGCCACTGCTTCCCCATAGAGTAACATGCGGTGTAGACTGGCTAAATGTAGCTCCACATGGCTCCAGATACATAAACATAGGATGCTGTACAGGCCATAAAGCCCTTGTAAACAAGATCTTAACCACTTCAAGACGAGGCATTTTCTGGCACTTTTTGTTTCCATGTGAAATTCCGTTTTTTTTGCTAGAAAATTACTTAGAACCCTCAAACATTTTATATTTTTTTAAAAGCAGAGGCCCTAGAAAATACAAATTGTGGGTTTTGCAGTTTTTTAGGTCAAATGCAATTTTTGGGGGAAGAAAATACACTTTTTTACATTTGTAATGCAAAAAAAAAACACAATACATAACCCATTCTTTTTTGTAAAATATAAAAAATGATGTCACGCCGAGTAAATGGATACCAAGCTTTAAAAGCCTTTACAGGTTATCACTTTATATCTACAGAGGAGCTCTAGTACTAGAATTACTGCCCATGATCTGAAATTCGTGACGATACATCACGTGTGATACAATTGCTGTTTATGTACATGCATGCGGGAGCGACGCACGTGTTCGTCTTTGCATGCTAACATTTTTTTTTATCACTTTTATTGCTGTCATCAGGATAGAAAACATCCCTTGTGACTGCAATAGGCATGTGACAGGTACTCTTTATAGAGAAATCTAGGGTCAATAAGACCCCAAATCCCGCCTTTGCACTTGAAAGCATTCAAAACACCAAGATTGCCATTTTGAATACTTTTGATTTTCAAAAAATGGCATTGTTAACATCCAAGTAAACCCGAAGTGATATTATGTCATCGCTTCCAGGTTCCCATAGCAAACGCCCAATCAAATCCGATTCCGGATTTGTATGCGTCTCCGACTAGCCGGCAGATGTGCCGGTGTTCTGACACAAAGTGTCCGCCTATCGGTGAGTGTCCGGGCCGTACTGCGCAGGCACATCACTTGCGCAGTACGGGGGACAGAGGGTCCCTCGCCATGTAAGAGGGTCGCTCGTCGCGCTTTACTCGCCACGCTTCGGGCACGGCCTCGCTTCGTTTGGCTCTTTTATATTCTAACTCTATGTCCACTTGGATGGTGGAGCTTGAACCTGAACATGCTGGCGCAGGTGTCCTTCTTCTTCGGAGATGTTCGGCTTCTCGGCAGACACTATGTGATGGGGGACAGTATCTGATAGGACACCGGCTAGTAGCTTGGGTCTCTCAGTGGGACAGGAGAGCCCGAGAGAGCCATGGAAGGCGGGGGCTGGCATCCCTTACTGCTACGTGTAAAAGTATTTGAGTGGCTAGATAGCTGTCTAGGTTGCTATTTCAAGAGAGCTGACTGTCAGCTCTAAAAAGCAGTACACCACTTGAACTGAAATAGCGTAGCAGGTACGTGATTTGGTGGCAAGTGGTTAAAGATTTAAAACAAACCCTTATTGAGCTCTATAGCTTCATATACTTTGAAGTAATTCACCCTTAAAGACTTCAATAGGTTTCCAACATCTTCAGCACCTAGTTTACATATGAAGACTGGCCAGCTGACACATTTTTGCTGGGAGATACAGCAAGTGGATAGGAGCTGCGATTCCAATACTTCTTTAAACTTTCAGAATTCATTTCTCTATAGTGGCTGCGCTACAGAGGTCAGTGAGGACTTGTTTTAACTACTTCAATACAGGGCACTTTCACCCCTTTTATGCCCAGGCCAATTTTCAACTTTCAGCGATGTCACACTATGAATGACAATTACACGACCATGCAACACTGTGCTTATATGAAATTTGTAAAAAAAAATTCACACAAATAGAGCTTTCTTTTGGTGGTATTTAGTTACCACTGGATTTTTTATTTTTTGCTAAATTAACGATAAAAGGCCAGAACCTAAAAAAAAGTTGTTATAAAATGTAAATAAATATTGTTTCTTTATAGATTTAGGCCAAACTGTATTCTGCTACATTTCTTTGGCGAACATAACCCAAATCAGTGTTTAGAGTCCACAAGCTATGGTATATATATCTGAAAATCGATCAATCCTGATGTACTGATGGCTAATTTCTTGAGGCTCGAAAACATCAGGACAAATATCTCCCAAAAGACCCCTTCTTGGAAAGTAGGCAGTCCAAGGTATTTCAATAAAAAGAAAGGAGTGGATGCATACATACCCAGTATTTGTAGTGGGTAACACTGACGCTTTTCGGGAGACAAGCCCCCTTCTTCAGAGCTTCATCGTTTTGAGTTGTGATTTTAAGGGGTTATATTTCTTCTCTTGTTTGTGAGTACGTTTTTGGCATTTTAATAAATTGACTTTTTAGTGTTAAAGGTAATGCACTAATCGTTTGTGCCCTCCTTTCTCTTTATAGTAGTGTTTTGGTGCCTGTAATATTGCCACACTATTGGATGTGAGACTTAGCAAGTGCTGAGGTTTGACTGAGTATTTATTTTGAAGTATTTAATAATGGGCATGGCGAGCTTTTTTAAGTTGTAATTTTTTGTCACAATTGTTTGGATATCAAAGAAAAAAAAAATACCATCAGTCCTGACCTCATAAATGCGTTTCTGGAAGTATGGTCAAACATTCCCATAGACACACTCCTAAACCTTGTGGACAGCCTTTGCAGAAGAGTTGAAGCTGTTATAGCTACAAAGGGTGGGCCAACTCAATATTGAACTAACACTGGGATGCCATTAAAATTCATGTGCGTATAAAGGCAGTTGTCCCAATACTTTTGGTAATGTGTATATATACACAGTGGGTATAGAAAATGCCAGAATAGTACAAATAGCTCCCAAATGACTCCTTTTTGGGAAGTAGACAGTCCAAGGTATTTAGTAAGAGACATGGCAAGTTTTTTGAAGTTGTAATTTTGTCACAATGTTTTTTTTAGAATGTTCTTTTTTAAAGCACACTGTGACCAGAGCAATATAGTGTTACCATAGTAACACTGTACTACGCTAGGGAAGTGATCCAGATTTTTTTTTTAATGCTTTTTTTGACTGGTATAAGCAGCCATTTTTACTGAATGAAACTGATTCATTCAGTGTGTATTGTTGTGATTAGCTGTGACATGGTACAGATGGGCGGTTACTGATCCTGTGTGTACCATATGATTACTGCGGCTGGTACACTGATCAGTTATGGGCATGTTACACAGTAACATTTAACCGCCCTTTTTTCCATAAGTTCCCATTTTGATGTTTATACTTCTGGTTTTTATAGGCTGCAGTATAAAGTGCCGCAACCCATAGTGCTCTTTCAGCAACCTTTTTTTTAACTTATTAAAATCGATAAAAGCTGAAATCTGATTAGATTACTGACCTGGCCAGCTCTCATCATGTCATACAAATGCATAATATACACACACACACACACACACACACACACACACAAGGAATGGAATGTACTATTTACACAATAAACTATTTTATTTCTCCAATTAAATGGAACGCACATAAACAATATGTCAGGTTCCACTGCCTTTCAGCAATCCAAAGTCTTTGTGCCAGGGCTTACTTTCATATGGACAGCTATAGAAATGATATATTGCTTCCAAGGCACATACTCTGCATTGTGCGTGAAAGTACACCTCAATTATCAAAGTCAATAAGGTAGGCAGCTGATAATCATATATTGCACTAAAAGTACAGTGTTTATAACCTTGTGTTAGGCCGATACTAGAACTAGGACTTATTTGGTTTATTACTGAATCCAGGAGATCAGCTTGATAGTCCAGATAGTAGTAATTTCAGAGGGAGAGGTCAGTTATGACAGCCTATATATCTTTCTTTTGACAGGTTTTTATTAAATCTGTTTAACCACTTCCCCCCCGGACCATTTTTCTGGCCAAAGACCAGACCACTTTTTGCGATTCGGCACTGCGTCACTTTAACTGACAATTGCGTGGTCATGCGACGTGGCTCCCAAACAAAATTGACGTCCTTTTTTTCCCACAAATAGAGAATTCTTTTGGTGGTATTTGATCACCCCTGCGGTTTTTATTTTTTGCGCTATAAACAAAAATAGAGTGGCAATTTAAAAAAAAAAACACATTATTTTTTACTTTTTGTTATAATAAATATCCCCCAAAAATATATAAAAAAACATTTTTCTCCCACAGTTTAGGCCGATACGTATTCTTCTACATATTTTTGGTAAAAAAAAATCGCAATAAGCGATTATTGATTGGTTTACGCAAAAGTTATAGCATTTACAAAATAGGGGATAGTTTTATGGCATTTTTATTAATAATTTTTTTATTAGTAATGGCGGCGATCAGTGATTTTTATTGTGACTGCAACATTATGGCGGACGCATTGGACATTTTTGACACATTTTTGGGACCATTGTCATTTGTACAGCAATCACTGCTATACAAATGCAGTGATTCCTGTGTAAATGACACTGGCAGTGAAGGGGTTAACCAGTGGGTGGCAGTGTAGGGGTTAAGTGTTCCTAGGGGTGTGTTACCAACTGTTGGGGGCTGGGCTTTCATTTAGTGAACACTGATCTCTGCTCCAATCACATGGAGCAGAGATCAGCGTCACTTGTTGCTAGGCAGAACGGGGAGATGCTGTTTACAACGGCATCTCCCAGTTCAGCCGCCCCATGAGACGATCGCGGGTATGCCTGCGGTGATCGAGTCCGCGGGACCCGGCGGCATTTCAGATTGGACGTACCTGTACGCCAATATGCCTGCCCGTGCCATTCTGCCGACATACATAGGCGTGCGCTGGTCGGGAAGTGGTTAATCTGCTTATATTTTGCCTTTCCAGATACTGCTTCCCCTCCTCATCAACATGCTAACAACTGACAACCTGAAAACATTTCCATTGTTATTACATAAACCTTTTTTTAGACCAATTTATGTCATCACTGGTTCTCTGTGCCTCTCTATGCAATGCAAGCAATCATGGCTGATGGGAGGGACTGGCAAAGTGCCATACATAGTATCCTAAAAACATCACAGAACCCTGCTTTAGTACTCCTTAAAGCGGAGTTGCACCTAAAAGTGGAACTTCCGCTTTAAGCACTCCTCACCCCCTTACATGCCACATTTGGCATGTCATTTTTATTTTATCTTTTTGTGGGAGGAGTGGGTAAATGGTTTTGACAGGTACTTCCTGTCCCATGCTTTTCTTCCGGCGACTCCTCCTCTCCCCTTAGGCAGCCCCTCCCTCTCTGCAATCTTCTGAGACACGTCACAGGTCCCAGAACATTTCCTGGCCATTAGGAGAGCGCAATGTGACTCGCGCATGCGCAATGTGCACCCGACTGAAGCCACAAGCTGTCACAGCTGGGTGCCCACACTTGCAATTACAGCGCTGTGGAGAGGCGGGGGAGAGGAGCAAGGCTTTGGTCAGCCGCATCGCTAGACCATGGGACAGGTGAGGGTCTGTTTATTAAAAGACACCAGCTACACTTTTTGTAGCTGCTGACTTTTAATAAACGTACAAACGAGTGGAACTCCGCTTTAAAAAGCCCTCAGCCCTGATGCAAGCAGTGGGCTGGATCATTGGTGGAGTTATGCAGGCATTCCTAGGCAGAATGCATTTGCCTGCAGAATGACTTGGGTAATGCCCACAGCGATGGCGAGCCTCCATGATTAAAGGAACTGAAATCTAATGAATGAAATGGGATAGGCCAGGGACAGTCAGGCTGGGGAGGAAAATGCTAGATGATGCTATGTCTTCCAATCAGTAAATAAATATGGCTCTACAGTAGGGATGAGCTCAGGCGTGTTCACATGGAACACGTGCAGAGGCCGCCAGGAAGTCGGCGCTGCGCTGCGAACACGCCTGAGCTCATCCCTACTCTACAGTATATGATTTGCTGCAGCTTCTAATGTACACCGTGAGAAGCTCAGTCTGCAGTGAAATAAGAATAAGCATTTTCAGTACAGGAGAGGACATGACAGGTAGATGACAGTATATATACTGTATATGTCCATACATGATCCATGCTGTTACATTCTATAAAAATATCCATAGTTCTTGGTCTTGATTTTACAGTTAAACCCCTTCCACTTTTTAGTTCTTTAGTCTCTCTAAACACATTGGGGGTTATTTACGAAAGGTAAATCCACTTTGCACTGAACGTGCACTTAGAAGTGCAGTCGCTCTAAACCTAAGGGGTATATCTGAAATGAGGGGAAGCTCTGCTGATTTTATCATCCAATCATGTGCAAGCTAAAATGCTGTTTTTTATTTTCCTTGCATGTCCCCCTCGGATCTGCAGTGAATTTGCCTTTAGTAAATAAACCCCATTGCAACCGTCCGGATTTGTTATCTATGTCATATTTCCATTATGCTCAGGGTATGATCATATTACTTAAAAATGGTATCTTTAGCTCATAGGTATTATTTGCAAAAAATGCTGCAATTATATATTTTGCTTACAATAACATCCACTCTGTGGATGTGGCAGACTGAGTGCAACTTAGTCACTTTTTCAGTCAC
The DNA here is from genome assembly GCF_037356315.1 of Lithobates pipiens. NCBI lineage: Eukaryota > Metazoa > Chordata > Amphibia > Anura > Ranidae > Lithobates > Lithobates pipiens. The sequence continues at coordinate 240,557,855 of NW_027507758.1, read as the reverse complement.
CTACTCAAATTAATTTTCTAATGGTTCCACAGACCAGCACAAGAAACAGAAATGCTGGAAGCCTTATCGTTAGTAGACTTGCAATGTCATTATTTGACAGATAAAACACTGCCACCTACTGCTGAATACAGACATGCTTTATTATGAAAAAAAAATGATATAAGTGTGTGTGCGTTATTTTTACAGTGTTTTTAATCCATTAGTCTGTGACTGTTTCCAATGGTTATAATGTATGTAAAGCCAACACATTTTTATAATTTTAGGATAGAATAGGGAAGGGCAGAACCCTTGCCAGGTTTTTATTGTTTTCTACTATTGCACCCTGGAGATTCTTCCTCTGTCACCAGAACTGAAAGTGAGGGAAAATCCAAAACTGTCACAGGAACAGAAATAGAGGGGAAAAATTCCAATGTGTACACTTCAAGTGACAACTGTCTAAAATTAAATTTCCTTCACCTAAATCCAGCCATAGACGGTTTGATTCAAATAATGTATGGGCAGGCTGAATGTACACAAGTGGATCGATCAATCAACTTGGGTACAAACAGCCTGTCGGATTTCACATGCTAGTATTGCCAGCAGCTGTTATAGCCACTAGCAATAATTATTGTGTTCTCCCGGTGGGGGCGGCTTCCCCCGCCTCCCTGCCGGGAGAACACAATGGCAACGCATGTTTGCAGGAAAGAAGATCTCTCTGTCTATGGCCAGCCTAAGTTCATGTTGAGTCTACAAAACAGGAAGTGAAATCCCCCCTATGAGACACAACAAAAAGCCTGACTGCAGATAAAAGTGTTCTTTACTTTATACAAAATGAACCAATTTCCGCCCCGCAAAAGTAAATTTACTGCGGCAGGACAGCACACGCAGGCTCAGTCACGAATATATACGTGATTGAGAATGCCGTGGTTTAGGAGAACACCTCCTGTGACCGCTGTGTCCTAACAATGTAAACAACCCGTCATGAGTGGCTTTTCGTTCATGAACAGCTTGCTTACTGTTTTGACTTGTGATTTGCGCAGAGCAATCATATGGTACTTGGCTACCCGTACCATGTGATTAGCTTGGCCAATCACGGATCAAATCAAAATCAAGCTGTTCATGGGAATCCCATTAATGACAACTAAAGCTATTGCTTATATATACACTGATGGGGGACAAGATGTAAAAAAAATGTTGTTAAAAAACAAGGTTTACAAAATTGAATAACACATTATTTAAATTTTGTTTTTGTTTTTTTACATACTGTCATGAGTCAGTATCTCTGATCACTGCCATGCCAGTACTGGTGACAGTAATTTAAAAAAACAAAAAAAAAGTGAAAAAAAAAACAAAAAAACATTTTATTTAATTTCTTCATTTTCTAAAAAACTGTGACAAAATATTACATATTCGAAAAACTTGCCATGCCTCTTACTGAATACCTCAGACTGTCCACTTTTGAAAAAGTGGCCATTTGGGTGGTATTTGTACTGTCCCAGCATTTTAGGGTCTCGAGAAATGAGATAAGCCATCAGTCAATGAAGAAATGGCTGCCCACCATGGCTAGTTCCAAAGTCCTTTATTGGAAATCCCAAAGTGACAGATGTATAGGAGAAAACATTTTGGCATACATTAATAAAGTTGACTTTATTGGATACATTCTCTAACAGAAAGTACAAAATATTGTTTTTTTTTTTCAACATTTTTGGTCTTTTTCATTTCTATAATAAAAAATAAAAAAGACACAGTGGTGATCAAATACCACCAAAAGAAAGCTCTATTTGTTTGAAAAAAAACCGATATAAGTGTAATTTGGGTACAGAGTTGCATGGCGACGCATGTGCCAGTTAAAATTAGCGCAGTGCTTTATAGCAAAAAATGTCCTGTAGGACATGAAGGGGATTAAATCTTATGGAGCTCAAGTGGTTAAATAAAAAAATGTGGGCTTTATTTATATTTTAAAGAGCGCTTCAGTCATTGTAAAAAATAGCTTTCAGTTTGGCAACAAGCACATTAGTTAACATCCCTGGCGGTATGATTATTTCAGATTTTTGGTGCTGAAAGCGGTACAATTATTTTGCATGGAAATTTGGCGTTTTATATTGTAGGCCTGTAATTCTTAGGAATAACTCACTTAAATCTGTCCAAACCAGAGTCTAGCAGACAGGGTATGATAAAATTTGAAAAACAAAATCATAAGTTATAATATAATAAATAACTATAAAGAAGTATACCAAATAATAATAATAAACATTATTTAATAATGTAATCAAATTTGCTCAGTTGCAGAATTGTCACTCTCATAAGGGCCGGTTCACACAGCGAGGCGATGCGAGGCGACACGGCTCGCCTCGCCTCGCTCCCGCAAGTCGCCCCCGTTCTGTACAATGGAACCGTTCTGAGAGGAGCGACTCGAGTCGCTCCGACTCAGAAAAAAGGTTCCTGTACTACTTCTGGGCGACTTCGGGGGCGACTTGCATTGACTTCTATACAGAAGTCCTCTGCAAGTCGCCGCTGAGGTCCCCGCAGGTCGCGGCGAGGCAAGTCGGAGACGCCTCGCCGCGCCTCGCTGTGTGAACCGGCCCTTACTTTCAGTGTTTGATGACGAATCTCCACACAAATCACTATCACTCAATTCTGCAAGTGATTCTAATTTATTATCGCTGTTTTCTAGCTGGTCTAAAATAACTTTTTATGTAAAGGGACAGTTTTGGTTGCTATAGACAATCTCCAGTTTCCAGGCATAAAGAACAGTTTTTATAATATAAAACTGCATGCAGGACACTGGGCAGACCACTAGGGACAAAGGGGATGTGAAATAATTACATACAGTAATGTAATCTGTAAGATTACAGTATACTGTATTTAATGTGTGTGTTTCACTTTTTGAATTTGGCGCCGTGCTCCCTCCCTGTGCGTCACAACGCTCGCAGGGAACGGAGCCCGGCTCTGTGATACATCGAGCGGAGGATGAGCAGCTCGCACTACGGGGAGACATCGCAGGCTCCAGGGGTTCGGGGTTACTGCTAATGGTACTGAATTTTCACCGCGAGCTAGACTTGGGAATACCGCCAGGGGGGTTAAGTAGCACATACTGTACATCATTTATGTAGCAAACTATAATGGGTAAACTGCTAAAGCTTAATATAAAATCTTTGTCCAACTCCTCAGCTAATTGCTAACAAGGTTCAGGTTGATTATATGCCTGGTATTAGCCACATTATGCATGCCTGCAGTTAAGTGGAACTCAAATTGGATTCTAATTTTAGGTGGAGTGGGGCAGGGTTCAAACCCAGGGGGAGAACTCTCCTCATTCATTTTGAGAATCTGAAAAGCCAACTACAATTTTTAGCCAACCAGTCAAGGTCAACTACTAAAGTGATTGATTTACATATTTCTACAAAGAATTCCACAAAGAAGTGCTATAGAAGTTATCCTCTAGGAATCTATAGGAATACATTGAGAATTTTTAGTAGGTGAAAAGCCAGGCTCATCCTGTTATGACCATGGTAGAGTTGGGGGGAGCTAACTCACAGAGATCCAAATAAACTATAGGCGGTCAATCTCTGATTCACTCCACCCAAGCTAGTATAATAAAGAGACAACATAAAAACCATTTACCAAAGATCTCCAGAAAAGTAGACCTACTAGCAGATGATGGCTGATATTTAAATACAGCAGAAATGTCTGCTCAATGCAGGCCTAGAAAATCCAGTGATCGCCTATTTAAAAAAAAAAGTCTTCTCTTTCGGATTGATAAGTCCAAGATAAAACTTTTTAAAGAGAAATAAAATGTAATGCTTTAACCGTACAGCAAACTTGAATCTTAGACACAGCTCTAAAACTTTTTAAAGACCAAATTGAGCTATGTTCCATTCTTCTCAAATTCTATACCACCAGAAAATATTCTTATAATACTTCATACATACTTAAATATACCAGTGTTTGCTACCAATATACAAAAACCCCACTGGATTTATAAATATAGATCTAGTAAGTTGATATAACACAACCATATAAAGTTATAAACACATAATGGGCTTTTCTAGGGCTGCCATTAAAAAGCACTCTGATAAAAGAGTAGTCTATTGTAATGCTAGTGATCATTTAAAGAAATGCTGCCATGGTATTCTAAAGACTCAAAGCTGATTAAGGTTTTACCATGACATAATGCTAAACACAAAGGAGGAAAGTAGATCATTAATTATATTATATGATAATCTGGAATAAAAGCATATAAACTACAGGAGATAGGCATTGGGTGACATTGTTAGCTCATGATATGACTGAAAGGCAAATAGCAGTCAGCAGTCTTAATCCTGTGGCTGCAGAGTGGTATTTGTCTTTCAGCCATATCATCACCTATGATATGGTTTGCTAAGAGAAGAGGTAATCTTGTTCTGCAAAACATTACTTGCCCTCCTACGTACAAGGTGACCAGTGGGCACACATCCGGAAAGCATTGTGCAGGATAATTGTTTTAAACAAAGCTAACAAAATGATTTTTTGTCTTCTTAAATGTGGAAATTATTAGCCCTTGCTCATAGCCTTTATTTTGACTATATAAAGGATATTTTTATTTTAAATCATACACCAGAATTCAAATGTGTAAACAATGCAAGGTTTTGAGCATTCCCACTCAAAAGGAGTTTTTATTTTTCATTCATTAAAGTGGAGTTCCAGTCGTTTTACTGTTTATTAAAAGTCAGCAGGTACAAAAAGTGTAGCTGCTGACTTTTAATAAGCAAACATTCACCAGGGACGTGCAGTGAGGTCAGTGGCTGGTGAGGCACTGGCTAGTATCAGAGCCAAATACACACAGGTTACATACACCGAAACGTTAGAGCAAGAGCAATAATTTTATTTTTTTCCAATTTATCTATGGAGATTAAGTACTGAAGTTTGGCAACATTCCACAAGTGTGCACAGTTTTAAAGCCTGGCATGTTATGTATCTATATACTCGGCGTAACATTTTTTTTTTTTTTTTAACGCCTTTGAAAAATTCCTGCGCAAATACTGTGTAACATAAAAAGTTGCAGAGACTGCCATTTTATTCCCTAGGGTGTCTGCTAAAACTATATATATATATATAGTGTTTGGGGGTTCTGAGTAATTTTTTAGCAACAAAATGATGATTTTTACATGTAGGAGTAAAGTGTCAGAATTGACCTGGGTGGCAAGGGGTTCATTACCATAAGCAAGTAATATACACATAATTATTATTATTTTAAGGTAATTTACTAGATTTTCAAAAACTGTACTTAAGCGGGTGGCTTAACGGACAAATTACTGAAGTTTAAAGTTAAACTTCAGAATGGTCGAGCAATCTTCTGGGACCTGTGACGTGTCCCAGAAAATTGCAGAGAGGGAATGGGAGAGCAGGAGTCACCTAGGTGTCATGATTGGAAGTGGGAGCTGGGTACCTGTCAAAACTAGGTACCCGCCCCCCCCCCCAAAAAAAACAACAACATGCCAAATGTGCCATGTCAGGGGCCACTCCCTTTTAAACACAAAGAATTCACTCATTGTGGGATACATGGGTTATACTGCCACCTATAGGAGGAATGGGGCACTGGCAAACAAAAAAAAAATCACTTGCCAGCCAGGTATTATCAAGTCAGTGTCCTAGGAGGATGGACATCTTTTCTCTTTTGAGAAAAGTTCATTTTTCTAGTCATTTTTATAATTTTCGATATTTTTTGTCAGATTTTTTTGCCACCGTGTCCCATTGCAGAGATTTTCCTTCACTTCTTGTCCCATAGCCAAAGAGAAAGAGGAAATCCATACAAAATAAGGGAATTCCTTGAGGACTCCCAGATCACCAGAACTAGTGTTCCCATTGGAGGATTTCCCCTCTATTACTTTTCTTGGGACAACCCAAAATAAGATATTCTCTATTACTTTCACTTTTAATGATAGTGGTAAACAGAACAAATAGAAAAGGTGAATCTCCTTAATGGGGCACAGACAGCAATAAAAACTAACAGGTCTCCCAATCCATCTCTTCTCCATTCAAAACTAAAACAAAAACCTTTGCCTATAGTTATACTTTAAGCTTGCAAGTACATGAAAAGTGATTTGATACCCGATAGAAGCCTAAATATGTATATTTGTGCTAACCTGATTTTCGCAGGAGAAGGTGTTGATTAGTGTAAAGGAGTTTTCCTCCTGGTGATGACAGTTAACCCCCTCAAGAAGCACATGGAAAGGTGACACAGACTTCAGGTGTTCAGCTGCACTTCCAGAGCAATAATCTGGACCAAAGTAAATTGCAGAGCCCTGTGTGAGTAGTGCTTCATACGGGGGCCCCAACCACCAAGCCACTGCCCGTTACCAGGCCGTGGTAACGGCCTCGAGTGCAGCAGGTGAGAGAGAGAGCAGACGGTCGACCAAGAGCAAAAGACAGAGAGCCGGGGGGTGGGCGGCTGAAAGAGAGAGCTGGCGGGTGAGCAGAGAGATGACATCATCTCTCACTACCCGCCCCACATCACCGCAGTTCCACCCTCACTTTGCAGCTACGGGCAGCAGAGAGATTACATCATCTCTCACTGCTTACCCTCACGCTGGGACCCAGCAAATGCACAAATGCACTTGTGCTGAAAAGCTGGGGAGAGAAGCCTCTTTCTCTGCTGTCACTGTAGCCTGCCACCAAATTGCCTTTACATTTAAAAAGTGACAAGCTGCATTTGGTATTTTTTGGTGGCAGGCAATGGTGATAATCCACATCTTATGGCAGGATTGAGACAATCCCCATTTGGTGGCAAGTGACATGGCAAGTGACAATCCGCATCTGGTAGCAGGTGATGTGGCAAATGACAATCCGCATCTGGTGGCAGGTGACATGGCAAGCGACAAGCTGCATGTGATGGCAGGTGATGTGACAAGCTGCATCTGGTGGCAAGTGACTTGGCAAGTGACAATCCACATTTGGTGGCAGGTGATGTGACAAGCTGCCTCTGTTGGCAGGCGACATGGCAAGTGACAATCCACATCTGGTGGCAGGTGACATGACAAGTGACAAGCTGAATTTGGTGGCAGGTGACGGTGGCAAGCGACATGCTCAGGGCTCCCACTGATTTTGCATTATGGTGAGTTGAACCATTTCATTTTATATTACAATGTAATAATAGAAATAATGCGCTTCAATCATCCTGGCACCATATCAAGCATGGTGCTGTGATGATTGAAGCGTCCAACACCAGCCATTGCCACACCAAATTGCCTGAGAAAAAAAAAACGCATGAACCCCCACCCAGGCCTTGACATAATTTTCTCCAATGCAGCCAGTCCCCAGTGCCAAAAAGGTTGGGAACCCCTGCTGTAAGTGGTCTGGGATCAGCATCCATTGCACATATTGCAAAGTCTGCATGGGCTTGGGTGGTGTAAACTATTGAATTAGTCCTGGAAACCCCTGTTTGTAAGTGAAGCCCTAGTTGCATGCATTGGTCATGTAAGTCAAAGCCAGGCAGTCTACTTTTTTGCTAATTCATTGTCCCAGGAGGAGGCTGGAGGCAGCAAAGAGATATTGAAAGCTAAACTGTTAATCCAAGATGATAATTGACCTAATCAATAACTACTATAAACCCAAGAACAAAACATGTTGTATCTTACAGATCCTTGGATGTGGTTACTGTATTAGTTTCTATTTTTCAGGCCAAAAATTTTTTTTAACAAGTACAGAAAATCTATGTTAACCTTGCCAGAAATGTCTCTCATTTCCTGTTAGCTGCACTGAAAGGAAAAACAATGTCATTTTCCTTCTGAAAACAAATTCTCCCACCCCTCATGCAAAGGAGATCAAGAGAGGAATACATGTTTAAAGTTTAGCTGGGTGACTCCCTCCACAGATACAGTGGTGTCAGTAAGCGTAGCCATCCTAGGACAGGAAGTGTGTTATTTACAGGTTTATTGGATCAAAATTAACCAGAAAAAATGAATGGTGCCACCTTTTCTAAATACTGGTACTCTGCAAGATATTACATTTTGTTTTTAAATTTAGATATACTTTAATCAGGAACTACATGCATCACAAGACTTGCTATACAGAATTATAAATCCTTTGGAGGGTAAACAGTATGTTGAGTTAGCAGTGTACCGAGAGTTTCTTTTTAGCATAGAAAGTAGAAAACTCCTGCAGCCATGACTTTAATTTACCTTTCATTTACCATTTACATTTTCATTTCACACACATACCGTACATTCAAATACAGTAGGTTAAACTGGATGGGCCTGTGTCTTTATACTGTATGTGACTATTGTTATAGAATAAAAATCACACACACACACATAAGTTGACTTGGATGGACCTGTGTCTTTTTTTTAAACTTATAAGCTACTGTAGCTTATAAATTTGAAAAAGACACAGGTTCATCCAAGTCAACTGATGTGTGTGTGTCATTTTTATTCTATAATAGTCACATACAGTGCCTTAAAAAAAGTATTCATACCCCTTGAATTTTTTCACATTTTGTCATGTTACTAACAAAAGCATAAATGTATTTTATTGGGATTTTATGTGATAGACCAACACAAAGTGGCACATAATTGGGCACTGTATGTGAGTATTGTTGTAGAATAAAAGTCACACACACATAAGTGGACTTGGATGGACCTGTGTTTTTTTTGTCAATCTTATAAGCTATGTGACTATTGGTATAGAATAAAAATCACACACATAAGTTGACCTGGATGGGCTTGTGTCTTTTTTCTACCTTATAAGCTATGTAACTATGGGCACTAAGAAGTGGCAAGATGGCTGCAGTTCTAACAAACGTAATTAGCACACAAATTCAGCTGAAATCGCACACTCAAGGTCTGCAGGCAGTTTCTGTACTTCAAATTTACTTAGTATAGATATGTTTGCTAACAGTTTTACACAATATGACAATGACACATGAATGTCATGAAGTATATATGTATGAAAATACAAACCTCTTTCCACTGGGTCATAGAAATATCCATTGTCCCTTAGGCTGCTGAACACCGATGGAATAAGGTCAGCCAGGTACTGCTGTGCAAAAGCTCTTGCTGCCACCTTCTCTGCCGTCTCTTTTTCTTTCAAAAGCTTTTCTCTTTGTTGCTGTTTGCGTCGTTCCTATACAGAAAAATTAATGTAATAACTGTAAACTTAAATTACATAATTAAAACTTGTGTCCATTGCAGTGAACTCATTCCCTTATCATCACTTTGAAACAACAGAGCCCCTAAATACTAGGCTTGTATACCTTTTCTTCCCTGTGTCTTCTCTCCTGTTCCTCAAGACGTTGTGCCTCGGCAAGTTCAGCATTGCGCAGCTCCTCAAAGGCACGCTGTTGTGCTCTTAAGCTGGCAAGTTCTTCTTCTTCCATTACTTCAAGTAAAGCCTGCTCAACTGTTTTGCCAATCAGCACCTCCAGCAGCGGTTTAACTTCCAGATCAAAGTCAAAAAGCTGCAAAAGGAAGGGAGCTAAGATTACTGGTAAACATTTTGGTTATTTTATTTTAGCCTATATACTTTTGTTTTAGGACAAAGTTTGTCAACCATAATCATCTTTATATAATACCAGTACTAGTGGTATCTTGTAATATTGGAGGGTGTTTATTGAAACACGTAGCACAGTATTTGTACACCACTGCACTGCACCTTATGAGTAGGCACTAAATGTGCAAAATGCTCCCAAGGTGCAATTCTGTATTCTGTGCAATTCTGTATTCTGTATGTATAACTGGTGTTGCAAGATACTACCAAAGACTTTTTATATTATATAAAGTTATAAATCTAAAATGCACCGCTTCAGTGGTTCATAGAATCTGTGACAGTCCAGGTATAAAAGAGATAAAAATGATGTAGAACCTCACAGTTTACATCACACAGTCTTTATTGTATTCTACTTACAGGTAAAAAGGAATGTCATGACATATAAAATCTGCAGCTCTCAGCGTACTTGTACCGGCCAGCCTGACATGTTTCATCCTATGTGGATATCATCAGAGGCATCTGATAATATCCACATAGGATAAAACATGTCAGACTATAATAAAGACTGTGTTTTACCTCTATGGGCTTCACTATTGTTGCTTTTTCCTTCTATTGGGTTATTATACCGGTGGTGAATGCCCAATATATCCATCTCTTCATGTAAGTCCTGACGTTTTTCTGAGATTGATGTACCTGGATACCCTTATGACCTGCCTATTATGCCTGGAATGTGCCGTTTGAATACATAATTTACCGCCTGTAATATATGATTACCTTGCGTGTTTTTCATATCTTTCTGGTAAGCAGTTTGATTGCACTTGGGTGTGGTGTGCTTTCTTTATGAACACTGAAGTGGTGGAGGTTCTAAATCATTTTTATCTCTTTTATACCTGGACTGTCAAAGATTCTATGAACCACTGAAGCACTGCATTTTGGACTTATATTTTTATTGTTTGATTATCAACGAACTGTACTGGCTACTGTTTTCTTTCTTTTCATTTGAGTTAGTGCAGATATATGTTCAACTATTATATAAAGTTGCTTAATTGGATCAGACAAGGTTTGGGGACTGCTGGTATCTGCTGCACACAGATTTGTGGCTGGGCTTCACTAGCAGCAGAGGATTATTTTATGCATTTACAAAATCATCTACGGTCTTGCGATTGTCCAGAGATCAAAAGATGTAGCACTATCCTTATTAGTAGCATTGAAAAATGTTTTTTTTTATTTCAGCAAATGTATTGAGAAATTAATTTTCTTTCAATCAAAACTATTTAGGCACCATCATCTGAGTTATGTGGTCATTTTAAAGGAGGGTTCTGGTAGCAGCTTTTGACTACAGCATTATGGCAAATGCAGAAAAAAAAAAAGTGGTCTTACAGAATGATGGCACATCACTTTAAATCAAAAGAAACCATTTCTAAAGATTCAACAGCAACCCAATGACTCTGAAAATAATAGACCAAACCCAAATCACTCAATCATTGTTGTACAGATTATCAAGCACCGTTCAGCATACATTTTTTGAAGTTTCCATTTCTGTATTTTTTTCTTTTTATGTGAGCACTGCCTTCTTTTTAAAAGTAATATTTAATGATCAAAGTATGATGAATACTGTTTGTGTATTTTAAGAAGTGTTCTCTTAAAAATTTCCACCCTTGATGGAATAATTGGACTTGTGGATGACACCTTACCCGTACAATATGCACATCTGCTGGGCAGTATAGGAATAGGCAAAACCATGATACAGGAATATTTCACTGGAATATTTCCACAGGAATCATCAATGATTTTTCCATCAAGTCTCTGCTGTGACCATTTCCATTGTTTACTGGGCAAGATTACTACATTAGTGCACAAAAATGTTCTTGATTTTGTTTATGGTTTGGGGTTCAGTTTACAAAACTTCTTGTAGAATTTCTTGTTCTTTTTGAAAGTCTATATGGCCCTGTATAAACAGGCAGGGAAAGGGGAAGTTAGGCGGATGGTTCACTTATCTAATTATTCAGCTGTGTCTTTTGGGTTATGTGTCTAGGAGATTCTTGCAGCTAAGTCTGATTACAGTTCTTGGCGTTGCCCAACAGCCAGAAAATTCACTAAGGGGTCCCACTTTCCCTAGTAGTATCTGTTTTACATTATAGAAACATTTTCTGTGCCTAATATCACATGGAGTAGGGGTGCTGATAAGGGGGTACCACCAATCCTTTTGTACGGGGTTCAGCACACATGGGGGCCCAGACAGCAGGGAAATCAGAAGTGGGCAGGACAGGGAGGGGAATTGGTGGGGTGGGATATAGCAATCACAGGAACGATGTCCGGTGTGGCTCTCAGCAGCAGCTGAAAGCTGGTTTCTCATCCTCTCCCTTTCAGCTTTCAGCTGCTGCAGGAAGAGACATACAGGGCATCATTCCTGAAATGGCTCCTTTCACCAAGCCTCCTCCCTGTCCTGCCCACGTCTTATTTATCCCTGCTGTGTGCTTCTTCAGCAGCACTGCCGGCTTCCCTCTCCCGCCTGCTTCTGCGGGTACACAGAGGGATGTACTGGCCCCTTCCTTTAGTGAATAAACACAGCGAGTGATGGTTCAGTTTAGGAATGAACAGGAGCCTCTGGCTCCTGTTCATTCATTATTAGTGCACCTGAGGCTGCAGAAGGAGGAATTGAAGAATCTTTGTCCTCAATTCCTTTCTCTGTCTCAAATGTGAAATGTCAGGGGTCTTTTTAGACCCCTGATATTTCACCCAAGACCCCCAACAGAGTTGTAAAAAAAGAAAAAAAAATTGTAAAAAAAAAATACTCTAAAAATACTCGATAAGGTTGCAGCAGATGTGCGAACACAGCTGCAGGTCCTAATTTGATAGGTGTGGGTGAGTGGCCCCCAAATACACACCATCAGGATTTGAAGGCCATACACCTACATCCACACGCCTGTCAAATTAGGACCTTGCACCTGTATTTGCACTGCTGCTGCGTCCTCATAGAGTAACATAACCTGTCGGAACACAGCAATAGCAACATTTAAAAAACACTGGTTCAAACTATACAGGCCCACAGCACCTATGTGAATGAGCCCCAATACCTTCACACACAGAACTTTATTCATTAACTTAACACAGTTTTGATATTTTCAGGTGGCTGTGAGGTCGGCTGTACCAGGCCCTGTGATTTCTAACAGCAACCGTGGACTCAATGAAAAGTGAGAAAGGAAATAGGTCTAATAAGGATATCTGATCATTTAATACTCTGAGAAAAAATGTGAGTGATCAAACCCAGCAGCATCCAGGAAATATACACTTGAGGTCAATTTTATATTTTTTCACATTGCAAATTTCAGCACTATGAACTTAGACAAGTTCTTTTTTTTTTTTTATAATTACTTCTCCTTCCAAAATCTGAGTGGAAACATCAACTCCTGTCTTTGCTGGAATAAACAGAGGCGTAGGTGGTCTGTCCAAAAAGGCATCTGTCTGGCATTCCATATCTTTCTCTTCGACATGGTCACTTAGCTCTTCCAGGTAAAGCTCTGTTTAGGATTGTAACAAAGATTACATGACAACATTGAAAGTAGCCAGCAAAAAAAGTCCTTAAAGGAAATCTGTACTAAAAAAACTATGGTGGCTGCCATTTATGACTTTTCATAAAATTTATTTATATATATATATATATATATATATATATATATATATATATGTATATATATATATATATATATATATATATATATATATATATATATATGAATTTTATTGGAATATGTATTGTTACCATGTAAAACAGGTTTGGTCTCTGATATACATATATGTAAGTTTGTATATTTTATATGAATCAATAAATATTAATTTTGTTTACTAATTTAGTTCATTGCAACCACATGCTTCATATAAAGTCTCCCCTTTTTCATATCATGCACATGTCGGAATTATTCTAGATGACACTGAAGATTTATTGGGACTTTATCTATACTATATGACTGGTATGCATGTACTTATTTTCTTATTACAGGAAGCGCTGCACATTTCTTGTTGTTTTAGGGCAATAACAACCCATAAATGTCTTTCAGAACTAGATGCACAGAAGTAGAACTGCACTCTGACCTTTTTCAATCCCTCTCCATCATTTAAACCCTAAATTACTAGAAAGAATCTTACATTAGGTTACATTTTTGTGGACCTATTCCTCTTACCTGTCTGCACCTCAATGTTCTTCCTGCCTTCTACTGGCTCCGGGGTCCTGGGCCTCAACAGATCTTTGGCACGTTTCTTTGCCAGTGCTCTTCTGCGTGCTTCTTGTGCTCTCTGAATCTCCACTGGATCTGGCTGAGCTGCCTAGAGGCCAATCACACAATAATCAGTGATTTTTGTTACATTATTGCACTTATTTGTCAAGTTTCATTCTAAGGAAAGTTAAGATGGCCATAGACAAGCAAAGGTGGTCAGTTGTGTAGGTATAATCCAACTGCTCTGAGGAATGTCTATCAGCTACCCCCTAAAGTTTGTTCTCCATACCTGCCATTCCTAGCATAATTGGAAATATGAGAAGGGTGGAAAAGTCTCCATCACTTAATCCAATATCTCATGTCTGTGGTCTTGACAATACTGTAGATTGGTTCTACGCACACAGCTGTACACCTTTTCGTGTCTTGTGAACATATGGGAATGTATACTAAAATACACATTGATCGGTATAAACAGATGAATTAGAAATCCCCATAAATTTTTCACGTTACATTAAGATCAAGCCAGGATTGTATGGACAAAAATTAGCACAACATTTTTATAGGTTTGAGATTGCTAACACTGTAACTGTTCATTGGTGGAAAAATTGCCTAAGGCACATGGGCCGCATCCCTTTTTCTCAGCTTATGCAGAGCAAACACGGACACAGTCTGCTCTATGCATTTTAATAGGATCCTGCAACTGCTTCAACCATGCTACATTTTTGTGGCTGTACAGTAAGGTCTAATTATAACTTTTTGTCCCCATTCTGTTGCTGATTTAGTCACTCTCGCTTTGGATCCTTCATTCAAGTGAAGGATGAAAGCAATTACGTGGTGTTTTCTCAGATGAGGGGCAAACACACCACAGTGGCCATTGTTATCTTCAATATGATTTGGACTCCATTTGCATGAATATGATGATCTGATTTTAGAATTTTGATAACAGAACATAAACCCCTTTGAACCCCTGAAGAAGCCCATCAGAGGGCAAAACGCATTTTTCCTTTACGGCCTGCATACCAATAAATAGTGTGATCTAATAGCCCTCTTTAGTTTCTTACTAGGCATTACTTTGGTAGTGTGCAATTTGAATATAAATGTAATTATCTAGGAGCATATATATTGGTGATAAGATTCTGTAACACTCTTGTTGTTGCTTTGCATACTTTTGTCATAGAGGTTGACATATTCCCCAGTTTTTAAAAATGTATGGAATAAAGATGATTTTAAAAAGTGTAGGACCATCCATCTTTTAAATACCGTTTTTGTGTTAGGTGGTTTTTCCACCAACAAATTTTACATGGTGGATAGAGATGGTTCTAGGCTCAAAAAGTATATTGAAACTGTATCTGCCATAAGACTAGCTTACATGAGTGTTTGAACACTCTCCAAGCCCTTGTACACACAGTCGGAGATTCCGACAACCAAATCTGTCGGATTTTGTGCGTCAGATTTTGTCCGAAACTGTTGTATACACACGGTCGGACAAAGTTGTCGGAAAATCCGACGTGATGACGTTATTTCGTTACGACGGGACTATGTTCACGCTAGTAGCCAATAGCTTTGATGTAGGAATTTGATCTGAGCATGCGTGGCACTTTGTCCGATCGGAATTCTCTACACATGATCGGAGTATGTCCGATCGGAGCATTTTGTCGGAAAATTTTACCGACATGTTGGAAAACTTGGTCCGTCGGATATTCTGACGGAAACAGTCCGATGTAGACCACACACAGTCGGAATATCCGACAAAACGGTCCGATCGGACACATTCCGTTGGAATCTCCAACCGTGTGTACAAGGGCATAGGGTACTCGGTAGTAGGATTAGCATTGGAACTGATCAATTTAGTTTACTACTAGATGCAGCTGGGATTCAAAGTTAGAGCTCCTAAGACTGGGAAACCATTTGACACCACCACAGGGAAAAATAAACATAATCCCAGAGGCATTTTAAAACTGCAAACTAAATCCTAAATTAAATTTATAGGCCTAGCTTAAAATTTTCACAAGAATAAATAAAAAAATAGATGTATTTAAAACCTCTTGGTTAGTAGAAGAAGCTTTGATGAGTGACCGGCACAAAATGAGCTTTTGAAAACATAGGTTATTTTAGAGCAATACATTTTTCTGTTTGGAATACACCTAGCAAAGTAAAGTGTGTCCTGTCTTACATTTTATTTGGTGCATTTGTGGCACATTCTTTGGTGGTATGTCTGGAATGTGTTAGGAGAAAATGGCCAGGTCAGCAAATAACACAAGGTGAACTTTCACATAACCTCTGTTTCCAAGGAAGTAGTATAAACTGCAGGGAATATGCTTTCAAAAACTAGAACTGAACCCCTGGAATACACAGGACAATCAGGTTGATAATGTTGTGAAGTTCTATGAAAACGTAATACCACATATAAGCCAGAAAAAGTTATAAAAAAGACGAGGAAAACTTTGTCTTCCTTACCAGGGGTAGTATCAGCTGTGCATATGTGTTACCACGCACCACTCTTCTATCATACATTATATTTCCATAATGATAACTCTCTTCAGACCTGGAAAGCAAAACACAATATTTATATGTATATTCACAAGAACATTATGAAGTGAAAAGTTGGTCAAAAACTTTAGAAAGTGGTTATATATGTATATATGATTCAACTCTGTTAGGCCGCGTACACACGGGCGGACTGTTCGCCCAACCTTGTCCGCTGAACAGTGTTTGGGCGGACAGTCCGCTCGTGTGTGGGCTTTCAGCGGACAGTTTCAGCGGACAGTTGGACGGACAAAGTCTTTCGGAAATTCCGAAAAACTGTCCGCTGAAACTGTGTTTGAGCGAACAGTCCGCCCGTGTGTGGGCTTGTCCGCTGTACTTTCGAAATGAGCGGACTGTTCCCGCTCGGAAAGTCCGCCCATTTCGAGCGCGTGTACAGGTAGGCGGGGCCCGCGAAGGAGACGTCGCGGGCTCCGCCGCCTGGAATGGGCTTAAAGGGGAAGCCCAACGCCGAAAAAAATCGGCGTGGGGGTTCCCCCCAAGTCCACACCAGACCCTTGTCCGAGCACGCTACCCGGCCGGCCAGGAAAGGGGGGCGAGCGAGCGCGCCCCCCCTCCTGAGCCGTACCAGGCCGCGTGCCCTCAACACGGGGGGTGCCTTGGGGAAGGGGGGGCCGCGCGGCCCCCCCACCCCAAAGCACCTTGTCCCCATGTTGATGAGGACAAGGGCCTCTTCCCGACAACCCTGGCCGTTGGTTGTCGGGGTCTGCGGGCGGGGGGCTTATCGGAATCCGGGAGCCCCCTTTAAGAAGGGGGCCCCCGGATACCGGCCCCCCACCCTATGTGAATGAGTATGGGGTACAATGTACCCCTACCCATTCACCTGTGAACTAAAGTACAATAAAAAACACAACACAGAAAAAAAATATTTTATTGCACAGCTCCGGGGGTCTTCCGTCTTCGGGGGTCTTCTCGCCGGACTCCTCCGCTATGTGTGTGTAGCTCTTTTGCTAGCGGAGGAGTCCGGCTTTCTTCCTCCCCGCCGCCGGCCTCTTCTCCCGACTTCGGGGGTCTTGTCCCCCTCTTCGGTTCTTCTGCCGGGCCACCGCGCCTGGTCCGGTGGCCCGGTCTTCTGTCGCCGTCTTCCGTTCTTCTGTCGCCGCCTTCGGTTCTTCTGCCGGGCCACCGCGCCTTCTTGTAGCTCTTTTACAGGCGGTGGTCCGGTCTTCTGTCGCCGCTGTCGTCGCCGCCGCCGCCGCCGCCGCCTTCCGTTCTTGTTCTTCTTCTTGTTCTTCTTCTTCTTCTCCTGGAGATGTTGACTCGACGAGCTCTCCGGCCGGAATGCCAGGGACACGCTCCGCTGCCACTTATATAGTGACAATGGGGCGGTGTCACATGGTATATGTCACATGGGTTGGTCACATGGGTTGATGTCACATGGGGACTATGACATCGTAAGGGGGCGGGGTCACCATGTGACCAACCCATGTGACATATACCATGTGACACCGCCCCATTGTCACTATATAAGTGACCGCACAGCGCGGCTCTGGCATTCCGGCCGGAGAGATCGTCGAGTCAACATCTCCAGGAGAAGAAGAAGAACAACAAGAAGAAGAACAAGAACGGAAGGCGGCGGCGGCGGCGACGACAGCGGCGACAGAAGACCGGGCCACCGCCTGTAAAAGAGCTACAAGAAGGCGCGGTGGCCCGGCAGAAGAACCGAAGGCGGCGACAGAAGAACGGAAGACGGCGACAGAAGACCGGGCCACCGGACCAGGCGCGGTGGCCCGGCAGAAGAACCGAAGAGGGGGACAAGACCCCCGAAGTCGGGAGAAGAGGCTGGCGGCGGGGAGGAAGAAAGCCGGACTCCTCCGCTAGCAAAAGAGCTACACACACATAGCGGAGGAGTCCGGCGAGAAGACCCCCGAAGACGGAAGACCCCCGGAGCTGTGCAATAAAATATTTTTTCTCTGTGTTGTGTTTTTTATTGTACTTTAGTTCACAGGTGAATGGGTAGGGGTACATTGTACCCCATACTCATTCACATAGGGTGGGGGGCCGGTATCCGGGGGCCCCCTTCTTAAAGGGGGCTCCCGGATTCCGATAAGCCCCCCGCCCGCAGACCCCGACAACCAACGGCCAGGGTTGTCGGGAAGAGGCCCTTGTCCTCATCAACATGGGGACAAGGTGCTTTGGGGTGGGGGGGCCGCGTGGCCCCCCCTTCCCCAAGGCACCCCCCATGTTGAGGGCACGCGGCCTGGTACGGCTCAGGAGGGGGGGCGCGCTCGCTCGCCCCCCTTTCCTGGCCGGCCGGGTAGCGTGCTCGGACAAGGGTCTGGTGTGGACTTGGGGGGAACCCCCACGCCGATTTTTTTCGGCGTTGGGCTTCCCCTTTAAGCCCATTCCAGGCGGCGGAGCCCGCGACGTCTCCTTCGCGGGCCCCGCCTACCTGTACACGCGCTCGAAATGGGCGGATTTGCCTCCGCCTTACGTGGGCGAGTCCGTTCATTTCAAAAGTTGAGCGAACTGTTTGCCCAACCTTGTTCGTCAAACAGTCCGCTCGTGTGTGGGCAAGTCCGCTCATGCAAATTTTGAGCGGACTGTTTGATGAAACTGTTTGCCGAACAAGGTTGGGCGAACAGTCCGCCCGTGTGTACGCGGCCTTAGTTTCTGGAAATCGACATTCTATACTTGGCCTTGGAGAAACAAATTTATTGAGCATACTGCCATGTGCACCGCCTTGAAAACTGCCATAAAATGAAAGGGTAGATACTGCATATTGGTCATAAGATAGTAGACCACCAATGGAATGGGTTCTGTATTTGCCAATCGTTGCTGAATATTTTACAATATGCTTTTCACAGGAATCAACTATGTGAAGTCCCATTATGCTGGTACAAACGTAGTACTTTATTTTATTTATTAGTTCCGTCGGAAATATTTAGAACATGTTCTATTTCTAGGTCCGTCAGAATTTTCTAAAAAAAAGAGTCAGGTGAGGCATACGCACAAAAGGTATAAACAATGAAAAGCTTCCGTTAGACTTTTTCTGTCGGACATTCCGTTAGTGTGTACGCGGCATATACCATATGACTTCCAATAAACTATCATATTTATGATTCTACATAGTAATTAACTTTAAGAAGCCAAAGTATTAATGGGAATATTTCATAAAAAATGTTCATGAACCAGAACAACCAATCACCTATGATGTTGCTATATTCTGATTATTCTGAGCAAACTGTGACTGGATGCAGGTATGTTATAGTGTATTTTCACTATATACAGTGTCTCCCAAAAGTGAGTACACCCCTCCCATTTTTGTAAATATTTTATTATATCTTTTCATGTGACAACACTGAAGAAATTACACTTTGTTACAATGTAAAGTAGTGAGTGTACAGCTGGTATAACAGTGTAAAATTTGCTGTCCCCTCAAAATAACTCAACACACAGCCACTAATATCTAAACCACTGGCAACAAAAGTGAGTACACCCCTAAGTGAAAATCTATAAATCGGGCACAAACTGTCAATATTGTGTGGCCACCATTATTTTCCAGCCTTAACCTTCTTAGGCATGGAGTTCACCAGAGCTTCACGATTTACCACTGGAGTACTCTTCCACTTCTCCACATCACAGAGCTGGTGGATGTTAGAGACCTTATGCTCCTCCACCTTCCGTTTTTGAGGACACCCCACAGATGCTCAATAGGGTTTAGGTCTGGAGACATGCTTGGCCAGTCCATCACCTTTACCCTCAGCTTCTTTAGCAAGGCAGTGGTCATCTTGGAGGTGTGTTGGGGGTCGTTATGTTGGAATACTGGCCTGCGGCCCAGTCTCCAAAGTGAGGGGATCATGCTCTGCTTAAGTATGTCACAGTACATGTTGGCATTCATTGTATGCTTGTATGGTTTTGAGCACCGTACTGCAGCTCAGTTTCAGGGTCTTGGCAATCTTCTTATAGCCTAGGCCATCTTTATGTAGAGCAACAATTCCTTTTTTTCACATCCTCAGAGAGTTCTTTGCCATAAGGTGCCATGTTAAACTTCCAGTGACCAGTATGAGAGAGTGAGAGCGATCACACCAAATTTAACACACCTGCTCCCTATTCACACAGTGTCACACACTTGTAACATTAACAAGTCACATGACACTAGGGAGGGAAAATAGCTAATTGGGCCCAATTTGGACATTTTCACTTAGGTGTGTATTTACTTTTATTGTCAACAGTTTAGACATGAATGGCTGTGTGAGTTATTTTGAGGGGACAGCAAATTTACACTGTTACTCAAGCTGTACACTCACTAATTTACATTGTAGCAAAGTGTCATTTCTTTAGTGTTGTCATATGAAAAGATATACAGTAATAAAATATTTATAAAAATGTCAGGGGTGTACTCACTTTTGTGAGATACTGTATATATGTCTCACAGTGACTACTGGACACAGCAGTTATCACGCTGTTGCGCACCCCAGGGGGCGAGCTAATGTGCATGTGCTAGGCAACTTACCGGTACATTGCCTAGCCTGGCTGTCCCGCCTGTCTGCAGAAATACTATGTGAATTTGTTCAGTCAATTTAATTAAGGTTTCAAGAATACAGTATATAATATGCAACATTTGTAGTTAATAAATCATTCACTTACGTAGGTGGCTGTATTGTCCTGTATTTATGGCGGTTTTGAACCACCCTGGGTTGGCTGGAGAATGTGTATGTTCCACTTCCCATTTCTTTCTGAGGTGGTAATAGAGATGCCATGGCTGTAAAGAGCTTGAAGATCTTTGTAGTATGCTTGGGATATTACAAGATGCTGTAAGTAAAAGAAGTTGGAGTTATGGTATGCATAAGACAGCATACACAAATTACGGCTATCTTAGTATAGGTATTATTATTATATTGTTATTATTATACAGTCTTAGCATAAAGCAGGCAAACCTTTTTATTTGAATGGTGCCAATTTTTGAATCCGATTCCCCAGATCCCATCAAACTTTTGTTCTGGGTTCCAAAATATCAAATTAAAGGAATGTATGGTACTTCCTGGCAGATGTCCCTGCGGGATGATTGATCTGTGTGTGGTTGTTGGAATGTTAGTACTGTTATATATCATCCTATTGTTCTCATCAATACTGTCCTTTAAAAATATGAAACTAATGGTTCAGGAGATACATTCTCATGTACTGGGAGTGACTGAATCCTGGGTTCCAAATGGTAGTTCTGAGGTTGGGTTCACAGATGTGCGAATTGCATGTGGGGTTTACCGCATCCAATTCACATTACAGGCGAGTGTGACCGGCTCTCAATAGAGCAGATTCCAAAAGGATCCTGTGTGTGTTTGGGTCTGGTTAAGATGCAAATTCAGACAAAAATTCGGACCTAAATCGCACCTCAACTGCTGAACAGACACGCACTGGACCCCAGGCATGAACCCGCGGCCGCCTATGTGAACTCAGCCTGAAAGTGGGGACTGGTACATACCAGAACATGGTTCGGGAAACCCGTGTTCAGTGCATGTTTCCTGAACCACATTCAAACCGCACTGCAGTTACAATCTGCAGCGGGGGTCAATGTTAAATAGGAGTTCTAGGCCCCCCTCCAAAAAAAAGTTAGCAGCTACAAATCCTGTAGTTGCTGACTTTTAATCAAATCTAAGGACATTTACCTGTTCAAGGATCCAGTGATGTCCCTACCCAAGCCGCTTCTCTTCTTCTGACAGGTCTTAAATAACGGAGGGCGTGGCCACCCGATGACCCTGCCCCCCTCTGGCGCATGGTTCCATTATATAAGGACTGTCAGAAGAGAAGCGTCACACAGCGGGAGCTTCCCATTGCGCAGAGCAGCCCAACAACGAAGAAGCAGAGACGCTGTAGAGGAAAATGCCGGACGAGAACACCGGAGCAAGAAGAAGGGGATAGGAGGAAGAAGATGGAGGAAGAAATCAAAGGATGAAGAAAGGAAGAAGGAAGAAGAGCAGAAGAAAGAAGGTGAAAGAAGAAAACTTTAATAAAGGAATTGTCAAAAACTGTCTCTTGTCATTTTTAACACTTTTGTCACTTTTTTTGTGAAATGGTAAGGGCATTTCATTTCACACGGGGGGGGGGGCGGGATCTGGGGGTCCCCTAGTTAAAGGGGGCTTCCAGATTCTGATAAGCCCCCCGCCCGCAGACCCCCACAACCACCGGCCAGGGTTGTGGGGATGAGGCCCTTGTCCTCATCAACATGAGGACAAGGTGCTTTGGGGGGGACCCCAAAGCATCCTCCCAATGTTGAGGGCATGTGGCCTGGTATGGTTCAGGAGGGGGGCACTCTCTCATCCCCCCTCTTTTCCTGTGGTTTGCTAGGTTGCATGCTCTGATAAGGGTCTGGTTTGGATTTTGAGGGGGACACCCACACCATTTTTATTTTGGTGCAGGGTTCCCCTTAAAATCCATGCCAGATCTGAAGGGCCTGGTATGGATTTTGAGGGGGACCCCCACGTCATTTTTTTTAACCACTTAAGCCCCAGACCAATTTGCAGCCAAAGGACCAGCCCTTTTTTGTGATTCGGCACTGCATCGCTTTAACTGACAATTGCGCAGTCGTACGACGTGGCTCCCAAACAAAATTGGCGTCCTTCTTTTCCCACAAATAGAGCTTTCTTTTGGTGGTATTTGATCACCTCTGCGGTTTAAATTTTTTGCGCTATAAACAAAAATAGAGCGAAAATAGAGCGCCAATTTTGAAAAAAATTCAATATTTTTAACTTTTTGCTATAATACAGTTAATAAATAAATATCCCCAAAAAATATTTTTTTCCCTCAGTTTAGGCCAATACGTATTCTTCTACATATTTTTGGGAAAAAAAAATGCAATTAGTGATTATTGATTTGTTTGCGCAAAAGTTATAGCGTTTACAAAATAGGAGATGGCGGACACATCGGACATTTTTGACACATCACGGAGCTCAGGACTGGGTCGCGAGCTCGCCGCCGGCTGCGTGCTCGGGACCCATGGCTAGGCACTTAAAGAGTCACGTACAGGTAAGTGATTGTGCCCAGCCATGCCATTCTGCCAACGTATATGTGCAGGAGGCAGTCCTTAAGCGCGTTAATATCCATACCAGACCTGAAGGGCCTTGTATGGATTTTGAGGGGGACCCCCACACCATTTTTTTTGGCGCGGGGTTCCCTTTAATATCCATACCAGACCTGAAGGGCCTGGTATAGAATTTCGGGGGACCCCCACACATTTTTTTTTCTTAATTTTTTTTTCTTAATGCTAACATGACCTGTGTGCAAATAGCCTTAAAAAAACACATAGAAGTGAACCAGCGCAAAAAAAAATGTCAAGTTGAGGGGTACGCCTGTTCAACTTATGCAAATGCATCTAAATGGCTTAACATTTACTAAGATTTTGCCAGTGCAGTGAACCAGAGCACTTGAACGTGCGCAAATGCCGCTTGCGCATGCGCAGTGCATAAATTGGCCTAGCACAGTTCCAAGTGTATTTGCAGGCGCAGCAGGCTTGCTCAGAGAAAGTTACTTTTCCGTTCTATTTTGGGCATATTTGTTACTTGGACAGTTATATCTATACTTCTTCACAACACCCCACATCACCCCTATAATATTGGCACTTCCACCTTCTTTTAATTCTGAGTTGAAGATGCTGTGCGCCAGGTCTATAGCGGCACACAGATCGTGGCTACCCGTGCGCCGGCATGCTAATAGTAAATGGGGAATTGCGCTGTGTTACAGGCACAAATGCTTTGTGAATATGAAAATGGCTGTTGCGCGTCGATGTGCGCCCCAACTCATGGTGCAAACCTTTTGTAAATCAGCCCCATAGTGTTTTTAATTTTAATACAATGCAGCACAAACCCTTCTATATGTTGAGCCATAAGGATCCAAAAAGTTTTCATCCACCAGAAGTACCATCAACACAAATGAGTGAAGTTTTGTAACACGTAACAATCAAAATTCTATTTACTTTAGGTGGCTATTACTATTTGAGAAAGTTGACATGCATTTACTGAAGGAAGGTGCAATGCCATACCACCTAACTTTCTGAGATGGGAAGGAGGGACACATGTTAGCAAAAGGTGTGTAGGCATAGGACACACCCCTTAAAGGAGAATTATGCAAAAAAGAAGATAGATTAAAGAGGTTGTAAAGCTTAGTTTTTTATTTTCTAAATAGGTTCCTTTAAGCTAGTGTATTGTTGGTTCACATACCTTTTCCTTCGATTTCCCTTCTAAATGTTTTTTTTCTTTGTCTGAATTTCTCCTCAGTAAACTTCACACCATCATCTGGGTGATGTTTAGTCAGCCAGAACAGTTTACTGAACAGCTTACTGAGGAGGAACAGGAAGTGAGAAATTCAGAAAAAAAAACATTTAGAAGGGAAATCAAAGGAAAAGGTACGTGAACCAAGAATGCACTAGCTTAAAGGAACCTATTTAGAAAATAAAAACAAACCTTTACAACCCCTTTAAGCCCACAAGTGCTTTACCACTACTATTCCTTTATACTGGCTTTTCCCAGGTATAGCAAATTTCATTTAGGCCTCATGCACACTCAGGCCGCGTACACACGGGCGGACTGTTCGCCCAACTTTGTCCGTCCAACAGTTTCGGCAAACAGTCCGCTCAAAATTAGCATGGCCACACACGACGAACGAACAGTTTGCTGAAACCGTGCGCGATGACGTGAACGGCACGTACGACGGGACGAAAAATACGACGTCCTATACACTGCATTATAGCTTTCGGCGTGAAAATCCTTTCTGAGCATGCGCGCAACTTTGTTTGACGAACAAGCCTACACATGAGCGGACTGTTCGCTGAAACAAGGTTTCAGCGGACAGTTTTTCGGAAATTCCGAAAAACCTTGTCCGTCCAACTGTCCGCTGAAACTGTCCGCTGAAAGCCCACACACGAGCGGACTGTCCGCCCAAACACTGTTCAGCGGACAAAGTTGGGCGAACAGTCCGCCCGTGTTTACGCGGCCTAAGAATAAAAAATGTTGCTTATACAGGCATTTGGCATTTTTTTTTTCTTTGAGCTTATAGAAGCAACTCTATGTTGGCCTACAGGGTATCCTGAAAGTATTCTCAGCGCTTCACTTTTCTCACATTTTGTTATGTTACAGCCTTATTCCAAAATGGATTCAATGTATTATTTTCCTCAAAATTCGACAAACAATGCCCTATAATGACAATGTCAATTTATTTGAAATCTTTGCAAATTTATTAAAAATTAAAAAAAGGGGGAAAAATACTTTGTTGAAGCACCTTTGACACCAATTATAGCCTCACGTCTTTTTGAGTATGATGCTACAAGCTTGGCTCACCTATTTTTGAAATATTCACTCCTCAAAGGTGTATTCCACATTCACAGTGTATGCCACTGTGAAGCAAATCCCGGATCCACACCTTAAGACCCCTTTGACACGAGGGCGTTTTGGAGGCGCTATAGCGTTAGAAATAGTGCCTGCAATTCGCCCTCAAACTGCTCCTCCTTTGTCTCCAGTGTGAAAGCCCCGAGGGCACTGTTAGGACATCAGGAAAAGTCCTGCCAGCAGCTTCTTTGGAGCGGTGAAGGAGCGGTGTGTTTGTTGAAATCAATGGGGCAGCGCTGTATTACCGCCGGCAAAACGCCCCTATTGCGGGCGGTTTTAACCCTTTCTGTGCTGCAAATCTGATGGTAAAACGGCGCTAAAAATAGCGGCGTTTTACCGCCGACGATAAAGGCTCGGCGGTGTGAAAGGGGTCTAAGATAACTTTCCTTTCTTTGCTCCTTTAAACATTCATCCCCTCCACATGCAGAGAAAAGATGCTCCCATAGCATGTTTTCGAAAGTTCTATTGAATGTACACGGTTGTAAACATACTCACATCCTCTCTGTGTGCTTAAAACATTTAAAATCAGGAACTCCGGGATGATTCGCATTTCACGGCTTCAGAAGTGACACAAAGATGCTAGAAACTCCTGCCTATGCGTTTCATCATCAAGGTGTCATATCACCCTGGAGGGATCACTCCTGCCTCCACCGCACATCATGTGCTGTAAATAGGTGTTTGCAGCAGATGATGTGCAGTGTGATGTGTGAGCGGTGGAGGCAGGAGTGATTCCCTCCAGGGTGATATGACGTCTTGATGATGAAAATGTGGAAAAAGTGAAGTACTGTGAATACTTCCCGGATGCCCTGTATAGTATTCATGCACATTTGGGCGTTTACAGGCATATTTGAAGGAGAGTGTTTACAGGCTGAAAAAACAAAACAAAAAAACAAAAACAAACAATCACAAGCACACTTTTGAGATGAGCTTCCAGGCAGAAAAAACGATTGACTTGGATAAACTCTACGTTTTTGCACATTTTTCAAGTGTAAATTGATTATAGTGAAGAATGAGTGGAGGGAAATGTTTTGGAAAAAATTCTTATAAACGCAATACGAGCCATTATAAGCGTTTTTTATATTGCTTTTTTCTGCCAGAGGTACTGGTGCCTAGTATGCATGGACCCTTATATTGCAAAAAAAAATGCCTAAGGTTTGGTTCACACTGATGCAGCCGCGGTTCACAGCAGGGGGTCTGGTGGGTCCCTGTTCACCGATTCAGGTGCCGATCAGGTCCAAATTTTTGCCTAAATTCGCAACTGAAACAAAGCCAAAGACACACAGGACCCTTTTCCCGTGCGAACCGTGACTGCCCCAGAGCTGTCTGAACCGTCTCCATTGAGAGGCGGTCACATTATCCTGTCATTAGAATAGGATGTGGGGTAACAACTAATTTGCATAAGTGTGAACCCAACCTTAAAGAGGAACTTCACTGTATTTGAGCACCACAAGCTGAAAACACGAATAATTAATTTTTTAAATGTTCAAAGCAAACACCCGTCCATCCATGCTTTATTTTGTTGAGAGACCATATTGAAAAACACCCCCTAGCATTTCTATCTGCTGCCATCTTGAGTAAGCACAGATGATTCATGTAGTATTAACTTGTAATCCATCTGCCCTTACTGTGATGACGCCCAAGAAAATCTCATGCATACAATATACAAGAGCTGCCAGTACACATTTGCAAGGTAAGGCATGCAGGCAGGAGGGTGTGCTTAGCTGAGAAAGCCTCTCCTCCATATGAAAGAAAAAAAAATGCTCATGAAGACTTCTGGGATGTATGACATCATTTTGGCCCTAGGCCAGAAACCAGGAAGCAATTGAAATAATGTTAAATAAAAAGTTTAAAAATGCATAAATAAAATATCCTTCCTGTCCATTTCCCAAGGTTAACAGCATAAGGATTAAAAATAGCTAAAGCAGTTATAAAGGGTATTTATTAAATTAAAGTAAACATGTTATACTTACCTGCTTTATACAATGGTTTTGCACAGAGCAGGCTGGAACATTCTTCCATTGGCACTCTTGGCTCCTCCTCCTCTTCTCTGTGTGCCATCATAGGAAGCCGTTTGCTATGGTGGCACACCTGTAGGCTCCTTAAAGTGTCCATCAACACATACACAGCAAGGTTCGGTCTCCCCCCACTCTAAGAATTTGATTGACAGCAACAGGAGCCAATTACTCCCACTGCTGTCTCCAAACTTGTGAGGAGACAGAGAGGAAAGCTGTAGGTGGGCAAAGCGCTGGATCGAGATTGATTGCATATAAGTATAAAGTAAAAATGTAAAAATGTTAAATCTTTGTGAAACCCACAGTCAGTATTTACTAATAGTAGCAGCAAAAGGATTAACATTAGTCAATGCTGATTAACCTCCCATGTGGTATGATTATGTCAGATTTTTGCATCTCAAAGCGGTACAATGTTTACAATGGAAATTTGGTGTTTTATATTGTAGGTCTGTAATTATTAGTAATAACACACTTAAATCTGTCCAAACAAGAGTCTAGTAGACATCCCGGGTATGATAAATTTGAAACATTAACAATGTTTAACAACAAAAGTTTGAAACATGAAATCTTAAATTATAATATAATAAATAACTATAAATAATTATAAAAAATAATACAATAATAATAATAAAATGAATTTCCCCACGATTCACTATCACTCAATTCTGCAAGTGATTGTAATTTATTATCACTGTTTTCTAGCTGGCCTAAAACCACTTTTGACATAGAGGGACACTTTTTGGTTGCTATGGACAATCTCAAGTTTCCAGGCAGAAAGAACAGTATATATAATATAAAACTGCATGCAAGGCACTGGACAAAGCACTAGGGATAAAAGGAAGGTGAAATGATTTCATACAGTAATGTAATCTTACAGATTAGCGTACTGTACGTGTTATGAATTTTGTGTTTTTTTTAATTTGACGTGGGTTTCGCTCCCGCGCGTTGCGACACTCGCAGAGAACGGAGCCTGGCACACAGAGCATTGGCACACAGAGGACACAGCCTGCGGTCACAGCGGGGGGACGTTGCAGGATCCTGGGGACAAGGTAAGTAAGCTGCACCAGGATCCTGCAATGCAATCCCGAGTGTGGCTCGGGACTACCGCTAATGGTACTGAAATTTAACCGCCAAGCCACACTCGGGAAAACCGCCAGGGAGGTTAAGAGAGTGAAGTTCTGCTTTAATGGCCCTGTAATCTATTTTTAATTAAATAGATTCTTGTATTTTTCTGTCTTCTTGTATGGTCTTCCATGAGCTCCCAAATCGCTCCCTTTTCTCCTCACTTCCTTTTTGTTTGGAATGAGCAATGTTTGTTAGTTTCTGTCATGTACACTACTCTATGTACACTGAAAATCCCATAGTCCATCTCAGGAGCAAACAAGAGGTGAGGGCTACATTCCTACATACAATGGGACCATGGGGAACAAATGTAGCCATCCTCTAACAGCGAGCAACTAGGTACACTTTGTTCTTCTAGCCTCACAGCAGAGGTTATCCGGAATTACAGACCTCTGTTATTTATCTTAGGTTATATGTTACTCATCTGTGAGGGGTTTCAGTCTAGTAACCTTCTCAAACATGGCTGCTGACCTCCCTATCACTTAACCACTTGACCTCCGGAAGGTTTTGCCCCCTTCATGACCAGAGCATTTTTTGCTATTCAGCACTGCTCTACTTTAACTGGCAATTGTGTGGTGAAAAAATTTAAAAATAAAATAAATCACACAAATAGAGTTTTCTTTTGGTGGTATATGATCATCACTAGGTTTTCTATTTTTTTGCTATATAAAAAGGAAAAAAAAAAGACTGAAACTTTTGAAAAAAAAAAACAATATTTTATACTTTGTTATAAAACATATCCAACAAAAATGAAATTTAGGCCAAAATGTATTCTGCTACATGTAGTGCATGCATGCACTACTTTTTCTCACTGCACTGCAACATTTCGCACTATGCACCAGCTAATTGAAGTTTAGGAAATAACTGTGTGACAATTAAATAAAGTTTGTTTTAAAATAATAAAAATAAATAGTGTGGCATTATAAATCAGCAGCTGGTGTGATTGGACCCTTAGGCTATTTTATTTATTATTGTTCTTTAACGCTTCTGATGGAATGTTCCATATGCGATTTTTCTTTGGGATTACTGTAAGGTCTCATGCACACAGATTGTTTTAAAAAAGGAGCTGCAAAGCCAGTACCGATGACCAGGAAAAAGTGGCTGCAAAAACACGCTTTTAGACCTCATGCACACAGGACATTTTTACAGCTGCTCCTAGGGACGTTAGGCATTTTTTTTTATTGCTGCTTTAAAACTCCTCTCCATGTTATTCTATGTGTCCATGCACACATATGCGGGTCTTTTACGAAAGGCAAATCCCCTTTTTGCACTAAAAGTGCAAACTACAAGTGCAAAGTGCACATGAAATTGCACTGAAAGTGCACTTGGAAGTGCAGTCGCTGTAAATCTGAGGGGTAGATCTGAAAATGAGGGGAAGCTCAGCTGATTTTATTATCCAATCATGTACAAGTTAAAATGCTGCTTTATTTTCCTTTCATGTGCTCCTCGGATCTACAGCGACTGCACTTTCAGTGCAATTTCAAGTGCACTTTGCACTTGTAGCTTGCACTTGTAGTGCAAAGTGGATTTGCCTTTCGTAAATAACCCCCATAGGCTTTTAGGAGCTGTAAGTGGCATAGGCCTTTTCCTTGTCCAAAGATTTTATTGCGTATACAACAATCAACAAAATGTACATGCTGAATAATCATGTTTAAACAGATAAACTCTAATTTTCTTATTTTATAGGAAGATTAAAGATAAGTAAAAATAGGAGCATATTAAAAAATGACATTGTATATGTAAATGAATTAATGTGGAGAGTCTAAAGACTGTATATTATTGTTGATTTAATCAGCCAATCTAAAACTAAGGATTGGAGATATACAGTGAAAACTATTCATTATATTGTAAAGAGAACAATGAACAATGTAATAATACCATGTTCGCAAGCAATAGAGAAAAAAAAATATAGGTAATATAAAAGAAAAGAGTAGAAATAGACAGGAATACAGAAGAAGAGAGAGGAGAGGGAGAAAAGGAGTTCACCAGATTGGTCCGAGAGCCGTATGGAAATGAGTAAAGACTAAAACCAGTCAGTTTTATATACCACCATGGCAGTAGGACTTTTTCATCCATAGATGATGTGGTGAAAAATTTAACCCAGGGGTTCCATAATTTCTCAAATTTTGGTATAAGATTATTTTCTATAGCAGCCATTTTAGAGTGAATCATGTAATTATTCATTCTAGTTTTTTTCTCAGCCACTCCTAATGATGGGAATTTTCAGGCTTTCGCAATTGTTTGTTTAGTGGCTGTCAGTAGTTGGCTTAAACTGTGCATGTGTTAAGTATACCAGTTTTAGGTTAAGCAAAGCCATGGTGGGATCTGGGTGAATTTTAAATTTGAACATTTCAGAAGCTATGTCAAAAATTTTCTTCCAGAAGGTCTGGGCTAACGGGCAAGCCCACCAGACATGCACATGTGTGCCCAGATCAGCCGCGAAAACAAAGAGCATATTTTGCAATTCTAGAAGGTACAAGGTACCAATGAGTCAAAACTTTGTAATTTGTTTCCATCGCTAAAATGTTATCAGAAGATGTTTTAGTAGCGATCCAAATATCTGACCATTCTGTATCCTCAAGAGTTTGTCCTAGGGCCTCTTACCATTTCTGAACATAGGATGGTTTATTCAGATTAAGATTAGCAAGTAAGTGGGAGTAGATAGAAGAAATCTGTTTCTTGTCATGTGGATGTTTTATGCAAGTGCTTTCAAACTTAGTAAATTGATGTAGAGGAATGTCCGTATTTGTGAAAGGTGTGAATTTTTTTTTTGATCTGGAGATATTGGAATATTTCTGATTGAGGTATTCCGAATGTTTCACGTAATTCTGGAAAAGGAATAATGTTTGAGTTATCCATGGAGTTCAATAGTTTAAATGATTTAGGGGAGACCCATGCTGGGTAAAAGGCTGGGTTTTTGAGGAAGGAAAGGAGAGGGTTATGAGGAGATTGCCACTGATGCTTAAATTTAAGTTTGTCCCAAAGGGTTATAACGTGCTTTGTGATGGGGTTGCGTAAACCCAGATGATCTTTGCGATTAAGCCCCAGTAAATTCGAGACCGATAAAGGGTCACATTCAGTCGCTTCAATCATAAATACCACACAACACATTAAACACCTCTGTGGGTTAAAGAGGAGGGCCGGTTTAAAAAAAAAAAAATGTAAAAGTCAGCAGCTGCAAACACTGTAGCTGCTGTTCTGGGACACACAGTTCCCAGAACACAGCGCGGCCCATTACCCAGAAGACGCAGCACAGAGGAGAGAAGACAGAAGATCTCTGCGGAGGAGAAAGAGGCAGATTAGGATGATGTGCCTAGCAACAGGCATTTCTGGTAAGTTAAAAAAAAATTGTTTTTCATTTTTTTTTTCTGATTTTTAAAAATGTTTTAATGTATTTTTTTTTTTTAGGGTGGCCCTCCACTTTAAGTAAACTTGCCATATGTGCAGCTTTATAGTATTCTGCAAAGTTGGGGAAGCCAAGGCCACCAGAAGATTTGGGGAGATATAAAGTATGTATAGGAATTTTTTCTCCTATTTCGGAAATTAAAGACCCTGAGGGGAGATATATCATTCTGACAGGTCATATTATGGATATGGCAATAACAATAATATTATATTATGCTCCAAATAAAAACCCTACACCCTTTCTTACTCACCTTTGACAAGTTATATTCACACACAAAATAGGGACTATTGTGCGGAGATTCAAATCAGATTCTATTACCATTCTTGGATAAAATTCCTTATACGCCCACAAGAAGCCCATCTAATCAATCATTCTCACAGCTTCTCTCAAGATACAATTTAATTGACTCCTGGAGAGAAATTAACCTGGCTAAAAGAGGTTATACATATTATTTGCACCCACATCAAACTCTCTCACGCATTGATCACATATTTTTAACCATAGGTATGACTTCGGAGATTCTTAAATCAAACATAAATCCAATACCATGGTCAGATCACAACACGGTTTTTACCACTATATTTATACCTAAATACCCTAACCGTACCTGGTACCTTCCCAATATTCTGCTCAAAAATCCATCTAACTGTATTCAAGTTGAACAAGCTTTAAAAGAATATTTGTTACACAATACATGCCCTGAAATATCTCAGTTAACCTTCTGGGAAGCACATAAACCAGTGCTAAGAGGTACACTCCAAAAAAAATATGGATTGTTCAAGAGAGAATTAAAAAATTTGGTATGAAAGCTGGAATTGGAATACAATAATTCCTTTTTAAATTTTCAAGATAACCCCCTCCTTGACTTCTAAAGCCCGACTAGAAAAAGCACGCCTAGAATATGACCTGTTCCTCACAGAAAATGCACAGAAATCTTTGCGCCGATCTAGGCACACCTTTTATATGAAGTCTAACAAGCCCAACACATTCCTAGCACAAGCCCTTAACTCCCAATATAAACAAACAACACCGATAAGACTCAAAATAAAAATAAATGAATAATTAATTTTAACTGAGAAGGAATGTAAAATGTTTAATCAAATTCAAGTATTAGAGCTGAGAAAAATAATAAATAAAATAAATAATAATAAAAAAAGTTATTAATATTTTGTTCAGATATTGAATTAATAAAGACGTAATTTAATGCTATGGGAGGGGGAAATAAAGGGATGAGCTGAATTGTAGTTGCATATATATTAACTTTTGAATCTACATGTCCCATTTTGATGTAGCCGATGAAGGGTGGAGAAAGATAGTCACCAGTTTTTAAATTAAACTCAGAGATAACATAAAAGCTGACTAAAAACTGTTATAAACAAGAAGAAGATATGAACATGTGAGACCAAAACTTATGCTAAGACCCCTTTCACACTGGGGTGCTTTGCAGGTGCTACGGCGCTAAAAATAGTGACTGCAAAGCGTCCTGAAAGAGCCACTCCTCACACTCCAGTGTGAAAGCCTGAGGGTTTTCACACTGGAGCGGTGCGCTTGCAGGACGGCAAAAAAAAAGTCCTGCCAGCAGCATCTTTGGAGCGATATATACACCGCTCCTGCCCATTGAAATTAATGGGTCAGCGTGGCTATACAGCTAGCTTTGCGGTGCTTTGAGGTGGTTTTAACCCTTTCTCTGCTAAAACAACGGTAAAGCGGTGATAAAAATAGCACCGTTTTACCGCCGGCGCCCGCATTGCCCCAGTGTGAAAGGGGCTTTATAGAGAGATTAAATATTATAATTTATAATGGATTAACCACTTAAGCCCCGGACCAATTGTCAGCCTAAGGACGAGAGGTATTTTTACAATTTCGCACTGCACTGCTTTAACTGGTAATTGTGCGGTCATGCAATGTTGTACCCAAACAAAATTTGCGTCCTTTTCTTCCCACAAATAGAGCTTTCTTTTGATGGTATTTGATTGCCTCTGCGATTTTTATTTTTTACGATATAAAAGGAAAAAGACTGACAATTAAAAAAAAAAAAAAGATATTTTCTACTTTTTATTATAAGAAAAATCGAATAAACTCAATTTTAGTCATACATTTAGGCCAAAATGTATTCAGCCACATGTCTTTAGTAAAAAAAAAAATGTCAACAAGCGTATATTTATTGGTTTGCGCAAAAGTTATAGCGTCTACAAACTAGAGTACATTACACAGCTTTTAATTTATGACTGCCTATCTCATTTCTTGAGGTGCTAAAATGGCAGGGCAGTACAAACCCCTCCCCCCCCCAAATGACCCCATTTTGGAAAGTAGACACCCCAAGGAAATTGCTGAGGGGCATGTTGAGCCCATTGAATATTTTTTCTTGTCCCAAGTGATTAAATAATGACAAAAAAAAAAAAAAGTTTACAAAAAGTTGTCACTAAATGATATATTGCTCACACATGACATAGTTAGATGTGGAATTGCACCCCAAAATATATTCTGCTGCTTCTCCTGAGTACGGGGATACCACATGTGTGGGACTTTTTGGGAGCCTAGCCGCGTACGGGACCCCGAAAACCAAGCACCGCCTTCAGGATTTAAATATAAAACGCTACCAAAAAAAACTGTTAGCGAACGCAGGGATCAGGCCTGACTCTGCAAACGCTGCAGTTATGTGTTTAGTGTTTTGTAAGTAACAGTGATCGATCGATACTGCACTTGGGTGGGCTGAGCGGAGGGGCAAAACGCAGGTGCTAGCAGGTATCTGAGCTGATCCCGCTAACAATGCATTTTTTTGGAACCCTAAACTGCTGGGGACGTTAGTATAGATCTGATCAGATCAGATATTGATTTGTTCAGATACTATACCACTACAGGAGGTGTATGCTTTGCGCATGGGTGTTAGCGGTACTGGCACTAACCTAGCGCTGCCTGGGGCGATGCAGACCCTATCTGACCCTAAAACCTAATTGATTGATCAGGGGGTTAAACCTTTATTGGGTAATAAATGGTGGGTGCCCTGATGCTATAAAAAGCAAACTAACTAACCAGAGTCACCCGCAACACTTATACGGTGATCACTGGTGAAAGGGTTTTACTAGAGGCAATCAGGGGGTTAAAACCTTTATTAGGTAGTATATGGGGGTCCCTGATGCTATATAAAAACCTGACGGGGAACCTAAATAACTAAAAAAATAACTGGCTATCCAGCATCACCAGTGACACTTATACGGTGATCGCTAGTGAAAGGGTTAACTCTAGGGGCAATCAGGGGGTTAAGCCTTACCCGGCTTATTTCTCTCCCCAGTTCGGCTTCGGCCTGTCCAGGGGTAAGGGCACATAGGTAAGATTTTGTTTTTACTGTCTCCATGCTTATTGTACCAAAGTAATTGTTATGTTGTGATTGGCAATGTTTTCTGCATATTACCCATATTTATGAGAAATTGATGTATTTTAGATGAAGGTAATTCCTGAAGAAGCTGTGAAGCGAAACTAGTCGAAATACCTCACCTTCCCCTATAAAATTGTGATACAACTTGATACTGTAACATTTTTTATTTTTTAAAAATTGTATTATTTTTATGTAATATCTGTTCCTTTTTTTCTTACTTTGTATGAATCTATTTATGTGTACCGTAATAGTCCCCCCGCTCAGACTTTTCAGACATCTCTGATTGGAGACCCGAGATTTTGACCCATTTAGTTCATATACAATTGGGATGAGGGTGCACAGTAGTACTTTGTAATCTTTATTATATGCGAGGCCACCCATTTCATCAGTAAATAAATGATCACTGCAATCAGTGACACTGTGACTGGGAGGGGGGGGGGGCGTGTGGGGATCGGGGGTGTGATCAGGGGGTGACAGTGTGCCTATGTGTACCTACATGTCAGTGTAGTGTTGGTGCACTTACTATGTCTTCTCTCCTCGCCGTCCGGTCAAAAAGACCGCCCAGAGGAGAATGACATCACTTCCTCCTGCCTGTGTTTACACTACACAGGCAGGGGAAGCTTCTCATTCGCCAGGAGCAATCGAGAGGGGATGGCCAGAAACCAATGGCCATCCCCTCATCCCGGATCGCTCCTGAAGTGAAACGGACCGCCGCAGCCAGCGTTAAGCCTTAAGTGGTTAAAGTTGAAAAGATAACTAAAATGATAGAAAACGAGTCAATTGTGAGTTATTTGATGAGAGGGGGTATCCTCTTATGCCATATTCATTTGAATACTTTATGAAATATCACGAGTTTGGGTTTGAAAAGGTAGGGTGTACTTTAAAACAGGTTTTGGTTTGAACTAGAAAAAAAAAATTAACGATTAGCTATTAAAGCTAAGAGGTTTTGTAGGATATGTTATAACTTCAGAACATAAAGAATAGTCTCCTAATAGGCCATAAATGGCTATGACACAATTATTCAGTGTCAAAACTCAAAATGTGTGAGGAAAGGACTGTGGGGTCCAGATGAAGTCTAGGTGTCACCGTCTCTTATTATCAGTCCATAGGGTCTTCCTGCTCCAGTGGGGGAGAAGCTTTATGGCTCCTTTTGTTACCCTGATGGTTTCCAGGATTGTTTAATGTAGATCTTCAGTGGGTGAGGTTGGTAGAGTGTGGTTTATGTACTAGGCGCAGGCCCTGTAGAGCCAGCTGCAATTCTTCAGGGGATCTGCAGGTAGATCTGGAACCCTGGTATGTGAATTGAATAGAGAATTGGAATCCCCATTGGTAAATGATATGGTGATTCTGTAGAACTGTTAATTGGGGTTTCACTGATCGCCTCTTATTGATGGTCAGCTGAGATAGGTCAGTAAATAACTGATAGTCATAACCTTGAAAGGATAAGTTCTGTTTTTCTCTGGCTGCTGACAGCAGTTGTTCCTGTGCGATAGTAGTTGAGTTTCGCTATATCGTGAGGAAGGCCATCTATTTTCTTAGGTGCCAATGCTCGGTGGACCCTATCCATCTCTAGGCGCTCAATAGGTATAGCTGGTTGTAGTTCCTGGAATAGGGCTGTTTTAGTTGACGTTAAATCAATTACTGTCTCAGGGATTCCCCTAATACAGATGTTAGAGCGTCTGGCCCTATTCTCATAATCCTCTAACCAGGATTGAAGTGTTAAATTCTCCTCTTTGAGGTTATCCATTTATTTCATAGTATTTTGTACTGAAAGGTCAATTTCTTCAAATTTGTTTTCCACGATAGCTGTACGTGTTCCCAATTCTCCAATTTCCTTTGTGAGGCTTCTGTAATGTGTTCTGAGGTTTGTTTTAGTGCCTTTTGTAACATTTTCTCAAGTTGTTTCAAAGGCACAGGCGGAGCAGATACATTCTTAGAAGAATCTTGTGAGGGGCAAAATTCCACATCAGAATCATCTGAAGAGGCTATTTGTACAGAAGGCTGCTTTATTTTATGTGAGCCCGCTGAGGTGCTCAATGAGGTATTCTGTGAGGCAGGAGCTGGCGCCATTCTGACTGCGGTCCGCAGCCGTGACTCCTTAATGGAGGATGAATTAAACTTACTTCTGTTGCCTCCTAGCACCATTTGGTCCCGGATTCATGAGAGTAAGCCCAAGGTGATGGTCAGTGATATACCAGCGAGGTTAGGCTGTATGACGGGTTTTCCCTCAGTCACAGAGCGGAGCCCTAAGGGCGCATTACCACTCAGCTAGACTCCACGCATGCACCCCCAGGCCTTTTCAAGCTGCAAAAAAACCCAGGGCCAGTGCGTTCTGGAGCAGCAGTGTTACAGCTGTAATAACACCTGATGCGGCTAAATGTGTGTTAACGCTGTATAAAAAGTATTAAGCCACGTCAAGCATTTTTAAGCTGTAGTATTTGGGAGTTGAAAATAGAAGAGGGCTGATTAATGCTATTGCGGCTAAACAAGCAATAATGCCAATGCAAAATGCTTCTAAAATCTTGTTTTTTCCAGCCACCTTTTCCTGGCATTGGTATGGATTTGAAGCTCATTTTTTAAAACGCCTTGTACGCATGAGGCCTTAGGAGCATTTTGCATTGGTGTAAGGGCCAATTCACACCACATCCAGTCCAGTGCGGGTTTTTTTCAGCATCAAAAATGCATGGATAGTAGGTTAAATGGTTTTCAATGAGATCAGTGTGGTCAGTTACAGAAAAAATTAGAACATGCTGCATTTTTTCTGCACTGACTTGTACTGGAACGTGGTAAAACGCACCAAGAACACACCGGAACACACCTAAGTGCACCAAAAGAACTGAAACACATATGTCCTTATTTAAGGTTAAGTAAAAAGAGGGGGGGAGGTGCACTGGAATACATTACATTAAAAACACACCAAAAAATGCATCAAAAATGCACACGCAGAAAAGCATCTGGAACGCATCCAGACTGCGTTTCTATAGTGTGAACTGGTCCTTAACCTCCCTGGCGGTATGATTATGTCAGATTTTTGCGTTTCAAATCGGTACAATATTTTGCACAGAAATTTGGTGTTTTATATTGTAGGCCTGTAATTCTTAGGAATAACACACTTAAATCTGTACAAACAAGAGTCTAGTAGACATCCCGGGTATGATAAAGTTTAAAACACAAAATCATAAATTATAATATAATAATAAATAACTATAAATAATTATAAAAAAGAATAATATAATAATAATTAAATTAATTTCCCCACGATTTACTATGACTCAATTCTGCAAGTGTTCTAATTTACTATCGCTGTTTTCTAGCTGGTCTAAAACCACTTTTGACGTAAAGGGACACTTTTTAGTTGCCATGGACAATCTGAAGTTTCCAGGCAGAAAGAACAGTTTATATAATATAAAACTGCATGTATGGCACTGGACAAACCACTAGGGACAAAAGGGTTGTGAAATTATTTCATACAGTAATGTAATCTGTAAGATTACATTGTACTGTATGTGTTGCGAATTTTAAATTTTTTTCATTTTCTGCCGGTTTCCGTCCCTGTGCATCACATTGCTCGCAGGGAACGGAGCCCGGCACACAGAGGCATCGGGAAGAGGACAGAGACTGCGGACACAGCGGGGGGACATCGCAGGATCCTGTGAACAAGGTAAGCATACTGCACCAGGATCCTGCAATGCAATCCCGAGTGTGGCTCGGGGTTACCGCTAATGGTACTGATATTTAACCCCGAGCCACACTTGGGAAAACCGCCAGGGAGGTTAAAGGGGTTATACACCCTCTAGGGTTGTAAACCTTCTGTAGTGCAGCTGCCCCCCAGAGCCCCCCTTTTACTTACCTGAACCTGATCGTTCCAGCGATGGGGGATGAGCAGAGCAGCTCCAGCTGGTGTCTCGAGTCCTCATTGGATAGACTGATAGCAACAGCAGCCCTTGGTTCCTGCTGCTGTCAAAATCAGTGACACGCCCCTCCCCCAAGTCCTGCTGTCTATGTTAATGGACGCAGCTGCATGTGGCTCCTCGTTGGGGCACTTGAGAAGAGGAGGAGCCAGAGGAGCCATTAGCACCACTGGGGGACCCCAGAAGAGGGGGATCGGGGCCCCTTTGTGCAAAACCCCTGCACAGAGGTTGTATGTATAACATGCTTGTTAAAAAAATAAAAATTGAACCTTTACAACCCTTTAAATATATCCAGCCTCAGACATATAATTCTCCCAACAGAAAACTAAATCTATTTAAAAAGAAAAAAAGGGGGGTATGCTTAGAAATAAATATTCTGGAAAAACAAGGATCTTTTGTAGACAGTTGTCAACATGTAAGTATGGAAACAAAAGTATGATTGGAGAAAAGCAAAGTAGTGGAGCAGATGATCTCCGATCATAAGGAAAACATTCATGTATTCAGTGCAGGGAAGAAGAGGCAGAAAGTCCAATACTGTTAGTAAGCATACAATGTCACCTCTAATAGCAGAGCTACATGGGGCAGACTTCCCAGAGATCTCACCGGCCCTCTTCAGTGATCAGATGTACTCAAACAGGCTGTGACAATTCCTGACTGTGTACTATAGTGACCTGTAACCAGGCAACAAAGCTCTTCCTTAGCAACACCTTCTCCGCACATGCTCAGTCCTCACTGGAGACTTTTTTTCTTCCTCAAAGCTTTATGTAGACACAACACAAATACAGTGAGTGCTAAGCAGTCTCAGAGATAGAATATAATAATATCTAAAGAAGCTCTAAAAACTTGTGGTGCTGTCTTCTTTTAATTCCACTTACTTTTTATGACTTATATGTTACTCAATAGCAGCATGTCAGAATAATTGCATAGATCAAAAACTAGTGTGAGGGGAGATCTGGATTGATAGCGTGATCCTAAACCCAAATAAAACTAATATATTGCAACCCTTAAAATGTGATGGCTGTATTTGTTTGTTAACCTTTTTTGCTTTATTTTACCTGGTGATTATTATTATTATTAACCTGGTGATCCGGCTAATAACACAAATGTTTATATTTCTTGTGACAGCAATAAAAGTGATCATAAAAATTAATTAAAAAATAAAAGAAATTAATAAGTAAAAAAAAAAAAGTGCCCCCACCGATCCCTGCTCGCGCGCAAAAGTGAACTCACGTATTAGCGCCGCACACACCCAAACAACAATCATTCCACACATGTGAGGTATCATCACAAACGTCAGATTCTCACAATAGACCTCTCAAATTCTAAAGTGATAACCTGTAAAGGCACTTAATGCATCACCTATGGATAGTAAAATGTATGTCGTCTGTCGCCGTTGCACAGGCATGCGCCATTTTAAAGCGTCACAGGTTTTGGTATCTGTTTACTTGGTGTAACATCATCTTTTATATTTTACCCCAAAATTGGGTTATGTATTGTGTTTTTTTGCATGCAATTCAAAAAAAGTGATTTTTTTTTAAATGCCTTTTAAAAACCCGCTGCGAAAATACTGTTTAACATAAAAAAAAATTATAAGTATTTTCTAGCAAAAAATACTGTTTGTTACATGTAAACAAAAAGTGCCAGAAAAATGATTGCCTCTGCTTTAAAATATGTAATGTTTGGGGTTATAAGTATTTTCTAGCAAAAAATACTGATTGTTACATGTAAACAAAAAGTGCCAGAAAAGACCTGGAGCTAAAGTAGTTAAGTTAGGCCATAAACGGTGCAAATTTCAGACAGTTCTGACAGGGGAATCCCTCCTGCCGAGCTATTGTCTGCTGCTGACGTTGGGGCGTTGGAAGCCGCCCCCCACTGGGAGACGACAGTGGTTACCACTAGTGGCTATAGCAGCCGCTTGCGATAATCGGAAGCGAATCTGGCATGCTGGTTGTACCCAAGTTGCTCAATTGATCATTCAGCCTGCTCATTAATGGTTTGAATCTTGTATAGCCAACCTAACTCTCTACTTTGACCTCCACTGTTTTCACCACTAACTCACTCACTGCCTAGAATATTGCTGATCACTTCAAAAATAAGACTTGTGATGGGATCTACACTATGCAGGAAATGGATCTCCCCCATCTAACATGCCATGTCCACCTCCCCATTCAATATTTTTCTCTTTTAGCCTGTTACCATAGAGGTTGCTAAACTTCTTTCTAACGTACCCACCTAGACACCTGGATCCTATTCCCTCACAACTACTATGGTCATTCTCTTGCTTTATCCTACACTCCCCAACTCACATCTTCAATTTCTCCTTCTCTGCTGGCATCTTCCTTAACCCTATAACACATGCACTGGTCACCCCCACATTTAAAAAGCCCTCACTGGAACCCCACCTGTCTTAACAACCTAAGAACCATCTCTTTGCTCTCAATTACCTTCAATCCCATAGAATGAATTAAGGTGGGCACAATGTGGGCCCACCATCATGGGCTTGCGGCTGCAGCTCCGAATAAAATTTTACTGTTATGTGGTTTGTCACCCTTGAATCTAGGAGGGACTTGTAAGTAAAAGACTGTTGTATTATCTGGCTTGAGTCCTTTGACTAAGCCTAAATAGAATACGTTATATGTATTTGTTGTGATTCTAATTAAATGTATGTTATTTTATAACCAATAAAGCGTTGCGGGCAATTTTCGGCCATTTTCTGATCTGTGTCTATTTTCATTAAGGCTACTTTCACACTGGAGCGGGGCTGGTGGGGGGCGTTAGCAGTAAAGTGCTGCTCATTTTTCTAATGTCCCAGAGCAATGCTATCTGAGGGGAGGGAGACACAAACAAAAGTAGGGTGCAATCAGACCTGAGGACCTATACTGCTGCCTGCAGCACACTGCGCCCAAAGGCAATATCCTCATGCCTTGTTACATCCACCTGATAGAATCTGGTGAATGTGTGGACTGAAGACCAAGTTGCGGCCTTGCAGATTTGAGCCATGGAGACTTGGTGATGCACTGCCCACAAAGCACTAACAGCCCTGGTGGAGTGCGCTTTGATTTGAAAAGGTGGAACTTTCCTCTTCAAACCATAAGCTTGAATAATTACTTGCCGAATCCACTTAGCAATAGTAGATTTCGACCGCTGCCTGTCCTTTTCTAGAACCTTCAGGCAACACAAACAAAACATCCATTTTCCGAATCTGAGCAGTCCCCTCCAAATAGATTTTGACTGCTCTCACTACATCCAGAGATTCCAGGGTTCTGGAAAAAAATGAAGGTAGAACGATATCCTGGTTTAGATGAAAACCTGAAACCATCTTCGGCAGAAAGCTAGGATGAGGACGCAATACTACTCTATCCTTATAAATATTTAATTATGGCTCTTTACAAGAAAGATCAGCCAATTCTGATACCCTTCTTGCAGAAGATATGGCTACCAGAAAAACTAGCTTTCTTGTCAAAAGGACCAAGGGAATGTGTTGTATCGGCTCAAAAGGCTGTTTCTGTAATGCAGACAAAACTAAATTCAAGTCCCAAGGATTCAGGGGTGACTTAACCGGTGGATTAAGCCACGTTACTCACTCTATGAAGCTATGGACCAAAGAATGCAAAGCAAGTGGTCATTGAAACAATACCGATAAGGCAGAGACATGGCCTTTGATGGCACTCAAGGCCAGCTTCATCTCTAACCTCATTTGTAGAAAGGCAAGGATTCTACCTATGACATACTTTCTGGGATGCCAACACCTGGATTCACACCAGGAAACATATGCCTTGCAGACTCTATAATAAATGACTCTGGAAGCTGGCTTCCTTGCATTAATCAAGGTAGAGATCACTAAGCCTGAAAGCCCATGATTCTTCAGAATGTGGGTTTCAATAGCCAAACCGTTAAATTAAGCGTTTGTAAGTTAGGATGGAACACTGGTCCCTGCGATAGCAGGCCTGGACGTGGTGGAAGGGTCTATGGGACCCCTACCACCATCTTTACGATCTCTGCATACCAAGATCTTTTGGGCCATGCTGGGGCCACAAGAACAACCGACTTCCTTTCCTGCTTGATCCTGCGAAGAATTTGTGGTAGCAGCAGAATAGGAGGGAATGCATAAATCAGTGAGAACTGATCCCACGGAGTCACCAACGCATCTGTTCCGTATGCGAGTGGATACCTTGTTCTTGACACAAAGTTGTTGACCTTGTTGTTGAACCTGAACGCAAATAGATCTACGTCCGTGATCCCCCATCTTTGGCATATAGCCCGGAAGATGTCGGGGTGAAGAGACCATTCCCCTGGAAACAACTGCTGGCAACTTAAGAAGTCCGCCTGTCAATTCTCTACCCCTGGAATGAAGATTGCCGATATGCACGGCACATGTTTTTCTGCCCAGGTTAGGATATGGTTTAACTCTCCCTGGGATGCACGACTTCTGGTGCCCCTTTGGTGATTGATATAAGCCACTGCTGTGGCATTGTTGGATTGGATCCTGACAGGACATCCCGCAACCTGAATGTCCAGGCCTTTCGGGCTAGGTACGCTGCCTGAATCTCTAGAATGTTGATGACCATTTCCCTTGGACAGTTGCCTCTTCCAGGACTGCTCCCCAACCTGAAAGGCTGGCATCTGGTGTAACCACCTTCCAGGTAACTGGTAAGAAGGATTTTCCCTTCTGCGGATTCTCGGGTATCAACCACCAACTGAGGCTCTGGTGCACTATTGGTGACAAACGCATTGGAAAATCTAGCATCTGGACCTTCTTGTTCCAGGCAGACAGAATACTGTTTTGCAGCAGTCTCAAATGAAACTGAGCATAGGGAACTGCTACGAATTAAGCCACCATCTTTCCCAACAACCTCATGCAAAGGCGAATAGAAGGACCCTTCTTAGTCCTGACCACCTGAACCAGCTCCTTTATGGCGCTGATCTTTGCTTGGGGTAAAAACACCCTCTTCTGGGTTGTATCTATAACCAGACCCAAGTACTCTAGTCTTCTTACTGGCTTTAAAGAAGATTTCTCTAGGTTGAGGACCCAACCTAGGTATTCCAGGTAGTTGACTGTGGTGACCAAGTTTTGGTCTAAGCGGGCTACCGACCGGTCTTTCAACAGCAGGTCGTCTAGGTAAGCTATAATTGTTATACCTTGGGCCCTTAATATGGCCAGAGGAGGGGCTAAGATCTTTGAAAACACCCGAGGTGCAGTAGCTAGACCGAAAGGCAGAGCTACAAACTGAGTTTTTCCACTTTGAAACACAGATATTTCTGATGAGCGGGGAAAATAGGTACATGGAGGTATGCATCCTTGATGTTGACTGATGCCAGAAATTCTCCTCCTTGTAGGATGGAGACTACTGATCGGATTGATTCCATACGAAAAGATCGAAATTTCAGAAACCAAATTAAATCCTTGAGATCTAGA
The DNA here is from genome assembly GCF_037356315.1 of Lithobates pipiens. Lineage (NCBI taxonomy): Eukaryota > Metazoa > Chordata > Amphibia > Anura > Ranidae > Lithobates > Lithobates pipiens. The sequence continues at coordinate 240,513,099 of NW_027507758.1, read as the reverse complement.
ATGCGTCTGACATCTCCATTTGGTTTTGGCACTGTGAAAAAGTTTGAATAAAACCCCAACCCTTGCTCTTCCATGGGAACCACCATGATCACTTTCTGCGGTCTAACGCTTGAAGGAGAGACTTCTTTTTCTCTGGATCTTTGGGAACCTTTGACCTGAGGAAACGGGAATTCTCAGAACTCCAGTTTGTAACATAGAGCTATTATGGAGACCACCCATCGGTCTTGAAAATCCTCCTGCCAAACCCTTGAGAACTGTAGCAGTCTTTCCCCCACTCGAGCGAGCGGGGGTGCCCCTTCATAAAGAGGCTTTAGCGTTCTGTCTTGTAGGTTTCCTCTGTCAGGACTTCTTTTGTCCCTGGGGTTGACTCTGAGGCCGCGTACACACGCGGGGACTGTCTGCCGAAACTAAGTTCGTCAAACAGTCCGCTCAAACTTTTGAATGAACGAACACGCCCACACACGGCACTTTTTGAGCGGACAAATACGGCAAACTTTGTTCGTCGTACTAAGTCCGCGCAACTTTTGAAATGAACGGACTCGCCCACACACGAGGCAACAGTCCGCTCATTTCGAGCGCGTGTGCAGGTAGGCGGGGCCCGCGACGGAGACGTCGCGGGCTCCGCCGCCTGGAATGTACTTAAAGGGGAACCCCATCGCCGAAAAAAATCGGCGTGAGGGTCCCCCCAAAGTCCACAACAGACCCTTGTCCGAGCACGCTACCCGGCCGGCCAGGAAAGGGGGGCGAGCGAGCGCGCCCCCCCTCCCGAGCCGTACCAGGCCGCGTGCCCTCAACATGGGGGGTGCCTTGGGGAAGGGGGGGCCGCGCGGCCCCCCCACGCCAAAGCACCTTGTCCCCATGTTGATGAGGACAAGGGCCTCTTCCCGATAACCCTGGCCGTTGGTTGTCGGGGTCTGCGGGCGGGGGGCTTATCGGAATCCGGGAGCCCCCTTTAATAAGGGGGCCCCCGGATACCGGCCCCCCACCCTATGTGAATGAGTATGGGGTACAACGTACCCCTACCCATTCACCTGTAAAATAAAAGTACCCAAAAAAAAAACACAACACACGAGATAAAATATTTTATTGCACAGCTCCGGGGGTCTTCCGTCTTCGGGGGTCTTCTCGCCGGACTCCTCCGCTATCTTCTTGTAGCTCTTTTGCTAGCGGAGGAGTCCGGCTTTCTTCCTCCCCGCCGCCGGCCTCTTCTCCCGACTTCGGGGGTCTTGTCCCCCTCTTCGGTTCTTCTGCCGGGCCACCGCGCCTTCTTATAGCTCTTTTAGAGGCGGTGGCCCGGTCTTCTGTCGCCCCGGTCGCCTTCCGTTCTTCTTCTTGTTCTTCTTCTTCTTCTTCTCCAGGAGATGTTGACACGTCGCTCTCTCCGGCCGGAATGCCAGAGCCGCGCTGTGCGGCCACTTATATAGTCACAATGGGGCGGTGTCACATGGTATATGTCACATGGGTTGGTCACATGGTGACCCCGCCCCCTTACGATGTCATAGTCCCCATGTGACATCAACCCATGTGACCAACCCATGTGACATATACCATGTGACACCGCCCCATTGTCACTATATAAGTGGCCGCACAGCGCGGCTCTGGCATTCCGGCCGGAGAGAGCGACGTGTCAACATCTCCTGGAGAAGAAGAACAAGAAGAAGAACGGAAGGCGACCGGAAGGCGACAGCGGCGACAGCGGCGACAGAAGACCGGGCCACCGCCTCTAAAAGAGCTATAAGAAGGCGCGGTGGCCCGGCAGAAGAACGGAAGGTGGCGGCGACAGAAGACCGGGCCACCGCCTGTAAAAGAGCTATAAGAAGGCGCGGTGGCCCGGCAGAAGAACCGACGAGGGGGACAAGACCCCCGAAGTCGGGAGAAGAGGCCGGCGGCGGGGAGGAAGAAAGCCGGACTCCTCCGCTAGCAAAAGAGCTACAAGAAGATAGCGGAGGAGTCCGGCGAGAAGACCCCCGAAGACGGAAGACCCCCGGAGCTGTGCAATAAAATATTTTATCTCGTGTGTTGTGTTTTTTTTGGGTACTTTTATTTTACAGGTGAATGGGTAGGGGTACATTGTACCCCATACTCATTCACATAGGGTGGGGGGGCCGGTATCCGGGGGCCCCCTTATTAAAGGGGGCTCCCGGATTCCGATAAGCCCCCTGCCCGCAGACCCCGACAACCAACGGCCAGGGTTGTCGGGAAGAGGCCCTTGTCCTCATCAACATGGGGACAAGGTGCTTTGGGGTGGGGGGGCCGCGCGGCCCCCCCTTCCCCAAGGCACCCCCCATGTTGAGGGCACGCGGCCTGGTACGGCTCGGGAGGGGGGGCGCGCTCGCTCGCCCCCCTTTCCTGGCCGGCCGGGTAGCGTGCTCGGACAAGGGTCTGTTGTGGACTTTGGGGGGACCCCCACGCCGATTTTTTTCGGCGTTGGGGTTCCCCTTTAAGTACATACCAGGCGGCGGGGCCCGCGACGTCTCCTTCGCGGGCCCCGCCTACCTGGAGACGCGCTCGAAATGAGCAGACTTTCCTCCGAGCGGGAACAGTTTGCTCATTTCGAAAGTGGCCTACACACGGGCGGACTGTCCGCTCAAACCAAGTTTCAGCGGACAGTTTTTCGGAATTTCCGAAAAACTTTGTTCGTCAAACTGTCCGCTGAAACTGTCCGCTGAAGCCCCACACACGAGCGGACTGTCCGCTGAAACACTGTTCAGCGGACAAAGTTGAGCGAACAGTCCGCCCGTGTGTACGCGGCCTGAGGTTTACCTCTTGAACCTGACAGTGGAGGCCATCACGACTGCCTGGAGGCGGATGCCCCTGGCACTGGAGAAAGAGTCAGTTTAAATGAGGGACGTTTACTCCTTTTCTTAACTGGCAATAGGGTACTTTTCCCACTTGAAATATAATTGTCAAAATCATCCCCAAACAGCCTTTCACTACGGAAAGGAAACCCAGCCAGGAGCTTTTTGCATGGCTCTTCGGCTGACCAATTTTTCAGCCATAAGATTCTACGCATATGCACCAACCTAAGTGTAAGGCGAGAGGTTCTGAAGAATAGAATCTCTAATTGCATCAATTGCAAAACACAAAGCCCCTGGCAGCTCGGCTAAATCCTGGGCCTGCTGTTCAGGGAAAACCTTGAGCACTTGTTTTAAGTGGTCTCTCGAGGATTGACACACTCCAATTGCCGCCACTGTAGGTTGAGCTACTGAACCTGCCAGACAATTTTTTTTAACGGGTATTCCAAATTTTTATTGGTTGAATCCCTCAGCATTTGAGCATTGTCAACAGGATAAGTCAAACTTTTATTTACAAAGGCTATAGCAGCGTCAATTGCTGGTATACCCCATATCTTTGTAAATTTTTCCTCCAGAGGATAAAGTGTTGAAAACTTTTTGAGAGGGAAAAAATGCTTATCTGGTTGATCCCACTCAGAATATATAAACTTTTCCAGGAATGAATGGACGGGAAAAGCACGCAAAGCTTGAGGAGGCTTCAGTGAACCCAAACAAGAAGTGTTTTTTTAACCAACTCAGTTACAGGTAACTTAAATGTGGAGAGGACCATTTCAGTAATTGCAGATTGCACCAGAAATTTTTCAGCCTGTGAAGCTGAAGAAGGTCCTTTCCCACTTGATTCCTCAGAAGAGGAGTCATCAGTCTCTTCACCGTCCCCTGAGGGAGAATCATCTTTCCTTTCCCACTGTTCCTCTGTTTGAGGGTCCTGGGTGGTAGAAGGGGACCTAATGTGTTTACTTTCACTCTATGAAGATGTGATTAAAGCCGTTAATCTTTCCTCCAATCCAATCATGGCTGAGGGAAAAACCTCCTTAATAATATATACAGGGGCTGAAATGCCAGAAGCATTTGCAGCCCCTGACAACTCCAAGGGGTCGCTCTGAACAGCCTCCCTAAGCCTTTCAGGGGGGGGGATGGGGTTGCAGAGGGAGGGTCCTCAGAGCCTAAGAGAGATCCCTTTGAGCCCCTGTTTTTTGGGGTATTTGTACCTTCCCTTCTGCCCATAGTGCCAAGCACAAATGCAGAGGTACTACCAGAAAATGCACCCACTGATGAGAAAAATAGTCCAGCAACTACTGTCGCTATCAAGGCTCAGTCTGATGCTAAGTAAACATGCCCTGGGAATGGCTGTGTCACCCACACTCACATGCCACCCGTCTGCTCTGTGTCTCTGCTTCAGCTGTATGCACCTGCAAAAAGTGCACCTTATAGCTGTACACAGCTCACGTTGTGGACGCTGAATCATGCCAGCACCATGCTAAGGCCCCGTCCCCTTTCCTCCAACCTCCCACCGTGCCCCCCTCATCTTTTTCAAAAGAGACTGTTTTCCTGTGCAAGCGGGGCTACGATCCGACCAGATTGCACGTGGAGGGGGGCTGGGGTGGCGGAGAGGAAGAGAGCTGCTGGATGGAGAGCCGCCATGAATGCGGCAGCAGTGGGAGCAGCACGGCATACTGCCGACTGACCCATGCTTACTCTGCCTGCTGGAAAGAAGCTGTCCAGGTGGGGGGGGGGGGGGAACATTCGAAAGAGAAAAAAAAATCCACCTGCAAAAAGTGCACCTTATAGCTTTACACAGCTCACGTTGTGGACGCTGAATCATGCCAGCACCATGCTAAGGCCCCGCCCCTTTCCTCCAACCTCCCACCCTGCCTCCCTCATCTTTTTCAAAAGAGACTGTTTTCCTGTGCGAGCGGGGCTACGATCCGACTGAGTGGAGGCTCTGAGACCAGAGTCTGTAAGATTAAGCGAGCATTAAGGTTGCGGCCAAAATGCGCGACTTTCAAATCGCACAAGTGTGAAAAGGGAGCCCAATACTAAGCTCCTGCAGACCCAATGTATGCTATTCTGGAGACACAACTCCTTCAAGTACACTGATGCCCATGTTCTTCCAAACATGTGCTTATGTCATGTCATGCATGGCTGTCATCCCAGAAGGAAGCCTCTTCTAAAGATGATGCACAAGAAAGCCTGCAATCAGTTTGCTGAAGACAAGCAGACTAAGGACATGGATTACCAAAAACCATGTCCTGTGGTCTGATGAGATCAAGATAAACTTATTTGGTTAAGATGGTGTCAAGCATGTGTGGTGGCAACCAGGTGAGGAGTACAAAGACAAGTGTGTCTTGCCTACAGTCAAGCATGGTGGTGGGAGTGTCATGTTCCCCGGTGCTGCTGACACTGGGGAGCTACAGTTCATTTAGGGAACCATGAATGCCAACATGTACTGTGACATACTGAAGAGGAGCATGAGCCTCTCCCTTCCGAGACTGGGCCGCAGGGCAGTATTCCAACATGATAACGACCCCAAACACACCTCCGAAATTACCACTGCCTTGCTAAAGAAGCTGAGGTTAAGGTGATGGACTGGCCAAGTATGTCTCCAGACCTAAACCCTATTGAGTATCTGTGGGGCATCCTCTAACTGAAGGTGGAAGAGCCCAAGGTCTCTAACATCCAACCAGCTCCATGATGTCTTCATGGAGGAGTGGAAGAGGGCTCCAGTGGCAACCTGTGAAGCCCAAAAATTGAACTTCTGCTTTTCTGGTTCCTCCGGTGTCACATTTGGCCCCTTTCAGGGGGGAGGGGGGAGCAAATACCAGTCTAATACAGGTATTTTGCTCCCACGTCCGGGCATAGATACCCAAGGGTATCTACGCCACTTCCCCCTCCCCCGCTGTATTCTGGGAGACACACAGGTCCCAGAAAACAGCAAGGACCAGCGGGATAACCCAGCGTGAGTCACGCATGCACAGTGGGGAACCAGGAAGTGAAGCCGCAAGGCTTCACTTCCAGATTCCCTTACCAAGGATGGCGGCGACAGCACCCGACAGCCGAGGGGTAGATTGGCTTTGGGTGCTGACATCGCAGGCGCCCTGGACAGGTAAGTATCCATATTTTAAAAGTCAGCAGCTGCAGTATTTGTAGCTGTTGACTTTAAAAAAAAAAAGGCGGAAGTCCGCTTTAAGACAGTGCTGGAAAATAATGGTGGCTACAAAAATAGACACTTTGTGCCGAATTTGGACATTTTCACTTAGGAGTGTACTCACTTTTGTTGCCAGCAGTTTAGACATTAATGGCTGTGTTGAGTTATTTTGAGGCAACAGCAAATTTTCACTGTTATACGAGCTGTACACTCACTACTTTACATTGTAGCAAAGGGGTTGATTTACTAAAGGAAAATCCACTTTGCACTACAAGTGTACTGAAAATGCACTTGGAAGTGCACTGGGAAGTGCAGTCACTGTAAATCACTGTAGATCTGAGGGGAAGCTATGAAATGAGTGGAAGCTCTGCTGATTTTATCATCCAATCATGTGCAAGCTAAAATACTGTTTTTTATTTCCCTTGTTGTCCCCCTCAGATCTACAGCGACTTTACTTCCAAGTGCACTTTAAGTGCACTTTCAAATGCACTTGCAGTGCACTTGTAGTACAAAGTGGATAGTAAATAACCCTCAAAGTGTAATTTATTCAGTGTTGTCACATGAAAAGATATAATAAAATATTTATAAAAATGTGAAGGGTGTACTCACTTTTGTGAAATACTGTATGTACGGAAAAAAATAGCCTTTTTCTCATGCAGACCTTTGTACATAAGGGCATGTTTAGACAATTGTTTCTTCTCCTCTTCTATATCAAGTGTCGTATAGATAGCCTTTAATAAGTCATCTACATCTTCCAATGATAACTTATACCTCAAGCCCTTTACGGATTCTCTATCCCTAGGCCCTGTATCTGACCCTGATTCTTCCAGAGAAACTTCACTCTCCGCACTCTGCTGTGGAGCGCTAGGACCAGCTGAAGTCCTAACTCGAGATGGACCCTCTGAGGGGACATAGATTTTAGCAATTAGAGTTTTAAATGAGCTGAACGTAGATGTAAGCTCATCTCTAACAGAAGTCAGCATTTTCTGGAAGGAGACTACCCGGTCATCCTTAACTAGGCTGTCTATACAGGTGCAGCAAACTGCTTTACTCCATGAGGAGCTCAATTTGTTTCTGCAAACCGCAAATTTCCTTTTTGGTGGCTGCGCTTGGGCTTTGTCCTGAGTCTTGGCCTGCAGAGAACAAATGGCCCCAATGTAATTTACGCACATACACTCCATAACCCCCCCTGTGCAGGAGGAAAGGAAAATGTGCCCCCTTCACCTAGTTCCTACTGGTTAGAAGGGGGAGAACACTCACAGGATGTGCAAGCAAGAAAAACATTTCAGGCTTACCAGTGAGGTGCTGGTGTTAAAGCCTGCTTTAACTGCCTGTGCAGGTATCGCAGAGGAGTCCATCCTGCCCATATAGTGGTATGCAGCCTCTGCTGGGTTTGACCGTTTTAAACACCAGCCTCCCAACATCCCTTAGAAACCAGAACTAGCGTCTCCAGCACCCGCTGATGACATCACACTCCTCGGAAGTGATCCCACCGGGTGCTTTCTGTGGGCCAGCTTGGAACTCATAAGTCCAGCTCCTCCGTGCACACCTCTTCCTCTCTTCCCCTGCACACTCCAGCCAGGCTGTCAGCAGGGAAAACAAGCCACTGGCCGTCATGCGGCTCGCAGTCAGGAACTTCGACATACATCGCGGTGGTGGCATTCCCCATGCACTGAGAAGCAGGAACAGCAGCCACAAACCTACTCCCCTGGTGGATGTGCCGCTCTGGGTCCAAAGAAGAAGGTAGGCAGGCAATACCACCCCAATTGCCACCAGAGCCACGCTCATGAGACTTAGGGGAACCAGTTCCAGGAAACAGATTACCCCCCCCCCCCCCCCCATCCAGTTGAAACACTAATACTGACATGGTGCCTGGAGGACTGCCCCTTTATATAGTGGGGGTTAATGTGTTTCTTGTCCTGGTAGGAGGAGCCCTAGGTCTCATGGCTGTCCTGAAAGAGGAATAGAGAAATGTGTATTAAAAAATGCAAAATGCAGTTGGAATATGCAAACTGCATAGTTGTGAACCAGGACTTAGTTGCCTCACTGCACTTTCCTTGTTCTATAGGGATCCCACTAAGGTTCCATCCTCAACCCTCTTCTATTCTCAATCTATAGCTCCTCCCTGAGTCAGATAATAACTTCCAATATCATTACTAAAGATGAGCTCAGGCGTGTTCACAAACTGCACGTGCAGAGCCCGCCAGGAAGTTGGCACTGCACAGTGCTAATCACAAGCAGTGAAACATTTCCCGATGCGTGGCTGGAGAGATCTAGAAATGTCTCACTGCTTGTGATTAGCGCTGTGCAGTGCTGATTTCCTGGCGGGCTCTGCACGTGTTATTTGCGAACACGCCTGAGCTCATCCTTTATCATTTCTATGCTGATAACTCCCAAATTACACTCTCCACACTTCTGCTCACCCTAGTCAGTCTCTTTGCACATCACCAATTTACTAACTGATATATCAGTATGGATGTCACACCACTTCCTCAAATAAAAAAAAAAATTGTTAAAAAAAAAAGTTTTGCCTTATATGTACATTTTTACTATTCCCTTTGATCAATGTCTCAACTTTAAGTTTATTTATATAAAAAATGTGCATAGCTATTTGTCCAGCGAAACTGAGCATGCAGTCCTTCTGTGCCAGCTAACCAGCTGTTGTGAGAATAGTAGGCTGACCAGACGTCCCCACTTTCCAGGGGACAGTCCCCGGATTGGGGACGCTCTCCCAGGATGGAATATGCCCCCCGGTTTTGTCCCCAGATTGGTGCGGCAGCAGCCATGGCACTATTTTGGCTGCTTAGTCTCATGCTCTTCCGCATTTTAGCTCCGGAAGTTGGGCTGTATCGCCTGTTGCGCATCCCATCAGCACTTCCTGGCTCCTTCCTCACTCCACCGCTTGTCCAATCAGACAATCCGCCTCAAATAGGTGTCAGCCAAACCCCGCCCACACTCCAGCCTCCTGCAAGCAATGCATGCACTGTGCTCAGCCTACTTGTGAAAACAAGCCTGAGAGGGGGGGCATAATTGGTGAGTGAGCCATCCGCTCCATGAACATCTCTCCTCTCTTCCCAGACCTCTTTACTTCTTTCCCTTCTCATTTCATTTTTTTCCCCTGTGCAGACTAGGGGGAGGGGATTGTGCAGACTTGGGGGAGGATTGTGCAGATTGGGGGGGATTCTGCCGACTGGGGGGGGGGGGTTGTGCTGATTGGGGGGGACTGTGCAGATTGGGTGGGGGTTGTGCAGATTGGGGGGGTTGTGCAGACTGGGGGGGATTGTGCAGACTGGGGGGATTGTGCAGACTGGGGGGGGAATGTGCAGACCCGGGGAGGGGGATTGTGCAGACCTGGGGGTTGTGCTGACTGGGGGGGGGATTGTGCTGGCTGGGGGGGATTGTGCAGACTGGGGGGGGGGATTGTGCTGACTGGGGAGGGGGATTGTGCAGACCTGGGGGTTGTGCTGACTGGGGGGGGGGGGGGATTGTGCTGGCTAGGGGGATTGTGCAGACTGGGGGGGGGGGGGGGGGAATTGAGCAGACAGAGTAGGATTGTGCAGACTTGGGAGGCTACACAGTGCTCTGGACGGTGGTCTGAGAGGAGGCCTTTAATGTACATAGTGCTCTGGAGAGTGGTATGAATGGAGGCCTGTAATGTACACTGGACGGTGGTAAGAAGTATTTCTTTTTTTATCTCATGGACGAAATGTGAGAAATAATGTATATATCATACAATCATTCTATAAACACATACCACATACACTGCATATATAATTTGAGGAAAATATGCTTATAAAATAGTTTACCATTTGCCAATAAAAAAATAATAATAATTATATATATATATATATATATATATATATATATATATATATATATATATATATATATATATATATATATATATGTCCCCGGATTTCATTTTGTAAATCTGGTCACTTTAGAGACTAGGGCAAAATCTGGTGGACTGCTTTTCAAATATTATGGGCAGTATTGAAGATTCATTCATTCATAAATTGGAAAAATACTGAATTTTGGCCACTAGATGGAGCCGATGATCATAGTAAATAAATACATCTTAGTAAGAAAAGATCCAATAAAGAGATTCAAATCATTGACAGGCTGTAGCAGTATGCTGGTTACCATAGATCCATATGGAGTTGTGTACAGAGACAGATGAGCGGTCCTGAACTGTCTGCATCCAAGGGCACACATTAATCCTTGTATGCAAGTGTACAGACGGCTGTCCAGTCAGTCCCGGGTGCAGAGAGAGGCTTATTTATCAGCGCTCTTGTGCATTAACTCCAAAGTGAACAGAATAACCATCTTTAAAATGGTGTCTCAATTACAAAATTTTCCCTCACTTCTTGTTCTGGTGACAACACTAAAATGTAGCATTTCCCATAATTTTCTCCTGTCACTAGGTAGAGGTCTGAATATCCCTAATGGGTATGGACACAAAAATAAAAAATAAGACTGACAGGGCATTTCACCCTTTTCCATTCAATTCAATACTGAAACAGCAAAAAAAATGTTTTTTGCATTCACTTTAACATGGAACATGCGTTGCAGTAAGGAGTAGATACATGCATTACAGTAAAGACTAGATACATGCGTTACTAAGGACTAGACATGCATTACAGTAAGGACTGGGTACATAAATTGCAGTAAGGACTAAATGCATGTGTTGCAGTAGGGACTAGATACATGTATTGCAATAAAGACTAGATACATGAGTTATTGTAAGGACTATCAGGGGCAGGGGCGGATCCAGAGTCTAGTCTCGGGAGGGGCACTTCTATAAAATATGTTTTTTGGGGGGCAATTTATATGGGAAATGGCTGGTATTGGCGCTTCAATCATTACGGCACCATGGTTGTTATGGTGTCAGGATGATTGAAGCGCATTATTTCTATTAATACATTGTAATATAAAATTAAATGGTTCAACTCACCATATTGCAGAATCAGTGGGAGCCCTGAGGATGTCACTTGCCATGTCGCCTGCCACCAAATGTGGATTGTCACTTGTCACCAAATGCGGATTGTTACTTGCCACGTCACCTGCCACACATTGCGGATTGTCACTTGCCACGTAGCCTGCCACACATTGCAGATTGCCACTTGCCACGTCACCTGCCACACATTGCGGATTGTGACTTGCCACGTCACCTGCCACACATTGCGGATTGTCACTTGCCACGTCGCCTGCCACCAGATGCAGATTGCCACGTAGCCTGCCACACATTGCGGATTGCCACTTGCCACGTCACCTGCCACACATTGCGGATTGTCACTTGCCACGTTGCCTGACCCACATTGCGGATTGCCACTTGCCACGTCACCTGCCACACATTGGGGATTGTCACTTGCCACGTCACCTGCCACACATTGCAGATTGTCACTTGCCCCGTTGCCTGCCACACATTGCGGATTGCCACTTGCCACGTCACCTGCCACACATTGCGGATTGTCACTTGCCACGTTGCCTGCCACACATTGCGGATTGCCACTTGCCACGTAGCCTGCCACACATTGCGGATTGTCACTTGCCACGTCACCTGCCACACATTGCGGATTGCCACTTGCCACGTAGTCTGCCACACATTGCGGATTGTCACTTGCCACGTCACCTGCCACACATTGCGGATTGTCACTTGCCACGTTGCCTGCCACACATTGCGGATTGCCACTTGCCAGGTAGCCTGCCACACACTGCAGATTGTCACCTACTGGTGGTCTTTTGTTGGGTCCCAGAGTGAAGATAGGCAGCAGAGAGATGATGCAATCTCTCTGCTGCACACAGCTTCCTACACAGTGAGGGTGGAACTGGAGGGATGCAGGGCAGTGAGAGATGATGTCATCTCCCTGCTCCCCTGCCTGCTGGCTTCCTGATTGGCCAGCAGCCCTCCTAAGCCGCCCAGCTGCCCCCCCTCACCCGTCCACTCAGCGCGGGTACCCGCGGAACCGGCCGCGCGGGTACCCGCGGAACCGGCCGCGGGTACCCTCGGAACCGGCCGCGATTGGACCCGCGGAACCTGCCCGCGGGTACCCGCGGAACCGGCCGCGATTGGACCCGCGGAACCGGCCCGCGGGTACCCGCGGAACCGGCCGCGATTGGACCCGCGGAACCGGCCCGCGGGTACCCGCGGAACCGGCCGCGATTGGACCCGCGGAACCGGCCGCGGGTACCCGCGGAACCGGCCGCGATTGGACCCACGGAACCGGCCCGCGGGTACCCGCGGAACCGGCCGCGATTGGACCCGCGGAACCGGCCGTGCTGTCATTAGCTGGCGGTATTCTCGGAGGGGGCAATTGACCCGTTGCCCCCCCCCTGGATCCGCCCCTGATCAGGGGTCTCAAACTGGCGGCCCTCCAGCTATTGCAAAACTACAAGTCCCATAAGGCATTGCAAGGCTGACAGTTACAAGTATGACTCTCACAGGCAGAAGTATGATGGGACTTGTAGTTTGGCAACAGCTGGAGGGCCACCAGTTTGAGACCCCTGGACTAGATACATAAATTGCAGTAGGTACTAAATACATGCATTGCAATAAGGAACAGACACATGCGTTGCGATAAGCATTGAAGTAAGGACTAGGTACATACGTTGCAGTAAGGGCTAGATACATGTATTACATTAGGGGCTAGATACATGCATTGCATTAGGGGCTAGATACATGCATTGTAGTGGGGACTACATACATAACTCCCAACTTTTTGAAATGGGAATGAGGGACGCCTATCAGCAAAAGTATGCAGGCATTGGACACACTCCTTGCCACACCCAAACAAGATTGGTTAAAGAGGAAGTAAACCCTGATGAGTTTACTTCCTCTTTCATTCCCTGCAAAGGCAAAGCATAATGGACTACTATGCATCGCATAGTAGTCCATTATGTGTCACTTACCTGACACAGGAGCCAGCGAAGTCACCGCTGTCCCCTGTAGTTCCGAGCGTCCATCTTCTTGGTGGGTCTCCGTGGGTCTCGCTGCTCCGGCGCTGTGATTCGCCGGAGCAGCGTTGACGTCACTCCCGCGCATGCGCACGGGAGCCGAGACGCGCGTCATTGCACGGCATCGTCGCCATCGACGATGCCCCGCTCAGTGCGCCTGCGCGGCGCTATCTACGGCGCGAATGCGCCGTAGATAGCGGTGCCCGTCTTCGGGCAAATATCTCCTAAACCGTATAGGTTTGGGAGATATTTCTTGGACCTACAGGTAAGCCTTAATCTAGGCTTACCTGTAGGTCAAAGTGGTTTGTAAGGGTTTACAACCACTTTAAACCCACAAGTGCCTTTTTACCACAAATTTTCCATAATATTGGCTTTTGGAATTTACAAATGCAGCAATTTAGAAATCAGATGAAAGGTTTAGCGCTGGAAAACACTTTTTGATAGATAAAAAGTGCCTTTTATATACATCTATATAGAACAAACCAAAATGAGGGACAAATGAGGAGAAATGAGGGACAAAGGGACATTGTTTCAAATCAGGGACAGTCCCTCAAAATCAGGGACAGTTGGGAGCTATGTACATAGCATACATGCATTGCAGTAAGCCTTGCAGTAAGGACTAGATATGTGCAATGCAGTAGGGACTACATACATGCTTTGCAGTAAGGACTAGATGCATGTGCTGCACAAAGGACTAGATATGTGCAATTCAGTAGGGATTAGATATATGCGTTGCAGAAAGAAAGACTAGTTCGATGCACTGCAGTAAAACGTACAAAAGTTATGTGAACTCTGCAATCCCTATGGCAGGTTTACACCAGGCGCATTGGGACTGTGCTGGACAGCCTTGCCCCAGTGCAGTTCCAATGCATGATAACACAATTTTCTCTGTTGCCTATTGGGTAATTTCTGCGGGGATGTGCGTTGAAAGAAAGTACAGCATGCTGCATTACATTTTTATGCAGCACAGCTTGTTAAGACGCGCTACACAGGAATCGCATGCGCTGCGGTAACTAAAGATGAATGAAATGTCTTTTTCAGTTCTTGAATATTTTGCTTCTTGTCATAGCAGATTCTCAATAAACCCGACCCCTCTACAATGCCTGTTCTGAGATCAAATCATGTCACAGATGATATGATCTATTTAAATGGTAAAAAGTCATTTTGGTGTCCAAAGGCCACATTTAAAAAATAAAAATATTTGCAGGTAAGTTGTCTGCTCAGCCATGTGAGTGCAGAAAACACAAATATGATGAAGAAAAGCAAACTACTATCATCCACTATTCTAGGGAGAAAGCCATCACTTGTGTGCTCAGTCTAATGCTTACCACACACATTACAACCTGATTGTACAATCTCCTTTAGATCTACCAACAATTATGTAGTGCAAGGGCCTGCCTCATTGGATACAGGGTTGATTAATCGCTTGCCAACAGTATTCTGTATATATACGGCAGCTCTCCTGCACAGGATCACGTTCCTAGTATGTGATCCTGTACTTCCGGGTCTGGGGCGCACACCGCTGCTGGCCCGCTCCCACTGTGATTAGACACAGCGAGAGCTAGTTGGTGGGTACAGTAGGATTGATGTCTTCCGACACCCGTCCATGCTTCAGTAAACAGGCAGAACAGTGGTCTGCCTATGTAAACAAGGCAGATCGCCGTTCTGTCTTTACAGAAGACATGGATCCTGTGTCTCTGCTAAGCATTGGCACCGATCCATGCCTTCTCCTAGTACAAACACCTCCCCCACAGTAGTAAAGCACTTGTCAGGCACACATTTAAACCTGTGTTAGACCCAGATGTTAACCTCTTCCCTGCCAGTGTCATTAATACAGTGACATTGCATATTTTTTTAGCACTAATCACTGGTGCCCAAAAAGTGTCAAAAGTGTCAGTTAGTGTCCTGACTGCCCGTCATAATATTGCAGTCCCACTATAAGTTGCTGATCACCACCATTACTAGTAAAATATATAAATAAATAAAAATATCCCATCATTTGTAAACACTACAACTTTACGCAAACCAATCAATATACACTTATTGGGATTTATTTTACCAAAAAAAGTAGCAGAATACATATTGGCATAAACTGATGAAGAAATTTGATTTAAAAAAAAAAAAATATTGGCTATGTTTTATAGCAGAAAGTAGACAATCTTGTTTTTTTTTGTTTGTTTTTTTCAAAATTGTTGGTCTCTTTTTGTTAATAGCTAAAAAAAACCTGCAAAGGTGATCAAATACCACCAAAACAAAGCTTTATTGGTGTGAAAAAAGGACATCAATTTTATTTAGGTACAGTGTCGCACTTGTCAGTTAAAGTAACGCAGTACCGTATTGCAAAAAATGGCCTGGGCAGGAAGAGGGGAAAGTCTTCCGGAGGTCAAGTGGTTAAATAGAATAGGTAGGTGATCATATTGCAATGTTTTGGTAAATCTAAAGTTTATTGTAGCATTGTATTGAACATCAGATAGTAAGACCCCATACACGCTATTAGATTTTCTGCAGATTTTTGTCTTCAGATTTACCAAAAGCATGTAGTGCAAGGGCCTTCCTGATTGTTAGCCAACCGAGCGTCTGATTTTTATCAAAAGGGCATGTGCAAGGATCTTGTCTTGCATACTAACAGTACACAATTGTAACAAACACAAACGTAGTGATGTACTACGAGAAACTTCAGCTCTTGAGCGCCATCCTTTGGGGCCCTTCTGCTAATTTTGTGTTTGGTGAGCATTGATTACGAGCATGCGCGTTTGTACTTTCGACTTTTGTGTAATGGATTTATGTACTGACCATACGGAAATCTGACGTCAAACTGTTGTCCGCCAAAAATTTACTAGCTTGTCATGCATTTGTTGGCCGAAAGTTGAACAGTTGTCAAAAGGAGCGTACTAACAGAAAAATTTTAGGACAACAGTCTGTCGACAGACAATCGCCTGCCAACAATCAAACCGTGTGTACGAGGCTTTAGGCCTCATACACACGATACAAAAATCAGAAGGGAAATTCGTTAGGCGAGCTGTCTGAGGATTTTCGGATCGTTAATTTGACTTTTTCGTCAGACAAAAGCTGGATGTGCAGACTATAACATTTTTGTCTGATGTGAACTCAACGTCTGATTTTTGGATGGTCAGTACAGAAATCGTCACAAAAAAGTCGAAAGTACAAACACGCATGATCAGAATCAAGGAACGAGCCGGAAGCGGTCGGTCTTGTAAACTACTCCTCGTAATCTAGAATTAACATTCGTGACGTGGCAATTGATGAAATGTCAGAATTCTCATCTTCTTTAACCGCTTCAGACCCAGGAAGATTTTACCCCCTTCCTGACCAGAGCACTTTTTGCGATTCGGCACTGCGTCGCTTTAACTGACAATTGCGCAGTTGTGCGACATTGTATCCAAACAAAATCGACGTCCTTTTTTTTCTCACAAATAGAGCTTTCTTTTGATGGTATTCGATCACCACTGTGGTTTTTCTTTTTTGCGCTATAAACAAAAAAAGACAGACAATTTTGAAAAAAAAACACAATATTTTGTACTTTTTGCTATAATAAATATCCCAGTTTTAAAAAAAAATAAAAAATATTTTTCTCAGTTTAGGCCGATATGTATTCTTCTACATATTTTTGGTGATAAAAATCTCAATAAGCGTATATTGATTGGTTTGCGCAAAAGTTATATTGTCTACAAAATAGGGGATAGATTTATGACATTTTTATTATTTTCTAGTAATGGCGGCGATCTGCGATTTTTATCGTGACTGCGACATTATGGCGGACACATCGGACAATTTTGACAGATTTTTGGGACCATTGGCATTAATACAGCGATCAGTGCTATAAAAATGCATTGATTACTGTAAAAATGTCACTGGCAGTGCAGGGGTTACCACTAGGGGGCGATCAAGGGGTTAATTGTGTTCCCTAGTACGTGTTCTAACTAAGGGGGAGGGGACTGACTAGGGGAGATGACAGATCATTGTTCATACTCTGTATGAACAGACAATCTGTCACTTCTCCCCTCAGAGAACCGGGATCTCTGTGTGTAACGAGCGATCGTGGAAACCCGGCGGATGACCGCCGGGACTTGCACTGGCTCTGGGGCCAAGCTGCAGCTATCCCTAGTGTCCACCAGAAGGAGCAACGTAACATAACGGCGATTCGCCTGCCTGTGCCATTCTGCCGCAGTACAACTGCGGCAGCTGGTCGGCAAGCAGTTAATGGGATAATAATGAAGCTGCTTTGCATGTAGTTATACCAAATGTATTTTAAAATGCATTTGTTTTGTACGATCTAAAAATCGCGAATCAGCGTTCACCAAAATTCTACTAACATGGAATTAGCAGAAGGGGCCCAAAGGGTGGTGCTTGAGAAATTAACTTCCTCTTTATACTCTCATACTACGTCACTACGTTCATGTTTGTCAAACGACAATTTGTGGAGAGTTAGTATGCTAGACAAAATCCTGCACACTCCCTTTTGACAAAAATCAGACACTCGGTCGTACAACAATCAGACCGTGTGTACGAGGCTTTAAGGTTTGACCTTATATTATATCGTTTTGGTAAATCTGAAGACAAAAATCTACAGAAAATGGAATAGTGTGTATGGGGTCTTAAGCCTCGTTCACAAGGTCAGATTGTTGGCCAACAGAGTACCAGACTTTTGTCCGAAGGGCATGTGCCAGGAACTTGTCTTGCGTACAAACGACACACAATTGTCAGCCAACAATGTAGTGATGTACTACGAGGAATTTCAGCTCTTGAACGCCACCCTTTGGGCCCCTTCTCCTAATGCCGTGAGCATTGGTAAGCAATGATTCCGAGGATGCGTTTGTACTTTCAACTTTTGTGTGATAGACTTTTGTACAGATGATACAAAAATCTGACAACAGACCAAAAATTTACAAGCCTGCCATCCAACATTTGTTGGCGGAAAGTTGGACAACAATTGTCTGATGGAGCGTACTAATGGTTGGATTTTAGACCAACAGTCTGTCATCACACAATTCCCGGACAAAAATCCGATCGTGTGTACGAGGCTTTATGTTGACCATACACTGTACAATTTTCTTATACAATTTTGCTTTAGATTTACCAAAACCATAAAATATGAGGTCACATCTAAACACTTTCCATTTGTATTCAATCAGGCAGGCCTTTGCACTACATAGGTAAAGGTAAATGTTAAGGAAATAAAATAAGAAAATGGTATAATGTATGGCCAGCTTTATGTGTATGGTGATCCTAAAGCTGCCCACCTAAAAGTAGAATGTAGTTCAAATGTTCGTATGGAAAATTCTAAAAATCATTTGTTAGAATAATTATGGACTGATAAATGTTGTTAGATTGCCATTGCAATTTTTTTAGTTCTACATTTGATTGGGGGGGGGGGGATTTGCACATACAATAAGTAAATTTTTTTTTTCACAAACAAAAATTTCACAGTCAGAATTTCATTATTTTTTATCCATTATTTATTTTAGTTTTTATTTTTTTACAATTTCATAATTTTTTTATGTCTTTTCATCATTAAGGTTGAAAAGGATTGTGGATTGAAACCCCATTAACTATTAGAAAATTGTACTAAGGCACAAAAAATAATTTTTTTAATACAATTCTTCTACATAGCCAGCTTAAAGCAGAATTAGATTATCTGCAGATTTTCTATGGTTAGATGGAAAAAACCCTAGTTAGACTTACGGGTAACGGTATTTCTACGAGTCTTTCAGGACAGCACCTGGAGAGAGCGCAGCTCCACCCACTTTCCCAGGAAACACTGCAGATCACTTTAAAGACGGGACACTTCCACCATGGCCTCAGTTGTTCATAGAGTACCTCCAGCCATGCTGAAATTAAATAAGCAGAACATAGCAATAACACCACATTTTTCAAATACAATCTAGGGTGGGTAATCGGCGCTGTCCTGAAAGACTCGTAGAAATACCGTTACCGGTAAGTCTAACTAGGGTTTTCTCCCTTCGTCTTTCAGGACAGCACCTGGAGATGATAAGAGAGTACTTACTCTAGGGTGGGACCACTCCCTTCAGAACCTTTCTGCCAAACGCTTGGTCTGAAGCTGAAAGCAGGTCCAACCTGTAGTGGCGGGTGAAGGTGGAGAAGCTTGTCCACGTAGCCACTTTACAGATTCGATTCGGAGAGGCCCCTGCTCTTTCCGCCCAGGATGTTGCTACTGCCCGAGTGGAATGGGTGACTACCCCTGCGGGGGGCTCTACTCCGGATGCTCTATAGGCTTCCCTAATAGCCATTCGTAGCCACCTAGCTATAGTATTCTTGGACGCACTATAGCCCTTCCGTGGTCCTGAGAATGCGATGAAGAGAGAGTTTGACTTCCTGAATTTACTTGTGATCTCTAGATGGTGTAATAGGCACCTTCTTACATCTAGGCTATGAAAAGACTTCTCCTTAGCATTTGAAGGTGAAGGACAAAAGGTAGGTAGAACTATTTCCTGCGTCCTATGGAAGGCTGTTGAGACTTTTGGTAGGAAACCCGGGTCAGTTTTAAGAACCACCCGGTCCGGGAATATGTAACAGAAAGGCTCCACTATTGATAAGGCTTGTAACTCGCTTACTCTTCTAGCAGATGTAAGCCACAAAAAGAATTAACTTAAGCGACCACAACCTGATAGTCGCTTCTACTGGGGGTTCAAAAGGTTCCTTGGTCAATGCCTGTAGAACCAATGACAAGTCCCATTTTGGAAAAAACTTAAATGGTACAGGCCTAGCTCTGGCCAATGCCTTAAAAAATCGAATAAGCGGTTCTTGAGATAACTGTCTCTCAAGAAAAACCGATAAAGCAGCCACCTGTGCCTTAAGGGTACTGGCTGCCAACCCTAGTTCCATGCCCTCATGGAGAAATTCAAAAACCGAAAGTATCTCCTGGGGAGGGAATTCCTTTGATAGGCACCAGGAGTTAAAACGTTTCCACGTTTTAAAATAAATTGACCTAGTAGTATCTTTTCTACTTCCTAAGAGGGTTGTGACGAGCTTATCAGATAACCCCTTTCTCTTTAAGATTTGCTCCTCAGTAACCACCCGGTTAGGTTGAGTTGCCCGATGTTCGGATGCTGAAGAGGTCCCTGGGTTAGGAGATCCCTTCGAAGCGGAAGAATCCAGTGGGGTCCCACCGCCATCCTCTGTATGGTAGCAAACCATGTCCTTTTGGGCCAGAAGGGGGCCACTAGAATCAGACTTGTGGATTCTCCCTGCAATTTCTTTAGAACCAAAGGGATCATCTGAAAAGGGGGGAAAGCGGGTGTGCTAGGGCATCCAGTCCCCTTGCCTGATCTTGCCTGTTTAAAGAGAAAAAGGCCTTCACTTTGGTGTTGCTCCGTGACGCGAATAGATCTATCTGAGGCAGACCCCATCTCACTGTCAGATCTTGAAAAACCTTGGGGTTCAGACTCCATTCTGATTCCCGAATTTTTTCCCTGCTCAGAAAATCCACTACCACATTCAGGTCTCCCTTTAGGTGTACTGCTGATATGGACCTCAGGTTGCTTTCTGCCCATGACAGAATCTGACTGGCCAGGGATAGCAGCACCCTGCTTCTTGTGCCCCCCTGCCTTGTTATATAGGATACAGCTGTGGCGTTGTCAGATAAGACCTGGATATGGAGACCTTGAACCACTTCCTTGAAGGCCCATAGTCCGAGCAGGATGGCCCTGAGTTCCCTCCAATAGGAGGATCTCCTGGCCTCCTTGACTGTCCAGCTCCCCTGGGCCATCTGTCCTTCCAGGTGGGCACCCCACCCCCAGGAGCTTGCATCTGTAGTCAACCTCCGGTCTACCGGAAAACACCAAAGTAGACCCCTGTCTAGATTTGAGTGATTCCTCCACCACCAGAGCTTTCTCTGGACCTGATGGGGGCATCCTGAATTGCTTCTCCAGGGACTCCCCGTAGGACCAATTCGTCAATATTGCCTGTTGGAGCTCCCTTGTATGAAGGCGTGCCCGCTGTACTGCAGGGATGGATGCTGTGAGGAGGCCCAAAACAGACATGGCTGCCCTGATAGAAATAGGCAGGTTTGTCTGGGTCCTCTTCACGGCACTCTGAACCTTTTCCATTTTCTCTACTGGGAGAAAAATCTTTTCCTGTCTGGATTTGATGGTGTATCCCAGGAACTTTATCAACTGGGATGCAATCATGCTTGATTTTTCCCTGTTTATCAGCCATCCGAGACCCTCTAAGTGTCTTACTGTCCTTCCCAGGTCCCTCTCCAATAGATGTTTTGTATTGGCAAAAATTAAAAGGTCGTCCAAGTATGGAACGATTGATATACCTTCTATCCTGAGGGGGGCTCTGCTACGATCCTTGTAAATATCCTCGGAGATGAGGATAGACTGAACAGGAGAGCTCTGAACTGGAGATGTAGCACCGAGCCTCCCGTCCTGACCGCAAACCTCAGATATTTATGTGAAGCTATGGCCATAGGCACATGGAGATATGCATCTCTTAGGTCTATGGATGCCATAAAACTGTTTGGCAACAGAAGACTCTTCACCAGAGAAAATTGTATCCATCTTGAATCTCTTGTATCTGATCAATTTGTTTAAAATCTTCAGATTCAGAATCAATCTGAATTTGCCCGATGGTTTAGTTACAAGGAAAATGTGTGAGTAACAGCCTAGCCCTACCTCCTCGGGGGGAACGTACATGATCACCCTTTGCTGCATCAGTTCTTGCAAAATAGAGATCATGGCTACTGATTTTTCTGGGTCTCGAGGAGCCTGGGTTACATAAAACCATGCGGGGGGGGATGAGCGAATTCCAGCCTGTAACCCTCTGTTATTGTTTTGAGGATGAACAGACTGTTTGTCACTGACTTCCACTGCGGAAAAAAGGCCTGTAACCTTGCTCCCACAGTTGGAAGACCATCACTGGCTTTTTGGGTTCGGGGTAGGGGGGCAGAATAACACTCCCGACTTGCCCCTTCCCCTCTGAGGCTTCCAGGGCCTTCTATATCCTGTCTCGTTGGTTTCTGAGGTTTTTTGAAAATCACGAAAATTTTTAGTGCTCTGGGGAATCACCTTCTTTTTAACAGGAAAACCCTTCTTCTTGTCGGCCGTTCTGCCCAGAATAGCTTCAAGGTCAGGGCCGAACACCAAATCTCCCTCGAACGGAAGACCGCATAATTTGGCTTTTGAGGCAGTATCCCCTGTCCATGTCTTCACCCATAAGGCCCTACGGGCTGAGATTATCAGGGCTGAGGACCTGGCTGACATCTTAATTGATTCTGCCGAGGCATCCGCCATATACCCCACTGCTTTTAAGAGGACAGGCAAGGTATCGAGCAGGTCCTTTCTAGGCATTCCTGCCTCGATATGGTATTTTAACTGTTCTAGACAGTGCTCCAGATTTCTGGCTACTACTGTTGAAGCCATCGCTGGCTTGAGGTTTGCCAATGTTGAGTCCCAAGCCTTCCTTAGGAGGGAATCAGCCCTTTTGTCCATGGGATCCTTGAGGATACCTATGTCCTCAAACGCAAGATCCGTATTCCTTGAGACCTGAGAAAAGGCCGCGTCGAGCTTAGGTTTCTTGTTCCATACCTGAGAGCTATCCTCCTCAAAGGGAAACCTGCGTTTGAGGGACCTGGAAAAGAAAGGAGCCCTCTCAGGGTCTCTCCATTCCTTTTTGACAGTTTCGGATAGAAACTTATGCACCGGGAACACTCTGAGTTTCACCTCACCCAAACCCTGAAACATTTTGTCATGTAGTGACAGTTGAGCCTTATCCTCTGTGATATTCAGAGTAGTGTGGATATTTTTAAGCAGGTCATCCACCTCCTCTAGGGATAATTTATACCGGGATGATGAAGCAGAAGCCTCCTTTACTTCCTCTGCCTCCTCCTCAGAAGCAGAGGACCTACTATGTTCCTCCTCCTCCGAGTCACTGCCCCCCCGGATGCAGATGCTGGGGAGTGAGAACGGGGCGCTGAGCTACAACCTGCAGCTGGGCGCCTGTCTATATAAGACCGGAAAGATTCAAAGGTATCTGACAATTCTTTCCTGAAAGAACTAAGTAGCTCTCCCTGCTGAGACGCAGGGGTATTGGAAGCTGCTTCTTCTTTGACCAAGTCGCTTATGCAGGACCTGCATAACACCTTAGTCCAAGAATCTCTAAGTACGTTTTTATATGATGGACAGCTCCTCTTGCTAGGAGGGGGAAACATGTTTGGTCTTTTCTTTCGCCTTCTGAAATATACCAAGGAAAAAACCCCAAAACCTCAGTTACAATACACCTGAACATAGAAAAAAGATATGCTGCAAAATAGAACAGATTAACAATTTTCAAATTCTATTTGCTCTTCAGCCAGTGAATCCCCCCACAGACTCACTAAACAACTATTGAAAAGCATTATTCCTAAATAGCATCATAGGAAAACAATGCTGCAGGCTTCCCAATGCAAGGAAGGGAGGAAACGACATGGCTCAAACAGTAATGACAGAGACCACTGCCCCTGCTTACCTGAGCCTGGCTGACAATCGTGGCTCCTGCTCTTGCCACCGCCGATTGATCCTCCTCCATCATTCAGCAAGGATCAATGGCATCTGGGCGCTTTTATCAGTTTAAATTCCGCGCCAATCCCGGAAGTGATGTCAGCCGAAGAGACTTCCCCCTCTCCCTGCGTTCCAGCGGCCGGAACCGGAAGCCGCGTCGCACCGTCGGAAGTCCCGCCCCCGGCGGGAATGACGCGCTCGTCATCCGGACCTGGAAGGCATGAGCCTGAACGAACGGCGCGAGATATGAATCTCAGCCGTGTCCGAGACCCAGCCGCCGGTCTAAAAGAGGGGGAACCTCCACGGCCTGACCCCCCTGGGTATGAAGGAGAGCGGACACCGGAGCGACCCCCGCACGTGAAGGGAGGAAGCTGGGCCAGGTCTGTACAAAAAAGAAAACAACAATGGTATGCCTCCAACTCTCCCCACCTGGAGAGAGTGCAGCACCCCTTGGTTCCCTGCAGCGCTTCCACCATGGCCGGAGGAAACACTACAACTGAGGCCATGGTGGAAGTGTCCGGTCTTTAAAGTGATCTGCAGTGTTTCCTGGGAAAGTGGGTGGAGCTGCGCTCTCTCCAGGTGCTGTCCTGAAAGACGAAGGGAGAAAGTGCAACAGATTTCTCCATGTTCGCTAAACTGTGTGGATGGAGGAATTTCCCACTTTTTCCATCTAACCATAGAAAATCTGCAGATAATCTATAGGTGTATGGTCAGCTTTAGGCTGGGATCACATCTGTGCAGTGTGATTTAGGTGTGTTGCTCTTTCGGTGCGTTTTTATACATGCGTTAGATGCATTACCATGGAACTCTATATAAACGCACATTTTGATGAAAGTGCATCAAAGATGCCGCAAGCAGGGGTTTTTTAAAGCACCTAAAGCGCATGTAAAATGCACAGTGAGAACAGAACCTTAACTGTCAAAGCAGTTATATTTAGGACATGCTGTGAATGATAATTGTTACAGTTGCTTGTGCTCTCAGTCGAACTGTCAAGCTATCAAGTGGCTGGTGTCGTAACCGATCTCTGGTGCTGCACCATGGCCAGTATAGATCAAACAGAGGCTGAGGTGGCAGCTTCCTTGGCTGTAAAGCATAGCAAGGGTTTAATTCTGTTTTATAAGGCAAAAGAGAAGTTCAATACTGTTTGTAAACATGCAATTTCCCAGAGATCCCTCCACTTACCTCTACAAACAACTCTCACCAGCCCTCTGCAGTGATGAGATGTGCTCTGAGAAGCTGTGACAGTCCTGAATGTGTACTATAGTGACCTGTAACCAGGCAACACAGCTCCTTAGCGACACCTCCTCTGCACATGCTCAGTCCTCATTAGAGATTTTTTTTTTACTTCCTCAAAGCTTTATTTAGCCACTTTACAAACAAGCAAAAACACACTGACTGCAATGAGCCTCAAGTATATTTTATTTTACAGAGTTATTGTAAAATACAAATATAGGGAGTAAACTGATATAGTTTCCCCCTTAGTTCCAGATAGATTTACAGCATGTTTAAAAAAGTAACATAGGCAGTTCAGTAGGTATGGTGGACAGAGGATATACTTGGTAAAGAATTTGAACCATTTTATTAAATAAAAAACAGTTTATTTAGGCTCCATTTACATTAGCGCATCTCCAAAGTTGATTTCCAGTGCGAATTTGGAATGCAACTATGATACAACTTTTGGTGAGATTTTTGATCTGACTGAACATTCTATGGCTCAAAGTCACATGAAAAGTCGCACCTTTTCAAAGTCACTGCGACTTTAACTAATTAAGGATCGACCCTATTTTTTTTAGACTTGGTGTTTACAAGGATAAATCTTCTTTTTTTTTTTTTTTTTGCTAGAAAATTACTTAGAACCCCCAAACATTATATATTTTTTTTCAGACATCCTAGAGCAGTGATGGCGAACCTTGGCACCCCAGATGTTTTGGAACTACATTTCCCATGATGCTCATGCACTCTGCAGTGTAGTTGAGCATCATGGGAAATGTAGTTCCAAAACATCTGGGGTGCCAAGGTTCGCCTTCACTGTCCTAGAGCATTAAATGGCGGTCGTTGTGCAGCAGTCTTACAAGCGCAATTTTATTAAATATCTAATTAAAAAATAAGACATCAGTAAAACTAGAAAACATTTTTTTTTTATATTGTGAAAGATAATGTTACGCCGAGTAAATTGTGCCCAACATGTCACACTTCAAAATTGCGCCCGCTCCTGGAATGGCGACAAAGATTGCAGCAATACCTCACATGTGTAGTTTGAACACTGTTTTCATATGCGGGCACGACTTACTCATGCAAGCTCGGAGGGGCGGGAGCTTTAAAAAAAATGTTTTATCCATTTTACTTTTTGTTGTTTTTTTTACGCTGTCCTTTTAAAAAATAAATAAAATGGGTCACTTTTATTCCTATTACAAGGAATGTAAACATCACTTGTAATAGAAAAAAAGCATGACAGGACCTCTTTAATGTGAGATCTGGGGTCAAAAAGACCTCAGATCTCATATTTACACTTAAATGCAATAAATAAATAAATAACCTTTTTTTTTGTTTTGCAAAAAATATATAAATTTCCCTTTAAGACCATTGGGTGGAAGTGACATTTGACGTTGATTCTGTCATCAAATGGTATGGAGCCGAGCGGGGGCCATCTTTCCCTCACTCTGCATCCAGCCTCACAGGGGAAAGGACCCGATCGTCTCTGCCACTACCGATAAAAAGCGTCTCCGGTAAAAAGCGGAGAAGACCAGAGCACGTCGGAAGCCGTTGAAGAGGATACCGGAGTTATGGCTGCTATCTGCTGCTGTAACAATGGTATTCCACTTAAAACAGCCACCATATAATGACGACGCGTGTTCCACAAGTGGTTGAAGAGGATGTAAATCCTGGTCAGCTTGACCGCTTACTAGAATTTTTTCGTTTCTGTTATAATACTTTGTAAATCAATAATCTTTCTTTATAAATTTAGGCCAAAATGTATTCTGCTGAATTTCTTTGGTAAAAATAACCCAAATCAGTGCATATTATTTAGTCTGTAGGAATGTTATGGAGTACACAAACTATGATATATATATATATATATATATATATATATATATATATACAGGGAGGCTGTCCACAAGGTTTAGGAGTATGTCTATGGGAATGTTTGACCATTTTACCATTTGTGAGGTCAGGCACTGATGTTGGACGAGAAGGCCTGGCTCCCAGTCTCTGCTACAATTCATCCCAAAGGTGTTCTATCGGGTTGAGATCAGGACTCTGTGCAGGCCAGTCAAGTTCCTCCTCCCCAAACTGATCATCCATGTCTTTATGGACCTTGCTGTGCACTGCTCCAAATCATTTGGTGGAGGGGGGATTATGGTGCGGGTTATTTTTCAGGGGTTGGGCTTGGCTCCTTAGTTCCAGTGAAGGAATGTAAGGGTACAATAAGGACGGCTGAGATAGAACATGAAAGACACATAGTGGAGGAGAGCTGAAAAAATCCCAAGAAATACTTTAAGTATGTAAACAGTAAAAAATCGAGTACAAATTATATTGGCCCCATAAAGAATGAGGAAGGACATCCGGTTACAAAGGATGGAGAGATGGCGAAGGTATTGAATTTCTTCTTCTCCTCAGTCTTCACAAGGGAAATCGGGGGGTTTCAGTAACCAAAACTGCAGCGTTTATCCTCATGACACATCAAAGGAAGCACCTCCATGGTTAACAGAGGACGGAATTAAAACTAGACTTAGGAAAGTTAACATTAATAAATGACCGGGACCAGATGGCTTGCACCCCAGGGTACTTAGGGAACTCAGTCAAGTAATTGCCAGACCATTTTTCCTAATTTTTAATGACAGTCTACTGACTGGAATGGTACCAGCTGATTGGAGAAAAGCCAATGTAGCACCGATATTTAAAAAGGGCCCAAAATACATCCCTGGGAATTACAGACCAGTTAGCCTATCATCAATAGGGACTATATACAAGATTTTAGTAATGAGAACAGTATCATTAGCAGTAATCAGCATGGATTCATGAAGAATCGTTCTTGCCAAACCAATCTATTAACCTTCTGCGATGAGGTAAGTTGCCAGCTAGTTAAAGGAAGAGCTGTAGACGTGGTGTATCTGGATTTTGCAAAAGCATTTGACACAGTTCCCCATAAATGTTTACTGTATAAAATAAGGTCCGTTGGCATGGACCATAGGGTGAGTACATGGATTGAATATTGTCTACAAGGACGATTTCAGAGGGTGGTAATAAATGGGGAGTACTCAGAATGGTCAGGGGTGCTCGAATCTGCACCAGATGAAAAAGCATCTTTACCAGCACAAGTGTTCACAGCTGAGGACTTCATCTGCCTCACTTCCTATTTACCCATTTTATGCATGGACTATCTCTCTAAAGGTTTTAAGTTCATACATTTATTAATCCTTAGTGATTTATTCTAGTTTTATTTAGCGCTGCACTATTTATGTTTATGTTTTTAAAAGTTTACTGAGGATTTGTATTTTGACCTAGTGTTATAGCTGCTTTTTAGTTTAGGATATTTGTTTGTGCCGGTTGATCACTATTTATTTTTGATTCAATCAATGTAGAAACAAAATGGTTGTAAGGCCACGTACACACGGGCGGATTGTCTGCCCAACTAAGTTCGTCAGACAATCCGACAGACAGTCCGTTCAACTTTTGAATGAACGGACTTGACCACACACGATGAACAGACAGTCCGCTGAAAGCTTGCGCGATGACGTGTACAGCACGTATGACGGGACTAGAAATACGACGTCCAATACACTGCAATGCAACCTTTGGCCGTGTAAATCCTTTCTGAGCATGCGCCATACTTAGTCCGTCCAACTTGCCTACACACGAGCGGACTGTCCGCTGAAACCAAGTTTGGACGGACAAAACCAAGTTTGGACGGACGGACAAACTTGGTAAAGTGAATAGGGCAATGGTGTTTGCATGCAGTGTCCTGTTTTAATACAGTGTTGTTTTAATGAAAGAAAATAAAAAAATGTGCAATAAATTATTTACAAAAAAAGAATATTACAAAACAAACAATAACAGCAAAATAAAAACAATAAAAAAATGAATTGGATTACAAGGGAAAGATATTTAGCAAAGTCAGTGGCTTTCATAAATTATTCTTCTAGTATCCTTAGCACTTCCTATGTCAAAAACAGCTATAGCTGCTATGAAGTGTGCCATTGATATGCATAGTTTGTAGACATGAGTGTGGTACTGTGTTCCAATACCACTTTTCAGTTTTCTGTAAAATCATCAGAGTAAGTAATTTAAGTACAGGAGATGAACCTGTACAATTCTGCAAGACTAAAAGTAAGGCTGGAGTTAAGCTCAATTTTTTTCCGAAGAAAAGTGGCATAGTCTTCCATAGGGTTTTCCAAAGTTTGAACTTTTGAATGCTAGACATTCCAAGGGACTCCTGGATTAGGTGTGGGAAACATGGGAACAAGAAGCCACATCTCATAAAAATGTAACCAATTACATTGCTTAGTTGCCGGATAGGGTAGCAGCAGTCATTAGAGATGGCCTTGCGGTTCGCCCGGCGGTCGGTTCGTGGCAAATTTTGCTTGTTCGCGAAACCGGCGGACTTCTGGCACTGTTCGCGCGGCGGACATATGCGTTTACATTGTGAAGAACTTTGACCCATGATGACACATCCATCATGGGGTACAGGACAGGCAATTGAGACATTTCAGCACATGGACAATTGGACATACCCCCTACCTTATAAATAGACCTGATCTGGCAGCCATTTTACATTCTGTCTTTTGTCAGTGTAGGGACAGGACACTGTGTGGAGCAGGGACAGTCAGTTTAATCACTAGCTATTACTATTAGGTCCACAAAAGTCCTTTTAAGGATGGGTATAGGTGTGCAGTATATAGGGTTGTAATACACTTAGAATATACTTTCTTTCAAGTATATTATGGTGCACTGCTGACTGCTGACTGCTGTGCTGCTGAGTGCTTGCTGACCGATTCTGCAGCTGTCTTTTATCAGTGTAGGGAGGCACAGTTTGGTGTTTGGAGCAGGGACAGTCTGCAAATCACTAGCTACTAGGTCCTTTTAAGGACTGGTATAGGTGTACAGTAAATAGGGTTGTACACGTATAATATACTTTCTTTCAAATATAGAAAGCATATTATACTTGACTGCTGTGCTGCTGAGCTGATTGCTGCCCGATTCTGCAGCTGTCTTTTATCAGTGTAGGGACTGAGGAACAGTTTGGTGTTTGGAGCAGGGACAGTCTGCAAATCACTAGCTACAAGGTCCACAAAGGTCCTTTTATAGGTGTACAGTATATAGGGTCGTACACGTATAATATACTTTCTTTCAAATATAGAAATCATATTATATATCACGGTGCTGGTGTCAGTGCTCTCTATCTTGGTGCTGGTGTCAGTGCTCTCTATCACAGTGCTGGTGTCAGTGCTCTCTATCTCGGTGCTGGTGTCAGTGCTCTCTATCTCGGTGCTGATGTCAGTGCTCTCTATCACGGTGCTGGTGTCAGTGCTCTCTATCACGGTGCTGGTGTCAGTGGTCTCTATCACGGTGCTGGTGTCAGTGGTCTCTATCACGATGCTGGTGTCAGTGTTCTCTATCTCTGTGCTGGTGTCAGTGCTCTTTATCTCTGTGCTGGTGTCAGTGGTCTCTATCACGGTGCTGGTGTCAGTGGTCTCTATCACGATGCTGGTGTCAGTGTTCTCTATCTCTGTGCTGGTGTCAGTGCTCTTTATCTCTGTGCTGGTGTCAGTGCTCTCTATCTCGGTGCTGGTGTCAGTGCTCAGTCTCTATCACGGTGCTGGTGTCAGTGTTCTATCTCAGTGCTGGTGTCAGTGGGGGAGATAGCAGCGGAGAAGCCAATCAGTAGGCAGTGCCAGCACCATGGCTGATGATCAGCACTGGACTAGCACCTCCGGACCACCGCAGTGGAGCCCTGCATAGGTGGGGGTAAGGGTCGGGCAGAGGGAGGGGCTCAAGCACAGGTTGGCACACTGGGACACTGGCACAAGACTGCGCTGCCCTGACTGTGGCACTGATCATCTCCTGCACCCCCTTCATAGCCTGGCCTGACCTTGCCTCTCCTCCATGGCCTTCATGCGCTCCTGAGTCCTGAATTGTCAAAAATTCACAGATAAAAAAAGAATGCATGTCGTTGTTGATCCCAGATTCACTTAATACTTTTTTTTATGTCAGTGTCCATGTTGTGGGACTATGTGTGCACAGCTAGTAGGTATTTTGTGGCTGAAAATATGACCTGGAGGTTTTTAAGGTTCGCCTGCCATTAAAGTCAATGGGGTCCGCGGCAAACTTAGTGGTTCGCGAACTTTTGGCCATTCGTCCATCACTAGCAGTCATGTCTATAGTTCAAGAACATATGCAGCAATCCTAAGAGGCGCAAGGTAGAGTTTAGAACTGCTTAGCTAAAATTGGAACTTTTAACCCAGAAGACAGAGGGGGTTATTTATGAAAGGCAAATCCACTTTGCACTGAAAGTGCACGTGGGAGTGCAGTCGCTGTAGTTCTGAGGGGTAGATCTGAAATGAGTGGAAGCTCTGTTGATTTTATCATCCAATCATGTGCAAGCTAAAATTCTGTCTATTATTTTCCTTGCATGTCCCCCTCGGATCTACAGCAACTGCACTTCCAAGTGCACTTTTAGTGCACGTTCAAGTGCACTTGCAGTGCAAAGTGGATTTTCCTTTAGTAAGTAACTCCCATTGTATAATAAAACAACTAGAAAGCCTCAGACTAGACCATAAAGCGAGAAAAGTAAATTGAGAGGATGTTTTCATAAAAAAATTTTTTCCAAAAAGCAGCCATCACATTTTGTCATCTATGTGGGTTTTTGCTCTTCCTGCAGATAGAACGTTCTGTTCGTATTGAGGAAGTATTATCTTGGTCATTTCAAATATTTTTCTGTTGTATAAATAGCATAATACATTACATAAGAATCTCTATTACATCTTAAACTTAACCATTTATCTAACATGTAACATATACCTATTTTTTTTCTTTTGTTTCAGGCTAAGTACACTGCCTGCAGGTACAGAAATATACTGCTTGACCCATGGCAAAAATCCAAAGTCCTTGTAACTTCTTGTGCATAGTTAAAATATCAAACAATTTCGTCTTCTCAGTCCACCTTCTCTTCCTAAAATAAGAACCCCAGTGCTTCTCTACCCTCTCTAGATCTCTTGATTAAAAACCTGCTCAAACCTCTGTTAAACCCCCAATACAAAATTGTAACTCAATAAATTAATGTAGTGAAGTGTATAAATAAAATACACTAAAATAAAATAAATAAAGTTACTGATCCTAATACTACCACAAAACGAAGTCTATGCAAATATGATAATAGTGCACAGAATTCCAAATAACTCGAAAAATTTGGAATTTCATAAAAATAAAAATCATGCAAGCATTTTTAAATACTGTAAAGTACTATGTCCAAAGAAAATTTCCACGTGTAAAAGTTCATAAAAATACTCCAGATCTTCTTTTAGGTGCACTGTGCTGAAGAGCTGGAGTATTTTTATGAACTTTTACACTGGGAAATTTTCCTTTGGACACAGGACTTTATGTAAAAATTCACTTGGAACATATTTTTTATTGAGTTTGAAATTATGTGCACTATTATGTGCATTATTATCACATTCTGGTCCTGCATTGTACATGATGTAATATGAGTATCATAAAAGCAAAAGAACCGCGCTCTTTTCAAAGAACTTAATACATGAGCATACACCTCCCACCTGAGACCAATGTCCCAGCCGGGAAGCTGTGTATACAAAAAAATGTAAAGTGCAACCAAATTAAGCAATCATAACAAATGTGACTACCAATAGCCCATATTAAACATATTCAATCGTGAGTTGAATTTATGAAGAAAAATATATGAAAATGTGTATAAATTGAAAAATTGCAGAAAACTGTGAAAAAAACCCACATAAAAAATACATATAAATAAACATTTAGATGCGTCCATATATAACAGTCCTCAGAAAGAGTCCATCTATAAAATCAATTTTCAAAGATGCAAAACACCACGTGTCAATTACAGTGTTCAGGAAAAATGGTTCTTTACTTCATGTTCCAAATCGTGAAGCATGCCAAAGTGCACCACCACCAAAAGCCAAGATTGGCTCCTTACCAGATATCACAGGTTAATTCGCTTATCAAAGAATTAAGCCAGGCTGTACACACTTCTCAATCCTCCAATCGCCACCCTCCTTCAGAGTCATGGTTTATTTCTAGGTTACAACTTTTTGTTGTGAATGAGTAGGGCTACTATGTACCACATACTCATTCACATGGGGGGCCATATCTAAGTGCCCCCTTATTGGTAGCTTCCAGATTCTGACAAGCCCCGGCCCTCAGATCCCCACAACCATCAGTCAGAGTTGTGGGGAAGAGCTCATTGTCCTCATTAACATGGGGATAAGGTGACATCCCTGGCAAGGTACCCCCCATGTTGAGGGCATGTGGCCTGTTTCAGGCTGTATTCTCAGAATAAGGGTCTGATATGGATTTTTAGGGGGACCACCCTGTATTTTTTTTTTCTTTTTTGTGCAAGGTTCCCCTTAAAACCATGAATCTGGAATTGATTTTCTGGGGGACATCGTGCATTTTTTAGCATGGGGTACACCCTTAAAATCCATACCAGAATTAAATAGTCTGGTATGTGTTTAGAGGGGAAGACTCT
The DNA here is from genome assembly GCF_037356315.1 of Lithobates pipiens. Taxonomy (NCBI): domain Eukaryota; kingdom Metazoa; phylum Chordata; class Amphibia; order Anura; family Ranidae; genus Lithobates; species Lithobates pipiens. The sequence continues at coordinate 240,479,964 of NW_027507758.1, read as the reverse complement.
CTGCAACTATTTTTTTATCCTTGCTGTAGCATATAGTGACATTTACAAATAAAAATATATAGTTACATAGTTAGTCAGGTTGAAAAAAGTCCATCCAGTTCAACCAAAAAAAAAAATATATATATATATATATATATATATATATATATATATATATATATATATATATATATATATATAAATATCATACTAGCCCATATACCCAATTCTATACCCACAGTTGATCCGGAGGAAGGCAAAAAACCCCAGCAGAGCATGATCCAATTTGCTAAAGCAGGGGAAAAAATTCCTTCCTGATCCCCCGAGAGGCAATCGGATTTTCCCCGGATCAACTTTACCTATAAATTTTAGTACCCAGTTATATTACGTACACTTAGGAAATAATCCAGGCCTTTCTTAAAGCAATCCACTGAGCTGGCCATAACCACCTCTGCAGGGAGTCTATTCCACATTTTCACAGCTCTTACTGTGAAGAAACCTTTCCGTATTTGGAGATGAAATCTCTTCTCCTCTAGACGTAAAGAGTGCCCCCTTATCCTCTTTGTTGACTGTAAAGTGAATAACTCGACACCAAGTTCCCTATATGGACCCCTTATATATTTGTACATGTTGATCAAATCCCCCCTTAATCTCCTCTTATCAAGAGTGAATAAATTCAGTTCCTCTAATCTTTCCTCATAGCTGAGTTCCTCCATGCCTCTTATTAGTTTGGTTGCCCTTCTCTGCACTTTCTCCAGTTCCCCAATATCCTTTTTGAGAACTGGTGCCCAAAACTGAACGGCATATTCCAGATGAGGTCTTACTAATGATTTGAACAGGGGCAAAATGATATCTCTATCTCTGGAGTACATACCTCTCTTAATACAGGAAAGGACTTTGCTCGCTTAGTAAACCGCAGCTTGGCATTGCATGCTATTATTGAGCTTATGATCTACCAAAACCCCCAGATCCTTCTCCACTATGGATTCCCCCAGTTGTACTCCCCCTAGAGTGTATGATGCATGCATATTCTTAGCCCCCAAGTGCATAACTTTACATTTCTCAACATTAAACCTCATCTGCCACATAGTCGCCCAATTAGACAGAGCATTGAGGTCAGCTTGTAAATTGGAGACATCCTGTAAGGACGTTATTGCACTGCATAGCTTGGTGTCATCTGCAAAGACGGAAATGTTACTTTTGATCCCAGACCCAATATCATTTATAAAGATATTAAAAAGCAAGGGTCCCAGCACTGAACCTTGGGGTACACCACTGATAACCTTAGACCATTCAGAGTAAGAATCATTAACCACTACTCTCTGAATTCTGTCTTTTAGCCAGTTTTCTATCCATCTACAAACTGATGTTTCCAAACCTGTAGACTTTACCTTACACATGAGCCGTGTGTGCGGAACTGTATCGAACGCTTTTGCAAAATCCAAATATATCACGTCCACCGCCACCCCTCTGTCCAAGGTTTTACTTACCACCTCATAAAAAGAAATCAGGTTTGTCTGACAACTCCTGTCTTTCATGAATCCATGCTGTCTGTTGCTCAAAATATTTTTTTCCTGCAAGAACTCATCTATGTGGTCTTTTATTAATCCCTCCAGTATCTTCCCAACTATAGAAGTTAAACTAACGGGTCTATAATTACTTGGTAAAGACTTTGTTCCCTTTTTAAATATAGGCACCACATTGGCCCTGCGTCAATCCTGTGGTACTATTCCTGTCATTAATGAGTCCCTAAAAATTAGATACAATGGCTTTGAAATTACAGAGCTCAATTCTTTTAGGATCCGTGGGTGGATGCCATCAGGTCCAGGTGCTTTATCCACCTTTATTCTGTCCAAATATTTCTGGACCATATCACTTATGAGCCATTGTGGATTTGGGGCTGCGTCAGTACCACCCCCATTATGGACATGAGCTCCCCCTTGCTCCTTTGTATACACAGAGCTGAAGAAAGTATTTAATAAGTTAGCCTTCTCTTTGTCCCCAGTCACCCACTCCAGATTATTTTGCAAAGGGCCTACATGCTCAGACTTAACCTTTTTACTATTAATATATTTGAAGAATTTTTTGGGGTTTGTCCTACTGTCTTTTGCAATCTGTCTTTCATTTTGAATTTTTGCATCCTTTATTTCCTTTTTACATATTCTGTTATATTCCTTGTAACATTTCAATGACACTAGCGTTCCTTCATTTTTATATTTTTTGAAAGCTCTTTTTTTATAGTTTATAGCTTTTTTAACTTTGGCCGTGAGCCACATCGGCTTCATTTTTAACCTTTTAAACGTATTGCCCATGGGAATATACTTTGCCGTGAGATCACAAACAAGCTTTTTGAAGAATTCCCATTTCTGTTCTGTGCCCATTGGTGCCAATATTCTCTCCCAGTCTAAGTCCTGGAGAGCAGCCCTCATCCTTTGAAAATTTGCTCTCTTGAAATTAAGTGTTTTTATCTTTCCCGTATGTGATTTTTTGCTTACAGCTAACATCAAATGAAATCATGTTATGGTCACTGCTACCCAGATGTTCCTTTATCTGAACATTAGTAATACGTTCTGCATGGTTTGAGATTACCAGGTCCAACAGAGCATCATTCCTAGTTGGGGCCTCAATAAACTGTACCATAAAATTGTCCTGTAATAGGTTTACAAATTTTTGCCCTTTAACTGTCCCAGCAGTGCCATTACCCCAGTCAATTTCTGGGTAGTTAAAATCCCCCATTATTATCACTGCCCCAGCCCTTGCAGCCCTTTCTATCTGTGCAAGGAGCTGAGTCTCCACCTCCTCATTAACATTGAGTGGTCTATAACAAACTCCAATGATTAACTTTGAACTACGCGCATCTGTTTGCAGTTCCACCCATAATGCCTCAGACTCATCACACTCTCCGTCCACCAGGTCCTCTTTCTCACTCGCTTTGAGATCATTTCTCACATACAGACAGACCCCTCCACCTTTCCTTTTTACTCTGTCTTTCCGAAAGAGTGCATAGCCAGGAATATTAATAGCCCAGTCATGTGTGGAATTAAGCCAAGTTTCCAATGTGTGGAATTAAGCCAATATGATACAGTTTACATTGCCGTCACATCTCATTGATGGCTTCTTAAAAAAAAAGCATGCAGACACCCCCAAAAGTGCCCCAAAATTCATAGCAGATCTTTGGAGGAGATCTGTGTGCTGTTCTTTTAAAAAAAAAAAAAAGAAGCTGCCAATGACATGGCAGTTGCAGGCAACTTTAATTACCTTTCACAGAAATGCACCCCCTTACAAACAGGATTAGGACACCCCCAGGCATGGTATTTAAAGGAATTGGGCATTTTTAATTTTCAACTTTAAGCATTTTTTTTTAAAAAGTCAATGCTCCTGTGCAAATGGCTACTGATAAACCACACTGGATGTGTTAAATATAAAGAAACATGGATTAATAATACACTCATTAAACTTGACAGACTTTTACCTCAGAACACTTCTTCCAGCTCACTTCCTCCAGCACACTACATCACTGTCCGATTTTAGTAATCCTGTCACACCATCATAACATAACTAGGTCTCACTTTCAATAAGTCTCAGTGAATTTACTTGATGGCCTTTTGTAGGCCGGGTCTGCAGTACCCCTTTTTGGTAGCAACCGATTTACTTGAGAAGAATAAATGTACTTGATGGACTACTGATTACAGCAAGTCAGACTTGCAAATCCTGTCTGCCCTCCTGGCTGCAGCGACTTGACACAAAACTCCCACAGTCTCTCCCTCTGGCTCTACATCCAGCTCCCCTGGCATGCCTCTTCCAGTGTGCTTTCCACTCACTGACACCTGCCCTGGATCCTTCCTGAATGACTTTTTCCACTTTCCACTCTTCCACTGTGCTTTCCACTCACCGACACCTGCCCTGGATCCTTCCTGAATTACTTTTCTTCCAGACGTGTGGACTAACTGTCTCCTCCAGCTCCTGTTCCAGGACACCTCTTCCTGAGAATTTAAGTAGAGGCTCCCTCCCAGCTCCCGAGCTCCCCGCCTGAGGTACACCCCCCCCCCCAAGAAAGGGGGAAACAGAGGTGGCACCCAAGAGCTGAAGTACATGTCAGTCACCCACTGCTATACTAAAGGTTTTCCAATTTTCGGCCAAAAAATGTGGGATGACAGGCTAGTAAATTTTTTGCCAAACGACAGCTCCATGTCAGATTTTTGGATGGTCAGTACACAAATCCATCACACAAAAGTCGAAAGTACAAACATGCATGCTCGGAATCACTGCTCACGAAATGCGAAATTAGCAGAAGGGGCCCCAAAGGGTGTCTCTCAAGAGCTGAAATTCCTTGTAGTACGTCACTACGTTTGTGTTTGTGGCACAACAATTTGTGTAACGTTAGTATGCAAGCCAAGATCCTGGCACACGGCCTTTTGACAAAAATCAGACACCTCGGTTGTCCAACAATCGTACCGTGTGTACGAGGCTTAAAAGTGACTGGAAATCATGTGCCTGGCTGGGTGGGGTGAAAGGTGGACTACAAAACTCAGCAATCCTCATGAGGGTACCGCTACACTTGGTGTGTTGAGGATCCCTGGGAGTTGTGGGGAAATTAGTTAAAGGATCCTGCACCTGTATCTGAGCATGAGTAAATGGAAACTGTGCCACAACCTTGCACGAGGCACAGATGATTAATGAGGCAAGAAGTGGGGTTAGCAGGACTGAAAGTCACTCCAGTAAATCTCTTTACTCTCACCTTAATGTTTCATCACAGATTGCTCCACAATGGCTGCAGTAATTGGAATCGGGGATGGGGGGAAACCAATCTTACAAGTAATTTACCTTACCATCAGTTTTTATTATCATGGAAATAAAGATAAGACAGCAACCATGTCAGAATAGACAAAAAGTCTGGGTTCACACTGATACTACATGACAGTCATATGACTATAATCCTACTTTGCTCTGCGACATCGGTCCTACATTCGTCCTACATCCATCCGACTTCAATGAACTTTGATCCCCGACCAGGCACTGTGATTGGTATTAATCTTTAGGGGGAACTCCATGCCAAATAATGGGTTCCCCTCCAAGAGCATACCAGGCCTAAGGCTGGGTTCATACTGGTACAACAAGCACTCTAACATTGGGAGCTCATGTCGCATGACATGTGAAAATCAATGTTTCACTATGGGAGCCGTCTTAACTGGTCCGACACAAGTCCGTCCGAAAATGTCTTCAGCCCATTGAATATCACTGAGGTCAGATCAAAGTCAGATCGCTGTCTTGATTGATCCGACTTTGGCATGCGACTTGTGCTTTGTTGATCTTAAAGGGGAACTCCACGCCAATTTTTCTTTAAAAACCGGCATGGTTTCCCCCTCCAAGTGCATACCAGGCCTTTCGGTCTGATATGGATTTTAAGGGGAAGGTCCCCCCAAAATCCACACCAGACCCTTATCCGAGCACACAGCCCAGGAGGTGAGGAAAGGGGATGTGGATGAGCGAGCGCCCCCCTTTCTGAACCCCCCTCAACATGTTCTTCTCCCTCTGTCCGCTGTCTTCTATCAGGTCTCCTCAAATGTCTTCTCACTCTTTTGCTCCCTCTTTTCCTGCTCTTTTGCCCAATCTTCTCCGCTATCTTGTCCCCAATTTTGACTCAATACTCTCACCCGCTCTAATGCTGGGTGCGTGTTGTGCCACTACTTATATTGGGGCGGGGTCCCCATGTGACATCATCAATAGGCCCCGCCCCTTATGACATGCCACCTGGGGCATGTGGCAGTGACGTCATAAGAAGCGGGCATGTGCCGCCTGGGGCAGTGACGTCATAAGAAGCGTGCCTCCGGTGACCCCACCCCATGCCAATATAAGTATTGGCACACCACGCACCCGGCATTAGAGCGGGAGAGAGTGTCGAGTCAACATCGGAAGAAGAACAGAGGGAGAAGGCAGCGGAGAGAGAGTGGAGAACAACCGGTGAGGGGAGAAAATCGACAGAGGCAGATGACGTCAGTGGAGGACACAGGAGAGCTGGAGAGGGGAGAAGAGATCGGAAGAGACGACGGAGCTGCCTTTATAAATTACTCTAAAAACATGTGTAATGTGTTTTATTTTTGACACTTTTTTTAGGTGAATGAGTAGGGGTACAATGCACCCTATACTCATTCACATAGGGTGGGGGGGCCAGGATGTGGGGCTAGCGGAGAAGACCGGGCAAAAGAGCGAGAAGACAGCGGAGGAGACCCAGCAGAAGACAGCAGACAGAGGGAGAAGAACCGGAGAGGGGCAAAGAACCTTTGTAAAAGGGGGCTTCCAGATTCCAATAAGGCCCTCGCCCACAGACCCTGACAACCAACGGCCAGGGTTGTCGGGAAGAGGCTCTTGTCCTCATCAACATGGGGATAAGGTGCTTAGGGATGGGGGGGGGGGGGTGCAGTTCTCCCCTGACAGAACAGGGATTTGTGTGTTTACACACAAAAATCCCCATGCTGGCTCTCATGCACGCAATCGCGCGTGGCCGGCAGCGGTCGCGCCCACTGGCCAAGCGCATCGGTACCCTCGCCGTGCAGTGGGTGCACATGCGCACCCTCAGCCAGCTCTTAAAGGGGACGCCATACCTGTACGGGGTTTCGCACAGCTGTGCCATTGTACCACAGTAAATCTACATGAGCCAGTCGAGAACCAGTTAACCATTTCTGGAACGCCGGAACAAAAGCGGCACCATTTTTTTAAAAAAGAACAGTGTAAAAAAAAAAAAAGGTCAAATAAATAAGAATTTTTTTTTTATAAATGCTCCCCATCCCGCTGAGCTTGTGTGCAGAAACGAACGCACACATGAGCAGCTACCGCAAATGAAAACAGTGTTCAACCACACATGTGAGGTATCGCCGCAATCAGTAGTGCAAGAGCAATAATTCTAGCCCTAATTCCCTAATTCTAGACCTTCTCTGTAACTCAAAACATGCAAACTGTATAACTGTATATTTAAACATCGCCTATGGAGATTTTTAAAGGCCATTTTATTTACTAGGGCAGGGGTGTCCAAACTTTTTTCATAGAGGGCCAGATTTGATAAAGTGAACATGTGTGAGGGCCGACCATTTTGCCTGACGTTCTTTGAACCATTAAAATTCGGTCATTCGAGCACTCATACACTGCCCAACAAGAATTCTCTTGCCTTTGCCGCACTCGTTCCCGACACACAGACAAATGCTCTGCTCTTTAGGGGTACCGTTAATTCTTAATGGTACCCCACACATTGGAAACGTGGGGTGCTTTTGGTGCAGTGCAATAAAAAAAAAAAAAGCTCTGGGACTTCATTCCCTGCATTTTTGTGGGTAGGGAAGCCCATTGAAATGCATGGGCTGCCCTACACGTAGCATGCAGCCATGCAGATGTGAACCAAGGGCTTATTGGAGGGGCAGTAAAACTACATGGTTAAGCTGTTTTTACCACCCTCAACTTCTCCCCCTTTAGCTGCAGAGGGAGCAGCTGGGGGTCTACACATGCTGTGGCTGCAGCTAGAGGTATACCCAGGGTGAATAGGCCTGCACTGCAACTACCCCGCAACTGTGTGGACTGCACAGTTGTGGTATAGTGATGCTGCATTTACGGGCTTAAAACAGGTGGTGAGGAGGCAACATAATGCCTCTTTACCACCTTTCAAATGCCTCTGAAAAGCAATCTGTGTATGCATTGCTTTTCAGAGGAGCAGCAGTCCTGGCTGCTATCACAAACACAAGCCCCACAAAAGCAGTTCTGATGGTACAAGAATGGGGGGGGAGAGTCTGGATTAAAAGTAACCCACAGACACATACACACATGCACACACATACAGACAAATGCACACACACACAGACACATGCATACACATACATACAGACATACATACACACAGACATACACACATACAGACATATGCATACACATACAGACACATACATACATACAGACACATGCATATACTTACATACATACAGACACATGCATATACTTACATACATACAGACACATACACACGCACACGCACACACACATATATGCAGACACATGCATACACAGAGACATGCACATACATACATACAGACACATGCACACACATACATACAGACACATACACACACACACACACACACACAAAACACACACACATATACAGACACATGCATACACAAACAGACACATGCACACACATACATACAGACACATGCACACACATACATACAGACACATGCACGCACATACATACAGACATACATACAGACACATGCATACATATACATACAGACACATGCATACACGTACATACAGACACATGCACACACATACATACATACAGGCACATAAATACAGACATATACGCACATACATACAGACATACACGCACATACATACAGACATACATGCACACAAACACACACACACACACACATACATACAGACATACATGCACACACACACACACACACACACACACACACACACACACACACATGCACATATACATACATACATACATACACATACATACAGACACACATGCACACACATACAGACACACATACATGCACACACATACAGACAGACATACATGCACATACAGACAGACATACACACACATACATACAGACATACATGCACACACATACATACAGACATACACGCACACACATACATACAGACACACAGGCACACACACACACACACACACACACATACATATAGACATACATGGAAACACACACATACAGACATACATGCACAGACACACATACAGACACACATACAGACACATATGCACACCCACACATACATACATACAGGCAGACATGCACACACATACATACAGACACACATGCGCACACACACACACATATAGACACACATGCACACACATACATACATACAGACAGACATGCACACACATACATACATACAGATACACATGCATACAGACACACATGCACACATACATACAGACACACATGCACACACATACATACATACAGACAGACATGCACACACATACATACATACAGAAACACATGCACACACATACATACATACAGACACACATGCACACACACACACACACACACACACACACATACAGACACATAAAGCCTTTTTAAAACAAATCTAGCTTGTAGCACAGTACAGTACCTTTCCAGCTTCCTCATTCAGCCAGGTACTGCACTGTAGGGGGAAGCAGAGAGCACAGCACACTTCCCTGCACTTTACTTTCATTTTTTAAGCCGACGGAGCTTCACACAGTGCCGGGGATCTGGCTCATCTGACAGCCCTGATCCTGCAGCACACCAGGCGGGCCGTTCAAAACCGGGCCGCGATTGGCCCGCGGGCCGGACTTTGGACATGCCTGCTCTAGGCTGTTAGGCAAAAAAGGTTATAATGTTTGGGGTAATTCTATAGCAAAAAAAAACAGTTTTTAACTTTTAACAAATTTCACAAAGAGGCTCGGTCCTTTATGCCGCGTACACACGATCAGAAAGGGCGGCACAGTGGTGTAGTGGTTAGCACTCTCACCTAGCAGCAAAAAGGGTCACTGGCTCGAATCCTGACCACGACACTACCTGCCTGGAGTTTGCATGTTCTCCCTGTGCCTGCGTGGGTTTCCTCTGGCTACTCCGGTTTCCTCCCACACTCCAAAGACATGCAGGTAGGTTAATTGGCTTCTTTCCAAAATTGGCCCTGGTATATGAATGGGTATACTAACCTTGCCTAACCTATACTGAGTATATGAACCTTGGATTGTGGGCTCTTGAGGGTAGCGTCCAATGTCAGTGTGCAATGTAAAGGGATAGGGACAATTGTAGACACTCCCTCAGGTTGAACTGGATGGACTGGTGTCTTTATTCAACCTTACTATGTAACTATGGAAATTCAGCTACAAAACTCAGATGAGAGCTTTTTGTTGGAAAATGCGACCGTGTGTATGCTCCATTGGTCTTTTGCTGGTGGAATTCCAGCCAGCAAAAGATTGAGGGCATGTTCTTTATTTTTCGGTCGGAAAAAGTTCAGATCGTCTGTACAAATTCCGACGCACAAAATTCCTACGCATGCTCTGAAACAATTCAACGCATGCTCCGAAGCATTGAACTTCATTTTCTCGGCTCGTCATAGTGTTGTACGTCACCGCGTTCTTGGCGGTCGAAAGTTCCAAGAACTTTTGTGTCACCATGTGTATGCAAGCCAAGCTTGAGCGGAACTCCGTCGGAAAAAACATCCAAATTTTTTCCGATGGAAGATCTGCTCGTGCATACGCGGCATAAGTGGTTAATGTAACATAACAAGCCAGGTGTGAGGGGGCTCATGGTAATATCTCCCCATACTGGCATTTGTAGTATAGAAGAGAAGAAAGTAGAAGGGGAAAAGACAAGAGATGAGGACAGACAAAAGGGGGAGAAAGAGAAGAGACCAGTGACATATCGAAAGCGCCCTGAATCTAAAAGGCTTATGGAAAAAACTCAGGGAACAAGAGATATCTGCATATAATTCGCCAAATTCTCCCAAGTTGCTCAAATTTACATGTTGTGTCTAATGCCCCATACACACGGTCGGACATTCTGACCACAAAATCCGTCTGATTTTTTCAGATGGATTTTGGCCGAAATTTGTCTTGCATACACACGGTCGCACAAAGTTGTCAGAAAATCCGATAGTTCGGAACGAGGTGACGTACAAAACAAAACGATCTACGTAGAGGCCAGTAGCCAATATCTTTCGTCTCCAAATTTTTTCTGAGCATGCGTGCCACTTTGTGCATCAGAATTCTGTACACACGATCGGAAAAAGGCTGATCTGATTTTTTTATCGGAAAATTTTAGATCCAGCTCTCAAACTTTTTCCGTCGGAAATTCCGACAGAAAAAGTCCGATAGAGCCCACACACAATCGGATTTTCCGACAACATGATCCGATCTGACTTTTTACGTCGGAATTTCCGACTGTGTGTATGGGACAGTGTGCTAACCATCTTCTCCTGCGCCATAATCCAGGAGATCTTACAGGTAATTTAATGTAGTGAGCAACAATAATTATTTCTATATAGCCTGGCCACTGATTAAGTGTAGAATGCTTAGTCACAATCATCTTGCATTTTAATGATAATTTGATGGTCAGGAAATCTTATGGAACTGTGACAGCTCTTGTTTTCTTGGTCGACGAATTACAGCATCATCCTTTTTCTATGTCTCTTTATTTTTCTTTCTAAACCCCTTGGGAAATCTGTGTGCAGCAACTTCATAGTGTGTGCAGCAATAACTTGCACAGCGACTGCTGACAATGATCAGCAAGCAGCTTCTTTATTTTTTGTTATACATCATTGTAACACACTAGCCTTCAGGAAGTGGTTGTTGTGAAGGAAAACCAAGCCTTGTTCAAACTTCTTGACTGGCGCTGTAATAATTTGCAACATCTCTCTAGACAAAAATAGAGCACGTGGCAACACAAAAATGTGTCTGTCATTTAATAGGACTTCTTAAAGAATGGGTTAACATTTCTAAAAAACTTACTGCAACTCAACCTCTCCAGCTGCCTACTTATTGCCATACTACAGCAGAAGCCTGATCCCACCTGTACCTTTTTCTATGCTCAACTTCTTTTGAGCGCCGACCGCCTTTACACTCCATAGATTTAAATAGGGCCACATCTTGAGACTGAAGATTCTCACTATAAAAACCCATTTGGGTCTATAAGGACTCATTGCCACTGTTCAAGTAAATTTCTGCAGAGAGGAGGTAAATACTGGAGCAGGTTGCTGCTATGACATGGAGAGAAGTAAACAACTGGAAGCAGGGGAAGGGGAAAGCATTTTCCTCGGCTTGTTGTAGTGTCATAGGGAAAGGGGAAAGCAGATTAGCCTAGAAGAGATGGAGGACTCATGAAGACGTGGTTTAGTGTTAGTTTATACAAAGGTAATCCTGTCCTCTAAAGTATGATTAAACCTCACTATTTAACTTTATATAATAAAATCGTATATACATCATGGAACAATTTTATTTTAAGCTGAATTCACACCTGCTGTAGTTTGCATCGGTTAAGGCAGTTCTTTCAAATGAATGGGCTGCCAATGTACCAGGTTAGAGGAAAAACTGAAATTTTTTTAGCAATGCAGCACATCGCAATGCACATTAGAGTACAAGGCCCCTTTCACACTTTAGCGCAGGGATCTCCAAACTACGGCTCGACATCTGTTGCGGAACTACATGTCCCATGAGACGTTGTAAAACTCTGACATTTACAGACATGACTAGGCAAGATGGGAAATGTAATTCCTGAACAACTGAAGGGCCGTCGTTTGTAGACCCGCATTTTGTAGCTCAAAGCTTCAAATTGCTGGAGGAGAAAAAAACAATTATTCTTCATGGAGATGATTCACACAAGGTACCTGAAGCCAAACGCCTGAAGCGCAAAAAAATTTTTTTTTTAAGCTCGAATCGGAGAGATTAGTGCATTTTTTTAAACGTTTTTTTCCCATAGAAATGCACTTTTTTGAGCGCCTTTTGCATGTTTTGTCACACGTTTTTGAATGTTTTTCTGCTCAATTGCAATAATAAATAAATCAATTAATAAAAAAAAGAGTAATAATAAAAAATAAATAAATACAATTAATCCTAACACCAAACCCTAATCCTAACCCCTAACAAAAGAAAAAATAATAATAAACAAATATTAACCACTTAAGGACCGGAAGGAGGAAGGATTTGCCCCCTTAACCACTTGCTTACTTGGCACTTAAACACCTTTTTCTGCCCAGACCAATTTTCAGCTTTCGGTGCTCTCACACTTTGAATGACAATTACTCAGTCATGCAACACTGTACCCAAATGAATTTTTTTTGTTCTTTTTTTCCCACAAATAGAGCTTTCTTTTGGTGGTATTTGATCACCTCTGGGGTTTTTATTTTTTGCGCTATAAATGAAAAAAGACCGAAAATTTAAAAAAAAACGCATATTTCTTTGTTTCTGTAACAGAATTATGCAAATTATTCATTTTTCTTCATAAATTTTGGCCACAATTTATACTGCTACATATCTTTGATAAAAATGACCCAAATTAGTGGATATTATTTGGTCTTTGTGAAAGTTAGAGAGTCTACAAGCTGTGGTGCGAATCGCACAAAATTGATCACATCTGATGTACTGGTGGGCGATCTCAATTCTTGTGACCCGAACAAGTCAGGAAAGTACAAATACCCCCCAAATGACCCCTTTTTGGAAAGTAGACATTCCAAGGTATTTAGTAAGAGGCATGGTGAGCTTTTTGATGTTGTCATTTTTTTCCCACAATTCTTTGCAAAATTAAGATTTTTAATTTTTTTAATTTTTTTCCACAAAATTGTCATTGTAATAGGTTATTTCTCTCACATTGCATGTGTATACCACAAATCACACAAAAAAATTCTGCTACTCCTCCTGAGTATTACAATACCACATGTGTCGAACTTTTTCACAGCCTGGCCACATAGAGAGGCCCAACATGCAGGGAGCGTCATCATGTGTTCTAGGAGCATAAATTACACATCTAACTTGTTGACTACTTATTACACTTTTGAAGGCCCTGGAGCACCAGGACAATGACACGTGACACTGATGACAGATGGCACTGATACGTGGCAATGATGACACTTATACGTGGCACTGATGACACGTGGCACTGATGACAGATGGCACTAATATGTGGCACTGATGACAGATGGCACTTATACGTGGCACTGATGACACGTGGCACTTATACGTGGCACTGATGACACGTGGCACTAATACAAGGCACTAATACGTGCCACCAATGACAGATGGCACTAATACGTGGCACCGATGACGCGTGACACTGATGACAGATGGCACTGATAAGTGGCATTGATGACACGTGACACTGACAACAGAGGGCACGTGACACTGACAGGTGGCACTGATGACAAATGGCACTGATACGTGGCACTGATGACAGATGGCACTAATATGTGGCACTGATGACAGATGGCACTAATATGTGGCACTGATGACACATATTACTGATGACAGATGGCACTTATACGTGGCACTGATGACAGATGGCACTGGGGACAAATGGCACTGACAACAAGTGGCACTGGGGACAGATAGCACTAACAGGTGGCACTGTGGGCAGGTAGCACTGGGGTGGATGGCACTGGGGTGGATGGCACTGGGGCAGGATGACACTGGGGTGGATGGCACTGGGGTGGATGGCACTGGGGCAGGATGGCACTGGGGCAGGATCGCACTGGGGCAGGATGGCACTTTTTTTAACTTTTTTTTTTTTTTACACTTACGGCCGCTGCAGCCGTTCATCTATCCCCTCTCACACGCTGTCTGTGTGAGGAGGGAGAGCGGCGCTGAGAGATGATCTCATATGTTTACATATGAGATCATCTCACATTGGACACGCCGATCGCGCTGTAAACGGCTGCTGTGATTGGCCGGTTACAGCGATCTGTGTTTGCCTGTCTCCGGGGGACACGGCAAACACAGAACTTCCCCGATGCGCGCCCGCGGCGGCGCCCATTGTGGAAGTAAACAACAGGACGTCCAGGGACGGCCTCCCGGACGAAAGCGCCTGCTCTACGGCCGTCATTCGGCTATAGGGCGGGCGCAAGGTGGTTAATGACCAGGCCATTTTTTGCAATACAGCACTGTGTCCCCTTAACTGATATTTGCGCTGTAATGCGACGTTGTACCCAAATAAAATGTATGTCTTTTTTCCCTGCAAATAGAGCTTTATTTTGATGGTATTTGATCACCCCTGTGATTCTTTTTGTGCTATAAACAAAAATGAGCAACAATTTTGAAAAAAAATTTTTTTTTTTAGTTTTTGCTATAATAAATATCCCAAAAAAATGTCTTCATCGGTTTAGGCCAATATGTATTCTTCTACATATTTTTGTAAAAAAAAAATCACAGTAATTGTATATTGATTGGTTTGAGTTATAGTGTCTACAAAATAGAGGCTAAATTTATGGCATTTTTATTATTATTATTATTTTTTTACTAGTAATGGCAGAGAACTGCGATTTTTAGCGGGATTGCGACATTGTATCAGATAGATCGGTAACTTTTGACACTTTTTTGGGATCATTGACATTTATACAGCGATCACAGCTTAAAATAGCCCCTGATTACTGTATATATGTCACTGGCAAGGAACAGGTTAACACTAGGGGGCGATCAAGAGGTTAAGTGTTCCCTAGGGAGGTGTTTCTAACTTTGGGGGGAGTGTACTGACTGGAGGAGGAGAGAGATCGCTGTTCCTGATCACTAGGAACAGTAGACCTCTCTCTACTCCCCTGTCAGAATGGGGATCTGTCTGTTTACATACACAGATCTTCGTTCTGGCTCTCTGTGGAGTGATTGCGGGTAGCTGGCAGACATCACAGGCACCAGCCATGCGCATCAGTTCCAGGGTCACGCTGCGGGCGCGCTCGCTCCCCCTATAGCCCTTGAAGCAGCTGCCATATAGCTACGGCAATTCATGCAGGGGACCCAACCTGCCACCACATAGTGATGGCGCCTGGTCGGCAAGTAGTTAATAAATACATATAAAACAAAAGCAGATGAAAAAGATGAAAAACATAGCAACAAATTATGAAACAGATGATACATTTCTCTATTGGGTAATAAGAAAGCGCCAAAGCTCAAAACACTTTAAAAATGCTGTACAGAAATTATCAAAAATGTACGTACAATCACGTAACAAAATGCCTGAAAAAAAACACTCAAAAACACTCAGGTGTGAATGCAGCCTTACTACACATTGTGGTGCACTACAACACAGGTGCAGTGAGATACCATTTAAAAATGAATGGCACTAAAAAGCACACCAATGATCATAGCAAACATCAATGCAATGCATAGATGTGAACCCAGCCCTAATCCTATACATAGTACAGGGTGACGCAGCACTTCTGGCCGCAGTGTGTGCAGCGCTGTGGTGGCTTGTTGGACAGCAGTGATGTGGCCAGCTTGTCATGGTTTACACATGGTTTACACATCAGCTTATTTGTTAGAAATGCTCAGGCTGCAGAGGAAAGATGTAATTTTCAGTTGTAGCAGTTAAGCTGAATACACTTGTACATTGTGTGTCGACACATCAACTTGCACTCCAGCAAGACTGCATGGCCTAGGATGACAACACTGTAGGCAGGTGCAGTCTGAACTCCCCTCTGCAGGTGGCGTTTGACTGAAGCGGCAATACAGAAGGGTAAGGGAAGTTGTGAGGAATTTGGTTCCCCTTTGACTTCCTGTGATCACAAGGAGCCATCTTGGGTGAGGTAAAGTCTATTTACGACTCTGGCACACCAATGATCATAGCAAACATCAATGCAATGCATAGATGTGAACCCAGCCCTAATCCTATACATAGTACAGGGTGACGCAGCACTTCTGGCCGCAGTGTGTGCAGCGCTGTGGTGGCTTGTTGGACAGCAGTGATGTGGCCAGCTTGTCATGGTTTACACATCAGCTTATTTGTTAGAAATGCTCAGGCTGCAGAGGAAAGATGTAATTTTCAGTTGTAGCAGTTAAGCTGAATACACTTGTACATTGTGTGTCGACACATCAACTTGCACTCCAGCAAGACTGCATGGCCTAGGATGACAACACTGTAGGCAGGTGCAGTCTGAACTCCCCTCTGCAGGTGGCGTTTGACTGAAGCGGCAATGCAGAAGGGTAAGGGAAGTTGTGAGGAATTTGGTTCCCCTTTGACTTCCTGTGATCACAAGGAGCCATCTTGGGTGAGGTAAAGTCTATTTACGACTCTGGCTCCCGGGTTTGGCACACTTTATGTGAGTGGCTAGTGTTAGGACAGGTTCTCCGTCTGGGAGGGGCCATGCTTAGAGGTAGGGAAAGGTTCCAGAGGAGTGGAAACAGTGCAGGGTCTACATCTACCTCTCTTCAGGAAGCCTCCCCTTTGGATGTAGACTGGCTAGGCCACATTCCGCTCCTTGTGGCAGATGCTGTCGTCATCTTTCAAGTCAGCAGACCTCTGTTACAGTTTGTAAGTGGCTCTGGACAGCCGTTCCTACCCGCAGAGCCAGAATTATTGTGATGGACCTTTCAACAATATGTTGCTATTGCATTGCTATCTTCCGGGTTTTATTGTCAAAGATTAATTGAACAAGCTGAAGTTAGAAGCTGATTGACTACCATGTATAGTTACAGCAGATTCTGCATGCTCCAGTTTTAGTAAATCTTCTCCTGAGTGTTTACTGTCCACCACACCACCATGCTGCACCTTGCCCACACTTAGCAGTAGTTGGCAGAATATGCCCCTCTTTTCAGCTGGTGTGGAAGGAGGAGCGTATGCCTATGGGAGTCATGCTTGCAACTGTCAGCCTTGCAATGCTTCATGGGAATTGTAGTTCCGCAACAGTTGGAGGTCCCCCGGTTTGAGACCTCTGCCTTAGAGGATGACTCTCACCAAGAGCTGATGCTGTTACCGGAGGATTCCCGGGCCATCCTAGAACAACTTGTGATGCGCTTAGAGGGCCTGTTTGAGGAAAACATAAAAGGTCCTGGAAATGAGATGTAGATTCTTTGTCCAGCAGGAGGATGAAACTTTGCGTTAGCCCTCCAAAATCTATGGAATTGCCTAGAGAACAAGGTTGTGCATAGCTGTGCCGACATAAGTACCTCAGATAAGCACTTCAAATGAGTTACTACGGGGTCAGTTTGTGAAGGCTGGCCTTGAGAGATGAAGGTTGACCGTGTTAGGCAAGCCCTGCAAGAACAAATAAAGTCTCAAACCTCCCTCACTGTCAACGACACAGTAGTGGATGCAGCTGCATGGTAGCAGGAGGATTCTGAAGCAACCGTGGCTGTGACAAAAAGATATTAACCATTACACATAAAGGAAGCGGCGATGCAGACCACCAATAGAGAATTAACCCAGAACATGGCATCCATGAGGCAAGAGATGTGATGTACACATTCAAGCAAAATGTGGCCCACCTCTCCAAGGGCAAGAATCCACTTCTGAGGGAACCGGATGAAGACTGGAAATGCTGGTGGTGTGGGTGCTTTGGGATCTAGCCAGAAACTGTGGTCGGTCCAAAAACAAGAGCACCCAGAGGCCACCATTAAACTAGAGGCTCCCAGGGACAACCACTCCAGGAAAAGCAGCACAAGGTTCCAAAAGGCCACAGGCTATGGTTGCCCCAAGTCCAGTCGTTAACATCTAGTAAATGACCAGGTGATACGGTGTTTGTTTGACACTGGGTCCAAAGTCACTATCATGGAGTATGAGTTCTACACCCAATGGTTCTGGACTCAGAACTCCTGGGTGTGGATTTAGATACATGACCAGGTAGTGGAGCGGGTCGAGGTCATGGTGACCCCCACAATCAGGAAGGCATGCATGGGGCTGTGGCCTGTGAGCTGTTTGGCTCAATGTGATCTGGGCCTTCGAGGCCTACCAGCGAGCAGCTAGGCAGCAGACAGAATAGGTGGGAGTAGCCCCCAAACAAAAGCTAAGCAAATTACTCACAACCCTTCTGAGTGTACACAGACGGGAGTTTGAAGGGCCTGGGGGCCATCCTGGCCCAAGAGCAGAATGGATGCGAAAGAGTAATCACCTACACAAGTCACAATCTACGGCCCAGAGGGTGAAACCCCTACAATTACAACTCTGTTAAACTGGAATTATTAGCTCTGCTGTGGGCCATCAAGGAAATGTTTGTGGAGTACATTGAATGACGGTTCCATCGCAGTCTGCTGAGATCCTGTGTCCTGAGTGGGGACTGTTCCACCAAACCCTTCAGGGTGTGGGTGATATAGGACAAGCATTGTTTTAATCATATTTTGTTCTGTATATATGTTTGTTTATTTATTAATATACCAGGAGGACATTGTTTAGCCCATTTGCACTTCCTGGTAATATTATTTACATTGTGTAATTTATGAATAAAAATTGTATATTATTGTGTCCATTTGTGTCCGGAGTTGATGGTCATTTAAAATCCCACCCACTCAGGGGGAAGCCTTTTTTTTTATTTGGATTGTGTTGGACCTTTAAACAATATATTGCTATTGCCTAACTCAAACTCTGTTTGTTTACTGTCCGCCACACCACGCTGCACTTTTTCTTTTTTTTTTTTTTTTTAAACATAAAATTTTTATTTAACCATAAGAACACAATTAATACAATCCAGAATCAGTACAGTTTAGCCAGACAATGTAGTACAATCTGTAACCCTGTTCCTTATCAAATACATATGTAACCGACCGGAGTAATACTGTGGGGCACAGCCCACTCACAACCCTTGCAACATGTGAGCATCTAGCGTGCAAAAAAATATATAAAAAATAAAATGCACCATCAGAGGGGGGGGGGGGGGAGAGAGGGGCACAAACGTAATGAGCTGTCCCTGGGACACTATATCCCCCAGAGTGGCAATCCCATACCCAGTCCATACTACCGGGTCCGGGATCGAGTGAAAGTGGGGGAGTCTCGGGTTACCCCATAACGGCGTCTCCGGGGACCATGTGTTAGGTTTCCCCAACTTCCTGGCCACCGTGTCCCATACCTGAATAGTTGTCCTCATAGGTGGTGTCACCCCCGGATTGGCTCTCTGCCCAGTAAATATTAGATTCCGCAGTGCCGCGCCCGACCCAAGTAACGCAGCCTCCACCGCCGATGCCGGGTTCGCACATTCCCGGGCCAACCACCACTTGAGTGTCACTAGAACCGCCACCCAGTAATATTTTAGGAAGCACGGGAGGGCAAGACCCTCCAGCGTGACCAGTAGTTGTAACATAGATTTCGCTATCCTAGGTGCTCTCCCATTCCAAATAAAGGACACCATCACACTCTCCAGTCTCCTAAAGAAGGACATGGGTATGTTGACGGGGGTCTGCCTAAAGAGATAGAGGAGACGAGGTAGGATGGACATTTTAATTAAATTGACTCTACCTACCGGGGAGAGGGGGAGAGATCTCCACACCGCACATCGCTGGGCAACCCGAGACACCACTGGGGCGAGGTTAAGAACAACGAAGTTCCCAAGATCACCACCAATCTCCACTCCCAGGTATCTAAACTGGGATACCCGCTTGAGCTGCCCATCTGAATCTACAGGGCCCACCTTTGAATGAAGAGGAAATAATACTGACTTGCCCCAATTTATACAGACCCCTGAGTATCTCCCAAATCCATCAATAACTTCAAGGGCCCGTTGTAAGGAGGAACCATCGTCTCTAAGATACAACAGAGTGTCGTCTGCATAGAGCGACACTTTTTCCTGCAGGAGACCTATATCTATACCCTTCATTAGAGTCTCAGATCTGAGAAGGATAGCCTTAGGTTCTATCGCCAAGGCGAACAACCCCGGCGACAGAGGGCAATCCTGTCTCGTCCCCCTTCGCAGGGGGAAGGGTGGAGAGAGAACGGTCCCCGTGCGCACCCTAGCAGTCGGAGATCTGTACACGGCCTCAACCCAGGAGAGGAAGAGGGGACCAAAGCCAGATCTGCGGAGGACCTCCCATAGATAGATCCACTCCACTGAATCAAAAAGGCCTTTTCCGCATCAAGGGAGGCCACCACCGCTTCGTCAACGTCTCCGACCCCCGAGAACAAGACCGCATATAGTCTCCGAAGATTGATGTCCGTCCCCTTCCCAGGCATAAAGCCCGACTGATCTTCATGGATTAGGGTAAGTAGCACCTCGTTGAGACACCTGGCCAGGATTTTAGTCAATACCTTTGCGTCAGAGTTAAGAAGGGAGATAGGCCTATAGGAGGAGCAGAGCTGGGGGTCTTTCCCTGGTTTAGGTATTACCACAATAATAGCTTGAGCCATAGAGTGGGGAAGCTCACCGTCAGACAACGTCTTTGTAAACGTGTCATGAATTCTGGGCGCCAAATCCTCTACATATTGTTTAAAGAATTCAGGTGGAAGCCCATCAGTACCCGGGGTCTTACCCGACTGAAGAGAGCCCAGCACCACCCGCACCTCTTCAATCATAATTGGGCTATCCAGGGCCTGCTTAGCCTCAGGGGTCAGGGTTGGAAACTGTACGCCATCTAAAAAATTGTGCAGCTGTTCAGTGGAGTAGGCCACCCTAGAGGAGTACAGCTTAGTGTAAAAGTCCTCAAAGCACTTATTAATGCCTGCTGGGCCTGTAGTAACGGTCCCATCTTCAGACTGTATCCTAGGTATAGTGGAGAGTGGGGACTGTTCCCGAGCTATCCAGGCCAGCATTCTCCCAGTCTTTTCCCCCTGCTCAAAAATTCTTTGTGTCTGGGCCAGTTGCCTCTTGTGCACCTTAGCTACCCTCAGGAGCATTACCTCCCTGTAAGCCACCTTCATGTCCTGTCCCGTAACCGGATTGGCCGTAGTGGCAAACCTAGATTCCAAGGACTGGGCTCTGGCCTCGGCTTCCTCAAGGGTGACCTGATCGTTCCTGTGTTCCCTTGCTATAGCCGAGAGATAGCACCCCCGTACGTACGATTTGAAAGCGTCCCATACACTACCTATCGAAGCTGTACCTGCGTTCAACCGCCAGTACTGCTGTATCAGCGCAGCCATTTCAAATTCTATAGTGGGATGCGTAACCCAAAACCTAGAGAGATGCCAGATTCTATTTGATGGGGCGGTAGATGTTTGTATACTACAGAGCAAGGGGGAGTAGTCCGAGATACCCCTAGGGAGAGTGGTAACATCCCCAATCCTATGAAGCAGGGCAGCACTAGCATAGGCAAGATCAATGCGTGACAGTGAATTATGAGGTAGGGAGTGGCAAGTGTAGGAACGCTCCGAGGGGTTTTTCCATCGCCACACATCCTCCAGGCCAAACAAACCCGCCCATTTAGATAAGTTAGACTCGGTTGAGGAACCCGGGGCAGCTCTGTCCAGGGAGGGATTCGGGGCAATGTTGAAGTCCCCCGCCAAAAGGATATTATCCGTGGTGTATTGAGCCAGGATGGGTACCATATTATAGAGCAGGGACAGGTCCGCCGGGGGGGGCAGGTACAGGCCCACCACCACCATCTCCACCGCGTCAATGAGAGCATGAAGTATGACATAGCGACCCCCGGGGTCCAGCTTAACATCCAGCAATTCAAAATTAAGTTGTTTATGTATTAAGATGCTGACCCCCCGGGAGTACGCCGTGTGGGTAGCATGGAAGTGCCTCCCCACCCACGGCCGTTTGAGACTGAGAATTTTGCTACCCACCAAGTGCGTTTCCTGCAAGATACAAATATGGGGGCTGTACTTTTTAAGGAACTCAAATACAAGGGAACGTTTAATTTTGCTATTAAGCCCCCTAACGTTCCACGAGAGAACTTTTAGCTGGGCCATAGCCTGTAGGGAATGGGATAATTCACTGGGAATGGTAGAGTAGGCGGGACCCGGGGAAGCGGCCCCCCACCCAAGACAATAGCAGCTCCTGCCCAGCTACCATAGTAGGGGTGCAGCCCCGGGGCAACCCCCAATCGTATTAACCACATGTATTTGTTACCACATAACTGTCTGGCATATAATATAACAACAAAAAAAATCTGCAAAATAAGAACAGAACAAAATGGAAACTTAAACACCCAACCCCTCCCTCCCCACACCCCGCCTAACAAAGCATAGGGTGTTTGCATACCCAAACCAACCAAAAGTCTTAATTAGGAATGTCTCCTAGTGGGGGAATGTGGCACAGACAGCACACCATGGACACAACTCCCACCGGGAAAGAAAAAAAGAAGAAAACAAAGGAAAAAAAAGGAGAACCAAATGGGGGGTGGGAATCAGGGAGCTCCACACCGCATCACATGAACAAAGTGTCTGCATGAATAGAACGTAGCAGTCCCGTACATTCAGGAGAACATGTGCAGCTACCATCCTCCGACAGTTACCAAGGCTCCTAACTTGTGTCCCCACCGCCGGCCCCCAGCTCCACCAACCTCAACAGGAGAAGTCATACGGGGGGCAGGGAGCAGAGACGTGCCCCGCCAGAGTGGAAAACAAGGAGAAGTCAGATAGCTGCTCTGCACCGGTCCATAGATAGGCAACCGTGACTCCAACATGTCTCAGCCCCGGGGCCGATGTGTTCCAAAGGCAGCGACCCGCCAGAGCTCAGCGCCCTGTACAGCCCCGCCGCAGCCAGTAGCCTAGGCGCAGGAGGCTCCGCTCCGGGGGGGGGGGGAAACAAGGGGGGTCCACTGAGCGGGCAGCAACCGGAGACACACATGGAGAGGTAGGCACAGGATGTCAGAGCACAGAGCAAATGGCAGGGACACACAGGGGACAGGCGGGCGGGAACAACACTGACCTCAGGGGAGAAAAAGTGGTCTAACGATCCCGGGGCAGCGACCCCATCCAGCGGGACACATCCTCCGGGGCTGTAAAGAATTTCGTTGACTCTCCGTCCACAACTCGCAGTTTAACCGGGAACATCATATTGTACTTCAGACCTCTTGCACGAAGTTGCCCCTTCACATGGACGAACGTGCGACGAAGGCGTTGGGTCTCGGTTGAGTAGTCTGGGAAGATCATAATCCTGACGTTCTCATACCGCAGCTCTTCGATCTTCCTCGCCTCCCGCAACACGAGGTCCCGATCACGAAAGTTCAGAAGCCTGAAGATAAAGGTCCCGGGCGGTCCCTTCACCGATGGCATCCTATGCGCCCGCTCAACCGCAAAGTGCGGGGAGAAGGTTGTTTGGGATAGGAGGGTACGCAGGAGTTGTTCAGCAAAAGTAGCCAGGTCACGGCCCTCTGGCCCCTCCGGGAGGCCCACCAGGCGGAGATTATTCCTCCGGTTCCTGTTCTCCTGGTCCTCTGCACGGGACTCCAACACCTTCATCTTCACCTGCAGGGTCCGGATAGATTCACCATGCCCATGAACGGTATCCTCCGTGTCGCCCACACGCCGTTCAGCTTCAGTCAGCCTATCCCTGTATTTATCCATATCCCTTCGAATTAGACCCATCTCCATCTGCATCTGATCAATCTTGGCCGTCAGCGTGGTCTGGCACTCCGCAATGGCCTGCATAAGAGCAGTAAATTGCTCACTCCCCAGCGCGGCCGTCGCCTCCGGGTTATCAGTCTGGGATGCCATGTTAGAGGAGGATGCACGTGCGTCCCGGTCAGTCAGCGGGGTCTTTGGGTTCTGCTGCCGCTTCCTCTGTGAGCCGGGGTTGCCTCTTCGCAATCCCGGAGCCAAGTGGCACCTGTACGGGAGTATAAGGGTGGTTAAAAGTCTCTCTAGCCGGATAATTTGGCCAATGCAGTGCGGAGCTCCCGTCACACACGTCCGCTCAGGTCGCCATCTTGCCACGCCCCCCACCACGCTGCACTTTGCTCACATTGATATGTATCCATAAACTTAAAGAAAGGCTGCATTGTCGCCCTAGGACAGGAAGTGTAAAGGATCTCTGGGTCTAGATAGAAGGAAAAATTGTATAAAACAATGACATCCACTAGACCTAACAGGAGGTAAACTATAATGTCTCTATTTTTTATTTTTTTTATTCTTTTTATTTGTTTTAAAAGAGAAAAGTACAGAACATAGCCTTGGGGCATTCCCCGGCTCGAACAATACAACACAACAGGTAAGGCAGAACACCTAAAAACTATCAGCCAAACCCAAAGAACATACAACAGCCAAACCCCATAGCTTGCTGCTAAAATTGACAGGAGTAATGTAATTCCCAGTAATTAACATTAAGCTTAGTGATGCACTACAGGCAGTCTACCAACAGAGGTCTACAAGTGGGCGTCAACCGGATACTCAGGCATCTCAAACGCTACCCTAGAGAAAGCTTACTAGAGGAGTTGTCTACTGGATAGATTAGGTTGATAACCCAACAGGGCTGTCCTGCTCCCCAACCGTTGTCTCAGACTCCAACCAGATATTCCAAACCTTCTGAAACTTCTGAGGGCATCCCCGGATGAAATATGCTTCTTTGTACAGTGGTACTGCAAGGTTAACTAATAATTTCCATGCACTCAGGGTGAGGGCCGCTGTAGGGGCCCTCCACCGGAGCACAACAAGTTTCCTCGCATAGAAGAGCAGCAGCCCCAGCAATGTGCGGACTGCCCGCGAGGGAACCAAAGCGTCCACCAACCCAAACAGACACATCTCCACCGTCTGAGGTATAGGGATCGTTGTCAGCTCAGTAATAAAAGAGAGTATTTGTGACCAATAACGTTGTACCATGGGGCAAGCCCAAATCATATGAATGTACCCCGCCAAATCCGCTCCACAGCGCCAGCACTGTGACGAAGAGTCAGGGTAAATCCTATGAAGTCTACATGGGGTGTAATAAAATTTATGTAGTATTTTAAATTGAATTAGCCGATCTCTTGAGGAAATCAAATGTCTAAAGGGGGAGTCCCAAATGTCCTCCCAGTCCTCTCCATCCAGTCCCGGCAGCTCCGCCACCCAAAATTCCCTACGTTTTTCCAATCCACTATGAACTGAGGGCTGCAAAGCCTTGTATATCGTGGACAATGGTTTAAGCAGCGACTCCTGACGCAGAAGCGACTCTATACTAGACTGGTATAAGGTCAGGGGCGAACTACCAAACTGAGTCCCAAACGCATGGCGAAGCTGCAGGAACCGGAAGAAGTACACATTGGGCAAGTCAAACCTAGATTTAAGCTGGTCAAATGTCAGCAATGCACCATTCTCACAAACGTGGTGTAGACACCGAACGCCCTTCGACGCCCACACAATCGGATCTGGAATAGAGTAGAATTCAGGTAGGGAGGGATTGAGCCACAATGGAGTATTAGGAGAGAGCACTCGGGGCCCAGCCGGCCGGTGGCCACACACCCCAGACCACGCCCTCAGCACTGTCCTCATCGAGGCGGTGAGAGGATGCGGAGCTCGAGGGCCCCTAAATAAAACGTTCCGCAGTGCTTCGAATGAGCCCACAATGGAGGCCTCCAAGGCAACAGCTGCGTTGGTGGCATCCGAGGTAAGCCAGCCGTGGGCGTGCGTGAGCATCGCCGCTATGAAGTAGAGAAAAAAATTAGGGCATGCCAGGCCCCCCTGCGTCCAAGGTCTCTGTAGTATAGATAAGCGGAATCGGGGAGGCGTGGTGCCCCACAAGAAACTGGAGATGTGAGAGTCTAGTCGCCGAAAAAGAATTTTGGGTATCCACGTTGGAGAATAGCGCATTACGTATAGGAGAGGGGGAAGCAATTTCATTTTAATTAAATTAATTCGACCTATTAGCGTAAGGGGGAGGTTGGCCCATACTTTAAGCCTATTCTGTGTGGTTTGTAGGATGGGAAGAAGATTAAGTTTACAAAAATCCTGTACCCTGGGAGAAATGATGATACCAAGATACTTAATTTGTTCCGCCCACTGCAGCGGAAGTGATGGGTCAGCCAGCCTCCCAGCATCTGGGTCCACTGGTAGGATTTGGGACTTGTCCCAGTTTACCCTCAGGCCCGACACATCCGCAAAGCGCGACAAAAGCTCCAACGCCGCCCGGAGGGACGGGCCGGGATCCCGGAGGAAGAGAATAATCAGCGTACAGTGCAATCTTTTCCTCCAAGGATCCCACCCGCACCCCCCGAACGTCGTCCGAGGATCGCAGCGCAACCGCCAAGGGTTCTACCATTAAGGAAAAGAGGGCCGGGGATAGAGGACACCCCTGTCGAGTGCCCCTCTCCACCGGAAACGGAGAGGACAGCACACCTCCCAGTTTAATTTGTTCATTTGGTTTCTGGTATAACAGTTGAATCCACTTCCTATAAATGGGGCCAAAGCCATACAATCTGAGTACCTCCTCCATGTAGGCCCAGGACACTGAGTCAAATGCCTTTTCAAGGTCTAAGGCCACGAGAACCCTGGTGTCCTGGTCCATAGAAGGGATTTGCAAATGAGTGAAGACTCTACGGATATTGACATCCGTTGACTTCCCTGGCATGAAACCAGTCTGATCTATGTTTATCAAAAACGGGAGGATCCCCATCAGCCTGGTGGCTAACACTTTCGTTAGTATCTTCAAATCATAATTGAGAAGGGGTATAGGACGGTATGCCGAACAATAGGAGGCATCCTTCCCCGGCTTATGTACCAGAACTATGTGGGCCTGTGTCATCGAGTCAGGCAGAGATCCGGTCTCCAAACAAAGGGCATATAACTTATGGATTAGTGGGACTAGATCAGCCATGTACATTTTGTACCAGTCACCTGGAAGCCCATTAGGGCCCGGCGTCTTATTAGGAGGTAGGGAGCGGATTGCTGCTTCTATTTCAGTTATTGAAAAGCCTCCCATTCTTGTCCCCCGACTCAAATATCCTGGCTCTGAGTGACCACTCCGAGGAGGTCGTCTTATTAGATAGGTGTAGAGACAGCTCCCTCCGAGCCCGTGCCAGGGAGGAATATGCCCCAGGAGAAGGTCCCAACGCAAACTCCCCTTCTGCCATACACACATTGGACTCCAGGTCCTTAGTCTCTGAGGCACAGTCCACCCTGGCAGCCTTTATTGTCGATATGTAATCCCCTCTTATAGTTGCCTTGAAGGCATCCCAGGTGATCTGTGGGGTGGACACATTATCATTACAGTCCCAATATTGAGCAATCTTCCCTCGCATATTCTCCTCCACCCACTCATCCCGCAGCCAGCGAGTCGCTAGTCTCCAGCCACCCCTGCCCTTCCCCCCCCCCCCACAAGCTGCAGAATGACCTCCAGAGGGGAATGATCTGAAATTCCCGCCGGCAAGTATGTTGCCGAGGCTACAAATGGAAGCATAGGCGGAGAGCAAAAGGCCAGGTCTATTCTGGAGCCCGAGCGGTGGACCGCAGACAGGTGGGAGAAGCGCTTCTCCTGTGGATTCTTCCATCTCCAGACCTCCGTGAGCTGCAGGGCCGTGGCCCATTGCTCCAAATCCGTATCCGGAAGTCTGGTTGGATTGGAAGTATCCAGAGTCCTATCCAGAATACCATTAAAATCTCCCGCTATAAGAAGTCTCATTACCATATGAGGAGCCATGTCTCTATTTTTTAATTTAGGGTTTACTTACATTTTGAAAACATCCAGCTAATTGCTGCAAACAGTCCAATTAATATTCAGTTGGTTGTATTTTGACATACTGTATTGTATACACGGCAAAATAAATAATTATACTTTTACTCTTTTAACAGAGTGCCAGTGTATACAACAGTTTTGCTCTATGCTTCAAAACTGTTAACCCTAATTCTAAGAATTACACTGAGATTCTTTGCACAGATATCAAAAAGACTGAGGTGTAAATTCCTGTCAGCAAGCCAAGAAAGCCACAACTCAAATAACAGAAGTTACTTGTAGCACCACTTCTCCACTTATCCCTGCTGTGGTTGCAGCATATGGAAGAATACGAGACTCATCCTGGGTCTTCTAATTCAAACAAAACCAGTAAAGTAAAAATAAAGTCAGAACTGCTTATGTGCATGCTTGTTCCAGGTCAGTGATATTACTAAATAAAAGGGTTTGTATGACAGCTAAGATAATTAGCATTTTCAGTAGATTAATAAGGCAATTATTTTTACCTAGAATGTTGGGATCCTTATATAGTTTATGGAATTGGCTTTAAAACTTCTAAATTGTGCTATGTATGGACAATCTTGTTGAGGGCAGAACTATACAGAAGAATTACAGTCACATGATATAGCATATGTGTGCACCTGTATGGATAATGTTACAGAATTTGTTAAGGACTTAAGAACTCCAAAATCAGACAAGAAATAGAAAATAGAAAAAAGACAAGACTGTAATTTAAATACACCTTTGTCTTTCTATGTCAGAAATGATTTCTGGTAAGGATTGCCATTGGTAGTCATCTAATACTGAGCAGATCAGACCCCATTGGATTACTGTTAGGATAGGTTCATAGCAATGTACATGTTTTAGTAAAAAACAAACACAGGTTCCATAAAGCAGAATTAAAGTCTACAATACTTACCTCCTCTCTAACTATTTAACATCCACTGGATCCCTCTTCGGCGCCATCCTCTTCTGGATGCTGGTGTTCGGCCATCTTGATTGACCTGCGAGCAGGCAGGTAAATTTATTTTATTGACAAAAAGAAATTGAATGCCTCTTCTGAAAGAAATAGCCTGCCTGCTCATAAGCTTTTCATATTTGAATTCAGCTTTTACAGCTTGCTGAACCAGTGCATATGCTATGCTAAATGCAAAGACAAAGCCCAATGTATTATGTTGTTATAAATGTTTATTTTTTAATGAATTTATTACAAAATATAAAAACTAGATAACTAAGAAAGTGCTTTACTGTAGTGTAGGTTCAACCATTGTGTTTGATTTTTCATTAAAAAACAAAAAAGCTTCATATTACAGCTTGTCTTAGAACAGTGAATTGACTACAAAGTGACATTACAAATGAACCACATAAATATGAATACAGTGTTTAGATTAACACAGAATTGACACTACTACAGTTATATATCAGACAGTGACATACACTGAAGACTAATATTAGCATACCAGTGTTAAAGCTACCATGAGGAAACATCATCTTGTGAAACATGTGTTCTAATAAAAGTGTCTACTAATTGTTCTCAAATATATGAGAGAACTAGAACTCTTCTAGAAAGTAAATTTATTAAAAGATCATCTCACACATAAACCACATAAACATAAGTCCTTTTTTTACAGTATCTGCACTTAGTATTTTAAATATTGTATATTTACATGTCCAAATCTTGGCATATTATATGAATAAACCCTTCTAGGTTCCCATTAAAGATGTTTTCCTAGTTGTTTCAACTGGGGAAAGGAGGAACCTTTGGGTTGATGCAGAATGTGGAGTTATTATGTTACAAGTAATGTAGAACACCTTGGAATGATCCAGGATGCTAGTTAGGGAGGAGGAAGTCCAGTTGTTACCCTTGCAAACCATCTAGTAAAGTGTATTGGATATGATTTTTTACAGTACATTATTATTTTATTGTATACAATATAATTGCAAAGACATTTTAAACATAGGACTCTTTAGCATACTGTATCTGATCATAGATCTCAACGATAGGTTGACTACATCGCCGACTTATACATTCATGTCTGTTTCTGTGACAGGACTCTGACTTGGTCCTGACAAGGTCTGATTTTGTTCTGTAAGACTGGTAGTTTGGTTGTGTTAACCCACTGGAGTTTGGCAATTTCTTGTCACTGAATGAGCTGGGTTCGTGTTGAGCACTACAAGACTGTACTGAAGAGTCACTCGCTGATGGAGGTGTAGAACAGGTATTGTTTGGCACACTGGCTCTCATGGTGTGAACCGTCATGCTCTTATGAGAGGATACACTTTTATTGATAGCCTCTTCATAGGATGGGGGTTTACCAGGGTTTTTTTGGTCTACCATTCGGAAAACCTCATCAACAGATATTCTTCGTGTGGATGGTGGTCTTAGTTTTACCACTTGTGGCTGATGGAAAGCAGTGTCCCGTGTACCTTCTAACTCTTGTTGACTTTTATTAGTGACACTCCTGATTAACTCATTCTGTGGCATTTCTCCATTATTACCATCAGGACCCCAGCTCTGTGTCTTGGTTAACAGTCTTTTGTGATTTACATAACAGAAAGAATTTGAATGTTTTTTTATTTCTTTACTGGCTTTAATAGTGTCGCTTAAATCTTTATTTTTCATACAGCATGATTTGTGCCTCACCAAGTCATTTTTCTTTGGGCTTAGAGGAGATACCAATGGAGAGCTGGTGAAAACAGAGCAGTCTGAATAAGAGCTGTCAATTGAACAGTTGGAGGATGCAGCTGATAAAAGTTGGTCTGCAGTATCTGAAGTATAGGTGGTATTAATCTTTAGACCTTTTGGCATATTCTTCCTATATAAAGCTCTATCACAATATTTTTCATGAGTATGAGTGTACAGTTCCACATCACTAAGTCTTTGTTTTATAACTGCAACATCATCATGACTTCTTGTGAGCTTCTTCCCTGCTATTTTTATGTCATTCTGGGAGGGAAAAATGTGTGGTTCTGAACATCTTCGGTCCATGCTGCCAGCTTCACATTTAATCTGGTCTAAAGTAGAATCCAGTAGATTTAGAACTCCTTCTTCTGTGCACTTTTCACCAATAGCCCTGTTTAGGCCCCACTGCTTATTGTGGTATCTTGTTAGTATACTGGCATGGCAGTCATGATCCGGATCAGTGCTGTCATAGGCAGAGTCATTCTGATGAGATGAAAGTTCTGAAAAGGACATAATATAAGAGAGTTTAAATTAAATACAAACATATTCACATTTTCATATACAAATACAACGTTGTTAGTAAAAGATGGAGTGAAAGTTGTACTTAGACTGTATGTTGAACCTAATTTAGTGAATTAATAATCCGAATATAATTTCTGTTTTATAAAAAGTGTGGCTTGTATATGAATACAGAGAGATTGCTAAAAAGTATTTTAGATGTTGCAGGCACCAACATTTACTCTTAAGGCAGAGATCCACCCGTTTTTTAGTTTATTAAAAGTCAGCAACTACAAAAAGTATAGCTGCTGACTTTTAATAAACAGACACTTGCCTGTCCCGCAGTCAAGCGATGCGGCCGCCTGGAGCCTCGCTCCTCTCCCCCTTCATAGCAACTGTGGGCACCCGGCCATGACAGTTTACCACTTCACGTCAGGGCAAGCACTGCGCATGTATGAGTCGCACTGTGCTCTGCTATTGGCCAGGCAATCTTCTGGGACCTGTGACGTGTTACAGGAGATTTCAGGGAGGGAGGGGCTGCTTAGGGGGAGAGGAGGAGTTGCCTAGGTGGCCAAGAAGCGTAAGGAGGAAGTGAGACAGGAAGTCCCTCTAAAAAGAAAGTACCCACCCCCTCAAAAGAATTACATGCCAAATGTGGCATGTAAGGGGGCGAGGAGTGCTTAAAGAGGAAGTTCCACTTTTGGGTGGAACTTCAATTTAACTGATTACGTGACTGTATTTTACCCTGCAGAAAATCTGAGTATATAAATAAACAGCATTGGTTGTACACAGAAGAATTGCTAGGGCAGGTATTTAACTAGTGAATTACACATGATCAGGTACTGAATAAATTTGGGAATTACTGAAGTCCAACTAGAGAACTTGTGTACATTAAATGTGTCAATTACAATTACTATTTTTTTGCTTGGTTAAAGCCATTAATACTTTTATTAACATAATAAAGGCAGTGCTAGAAAATCAGCATGGCTGGTACCTCACAGTTCGTAGGATATACTCTTGCACAATTTCTAAGGAAGCTTCATTTCAGAATATATTCTGTGTCCTGCATAATGCAAGCTGTAAATTGGCATTGTCTTGCTCACCTGTAGTATCAATATTTTCTAAGGAATCCTCTTCAGAAGTAGAAAGTAATTGTGATATGTGGTCCCCAAACATTTCCAAGCAATTATTTATGAAGAACTCAACTAGTGTTGTAACCTGTTAAAATAAAAGCACATAGAAGTATAACGGCTGAAAAACAAAAATTGAGCAAAAGTGGATCTGTTGTAAAGAAAAAACAGACAAAAATTGCTAAATAAAAAAAGTCATTTGAGTACTAAGGGCAATAGTACACTGCTGCTTGATATTTTACGATCTACAGTATATGTAAAGGGCTAAATCTGAAATGTCCCTGCTTTATTTGTTTTGCCTGTCATTTAATTGATTTATACTGCTTTTCATTACAGCATCATTATCACTGCAGAATTCATTTTCCTAATCTGTTTTTGAAACATGAACCAGATTTTAAATTAGTAGGAAAAATTGTTCGCCCGATTGTAACAAAAAAGTCGTGTCTTTAGCTGTAATTAATTACATCAGATATCAACACAGCTGATAAAATTAAATGGGAGCAGTGCAGGTTATTAAATTCGATTTTTTTTCCATGTAAATAATAAAAAAAAACTCTTCCCAAGAGATATTAGAATAGTCCACCAGGAAGACTATGTGGGGACCTGATGGCTGGAGGACTACCTTTGGTACCTGGTGGTTGCTTAAGATAGGTTCGTAAAAATTGATCCACTCAGAAAAGCACCACCCTCGTGTTGATATGATAGGCCCTCTACAGTATGGTAGATTACCACTGCCAAGTTTGATCTGACTAGTTAAGTGGTTTTCGCATTCTATTGGAATATTGATGCAGCAATGTAATCTGAGCATTGGAACTGGAGCAAAGGAATGTACCATGATCCAGTAATACAAAGGAGAATCTTAATGGATTTTTTTTTTAGAATAAGTTATTTTCCAGGTAGTGAGGCAAACCCTAAATCACCCCCATGGGAGTTAAGTAAGTAGTATATCCTTCCTCTCACATTACTTGAAATTCATCCTTTTAAGAATCTCACTCTTAGAACAATGCCTACCTAGAGCTGAAGCATAAATGGGCTGGTATAAACATTCCATTGTGCCTCCATGTTAATGGCCCTTTGGCCAAAATAGCTGGAGTGCTGAGATGGTGCCTCTTTGAAAGTTATTGTCAATAATAGAGTGAAAAAAAAATGGTTTAGGCTCAATGATTTAGACCACAAACGAAACAGACTAGATTTACTATAATCATGAGAATGTTCATGTTAACATGTATATATTTGCTTTTATGATTTAAATTTTAACAAAAGGCTTTGAAAATGGTTTACCTTTTCGTTTAACTCTTTCTGAGTTTCTAGGGCAAGATCCTGATCAACCTGTGATACAAGCATGTTTGGAGCAATGCAAACAGCCAAATTTCTGGAATCCATCTTGTTAATATCTGAAGCATTGCTAATGTGATGAAGAACACACATCAAATGTTGTAATAAGATCAGGTTTGGTTTTGGCAGTTTGTCTGCAACACTGAAGGGAAAAAACACAGAAAGGGATGAGAATTTTTGCAATCTCAGTTGAAACCATTTGAAAACTTTAACAGGCACAGAAACAGAGACTTCCTTCTGAAAGAGGAACCAGACTTCTTTTTTTTTTATAAAAAAAGTCCCATTCAGAAATACCCTATAGACAGAGCATTTAAGCCTGGTAACAAAAGTAGGGAACAAAATACATCTTTGTGCTAAAAAAACACAAAGAGATGAAAAGTTTTCCAAACCATAAGTTTGGATCTTAACTCACAATATATTAAATGAGTTGTTCCTGATGCTTTTTTGTCCAGTCACAGTCATTCACACAGCATAGCCAATGCTAATGCTAAAGCTATGCTGACATTTTAAGGTTAGAAACACATTACTATGTATATTATTACGCTATTACTAAGACTTTGGCTGAAACGTGCTAACATTCCTCCGTATTTGTTTGGATGTCCCAGATCGCTTATCGTCTACAAAGTATTGTGAAGGACTATAATCGGACTCCAGCTCTCTCTTCAAATTAGAACTACATTACATTTACTTTCTAAATAATTCACAATGTTTTCAAATATTTATGTTATTTTATCTTTAATTTCTAGGTCAGATCTACACACATCACATCACATGCCGCTTACACACGGGCGGACTGTATGGCGTACTTAGTCCGTCGAAACACATTTCAGCGGACAGTCCGCTCGTGTGTGGGCTTCAGCGGACTTTTTCAGCGTGCAGTCTGGCGTACTAAGTATTTCGGATTTTTCGAAATTCTGTTCGTCGTACTTTGGTTTCAGCGGACAATCCGCTCGTCAGTAGGCTAGTTCGACGGACTAAGAATGGCGCATGCTCAGAAAGGATTTACACGGCGGAAGGGTGCTTTGCTGTGTATTGGACTTCCTATTTCTAGTCCCGTCGTACGTGCTGTACACGTCATCGCGCAAGCTTTCGACGGACTGTTTGTGCATCCGTGTGTGGTCAAGTCCGTTCAGTCGAAAGTATGACGGACTGTCCGTCGGATTGTATGACGGACTAAGTAGGCCATACAGTCCGCTCGTGTGTACGCGGCAACAGAGTTTATTTTTTACATTTATATCCACTATTAGCAGTACAAGATACAGAATCAGGTTTAAAAGCTGGAGGGCTATGCTTGATAGACTATGGCATTTACGAGGCAATGTGATGATTTCACAGGTTGGAATACCTTGTCTGAATGCTATGGCTTACTTTGAGATGAATGAATGAATTAAATACTTGTATAGCGCACAATGCGAACTGAATCGCCTCTAGGCGATAAGACGGTACCCTTCACTAGGTACTTTGCAAGAGGATGGGGTCTGCATATCTGGTTTCTCATTAAAACCAGCACAGGACTTTTGAAATGTTTATTTGCCATCAAATACATAAATAAGCAGATGACTGCGCATGTTACTATGGAGAGGGGAGCAACTGCTAAACATTCCTGGTGCTGAGTGACTTATCAAGGGGAAATAATTAGGAATTTTCCATCAGGAATAATTGCTAATTCCCTAAGGATTTCTTGGCACACAAGAAAGACATTATAACCCAAAGTATCTGAGATTGTCCAGATCACATGACTGTAACTGAAGTTAAAATACAGGCCCTGCACCTATTTATATATTTCCTTTTTGTGGTTTACATTTATGATAATATTGTACACATTTCCATGTTTATAGTGAAATAATTACTAAGAAATATACTATGTCAATAAATACTTAATTTATAATTAATTTATGCTTACCATTGCATCTGCTTAATTCTTCCTTCTAAGGTTGGCTGTTCCATAGCATACATCCATTCATTATAAAGTTCTGATGATAGCAGCTGGTGAGGAATACCACGCAGGAAGTCCTGTTAGTAGAAAAATATTGTATTTAGCATTAAAAGAGCCTTATTTACTAAATAAATATACATTATCTCACAAAAGTGAGTACACCCCTCACATTTTTCTAAATATTTTATTATACCTTTTCATGTGACAACACTGAAGAAATGACACTTTGCTACAATGTAAAGTAGTGAGTGTACAGCTTGTATAACAGTGTAAATTTGCTGTCCCCTCAAAATAACTCAACACACAGCCATTCATGTCTAAACCACTGGCAACAAAAGTGAGTACACCCCTAAGTGAAAATTTTCCTTCCCCAGTGTCATGTGCCTCATTAGTGTTACAAGGTCTCAGGTGTGAATGGGGAGCAGGTCTGTTACATTTGGTGTTATCGCTCTCACTTTCTCATATTGGTCACTGGAAGTTCAACATGGCACCTCATGGCAAAAAACACAGAGGATCTGAAAAAAAAATGTTGCTCTACATAAATATGCCCTAGGCTATAGGAAGGCTGCCAAGACCCTGAAACTGAGCTGCAGCACAGTGACCAAGACCATACAATGGGTTAACAGGACAGGTTCCACTCAGAACAGGCTTTGCCATGGTCAACCAAAGAAGTTGAGTGCATGTGCTCAATGTCATATCCAGAGATTGTATTTGGGAAATTAATGTCTGAGTGCTGCCAGCATTGCTGTAGAGGTTGAAGAGGTGGGGGGATCAGCCTGTCAGTGCTTAGACCGTACGCTGCACACTGCATCAAATTGGTCTGCATGGCTGTCATCCGAGAAGGAAGCCTCTTCTAAAGATGATGCACAAGAAAGCCCACAAACAGTTTGCTGAAGACAAGCAGACTAAGGACATGGGTTACTGGAACCATGTCCTGTGGTCTGATGAGACCAAGATAAACTTTTTTGGTTCAGATGGTGTCAAGTGTGTGTGGTGGCAACCAGGTGAGAAGTACAAAGACAAGTGTGTCTTGCCTATAGTCAAGCATGGTAGTGGGAGTGTCATGGTCTGGGGCTGCATGAGTGCTGCCGGCAGTGGGGAGCTACAGTTTATTGAGGGAACCATGAATGCCAACATGTACCGTGACATACTGAAGCAGAGCATGATCCTGCCCCTTCAGGGACTGGACCTCAGGGCAGTATTCCAACATAATAACAACCCCAAACACACCTCCAAGATGACCACCAATGGAAGGTGGAGGAGCGCAAGGTCTCTAACATCCACCAGTTCCATGATGTCATCATGGAGGAGTGGAAGAGGACTCCTGTGGCAACCTGTGAAGCTCTAGTGAACTCCATGCCCAAGGGGGATAAGGCAGTACTTGAAAATAATGGTGGCCAAACAAAATATGACACTTTGGGCCCAATTTGGCCATTTTCCCTTAGGGGTATGCTCACTTTTGCTGCCAGCGGTTTAGACGTTAATGGCTGTGTGTTGAGTTATTTTGAGGGCACAGTAAATTTACACTGTTATACAAGCTGTACACTCACTACTTTACATTGCAGCAAAGTGTCATTTCTTCAGCGTTGTCACGTGAAAAGATATAATAAAATATTTACAAAAATGTGAGGGGTGCATTCACTTTGTGAGATACTGTATAGTAGTAGATAACATTTGCTTTTTTTGTAACTTTAAATCATAGTTTCTAATATGATGATTAGTCCTCTAAAGTAACATATAGGGGTCTTAGCTTTTGATAGCCACCTGCTGCTGAAATCCAGTATTGCAATACTATCATCATTGATAAACCATAGTGCTATATTGGCGCCACTGTATCTGGTTGGACATTATTAACCCAAGCAATATAAATAACAGTCAGTAAGGGGTCATGCTGTAGCTCAATGGGTCTAATCTGTTAAGGCATGGAGATATCAGAAGCATATGGGGGTTTTGCACAGAAACTGAAATTCAACATCCAGTTGCTAAACAGGTAGTTTTCATACATTACCTTAAACACAACTGCCAGTAAATGCACAGATTTGCTTTTTAAGTCCAAGTCTCTTCCATAGTTTAGGTCTTCTTTCAACTCCTTGCGAGATTTTTCATTGGCAGCTTTACGAAAAACCCCTTCAGTCAAGGGACCTTGTATACGTAGTATTGTTAATATGTCCTGTAAAGATGAAATGCAATTTATACTCCGAATTAACATGTATATGCCTGAGTCTAAAATGGAAATTAAGGATGCATTGCATTAACTGTTTACTTACAAGGATTGCTTTAGGAAGGTTGTCCTCGTCACACACAATGGACAATGGTTGGTTAAATAAAGTTGCCTTTAACTCTGGGGGACTTGAGGGTTCTGACACTGTGGCATTTCGCTTCAAAGTAAAGGGCCAGGAAAGTACTGTTTTTCTCTTCTTATCACTCCCTGGACAGAAAAATAGAAACAATAAGAAGTTATATATGACAAACTACAGATTTACAACATTTCTTATCAAGGGGATGTCCCTTAATATAGCCTTTCTTGTGTTTGTTTTCGGTATATTATTTAACACATACAGTAAATATATTGATAATTTTTTCATTGCTCAGCCTTCTAAGGCACAATTTTTTTTAGATAGTTTCATCTCTTGACTTTTTTTTATCTCTTTCTTGTGGCACAGTCATTTTTAAAACATGAGAATTTAGTCCAGAAATAGGTCACACTTTGTGGGCGTAGGACACAACGGTACTTTCCCAACAACTATTTGGTTTCCAACCAAACACTATAAAGTTTGGTAAAGGACATTTCTATTAGATATGCTATGTTATCCTTTTCCATTATAGATTTGCCTTCTTTTGACTACACATACAGTATATTACATGTATGATTTATCTGCTATTTTTTAAACAGGTAAGCCAAAACATTAAAGAATATCATTATCTAATGCAGGCCAATTATATAGACTATTTTTTCTAAATACTTACTTAAATGTAAAATTAAAACATGTTTTTTACTACTCACCAATCACATGACAGTTGGGGTCCTCACTGATCATAGCTGCCAGCATCTGGTACTTCTTTGCATCTGCCTGTTAATCAAAAGGAAGTACATATTAATTTTTGAGTCTTCAATTAACATGGATGACCAAATAATTTGCAACAGAGCATTTTTCATATATGAATTAATCAGCAGAAGCATTAAATGGGCAACGTCTGAACCAGTATAATAATAAAATAGTAAATACATCAAACATTTCATTGCATTTATGTACTATTAAAATGACCACTGGGATATTTAGTGGTTACAACTATATACGTCTATTGCTACAGTAAGACTCTCACATTTCTATCTCTTTATGCATCTAACTGCATAAAGGAGAAGAAGTTGTCACTGATGCAAAGATTGCTTCCTATGCCTCATTCAAAACACATTCAAACAGAACTCTGATTACTCACCTCTGTATGGCATTCAATTAGGTTCTCCATGTTGTTGGCAACCAGAACTTTAGACTGTAACAGAAGAAAAAAATATATCCTAATTACTTATGCCCTAATCATTTTGTGGTAAAATGGTTAGCCATATTCTTTGGCTGCCTCACAGTAGCATTAATGGGAAAGTTTGCATAATCATAAGACATAGGTCATGTATAATCTTCCTAGCCTAATGAAATGTTTGTTGCATACTTACAGCATTGCAGCCTGTGAGAACCTTCATTAGTAATCGTGCACAGGGTACAGTGGTGCCCTCAATGCCACCAACTTCTCGTATTTGCCTGAAAACAGACATGGAGCTAGTTAGAATTTTAGGGCTTCTGCTATCTGCATAACAGTCAAGCTTTTATAGTAAAACCATTTAATGTCTTGAATGTATGTATCTATAACTATAAAAAGTAAAGCACAAAACAGTTAATCGATATCAGTCATTTTAGCTATGCATCTGAAAGTACAATGTAACACATGACTGGTCACAGTTACCCACAATCAACTGAATCCAACTATATTTCAGCTTCTTGCATTATGATCACTAATAATATCAAAAGAATAACTTCATCAAAAATACCTTTTGCAATTTATGATTCAATGAAGAAAAATTAGAATATTTGCCAGCTTTCTATTGATGTCTGTGTCCCCGCTGTGAGATTTCTCCTGGTTTCTTTCCTGGAGACAATAGGAAGTGAGTGGAAATCCCCCCAAAGTGAGGGAAACTCCCACCTCTGACAGATATTTGCTCTACTACCGTCCTTGAGACAAATCTTTACTTTTGGATTTCCCCTCATTTTCTATTTTAGTGAATCCCTCATTTGAGACACAAGCAGCAATAAAACCCAGAAGAAGTTTATCCAAAACAAGAAAGTGTTTCGATTGAAGCTTCAATGGA
Organism: Lithobates pipiens; assembly: GCF_037356315.1. Taxonomy (NCBI): domain Eukaryota; kingdom Metazoa; phylum Chordata; class Amphibia; order Anura; family Ranidae; genus Lithobates; species Lithobates pipiens. Next base: position 240,440,056 of record NW_027507758.1, on the reverse strand, counting down.
GGTATGAATGGACATCATACTTTACAATGTGTAGCACAGCAGTTTCAGGGCACGTTTCATTACAACAATATAACATCAATTAAAATAAAATTTTAATGAGTATTAAAGTAATCAGTGAACAGGGAACAAAAAGAATATTAAGTTACAAACAGACAAATGAACTGTTGCTTCTATCTGCTGTGGGCAGGAATGACGGTTTATACACTTTCTCCCCAGCTCTGTAACAGTTGACACTGCAGGCAAAAAGGGCGGACTTTCATATCACCACAACTCATTAATGAAATGTTTGCTTAGGGTCATAGCTGCAAAATAACAGCTTCATTGATGGGCCAGTCTCTGTACAAGGTCAATGTACAGAATGTCCATAATGGAGGACCCAGCAATTTCATGAATGAGATGATAGCTGTTTCTTTGCTGATCTTCCTTACTTTGCACAATTTGTTTGAAATATGCAATAGAACTTCAATTGTAACACTGACTGGTCCCTAATATACTTTTAGTAAGTGCATGCTGCAATATACTGTATGTTTATTTAGTCTACGGGTGTGCATAGTAGGAAGCAAGCATAAAAATAAATAGTTTGACTTTTTTGACTGCATATTGTGTCTGTTCACAAGGTGTGTATATTTTTTAACTATTCATAATTAATGGGGTGTTTTAGTTTCTGTGGCTCAGTGGCACTTCCAGGCTCACATGTATCACAATAATAAAAACATATCACCACAATCTGAAACAACTTATTTTTCAAAAGGTTTCCGTTCAACAGAGTATCCGCAATTGCAAAGCGCTATTGTAAATACATTGAACCACAAGTGAACTCCCATAAAAAACAACCACAAGTATAATAGCAGATAAACAGATATATTGAACCGACAAAAAACAGCCTGTACTCTAAACTGAAAGTCCCAATATACTGTGATGGTTCTAGTCCACTACATTCGATATTTCTTCAAAACACACTGTCGTTTTAAAACAATAGGAATATGAAGAAATTAGGCCATAATGCCCAGTTATATGCATAACTGTAGTGGTAATGTGTACCAAAATACATAAGTGACAACACCACCAACTAATATGCTGATTAAATGAATTTTAGTGACCAATGAATTAGATTTAAATAAATGAATAAATGCATTTAAATATTTAATTTTAAATAAATACATAATGAATAAATAAATATGAAATAACTTAAATAAATACATTTAAATAATTTAATTCAGTGACCAAGAAGTTAGCAACAGGATAGCCATATTCTTAACACAATTTTCACACCTACTTAAAAAACTGGGGAGGATAAAAAATAATTTGAAATAAACATTTTTCCCATTCTCATTTTTGCTACAGTGAAAGATGATTGCATGTGCCTCCCTTAACATAATGTTATTTTTGCTTTCCTGCCTGATAGTTTAACCACAGAACTCTTAACTATGTTCATTACATGTGGTTCACTACTAATGTCGTTTTCACCAATTTCTTAACAGGGACTCAGTACATTTTCATCTAAAAACATACTGCTCTGCCTGTGTGTTTAGAGATGCATTGTTCTTTGAATTGTTTGAAACGAATGCACATTTTATTGTGTATTTTTTAGTGAGGCTCCCTGCCACCAAAACACGGCAAAAAAAAAAAAAAAAAAGTAATAGTATTATTAACAATAAAAGACAAAAATAATCACACTTACCACACAAGTGTATCCAGCCAGAGTTCCTTCACTTCACAGGAACTGCAATGGAAATAAGACAAGTGTGCATAACAATCCAGTGCTACCAAGTCGGGGTCAGGCAATGACTAAAACTAGACTCCTCCACGCTTTCCTATTTTGTTGTCGCGGGCAGGTGGAAATTCACAAGTCACAGAAACAGGAAGGAGCGTCATCATGGGTTACTCTGTAAAATTTAGTGCTATGAAAACACGCCTGTTTCCTTTTGCCTTATACAGGGGAGCTTTGTGACTTTGTGGGTATTCTAATGGAAATCATGACACCTTATAGGTATTAATACCCGTTACGTCAGATTTTATTCAGTAACCTAAACCGATAGGTTTTAAAAACATTGTGTACGTACACAGCTTTACAACATTGACTCTTGAAGTAAATTTTATTCACATTTCAGGTTCTAGATAAACATAGATTTAAAGGCTTTCAACTAAATTACTGCAGTTTTAAATATATAAGTAAGGTCATTTTGAGGTGAGTATATTATCAAAATTATCCCATAAGGGTACTTTTTTGCAGTGTTTTAGGGTAAGGAAAGAGCACATTAAATAAGAGACTTGGCCACTGAGGCAGAAAGTCTTCTTTAAATAAACAAATAGGATACTAATTTGCTTTGTCCCTCTGTATGCTCAGATCACTCTCTACACTGTCTAAGAGATGTTGGAAAATCTTAAAATATCTGGCAATCCTGCCTGTCCTCTTACAAAGGAAACCCTTACTGTTTGTTACTGATAATGATAGACATGAGAGAAGATCAGGTGTAGGGTGAACCATTTGTGTATCTTTTTCTGTCTTAAAGATAAAGTGCATTTTGCTATCACACAGCACCATTATAATTCCAAAGTCATAAAATAGCTGCCAAGACCATGGAGCGAAAAAGCATCTGAGACCCATGACATCATAAAAAGCTGCCAAGCACCTTTTGCAGTCTCCGCCTCTAGCCCTCCAAGCTCTGGGAAGAAGTGGGGGATTGAGTGGCAACATGAATGCCGCTAAAAGACTACCAAAAATGTTGTTGGCATACCCTTTCTATTCTTTAAAACATGACTAAATGATTTTGGTTTGTTTGGTTTGTTTTTAGATACTTTACATTTACATACATTTTAAGGTTACATTCTGGGGACACCAATGTTCCAAGATATTTTCACCAACCAGAGATTTAAGAAGGAATTCTGCACTTCTTTATCAGTGGTGTTTTTACACTAAATGTTGCAAGGGCTCTTACATGAACCACCAGCATACATGGGACTTTATTTTTATAATTATGTTTTATCGCATTTTTTTTTGCGCAAATAAAATACAAAGAAAGGTATGACATGCATCAAAAGACATTAAATCAGATAAAATATTGCAAGTAACCAAAATGTCTGTTTCACTATATTAAGCAAGTAGCAAGAAACACATTCCCAATATAAATGTGCAAATGATATCAACTTAAAATATTGCTGCGCTAATAAAACATGAACCTATACAATACATACAGTATACAGGAATACAGCCCAGGGTATAAAACTCAGCCTCACAGCTCAGGGTATACAGCTCAGCCTCACAGATCAGGGTATACAGCACAGGGTATACAGCTAAGCATCACAGATCAGGGTATACAGCTCAACATCATAGATTAGGGTATACAGCCCAGGGTATACAGCTCAGGGTATACGGCACAGCATTACAGATCAGGGTATACAGCTCAGGGTATACAGCTCAGGCTATACAGCTCAGCATCACAGATCAGGGTATATATCTCAGTGTATACAGCTCAGCATCACAGCTCAGGCTATACAGCTCAGGATCCCAGATCATGGTATACATCTAAGGATATGCAGCTCAGTATGCAGCTCAGGGTATACAGCTCAGCATCACAGCTCAGGGTATACAGCTCAGGGAGGGTATACAGCTCAGCCTCACAGATCAAGGTATACAGCCCAAGGTATACAGCTCAGGATCACAGATCAGGGTATACAGCTCAACATCACAGATCAGGGTATACAGCTCAGCCTCACAGATCTGGATATACAGCTCAGGATATACAGCACAGCATCACAGCTCAGGGTATACAGCTCAGCCTCACAGATCAGGGTATACAGCCCAGGGTATGCAGCTCAGGATCACAGATCAAGGTATACAGCCCAGGGTATGCAGCTCAGGATCACAGATCGGGGTATACAGCTCAGCATCACAGATCAGGGTATACAGCTCAGCCTCAAAGATCAGGATTTTTAGCTCAGGGTTTACAGCTCAGGGTATACAGCACAGCATCACAGCTCAGGGTATACAGCTCAGCCTCACAGATCAGGGTATACAGCCCAGGGTATTCAGCTCAGCATCACAGTTTAGGGTATACAGATCAGGGTATAATGCTCAGCATCACAACTCAGGGTATACTGCTCATGGTATACAGCTCAGCATCCCAGATCAGGATATACATTTCAGGGTATACAGCTCAGCATCACAGATCAGGGTATAGAGCTCAGCACACAGCTCAGGGTATACAGCTCTGGGTATACTGCTCAGCATCACAACACAGGGTATACAGCTCAGCCTTACAGATCAGGGTATACAGCTCAGGATCCCAGATCATGGTATACATCTAAGGATATGCAGCTCAGTATGCAGCTCAGGGTATACAGCTCAGCATCACAGCTCAGGGTATACAGCTCAGGGAGGGTATACAGCTCAGCCTCACAGATCAAGGTATACAGCCCAAGGTATACAGCTCAGGATCACAGATCAGGGTATACAGCTCAACATCACAGATCAGGGTATACAGCTCAGCCTCACAGATCAGGATATACAGCTCAGGATATACAGCACAGCATCACAGCTCAGGGTATACAGCTCAGCCTCACAGATCAGGGTATACAGCCCAGGGTATGCAGCTCAGGATCACAGATCAAGGTATACAGCCCAGGGTATGCAGCTCAGGATCACAGATCGGGGTATACAGCTCAGCATCACAGATCAGGGTATACAGCTCAGCCTCAAAGATCAGGATTTTTAGCTCAGGGTTTACAGCTCAGGGTATACAGCACAGCATCACAGCTCAGGGTATACAGCTCAGCCTCACAGATCAGGGTATACAGCCCAGGGTATTCAGCTCAGCATCACAGTTTAGGGTATACAGATCAGGGTATAATGCTAAGCATCACAACTCAGGGTATACTGCTCATGGTATACAGCTCAGCATCCCAGATCAGGATATACATTTCAGGGTATACAGCTCAGCATCACAGATCAGGGTATAGAGCTCAGCACACAGCTCAGGGTATACAGCTCTGGGTATACTGCTCAGCATCACAACTCAGGGTATACAGCTCAGCCTTACAGATCAGGGTATACAGCTCAGGATCCCAGATCATGGTATACATCTAAGGATATGCAGCTCAGTATGCAGCTCAGGGTATACAGCTCAGCATCACAGCTCAGCCTCACAGATCAAGGTATACAGCCCAAGGTATACAGCTCAGGATCACAGATCAGGGTATACAGCTCAACATCACAGATCAGGGTATACAGCTCAGCCTCACAGATCAGGATATACAGCTCAGGATATACAGCACAGCATCACACCTCAGGGTATACAGCTCAGCCTCACATATCAGGGTATACAGCTCAGGGCATTCAGCTCAGCATCACAGATCAAGGTATACAGCCCAGGGTATGCAGCTCAGGATCACAGATCGGGGTATACAGCTCAGCATCACGGATCAGGGTATACAGCTCAGCCTCAAAGATCAGGATTTATAGCTCAGGGTTTACAGCTCAGGGTATACAGCTCAGGGTATACAGCACAGCATCACAGCTCAGGGTATACAGCTCAGCCTCACAGATCAGGGTATACAGCCCAGGGTATTCAGCTCAGCATCACAGTTTAGGGTACACAGATCAGGGTATAATGCTCAGCATCACAACTCAGGGTATACTGCTCATGGTATACAGCTCAGCATCCCAGATCAGGATATACATTTCAGGGTATACAGCTCAGCATCACAGCTCAGGGTATAGAGCTCAGCACACAGCTCAGGGTATACAGCTCTGGGTATACTGCTCAGCATCACAACTCAGGGTATACAGCTCAGCCTTACAGATCAGGGTATACAGCTCAGGATCACAGATCAGGGTATACAGCTCAGGGTATACAGCTCAGCATCACAGATCAGGGTACACAGCTCAAGTGAGTGGTGGGCGGGTCTCCTTCCCTAGCAGCCAATATCCATAGATGCAGTGGGCAACTGCTGATCCGCATTCCGGCACTGACAGCAAGCCCAGCAGCTAGATCCAAGTCATACATGATCAGTGCAGTGGAAGTAGATACAGATGAGGTCTATAGAGATAAGCTCTAACGAGCAGGGCCCTCTGATCCCTCCTGTATTGATTTGTATTGTAGTGTACTGTCTGCCCTCATATTGTAAAGCGCTGCGCAAACTGTTGGCGCTATATAAATCCTGAATAATAATAATAATATAGAGATGTCAGGACATCCAGATTGCACACCATCCCCAGACACTGACAGATAAGATGAAGATGTGTGTGGCCCATCAGATGTGTGTATGGACTAGACAGGTGAAATGTCAGTAATCGGCTTTACCTGGAGGAAATCATGAGATGTCAGCTCCTGTTGAATCATCTACAAGTTCATCCCAAGCTAGCAAGGACAGATCGCAGTGATCGCCTCATCATCACTACACATGCTCCTGGCCGTGGACCCCAGAGAAGGACAATCGGTGCTGCTTAGCTAAGTAACTTAGCTTACCCACCCATTCCTTCAGGCCATGCTCCCCGTGTGGTGGGGAAACCTGAAGTGATGGTTACTCGTTAAGCCCTGCCTACCATCCTCAAGACCCGCCAATCAGGTGCAACAGGGTGGAATCTGGAATGAATGAATGGATGTAGAGAATGGGCCTGGGAGTGTTCAGGATGCATGGCCTGCACCCTGTTTACACTCCAAACACCGCCCAATGAAGCTTTTCAGCTGCAATCACCTGATTGCAGCAGTCAAGCTTCTAGTGGACAGCTCAGTGGACCACTTTTTTTTTCATGTCCAGCTTTGGGGGGGGGGGGGGGGCAGTGCCCAAGTGTCCCCTATTGACGGGCCGCCACTGGTATTCATACCCCTTGAAATTTTCCACATTTTGTCATGTTACAACCAAAAACATAAATGTATTTTATTGGGCTTTTATGTGATAGACCAACACAAAGTGGCACATAATTGTAAAGTGGAAGGAAAATGATAAATGGTTTCCAAATTTTTTACAAATAAATATGTGAAAAGTGTGGCATGTGCTTGTATTCATCCCCCCTGAGTCTTTGTAGAACCACCTTCTGCTGCAATCAAAGCTGCAAGTCTTTTTGGTTATGCCACTGCCAGCTTTGCATATCTAGAGAGGGACATTAGTGCCCATTCTTCTTTTCAACTTCACAATTTTCAACTCTTGCCACATATTCTCAATTGAATTTAGGTCTGGACTTTGACTGGGCCATTCTAACACATGAATATGCTTTGATCTAAGCCATTCCATTGTAGCTCTGGCTGTATGTTTAGGGTCGTTGTCCTGCTGGAAGGTGAACCTCTGCCCCAGTCTCAAGTCTTTTTCAGCTCTAACTAGTTTTCTTCTAAGATTGCCCTGTATTTGGCTCCATCCATCTTCCCATCAACTCTGACCAGCTTCCCTGTCCCTACTGAAGAAAAGCATCCCCACAACATGATGCTGACACCACCATGTTTCACGGTGGGGATGGTGGTTTCAGGATGATGTGCATTGTTAGTTTTCCTCCACACATAGTGTTTTGCTTTTAGGCCAAAAAGTTAAATTTTAGTCTCATCTGACCAGAGCACCTTCTTCCACATGCTATGTCCCTCAAATGGCTTCTCACAAACTACAAACAGGGCTTCCTTTGGCTTTCTTTCAACTATGGTTTTCTTTTTGGCATCTTCTATAAGAACCAGCTTTGTGGACTGCACAAAGTTGTCCCGTTGGCAGATTCTCCCACCTGAGCTGTGGATCTCTGCAGCTCCTCCAGAGTTACCATGGGCCACTTGGCTGCTTCTCTGAATAATGCTCTCTTTGCCCTGCCTGTCAGTTTAGGTGGACGGTCATGTCTTGCAATTGTGCCATACTCTTTCCATTTTCGGATGATGGATTTAACAATGCTCCATGAGATGTTAAAAGCTTGGAATATTTTTTTATAACCTAACCCTGCTTTAAACTTCTCCACAACTTTATCCCTGATCTGTCTAGTTTGTTCTTTAGCCTTCACGATGTTGTTTGTTCAGTAAGTTTCTCTAACAAACCTCTGAGGGCTTCACAGAACAGCTGAATTTACACTGAGATGAAATTACTTTAAAATTAACTTGATTTTATAATTAGGTGACGTCTAAAGGCAATTGGTTCCACTTTTGGTTAGGGGGTATCAGAGTAAAGGGGGCTGAGTACAAATGCACATCACACTTTTCAGATATTTATTTGTAAAAAAAATGTGAAAATCATTTATCATTTTCCTTCCACTTCACAATTATGTGCCACATTGTGTTGGTCTATCATATAAAATTCCAATAAAATACATTTACGTTTTTGGTTGTAACATGACAAAATGCTTTGGATACTAAGTGCTTGGCTTTAGCTTTCTGGAGTCAAGCTCTGCCTTACAGGGCCAAGCTGCAATGACACGTGACAGCCACAAGGACAAGGCACAGACAGGACCCAGGAGGTCCTGTACCTTGTCCTTGTGGCTGTCAAGTGTCATGTTTTGGAAATAAACACGTAGGATACATTTTTTGGTGTGCAGCCAATTTCTTCAGTTCATTGATCTTTGGTGGCGAGCCATGGTATTGCACCCAGCACTATTTGGACTGCAGTGATTGCTCACCTGGAGCGGAGTTACCTTCTTTGAATTGTAAGTACTAAGTACATAAATGTTTCCTCTGTGTTAAAAGTTTGAGAAAAGCTGTCCTGTGGAGTCCCATTTCGTGCCTAGTGCTGAGCTTGCTTTTTTTTTTTTTTGGGGAAGCCCCATTTTATGTTTTGTTATTTTATGTTTTGTTATTTTTTCTTACCCTTTTTAATACTAGTCTGTATGCAGTGAACTCCTAACACCAATGAAGCACAGAAAAGAGTGGTGGCATGAGTGAGATTGTCTATTTAACCTGTCTGCCACCTCTCATGGGAAGATTCCACACCCTCCCTTGTGAACCAGTATGAACACGAATAGAAATTATTAAAGCCAGGATTCCAAATAGTGGAGAAAAAGCTCTCCCTTCAACACTGGCTCCCCACACTTACTGCCATCTTGGAATAGACTTAGCTCAGGTGCCTGGTGTATTAGGCGGGTAGCATCAAGGGGAAATTAATGACTTTATCTATTTTTTTTATTATTTTAATAATTAATTAAGGAACAAAACAAAGCCCTGAGCCAGAGAAAAAGTGTATTCCACTATAGAATGCCCCAACTGATATACTTGCCAACATTTGCCTGGGTGAACAATTGGGGCATGGAAGATGTGGCTCATTTACTATGTATTTCCAATGTTCTAGAAACATAAAATACATTATTATTTTGGGCAGATGGTTGGGGGTCCTTGTTTTTAGGCTGTCCCATTCTGATGCATTCTCCAGTGCTGAAGGACATATATTTTAGTATCAGCAAGTTGATTGGCCACTAGGCTGGCAGCCCAGCAATAACAGGGATATCGGGCAATTTGCCAGATGGTCTACTCTGTTATAGATGGGGCTGGAGATGCATGTCATTAAAAAAAAAAGAAGACGTATCCCAGGTATAGTAAATAAGCTGCAGACTGAGCTGTATGTGCACATTTTCAGTAGACACCAACTGGCCACGTTGAATCCTTCTACCTACCATCTGAAGACAAAACCCACTTGCCAACAAATGGCACCAAATACACATAAAAACTTAGCAAGGAAATGTAAAACAGGTCAAGATATACATTTTTTAATGACATACATTTATTACGTTTCTCCAATACTTGGAATCAGTGTTCTATAAACATCCAATTCATTATAGTATTCAGGAATACAACAAACAGATACTTCCCTATTTTTGTAAAGTCTTATTTTCAGTGAAAGCACGTGACTGACTGGGTACTGTATAACACAATGACATTTTACAATTGAGGAAAAAGTGTTTACTCTTATCAGTCTTCCAAAAAAAAATTACCAAGGTCAATGTAGGGTCAATTTAAGACAAGCAGATTTACAGCTCTTATAAAAAAAAATCTGAAACACTGGAACTGTACATGAAGCCCAGTAAGTGCTATTGAAGTATTTGGTATAAAGAAAAAAAAATTGCACATGATAAGAATTTAGAGTGTATGGATTCAGATCTAAACACAGCAGTATTGTAAACTATGGGCCTATACACACATATGCTTTGTGCCCTGTAATCTTTCATTGAATTGAGCTGCATAAGCCAAAAAAAGAAAATCCTGTGTCTCGGGTTAGTATACATTTTTTTTTTTTTAAATCATGCATGTAAGCATTTGTGATAAAGTTTACATGCGTACTTGCATGAAGTTATTCTTATGCCGCTTTCACACGATCAAACAATCCAGTGGAAAAGTCCCCTGTGTGGGCTCCGGCGGACTTTTTTTACCAAAAAGTCCGGTGGACTAAGAAAATAGTTTTGCACCAAAATATGTCCGCCGGACTCGCAGTCTGGTGGACATTACGGCCGTGTGTGTACTAGTCCGCCGTACTTTTGAAATGAACGGACTTTTCCCACACGGAGAAAAGTCCATTCATTTTGAGCGCAGCTCCAGATAGCCGGGACTAGCGAAGGAGGCGTCGCTGGCCCGTCACCTGGTATGGACTTAAAGGGGAAGCCCTACGCTGAAAAGACGGCGTGGGGGTCCCCCCTAGGTCCATATCATACCCTTATCTGAGCACACAACTCAGCCAGTCAGGAAAGGGGGTGGGGACGAGCAAGTGCCCCCCCTCCTGAGCCGTACCAGGCCGCGTGCCCTTAACATGGGGGGGTGCTTTGGGGAAGGGGGGCCGCACTGCCCCCCCACCCCAAAGCACCTTGTCCCCATGTTGATGAGGACAAGGGCCTCTTCCTGACAACCCTGGCCATTGGTTGTCGGGGTCTGCGGGCGGGGGCCTTATCGGAATCTGGGAGCCCCTTTATAAGGGGGCCCCCGGATCCCGGCCCCCCACCCTATGTGAATTTGTATGGGGTACAATGTACCCCTACCCATTCACCTGTGAAAAAATGTAAATAAAACACAACACACAAGGGTTAAAAATATTTTATTGCACAGCGCCAGGGGTCTTCTTCCGTCTTCGGGGGTCTTCTCGCCGGACTCCTCCGCTATCTTCTGCTAGCTCTTTTACTAGCGGAGGAGCCCGGCTTTCTTCTTCGTCGCTGCCCTCTTCTTCCGACTTCGGGGATCTTGTCCCCCTCTTCGGTTCTTCTTGCCAGGTTGTTTCCACAGGACAGGAATGCAAGCCCAACTGCATTCAGCAAAAAGTACCATAAGCAAGGATTTGTATGCTATTGAGGTGAAGTAAATAAATAACACATAGGGTGAGTCCTCAGATCTACTAATGTAAGCTTTAGTACTAGAAAGGGCAGCTTTTTCGTCAGCGCCAGAAGATATGTAAGAACCTCCCTCCCGCCCACATCTCCAGCAAAGTTGAATGAGTGCGGCAAGATCTTGTGTAGAGTAGTCCAAACCCTATTCCAACAGCATAGAATCTTGTAGCCCTGCTCCTGGAACTTATTTGCAATGGAAGACTAGTATACAAACAAAGTTACCCACTCCACCTGGGCAGGAGAGAAAGTCATCTGCGGATCCTCTTCCCATTTACAGCGGGTAAAATAAGTATTGATCATGTCACCATTTTTCTAGATAAATATATATATATTTCTAAAGGTGCTATTGACATGAATTTTTCACCACATGTCAGTAACAATCCATGCAATCCATACATTCAAAGAAGCCAAAACAAATAAGTTCAGAAATGAGGTTATATGTAATAAAATGGAATGACACAGGGAAAAAGTATCGAACACGCTAACTGAAATGTATTTAATACTTCATACAAAATCCTTTGTTGGTAATGACAGCTTCAAGATGCCTCCTGTATGGAGAAACTAGTCGCATGCATGAATGCATGCTCAGGTGTGGTCTTCAAATCTTGAAGGTTTCCTTGGGCTTCTTCTATGAACTATGATCTTTATTTCTTTCCATAGATTTTCTATTGGATTCAAGTCAGGTGATTGGCTGGGCCATTCTAGCAGCTTTATTTTCTTTCTTTGAAACCTATTGAGAGTTTCCTTGGCTTTGTGTTTGGGATCATTATCTTGCTGTAGAAAAAATTAAGCTGCGCTGCAAAAGTGATAAAAACTCAATAAAGAAAGTGATATTGTGGCCACTTATGAATATATGAAATGTAAAAAATTTTACTAATAAACCAACATGAATAATTACACACAAGTAAAATGCAAAAGTGTCACAAAGTGCACAAATTCAAGCACAGCTAAAGTTCATGAATCCACACTGGGAATGAGCACAAAAGTCCAATCCATGAAAGACGAAACCACCACAAGGAAGACACCCAGTGTTAGGTCCTCATATGCTTCACCATGTTGTGCATCCACCACCTATATGTATTAGGCTTACCGGATTCCCAATCACAAATGGCTTGTCTCCTCACCACACTGAAAGTGGGGTGGGATATATCTCCCCCGATCTGAGATCCTCAGGCGTCCATCCACTCCAGGGATATGGTTTACACAAAACAGATCTCCCTCTGCGCAGATCGAGGTGGCCCTCAACGGCAGGAATGATTAGATGTATGAGGCAGTCAGCACTCCATAGCCATATAGAAAAAATTCAAAGGGGGCCAACATCGGTAAAATCGGAGGGATTTATTCAAAAACAAAAGGCACCCGAGATGACGTTCATTGTATGATGAAACGCGTAGGGGGATGACGTCCTGACGTCACCACGTGTGGTCTCGCTCCGTACTGCACGGGCAAACTGACTTTTGAGCTGGCCGGCTACATTTTGAATGTTTTTAGTCTTGGTATGTTTTATATTTTGATTGTTTTTTAATAAATTCCTCGAATTTTATCGATGTTGGTCCCCCTTTGAATTTTCTGAAGCTCTCCACAAGTGGTCTTTTGCTCTTGGACCTGTGACCCTACTAATCACAGCAAACAGTGAAAGTGACAAAGACGTGACACACAATAAAATAAATAAAAAGTGGGGAAGAGATAGTGGAGAGGACAGTGAAAAGGTGGCCATTGTGTAAAACAATGCGAAGGCCCTCCGGCCAGGAATAAAAAATTGCTCTGGTCCCAGCTAAAAGGCCCGGCCCAAGAGGCAGGTGCTAAAAAAGCGTGCTATTGGTGCAGTGACCTTGGTGCCCAAAATCAATGTGACCCTCACTCACAGTGATTCTTAGGCACCCCTGGACTGCCACCCCAGGGGCACATACTCCAAAGGCTTTCAAGACCGCCCTGACCCACGGTCCGGACCACAGCAGCCCCCACCCCAGGCAGGAAGGCATGGAGATCAGGAAGCTTGGTGAGAGCCCTTGACCATCCGGCTCCACCGTCGCTCCCCTCACTCCTACCTAATTACATTTGGGAAGTACTGACCGCTCCTCCCCACCCATCAAGGAGGAGCAAGCGTTCCAATTCCTGAAAGACTGTCCAGGGCTAGAGCTACCCCAATCCAGGCCAGAAGGCCAGGTACTCGAACCTCTGGATTGGACCAATAGCAGCACCCATTCTCAACAGGAGCACCCTTCCAGACGGCTCAGACTCGACCATGCATCGGCCCCCAGTTTACTGTCGAGCGGCACGACGTGGCCCCTACCGAAACCGTCCTTCCGGATGCAAATTACGCCATCGGAGAGTGCTGACTAAACCCTCTCGAATAGGGATGGAACAGCGCCAACGACCAATAGTTTATACAATTGAGACAAGAGGTGGAAAACATATGAGGCGTCTAGGCACAAATCCTTGAAAGGAGTGAGTTTGCACAATGCCCCAGATTTTGGGAGAGAGGACTTCAGAAAGTGATAAATCTGGTATGCAGACCAAGGGTCTATAGGTGGGTCCAGGAAATACTGAATGTCCCTGAAATTCCAGTGCAGACTATATGCAAAACAGTGAATGTGACAAAAATGTCACATTAAGCAACAATACATTTTTTACATTTTTATTATTTTTTCATTTTTATTTATTGTTTTAGTTTATCTTTTATTTATTATAGTTTTATAAACTTTTAAAAGTTTGAGTAAAGCTGTCCTGTGGAGTCCCATTTCGTGCCTAGTGCTGAGCTTGCTTTTTTTTTTTTTTGGGGAAGCCCCATTTTATGTTTTGTTATTTTATGTTTTGTTATTTTTTCTTACCCTTTTTAATACTAGTCTGTATGCAATTCAGCATTGGTATGGAAGGCATTGGGGGAGAAAACAAAGATACGCCTCACTGAGATCCAGTACTGGATGCTGACAGGCAGTGAACTCCTAACACCAATGAAGCACAGAAAAGAGTGGTGGCATGAGTCAGATTGTCTATTTAACCTGTCTGCCACCTCTCATGGGAAGATTCCACACCCTCCCTTGTGAACCAGTATGAACACGAATAGAAATTATTAAAGCCAGGATTCCAAATAGTGGAGCAAAAGCTCTCCCTTCAACACTGGCTCCCCACACTTACTGCCATCTTGGAATAGACTTAGCTCAGGTGCCTGGTGTATTAGGCGGGTAGCATCAAGGGGAAATTAATGACTTTATCTATTTTTTTATTATTTTAATAATTAATTAAGGAACAAAACAAAGCCCTGAGCCAGAGAAAAAGTGTATTCCACTATAGAATGCCCCAACTGATATACTTGCCAACATTTGCCTGGGTGAACAATTGGGGCATGGAAGATGTGGCTCATTTACTATGTATTTCCAATGTTCTAGAAACATAAAATGCATTATTATTTTGGGCAGATGGTTGGGGGTCCTTGTTTTTAGGCTGTCCCATACTGATGCATTCTCCAGTGCTGAAGGACATATATTTTAGTATCAGCAAATTGATTGGCCACTAGGCTGGCAGCCCAGCAATAACAGGGATATCGGGCAATTTGCCAGATGGTCTACTCTGTTATAGATGGGGCTGGAGATGCATGTCATTAAAAAAAAAAGAAGACGTCTCCCAGGTATAGTAAATAAGCTGCAGACTGAGCTGTATGTGCACATTTTCACTAGACACCAACTGGCCACGTTGAATCCTTCTACCTACCATCTGAAGACAAAACCCACTTGCCAACAAATGGCACCAAATACACATAAAAACTTAGCAAGGAAATGTAAAACAGGTCAAGATATACATTTTTTAATGACATACATTTATTACGTTTCTCCAATACTTGGAATCAGTGTTCTATAAACATCCAATTCATTATAGTATTCAGGAATACAACAAACAGATACTTCCCTATTTTTGTAGTCTTATTTTCAGTGAAAGCACGTGACTGACTGGGTACTGTATAACACAATGACAAAGACATTTTACAATTGAGGAAAAAGTGTTTACTCTTATCAGTCTTCCAAAAAAAAAAAATTACCAAGGTCAATGTAGGGTCAATTTAAGATAAGCAGATTTACAGCTCTTATAAAAAAAAATCTGAAACACTGGAACTGTACATGAAGCCCAGTAAGTGCTATTGAAGTATTTGGTATAAAGAAAAAAAAAATTGCACATGATAAGAATTTAGAGTGTATGGATTCAGATCTGCACACATATGCTTTGTGCCCTGTAATCTTTCATTGAACTGAGCTGCATAAGCCAAAAAAAGAAAATCCTGTGTCTCGGGTTAGTATACATTTTTTTTTTTTAAATCATGCATGTAAGCATTTGCGATAAAGTTTACATGCGCACTTGCATGAAGTTATTCTTATGCCGCTTTCACACGATCAAACAATCCAGTGGAAAAGTCCCACCGTGTGGGCTCCGGCGGACTTTTTTTACCAAAAAGTCCGGTGGACTAAGAAAATAGTTTTGCACCAAAATATGTCCGCCGGACTCGCAGTCCGGTTGAAAATACGGCCGTGTGTGTACTAGTCTGCCGTACTTTTGAAATGAACTGACTTTTCCATTCATTTTGAGCGCAGCTCCAGGTAGCCGGGACTAGCGAAGGAGGCGTTGCTGGCCCGTCACCTGGTATGGACTTAAAGGGGAAGCCCTACGCTGAAAAGACGGCGTGGGGGTCCCCCCTAGGCCCATATCATACCCTTATCTGAGCACACAACTCAGCCAGTCAGGAAAGGGGGTGGGGACGAGCAAGTGCCCCCCTGCTGAGCCGTACCAGGCCACGTGCCCTCAACATGGGGGGGTGCTTTGGGGAAGGGGGGCCGCACGTCCCCCCCACCCCAAAGCACCTTGTCCCCATGTTGATGAGGACAAGGGCCTCTTCCTAACAACCCTGGCCATTGGTTGTCGGGGTCTGCGGGCGGGGGCCTTATCGGAATCTGGGAGCCCCTTTATAAGGGGGCCCCCGGATCCCGGCCCCCCACCCTATGTGAATTTGTATGGGGTACAATGTACCCCTACCCATTCACCTGTGAAAAAATGTAAATAAAACACAACACACAAGGGTTAAAAATATTTTATTGCACAGCTCCGGGGGTCTTCTTCCATCTTCGGGGGTCTTCTCGCCGGACTCCTCCGCTATCTTCTGCTAGCTCTTTTACTAGCGGAGGAGCCCGGCTTTCTTCTTCGTCGCCGCCCTCTTCTTCCGACTTCGGGGATCTTGTCCCCCTCTTCGGTTCTTCTTGCCGGGTTGTTTCCACAGGACAGGAATGCAAGCCCAACTGCATTCAGCAAAAAGTACCATAAGCAAGGATTGGTACGCTATTGAGGTGAAGTAAATAAATAACACATAGGGTGAGTCCCCAGATCTACTAATGTAAGCTTTAGTACTAGAAAGGGCAGTTTTTTTGTCAGCGCCAGAAGATATATAAGAACCTCCCTCCCGCCCACATCTCCAGCAAAGTTGAATGAGTGCGGCAAGATCTTGTGTAGAGTAGTCCAAACCCTATTCCAACAGCATAGAATCTTGTAGCCCTGCTCCTGGAACTTATTTGCAATGGAAGACTAGTATACAAACAAAGTTACCCACTCCACCTGGGCAGGAGAGAAAGTCATCTGCGGATCCTCTTCCCATTTACAGCGGGTAAAATAAGTATTGATCATGTCACCATTTTTCTAGATAAATATATATATTTCTAAAGGTGCTATTGACATGAATTTTTCACCACATGTCAGTAACAATCCATGCAATCCATACATTCAAAGAAGCCAAAACAAATAAGTTCAGAAATGAGGTTATATGTAATAAAATGGAATGACACAGGGAAAAAGTATTGAACACGCTAACTGAAATGTATTTAATACTTCATACAAAATCCTTTGTTGGTAATGACAGCTTCAAGATGCCTCCTGTATGGAGAAACTAGTCGCATGCATGAATGCATGCTCAGGTGTGGTCTTCAAATCTTGAAGGTTTCCTTGGGCCTCTTCTATGAACTATGATCTTTACTTCTTTCCATAGATTTCCTATTGGATTCAAGTCAGGTGATTGGCTGGGCCATTCTAGCAGCTTTATTTTCTTTCTTTGAAACCTATTGAGAGTTTCCTTGGCTTTGTGTTTGGGATCATTATCTTGCTGTAGAAAAAATTAAGCTGCGCTGCAAAAGTGATAAAAACTCAATAAAGAAAGTGATATTGTGGCCACTTATGAATATATGAAATGTAAAAAATTTTACTAATAAACCAACATGAATAATTACACACAAGTAAAATGTATAAGTAAAACACAAAAGTGTCACAAAGTGCACAAATTCAAGCACAGCTAAAGTTCATGAATCCACACTGGGAATGAGCACAAAAGTCCAATCCGTGAAAGACGAAACCACCACAAGGAAGACACCCAGTGTTAGGTCCTCATATGCTTCACCATGCTTCACCATGTTGTGCATCCACCACCTATATGTATTAGGCTTACCGGATTCCCAATCACAAACGGCTTGTCTCCTCACCTCACTGAAAGTGGGGTGGGATATATCTCCCCCGATCTGAGATCCTCAGGCGTCCATCCACTCCAGGGATATGGTTTACACTAAACAGATCTCCCTCTGCGCAGATCGAGGTGGCCCTCAACGGCAGGAATGATTAGATGTATGAGGCAGTCAGCACTCCATAGCCATATAGAAAAAATTCAAAGGGGGCCAACATCGGTAAAATCGGAGGGATTTATTCAAAAACAAAAGGCACCCGAGATGACGTTCATTGTATGATGAAACGCGTAGGGGGATGACGTCCTGACGTCACCACGTGTGGTCTCGCTCCGTACTGCACGGGCAAACTGACTTTTGAGCTGGCCGGCTACATTTTGAATGTTTTTAGTCTTGGTATGTTTTATATTTTGATTGTTTTTTAATAAATTCCTCGAATTTTATCGATGTTGGTCCCCCTTTGAATTTTCTGAAGCTCTCCACAAGTGGTCTTTTGCTCTTGGACCTGTGACCCTACTAATCACAGCAAACAGTGAAAGTGACAAAGATGTGACACACAATAAAATAAATAAAAAGTGGGGAAGAGATAGTGGAGAGGACAGTGAAAAGGTGGCCATTGTGTAAAACAATGAGAAGGCCCTCCGGCCAGGAATAAAAAATTGCTCTGGTCCCAGCTAAAAGGCCCGGCCCAAGAGGCAGGTGCTAAAAAAGCGTGCTATTAGTGCAGTGACCTTGGTGCCCAAAATCAATGTGACCCTCACTCACAATGATTCTTAGGCACCCCTGGACTGCCACTCCAGGGGCACATACTCCAAAGGCTTTCAAGACCGCCCTGACCCACGGTCCGGACCACAGCAGCCCCCACCCCAGGCAGGAAGGCATGGAGATCAGGAAGCTTGGTGAGAGCCCTTGACCATCCGGCTCCACCATCGCTCCCCTCACTCCTACCTAATTACATTTGGGAAGTACTGACCGCTCCTCCCCACCCATCAAGGAGGAGCAAGCGTTCCAATTCCTGAAAGACTGTCCAGGGCTAGAGCTACCCCAATCCAGGCCAGAAGGCCAGGTACTCGAACCTCTGGATTGGACCAATAGCAGCACCCATCCTCAACAGGAGCACCCTTCCAGACAGCTCAGACTCGACCATGCATCGGCCCCCAGTTTACTGTCGGGCGGCACGACGTGGCCCCTACCGAAACCGTCCTTCCGGATGCAAATTATGCCATCGGAGAGTGCTGACTAAACCCTCTCGAATAGGGATGGAACAGCGCCAACGACCAATAGTTTATACAATTGAGACAAGAGGTGGGAAATATATGAGGCGTCTAGGCACAAATCCTTGAAAGGAGTGAGTTTGCACAATGCCCCAGATTTTGGGAGAGAGGACTTCAGAAAGTGATAAATCTGGTATGCAGACCAAGGGTCTATAGGTGGGTCCAGGAAATACTGAATGTCCCTGAAATTCCAGTGCAGACTATATGCAAAACAGTGAATGTGACAAAAATGTCACATTAAGCAACAATACATTTTTTACATTTTTATTATTTTTTCATTTTTATTTATTGTTTTAGTTTATCTTTTATTTATTTCATATATTTTTATATATTTTTTCCATTATTTCTTGGAATGGATTGTTGTAATATGCACTATATTTGTAAATGTCTCTACCTTAATTATTTGTACATTATTTAATAATATTTTTAAACATTTCTTGCCAAGTAGAATCTATCCGCGGGTATTCTTTTCCAATTGTGTACTGGTGGTCACGCTGGGGGCTGGTGGAAATTAATTTTGGGTGTAGTAGGATGGGTTGGAGGGTCTACTGGGAGTGGTCACCAACATAAAAGATCTACATGACACCCAAAGGCTCTAACTTTTGATGACGCTTCCTAGGCAGAGCGATATGCATTAGGTGACGTGGACTTCCAGTGACGTAATTTCCTATGTTTGGAACACAAACCGTGAGTAGTGTGGTCATTTTACATGCTTTGTTACAAGAATGCACAATGTGGGTGTAAACCTTTTTATTTAAATAAAATCTTTTTTATCCATATGGTATGATGCTATGAATGTCTACTTTTCCTTCCATGATAACGTGTAATTGGTGGAAATGGGAGGAAGAGTGGAGGAACTATCCATAGAGCCATATAGGATCCATAACCTTTCACTATAGGCGATATTTTCATGGAAAGTTGGCAGAAATGGGAGAAAGAGTTGAGTAAGGCCGCGTACACACGCGGGGACTGTTCGCCCAACTTTGTCCGTCAAACAGTTTCAGCAAACAGTCCGCTCAAAATTAGCATGGACGGACATGCCCACACACGACGAACGAACAGTTTGCTGAAACCGTGCGCGATGACGTGAACGGCACGTACGACGGGACGAAAAATACGACGTCCTATACACTGCATTATAACTTTCGGCGTGTAAATCCTTTCTGAGCATGCGCGGAACTTAGTTTGACGAACAAGCCTACACACGGGCGGACTGTTCGCTCAAACAAGGTTTCAGCGGACAGTTTTACGGAATTTCCGAAAAACCTTGTTCGTCAAACTGTCCGCTGAAACTGTCCGCTGAAAGCCCACACACGAGCGGACTGTCCGCCCAAACACTGTTCAGCGGACAAAGTTGGGCGAACAGTCCGCGCGTGTGTACGCGGCCTAACTATACATAGAGCCAAATAGGATCCTTTATCTTTTACCAAAGATGATATTTCCATGGAAAGTTGGTGAGTGATGGCATGAGAGGAAGCAGAGCACAGCACCTTCATCACCTTGTCATTTTACTCCATGGAAAGCACTTTATTATGCCTATCATGGAACAGAGAATTCACAGCACTTTATTTATTTTTATTTCACAATGTTGCAATTTTTTTAGTATGAATTTATTTATTGTTGACTTAATATGTTGTTGTTAATATTAATATTGTTTGATTTTTGTAACATTCACTGTAATGAATATAGTCTGCACATGGATTTCATGTATTAATTTTCACCTTTATACCTAGCAGCAGTTTAATCACTAACCACTATATTACTACACTTCAGTGTAGGGATATTCACATTATTTTACTTATTCGTTTTACCTGCTGTGAAGTCCAAGTCCCTTAATACAGGAATAAATGGAGATGGACTCGGTGAGATGGCTGAAAGCTGAAATGTGGAAGAGATTACCTTAAGTTTGGCTCCATTGGTCGGGTGGGCTAGAAGGGGTGAAGAACATAATAGGGGAAGCAATGGAAGGCAAGACATTGGAATTGGAAAAAATTCCTGTTCGATTGTGACCCACATTTTAAGTTTTGCCTGCGTGCACCTACTTATCACTGGAGATATAGGTAGGTGGAGGGCCCTAAAATATGATAAGACATCTAACAAATTCACTTTGCCTTTTACTTTCAGAAGGGTTAGAACAAAAGATATGGACCCGAGGTAATTTATCCCCCCAAAAAAAGTTGGGCAAAGAAGGCAGGTAGACAAATAAGGAGCAACTGGATCACATACAAAATCTGAGGTAACATAGTCCTTTTAAAGGCATTACAGCATCCAAACCAGGTCAGGTTCAGAGTCTTCCATTTCTGAAGGTCGAGATGTAGCGTAGCCAAGAGGGGTTAGAAGTTCACTTCAAAGATGTAATGGCAATTCTTGCAGTTTGAAAAGCATCATGGAGCAAAATTTTCAAGCAATTCACAATACAGCATGAGAAATGAAGGGCTTAAAAAGGAGTATTTTACAGAGTTACAAAGGCAATCTAAAGTATTTATAGTCATTCTACCAAGAGGTTTGTCCCTTGGGGCCAGAAATAACTCAAAGCATTTCTAATGTTTTTGCATGACTCGGGGGGGGGGGGGGGGGGGGGGGCTGCAAGTCCATTAACTGCACATCTTAAGCAGGGTTCCATGGCAGGTTCTGACAATGCTTTCTGTCTTTCCTTCAAAAAACTGTAGAGCAGGCAGAAAGCTTCAACTTAAAGCAGAGTTCCACCTAAAAATGGAACTTCCGTTTCAAGGGAGGTGACCCCCTGACCTGCCACATTTGGCATGTCATTTTTTTTTGGGGGGGGGGGCAGTACCTTCTTTCCAGATGCGCAGTGGGTGCCCGGCTGTGAAGCCACAGCCAGGAGCCCACACTTACAATGCTGGCGCCACAGAGAGGAGGGGGAGACAAGCGGGGCTTCACTGCCCCGCATCGCTGGACCCTGGGACAGGTAAGTGTCCAATTATTAAAAGTCAGCAGCTGCAGTATTTGTAGCTGCTGACTTTTAACTTTTAGCAGAACTTCGCTTTAACTCCTAAAGTAACCCACTAATCCTTGACCATTGTTTAACCATTAATCTACTCCATAAAAATAAATTAACCCGTAAACATTTGTTCTTATCTTTTTTTGTGTTCTAAGGGAGGTGTACCTGTTCTGCAATCTTGACAAACAAAGAAAGCACATTTGCATTTCTCTAAATGATGCTAGGCATACCCAGAAAACAGTAATTTCCTTCAATTTTCTAGAACAAGTACAGATTTTCACTTTAGTATTTTTATTTTCAGTACCTTTCTAGAGGTGTGCAAGTAAAAAAAAAAAGTGACTGTGGTAACTGAATAGTGACCATTTCACACTTTTTTTTTTTCTCCACACCAGATATAACGCAATAAAAGCATATACTGAGGACATAGTTTTGCCCATATATCAAACAAAATGTATGGATTTTAAGAAATCCTCACTCCTAATAAACAACAATTTAGGGGAACTGTAAATAGACAAGTTAGGTAGTTATAATGTAAAACACAAAATAGATGCAATGATGTTAAAATAATGTATTCATTGCTGCAGTGAAATATGATGTGGAAATTAACAACTTAACAACTTAGGAGGAAGATGAGCTAATATCAAATGCTTTCAAAAGAAGGTGAAAGAGGAAAAGTGAACAAAGCCTGGTATCATATGCATTCAGTAAACACGTGTGCATTATTCACCAGGAACTTGGTCTAGTTTCAGAGGACATGTGATGCTTTATAGTCATATCTATTGCTGTGTTATAGGAAAAAAAAAAAGCATAAAGTACCAACATGTGGATGACTAAGGCAACTAACATTCGCCAATTCAGTTGTTTATGTAGCAGTACGGTAACTATGGTTATGTGCACACATGTAAATTTACAATAAAGGCAGTTGTAGTGTATTAGAAATAGCAAATTATTTGTTTCAGAACAGGTAATATTTCTATTTACAATTAAAAAAATCATTAAAGCCTAACTCCACAAATTAGAAAAAAAAATCTACCCTTGCAGTGCGCCATGGGCCATGTACTACCGCAATGCAAAGGGTAAATGCTCATTATGTTTAGAAGGTACATGAGCAAGCATAATTACTTCTCTTACCCCACACTGTCCTCTTTTCCCCAAAGGTCTGGTCTGTGGGCAGCCTCTCGGCCTCATCACATACAATTCTGGACTATTAACACTCTATTGTAATTGTTGGGTGTGGGTAAGCAACCATGTCCAGGAGCTCCTTTGACCAGTCCCCCGGGTCCTACTGCCTTATTGCTGCACGAACCCTGCTGGAGTGCAGAAAATGTTAAGTATTTCTCTTTATTCCAGCTCCCTAGACATGAAGGGCATTTATCTTTTGCAGTGTTGGGGGTTGGAGGGGGGCTCCCATTGCAAGGATAGACTTTTTTCATTCCTGAAGTTGGACTTTGAGTAAAAGCATCTACTTTACTCTGAAAATTCCTACTTCTGTGCTGTTTCTTTCCTCAACCGAGATGATAAAACCTGGCCAAATGCCCAAATTGTTAAAGCTTGGCATACCAGCCTATGGATACTTATTTTCAAAAGTGACATTTTCAGCCCAGTCCAAAAATATTTGAAAATGACAATCATGTGCTACAATACTGATACTTATCCTTGCATTGATGCATTGTGAATTGAGTCTCAGGCCTGGTATTCTTAGCTCTGCTTTTGTCTCTCTTGATGACTGATCATTGCTGCAATCTTTTCCTGTGTAGTGGAACAGTATATTCTCTGAAATTGTTATATTTAATAACATTGTTCTAGGAGATGCCTGGATAGTATTTCAAGAAGAGTTCCCCCTAACTTTACTAGAATATACTGTATAAGTAAACTAGATGTTTAGGTGTTTCTCTTGGACCCTGCTACAGTATATTGTCTAAATGCAGCTCCTCTTCCTCTAGCATAATCTGGCATTTATGCTTAGCAGCTAGTAAGGTTAGTGGGTTCTTGTTGGCTTACAGACAGAAAAAATACACATTTTTATGCCATGTGTAATGTATGGTAAGAGGGACTTATTTGTCCCCCCCCCCCCATATTAATATGGGGAAAGTGAACTTCGTCAGGCAGGTGAACAAAGATTATTATTATTATACAGGATTTATATAGCACCAACAGTTAACACAGCGCTTTACAATATGAATTGGGCATGATCAAATCGCAATGGGGTTAGGCTGCTTGTGTTATAGACAGTGTTGCCAACCGCCCGTATTTTTACAGGCAGCCCGTAAAACAAGGCACTTTGTCCCTGTCCATAAATGTCCGTGATAGGACAAATGTGCCCGTAAAAAATAGTTGTGATCGGGTCGGCTTTGAAGTGCACATGCGCAGTTCCAGCGAGCTGCCCGACTCCCGAGCTGAGCCAATCCGATCCTGTATTCCGCCCAGGCCCAGGGGGACGGATTTGACAGAAGCTGCGTGGCACGCTACTGGCGGCGATGTGAGTGATATCATGGCGCATCCCACCAGGCGCGCCATTCTTTAAAAATACAGTATCTGAGCAGGTGGAATGGAGGAGTCTTGCCTTTGTGGTGCCAGCGGTGGTCTGTCTAGACAATTCAGTAACAGCCCAGCCCTGCAGCTACCCAGGCATCCACGGCATCCACAGCACAACTGAACCAGCTCAGGGCAAGCCTGAATTCTCAGACTTCCTTGCATTAAGGTAATAAATAAAGGAGGTGATGGGGGCAGGAGGAGCTTGTGGCAGGAGCTGGTGATGGTGGTGGGGGCAGGAGGTGCCAGGAGCTGAAGGTGACAGGAGAAGCTGGCAGTGGCAGGAGGATCTGGCGGTGGCAGGAGGAGCTTGTGGCAGGAGCTGGTGATGTGGCAGGAGGTGGCAGGAGCTGGTGGGGAGGAAGTGACAGGAGGAGCTGATGGTGACAGGAGGAGCAGGCGGTGGCAGGAGCTGGCAGGAGCTGGCAGTGACAGGAGAAGCTGGTGGTGACAGGAAAAGCTGGTGGGGACAGGAGCTGCTGATGATGGTGGGGGCAGGAGGTGGCAGGAGCTGACGGTGACAGAAGGAGCTGGCGGTGACAGGAGGAACTGGCAGTGGCAGGAACTGGTGATGGTGGCAGGAGTTGGTGGGGGCAGGAGGTGGCAGGAGCTGGTGAGGGCAGCAGGAGCTTGTGGCAGGAGCTGGTGATGGTGGTAGGAGCTGGAGGGGGCAGAAGTGGCAGAAGCTGGTGGGGGCAGGAAGTGGCAGGAGCTGGTGGGGGCAGGAGGAGCTTGTGGCAGGAGCTGGTGGGGGCAAGAGGAGCTGGTGGCAGGAGCTGGTGGTGGCAGGAGGAGCTGGCAGTGGCAGGAGGAGCTGGCAGTGGCAGGAGCTGGTGATGGTTGCAGAAGCTGGTGGGGGCAGAAGGAGCTTGTGGTAGGAGCTGGTGATGATGGCAGGAGCTGGTGGGGGCAGGAGGTGGCAGTAGCTGGTGGCAGGAGGAGCTTGTGGCAGGAGCTGGTGGTGGCAGGAGGTGACGGTGGTGACAGGAGCTGGTTGGGGCATGAGCTGGTTGGGGCAGGAGGTGACAGGAGGAGTTGGTGGGGGCAGGAGGAGCTGGCGGTGGCAGGAGGAGCTGGATGACAGTGGCAGGAGCTGGTGGGGACAGGAGGAGCTTGTGGTAGGAGCTGGCGGGGGCAGGAGGAGCTTGTGGCAGGAGCTGGTGAGGGCAGGAGGAGCTTGTGGCAGGAGCTGGTGGGGGCAGGAGGAGCTCGTGGCTGGAGCTGGTGGTGGCAGGAGGAGCTGATGGTGGCAGGAGGAGCTTGTGGCAGGAGCTGGTGATGGTGGTAGGAGCTGGTGATGGTGGTAGGAGCTGGAGGGGGCTGGTTGTAGCAGCTGCTTGGGGCAGGAGGTGATGGGGGCAGGAGCTGGTAGTGGCAGGGTGTGACGGTGGCAGGAGGAGCTGGTGGTGGCAGGAGGAGCATGTGGCAGGAGCTGGTGGTGACAGGAGGTGACAGGAGGTGATGGTGGTGGCAGGAGCTGCTTGGGGCAGGAGGTGACAGGGGGAGCTGGTGGTGGCAGGAGGAGCTGGTGGTGGCAGGAGGAGCTTGTGGCAGGAGCTGGTGGTGGCAGGAGGTGGTTGGGGCATGAGCTGGTTGGGGCAGGAGGTGACAGGAGGAGCTGGTAGTGGCTGGTGGTGGCAGAAGGAGGTGGTGATTGTGGCAGGAGGTGACGGTGGTGACAGGAGCTGCTTGGGGCAGGAGGTGACAGGAGGAGCAGGTAGTGGCTGGTAATGAGGGGGCAGGAGGTGATGGTGAACAAAATCTGATGGACTATTTTTATATTGAAAATAACAGAAATATGTTTTTTTTACCTTTAATATCTACCTTAAATTGCATTGCTATTCATATAGTGTACTTGTTTGTAGCCTAAATACTGAAATTTGAAGTTAAAACTGTAATTTTGTAACTTTTGTAAAACGCCAGTAAATTTTTGGTGTCATACCAGTAAATTTCAATCTGGTAGGTTTGCAACACTGGTTATAGAGGGGAAATATATTTCCTCTGACAAGTGATCATCTTTGTCTCACCTACCGGAAAGATGCAATACAACCATTACAAGGCCAGATAAAGATGAGAGCATTCTTAGGAGAACTGTGGAAAGCACATGCATGTTCCTCACACTCTTCTTCTTCATCACATGACAGAACCATCATCTCAGACAGGTGTACTCGGTGCTTTAATCTGAAACTGGTGCCAGACCTAATAGACAGAGACACCATAGGTAATTCATTGTAATCTCAAACACAAAATAGAGGAAGAAAGGTTGACATCAATGCGAATCCTACAGTGCCATCATACCAAATTGATCAGTATATATTTCACCCAAAAAGGGGGACTTTTAGGGCTCATTCACATGGGTGGTAGCCTTTGCCCCCCAACCTAAAAAGCAAGCCACGGTGGATTGCCTTTCAAACGGCATATGACAGGCAGAGAAAAGGGGATATATTGCCTCTTTACCCCCTGTTTTAACCCTCAAGGTAGGCAGGATAGTTGCAGCATTCACTTGAATAGGCCATGTTCAGCGATGCTACTGCTACATGCTGTTTAATTTTTTTTCTGCTGCATTTGTGTAAAGCACTGAGTAGCTGCACCTCCTTGTTCACCTACTTTTACCACATCGCAGCTACCCATGTAATTGAGCCCTTACAGAGAGCAACCAGGAATTAACATAAATGAAACATGTACAGTATATTTAAAACTGTTTCCACATTTATTAATTACAACACAAATAAATATACAACTGTTAAAATAATTATTTTGACCTGAATATAGTGATTGTGTCTATTTACTGATGTAATCAATTGAGACCAATATATTAGGAATTATATGAATGTCTTGTTTTGTCTGACATTTTTAAAAATATCTTATTCTATCTTTTCATAAAATAACACTGAAGAAATGACACTTTGCTACAATGTAAAGTAGTGAGTGTACAGTTTGTATAACAGTGTAAATTTGCTGTCCCCTCGAAATAACTCAACACACAGCCATTAATGTCTAAAGTGCTGGCAACAAAAGTGAATACACCCCTAAGTGAAAATGTACAATTGGCCCCAATTAGCCATTTTCCCTCCCCGGTGTCATGTGACTCGTTGGTGTTACAAGGTCTCAGGTGTGAATGGGGAGCAGGTGTGTTAAATTTGATGTTATCGCTCTCACTATCTCATACTGGTCACTGGAAGTTCAATATGACACCTCATGGCTAAGAACTCTCTGAGAATCTGAAAAAAAGAATTGTTGTTCTACATAAAGATGGCCTAGGCTATAAGAAGATTGCCAAGACCCTGAAACTGAGCTGCAGCATGGTGGCCAGGATCATACAGTGGTTTAACAGGACAGGTTCCACTCAGAACATGCCTCGCCATGGTTAACCAAAGAAGTTGAGTGCACATGCTCAGCGTCATATCCAGAGGTTGTCTTTGAGAAATAGATGTATGGATACTGCCAGCATTGCTGCAGAGGTTGAAGGGGTTGGGAATCAGCCTGTCAGTGCTTAGACCAAACACTGCATACTGCATCAAATTGGTCTTCATGGCTGTTGTCCCACAAGGAAGCCTCTTCTAAAGATGATGCACAAGAAAGCCCACAAACAGTTTGCTAAAGACAAGCAGACTAAGGACAAGGATTATTGGAACCATGTCCTGTGGTTTGATGAGACCAAAATAAACTTATTTGGTTCAGATGGTGTCAAGCGTGTGTGGCGGCAACCAGGTGAGGAATACAAAGACAAGTGTGTCTTGTCTACAGTCAAGCATGGTGGTGGAAGTGTCATGGTCTGGGGCTGCATGAGGGCTGCCGGCATTGGAGAGCTACAGTTCATTGAGGGAACCATGAATGCCAACATGTACTGTGACATACTAAATCAGAGCATGATTCCCTCCCTTTGAAGACTGGGACGCACGCAGAGCAGTATTCCAACATGACATGATAACGACCCCAAACACACCTCCAAGACAACCACTGCCATGCTAAAGAAGCTGAGGGTAAAGGTGATGGACTGGCCAAGCATTTCTCCTGACCTAAACCCTATTTAGCATCTGCGGGGCACCCTCAAACGGAAGGTGGAGGAGTGCAAGGTCTCTAACATCCACCAGCTCTGTGATGTCTTCATGGAGAAGTGGAACAGGACTCCAGTGGCAACCTGTGAAGCTCCGGTGAACTCCACGCCCAAGAGGGTTAAGGCAGTGCAGGAATATAATGGTGGCCACACAAAATATTGAAACTTTGGGCCCAATTTGAAAAATTGCCAGTGGTTTAGACATTAATGGCTGTGTGTTGAGTTATTTTGAGGGGACAGCAAATTTACACTGTTACACGAGCTGAACAATCACTACTTTACATTATAGCAAAGTGTCATTTTTTCAGTGTTGTCACATGAAAAGATATACTAAAATATTTACAAAAATGCGAGGGGTGTACTCACTTTTGTGAGATACTGTATATTTATAGGCATACAATGCAACCAGTCAGTATACTGTAGGCAGTAAGTAGTTCAGTCAACATCTAATCCCAGAACCACACGATTCCACAAGTCATATGTTATTTCTTTAGCTATGAATAATAAATGCAAAATAATATTAATGTATCACTTTCTAAACTACAAAAACCAAGCACTACCATTTAAATATTTTTTGCCTAAAAGATGTGTACAGATGTGCAGTACATATGAAGTTATTTCTACACATTGAGGTTTATTTAAGCTTGAGAGTGCAAAATCAGGCACATTTCTGCATAGAAACCAATCAGCTTCTAACTTCAGCTTGTTCAATTAAAGAGGAGTTCCACCCCCCAGCAAAAAATGTAAAGTCAGCAGCTACACATACTGTAGCTGCTGACTTTTAATATTAGTCCACTTGCCTATCCTGGAATCCAGTGATGTCGGTATCCCAGATAATTCCATCGGCTCTCTGGTGCTGCGGCCACCATTCGTAGTAAGGGAACCAGGCAGTGAAGCGTTTCGGCTTCACAGCCGGTTTCCTACGTTCTTCACTTTCTGAATGGCTAAGTAGGAGGAGGGCTGAAATTCCAAGTGATTCCCCCCCCCCCCCCCCGAAAGGATCAAAATGTACCACTGGAGGGGGGGAGGTGGCTGATAGGCAAATCTTCCACTTTTGGGTGGAACTCCGCTTTAAGCTTTGGCAATCAAACCTGGAAGGTCATTGGTTTCTATGCAGAATTTTTCCGGATTTTACACTTTCCAGCTTTAGTAAATAAACCCTGTTGCTACAAACTGCACACACAATTGACAAGCCCCATAAAAAAAAAAGATGTGACGTGTAATTAAAAATATAATTTACCCACATTTAGTAACTTGTGTCACACAAATGTGCATTATACTCAGCTTATTTTGGGACAGGACTAACTTGCTTTGTGACCTATCAAAGTCATGTAACTAAGCTCTCCTCCAATCATGAAGTTCTCTCTACAGAGCTTAGCAGAGGGAACTCTGTGGGACATCACAGACTGTACATCCTAGCATGTATTTTATGGATAGGATATAAAATGCAGACCCAGGGCTACTATAAGAAATCATGGGACCTCACACAGCCTACCTGACAGCCTCCCCCTTCCCCCACAGCTTCTCCCTGCAAACTTTAAAGGGGAATTCCAGGTATGGATATTTTTTACATAGTTACCTCGGTCCAGTTTGGTCCAAGGTTACTATGTACAGTATATGCCATACCTAGCCGATGCCCATGGAAGCTGGAAGTCACGGAATTAGACACTGCTACTCCAGAGATCCCCACTTGCTTCCAGGTCTGATGCTGAGTTGCTGGTCTGATGCATTGTGAATACAGGAGGGTGGCTGCTCAGCACAGGTGCAATTCAGATGCCATTTTCAGAATAAATGCAATGAGTTCTCTGACTGGACTAGGTAAAGAGTTGGGACAGCCCCTCCCCATATGTCTGGTGTCCCCTCATACACTGGAAAGAGCTGCTATAACCACATAGACTGGGAGCAACCCCAGCCACCTCTGTGCAAACAGCCCAGTGGTCAACAAACAGACCCCTCAGCTCTAAAAAAAAAGATTAACAAACATAACAATACAGTCTTGGTAAAGTTTTTTTTTTAGAAAGGATACCAAAAACTGTTCTTTGAATAAATATTCCCAAATATTTAAATACACTTACCAGCATTTTGCCAGGGGAGAATAAAATGCAAGTCGTAAATTAAAGAGTTTATTTATCACCTCCTACAACTTTTCTCACTCTTAAGAACTTACTCATTTTTACATACAATGACAGTAATGTACAGTACGGTGATGTCTTATTTGCAGAAAGAAGAACCACTTGCTGTCCCAGAACAAAATTATTATGATATCATAATCTTCTGATATTAAATGGCAATATATCTTATTAGATGTCACTCTGATTTTCTTTTACGACTTTTGTCCCCCATGTACTTTCCACAATGTAATTGTGATACTCATTTGTGACTAATCAGGGGGAACAGTGGTCCTGGAGAGGACCACCCACAGCGCAAATATATATTGTAGGTGGAAAGTGTGAAAGTCAAACCTCAGCTGCAGAGTGAGGTGGGAGAAAGGCTGCTTATTTGACATTTAATTTCTCTGGTTCCTCAGTGGTGTTGTGGTTTACTAGTGTTAGGCATATTTATCATTAATGACCATCTTTAATAAAACATTGCTGACTACATACGTTTGACATACATAGAGCAATAAAGTTTTTCTTGTGGTGTAAAATTTTTTACTATCACTAACAATATGCAGGTATTGTAGGCTTTAACAGTAAGTGATAAGTGTTGTTTGGTGTGATTAAACAAGATTAAAGGATATATTTGATAACCTCAGCATCATGTCCCTAAAGTTAAAGATTGTCAAAAAATGTGGGTATACGGGACATTTAAAGCGGTTTTGTACAGAAAATTGCAAGTTCATCTTATTCAAATGGCTTTGGAACATAGATGCAGTTATGACCATTGAAATAAAATAATATGCAGTATTTACCTTTTATTTTTAATGTTTATGCCGACTTCCGGGCTCTCCTCCCGTGGGAGTAGGCGTGTTTATCGGCTTCGCAATGGTCCCTGGGAACTTTTTTAGCTATTTCCCAGGAATCAGTGGGGGACACAGTCATGCCGAAATCTCGTGAGATTTCGGAAGGAGGACGCCGGTCACGTGACGAGGGCATGTCCGAAATTGCCATTTTGAAAGTGGGCAGGCAGCTCTATCTGCCATTACCACTATAGCACAGGAGGCAAGAGGAAGGAAAACAAAGAGGACACTCAATGAGCATGTGCGAGATGGAGCGGTGGATGCTGGGAGCTCAGCATCATCGCATCCAGGAAGTAAATGCCTGTGGGCTTCAAACGCCCACAGTGAAAATGGAAACCGCCGGACTGCTTTTTTTAAAAGTTCTCCTTAGCAATGAAATCGTCACGCCGGGGGTTAAAAAGACGCCGATCGTGACTGCAAAGACACCGTAGGAATCGCCCACCAGTGACACAGGTAAAAAAAAAAAAAAACGGCAGCGGAATCCCGCTTTAAGGTGCTAATCCTTTTAATCTCAGAAAAATAGCATAATATACCAATATTCTAAAAACAGATCTTTATTATGAATTAGCAAAATGTAAAAAAAAATGGACTTGTAAGTCCTCATGAAAACATTAGATGCATATAGAAGTATACATAGTGACCTCTACCCCATATACCTTCCTAGTTAGATCCAATATTAGTTGTCACAATAAAACCAATAGTCATTTTATAACAGTAATAAAGATGACAATGGAAGGTGCAATGTTCCGCTGCGTTTCGCTCGTTGAGCTTCTTCAAGGGGTTCATGAGGGGTACAACTGATGAAAAGGAACATGTGTGCAATTTCTTTTCTTTTTTCTTTTTTTGTAATGTATTTGTAATTTCACACATGTTGTGTTGCTTTTCATCAGCTGTACCCCTTGTGAATCCCTGAAGAAGCTCACCCAGTGAAACGCATTCGGACCACAACATGGGTGAAATTACAAATACATTACAAAAAAAAGAAAGAAAAGAAATAACAATGCAACAGCATCATATATATACATATACAACAAATATACCAATTATATTTATGTGCAATAAAGAACTTACAACATAACTACACAGTATAATGATCCTTTCAATGTGAGTGACAACACAGACAATGCAGCAAGGCAGGGAAAAAAGACCCCCTGGTAGGGTACAGCAGTTTTTCCGCGTTTAGAACAATACCACAGCAAAATTACATTTCTAAAGGAAAAGAAAAATAATTTAAAACTGCTCGCAGTTGTAATGAATTGTCGAGTCCCCGCGAAATAGGTAAAACTCATTCGAAAAAATTCCATGGGTTCCCCCCCAGTCCATTACCATGCCCTTTGGGACTGGTATGAATATTAAGGGTAACCCCAAAGCAAAATGTAAAACAAATTGTGTGGGGGTGTCCCCAAAATCCATACCAGGCCATTAACGTCTGGTATGGATATTAAGGGGAACCCTGCGGCAAAATTTTAAAAACATTGCGTAGGGGTCCCCCCATATTCCATACCAGACCCTTATCCGAGCACGTAACCAGGCAGGCCGCAGGAAAAGAGGAGGGGCGAGAGAGTGCCCCCCTCCTCCTGAACCGTACCAGGCCACATGCCCTCAACATGGGGAGGATGCTTTGGGGTCCCCAAAGCACCCTGCCCCCATGTTGATGGGGCAAGGGCCTCATCCCCACAACCCTTGCCTGGTGGTTGTGGGGGTCTGCAGGCAGAGGGCTTATTGGAATCTGGAAGCCCCCTTTAACAAGGGGATCCCCAGATCCCGGCCCCTCCCCTATGTGAATTGGTAAAGGGTACATTACGCCCCTAGCATTTCACAAAAAAGTCAAAAATAGTAAAAAAGACAGGAGACACTTTGGGACAAGTCCTTTATTAAAAAAAAAAAAATGTCCCGTAATGTATATCCATCTCACGCCGCCAGACGGACTCAAAAAAGAAAAAAAACAGCTCCGCCTCCATGGGAGGATTCTGCTGAGTGACGCTTCTTTGCGGTGACAGCTAAAGGTCTGGGCCACCCGGTGATGTAAACAGGTGACCCCACCCTTGCTGACGCCATGTGATGTCAGAGGAAGGCAGGGTCGCCCGTTTATGTCACCGGGTGGCCCTGCCCTCAGCTATATAATAGTTGTCATCAAGAAGAAGGGTCACTTAATAAAGGTCTTGTCCCAAAGTGTCTCCTGTGTCTTTTTTACTATTTTTGACACTTTTTTGTGAAATGGTAGGGGTACAATGTACCTGTTACCAATTCGCATGGGGGGCGGGATCTGAGGATTAAGGGGTGGGTGAGGGGATAAGCCTCCTGCCAGCATACCCCCACACCGGGCAAGGGTTGTGTTGATGAGGCCCTTGACCCCACGGGGAAAGGTGCTTTGGGGACCATACCAGACCCAAAAAGCCTGGTAATGGACTTGGGGGGACTTGCCATCTTTTTTCAATGAGTTTTATCTATATTGCCGTGACCCGACAATACATTACAGCCGCCATTATGATGGTGCCCCATAGACGTCCCACATGCACAATATTTAAAGAAATATTTCATTTTTATTGTTTCACTTTAAGCATTATTAAAATCACTGCTCCTGAAAAAAAATTCAGTTTTTAAAACTTTTTGTTTCACCGATACATGTCCCCTGGGGCAGGACCCGGGTCCCCAAACACTTTTTATGACAATAACTTGCATACAAGCCTTTAAAATTAGCAGTTTTGTTTTTTCATGTAGTCTGCTACATTTCTTTGGTAAAAATAACGAAAATCAGTGTATATTAATAGATCTGTGTGAAAGCTATAGCTGTCTTTAATATTGATTGGGCCCTGGGCAAAAATTCTCATGGGGCCCCCAACGCCAAAGACCCCATGCAATTTCGCTCTCTGCCTGTTCTGAGATATACAATAAATAGCAGCTAGACTCAAAATCGGTTTACTGTATCAGATCAGGCATGAATGAAAGGATTCTACACCAAGCCCAAATGTAATGAGAAGATTTACACTGACTACCAATGTAACTGAGACATTTAGCCTGTGTTCACATTTGTGTGTCAGGAACGCATGCAAAATCTGCAGCTGCCCTTAAGCAGATACACAGTAATGCCATCAATTGTTAATGACACCCTCACACATCTGCTGACATGTGCCTCGGCACCATGTGATTTTGAAAAAGGGTTAGGGACCTTCTTCCGCATTTCTAGCACATAGAGCAGCCCATTGAAATGAATGGGCTGCCCCACACGTGACCTACATCTTTATCCACCCTGTCAGTACACCTTTGCATCATAAAACCCCTTCTAACCTCTGCACCCCAAACCTCCCCCAACCTCTCCACACCAACCCTCCACCCCCTTTAACTCTACCTGCCTACTCTGCTCATCTTAGGACCCACCTATTCGCTTGCCTTTGCAGAACAGGCAGATGTTAGGCTTAATGACCACAGTTGTAGGCAGGACTTTCAAGCATGCCCCTTTACCTCCCCAGTGGGCAGCATTCAGTATAGGTGATGGTGGATTTGACCTGGGGGGCATGATATACATATGAATGGCGCCACTATTTACATGTAAACACAGGGTCTGCAGGCAAGTCATCTGTACACAACAATAGGGCAGAGCTGGGCAGCATTAGTAGCAGCACTTCACAATTAGATATTGGGACATAGCACGGGACTAAAACATCAAGGAACAAGGGAATTTAAACCAGGATAGTTGGCAAGTATGTGGCAGCTGCTTTGGGCCCCACAACAATGACAGGGCCCAGGGCAGCTGCCCCTTTTGCCCTGCCTTAAAAGCGGCCCTGGTTATACAGCTCTGGGTGCTCCTGTATCATTGTAATAAATGTTTCAATATCCACCCATGCCTTGGCTACCATTATGATGCTTATAGTGTGCAATGATCTCTACACACCACATGTACAACCAGAAAGTAAAATGGGGAAGTGCAAGTCTTAAAAAGGAGCCAAATATGATTTTTTCCCAGAGTTGTGTTTATGTGCATTGCATTTATGCGTGTTTGTGTTGCGAAAAAATGTAGCTTGCTGTACTTTTCAAACATACATGACTTCACGCTCACTCCACCTTGAAGAAGAATGATCCAGCCAATCAAATCAGGTGCACTACCAATCCACCAGTACAATGCATTCTGCTGTATTGGCACTGACACATAGAGTAGTCAGTTGTATGCAGGGCTGAGACAAGAGGTAGGAAGGAGGGACAATGGTTTATTGCAAGGATGGGGGTGCCCTGACTCTAACCCTAAGGGACTGGGGGGTTCAATTTGGCATCTTTGCCCTGGGCACTGGATGACCTTGTCCTAGCACTGGTTATATGGCCCACCTTACCTTACAAACATACAAATTCCCAGAAGTGAAAACTTCTGCGTACTCTGAGACATCAACATCCTAACATGAACAAAGGGGATCAAATGAGACTGCCTTGATGTACACAGTGATGTGTTTATTTTTTGTACAGTATCCACCTATTACAGCTCAGTACTTATGAATGCAGTCACACACTGTGGCTGGAATTAGGAACTGGGAAAAGTAGTAACTCACTGTCCCTTGAACATGTATTACTCATGTAACCAAGTCCAGGACCCTTTGAGGCCCAATGGTGACTAGAGATGGCCTTGCGTTTCACGGCGAACATTGCTCGTTCGCGATTCGCCAAACCGGCGGACTAATGGCGCTGTTCGCGGCGGTCATATTCATTTACATTGTGAAGAACTTTGACCCATGACACATTCATCATGGGGTACAGGACAGCCAATTGAGACATTTCAGCACATGGACATATCCGCTACCTTTTAAATAGACCTGATCTGGCGGCCATTTTACATTCTGTCTTTTGTCAGTGTAGGGAAAGGACGCTGTGTGGAGCAGGGACAGTCAGTCTGTAATCACTAGCTATTACTATTAGGTCCACAAAAGTCCTTTTAAGGACTGGTATAGGTGTACAGTATATAGGGTTGTAATTGTAATACACTTATAATATACTTTCTTTCAACTATAGAAAGCATATTATAGTGCTGACCGATTCTGCAGCTGTCTTTTCTCAGTGTAGGGATAGAGTTTGGTGTTTGGAGCAGGGACAGTCTGTAATTCACTAGCTAGCTACTATTAGGTCCACAAACGTCCTTTTAAGGACTGGTATAGGTGTACAGTATATAGGGTTGTAATACACTTATAATATACTTTCTTTCAAATATAGAAAGCATATTATAGTGCACTGCACTGCTGACCGATTCTGCAGCTGTCTTTTCTCAGTGTAGGGATAGAGTTTGCTGTCTGGAGGAGGGACAGTCTGTAATTCACTAGCTAGCTACTATTAGGTCCACAAACGTCCTTTTAAGAACTGGTATAGGTGTACTATTTGGTGTGCAGTATATAGGGGTGTAATATACTTATAAAATACTTTCAAATATAGAAAGCATAGTATAATGCATTTCTACTGTGCAGCATTGTGACTGCTGAGCGGTTCTGCAGCGATACTACAAAGAGTGACAAACGCAATTAGAAAAAAGTATTATAACTGGTGTGATAGACCAGTGGCCCCCAAAACGACAGATTGAAGCGGGGTGTTATATACCTTCTTCCACATATACTGCACTTCTCTAGAGACTTTTGTCACATGGTCATTTAAAAAATGACAGGCAGAGGAAGAGACAGGCCCTTCCGCAGGGGTGGTAGGGGTAGACCAGGAGCAACAGGCTTGAGCCAAAGTTGGAAATTGCAGAAGATGCGTTCGATTACGTCAAAGGACGCACCAGACTTGGTTGAGTGGCTCACTCAGCCTTACTCTTCTGCACCCTCCTCATCCTCTCGATCTGCACCCTCTTCACTCTCTGCTGTGTGCACCCCCAAAGACACTACCACCAACACCACCACCAACATATACCCTCCTCTTGAGTCACAGGAATTATTTTCCGATCCATCACAAGACAATTCTGATGCGCAGCCATTATTGGCATTGGGTCAGAAAGAGGAGGTAGCAACAACCCCCACTCAGCAGTCTGACGACAGTACCCAGATCAACCCAAGGAGGTTGGTTCCCGCTGTTGCTGCCTACTCCAAGATCTCTAATTAGAGCAGTGGGGAAGGTGACGTCGATGATGACGTGTCTAGGGATGTCACGTGGGTGCCCACAAGAGAGGAAGAGGAGAGGAGTTCAGAGGGAGATATGGACCAGCAGATAGGGAGGAGAAGCAGGCGGAACTTACATTGCACAGGAGGGACAAACCAGAGTGCTAATGTATCAGGAGCGAGGCATCAACCATATATGGTCACATCTGGCGCTCCCAGGACACCAGCACATGGCTCCGCAGTGTGGGCTTTTTTTAACATGTCCGCTGCTGACAATAGTGTTGCCATCTGCAGTCTTTGCAGTCAACACATAAGTCGCGGTACGCCCAACACTCACCTAGGGACGACCGCCTTAAGAAGGCACGTGAGCTGCCATCACCAAGGCCAGTGGGAGCAACGGAGCCCACAAAACCACACTCCAGACTCTCACCGTCCAGCCTCTTCTACTTCTTCTTCTCCTCTCTCCTCAGAATTGTCCTCCACTCCACCTTCCATCATGCCATCCTCACGTTTTTCTGGAAAAAGGCAGGCTTCTGTGGGCCAAATGTTCGAGCGTAAAAAAATGATGATGTTGGATAACCCTCTTGCCCAACGGTTGACCGCTGGCTTGTCAGAACTGATAGCCCGCCAACTACTGCCATATAAACTGGTGGACTTGGAGGCCTTTTGAAAATTTGTGGCCATTGGAACACCACAATGGAAGGTCCCAGGAAGGAAGTATTTCTCACAGAAGGACATCCCAGAGCTATATGGCCATGTTCAGCGGCAAGTGAATGTATCTCTGGCAAACAGTGTTGGTGCCAAGATACATCTGACCACAGACATGTGGTCTAGCAAACACGGGCAGGGAAAGTATATAACTTTTACTTCCCACTGGGTGAACCTTCTGACGGCCGTCAAGCATGTAACCCGTGGCACCCGTGTAGATTTGGTTTTACCGCCACGGATTGCATGCAGGCCTGGCTCTTCTTCTCCTCCTCCTACTCCATCCTCCCTTTCCTCCTCGGCTGACTGCTCCTTTTCCGCTGCAAGTGTCTCTTCTGCTGCGCCGCCCAAGATCCCCAGAACCTATTCGACATGCCAGGTGAGACGTTGCCATGGTGTGCTGCGTCTGTTGTGCCTGGAAGCCAAGAGCCACACTGGCCCTGCACTTCTTTCAGCTTTGCGTTCACAGGCAGATCAGTGTCTAACACCGCTCAATTTGACAGTTGGTAAAGTGGTGTGCGACAATTGTGCCAATCTGCTTAGCGCATTGAAACAGGGCAAAATTATACACGTGCCATGCATGGCACACGTCTTAAACTTGGTCGTGCAGCAATTCATTGTCAAATACCCTGGGGTCCAGGACATCTTGCGGCAGGCAAGGAAAATCTCGGCTCATTTCAGAAGATCTTACACGGCCATGGCTCGCCTTGCTGACATTCAGCGGTGACACAATCAGCCGGTCAGACGTCTTATTTGTGATTGCCCGACGCGATGGAACTTAACCATCTATATGCTTGATAGGCTGCTCCAGCAGAAACGTGCAGTTAACGACTACCTGTACGAACTCTGCGGCAGAACAGGTTCTGGGGAGCTTGGTTTTTTTTCACTGCGCCAGTGGCTGCTCATGAGCGACGCATGCAGACTTCTGCAGCCATTTGATGAGATCACCAAACTGGTCAGTCGCAGCCATGGCACCATCAGTGACATTGTAACGCCTTCTTTATGGAGTGTACATTGCGTCGTGTCATTGATCAAGCCATGGAGGAGCAGGAGCAGGAAGATGAGGAAGTCACAATGCTGGATGAATTCCCAGGGGGGCTACTCTATCTTAGACAAGTCAACTACAGGAGTCTGAAGAGGAGTCAGAGGAGGATGGTGCCGGGACGGATGAGGAGGAGCAAGAAGAGGATCCTTTCTGGGATCCCTATTGTTGTCCATGGATGGGGGGAGGAGAACGAGGAGGACGACATTATGCTGGATGATGAGCAGGAGCCAGGCCACCACACCACTTCCAGTTTAGTGCAAATGGGGGCCTTCATGCTCCAGTGTTTTAACTGGGACCCCCGTATAAAAAGCATAAAGGTCAAGGACCAGTACTGGGTGGCAATGTACTTAGACCCCCGGTACAAACACAAAATGGTGGAAATGTTACCACCATCACAGAGGGCTGTCAGAATGGAGCACTTCCAGGCCTTGCTTCGAGAAATGCTGCATTCTGCTTTTGCGTGCGCTGGCAGAGGAATTCCCACTCCCAGAGAAAGAGTTGCGGGTACCAATCCAACAGTGCCTGCAAGAAGAGGGTGGTTTGAAAAAGATGTGTTGGTCACTTCTGATATGAGATCATTCTTTCAGCCGACCCATCGACAGGTATGATCCGGATCCAGCATCAGGGAACGCCTAGACCGACAGGTGTCCGACTACATCGGGTTAACAGCCGATGTGGACGATCTGAGAAATTATGAACCCCTGGACTACTGGGTGGGCAGGCTTGACCTCTGGCCAGAGCTTGCAAAATTTGCAATGGAACTGTTGGCTTGCCCCTCGTCCAGTGTCCTGTCCGAAAGGACGTTCAGCTCAGCAGGGGGGGATCGTGACTGATAAGCATACTCGCCTAGCTCACGACAGTGTTGACTACCTCACATTTATAAAAATAAATGAGGCATGGATCTTGGAGGAATTCAACACATGTGACCAGTAGACCATGTATATGCATAACTCTATAAACGATTTATATAATCTAGCACGCAGACCTTTTTTCTACCTTTGGCTCACTTGTACAAAAAAAGCACACCGTA
This sequence comes from Lithobates pipiens, assembly GCF_037356315.1. Classification (NCBI taxonomy): domain Eukaryota; kingdom Metazoa; phylum Chordata; class Amphibia; order Anura; family Ranidae; genus Lithobates; species Lithobates pipiens. The sequence continues at coordinate 240,399,679 of NW_027507758.1, read as the reverse complement.
CTATATGCCTGTACCCTCCTGCTTGAAGAGGTTGAGCAGTGTCATATTTTTGGGTCCTGCAGCGAGTTGCTGGTGTCAGCGCTCTCTATCTCGGTGCTGGTGTCAGTTCTCTCTATCTCAGTGCTGCTGTCAGTGCTCTCTATCTCTGTGCTGGTGTCAGTGCTCTCTATCACGGTGCTGGTGTCAGTGCTCTCTATCTCGGTGCTGGTGTCAGTGCTCTCTATCTCAGTGCTGGTGTCAGTGATCTCTATCACTGTGCTGGTGTCAGTGCCCTCTATCACGGTGCTGGTGTCAGTGCTCTCTATCTCGGTGCTGGTGTGGTGTCAGTGCTCTCTATCTCGGTGCTGGTGTGGTGTCAGTACTCTCTATCTCGGTGCTGGTGTGGTGTCAGTGCTCTCTATCATGGTGCTGGTGTGGTGTCAGTGCTCTCTATCTCGGTGCTGGTGTCAGTGCTCTCTATCACTGTGCTGGTGTCAGTGCTCTCTATCTCGGTGCTGGTGTCAGTGCTCTCTATCTCGGTGCTGGTGTCATGCTCTCTATCTCCATGCTGGTGTCAGTGCTCTCTATCACTGTGCTGGTGTCAGTGCTCTCTATCTCGGTGCTGGTGTCAGTGCTCTCTATCTCGGTGCTGGTGTCATGCTCTATATCTCCGTGCTGGTGTCAGTGCTCTCTATCTCGGCGCTGGTGTCAGTGCTCTCTATCTCCGTGCTGGTGTGGTGTCAGTGCTCTCTATCTCGGTGCTGGTGTGGTGTCAGTGCTCTCTATCTCGGTGCTGGTGTGGTGTCAGTGCTCTCTATCATGGTGCTGGTGTGGTGTCAGTGCTCTCTATCTCGGTGCTGGTGTCAGTGCCCTCTATCACTGTGCTGGTGTCAGTGCTCTCTATCTCGGCACTGGTGTCAGTGCTCTCTATCTCGGTGCTGGTGTCATGCTCTCTATCTCCGTGCTGGTGTCAGTGCTCTCTATCTCGGCACTGGTGTCAGTGCTCTCTATCACTGTGCTGGTGTCAGTGCTCTCTATCTCGGTGCTGGTGTCAGTGCTCTCTATCTCGGTGCTGGTGTCATGCTCTCTATCTCCGTGCTGGTGTCAGTGCTCTCTATCTCGGCGCTGGTGTCAGTGCTCTCTATCTCCGTGCTGGTGTCAGTGCGCAGTCTCTATCGCGGTGCTGGTGTCAGTGTTCTATCCCAGTTCTGGTGTCAGTGAGGGAGATAGCAGCGGAGAAGCCAATCAGCAGGCAGTGCCAGCACCATGGCTGAGGATCAGTACTGGACTGGCACCTCCAGACCACCGCAGTGGAGCCCTGCATAGGTGGGGGTAAGGGCCGGGCAGAGGGAGGGGTCAGGGGCTCAAGCACAGGTTGGCACACTAAGACACTGGCACAAGACTGCGCTGCCCTGACTGTGGCACTGATCATCTCCTGCACCCCCTTGGCCTGACCTTGCCTCTCCTCCATGGCCTTCATGCGCTCCTGAATTGACAAAATTTCACAGATAAAAAAAGAATGCTTGTCGTTGTCGATCCCAGATTCAATTAATACTTCTGGTATGTCAGTGTCCATGCTGTGGGACTATGTGTGCACAGCTAGTAAGTATTTTGTGGCTGAAAATATGACCTGGAGGTTTTTAAGGTTTGCCTGCCATTAAAGTGAATGGGATCCGCCGTGAACCCACGGTTCGTGAACATTTGGGCACGTTCGTGGATCGAATTCGTGAAAACATCCCGTCGGAAGTTCGTCTATCACTAATGGTGACCTCCAGAGTAAGGGACAGCTGACATCCTTCTGTGTGGAGTGGGTTAAAAGGCATGGCAGGTGCAATGCAAGGTAGATTGATGGGCACAGGCACTAGACACTTCTTGAATGCAAAGAGATTTATTGTCTCTTAAACATAACTGTGGGAGAGAGGGTTAGGGCCAGGACACCCTTTAGTAGATGTGATGTTAATTTTCAGACTCCGAGACTTCTATAGGAAGACAGCAATGCAGGGGAAAGGCATCCAGCTAGACACCACATCTGCATGAGTAGGACCGCTGTCGCCAATGGCAACAATTAGTTTCTAACACAGGTTGCAATGAACTCCTTCACTTCTTCTACAATCTCCTATTGTAGAACTTCACTCCGCTGAGCTCTCAGTTTTTCACTAGACTAACAGTTCCATTCACCACTGGGTCTCCTGAGCTCTTCCAATCTTCTCACTCAGTATCTTCCTCTAGTGTCATGGGTCCATGCTGGATCCCTAGCTTGGCACTCACAGATACTACTCAAGCATCGCCAGCTGGCCTGTTTGGTCCCTAGCTTGGCACACAATAATACCCTGCAAGCGTCACCTCCACTGGCTGGGTCCCTGGCTTGGCACTTGCTGAAATTTTCTCAATTCTTCACTGTCCCTGGCTGGTGAGAACACTGCTCAGGTACGTGTTTCAGCTACTCACAAGGGTCTCCAGTAGTAAGGTGGATGGTCACTTAGCTTCTCCTTTACCTCCGAACACAGCTGGTTCTCTGGCCAGCAGAACCGTTGCTTCTGGTTGTCCCAACCCTACACTGCTCTGTTGCTTTTGGATAGGCCCTCAGACAGCCTAGTAGCCAGATGTCCCTGAGATAGGCCCAAGGCTTATGGCCTAGGAGCCCAGGGCAGCATAACACACGTCCACTTAGACAGCCATCCAGGTGGCGCAGAACCCTAATTACTTGACTCCAGCCAAATAAATAGGCTCTCCCAGCAGGCTGAGGGACCCAAGAAAATCTTTGCCCATTGGCTGAGACACCCCATTCATTCCTAATCTGTCCTTGCAATGCCCTTATCTTATCTAATGCCACCAGATACCCAGCCATCTAGTGACAGAAGAGAGAAGTGCAGCAATTCCAGAATTGTGGTGAAATCAATTGACCTTCTATGAGGAGGTGAGTTGCCATCTAAATAAAGGAAGGCCCGTGGACGTGGTGTATCTGGATTTTGCAAAAGCATTCGACACAGTTCCCCATAAACGTTTACTGTACAAAATAAGGTCCGTTCGCATGGACCATAGGGTGAATACATGGATTGAAAACTGGCTACAAGGGCGAGTTCAGAGGGTGGTGATAAATGGAGAGTACTTGGAATGGTCAGGGGTGGGTAGTGGGGTGCCCCAGGGTTCTGTGCTAGGACCAATCCTACAACCTGTGAGGATGGGGTAAACAGTTCAACCTCTGTATTTGTGGACCATACTAAGCTAAGCAGGGCAACAACTTCCCTGCAGGATGTGGAAACCTTGCAAAAAGATCTGAACAAATTAATGGGTGGGCAACTACATGGCAAATGAGGTTCAATGTAGAAAAATGTAAAATAATGCATTTGGGTGGCAAAAATATGAAGGCAATCTATACACTGGGGAAAGAACCTCTGGGGGAATCTAGGATGGAAAAGGACCTGGGGTCCTAGTAGATGATAGGCTCAGCAATGGCATGCAATGCCAAGCTGCTTCTAACAAAACAAACAGAATATTGGCATGCATTAAAAAAGGGATTAATTCCAGAGATAAAACAATAATTCTCCTGCTCTACAAGACTCTGGTCCGGCCGCACCTATGCTGTCCAGTTCTGGGCACCAGTCCTCAGGAAGGATGTATTGGAAATGGACGAGTGCAAAGAGCAACAAAGCTAATAAAGGATCTGAAGGATATTAGTTATGAGGAAAAGTTGCAAGCACTGAACTTATTTTCTTTGGAAAAGAGATGCTTGAGAGGGGATATGATGTCAATATACAAATACCATATTGGTGACCCCACAATAGCAATAAAACTTTTTCGCAGATGGGAGTTTAACAAGACTCATGGTCCATTTATTAAAATTAGAAGAAAAGAGGTTTAACATTAAACTACATAGAGGGTTCTTTACTGCAAGAGTGGCAAGGATGTGGAATTCCCTTCCACAGGCGGTGGTCTCAGCGGGGAGCATCAATAGTTTCAAGAAACTATTAGATAAGCACTTGAACGACTGCAACCCACAGGGATATACAATGTAATACTGACATATAATCACATACATGGGTTGGGCTTGATGGACTTGTGTCTTTCTTCAACCTCACCTACTATGTAACTATGTAACCTCCTATCAATTGGTCAAGGCAACTATCACGTGGCAAATACATTTACTAGCAACCCTGCCTAAACATCAGGGTGCTACACTCATTTTACCTGAAAGTAAATATGAAACATATCCCCCACCCCAGTTTCTTTACCACCTCCCAGACTCCAATGGTGTGGAAGGGCCAGGTTCAAAATGGGGTCCAATTGTTAATGCTCATTTGTTGAATCACCCACTTATTGAATGGTATCGACATGGCACGGCAATGGGCCCCATACTTACTGTCCCTTAGATATTGAGGACATGCCTAATATGATGGCTGGTGTGCTTGGGAAGGCCCCTTGCCATTTTGCTAGAAATAAAAAAAAAAAAAAAAAACAGAAGACTTAATGCCATCAATTTAGATACATTACTTGAAATTCAATTAAAGCATCATTGGCCCAAGCTTTCCAATAAAAATGCTGCAGTGGAGGCTGCCATTTTGCTGCAGTGTCATAGAAGGGGGCATGTATCTAAAAGACACATGCTCCCTTCCAGCCCAGCCCTCTTAACTATTAGAAAAACATGGGTTTATGTGTATAAGATTTCCAATAGTCCCATGTTTTTCTCACACAGTTAAGAGGGAGAATGGGAATCTACTGCTGCTGAAAAGGTACAAGCTAAATCATATATTATTATGCTATATGTTATAAGATAATCATTTATTATTTATCTATTTACTGTGAAATTACTGGTTTGAAGTTATAATTTCAAACTTCAGTAATTTGTCCGTTAAACCACCTGCTTGAGTACAGTTTTTGTAAATACAGTGAATTACCTTAAGAATAATATATAATAATTATTTGTATATTACTTACTTATGATAAATAACCCCTTGACACCCGGGCCAATTCTGACACTTCTCTCCTACCTGCAAAAATCATAATTTTTTTGCTCTAAAATTAGTCAGAACCCCCAAACATTAACTACTTGTGCTCATGTTGTACTAACTTTCTTTTTATGCATCTTGTCAATAAAAAGAGTTAAAAAAAAAAAAGTGCAATCTGTTCTGTAACAGTTTGCTATTTTCCCTTATATGTATTGTCTCTTACGTGTAATAATTGTATAAGACAAATCTAAAGGTTTAGCTAATTACAAGGTTACGCTCGTTCAGCAATCCAGAAAGAGCACCTACCTTTAACACTGAGCCTACACCACACCGTGAATGTAACAAACACTGAGCAAAATTATAAACGCAATACTTTTGTGTTAGCCCCTATTTATCATGAGGTGAACTGAAAGATCTACGACTTTTTCTATGTACACAAAAGGCAGATTTCTTTCAAATATTGTTCACAAATCTGTCTAAATCCGTGTTAGTGAGCACTTCTCCTTTGCTGAGATAATCCATCTACCTCACAGGGGTGGCATATCAAGATTCTGATTAGACAGCATGATTATTGCACAGGAGTGCCTAATGCCACGTACACACGATCGGACTATCCGGCAGACTTAGACTTTGTAACTGAGGTCCGCCGGACTTTCGCGTGAACGGACTTGGCCACACACGATCACTCCAAAAGTCCGGCGTATTCTAACATTATGACGTAGAATAAGGAAATTATTAGCCAGTAGCCAATAGCTGCCCTAGTGTCGGTTTTAGTCTGCCGGACTAGCACATAGACGGACGGATTAAAGCCGAGTCCAGCTGACAATTTTGAAGCAAGTCTTATTTCTAAGTCCGCCGGACTTTTGGGAAGGAAAAGTCTGCTGGAGCCCACACACGATTGAATTGTCCGGCGAACTCTGTGCAGTTTATCACACAGCACAATGCCACACGTATCGTAAGTTTTGAGGGAGCCTGCAATTGGCATGCTGACTGCAGGAATGTCCACCAGAGCTGCTGCCCTTAAATTAAATGTTCATTTCTCTACCATAAGCTGTCTCCAAAGGCATTTCAGAGAATTTGGCAGTACATACAACCAGCCTCACAACTGCATCCAGCATCTTCACCTCTAAGCCCACGTACACACGGTCGGAGATTTTGCCAACCAAATCCGTCAGATTTTGTCCGTCGGATTTAGTCCGACGGATTGTGTCCGAAACTGTTGCATACACACAGTCGGGCCAAGTTAGCGAAAAATCCGATCTTTCAGAACGTGATGACATCATTGTGTTACGATGGGACTACATTCAGGCTAGTAGCCAATAGCTTTTTGATGTAGGAATTTGATCTGAGCATGCGTGGCACTTGGTCCGATCAAAATGCTCTACACATGATCGGATTAGGTCCGACCGGCCCAGTTGGTCGGGAAATATTTCCAACATGTTGGAAAATTGGGTCCGACTGAGATTCGGACGGAATCAGTCCGATGCCTACCACACACAGTCGGATTATCTGACGACACGGTCCGATAAGACGCATTCCGACGGATTCTCCGACCGTGTGTACAGGGCATAAGATTGTCTGAGACCAGCCACCCGGACAGCTGCTGCAACAATCGGTTTGCATAACCAAAGAATTTCTGCACAAACTGTCAAAAACAGTCTCAGGGAAGCTCATCTGTATGCTCGTTGTCCTAATCGGGGTCTCAACCTGACTGCAGTTCGTCATCGGCTTGTATGGCATCATGTGGGTGAGCGGTTTGCTGATATCAACATTGTGGATCGTTTGGCCCATGGTGGCGGTGGGGTTATGGTATGGACAGGCATGTGCTATGGACAACGAACACAGGTGCATTTTATTGATGGCATTTTGAATGCACAGAGATACCGTGACGAGATCCTGAGGCCAATTGTTGTGCCCTTCATCCATGACCATAACCTCATTTTGCAGCATGATAATGCACAGCCCCATGTTGGAAGGATCTGTACACAATTCCTGGAAGCTGAAAACATCCAAGTTCTTTCATAGCCAGCATACTCACCGGACAAGTCACCCACTGAACATGTTTGGGATGCTCTAGATTGGCACATACGACAGCGTGTTACAGTTCCCGCCAATATCCAGCATCTTCGCACAGCCATTGAGGAGGAATGGACCAACATTCCTCAGGCCACAATCAACAACCTGATCAACTCAATTCAAAGGAGATGTGCTGCACTACGTGAGGCAAATGGTGGTCACATTAGATACAGACTGGTTTTCGAACCCCCCCCCCCCCCCCCAATACAGTAAAACTGCACATTTTAGAGTGGCCTTTTATTGTGGCCAGCCTGATGCACACCTGTGCAATAATCATACTGTCTAATCACCAGGGCTTTTTTTCAGCGGGAACGCGGCGGAACGCAGTTCCGGCACCTCCAGCACTGAATGTATGTAATTCAGGGTCTATTGATCTATGTTTGTGGGGTGGGGGGGTCTATTGTTGCTAAAGAGGTCTATTATGTTGTTGGGAGTGGGTCTTATGCTGCTGGGGATCAGTTGTTGCTGGAAGGGATCTAGTGATGCTGGCTTCAGGGAAATCTGTTGTTGCTGCTGCGAGTCTATTGTTGCAGGGGGAGGGGGTATTTTGTTGCAGGTAATCCATTGTTGTTGGCTGCTGGGGAGTCTATTGGAGCTTGCTGCAGGGAGATCTGTTATTGCTGCGGGGGATATTTTTTGCTTGGGAAGGGGGTATTTTGTTGCAGGTTGTCCATTGTTGCTGGGGGATCTATTGTTGCTGGCTGCATGGGGCCTATTCTACTGCTTTTCTTGTTATCATTAACACATTCTATACAAATGACTTAGTACCTCAATTGTTACTTAGTTCTGTATTCTATAAAAGGGGGAGAACTGGGAGGTGGGTAAGGAGTGGAACCAAGGAATGATGCAGGAGGTGGGTACGGGGTGGAGACAAAGAGCGATTTGGAAAGGGGGAGTTCCTGCACCTATTGTCTGAGAAAAAAGCCCGCTAATCACCATCTTGATATGCCACACCTGTGAGGTTGATGGATTATCCCGGCAAAGAAGTGCTCACTAACACAGATTTAGACTTTTGTGTACAAAAAGTTGTAAATCTTTCAGTTCAGCTCATGATAAATAGGGGCAAACACAAAAAGTGTTGCGTTTATAATTTTGCTTAGTATAATAACCCAATACAAAGGTACCCTTGGACAGCCCTGTGATAATCATGTAAAAGTGGAGATGGCCATATCGGCATATCTAAAGCTCCCCTACAGTTACTGTGTCTTCTGTATTCTGGATTGCAAATCAGATGTGTTGAGTCACAAAGTTGCATATATTCTGTGTAGATGGCTTTCTTGTAGTTTCACTTTCCAACTAGCACTCTAGCAGAGGATATTCCCCTAAATAGCCATTACGAAATAAAACGGTTATGAAGCGGAACTTTCATTTCTTTTGCAACATTAAAGACTTTTTTCTTCTTTGTTACCTCTCACCTATGGATTTCTATCATGATTCCAAGGAAATCTCTGTGATAATTATATAGATAGATAGATAGATAGAGGGCTTTTTTTCTCAGAAAATAGGTGCAGGAACTCAACCGCGTGCCCCCCCCCCCGAAACCCCCCTGGGACCATACACACCCTCCAAACTGCATTAAATACTGGATGTGGTCACTAACAGTGGGAGGGTCTTAAAGGGGCAATATATACCAGTGCATTGCGAACAGTGCAGACTTCAGGGGTGTGCTATGTGCAGAGTTTGTGGGTGTGTTGCATACAGAGTGCAGAGTTCAGGTGTGTGCTACACACAAAGTGGAGAGTTAAGGCTTTTTCCACAGCTGTTTATCTCTGCACCCCTCATCCACATCTCACTTTCACCCCTCTTCAGCTCTGACCTCTGCATACAACCTGACCTCTGCATACAACAATGCATTGACCTGGCTTATGCCTCTTCCTCTGTGATGCAGCGGGTGCAGGCGGTTGATTTTCTGGCTAGAGGCATCTCAGATCATGCCCCACTCCTGCTGTCCTTGCGGTCAGGTGATTCTGGTTGTTCTGGACTCTCGAGACTGTCTGGGTACTGGCTCTCAGATTCTGAAGTTCAGGAGGGAATCCCTTAAGTATTATGTAGATTTTGGTTATCTAATTAGGAGACTGTTAGCCCCCTAGTGGTTTGGGATACTTTTAAGGTCTGGCTCCAGGAGAAATATATTTCCTATATTACTGCAGTTAAGCATGGCTAAAAGATTCTTCTAGGGGTTTGCTTATATCTCCAGTAGGGATGAGCCGAACACCCCCCGGTTCGGTTCGCACCAGAACTTTCGAACGGACCCCGCGTTCGTAACGAACGTTAGAACCCCATTGAAGTCTATGGGACTCGAACGTTCGAAATGGAAAGTGCTAATTTTAACGGCTGATATGCAAGATACTGTCCTAAAAAGGGTTTGGGGACCTGACTCCTGCCTCAGGGGACATGGGTCAATGCAATAAAAAGTTTTAAAAGCGGCCGTTTTGGCGGGAACACTGATTTTAATGACGATTAAAGTGAAAAAAAAAAATGAAATATTCCTTTAAATATGGTGCCTGGGGGGTGTCTGTAGTATGCCTGTGAAGTGCCACGTGTTTCCCGTGTTTAGAACAGTCCCTGCACAAAATGACATTAAACGGAAATAACACCATTTAAAACTGCTTGCGGTTTTAATGTTATATCTGGTTCCTGCAATATGGTTGAAAATCATTCAGAAAAATGGCATGGGTAGCCCTCCCTGCCCATTACCAGCCTATTTGGGTCTTGTACGCATATTAAGGGGAACCCCGTACCCATATTAAAAAAAGGAAATGTGTGTGGCCCCCAGGCCCTATATACTCAGAACAGCAATATACAGGTGGTGCAAACAAGACAGGGACTGTGTAGGTTTGTTGTGATAAGTTGAATCTGTTTGTAATTTTCAACTGGTACATTTTTAAAGTGTAGCTCCAGTCAAAAAAAATATTTTTAAGCTTTTTGGAGAATATAGGGAAGGGTTATCACCCCTGTATAATTTGTTTTGTCGTCCATCTTTTTTCATCTCACTTGCTGTTGTCTCCTTCCATTTGCAAGTAGGAGATGTTTGTAAATTGGATGTTTGAAAGTAGGGGCCTGCCCTATATGCTCTGCAGAAATGGCGGAACAAGGTGTTGGTTTTGCCACAACATTGTAAGCCCTCAAAGTGACTCTTGGTGGGCGCTGGAGCGCCCTGCTGTCAACGATTATATCAAGAATTGTAATTACATGCCATTGTTGAACAGTGGTAGAAAAATTGACCTTTGGTGGTTGTGGTGCTGGTGCCACAACACTATAAGTCCTCACCGTTACTCTGGGTGGGCAAAGGAAGGGGCCCTCCTGTGAAATATTATATCAAGAATTGTAATTACATGTCCCTGTTAAACAGGGGCAGAAAAATTGGGCCTTAGGCACTGGTGCCATCACACTGCAACCTCTGCCATATACTCTAGTTTTATTGCAGGAATTAGCCCTGCTGCAAAGCATTGCATCAAAAATTGTACTTAAACGCCCCTGTTAAACAGGGGCAGAAAAATTGGGCCTTAGGCACTGGTGCCATCACACTGCAACCTCTGCCATATACTCTAGTTTTATTGCAGGAATTAGCCCTGCTGCAAAGCATTGCATCAAAAATTGTACTTAAACGCCCCTGTTAAACAGGGGCAGAAAAATTGGGCCTTAGGCACTGGTGCCATCACACTGCAACCTCTGCCATATACTGTAGTTTTATTGCAGGAATTAGCCCTGCTGCAAAGCATTGCATCAAAAATTGTACTTAAACGCCCCTGTTAAACAGGGGCAGAAAAATTGGGCCTTAGGCACTGGTGCCATCACACTGCAACCTCTGCCATATACTGTAGTTTTATTGCAGGAATTAGCCCTGCTGCAAAGCATTGCATCAAAAATTGTACTTAAACGCCCCTGTTAAACAGGGGCAGAAAAATTGGGCCTTAGGCACTGGTGCCATCACACTGCAACCTCTGCCATATACTCTAGTTTTATTGCAGGAATTAGCCCTGCTGCAAAGCATTGCATCAAAAATTGTACTTAAACGCCCCTGTTAAACAGGGGCAGAAAAATTGGGCCTTAGGCACTGGTGCCATCACACTGCAACCTCTGCCATATACTGTAGTTTTATTGCAGGAATTAGCCCTGCTGCAAAGCATTGCATCAAAAATTGTACTTAAACGCCCCTGTTAAACAGGGGCAGAAAAATTGGGCCTTAGGCACTGGTGCCATCACACTGCAACCTCTGCCATATACTCTAGTTTTATTGCAGGAATTAGCCCTGCTGCAAAGCATTGCATCAAAAATTGTACTTAAACGCCCCTGTTAAACAGGGGCAGAAAAATTGGGCCTTAGGCACTGGTGCCATCACACTGCAACCTCTGCCATATACTCTAGTTTTATTGCAGGAATTAGCCCTGCTGCAAAGCATTGCATCAAAAATTGTACTTAAACGCCCCTGTTAAACAGGGGCAGAAAAATTGGGCTGCTGGCATGACCCAGAACCAAAAATGTTCTTCCAACATATCAGCGGAGGAGGAAGAGGATAGACAATCAACATAACAGGACAGTCACTCAGCATCAGCATAGGCAGTCTTGAAGGGATGTGGTATTTCAAAAAAAATTATTCGGTTACATCAGCTTCAGGTGCTTGGTAGCTGTGGGTGATCCAAGACTGATTCATCTTGATGAAGGTCAGTCGATCAACTGATTCGGTGGACAGGCGCACCCTGTGATCGGTAACGAAGCCACCAGCAGCACTGAAGGTGCGTTCTGAAAGAACGCTGGATGCAGGACAGGCCAGTAGCTCAATTGCATACTGTGCAAGCTCTGGCCAGTGATCCATCCTCAAGACCCAGTAAGCCAGAGGATTTTCAGTGGGAAAGGTGTCCAAGTCTGACCTTGCCCCTAGGTATTCCTGCACCATGTAAATTAGACGCTGGCGATGGGTGCTGGAACCAATCATACCTTGGGGCTGCGGACTAAAAAATTGTCTGAAAGCATCAGTCAGACGGCCACCTTCTCCACCGCTCCTTCTGACTGATGCCTCAGCAACACGTTGTCCAGGACCAGGAGTTTGTGACCTCCCAGTCTCTGGGAACGCATTGCACAGAGCTTTCTGCAAGCCTCCCGGAGATGTCTCATCCTCTGCTCCCTCTGCGATGGCAAGATAAGGTCGGCAACCTTACCCTTGTACCGTGGATCAAGGAGAGTGGCCAGCCAGTAATGGTCCCTCTCCTTGATCCGAAGAATACGAGGATCCTTCCGCAGGCTTTGCAGGATCAGGGAGGCCATGCAGCGTAGGTTAGCTGAGGCATTCGGTCCGGAGTCCTCTGGGTCACTAAGGACAACATGATCCGCAGCTACCTCCTCCCAGCCACGTACAAGTCCACGTGTTTCTTGGGACTTTAAATCATCCCTATAAGACTGCTGCTGCTGCTGCTGCTGCTGATGCTGAGTGCCAGCCTCCACCTCCATGCTGACACAATCATCCTCCTCCTCCTCTTCCTCCTCCTCACCCTCTTCCTGTGTGATGGGTGGCACAGCAGGAACACTGTCTGGATAAAGGGGGCCTTGAGAGGCAAGGAAGTCCTCCTCTTCCTGCCTCTGTTCTGCCTCAAGTGCCCTGTCCATTATTCCACGCAGCGTATGCTCCAAGAGGTGGACAAGAGGTACAGTGTCACTGATGCATGCACTGTCACTGCTCACCATCCTTGTGGCCTCCTCAAACGGTGACAGGACAGTGCATGCATCCCTGATCATGCCCCACTGGCGTGGTGAGAAAAAACCAAGCTCCCCTGACCCTGTCCTGGTGCCGTAGTCGCACAGGTACTCATTGATGGCCCTCTGCTGCGTGTGCAGCCGCTGCAGCATGGCCAATGTTGAGTTCCATCTGGTGGGCATGTCACATATAAGGCGGTTCTTGGGCAGGTTCAACTCCTTTTGGAGCTCAGCCAGCCGAGCACAGGCATTAAATGATCGGCGGAAATGCACACAGACTCTCCTGGCCTGTTTCAGGACATCCTGTAAGCCGGGGTACCTGCCCAAGAACCGCTGCACCACCAGGTTAAGGACGTGAGCTACACAGGGCACATGGGTCAGTTGTCCCTGTCGGAGGGCGGAGAGGAGGTTGGTGCCATTGTCGCAAACCATCATTCCTGGCTTAAGCTGGCGTGGCATCAACCACCTCTTGGCCTGCCCCTGCAGAGCTGACAAAACATCCGCCCCAGTGTGGCTCCTGTCCCCCAAACAAACCAGCGCAAGCATGGCATGGCATCGTTTTGCCTGCGTACTTGCGTAGCCCCTGCAACGCCTACGGAGCACCGCTGGTTCTGAGGACAGAGCACTGGAAGAGGCCATGGAGGAAGAAGAAGAGGAGGGGGTGGAGGAGAGAGGTGTGTCACAACCAATAGTAGCATTTTGGAGGCGTGGTGGCGGAACAACCTCCAACACTACTGCACCTTGTCCTGCATCCTTCCCAGCAGCCAGAAGAGTGACCCAATGGGCCGTGAAAGACAGGTAACGTCCCTGTCCATGCCTGCTGGACCATGAGTCAGCGGTAATATGCACCTTACCGCTGACCGCCCTGTCCAGCGAGGCAAGGACATTGCCTTCCACATGCCGGTAGAGAGCCGGAATCGCCTTCCGTGAGAAAAAGTGGCGTTTGGGGACCTGCCACTGAGGAACCGCACATTGTACAAACTCACGGAAGGGGGCCGAGTCTACCAACTGAAAAGGCAGCAGTTGAAGTGCTAGCAATTTAGCCAAGCTAGCATTCAACCGCTGGGCATGTGGATGGCTGGGAGTAAATTTCTTCCGCCGGTCCAGCAGCTGGGGCAGGGACATTTGCCTGCTATAATCGGACGTGGATGTACCACTAGCAGAGTTCCCGGAAGCACTTGGCTGTGACACACCTAATTCTACACCTTCATTCCTCTCAGAGCAGGTTTCAGAGAGGACTGAAGGTCTAGTGGGGTTGGAGATGCCAGCTGATGAGGAGCAAGGAGAGGTCCGCTTTGTTCTTTGGTGTGGGTCTTTGAGGTATGCTTGCCAACGAGCTGCATGGCAGGTCAACATATGTCTGGTCAAGCATGTGGTGCCCAAGCGGCTGATGTTTTGGCCACGTGAGATACGCTTGAGACATATGTTGCAAATAGCAGCGGTGCGATCTGATGCACTCGTCTCAAAAAAGGCCCACACCAAAGAACTTTTAGAATAACGCGCAGAGGAAGCGAAGTGATTCAGTCGGTGTGCTGCCCCTAAGCTGGCCCCCGGAGGGCATCCTGCCTCGTTGGACATGTGCCTCCTCCTCCTCCTCCTCCCTCCTTCCAGGCACCCACGTGGAGTCAGTGCCCTCATCATCCCCTCCCTCTTCATCGCTGTAGCAAACCTGGCAGTATGCTGCAGCTTGTGGAACATGACTGCCAGATTGCTGTGCTTCTTGAGCATCCTCTCTCTCTGCGCTCACGCTACTGCCTTCCTCTAGCTGAGTGTCATCATCAGAGCCCACCAAACACTGGGCATCCTCCTGGAGCATGTACCCAACACTGTGCTCAAAGAGTTCAGGAGACTCCTCAGGAGGACGTGGTGGGTCTAGGGAAGGAGTCACTGATGATGACATTGAGAGGAGGGACGACGATGTGTTGGCAGCTGCTTTTCTACTACCCTGAGACTGGGTGAGAGAGGATGAGGAGGATGAAGAGGGCTTGGTCATCCACTCTACCAAGTCGTTGGCATGTTGCGGTTCAACATGTCCAGCTGCAGAAAAGAAGGACAAGCATGTCCCATGGCCACGTGCTGATGACAATGCACCGCGTCCACGACCAGCACTGTTGTCTCTAGACACAGAGCCTGCTTGCCCTCTTTTATCGGCTCGCGCCTGTCTGCCTCTCCTTGCTGGCCTTCCAGACATGGTAATGGCCTGAAGGGAGTTGGGTAAAACAGTAGTTGGGTAGTTTATATTGTGCTGGAGGCACACAACACCCACTAACTCCTGCAGATGCCTTTTTTATAGAACAGCAGAGTTAAAGGGGTATATACAGATGTATACTGTGCTGTGCTGGAAGCACACACAACTTCCAATAACTCCTGCAGATGACAATCGGGCCCAAATAGAGAACAGCTATGTAGGTGGATTATAGCGGTATGTACTGGGTACAGAGCACGCAGACAGCACGCACTATCTCCTGACACTACTGACTGCAAGCTCTATTATTAAAGATGGACCACTAGCTATATAGGTGAGGTGAATATCACGGTGTATACTGCGGTCAGGGCACGCAGACAATAACCAGAAAACAGCAGAGTTAAAGGGGTATATACAGATGTATACTGTGCTGTGCTGGAAGCACACACAACTTCCAATAACTCCTGCAGATGACAATCGGGCCCAAATAGAGAACAGCTATGTAGGTAGATTATAGCGGTATGTACTGGGTACAGAGCACGCACACAGCACGCACTATCTCCTGAGTGACACTACTGACTGCAAGCTCTATTGTTAAAGATGGACCACTAGCTATATAGGTGAGGTGAATATCACGGTGTATACTGCGGTCAGGGCACGCAGACAATAACCAGAAAACAGCAGAGTTAAAGGGGTATATACAGATGTATACTGTGCTGTGCTGGAAGCACACACAACTTCCAATAACTCCTGCAGATGACAATCGGGCTCAAATAGAGAACAGCTATGTAAGTGTATATAGTGGTATGTACTGGGTACAGAGCACGCAGACAGCACGCACTAACACTACTGACTGCAAGCTCTATTATTAAAGCTAGATCACTAGCTATATAGGTGAGGTGAATATAGTGGTGTATACTGCGGTCAGGGCACAGACAGTAACCACTACACAAGAGCAAGATAGTAAATCAGCCAAAAACGATTGGTGTGTAACTGTGTTGAAGGTACACAGAACACCCACTGCTTCAGACGCCAACACACTGCACGAGGCCGCCTTAATGGCGGCCTTATATAGTGTGAGGCGTGCACTACACAGCCTGAGCTATGATTGGCCACAGGCAGGATGCCTGTGGCCAACCATGGCTCTCCTCGCTGCTGGCGCTGTGATTGGCCAAGCATGCGGGGTCACAGTGCATGCTTGGCCAATCGTGAGACAGCAATGCATTGCGCCATCGCAGTGCATTGTGGGCCACACGAATTTTGCCGCGAACGGCCCAAACGTTCGGAATTCGGCGAACGCACGAACGACCGATGTTCGAGTCGAACATGCATTCGACTCGAACACGAAGCTCATCCCTAATCTCAAGATAACCTCAACCGCCAGTTTTTGTATTTTTACGCTACCTTGTATTCCACTAGGGGTTGACTATACTACTCTTGAGCTCAATACTTATCTAGACTGGGTTTTTCCCTTCCTTACCCTTGCTAAGCGTAAACAGTTAGATAGAGACATCACCTTGGAAGAGGTTCAGATAGCCTTTTGCCATATACAGTCTGGCAGGGCCCCAGGCCCAGATAGAGTCCCTGTTGAATTGTATTCCCTTTCCCTGGTTGATTCTGGATGGTCCTAGAACACAGACTTATTTACAGGAGTTTTTAATGGAGATACATTTTTGACTATTTGAAAAAAAGAAAAAGTAAAGCGACATGTAAACATGGCAAAATGGAAATTTTTAAATGTTTACTATCTGTCAAGTTAAATCGTTCAGGGGAGGTTTTAAAACGTCCCGTGCACATTAAGCCTAATTGTGTAAGTGCCCAAACCTGGCAAGGATCCTGAAGAATGTGCCTCTTATGCCGCGTACACACGTAGCAGACTATCCGGCGGACTTAGTCTGGCGGACTTTCCGCCATACTGTCCGCCGGACTTTCCGAACGAGCTACTTGCCCACACATGGTACTTTTGCAGCGGACTAATATGGCGTACTAAGTCCGCCGGACTATCTGCCGTACTTTTGAAATGAACGGACTTGCCCACACACGCGGAGGAAAGTCCGCTCATTTTCAGCGCGTCTCCAGGTAGCCAGGACCAGCGAAGGAGGCGTCGCTGGCCCCGTCACCTGGTATGGACTTAAAGGGGAATCCCTACGCCGAAAAATCGGTGTGGGGGTCCCCCCCAGGTCCATATCAGACCCTTATCTGAGCATGCTACCTGGCCAGCCAGGAAAGGGGGTGGGGACGAGCGAGCGCCCCCCCTCCTGAGCCGTACCAGGCCACGTGCCCTCAACATGGGGGGGTGCCTTGGGGAAGGGGGGGCCGCACACCCCAAAGCACCTTGTCCCCATGTTGATGAGGACAAGGGCCAGAGGATGCTGGGACTGTGACATCATAATGGGTGGGACAGCATGCCACGCCTCTGTCATTGTGACCGGAGACAGGGATGAGGCAACATCTCCTGAAGAGAATAAGAGAAAAACAGAAGGCGGCGACAGCGGCAGCGGCGACAGAAGACCGGGCCACCGCTTGTAAAAGAGGTAGAAGAAGGCGCGGTGGCCTGGCAAAAAGAACCGAAGAGAGAGACAAGACCCCTGAAGTAGGAAGAAGAGGGCGGCGGCGGCGAAGAAGAAAGCCGGGCTCCTCCGCTAGTAAAAGAGCTAGCAGAAGATTGCGGAGGAGTCCAGCGAGAAGACCCCCGAAGATGGAAGAAGACCCCCGGAGCTGTGCAATAAACTATTTTAATCATTGTGGGTAGGGGTACATTGTACCCCATACTCATTCACATAGGGTGGGGGGCCGGGATCCGGGCCCCCTTTTTAAAGGGGGCTCCTGGATTCCGATAAGCCCCCCGCCCGCAGACCCCGACAACCAACGGCCAGGGTTGTCGGGAAGAGGCCCTTGTCCTCATCAACATGGGGACAATGTGCTTTGGGGTGGGGGGCCGCGCGGCCCCCCTTCACCAAGGCACCCCCCCATGTTGAGGGCACGCGGTCTGGTATGGCTCAGGAGGGGGGCGCTCACTCGTCCCCACCCTCTTTCCTGGCCGGCCATGCAGCGTGCTCGGATAAGGGTCTGATATGGACCTAGGGGGGGACCCCCACGCCGAATTTTCGGTGTAGGGATTCCCCTTTAAGTCCGTACCAGGTGATGGGGCCAGCGACGCCTCCTTTGCTGGCCCCGGCTACCTGGAAACACGCTCAAAATGAGCGGACTTTTCTCCGGGTGGGAAAAGTCTGTTCATTTCAAAAGTACGGCAGACTGGCCCACACACGTCCGTATTGTCCGCCGAAATGTGAGTCCGGCGGACAGATTGGAGTGCAAAAATACTTTCTTAGTCCGCCGGACTTTTGGGTAAAAAAAGTCCGCCGGAGCCTACACACGGGTGGATTGTCTGGCAAACTTGTTTGATCGTGTGTACGAGGCATTACAGAACTATATCTTTACTCAATGTCTACACAAAATTTCTGGCAAAAATACTGGCTTTACCTCTTTCTACAGTAATTGAAGATCTTATACACGCCTGTTTTTTAACTTGGCTACCGGGTATGCTAACTCCGGTACAAGAGTTGTGGCCTGCTTGGATGCTGAGAAGGTCTTTAACTCAGTTGAGTGGATCTTTCTCTGGAAGGTGCTGCACAGATTTGGTTTCGGGCCCCAATATATTCAATAGCTAGGTATTAAGCAAATGTACGTACAAATAATAGAATATCTGACTAGTTTCTTTTGTAGAGGGAGACTTGACAGGGGTGCCTGTTATCTCAGAGTCTTTTCGCCCTGGCTCTTGAGCCACTGGCCATTATGATCTGGGAATCCAAGCTCAAAGAGGGGCGGCGGGTTGGTTCAAAGGAAAAAATGTCCCTTTATGCAAATGATACGTTGCTGTATTTTGTGCATGATGCCCATTCCTCCTTGCGCGCTGCTCTTGCCAACCTTTATGATTTTGGAAGGTTCTCAGGTATCCAGATCAATTGGGGTAAGTCAGTGCTTTTTCCACTTGACTCTGGTGCCCGGGAATCTGCGATTAACCCCCAGCTGTTATGGGCCACTGACTTAAAATATTTAGGAGTCAGGGTTACTAAAGACCTTAGACAATTCTATAGTCTTAATCTCTACCCTGTTCTGCGGCAATTGAAGGAATAGTGTACTGTATGGTAAACTCTGCCTCTAAATCTCATGGGCTTCATAAACGTCCTTAAAATTATATTTTTAAATGAAATTAATTTATATTTTAAGGAACTGTCCTGTCTGAGTAGGTGGGATTTTTTTCCAGGAGGCTGATTGTTGTATGTATATATATATATATTTTTCAGTTTATTCTGGGATTTATTCTGAGCGCTGCACTTACTGTTCACATGTTTTCATTCTTTGCAATTGATCTATTGCTGTGCTAGCTGCTTTTTTACATTGATTGCAGACAGCTCGGTATATTTGCTTTATATTCTTTATATCTGATCATTGTATGGGCTTTTTTCTTTGGCACGGCACTGCCCCTTGTTTGCGTGATTTTATCATTACTTTTGTGAATTACTATTGTTTCTTTGCTTTTAATAAATATATAATACGGTTTTACACTACGTGGATACCTTTGATTCATCTTTTATGTGTATCACGATGGAGCAATTCCCACCAGCAGTTGCGAGATCGCTCTAACCAGAAAGGAGGAAAATAAGTATATGATTTCCATCTTAAGAGATATTTATGCACACAGCACTTTTGACTCTTATTATTAAGAGTCCATTATTTCTGGTAAGAAGGCATTTTTGGGGTTTTGGTGGAGGCACACCTAGGCGACTTACCTGTTGGCTCGTTACTTACATCCATATTTGATGCACATATTGGAAGTCTATATACAGTGGAGTTTTCACATTTGGAACTTTTTATGGGATGTCATAAACGGACTGCTCATCACATGGGATTTACTGTCTCTTTGTTTTTTCATTTTTATCCAATTTTATTTATTTTAGCAGCTTTAGGGGGCCAGTTGTACAGCAACACTGATGTGATCTGTTTACGATTAATGCTTTAGTAATCATAATGTATCATGCAATGAGTGTTTGGGTAGATCAAAATATCATTCTACAGAGCTGTAAGATTTTCTTATGACAGTGTACCACCAAATATATTGTAATTTCATTTGTATCTCTAGAGTAGATATAAACATTATAGATATTTTAACCAGCTGAAGGCGGAAACAATGTTTCAATAATTTTTTTGTAAACATGGATTCTTTTTTTATTCTTTATTTTATTCTTTATTTTTTGGACAGCCTTAATTTATCTGCATTTTTATATGCTGTCTAGACAGTAGGCGATGCAGCGCAGCATTTCAGAATAATTATAGCATGAATCGGTCAGAAATGGCAAGACAGTCCATATGCTTTGCAATAATTATGCAGCCATTTTATTCACTGTCTTCGTACACAATTGCTAACAAGTGCGTTCCAGCTTTTTTTATTTAAAAGTTTTGCTAAAGTAAGTATAATAAACTTGTGAACTTATACTCACAAGAAGTGGGCATATATGTACACAGCATGATGCAAACACCAAAAAAAAAAACACCTGTCCTGTATCTCAGCAGCCTAGCAGCACTCCTGGAATGGTAGCCTTTGAAGCTATGCATACAATTCTGCAAAGACATTTTGTATCACATTTTGAGGGGTAAAAATATGTTTTTATGCTCAGTTATAGGCATATTTCATATTATGAAATTGTTGTGTCTCACTTATATGTATTTCTACTTATGCATTTCTTCTCCTGCACCTATCATTCATATGTTCTGGTATATACAAACATCTAATTGTAGTTTAGTGTCTCTACAATTAGTTTATCATCTGCATTTGATGTGTTTCTTCTGTTTCCCTTTCTTTTTTGTGCTAGTTAGTACAGTCCAAGTTTTTTATTTTATTATTTATTTCAGGCACTTATATAACGCTGTCAATTTACGCAGTGCTTTACATATACATTGTACATTCACATCAGTCCCTACCCTCAAGGAGCTTACAATCTAGGTCCCTAACTCACATTTATACATACTAGGGACAATTTAGACAGGATCCAATTAACCTACCAGCATGTCTTTGGAGTGTGGGAGGAAACCAGAGTACCCGGAGGAAACCCACGCAGGCACAGGGAGAACATGCAAACTCCAGGCAGGTGGTGTCGTGGTTGGGATTCAAACCAGCGACCCTTCTTACTGCTAGGTGAAAGTGCTATCCACTACACCACTTATTTTCTCATGTTCCCAGGCCATAGCCATAACATTTTCTGTTTTATGTAAAAACATGTTGGATTCCAAATCTGTTTTTTATTGAAGAGTAAGGCCCCTTTGACATGGGACAGATCCATTTTATAGACTCTGCTTGCTTGACGGGGATCAGACTGCTGACCCCCCCGCTGAGCAGGTAAATGACGTGTCTGCCCCCGCTCTCTGTGCAGAGACAGACCTGTCAGGCTCTCCTCTATGAGGAGATCAGATGAAAACAGACCTTCTGTCCATTTTCACTGGATCCCATCCAAACCCATCCGCCAGACGAATGGAAAAGAGGAGCACCATCTGTCTGGATTTGGTGAACAGGATCGGATAGCAGCGTGTGTCAGTGGACATGTCACAGCTAACATCTGCTGCCCCATAGGGGTGAATGGAGTGTCCGATCAGGTCCACCTGAAAAACTGACAGGCGGACCTGATCAGACAACCCATGTGAAAGGGTCCTTAAGCTGCCTGTGGACTCTGCCAAGTCAAAAAGTGGCCATACTGTCTGCCCAATCTGTAATGTGTGCCAGGAAAGGAAAAAAAAAAATCATAAATGCACATCTTTTTTGCAGGTAAAACAAAAATTGCATTTATAATTTTTTTACTAAGTCTGCAAAGAATTGCACCCACAATCAACATAACTCTGAGAATTAATGATGCGGCAGGGTGGGCGGAGCCCCGTACAGCCGCGTTTTTGAAAATAATTGTGACAGTGAGCTTGAAGAGAAGATCCCCCCTCACTGTCACCAGAGGTGGTCGTTTGGGGAACGGCTGCAGTAGCAGGAACATGTTAAATATTCCACCCTAAAAACAGGGTGGAGCATGTAACATGTTACCAAAGGTGAACTTATCCTTTTTAAATAATTATTTACATAAACAAAAAGTACTGATGTAAATAATAAATAGGCAAAACCAAAAAGAAAAACCAACTATATGGACTTAAACAACCCTAGATAAACTCAAAAACCATAACAAGAAATATACAAAAAAAATATTATTAAACAATGAACCACAATCAGCAAAAATATCAACATATTAATGTTGTTACATATGAAATCAAACAGAATTTTATAATTTTATATAAAATATCCATTAATAATGGAAATACATAATTCATAAATAGTCCAAGCATCTCTTCACAAAATCAGTTAACACTAAAGTCCCTTTAAACTGGGGTGGTAAGGGGCGTTGGCGCTAAGAATAGCGCTGCTTTACCGTTGTTTTAGCAGCAGTATTCGGGTTAAAAATGCCTCGCTAGCACCCGAAAAAAGGTTAAAACCGCCGGCAAAGCGCCCCTGCAGCAGTGCTTTGCGGGCGGTTTTAACCTTTATAGCCGCGCTGCCCCATTGATTTCAATGGGTAGGAGCGGCGTAGGAGTGGTGAATACACTGCTCCTTCGCTGCTCCAAAGATGCTGCTAGCAGGACTTTTTTTTACTGTCCTGCCAGCACATTGAAAGGAGTGAAAGGAGACACTTTTTTCAGGTGCTATACCGGCGCTATTTTTAGCTCTGTAGCGCCTGAAAAATGCCTCAGTGTGAAAGGGGCCTAACGCATTAACAGTACAATCATTGTTATCATGTGGCTATTGCATCATCACAAAGGTTTATGCTGGTTATGGATGAATGCATCAACCAATTCAAAAAAGATATTATATTTGAAAGAATTGGATGAAGCTTAGTTCCTCAGAGACATGGTATCAACATCCCAATTTTTGAAGAAAGTGAAAGAAAAAAAGATATTAGGCCAAACAAACTAGGATTCCTTCAAAATCACAAACAATTATAGGAAGTCAAATAAATCACCCCCAAAATGTGAGCCTCTGCAAACAATAATGTCCATGTGTATGTGTTATAGACTGGGACATGGCAGACATACCTGCGAAGAAGTGTTCATATATGTGGAATTGGTATAAGCAATTCGTTGTTTTACAATTCCACACATAGGGACGCTTCTTGGTACTTTGCAGACACAACTGCCATGTCCCATTGTATAATACTTAGGCCTCATTCAGACGAAGCGGATCCACTTGCTCGGAGTCCGCCTCTGTCCGCCGGCTCAGCAGGAGTTCTCTCTGTTGATCTCCACCGAGCCGGCGGATGGCAGGTCCCTCTCTGCTCACTGAGCGGGGAGGGATTGTCGAGTGCCGCAGGATTCTATGGAGAGATCGGATGAAAACAGACAGCATGTCTCACCCCATCCGATCCACCAGCGACGGATCTGGACGTAGGGCCATCCATCTGCTTTTGGCGGATCGGACTGGGTCGGTTGTCAGCAGACATGTCACCACTGACATTTGTCGCTCCATAGACTAGCATGGAGCACCCGTTTAGGTCCGCCGTCAAAACTGACTGGCGGACCTGAACGGTCCGACAGTATGAAAGGGGCCTTATATGTCTTGACATTACCCTTGACAGATGCCCATTTTCGAGGGTGACTTTTTTAAATCATTGATGCATACATCGTAAATCAGCATAAGCCATTTTGATGAAGCAATATCCATATTGATAACAATGATTGTACTATATCTAAACTGATTTTGTAAAGAGATAATTGATCTATCTATGATCAATGTATTTTTGTATTATTGGGTATTTCATTATACCATGGTTTTTAAATTGTGTTTGACTTCATGTGTTACAACATTTATATTTTGATATTTTTGTTAATTGCGGTTCATGGTTTAATCATTTTTTTGCATAATTCTTTCTATGTGTTTTAAATTAATAAAGGGTTGTCTGAGTCCATATAGTTGTTTTTACTTTTTGGTTTTGTCTTTCAGTTATTTACCATATAGACTCCATAACATTTGATTTCTGAGCTTCTGAGTCAGGATTTAATAGTGAGAAATAAATTAAGAAAACACAGGAAGAAAAAATAAAGCAAACGCCTGATATTGAAGTTCAGGTAAAATAAATAAAAAATAAGGAAAACATGCAATTCTTACTTCAGTTTGGCAATTATAATCATATCACTGAAGAGGAAGAGGTACCTCTCCTTTGTCTTCAAATCCTGAGTAAGCTGTACACATTCATGTAAAATCAGCTCTGAATCTTCATTGGATAAACCCAGAACAAAGGGGCATTGCTCAATGGATATGGAACATCCAGTGTTCTCCCTAAAGAACAGACACATTCATATTATATATGACAAATTGAGATTTACAGTTGTATTTACAGTTGAAACCTGCTACTAGTTAACTTTACACTGTTGTGTCCTCTGGATATTTTTATTCTTGTAGTTAAAGTGGTGTTCCGCCCCCAAAAACGTTTTTTAACCACTTTCAGACCGGACCATTTTGCTGGTAAATGACCAGAGGTCTTTTTACACTTTGGCACTGCGCTGCTTTAACTGGTAATTGCGCGGTCATGCAATGTTGTACCCAAACAAAATTTGCGTCCTTTTCTTCCCACAAATAGAGCTTTCTTTTGATGGTATTTGATTGCCTCTGCGATTTTTATTTTTTGCGATATAAACGTAAAAAGACCGCAAATTTTGAAAAAAAATGATATTTTCTACTTTTTGTTATTAGAAAAATCCAATAAACTCAATTTTAGTCATACATTTAGGCCAAAATGTATTCAGCCACATGTCTTTGGTAAAAAAAAAGTCAATAATTGTATATTTATTGGTTTGCGCAAAAGTTGTCACATCTACAAACTAAGGTACGTTTTCTGGAATTTACGCAGCTTTTAGTTTACGACTGTCTATCTCATTTCTTGAGGTGCTAAAATGACAGGGCAGTACAAAACCCCCCCAAATGACCCCATTTTGGAAAGTAGACCCCCTAAGGAAATTGATAAGAGGCATGTTGAGCCCATTGAATATTTTATTTTTTTGCCTCAAGCGATTGAATAATGACAAAAAAAAAATTTTTTTTTTTTTTTTACACAAAGTTGTCACTAAATGATATATTGCTCACACATGCTATGGGCGTATGTGAAATGACACCCCAAAATAAATTCTGCTGCTTCTCCTGAGTACGGGGATACCACATATGTGGGACTTTTTGGGAGCCTAGCCGCGTACAGGGCCCCGAAAACCAAGCACCGCCTTCAGGCTTTCTAAGGGCGTAAATTTTTGATTTCACGCCTCACTACCTATTACAGTTTTGAAGGCCATAAAATGCCAAGATGGCACAAAACCCCCACAAATGACCCCATTTTAGAAAGTAGACACCCCAAGCTATTTGCTGAGAGGCATGTTGAGTCCATGGAATATTTTATATTTTGCCACAAGTTGCGGGAAAATTACAAACTTTTTTTTTTTTTTTTTTTTTTTCACAAAGTTGTCACTAAATGATATATTGCTCATGCATGCCATGGGCATATGTGAAATGACACCCCAAAATAAATTCTGCTGCTTCTCCTGAGTACGGGGATACCACATATGTGGGACTTTTTGGGAGCCTAGCCGCGTACGGGGCCCCGAAAACCAAGCACCGCCTTCAGGCTTTCTAAGGGCGTAATTTTTTGAGTTCACTTCTCACTACCTATTACAGTTTTGAAGGCCATAAAATGCCAAGATGGCACAAAACCCCCACAAATGACCCCATTTTAGAAAGTAGACACCCCAAGCTATTTGCTGAGAGGCATGTTGAGTCCATGGAATATTTTATATTTTGCCACAAGTTGCGGGAAAATTACAAACTTTTTTTTTTTTTCACAAAGTTGTCACTAAATGATATATTGCTCACGCATGCCATGGGCATATGTGAAATGACACCCCAAAATAAATTCTGCTGCTTCTCCTGAGTACGGGGATACCACATATGTGGGACTTTTTGGGAGCCTAGCCGCGTACGGGGCCCCAAAAACCAAGCACCGCCTTCAGGCTTTCTAAGGGCGTTACAGTTTTGAAGGCCATAAAATGCCAAGATGGCACAAACCCCCCCCCCCAAATGACCCCATTTTAGAAAGTAGACACCCCTAAATTTAGGGGTACACTAGTGAGACTAGGTAATAAATGGCGGGTGCCCTGAAACTATAAAAAAATAACTAACCAACCAGCGTCACCTGTAACAGTTATATGGTGATCACTGGTGAAAGGGTTAACTAGGGGGCAATCAGGGGGCTTTATGCGGTAGTATATGGGGGTCCCTGGCGCTATAAAAAGCTGCGGCGAACCTAAATACCTACCTGCCTAACTAGCGTCACCTGTGACACTAATACAGCGATCAGAAAAACGATCGCTTATTAGGCTGGGTTCACACTGGAGCGATGCGGGAACGCCACGAATGCGCGGCGGGTTCCCGCATCGCATGCCTCCCGGCGGCAGTTCACACTGCCCTATGCGAACTGCTGGGAGTGTCAGTGAAATGTTAATGACACCCCCAGATCAGTTCGCATATCGCAGTGCGATCTGCAAACTTGGATCGCATGGTGTGAACACCCATGCGATCCGATTCTGCTGCGGACCAAAAAAAGGGTCCCGTGCGAGTTTGCGGCGGGTGCGGCGGGTGCGACACGAATTCAGCCATACTATCTGTATAGCTGAACTCGAATCGCACAGAGATCGGATGTGATTTGCACTGCAGTGCGGTGCGAATCACATCCGTTCTCATAAACCGCTGCAATGTGAACCCAGCCTTAGTGACACTGGCGACGGGGGGTGATCACGGGGTTAAACCTTTATTGGGGGGGTTAGGGGGGTACCTTAGAACTAAAGGGGGCTAACCCTAACTGCCCTAACAGTTATTAGTCACAAATGACACCTGCCGGGTGATCAGGGGGTTAAACCTTTATTAGGTAATAAATGGCGGGTGCCCTGAAACTATAAAAAAATAACTAACCAACCAGCGTCACCTGTAACAGTTATATGGTGATCACTGGTGAAAGGGTTAACTAGGGGGCAATCAGGGGGCTTTATGCGGTAGTATATGGGGGTCCCTAGCGCTATAAAAAGCTGCGGCGAACCTAAATACCTACCTGCCTAACTAGCGTCACCTGTGACACTAATACGGCGATCAGAAAAATGATCGCTTATTAGGCTGGGTTCACACTGGAGCGATGCGGAAACGCCGCGAATCCGCGGCGGGTTCCCGCATCGCATGCCTCCCGGCGGCAGTTCACACTGCCCTATGCGAACTGCTGGGAGTGTCAGTGAAATGTTACTGACACCCCCAGATCAGTTCGCATATCGCAGTGCGATCTGCAAACTCGGATCGCATGGTGTGAACACCCATGCGATCCGATTCTGCTGCGGGCCAAAAAAAGGGTCCCGTGCGAATTTGCGGCGGGTGCGGCGGGTGTGGCGGGTGCGGCGGGTGCGGCGAATGGCTGAACTCGAATCGCACAGAGATCGGATGTGATTTGCACTGCAGTGCGGTGCGAATCACATTCGTTCTCATAAACCGCTGCAATGTGAACCCAGCCTTAGTGACACTGGCGACGGGGGGTGATCACGGGGTTAAACCTTTATTGGGGGGGTTAGGGGGGTACATTAGAACTAAAGGGGGCTAACCCTAACTGCCCTAACAGTTATTACAGTCACAAATGACACCAATGCAAAAAAAAAAAAAAAAAAAAAAAAAAATGACATTGGTGTCACTGTGACTGGGGGGCAGGGGTAATTGGGGGGGTGATCGGGGGGTAAAGGGGGGGTGTGAGTGTGCCTGGCATGTTCTACTGTGTGTGGGATGTGTTGGTGCAACTCACTGATCCGCTCTCCTCCGTGTCGGAACGAAAAATACCGACACGGAGGAGAGAATACATCACTTCCTCTCCTGTGTTTACATTACAGGAGAGGAAGTGATGTCACCGGGGATTTCCATTCGTCGGGAGCGATCGCGAGGGGGTGGCCATGAATGAATGGCCGTCCCCTCGTCCGGGATCGCTACCGAACGAAAACCGACCGCCGCAGGCACCGGGCGGGGGCCCGATCGGGCCCCCGACCCGCGGGAGGCAAAGCACGTACATGTACGTGCTTATGCCTGCCCGTGCCATTCTGCCGACGTACATCGGCGTGAGGCGGTCGGCAAGTGGTTAAAGCCAGCAGCTACACATACTGCAGCTGTTGGCTTTTAACAATAGGACACTTACCTGTTCTGGAGTCCAGCGATGTCAGCATCACAGCTGATGTTTCCATCAGCTGTCGGTTGCTGCCGTCACTATTGCGAGTAAGGGTACCTGACAGTGTAGCCTTACGGCGCATCCCGGACAACCCGGAAGTGGAAACAGGATACTTGTCACTTGTCAAAGACAGGCATCCTGTCCCCCCCCCCCCCCCCGAAAGGTGCCAATTGTGGCCCCGGAGGGGGAGAGGAGACAAATTAGTGGAAGTCCCACTTTTGGGTGGAACTCCGCTTTAAATTTATTGTACCGTCTTTTTTTCTTTTTTTTCATTAAAAATAACAAATATGTTATACATACCTCCTCTGTGCAGTGGTTTTGCACAGAGCAGCCCAGATCCTCCTCTTCTCAGGTCCCTCTTCGGTGCTCCTGGCTCCTCCCTCCTGTTAAGTGCCCCCACAGCAAGCAGCTTGCTATGGGGGCACCCAAACCAAGCCACAGCTCCGTGTGTCCATTCAGACACGGAGCCACGACCCGGCCACACCCTCTTTCTCTCCTCATTGGCTGACTGACTTTGATTGACAGCAGAAGGAGCCAATGGCACCGTGCCACGCATGCGCTGTAGACAGCGGTGGCTGTCTTTGGGTAAATATCTCCTAAACCGTATAGGTTTAGGAGATATTTCTTGGACCTATAGGTAAGCCTTAATCTAGGCTTACCTGTAGGTCAAAGTGGTTTGTAAGGGTTTACAACCACTTTAATTCTTGTAGTAAACAATTGTCTGTTCTCTTTGGCCAATGCTCCCTCATTAAACATGTCCTACTGCTGGACCTTTGTATACTGCTGTATCATCTGCAGTCTGTATGTGCTCCCAGTGCACACTTTTGCTGAAGATGGTCCATTAAATCCATACTGTTCTGTAATACAACGTACAGCTTAAAGGCATCCTTGCAGCATATTATTTAACTTTTTTACTGCTACTGTCAGGCATAGTGTATATAAATTTAACACGCTGTGGGCTGTCAGATGAAAACAATCTGGTGTCTATGATACAGCTGCCGGATTACTTCCATACACCCCTGAATGTGTCATCTGCTCCCCACACACCAATGCCATGTTTACTGGGCTCAGCATGCTCATTAGTGGACCTGAGACCGGCATGGCAGGTCGCTGCTGGGTATAGGGGAAAGAGATTAGTGAACATCCATTTGCTGATCTCCCCTTTACTGACCCAGAGGCAGCATATAAAGTGTCACTTCTGGATCCAGGTGTCACTAATATGATACGATCTGCACTCCTTTAGCTTCATTGCAGGACAGATAAGACATCAGGGGTCTTTTAGATAACCTATTACCAAAAAAATGCATCACATGCATCACTACGTGAAGAAAAAAAGTTCATAAAAAAAAGCTACACCCAAACACTTAAGCCCCCCAAACCCACATACATTAATGTACAAATGTAAAAGCACCTGTTGGGGGTGCCTACTGATTTCATGCTTATTGCCAGAGAACAATAATTCTAGGCCCATTATTCACAGTTAAATCTAAACAAATGACCTGTAGGGGCTTTTAAAGCATAGCCTGGAAAATATGGGGTATTGAAGTTTGTCTATTTCTGGGTGCACGCAATTTTAAGACTTGACATGTTGGGTATCTGTTTACATGGGGTAACCTCATTCTTTATATTTTAACAAAAGAAATTATGGGTAATTCGTTTTTTTTGCCCTTAAATTAGCTTGGAACTACCACTATTTTATTCTCTAGGGCAGGAGTCGCCAAACTTTCTAAACAAAGAGCCAGTTTACTGTCCTTCAAAGTTTACGAGGGCCAGACTGTGACCAGAGAAGTAGATAATATGTCAGTGGTAGGAATAGTACCCCGTTGTCAGTGCCAGTTGGAGGAATAGTGCCCCTTTGCCTGTGTCAGTGGGAGGAATAGTGCCCTATCATTGGTGTCAGTGGAAGGATTAATGTCCCATTGTCGGGGTCAGTGGGAGGAATAGCACCCAGGTTTCAGTGTCAGTGGGAGGAATAGTGCCCCATTTTCGGTGTCAGTGGGAGGAATAGCACCCCGTTGTCCGTGTCAGTGGGAGGAACTATGCCCCACTGTTGCTGAGAGTAGGGGGAGTAATGCCCCGAGGGACAAATAAAAGCAAGCGAAGGGCCGCATGTGGCTCCGAACCGCAGTTTGAAGGCCACTAATCTAGGGTGTCTACTTTCAGAAAATATATAATTTTTAAGGGGATTTACATAATCTTCAGACCTATTTTCTTTTTAAATTGTGTTTAACCACTTGCTTACTGGGCACTTATACCCCCCTCAGTCCCAGACCAATTTTCAGCTTTCAGCGCTGATGCACTTTGAATGACAATTGCGCGGGCATACAACACTGTACCCAAATGAAATTTTTATCATTTTTTTCCCACAAATAGAGCTTTCTTTTGGTGGTATTTAATCACAGCTGGGAGTTTTATTTTTTGCTAAACAAACAAAAAAAGATGCAAAAAAAAAAAAATCATGTTTAATAGTTTGTTATAAAATTTTGCAAACAGGTCATTTTTCTCCTTCATTGAAGTGCGCTGATGAGGCGGCACTGATAGGCTGCACTGGTGGGCACTGATAGGCTGCACTGGTGGGCACTGATAGGCTGCATTGGTGGGCACTGATAGGCTGCACTGGTGGGCACTGATAGGCATAGTTAAGGTGGCACTAATAGGCACAGATAAGGCGGCACCGATGGGCACAGATAAGGCGGCACTGATGGGCAAAGATGGGCACAGATAAGATGGCACGGATGGGTGGCACAGATGGGTGGCACGGATGGGTGGCACTAAGGGGCACTGATAGGTACCACTGATAGATGGGACTGCTGGGCACTGATAGGTGGCACTGATAGGTGGCTCTGATAGGTGGCACTGCTGGGCACTGATGGGCGGCACTGCTGGGCACTGATGGGCGGCACTGCTGGGCACGGATATGTGGCACTGGGGTGCAGCACCTTTGTTTAGGCAGACTGTGGGCACTGCTGGGTGGCACTGTGGGCACTGCTGGGTGGCACTGTGGGCACTGCTGGGTGGCACTATAGGCACTGCTGGGTGGAACTGACAGGGGGGACACATTGTTTATTTAGGCAGGCAAAGCAGGGGGCAGGTGGGCACTGGCAGGGGGCAGGTGGGCACTGGCAGGGCTGGCCGTGATCTGGACTGATGTCCCGATCACGGCCGCCGGTGATCGGCTTTTTTTTTTCTCCTCGCGCTGTCAGCGCGAGGAGGAATAATAACCGATTACCGGCTCCGTTATATCACATGATCAGCTGTCATTGGCTGACAGCTGATCACGTGATAAGGGGTCGGGATCGACCCCTTGCACGGATCGGTGATCAGGCGAGTCTCGTAGACTCGCCGATCACAGAGCGCGCCGCGCGTGCCCCTCAGGGGGCGCGCAGGGCGCTCGTGCACGGGACTACGTCTATTGACGTCGTCCCGGAAAAGGAGATCCGCGCTGTAGCCGTCATTTGGCTATAGCGCGGATCTCAAGTGGTTAAACAAGTTAAGCAAAAACGGCTATGGCAGCTAAGGGGTCAAATTATTCTGTGTATTTTTTGGGGTAATGACACTTTTCATGTTAATATTCTGTTCATAGTATGCAAAACTGATGTACTATTGATTAATGATATTACATTGAAGTTGTTTTCTTTGATATCTAATCTTTCACAAGACAAGCAGAAGTATGCTTTGTGGTTTGTTTGTGGTATAACCCATGTGACAGATTGCAGAATCTTGTGCTTTTCACCTTGGCCTTCTATATTTTGCTTGTTCCACGTAACTGAAACTGTGTGACTTTCCCCACCTTTCTCTATTTTTTCTCAACAATAAACAAACAAGTATAAAAAAAAAAAAAGTTTTTACTATAAAGAGATGCTGTATATAAAATATATTTTAAAAAAAAAATATGCAAAACTAAGCATAACTAGCATTATTGTTTTTACAGTAAAAAAAACCTAAAAAAAAAACACACCACATATTTATAGTGCGTATTGCTAGTTTATATAGTCGTGTATTTCAAGGGACTCATTAAAGCGTTAAAAATAAGAAAAAAGCCTTTTAATGACACAAGTTAACCCAAGGAATGGAGAAACAGGTTAGTGTAAAGCCCCATACACACTATCAGATTTTCTGCTGACTTTTTCCTTCAGATTTACCAAAACCATGTAATATGAGGTCAAACCTTAGGAGTTTCAATGAGTATGCAATCAGGCAGGCCCTTCTACTACATGGTTTTGGTAAATCTGAAGACAAAAATCAGCAGAAAATCTGATCGTGTGTATGGGGCTTTAGTGTGCAATGCATATGATTAGATAGCGGTATGCTGAACTATCCCTTATTTTACTGGTGCCTGGCTGCTGTAGCTGGTCTTCAAAGGACCTTCATACAGGAGGAGATAACCATGGCACAGTGCAATTCAGAAACAATTGATTATTCCAGTACGACACCCACTAATTATGGGCCGGATTAAAAAAAAAACTGCCTTTTTATAAAAAGTATGGAGCCTGTGCTACCCTACAGACTTCTTTCTGCTCAGCACAAAGAAAGGTCTGTGATAGGAGGAAAGTCAGTCACAAGATTGACAGGTCAAATAACCAGATAGGCTTTTAATTTTTTAACTAACTATCTGTTCATTTTAATAGCACTGTATTAGCGAAGTACCAAGCACCTTCATAAAGCAAAGAGTTATGTTTAGTAAATGTGTTTTAACAACTTGCCGACCCACCACAGTACATATACTGCAACAGGGAAGTTCCTATAGTCACAGCGACATACCCGTACATCGCTGCCTGTTTTGGGCACACGTCTGCCCCGCCCATCTGCTCCCCTGTGATTTGACACAGCGGGGGTTTGTCAGCAGATCCCAGCCAAATATTCATGGCTGGGACCTGCTGATCAGCTGTGTCAAATCACAGCCCAGAGCTCTATGTTGACAAACAACACAGGGCTCTATAAAGAGGGAATGGTCGCTTTGGTTCTTTTCCCTACAAAGCTGTAATAAAAAGCAGCACATTATACACACATTATTAGGCACGCAATTAACCCCTTGATTGCACCGTAACCCCTCCCAGCCAGTGTCATTAGTACAGTGACAATGTATATTATTATCACTGTATTGGTGCATACTTCCCAACTTTCTGAAATGGGATAGAGGGACACCTATTAGCTAAAGTATGTAGGTATAGGACACACCCCTTGCCACACCCCTTAAAGCAGAATTATACTGGGCTACGGAATTTACAAATACAGCAATTTAGACATTGGATGAAAGGCTTAGCACTGGAAAACACTTTTTGATGAAAAGATGAAAAATTCCAGTATACATCTCTAGCGCCACCCCCAAAAGAGCCGCTGGTTAAATTTTGGGTTCTCTGTTCTGAGCCTCGACTCCAAGAGCAACAGTACACCTGATTGAATAAAATTACTGCAAGCACAAGTTACAACAAAAGTGAGAAATACCTTTTGCCTGGCTGTGGGATATGGCAATAAATACACACAAACCTGTTTAGTGGTAAATACGCTTAACCTATTGATTGACTATTATAGCGTAAGTAACAGTTAAACCGAATTGAACACACTCAGCAGACAGGTTAGCAATAAACAATTCTGTCACAGACTTTGGGCTGCAGGAGAATTATGGCCTGGAGAACTCTGTGTTATAATGTGTTCTTAAGTTATCCAGAGCTGTTCACTAATTCACTGTTCACGCTTGTGGTTTCTTATGCAAGTTAGTCCTATGAGGGGGAGCCAGACTGTCTAAGGAGGTCATTTTTACAATAATTGGACTAGCTCTACTGTGCAAGGTGACCTTTGTCTGAGATAATTGGAGTAGCCCTTATTTGATGGTTTGCTGTATAAATTCAGTGTGTTTCTAAAAATAAAGCAGTTCATTTTCCGGTGTACTCCAAGACTGATGTTGTCTGGTCCTTGTGGTTTATATAGCCAGATCCATTAGTCTCGTGTTCCAAGACTTGGGAAGCAGCTTCTTGGCAGAAATACCCAACAGAGTGTCCGGACTTTGTTACAAATGCATATAAGCTTTAAATGCAACAAGGGTACTATAAATCCACACTAGGTTTTGAGTGCTCTCAAATGAATAGACAGAGGTGTGTTACCCCTTTAAACAGGCCAGCAGATAGAGCTTCCAGGTAGTTACAACTAGGGGCAGTCCTTAGTCTTAATTTTAGTTGGAGCTTGTTGGCACGTGTTGCAGCCATCAGTAAGGCCCGCTGGCTGTATTAGAGCTATGGGGTCACTGGTTAAATATCTACTAATGACTTTATTCTCTAGCAGTGGTAGTAAGTATTGGTCGCAAGGCCTGCTCATCAGTCCCGGTAACAATGATTTAGTTGCCCCTCTGATCATACTTAGGATGACTCTGGCAGGCAGCACAGCAAAGACAGCATCTCTGGAGTGGCTCAGTCTCTCCCCGATCTGGTCCCAGAACTGCTTCCCCACACTGTAGTAGCTTCCACTGGCACCTCATCTGCTCTCCACACTGGCCCCCGATAACTCGCTGCAGACTTAGGGGATTCCCCAAATGGCTGTAGATTTCTGCCAACTCAGGCTCTCTCTTTCTCTGGCTGATAATCTTGGGCACAGCTGTTCTCTCCTCACTTTCTATGCACTCTCATGTCAGAGCCTTTTCTTTTCCTGGGGCTCCTAGACTCTCTTGCTCTCTTCCTCTGAAATCACCTTAGCCCCCCAGCCCTTCCTGAAACTCCCATTTCTCCCAGTGTCCTCTCTTTCTTTTAGTTTTCTGGAAGGACAAGTCAACATTTTCCTATCTCCATCTTGTGGCCAAAAGGAGAAATTGCATGACCAATAGTCTTTCATTGCTTCATGACAACATGCCTGCTACACACTTCCCCACCAAAGAACCTTTGGTCCCCATAGGAAGAACAGAGTCTATCAACATATACAGTGTCTTGCGAAAGTATTCGGCCCCCTTTTCAGCCTTTTGCCACATTTCAGGCTTCAAACATGAAGATATAAAATTTAATTTTTTTGTGAAGAATCACCAACAAGTGGGACACAATTGTGAAGTGGAACGAAATCTATTGGATAATTTAAACTTTTTTAGCAAATAAAAAACTGAAAAGTGGTGCGTGCAAAATTATTCGGCCCCTTTACTTTCAGCGCAGCAAACTCACTCCAGAAGTTCAGCGAGGATCTCTGAATGATCCAATGTAGTCCTAAATGATTGATGGTGAAAACAGAATCCACCTGTGTGTAATCAAGTCTCTGTATAAATGCACCTGCTCTGTGATAGTCTCAGGGTTCTGTTGAAAGCGCAGAGAGCATCATGAAGACCAAGGAACACACCAGGCAGGTCCGTAATACTGTTGTGGAGAAGTTTAAAGCCGGATTTGGATACAAAAAGATTTCCTAAGCTTTAAACATCCCAAGGAGCACTGTGCAAGCGATCATTTTGAAATGGAAGGAGTATCTGACCACTGCAAATCTACCAAGACCTGGCCGTCCCTCTAAACTTTCAGCTCAGACAAGGAGAAGACTGATCAGAGATGCAGCCAAGAGGCCCATGATCACTCTGGATGAACTGCAGAGAACTACAGCTGAGGTGGGAGAGTCTGTCCATAGGACAACAATCAGTTGTACACTGCACAAATCTGGCCTTTATGGAAGAGTGGCAAGAAGAAAGCCATTTCTCAAAGATATCCATAAAAAGTCTCGTCTAATGTTTGCCACAAGCCACCTGGGAGACACACCAAACATGTGGAAGAAGGTGCTCTGGTCAGATGAAACCAAAATCTAACTTTTTGCCCACAATGCAAAACGATATGTTTGGGGTAAAAGCAACACATCTCATCATCCTCAACACACCATCCCCACTGTCAAACATGGTGGGGGCAGCATCATGGTTTTGGCCTGCTATTCTTCAGCAGGGACAGGGAAGATGGTTAAAATTGAGGGGAAGATGGATGCAGCCAAATACAGTACACGACAAGTAGAGGCGCAAAAGATCAGAAAATAATATACTCCAGAGGGCTGTCTGTATAAAGTTATATTGGACGATAATATGAATGAGAACTTTTAGTTCTCAAGTCCCGTGAAAGTGTCTTTCGTTCTTTGAGTGGGACTTTGGAATGCAGGGCTGCCACCACAGGGAGCTGAAACCAGGCTCCTAAACTGTTGCAGGAAAAGAGAAGAAGAAGGGGGCGCCTCTGGGTGTAGATTTTTAAAAGGCAATTTATTCACAGGTGAAACAAACAGATGATGCACTCACATTTTCTAAGGCATAAAAAGGCATGTAGAATACAAGGGGGGTGGTTTTTTCATCTGATTCGTCCGTCACATAGGATCCGGTCCTCTGCGTCCACCATGCTGGCATTTTTTAACAACAAACTCGTGGTAACGCCAGGAGAGGACAACATGACACCCACGGACCGGATCCTATGTGACGGACGAATCAGATGAAAAAAACGCCCCCCTTGTATTCTACATGCCTTTTTATGCCTTGGAAAATGTGAGTGCATCATCTGTTTGTTTTACCTGTGAATAAATTGCCTTTTAAAAATCTACACCCAGAGGCGCCCCCTTCTTCTTCTCTTTTCCTGCAGCCAAATACAGGACCATTCTGGATGAAAACCTGTTGGAGTCTGCAAAAGACCTGAAACTGGGACAGAGATTTATCTTCCAACAAGACAATGATCCCAAACATACAGCAAAATCTACAAAGGAATGATTCACAAATAAACGTATCCAGGTGTTAGAATGGCCAAGTCAAAGTCCAGCCCTGAATCCAATTGAGAATCTGTGGAAAGAGCTGAAAACTGCTGTTCACAAACGCTCTCCATCCAACCTCACTGAGCTCGAGCTGTTTTGCAAGGAAGAATGGGCAACAATTTCAGTCTCTTGATGTGCAAAACTGATAGAGACATACCCCAAGCGACTTGCAGCTGTAATCGCAGCAAAAGGTGGCTCTACAAAGTATTAATGCAAGGGGGCCGAATAATTTTGCACGCCCCACTTTTCATTTTTTTATTAGTTAAAAAAGTTTCAAAAATCCAATAGATTTCGTTCCACTTCACAATTGTGTCCCACTTGTTGGTGATTCTTCACAAAAAATAAAAATTGTATATCTTTATGTTTGAAGCCTGAAATGTGGCAAAAGGTTGAAAAGTTCAAGGGGGCCGAATACTTTCGCAAGGCACTGTAATGTCCACATCCTGTTACATGCTTTCAAGATACAACGGGAGGCAAAAACAGGTTAGTTAATTGAGAAAGCAAGCAATTGCCAAGCGAGGAGCTCTCCTCCACCCTCCCTGTGTGGGATCTGAGCGGTGCCGGTGTCACCTCTCTGTCTGCCTCTCTCCCTGGGCACTGTGAAACCGGTGCGGGCTGTGTGCAGCCACTGGATAGCAGGGCGAGCGGCGTTGTGAACAGATTGGCCCGGGGAATCCCCAACATCTCATCACCAATCAGGGGAGCAGTTGGCTGAAGATGTTGAAGCAGAACTAAGTTCCTGGTGGAGGTAACAGAGTGACGCAGGAGACCCTCGCATTGCTTGAGAAGGGCGATGTGGCAGGTCTGACTGTCTGGAAGGTGGTTGACAAGCATCGCTATATGCGTCTGCTGTCCTTTGGAGCCAAGCTGTGATCCATTTCATGTACACTTTGATCCTCTGGTAGGGGGATCATGGTGATTTGGTAAGAGTCCAATTCTGCTGATTTGATGGTGGATTCAACACAGTTTCCGGCTCATAGAGTTTTAAGATAATTCTTTCACATATTTATGGACATTTTTCACAGTGCACTGGTGTATATTGATTTATTCACACTTTTTTTGATTTTCAATTCAGTTCACTTTGCACACTTTATGGACGGCGTATTTATATTTTGCAATTTAGTTTTCAGCATTTTATATGTTTATTTTTGTAATTCATGGACACAATGTTCTAGATTTTTTTAGTTCAATTGTTGATCTTGACAAATTTTTCACTTGCTGGTATGATATGCACAGTATTTCATCACATGATTTGAATGTTAATGTATGTCAATTTTTGATTTCAGGACTCTGTGGGTAGCACGATTCAAATTTTTTCCAATTTTTGTTTCGGTATTTATGTGATATGTGAGAATGGCGGCTTCCAAATTAATGGTTGGGAATAAGTTCTACAGCCATATTTTTTGTATAATTCTCCTTAGCGCAGTTTTTTTTACCCTTCTATGATCCAGAGAGGTGCCTGAATGCTAATTCAACTGGCAGACGAGCTTCCCTTCTGAACATCAGCCTGTACGGTGATAAGCCGTGGCATAGTTTTCAGTGCTATTATAGGCATGTACGATAGCTGCAAAGTGCCTGCTCCAATGTTGCTTCTTTTCAGCAGTAAGAGTCCCAAGCATATCCAGGAGGCTGGGGATCCCCTTGAGGTTGGTAGGGGGTGGCTCTTGACTTCAAAAGATTGTTAGACCTCTTAAGTTTTCAGATGAGTCTACTCTCAAAGTCTCTCCCCTGGTCAGTGTGAAGGCCATAGTGGACAAATAACTACTCTACAAGAATTTTGCCCACTGTAGATGCTTGCTGGTCTTTAGTTGGGAATGCCTGGACATACCAATTGAAGTGGTCAGTTACCATCAGAACATTTCCTTGTCCAGTCAAGTCAGGCTCCAGACACAGAAAATCAATACACACCAATTCCAGTGGCTTGACTTTGACAATGGCCCATTGGGGCAGCTCTGTGGGGTAAAGTCTTCCTCTGTATACACCGTATGCAGGAGTGACAATGTCTCTCAACTTCAGCCCGCCCGCACACAGGGCCAACAGAACCAGTTTCGCACCAGTTTGAATGTCCTCTTAGGCCCTAAGTGGCCATGATTGTCATGCAATGCAATCAGCACAGTCTCTCTATGCTTTCGCTGTAAAAATAGCTTCCACTTATATTCAGGATCATCTGTGTACCATAAGTGCTTCTTTTGCAGAGTCTGTCAGCAGTAGAGCTGGAGATTGACCTTCCAGGGCCTTCATAGCTAAACTACAGAGGAGACCCTCCATCTGGCCCTTTCTTAAGTGCCTGTTTGAAAGCTTAGGTAGGCCATTATCCCTGACTTGGGACGAATCGCAGTAGTATTTGGGGACACCAACCACTGAGATTTCCGATGGTTTTGGCTCCAGTTGTTCCTCTGGCCTGATGTTCCCCCCCCCCCTGACACGAGGCTTGTATCCCTTCTCGTGTTAGTTGAGTCCACTCCTCAGAGCAAGCCCCTGCGTCACAGGGTCTCCTCGACAGGGCATCAACATCCTGGTTCCCGACTCCTGGACGGTACTTTAAACTGAAATAGAATCCTGATAGGGCTGCCAACCACCTGTGTCCAGTGACATCCAGCTTGGCGGTGGTAAGAGTATATATGAGTGGGTTGTTATCACACCTGACTACAAAGTCTGCACCATACAAGTAGTCTTTCAACTTGTCCACCACTGTCCACTTCAGAGCCAAGAATTCCAGCTTATGAGTAGGGTAGTTCTTCTCAGCAGGTGAAAGACTTTCACTCACATAAGCAACAGGCTGTAGGTGTCCATTGTGCTCCCAATACAGTCCCCTGCCTAGTCCTTCTTGACTGGCATCAACATGCAGACCATACGGCTTGGTTGGATCAGCATAAGCCAGAACAAGAGCAGTCGTTAGACTCCACTTCAACTGCCAAAAGGCTTGCTCACACTGGTTGGTGCACTGGTCTTGGATTGACTCCCAAGGCTTCCCGGGCCCCCTGGATTGTCTTTATTAGGTTTGGATCCTTGTCACTATTCTCATTCTTCAATAATTCATTAAGAGACCGAGCTACTTTAGCAAATCCTTTGACGAACCTTCTATAGTATGAGCAAAATCCCAGGAATGGTCTAAGCTCAGTTACATTGGTAGCCCTTGGCCAAGAGGTGACAGCTTCCAAATGCTGGGGGTCATTCCTTCAGTGGAGACAACATGGCCGAGGTAATTAACTGAAGGCTGGTAAAACTGACATTTCTCTAGGGACAGGTTCAACCCCTCTTCATGGAGTCTCTTCAGGACTTTCTCCAGACACTCTTCATGTTCGTCAAGGTTTTTGCTGAAGATGATGATATCATCCAGGTATACCAGCACTTCGATCAGGTTCATGTCTCCTACTGTCTTCTCCATCAGTCTCTGAAATGTTGCCAGAGCGCCAGATAGACCCTGAGGCATCCTGTCGAACTTGAAGAACCCTATTGGGGTGATAAACGCTCTCTTCTCCCTATCTTCAGGGTGCATGGGAATTTGATAGTACCCACTCTTCAGATCCAGCACGCTGAACCACTTTGTCCCTGACAGGCTCTGCAGGGCATCTTCTATCCTTGGAGTGGTGTACTGATCAGGTATGGTCCTCCTGTTGAGAATCCGATAATCAATGCACAGTCTCAAGGACCCGTTCTTCTTCTGCACCACCACTATGGGGGAGGCATAAGGGCTAGACTCTCTAATGATGCCTGATCTCTTCAATTCTGTCAGCTGCTTGTGTAAATCTTCTAGGTCCCCCAAAGGGATCCATTACACTCTTTCTCTGAATGGTTTGTCTTCCTGAAGGCTAATCTGGTGTTGAGCACTTTTTGCACAACCCACATCAAACAAATTTTTCGAAAAACATATTCTGCAATGTCAGGAGCTGGACAATGACTCTTTCTTTCCACTCAGGTGAGAGTGGAGTGTTTTGTGGGAAAAATTATTCTATGGAGATTCTGTCCTTCTCTCCCTTCCCCAAATCAGATGGTGAGACTAGGGTGGCTGGATTCACTTGTCCTAACAACATTCTGTTTCAACGGTGAGGTCGTAACATCCCAGATGCTGACAGGGATCTTCATATGACTCTGTTACAGAGTCCTAGCTGATATCACTTCTGAGATTACCTCCACTCCCATATCTTCTCCCTGACAGTCAGCTTTAAGGACAACAAAGTGGCCCAGTTGTTCCCAATTGAGCTTGACTGAAGCTTGAAGATATGCCACCTCTCCAGGTTGTAGTACTTTTTTGCATCGGTCTAAACTGCATATCTTTCCCACCCCTTCAGATGGGGATTTCTGTTCTTGGACTAGGCACTGGTCTGCTTGTCTCAGCATGGGGTGTATACCCCTGGTTAAAGTATAAGGCTCCTAGTGACTTTATTCCCTAGCAGTGGTAACCCTGATTTAGTTGCCCCCCCGATCAGGTGCCAACTAGCTTAGGTTGCTTAGGGTGACTCTGGCAGGCAGTATGGCAAAGACAGCATCCCGGGAGTTGCTCAGTATCTCCACAATTCTGTCCCATAACTGCTTCCCCACACTGTAGTAGCTTCCAATGGTGCCTCGTCCTCTCTCCACACTGGACCCGATAACTCGTTGCAGACTTAGTAGAGTCCCCAAATGGCTGTGGATTTCTGCCAACTCAGGCTCTCGCTTTCTCTGGCTGACAATCTTGGGCACAGTTGTTCTTTCCTCACTGTCTCTGCACTGTCATGTCAGAGCCTTTTCTTTTCCTGGGCTCCTAAACTCTCTTGCTCACTTCCTCTGAAATCACCTCAGCCCCAGCCCTTCCTGAAACTCCCCCTTTTCCCAGTGTCCTCTCTGTCTCCGAGTTTTCTAGAAGTACAGGTCAACATCTCCCTATCTCCAGCTTGTGGCCAAAAGGAGAAATTG
This sequence comes from Lithobates pipiens, assembly GCF_037356315.1. NCBI lineage: Eukaryota > Metazoa > Chordata > Amphibia > Anura > Ranidae > Lithobates > Lithobates pipiens. Next base: position 240,357,857 of record NW_027507758.1, on the reverse strand, counting down.
CATGACCAATAGTCTTTCATTGCTTCATGACAAAATGCCTGCTACACAGTATATACCTGTACCATTGTTTGTAGATACTATACTATATACTTGCACACAAACCAATCAATATACACTTATTGGTATTTTTTTTTACCAAAGACATGTAGCAGAATACATTTGGCCTAAATTTATGAAGACATTTAATTTTGTTTCTTCATTTTTTTTTTTATATGTTTTATCGCAGAAAGTAATTTTTTTTTTTCAAATGTTTGCCTTTTTTCGTGTATATATATATAAAAAAAAAATACTGCTTTCTTTTGGTAGTATTTGATCACCACTGATTTTTTTTATGTGAAAAAAAAATTATAAATTAAGTTTGGGTACAGCATTGCATGACTGCACAATTGGCAGTTAAAGTAGCACAGTGCCGAATAGCAAAAAATTACCTGATCATGAAGGTGGTAAAATCTTCTGGTTAATGTGTAAAGCAATAACACCACAATATATAGTAAATGCCCACCTTAGTATAATAAAATGGAACATGCAAATTGAAACCTGCAAGGTACAGTTCATTAGAGAAACACTTGGTTAATAAGTCTTCATGTGGCTTCCAGTTTAAAGAAAGTCACAACTGGGGCTTATGTAAGAATTTAAATACTTATTCTCAAATTATTACAGATCTGCAGAATTACCTACTGTATGTACCTATCTGCTATGTTATTGGGCTTTATTTACTTTGTCTAAGCCTGACACTTAATTTTGAATGTCAGGCACCAGAGGTCAAATGAAGCTGCATGACTTTCAAAATGTACCCAACTCCTAAGTGAGCATTATTGTATCAAATAACAGTTTAAGTTTAGGTTCTACTGTCTGACCTGGTAATGCTTACTAATTTGTTGGGAGACCGTGTAAGAGCAATCACAGTTGGCAGCAACTGTAAAATGTTAGATGGCCTATAATGCTTGACGCTTGAAGGATATAAACAAAAAAGACCTATTTAGTGCTCAAGTCTGGGGGTCAGTGACAGATAAATATAACAGCGGTCTCGTTAATAGGACTTGGCCTTCCACAGGTATCCAGGTTTGCTCCAGGCCTTGCTGCCAACTCCAGACATGGAGGATCCTATTAGCTACACTACAAAGACAAAAAAGTGGGCGCACCAAACTTGTGTGTAGCGCTGGCATTTTTGCCTACTAATGCAATGTTAATGTTAATACAATGTAAGCTTATGGACAGTGTTATTCTTTAGTATTTGGCGCATTCTAGTGACCAAAAACAGGAAATGGACTTCAATTATTTTCTTTTTCTATCTATAGCACTGAACAAGGGACAGGAAGTGACTGTTGCTTACTTTTTATTTTTGACCTACCTACCCAGAAGGCCAGATGACCTACCCATGATCACCCTATACTGAACTGCATGCTGGGTAGGCTATAAAAGGGCCTGCGTGGATATTTTCTTTCTCTTCTGGACACATGGCCTGCCTGTGAGGACCTGTGAGGAGGTCTCCAGAGAACTGCAGCAATCTAAAGCCAGAGGAGGACTTCACACCACAGCGTTCTGGGACAGCAATGTGGTCGGATCTGGAAGGATCCAGAGGCACCCTGATAGAGGTAACTGAGAGTTCCTGGTGAAGGGGAACAGCATGATGGCGTGGCTGCAGCAAATAGACTGAGACCAGCGGAGTGGAGCTGTTGCATTCTTCAGACCCAGTTTGGTGAGAGGGCAGTTGCCCACAGTTTTTCTAACGCACTTGCATACACCTAGACTTTAACACAGTGTTACTGGGACCTGTAGTCCCATGGAGGGGAATCTAATAGACAGACTGAGTTAAGGGGGCCTCAAGCTTATTCATCACAATACTATTAGCACTGTGTTATTCCAAAACAATTACAGGTGTATCACACTACAGGAACAGTTCTTATATTCATTTCACGTTAACCCTTGTTTTTCCACTGTTGGATTACTGTTGGATTACAATTGCTACAACAACTATAGCTAGCAGAAGAAAGAAGATAAAGGACTGCATGCTTTACTGCAAGGCCCTGCACCTAGAATTTAAAGTAGGGGGAAGGTGTCCAGAGTAAGGCGTAGTCACTCTGGCCCCAAGTCCCAATTGGAGACACATTCTCAGGGATCACTTAAGACAACTGTACAGGTGCATACTGTTGTGTGTTCCTACTGTACTGTTACATTATGTTTATGTGACAGTGCAATTGCTGTAATTACTACTTTACACTAACCTCCGTAAATATACATTTTTGGTTAAGTACAATTGGTGTGGAGTGCTGTTCTTTTTCCTGCAGGTGGAACATCGGATACCCAGGTAATAACAAAGGTATATTGTTATTATATTGCATATTGTGGGGTTATCCTTCCACACCAAAATTGCACCACAGCTGTGTCAAGGGGACTGAGCCAATTCAGTGGGGGGTCACTAGCAGAGTACAGGCCCAAACAAATCCAGCAGCTCCTTCAGGGGTCAGTGCTACACGTGGGGGCTTGTCTGGGATCCTGTCACTCAGCAAACAAGCCCGCCCCCTTGGTGCCAATATGGACCCCATCACAGTGTTCCAGTGGTGCAAAGTGGAAGGCGCTCGCTCAGAAGCGAGCGTGGCAATTGAACTCCCAGTGGAGTACTGGGAAGAGAAACAGGTTAAAGACATTGTCCAGGAATTGTCCCTGGATAGGAAGGCCTATGTGATCGCAGTCAGACCAGATCATGGGACCTCCCGTACTTATGCGCTGTTGGAGTGGAATAAGGGAGTCCCTGAAAATTTAAAAGGCACAAGTGTACAATTAGCTGACCAGGCTAAGTTTTACCTGACACACCCTGGGGGACCAGATGAGAGCCCTATCAGTTCTAGGCAAGCAGAGTCGGAAATGCTTGTTGAAGTACTCAGCAACCCCAAGAGAGGTTCCCAACCGGGACAACAACTAGCTGATCTGAAGCAAAAATCTCACCATATACAGGAGAAGCTCCAGGAAACCTCTAGAGTGATTGAAGAACAGATCAGAAAGCTAAGTGCTACATGCAAGGACTCAAGTGACAAGTATTCACAGCCAAGACCTGTCTCAGTCAAACAGAGACTTTCCCATAGTAACTTGCCAGAGGTGATGATCAGAAAGGACTTCAAGATTGAAGGTCAGATAGGTGAGAGGGAACAGAGAGACAAGCTGTCCTACACAAACCTTTTGTATAAAATCAATGTGGGACTCCACAAAGGGTATCTTGAGTCCGAAATTGTGGAAGCTGTGGTCAAAGCAATCTGTCCTGGCTTAAGTCTCAGAAGTATGCTGGAAATGAAGAATCGCCTGACCCTTGCACAACTCACGAGAATATTAAAAAGCCATTACAAGGAGGAGAATGCTTCTGAAATGTACCACCAATTGATAAACATTGCTCAAAACAGTAAAGAAACTTCCCAGAATTTCTTGTTCAGAGCTATCAAGTTGAAGGACAGACTGCTGTTTGCCTCAGAAGGAAAAGACTCGGACGAACACTTCGGGGCTGAACTGATTCAGAAGAAATTTCTGAGGTCCGTGGCTACAGGTCTGAGGAGTGATTACATCAAGTTCCAATTACAGCAGTATTTGGATGATCCCTTTATCCCTGATGAGGTGCTCATAGAAGAAACTAATGGGGCAGCCAACATGGAAATGGAAAAGAAGAAGAATCAAAAGTCTGAATCTGTTGTTGGAGTCAGAGTGGCCAGCACAGCTGATAGAGATAGCCCAGATGGCCCAGATGATGGACAAATTGAGGACAGAACATACTGGGATGTCTGGCCAGAAGTCCCCAAATCAAGACGTCTGCCGAAACTGCGGAGGTGTAGGTCACTACTAGGGATGAGCTTCGTGTTCGACTCGAACATACGTTCGACTCGAACATCGGCTGTTCGCCCGTTCGGCGAATTCCGAACGTTATGGGCCGTTCGCGCCAAATTCGTGTGGCGCTCACTGGGGACTAAGGGGTGGGCGAGGGGATAAGCCTCCCGCCAGCCTACCCCCATAACCACCGGGCAAGGGTTGTGTTGATGAGGCCCTTGACCCCATGGGGAAAGGTGCTTTGGGGACCATGCCAGACCCAAAAAGCCTGGTAATGGACTTGGGGGGGCTTGCCATTAGGGACGAGCTTCGTGTTCGAGTCGAACATCGGCTGTTCCCCCGTTTGGCGAATTCCAAACGTTATGGGCCGTTCGCGCCAAATTCGAATTCAAATTCATCGCAGTGCATTGCTGGCTCATGATTGGCCAAGCATGCACTGTGACCCCGCATGCTTGGCCAATCACAGCGCCAGCAGCGAGGAGAGCCATGATTCGCCACAGGCAGGATGCCTGTGGCCAATCATAGCTCAGACTGTGTAGTACATGCCCCACACTATATAATGCCGCCAGCGCGGCGGCCTTGTGTAGTGTGTTGGCGTCTGTAGCAGTTAGTGGGTGTTCTGTGTACCTTCAACACAGTATACACCGATCGTTATCGGCCGATTTTTCGTTCTTGTCCTTCTGTAGTAATTGTTGTCTGCATGCCCTGACCACCGCTATATCAACCTATATGGCTAACTATCTTGCTCGTTTTAAATAGAGCTTGCAGTCAGCGTTAGGAGATTGTGCGTGCTGTCTGCGTGCTCTGAACCTAGTATACACCGCTATATCCACCTATATAGCTAACTATCTTGCTCGTTTTAAATAGAGCTTGCAGTTAGCGTTAGGAGATTGTGCGTGCTGTCTGCGTGCCCTGACCACAGTATACACCACTATATCCACCTATATAGCTAACTATCTTGCTCGTTTTAAATAGAGCTTGCAGTCAGCGTTAGGAGATTGTGCGTGCTGTCTGCGTGCTCTGAACCCAGTATACACCGCTATATCCACCTATATAGCTAACTATCTTGCTCGTTTTAAATAGAGCTTGCAGTCAGCGTTAGGAGATTGTGCGTGCTGTCTGCGTGCTCTGAACCCAGTATACACCACTATATCCACCTATATAGCTAACTATTTTGCTCATTTTAAATAGAGCTTGCAGTCAGCGTCAGGAGATTGTGCGTGCTGTCTGCGTGCTCTGAACCCAGTATACACCGCTATATCCACCTATATAGCTCTTCTCTATTTGAGCCATCTGCCATCTGCAGGAGTTAGTGGAAGTTGTGTGTGCCTCCAGCACAATATACACTACCCAATTGCTGGTTTTCCCAACTCCCTTCAGGCCATTACCATGTCTGGAAGGCCAGCAAGGAGAGGCAGACAGGCATGAGCCGATAAAAGAGGGCAAGCAGGCTCTGTGTCTAGAGACAACAGTGCTGGTCGTGGATGCGGTGCATCGTCATCATCAGCACGTGGCCATGGGACACGCTTGTCCTTCTTTTCGGCAGCTGGACATGTTGAGCCGCAACATGCCAACGACTTGGTAGAGTGGATGACCAAGCCCTCTTCATCCTCCTCATCCTCTCTCACCCAGGCTCAGGGTACTAGCAAAGCAGCTGCCAACGCATCGTCTTCCCTCCTCTCAATGTCATCATCAGTGACTCCTTCCCTAGACCCACCACATCCTCCTGAGGAGTCTCCGGAACTCTTTGAGCACAGTGTTGGGTACATGCTCCAGGAGGATGACTAGTGTTTTGTAGGCTCTGATGATGATACTCAGCTAGATGAAGGCAGTAGCGTGAATGCAGAGAGAGGGGATGCTCAAGAAGGACAGCAATCTGGCAGTCATGTTCCACAAGCTGCAGCATACTGCCAGGTTTGCTCAAGCGATGAAGAGGGAGGGGGTGATGAGGGCACTGACTCCACGTGGGTGCCTGGTAGGAGAGAGGAGGAGGAGGAGGCACATGTCCAACGAGGCAGGATGCCCTCCGGGGGCCAGCTTAGGGGCAGTAAACCGACTGAATCACACCGCAGAGCTCCGCCTGTGCAGGGCGCTGCCTCTGCGCGTTATTCTAAAAGTTCTTTGGTGTGGGCCTTTTTTGAGACGAGTGCATCAGATCGCACCGCTGCTATTTGCAACATATGTCTCAAGCGTATCTCGCGTGGCCAAAACATCAGCCGCTTGGGCACCATATGCTTGACCAGACATATGTTGACCTGCCATGCAGCTCGTTGGCAAGCGTACCTCAAAGACCCACACCAAAGAACAAAGCAGACGTCTCCTTGCTCCTCATCAGCTGGGATCTCCAACCCCACTAGACCTTCAGTCCTCTCTGAAACCTGCTCTGAGAGGAATGAAGGTGTAGAATTAGGTGTGTCACAGCCAAGTGCTTCCGGGAACTCTGCTAGCAGTACACCCACGTCCGGTTATAGCAGGCAAATGTCCCTGCCCCAGCTGCTGGACCGGCGAAAGAAGTTCACTCCCAGCCATCCACATGCCCAGCGGTTGAATGCTAGCTTGGCTAAATTGCTAGCACTTCAACTGCTGCCTTTTCAGTTCGTAGACTCAGCCCCCTTCCGTGAGTTTGTACAATGTGCGGTTCCTCAGTGACAGGTCCCCAAACGCCACTTTTTCTCACGGAAGGCGATTCCAGGTCTCTACCAGCATGTGGAAGGCAATGTCCTTGCCTCGCTGGACAGGGTGGTCAGCGGTAAGGTGCATATTACCGCTGACTCATGGTCCAGCAGGCATGGACAGGGACGTTACCTATCTTTTACGGCCCATTGGGTCACTCTTCTGGCTGCTGGGAAGGATGCAGGACAAGGTTCAGTAGTGTTGGAGGTTGTTCCGCCACCACGCCTCCAAAATGCTACTATTGGTTGTGACACACCTCTCTCCTCCACCCCCTCCTCTTCTTCTTCCTTCATGGCCTCTTCCAGTGCTCTGTCCTCAGAACCAGCGGTGCTCCGTAGGCTTTCCAGGGGCTACAAAAGTACGCAGGCAAAATGATGCCATGCCGTGCTTGAGCTGGTTTGTTTGGGGGACAGGAGCCACACTGGGGCGGATGTTTTGTCAGCTCTGCAGGGGCAGGCCGAGAGGTGGTTGACGCCACGCCAGCTTAAGCCAGGAATGGTGGATTGCGACAATGGCACCAACCTCCTCTCCGCCCCTCCGACAGGGACAACTGACCCATGTGCCCTGTGTGGCTCACGTCCTTAACCTGGTGGTGCAGCGGTTCTTGGGCAGGTACCCGGGCTTACAGGATGTCCTGAAGCAGGCCAGGAAAGTCTGTGTGCATTTCCGCCGATCATTTAATGCCTGTGCTCGGCTGGCTGAGCTCCAAAAGGAGTTGAACCTGCCCAAGAACCGCCTTATATGTGACATGCCCACCAGGTGGAACTCAACGTTGGCCATGCTGCAGCGGCTGCACACGCAGCAGAGGGCCATCAATGAGTACCTGTGCGACTACAGCACCAGGACAGGGTCAGGGGAGCTCGGTTTTTTCTCACCACGCCAGTAGGGCATGATCAGGGATGCATGCACTGTCCTGTCACCGTTTGAGGAGGCCACAAGGATGGTGAGCAGTGACAGTGCATGCATCAGTGACACTGTACCTCTTGTCCACCTCTTGGAGCATACGCTGCGTGGAATAATGGACAGGGCACTTGAGGCAGAACAGAGGCAGGAAGAGGAGGACTTCCTTGCCTCTCAAGGCCCCCTTTATCCAGACAGTGTTCCTGCTGTGCCACCCATCACACAGGAAGAGGATGAGGATGAGGAGGAGGAGGAGGAGGAGGAGGAGGAGGATGATTGTGTCAGCATGGAGGTGGAGGCTGGCACTCAGCATCAGCAGCAGCAGCAGTCTTGTAGGGATTATTTACAGTCCCAAGAAGCCCGTGGACTTGTACGTGGCTGAGAGGAGGTAGCTGCGGATCATGTTGTCCTTAGTGACCCAGAGGACTCCGGACCGAATGCCTCAGCTAACCTACGCTGCATGGCCTCCCTGATCCTGCAAAGCCTGTGGAAGGATCCTCGTATTCTTCGGATCAAGGAGAGGGACCATTACTGGCTGGCCACTCTCCTTGATCCATGGTACAAGGGTAAGGTTGCCGACCTTATCTTGCCGTCGCAGAGGGAGCAGAGGATGAGACATCTCCGGGAGGCCTTGCAGAAAGGTCTGTGCAATGCGTTTCCAGAGACTGGGTGGTTACAAACTCCTGGTCCTGGACCACGTGTTGCTGAGGCATTGGTCAGAAGGAACGGTGGAGAAGGTGGCCGTCTGACAGATGCTTTCAGACAGTTTTTTAGTCCGCAGCCCCAAGGTATGATCGGTTCCAGCACCATCGCCAGCGTCTGATTTACATGGTGCAGGAATACCTAGGAGCAAGGTCAGACTTGGACACCTTTCCCACCGAAAATCCTCTGACTTACTGGGTCTTGAGGATGGATCACTGGCCAGAGCTTGCACAGTATGCAATTGAGCTACTGGCCTGTCCTGCATCCAGCGTTCTTTCGGAACGCACCTTCAGTGCTGCTGGTGGCTTTGTTACCGATCACAGGGTGCGCCTGTCCACTGAATCAGTTGATCGACTGGCCTTCATCAAAATGAATCAGTCTTGGATCACCCACAGCTACCAAGCACCTGAAGCTGATGTAACCGAATAATTTTTTTTGAAATATCACATCCCTTCAAGACTGCCTATGCTGATGCTGAGTGACTGTCCTATTATGTTGATTGTCTATCCTCTTCCTCCTCCGCTGATATGTTGGAAGAACATTTTTGGTTCTGGGTGATGCCATCAGCCCAATTTTTCTGTCCCTGTTTAACGGGGCGTTTAATTACAATTTTTGATCCAATGCTTTGCAGCAGGGCTAATTCCTGCACTAAAACTAGAGTATATGGTTGCAGTGTCGTGGCAGTGTCGTGGTTGCAGTGTCGTGGCACCAGCACCAGTTGCAGTGTCGTGGCAGTGTCGTGGCACCAGCACCAGTGCCACGAGGTTGCAGTGTCGTGGCACCAGCACCAGTGCCTAAGGCCCAATTTTTCTGCCCCTGTTTAACAGGGGCGTTTAATTACAATTTTTGATGCAATGCTTTGCGGCAAGGCTAATTCCTGCACTAAAACTAGAGTATATGGGAGAGGTTGCAGTGTGGTGGCACCAGCACCAGTGCCTAAGGCACAATTTTTCTGCCCCTGTTTAACAGGGACATGTAATCACAATTCTTGATATAGTATTTCACAGGAGGGCCCGTTCCTGTGCCCACCCAGAGTAACTGTGAGGACTTATAGTGTTGTGGCACCAGCACCACAACCACCAAAGGTAAATTTTTCTACCACTGTTCAACAATGGCATGTAGTTACAATTCTTGATATAATCGTTCACAGCAGGGCGCTCCAGCGCCCACCAAGAGTCACTTTGAGGGCTTACAATGTTGTGGCAAAACCAACACCTTGTTACTTTCAAACATCCAACTTACAAACATCTCCTACTGCAAACGGAAGGAGACAACAGCAAGTGAGATGAAAAAAGACAGACGGCAAAACAAATTATACAGGGGTGATAACCCTTCCCTATGTTTTCCAAAAAGCTTAAAAATAGTTTTTTTGACTGGAGCTACACTTTAAAAATCTACCAGTTGAAAATTACAAACGGATTCAACTTAACATAACAAATCTCCACAGTCCCTGTCTTGTTTGCACCGCCTGTATACTGCTGGGCCTGGGGGCCACACGTATTTCCTTTTTTTAATATGGGTATGGGGGGCCCCTTAATATCTGTACAAGACCCAAAGGGGCTGGTAATGGGCAGGGAGGGCTACCCATGCCATTTTTCTCAATGATTTTCAACCATATTGCAGGAACCAGATATAACATTAAAACCGCAAGCAGTTTTAAATCACGTTATTTCCGTTAAATGTCATTTTGTGCAGGGACTGTTCTAAACACGGGAAACACGTGGCACTTTACAGGCATACTATAGACACCCCCCAGGCACGATATTTAAAGGAATATTTCACTTTTTTTTTCACTTTAATCGTCATTAAAATCAGTGCTCCCGCCAAAATGGGCATTTTTAAAACTTTTTTTTGCATAGACCCATGTCCCCTGGGGCAGGAGCCAGGTCTCCAAACCCTTTTTAGGACAGTATCTTGCATATTAGCCGTTAAAATTAGCACTTTTAATTTCGAATGTTCGAGTCCCATAGACTTCAATGGGGTTCTAACGTTCGTGCGAATTTGGGGTCCGTTCGAAAGTTCTGGTGCGAACCGAACCGGGGGGTGTTCGGCTCATCCCTAGTCACTACCAGCGAGTATGTCCTAGCCCAAGAAAGGAGAAAGAAGAGAGGCATGCATCCCAGAGAAGTGACCCAAGGGTGGGGAGAAGATCTGAATCTGCAAGAGGACAATGGGGGAATTCGGCAGTTTATACTGTCTCAGTGAGAAGTGCTCATCAGCCTCTAAAATGGCGACAGAAACAGCATTCTCAATGACAAAAACTGAAGGAAACACGAGTCCAGTCACGCAAGCCTCCTGGTCCAGGTGTTTCTAACAGGCTTCCTACCAAGTTGGTATGTCCCCAATCTATTGTGCCCATTCTGTTTGAAGGGATCTACACCAAAGCCATCCTTGATTCAGGCGCCCAGGTTACCCTGCTGACAAGAGACTTTTACCAGAGGTACCTGTCATACCTGCCCTTGAAGCGACCGGGAGACATAGAGATCCAGGGTATCCAAGCAGAGGACTACCCTTGTGATGGATATCTGTGGGTCAAGTTGTCATGTGATCCGTTGAGGGCTGGGGAGCCCCAGGACTTTGAAACCCTGGCCATTGTTTGCCTCTGGATGCCAGGCTCCTCAAGAAGTTCATTGATCGTTGGGACTAGGGATGAGCCGAACACCCCCCGGTTCGGTTCGCATCAGAACTTTCGAAACGGACCCCAAATTCGAACTAACTTTAGAACCCCATTGAAGTCTATGGGACTCGAACGTTCGAAATTAAAAGTGCTAATTTTAACGGCTAATATGCAAGATACTGTCCTAAAAAAGGGTTTGGGGACCTGGCTCCTGCCCCAGGGGACATGGGTCAATGCCTAAAATGTTTTTAAAAATGGCCGTTTTGGCGGGAGCACTGATTTTAATGACGATTAAAGTGAAAAAAAAAAGTGAAATATTCCTTTAACCACTTTCAGACCGGACCATTTTGCTGGTAAATGACCAGAGGTCTTTTTACACTTTGGCACTGCGCTGCTTTAACTGGTAATTGCGCGGTCATGCAATGTTGTACCCAAACAAAATTTGCGTCCTTTTCTTCCCACAAATAGAGCTTTCTTTTGATGGTATTTGATTGCCTCTGCGATTTTTATTTTTTGCGATATAAACGTAAAAAGACCGCAAATTTTGAAAAAAAATGATATTTTCTACTTTTTGTTATTAGAAAAATCCAATAAACTCAATTTTAGTCATACATTTAGGCCAAAATGTATTCAGCCACATGTCTTTGGTAAAAAAAAAGTCAATAATTGTATATTTATTGGTTTGCGCAAAAGTTGTCACATCTACAAACTAAGGTACGTTTTCTGGAATTTACGCAGCTTTTAGTTTACGACTGCCTATCTCATTTCTTGAGGTGCTAAAATGGCAGGGCAGTACAAAACCCCCCCAAATGACCCCATTTTGGAAAGTAGACCCCCTAAGGAAATTGATAAGAGGCATGTTGAGCCCATTGAATATTTTATTTTTTTGCCTCAAGCGATTGAATAATGACAAAAAAAAAATTTTTTTTTTTTTTTTTACACAAAGTTGTCACTAAATGATATATTGCTCACACATGCTATGGGCGTATGTGAAATGACACCCCAAAATAAATTCTGCTGCTTCTCCTGAGTATGGGGATACCACATATGTGGGACTTTTTGGGAGCCTAGCCGCGTACGGGGCCCCGAAAACCAAGCACCGCCTTCAGGCTTTCTAAGGGCGTAAATTTTTGAGTTCACTTCTCACTACCTATTACAGTTTTGAAGGCCATAAAATGCCAAGATGGCACAAAACCCCCACAAATGACCCCATTTTAGAAAGTAGACACCCCAAGCTATTTGCTGAGAGGCATGTTGAGTTCATGGAATATTTTATATTTTGCCACAAGTTGCGGGAAAATTACAAACTTTTTTTTTATTTTTTTTTTAACAAAGTTGTCACTAAATGATATATTGCTCATGCATGCCATGGGCATATGTGAAATGACACCCCAAAATAAATTCTGCTGCTTCTCCTGAGTACGGGGATACCACATATGTGGGACTTTTTGGGAGCCTAGCCGCGTACGGGGCCCCGAAAACCAAGCACCGCCTTCAGGCTTTCTAAGGGCGTAAATTTTTGAGTTCACTTCTCACTACCTATTACAGTTTTGAAGGCCATAAAATGCCAAGATGGCACAAAACCCCCACAAATGACCCCATTTTAGAAAGTAGACACCCCAAGCTATTTGCTGAGAGGCATGTTGAGTCCATGGAATATTTTATATTTTGCCACAAGTTGCGGGAAAATTACAAACTTTTTTTTTTTTTTTTTTTTTCACAAAGTTGTCACTAAATGATATATTGCTCACGCATGCCATGGGCATATGTGAAATGACACCCCAAAATAAATTCTGCTGCTTCTCCTGAGTACGGGGATACCACATATGTGGGACTTTTTGGGAGCCTAGCCGCGTACGGGGCCCCGAAAACCAAGCACCGCCTTCAGGCTTTCTAAGGGCGTTACAGTTTTGAAGGCCATAAAATGCCAAGATGGCACAAACCCCCCCCAAATGACCCCATTTTGGAAAGTAGACACCCCTAAATTTAGGGGTACACTAGTGAGACTAGGTAATAAATGGCGGGTGCCCTGAAACTATAAAAAAATAACTAACCAACCAGCGTCACCTGTAACAGTTATATGGTGATCACTGGTGAAAGGGTTAACTAGGGGGCAATTAGGGGGCTTTATGCGGTAGTATATGGGGGTCCCTGGCGCTATAAAAAGCTGCAGCGAACCTAAATACCTACCTGCCTAACTAGCGTCACCTGTGACACTAATACAGCGATCAGAAAAACGATCGCTTATTAGGCTGGGTTCACACTGGAGCGATGCGGGAACGCCACAAATGCGCGGCGGGTTCCCGCATCGCATGCCTCCCGGCGGCAGTTCACACTGCCCTATGCGAACTGCTGGGAGTGTCAGTGAAATGTTACTGACACCCCCAGATCAGTTCGCATATCACAGTGCGATCTGCAAACTCGGATCGCATGGTGTGAACACCCATGCGATCCGATTCTGCTGCGGGCCAAAAAAAGGGTCCCGTGCGAATTTGCGGCGGGTGCGGCGAATGGCTGAACTCGAATCGCACAGAGATCGGATGTGATTTGCACTGCAGTGCGGTGCGAATCACATCCGTTCTCATAAACCGCTGCAATGTGAACCCAGCCTTAGTGACACTGGCGATGGGGGGTGATCACGGGGCTAAACCTTTATTGGGGGGGTTAGGGGGGTACCTTAGAACTAAAGGGGGCTAACCCTAACTGCCCTAACAGTTATTAGTCACAAATGACACCCGCCGGGTGATCAGGGGGTTAAACCTTTATTAGGTAATAAATGGCGGGTGCCCTAAAACTATAAAAAAATAACTAACCAACCAGCGTCACCTGTAACAGTTATATGGTGATCACTGGTGAAAGGGTTAACTAGGGGGCAATCAGGGGGCTTTATGCGGTAGTATATGGGGGTCCCTGGCGCTATAAAAAGCTGCGGCGAACCTAAATACCTACCTGCCTAACTAGCGTCACCTGTGACACTAATACGGCGATCAGAAAAATGATCGCTTATTAGGCTGGGTTCACACTGGAGCGATGCGGAAACGCCGCGAATCCGCGGCGGGTTCCCGCATCGCATGCCTCCCGGCGGCAGTTCACACTGCCCTATGCGAACTGCTGGGAGTGTCAGTGAAATGTTACTGACACCCCCAGATCAGTTCGCATATCGCAGTGCGATCTGCAAACTTGGATCGCATGGTGTGAACACCCATGCGATCCGATTCTGCTGCGGGCCAAAAAAAGGGTCCCGTGCGAATTTGCGGCGGGTGCGGCGGGTGTGGCGGGTGCGGCGGGTGCGGCGAATGGCTGAACTCGAATCGCACAGAGATCGGATGTGATTTGCACTGCAGTGCGGTGCGAATCACATTCGTTCTCATAAACCGCTGCAATGTGAACCCAGCCTTAGTGACACTGGCGACGGGGGGTGATCACGGGGTTAAACCTTTATTGGGGGGGTTAGGGGGGTACATTAGAACTAAAGGGGGCTAACTCTAACTGCCCTAACAGTTATTACAGTCACAAATGACACCAATGCAAAAAAAAATAAAAAAAAATAAAAAAATGACATTGGTGTCACTGTGACTGGGGGGCAGGGGTAATTGGGGGGGTAAAGGGGGGGTGTGAGTGTGCCTGGCATGTTCTACTGTGTGTGTAGAGTGTTGGTGCAACTCACCGATCCGCTCTCCTCCGTGTCGGAACAAAAAACACCGACACGGAGGAGAGAATACATCACTTCCTATCCTGTGTTTACATTACAGGAGAGGAAGTGATGTCACCGGGGATTTCTATTCGTCGGGAGCGATCGCGAGGGGGTGGCCATGAATGAATGGCCGCCCCCTCGTCCCGGATCGCTCCCGGACGAAAACCGACCGCCGCAGGCACCGGGCGGGGGCCCGATCGGGCCCCCGACCCGCGGGAGGCAAGGGACGTACATGTATGTCCTTATGCCTGCCCGTGCCATTCTACCGACGTACATCGGCGTGCGGCGGTCGGCAACTGGTTAAATATGGTGCCTGGGGGGTGTCCGTAGTATGCCTGTGAAGTGCCATGTGTTTCCCGTGTTTAGAACAGTCCCTGCACAAAATGACATTAAACGGAAATAACGCCATTTAAAACTGCTTGCGGTTTTAATGTTATATCTGGTTCCTGCAATATGGTTGAAAATCATTGAGAAAAATGGCATGGGTAGCCCTCCCTGCCCATTACCAGCCTATTTGGGTCTTGTACGCATATTAAGGGGAACCCTGTACCCATATTAAAAAAAGGAAATGCATGTGGCCCCCAGGCCCTATATACTCAGAACAGCAGTATACAGGCGGTGCAAACAAGACAGGGACTGTGTAGGTTTGTTGTGTTAAGTTGAATCTGTTTGTAATTTTCAACTGGTACATTTTTAAAGTGTAGCTCCAGTCAAAAAAAATATTTTTAAGCTTTTTGGAAAACATAGGGAAAGGTTATCACCCCTGTATAATTTGTTTTGTCGTCCATCTTTTTTCATCTCACTTGCTGTTGTCTCCTTCCGTTTGCAAGTAGGAGATGTTTGTAAATTGGATGTTTGAAAGTAGGGGCCTGCCCTATATGCTCTGCAGAAATGGCGGAACAAGGTGTTGGTTTTGCCACAACATTGTAAGCCCTCAAAGTGACTCTTGGTGGGCGCTGGAGCGCCCTGCTGTGAACGATTATAGCAAGAATTGTAATTACATGCCATTGTTGAACAGTGGTAGAAAAATTCACCTTTGGTGGTTGTGGTGCTGGTGCCACAACACTATAAGTCCTGACCGT
The DNA here is from genome assembly GCF_037356315.1 of Lithobates pipiens. Classification (NCBI taxonomy): domain Eukaryota; kingdom Metazoa; phylum Chordata; class Amphibia; order Anura; family Ranidae; genus Lithobates; species Lithobates pipiens. Next base: position 240,342,379 of record NW_027507758.1, on the reverse strand, counting down.
TACTCTGGGTGGGCACAGGAAGGGGCCCTCCTGTGAAATATTATATCAAGAATTGTAATTACATGTCCCTGTTAAACAGGGGCAGAAAAATTTGGCCTTAGGCACTGCTGCTGGTGCCACCACACTGCATCCTCTCCCATATACTCTAGTTTTATTGCAGGAATTAGCCCTGCTGCAAAGCATTGCATCAAAAATTGTACTTAAACGCCCCTGTTAAACAGGGGCAGAAAAATTTGGCCTTAGGCACTGCTGCTGGTGCCACCACACTGCAACCTCTCCCATATACTCTAGTTTTATTGCAGGAATTAGCCCTGCTGCAAAGCATTGCATCAAAAATTTTAATTAAACGCCCCTGTTAAACAGGGGCAGAAAAATTGGGCCTTAGGCACTGGTGCTGGTGCCACCACACTGCAACCTCTGCCATATACTCTAGTTTTATTGCAGGAATTAGCCCTGCTGCAAGACATTGCATCAAAAATTGTAATTAAACGCCCCTGTTAAACAGGGGCAGAAAAATTGGGCCTTAGGCACTGGTGCTGGTGCCACCACACTGCAACCTCTCCCATATACTCTACTTTGATTGCAGGAATTAGCCCTGCTGCAAAGCATTGCATCAAAAATTGTATTTAAACGCCCCTGTTAAACAGGGGCATAAAAATTGGGCCTTAGGCACTGGTGCTGGTGCCACCACACTGCAACCTCTTCCATATACTCTAGTTTTAGTGCAGGAATTAGCCCTGCTGCAAAGCATTGCATCAAAAATTGTACTTAAACGCCCCTGTTAAACAGGGGCAGAAAAATTGGGCCGATGGCATCAACCAGAACCAGAAGTGTTCTTCCAACATATCAGCGGAGGAGGAAGAGGATAGACAATCAACATAACAGGACAGTCACTCAGCATCAGCATAGGCAGTCTTGAAGGGATGTGATATTTCAAAAAAAAATTATTCTGTTACATCAGCTTCAGGTGCTTGGTAGCTGTGGGTGATCCAAGACTGATTCATCTTGATGAAGGTCAGTCGATCAACTGATTCGGTGGACAGGCGCACCCTGTGATCGGTAACAAAGCCACCAGCAGCACTGAAGGTGCGTTCCGAAAGAACGCTGGATGCAGGACAGGCCAGTAGCTCAATTGCATACTGTGCAAGCTCTGGCCAGTGATCCATCCTCAAGACCCAGTAAGCCAGAGGATTTTCGGTGGGAAAGGTGTCCAAGTCTGACCTTGCCCCTAGGTATTCCTGCACCATGTAAATCAGACGCTGGCGATGGGTGCTGGAACCGATCATACCTTGGGGCTGCGGACTAAAAAATTGTCTGAAAGCATCAGTCAGACGGCCACCTTCTCCACCACTCCTTCTGACCGATGCCTCAGCAACACGTTGTCCAGGACCAGGAGTTTGTAACCTCCCATTCTCTGGGAACGCGTTGCACAGACCTTTCTGCAAGGCCTCCCGGAGATGTCTCATCCTCTGCTCCCTCTGCGATGGCAAGATAAGGTCGGCAACCTTACCCTTGTACCGTGGATCAAGGAGAGTGGCCAGCCAGTAATGGTCCCTCTCCTTGATCCGAAGAATACGAGGATCCTTCCGCAGGCTTTGCAGGATCAGGGAGGCCATGCAGCGTAGGTTAGCTGAGGCATTCGGTCCGGAGTCCTCTGGGTCACTAAGGACAACATGATCCGCAGCTACCTCCTCCCAGCCACGTACAAGTCCACGTGTTTCTTGGGACTGTAAATCATCCCTACAAGACTGCTGCTGCTGCTGATGCTGAGTGCCAGCCTCCACCTCCATGCTGACACAATCATCCTCCTCCTCCTCTTCCTCCTCCTCATCCTCTTCCTGTGTGATGGGTGGCACAGCAGGAACACTGTCTGGATAAAGGGGGCCTTGAGAGGAAAGGAAGTCCTCCTCTTCCTGCCTCTGTTCTGCCTCAAGTGCCCTGTCCATTATTCCACGCAGCGTATGCTCCAAGAGGTGGACAAGAGGTACAGTGTCACTGATGCATGCACTGTCACTGCTCACCATCCTTGTGGCCTCCTCAAACGGTGACAGGACAGTGCATGCATCCCTGATCATGCCCCACTGGCGTGGTGAGAATAAACCGAGCTCCCCTGACCCTGTCCTGGTGCCGTAGTCGCACAGGTACTCATTGATGGCCCTCTGCTGCGTGTACAGCCGCTGCAGCATGGCCAACGTTGAGTTCCATCTGGTGGGCATGTCACATATAAGGCGGTTCTTGGGTAGGTTCAACTCCTTTTGGAGCTCAGCCAGCCGAGCACAGGCATTAAATGATCGGCGGAAATGCACACAGACTTTCCTGGCCTGCTTCAGGACATCCTGTAAGCCGGGGTACCTGCCCAAGAACCGCTGCACCACCAGGTTAAGGACGTGAGCTACACAGGGCACATGGGTCAGTTGTCCCTGTCGGAGGGCGGAGAGGAGGTTGGTGCCATTGTCATAAACCACCATTCCTGGCTTAAGCTGGCGTGGCGTCAACCACCTCTCGGCCTGCCCCTGCAGAGCTGACAAAACATCCGCCCCAGTGTGGCTCCTGTCCCCCAAACAAACCAGCGCAAGCACGGCATGGCATCGTTTTGCCTGCGTACTTGCGTAGCCCCTGGAACGCCTACGAAGCACTGCTGGTTCTGAGGACAGAGCACTGGAAGAGGCCATGGAGGAAGAAGAAGAGGAGGGGGTGGAGGAGAGAGGTGTGTCACAACCAATAGTAGCATTTTGGAGGCGTGGTGGCGGAACAACCTCCAACACTACTGCACCTTGTCCTGCATCCTTCCCAGCTGCCAGAAGAGTGACCCAATGGGCCATGAAAGACAGGTAACGTCCCTGTCCATGCCTGCTGGACCATGAGTCAGCGGTAATATGCACCTTACCGCTGACCGCCCTGTCCAGCGAGGCAAGGACATTGCCTTCCACATGCCGGTAGAGAGCCGGAATCGCGCGTTTGGGGACCTGCCACTGAGGAACCGCACATTGTACAAACTCACGGAAGGGGGCCGAGTCTACCAACTGAAAAGGCAGCAGTTGAAGTGCTAGCAATTTAGCCAAGCTAGCATTCAACCGCTGGGCATGTGGATGGCTGGGAGTGAACTTCTTTCGCCGGTCCAGCAGCTGGGGCAGGGACATTTGCCTGCTATAATCGGACGTGGGTGTACCGCTAGCAGAGTTCCCGGAAGCACTTGGCTGTGACACACCTAATTCTACACCTTCATTCCTCTCAGAGCAGGTTTCAGAGAGGACTGAAGGTCTAGCGGGGTTGGAGATGCCAGCTGATGAGGAGCAAGGAGAGGTCTGCTTTGTTCTTTGGTGTGGGTCTTTGAGGTACGCTTGCCAACGAGCTGCATGGCAGGTCAACATATGTCTGGTCAAGCATGTGGTGCCCAAGCGGCTGATGTTTTGGCCACGCGAGATACGCTTGAGACATATGTTGCAAATAGCAGCGGTGCGATCTGATGCACTCGTCTCAAAAAAGGCCCACACCAAATAACTTTTAGAATAACGCGCAGAGGCAGCGCCCTGCACAGGCGGAGCTCTGCGGTGTGATTCAGTCGGTGTGCTGCCCCTAAGCTGGTCCCCGGAGGGCATCCTGCCTCGTTGGACATGTGCCTCCTCCTCCTCCTCCTCCTCTCTCCTTCCAGGCACCCACGTGGAGTCAGTGCCCTCATCATCCCCTCCCTCTTCATCGCTGTAGCAAACCTGGCAGTATGCTGCAGCTTGTGGAACATGACTGCCAGATTGCTGTCCTTCTTGAGCATCCCCTCTCTCTGCGCTCACGCTACTGCCTTCCTCTAGCTGAGTGTCATCATCAGAGCCCACAAAACACTGGGCATCCTCCTGGAGCATGTACCCAACACTGTGCTCAAAGAGTTCAGGAGACTCCTCAGGAGGACGTGGTGGGTCTAGGGAAGGAGTCACTGATGATGACATTGAGAGGAGGGAAGACGATGCGTTGGCAGCTGCTTTGCTAGTACCCTGAGACCCTGAGACTGGGTGAGAGAGGATGAGGAGGATGAAGAGGGCTTGGTCATCCACTCTACCAAGTCGTTGGCATGTTGCGGCTCAACATGTCCAGCTGCCGAAAAGAAGGACAAGCGTGTCCCATGGCCACGTGCTGATGACAATGCACCGCGTCCACGACCAGCACTGTTGTCTCTAGACACAGAGCCTGCTTGCCCTCTTTTATCGGCTTGCGCCTGTCTGCCTCTCCTTGCTGGCCTTCCAGACATGGTAAAGGCCTGAAAAAAAGCAGTTGGGTAGTGTATATTGTGCTAGAGGCACACAACACCCACTAACTCCTGCAGATGCCTTTATTATAGAACACCAGAGATAAAGGGGTATAAACAGATGTATACTGTGCTGTGCTGGAGGCACACACAACTTCCAATAACTCCTGCAGATGGCAAGTGGGCTCAAATAGAGAACAGCTATGTAGGTGGATATAGCGGTATGTACTCGGTACAGAGCACACAGACAGCACGCACAAGCTCCTAACACTACTGACTGCAAGCTCTATTATAAAAGATAGATCACTAGCTATATAGGTGAGGTGAATATAGCGGTGTATACTGCGGTCAGGGCACGCAGACAACAACCACTACACAACAGCAAGATCGAAAATCGTCCGAAAACGATCGGTGTGTACTGTGTTGAAGGTACACAGAACACCCACTAACTCCTGCAGATGCCTTTATTATAGAACACCAGAGATAAAGGGGTATATACAGATGTATACTGTGCTGTGCTGGAGACACACACAACTTCCAATAACTCCTGCAGATGGCAAGTGGGCTCAAATAGAGAACAGCTATGTAGGTGGATATAGCGGTATGTACTGGGTACAGAGCACGCAGACAGCACGCACAAGCTCCTAACACTACTGACTGCAAGCTCTATTATAAAAGATAGATCACTAGCTATATAGGTGAGGTGAATATAGCGGTGTATACTGCGGTCAGGGCACGCAGACAACAACCACTACACAACAGCAAGATCGAAAATCGGCCGAAAACGATTGGTGTGTACTGTGTTGAAGGTACACAGAACACCCACTGCTTCAGACGCCAACACACTACACAAGGCCGCCGCGCTGGCGGCCTTATATAGTGTGGGGCGTGCACTACAGAGCATGAGCTATGATTGGCCACAGGCATCCTGCCTGTGGCCAATCATGGCTCTCCTCGCTGCTGGCGCTGCGATTGGCCAAGCATGCGGGGTCACAGTGCATGCTTGGCCAATCATGAGCCAGCAATGCACTGCGCCATCGCAGTGCATTGTGGGCCGTGAGCGCCACACGAATTTGGCGCGAATGGACCAAAATGTTCGGACTTCGCCGAACAGACGAACAGCCGATGTTCGAGTCGAACGTATGTTCGACTCGAACACGAAGCTCATCCCTAGTTGGGACCAACACAGATCTGATGAAGTGGCCATTAGCCCCTGCTGTCCCCAGATGTGACTCTCTATTTTTACTGCCGGAAGAAGGGTTGGAAGTGTCTACTTTTCCCACAATGGGTGGAGGAAAGACCAAAACAGAAGTGGAAGAAACGGACCTGCAAGAGGTAAAAGTAGTTGAACTGGAAGAGAGGGCTAGTGAGCCTACAATGTTTAAGTCAGTGAATCAGAGGAAACGAAGAGTCATTTCCAGATTCAAGAGACCAACTTGTGATGTACTGGATGAGAGTTCCACAGAAGTTATTCTCACCCCTCAAGGGTTGTCAAAAGAGCCTGATCTTCTCACCACCGATTTGAAGCATAACCCCAGCTCATCCTTTGACACATCTGTACCAGACACTGTAGTGTCAGCTGTGAGTGCACAGGACAGCTCCCCATCACATGACAATTGGTGGGAAGCTCCTCTGTCTGTGTTATGCAACTGCATAAAGGCAAAAATACAGAATAGCTAAGATTGTGAATATCTTTGGGGACCAAAAAGTCAAAGCAGGGGGAGTATGTAGTGCTGACATTTTTGCCTACTAATGCAATGTTAATGTTAATACAATGTAAGCTTATGGACAGTGTTATTCTTTAGTATTTGGCACCATCTAGTGACCAAAAACGGGAAATGGACTTCAATTATTTTCTTTTTCTATAGCACTGAACAAGGGACAGGAAGTGACTGTTGTTTACTTTTTATTTTTGACCTACCTACCCAGAAGGCCAGGTGACTTACCCATGATCACTCTGTACTGAACTGCATGCTGAGTAGGCTATAAAAGGGCCCGCATGGCCATTTTCTTTCTCTTCTGGACACATGGCCTGCCTGTGAGGACCTGTGAGGAGGTCTGTAGATTGCTGCTCCGTACCGAGCAGGCCGCAGTTCTCTGAAGCCAGAGGAGGACTTCACACCACAGCGTGCTGGGACAGCAGTGTGGTCGGATCAGGAGGGTTCCAGAGGCACCCTGACAGAGGTAACGGAGAGCTCCTGGTGACCTGGTAAAGCAGAACAGCGTGACGGCGTGGCAGCAGAAAATAGATTGAGACTAACGGAGTGGAGCTGTTGCATTCTTCAGACCCAGTTTGGTGAGAGGGCAGTTGCCCACAGTTTCCTGTTGCACTTGCATACACCTAGACTTTAATACAGTGTAATTCCAAAACAATTACAGGTGTATCACACTACAGGAACAGTTCTGATATTCATCTCACGTTAACCCTTGTTGTTCCACTGTCGGATTACTGTTGGATTACAATTGTTACAACAACTATAGCTAGCAGAAGAAAGAAGATAAAGGACTGCATCCTTTACTGCAAGGCCTTGCACCTAGAATTTAAAGTAGGGGGAGCTCCCTTGTAGTTGTGTTGTACCTTATTTGTCATTTTCATTACTGTATTCACCAGAGTGTGCTGGAAGTGGGAAGGTGCCCAGAGTAAGGCATAGTCACTCTGGGCACTGTCCCAATTGGAGACACATTCTCAGGGATCACTTAAGACAACTGTATAGGTGCATACTTTTGTGTGTTCCTACTGTAATGTTACATTATGTTTATTTGACAGTGCAATTGCTGTAATTACTACTTTACACTAACCTCAGTAAATATATGTTTTTGGTTAAGTACAATTGGTGTGGAGTGTTGTTCCTTTTCCTGCAGGTGGAACATCGGATACCCAGGTAATAACAAGGTATAAGGTATACTGTTATTATATTGCATATTGTTATCCTTTACCATTAGCGTCACACCAAAATTGCACCACAGCTGTGTCAAGGGGGACTGAGCCAATTCAGTGGGGGTTCACTAGCAGAGTACAGGCCCAAACAAATCCAGCAGCTCCTTCGGGGGTCAGTGCTACATATGTACTACATAAGATACCATTTCTTATTTAAAATACAAATGGAGATACTCACAAACTAAGCTGAGTGAAAAGCAATTAAACAAGAGTCATAAACCAGCTTCAAGAACCGCCTTCATAGTACCCTAGGCAGTTGTAGATGGCAACTGGCTGGTTTCTGCTTTGTGTTTGATTGCTTGTCACTCACCTTGGTTTGTAAGTATATCTACTTGTGTTTTATTTAATAATTTATATCTTAGGAAATGCATAAGGCTGGTGCACCCTTTTTTGTCTTTATCATACTTAAAGGATAACTAAACTGAAGAACTGAACATATTGCAGTCGTTGAATGTGGTTACTGTATTTGTTTTATTTTATTTATTTATTTTCAGCTAAGAACATTTTAAAGCAAAAAAAGAAAATACTTGTTGATCTTTTTTCCTAGCTACTTTCTGTAAACTACCAATTGTCCTGTCCCCCATGTAATGGAGATGATAAGATATGGACATGTGTGTAGTCCACATCAGGAGAGCAGCCCAGAGTGGCAACCAGGGTTCGCTCGATAGGTACAGTAGAGGATTTATCTAACCAAAAGCAAAATTAAGGGCATATATAAAACTTTAATGAATAAGAAAGTAGATTCATCCATAAGCCTTGATGTGATCTCTCTAAGGCTAGAGTACACTGTTCCATGTGTAGGTATGAATGGATCCATTTAGTTATCTCTTTGCCTTTCACACTAAAACTGCAGTGTATTGATGTGAACTAGTCACATAAAAAAGAATGGGGTTTCTACTTGACATGCATTTTCAAAATGCAGGCGTTTTGTTACATCAATACAGGAAAATATTTGAGCGTCCTTTCTGGAACTTACAGTATAATGCATTAATCCTTAAGAGATGTAACAGGGGCAAACTACTAGATTCTACCCCATACCAGAGGAAAGAAGGGTACGTGCAGATGGAACAGTAAGGCTGGTGAAATAAACATTCTAAAATAATTGGTGGTTCAGCTGCAATTTACTATGTGTATTGCAATGTGCAGAATATTAGCCACTCAGACTTCTGAAATGAACAGGAAAGACTAAAGAACAAGTGACATAATTGCCTCTCCATACAGGAGCCATTGGAGAGCTTATTTTCTACTAGTGAATTATATTTATAAGAATGGGCACAAATCATGCTGACGTAGCCCTAGCTGGCAGCCCCTTTAATTAAGATAAGAATCTCCCAGGTGTAATCATGGTTGTGATGCAGGATTCCTTTGCTCTTTGACCATTGGCTGACACACCAAGGTGGTATGCCCGTAACAAGCCAATGAGAATGACAAGTCTTCTTGCCAACTAATGGAGACATAATGGCAAACATCTAACTGCATTGCAATGTCAGGATCTACAGGACAGAGGAAAATGTCAACATAATTGTTGGGCACAGCAACATGACTTTACTGAGCATATTTCTTAATGTTTTTTTTATTTAGCCTATTATTTAATGTGGTATGCTATGGTGAGATATGTTGTTAGTAGTAATAATAGTTTCTGTTTTATTGTGGGTGCTGAAGAATGTCTGTGTTGCCATTTATATAAGTTTGTGAGTTCATCCTGGCAGGATTAATAGTTGTCATCTCTTAGCAGTGTAGAATGTTTATTAGTTCCTCTTGGAGGCCACATCTTCAATCTAACATGTGAATAAGTTGACGTCACACATGACCTGAGGGCCGCACGCCGACTTAGTGTCCATGAAACACACTGATCCATGCTTGTATAACTTTGCAAACGAGTGAGTGCAATCTAACCCTAGTGTAAAACAGTTTTACACTATGGGAGCATTCCCTTGCTTATCGTTTCACCTATGAGTCATTGGAGGCACACAGTAAAAGGAGTGGAGGATAGACCATCAGAGGGAAGACAGAGACACCTGACTACTTGGAAATGATAGTGTATTAATTTCACATCTATATGATGAGTAGGGACACAAGAGAGGAGAACAGAGTGTATTCACATATGCATAGGAGTAATTAAACCCACCACAAGAGACTGAACTTGAATTTACATTGGATAACAATTTAAATGGTCTGAATGAAATAGAAATCTTTGAATAGTATTGAAAGGAGGGAGAACTGTTCATGTTACTATGTGCACTATTTGTATTGCTTAATAGTACACAATTGCACGATATGCATTGTTGCACTGGAGAATAAGGGGGAGCGCTGTGAATCTTTACATTCTAATCTAACATGTACACTAGCCTGTTTAACAACAAGTTATTCAATCTTTATTATAAAAAAAACATAAGTTGTATTTGATTAAAAACATTTTTTCTACTCTGTTGACGCGTTGCATACCTTCTACTTTCTGTAAGGAAAGAAAAAAATTACCATATTGGCAGGTGCCCCATGGTTCATATTTATTTAAATATGTGGTGCTTGTATGGAAACATGTACCCTGCATTAACTTGGTCCTTTAACTTTAAGTAGGTGGATAGTTTTTCGGTGGGATGCACCTATTTTTTTTATTGTTTCAGATGTCACCAAGGTATATCCTGTTAGCATTTAACAAAAGATCATGATATATTTGCAGTGACTTTATTTTCTATTTTCCCCCTGTCACAAACGCATTTGATTTGCATACTCATACTTAATTGGCTATCAAATACATTTAACACCTAAACAGTGTAGGCGGTGCAAGAGTAAATGCACTTTCACAGATCTACAGTGTACCCTATGTATCTTACCACTCAAGTACAAAAATTCCCCAGCACTCAATCTAGCTTGTTAGCACAGAAAAGACTACATAGTGTTCAATTTTGAATATACAGCTCTACACTAGATGTGCAGATCCACTCATGGAAGCTGAAGACCTCCAGTGTGTATTTGCATCAGTCCAATAAACAAAAATAGATAGGTACTCAGATTAATGTATAACGTGCAAGCAAGGGAAAGGTGCATAAAGATGGGACAATGTTAGAAACAGTTTATAATTACTGTAGGTTTTCTACACTTATTAGCTGAAGAGCGTGCTGGGGAGAGTTATTAAAAGAGCAGAAAAATCCATTCTCATTGTTGAATGGAGTAGAGAAGAGTGGAAAAAGGCAAATCAGGGTGGAGTGCAAGTCAGTTCACTGATGCAATGCTGATCAGTGGTGTGGGACGCCATACAGTAGATTGTAGAGCTGGGGAGAGAGTAAGCATTACCGACATAAAATTTTACTGCAAGCACTGCTGGGGTGGCTGCCTGCTTAGAGCCACAGGTGGGTGCTGAATTAAACAACAGGCAGAGTTGACCCATCTCCACAGCAAAATTTTCCTGTTTGTGAAGGAAAAGTAACTTTTGAAGATAGTTTGGAAGAGACTGGGATAATCTCTAAAGAAATAGACAATAGACTAATGAATGAAGCTTGCAGTTACTATAATGTATGTCCTATTGTGCTAGGAGTTTAGTTTTATGTAGCAGGCTGTATATGCAGGTTTGCTCCTTTCTGTGGGAAGATTTAAAATGGATAAATGATTGCTAAGGACTGTACTTACATACCTTCCTGTAGACCATGGTTTGCTGAGAGATTTAGGAAACACAAGGGAAGGTGCTGAACATCTCCTCTGAGCCAAAGCCTTATGGAGCTGTAAACAAATAATTTAAGAACAAAAAACAGTTCATATTTTTTCTTTCTAGAATCTGTATGCAATAAATAATATAATCAAATAGAAAATCAGTGGAGAGAAAGATGCAGTATTTTGTTCTTTTCATCACTGCCTAAAGTATATGTAATTCCTAACAATTAACTTTTCTGTTCTTGTTTATTCTCTTTTGACCTTTTAAGTTTAATGCCCCGTACACATGATCGCAGTTTCCGTCGCAAAAAATCTAGGATGGTTTTTCCGGCGGAATTCCGCTCAAGCTTGGCTTGCATACACACGGTCACACAAAAGTTCTCTGAACTTTTGACCGTCAAGAATGTAGTGATGTACAACACTACGACGAGTCGAGAAAATGAAGTTCAATTCTTCCAAGCATGCGTCAAATTGTTTCCGAGCATGGGTAGGAATTTTTCGCTACAGACGATCGGAATTTCCGAACGGAACTTTTTCTGTCTGAAAAATAGAGAGCCTGCTCTCAATCTTTTGCTGGTGGAAATTCAGAATATCCGACCAAAAGCTCTCATCGGATCTTTGCTGGTGGGATTTCCTAACGTGTGTACGGGGCTTAAGAGTTCTGTTTGAGAAGTGCAGAAAATACCCATTGATTTTCCAGAATGACACTGCACTAGAAAAAGGCACCCGGTGCACTAAGGCTACGTTGCCTCCATCCCTAAATAGCTTTTTTGGGGACTTTAAATGAAGCGTGTGACATCTAGTAGGTAAGGGTAAGTATGTAAAGTTACTTTTGCATGTACATTTTTTATTTTTATTTTTTTTATAAATTCTTTTTATTTATTTCAGAAAAAGAAAAGTTACATATCAGAGCCTCTGGGCATAACCTGGCTCAAAGTAAATAAAACATTAGGCAAGGCTTATCATATCTTAACTACTAGCCTAACCTTGTAAACAAACAACAAAACAACCCTGTAGCTTGCTGCTAAAATTAACAGGATAATTGTAATGCTCAGAAATGTACATAAATATGTGATATACGACAGGCATCCTTGAAAAAGTCTACAACAAGTGGATGGCTATAGGTAAGTGGTTAGTCGGAATGCACCACTGGGGGGCAGTCAGAGGAACCATCCTCTCATATGCACATCAGATCAGACCGGTAGTCCCACAGGGTCCCCCCACTCCACAGTTGTCGTTTCAGACTCTAGCCATATGTTCCAAACTTTTTGAAACTTTAGGGGACATCCTCTGCTGGAGTATGTTTTCTTATATAAGGGTTCTGCAAGGTTAACTAATGATTTCCATGCATTCAGGGTAAAAGCAGACGTGGGAGCTCTCCACTTGAGTACAATGAGTTTCCTGGCATAGAAGAGAAGCAATCCCAGTAATGTATGGACTGCCCTTAAAGGGGTAAGAGCATCCACCAAGCCAAGCAGGCAAATCTCTATGTTTCGGGGTATAGGAAATGTGGTCAGTTTAGTGATGAAGGTTGTAATTAATGACCAGTAATGCTGCACTTTGTGGCATGACCAGATCAGCTTGACAGCGCCAACACTGCGACTTGCAGTCTGGGTATATTTTATGAAGCCTGTATGGACTGTAATAAAACTTGTGTAATATTTTAAACTGGATCAACCGATCTCTAGAGGAGACCAAGTGTCTAAAGGGGGAGTCCCAGACATCCTCCCAGTCCTCCCCATCCAGCTCCGATGCCCAGAATTCACAAAGTCTCTCCAAACTGCGATGAACATTAGGCTGCAGGGCCTTGTAGATTGTGGATAATGGTTTAATCAGTCTTTCTTGACATAGGAGCGATTCTGTGTTTGACTGGTAAAGGGTCAGGGGAGAGCTCCCGGACTGAGCCCCATAAGTGTGGCAGAGCTGCAGGAACCGGAAGAAGTACACATTGGGTAAGTCAAATTTAGATTTGAGTTGGTCAAATGTCAGTAGTGCACCATTCTCACAGATATGATGTAGATATCGAATACCCCGCGATGCCCATATGACCGGGTCCAGGATGGAATAGAATTCAGGATTAATCCATAGTGGAGTATTTGGGGAGCTGCATTAGTAGCATCCAATGTAAGCCAGTTGTGGGCACGGGTAAGCATCACCACAATAAAATAAAGGAAAAAATCTGGACAGGCCAGGCCCCCTCGCGTCCAAGGTCTTTGGAGTATAGACAATCGGAAACGGGGAGGGACAGAGCCCCACATAAAACTGGATATGTGAGAATTTGGCCGCTTAAAAAGTGCTTTGGGTATCCACATTGGAGAATGGCGCACCACGTATAGAAGGGGGGGAAGCAATTTCATTTTTATTAAGTTGATTCATCTAATCAGTGTGAGGGGGAGGTTAGCCCACACTTTCAGCCTATTTTGAGTAATTTGCAGGATAGGAAGAAGGTTAAGTCTACAAAAGTCCTGTACTTCAGGTATTTCAGAATTAACAGAGATGTCAAACTTAGATTAAAAACGAATTGGAAACAAAACAAATTGCACATGTCTAGTCACGGCATACTGGACATGTGTATGTCATTAATGCGAGTAAACAATAAGTACATAATAGAATTACATATACTGTATATGTACAACAAAATATAAAACGCATAGTTGTAAAATCAATAAACATCTATAGGCTCGACACTTTTTGTGGATTCATTCCACTTCCTCAGGAGTATATGCATGCGTATCTACAAAAAATATATATATGAACATATGTATGATGGCTATTGATGTTTATAAGGTGTATTTTTCCATCACCCGTTCATGAGTTTTTCCAATAAACTTGCACCTAACATTTCCATTTATTTTTATAGTGTACTCCATCTGTGTACACATACATGTAATACATAAAAGTAACTTAATATACTTACCCTTAACCACTAGATATCACACGCCTCATTTAAGGTCCCAAAACCCCCCTTTTTTTCTGTTGATCTGCCAGAAATGCATTGCTGTCTTCTGCACTCTGCAATCTTATTCCAAGCATGATTATTAGCCCTGTTCAGTGCTCCTCTGTGTACTACAGTACAACAGAATATGCCCCCCATGCTATTGAGAGATAGGAAAGGAAGGTGGTCTACAGGTACCAGTTGTGGGTTACAGAGGAGCTCTAGTGCTAGAATTATTGCTCTCGCTGTAACGACCATGGTGATACCTCACATGTGTGGTTTGAACACCGTTTTTATATGCGGGCGCGACTTACGCATGTATTCACTTCTGCGCGTGAGCTCGGCGGGACAGGACGTTTTAAATGTTTTATTTATTTTTTCTTACTTATTTTACTTTTTCTTTTTTTTTTACACTGTCCTTTTAAAAAAAAAATTGGGTCACTTTTATTCCTATTACAAGGAATATAAACATCCCTAGTAATAGAAAAAAGCATGAAAAGACCTCTTAAATGTGACGTTTACACTAAAATGCAATAAAAAATAAATGTCTTTTTTTTTTTTGCAAAAAAAAATATTTCCCCTTTAAGACCATTGGGTGGAAGTGATGTTTGGCGTCGTTTCCGCCATCCAGTGATGTGGAGCCGAGCAGGGGCCATCTTTCCCTCACTCAGCATCCAACCTGTGAGGGGAGAGGACTTGATCGTCTCTGCCGCTACCGACAGCTTTGGTAAGCAGCAGGGAGCACCGGGGAGCACCGGTAGGGGGGTCTTCTCCCGCCCCCGATAAAAGTGATTTCACAGCAAATCCATCGGTGAGACCACTTTTATCTGAAAGCAGACCGCCCGCTGTTAAAGAAGATTCCGGGGTTGTGGCAGCTAGCTGCTGCCATAACAATGGTATTCCACTTCAAATAGCCATATAGCCTACGTACAACTGCGGCGGGCAGTCTTTAAGTAGATAAAAAAGGGGAAAAAGGTATTTCTAATGGTTTTTTTTCTATATCTATACAAAAATGTTTAGCATTTCATTTCTATTTTAAACTGAATGGGTTGTTTTAGAAGGTGATCATTTACAATCATTTTAAGTTATTACTAAAACCAGTAATTGAATACAGAAGCAATTATTTACTATGATAAAGAGTAGATACATTTGTATACTCTTACAGATACAACAGCCCTTTGAACCATAATGCCAATGCGGCCTGCAATGAAATTGAGTTTGCCACTGCTGCTCTAAGGTACTCAAGCTTTCATGTTTAAAAATTATATTAAAAAAATAATAAACCCTTTTAGTAGTAGCAAAATGCCACACAGTGGCAGTTATAAGGCATTACATGTACAGGAGAAGTGATAGGAACATTCCTATTCACTTCATTTTATTCATTCATCTCCATACTCCAATTTCACTTTCTTTTTTTTAACATGGGAAGTTTGCCAATATGCAAACTACTCCAACTGCTAAAGCCATCAACATGTATGTGGTTATTCTTCTTCAAAGCCCAACTCCAGTCCCCTTTAAATGTACACATGCACTTGGGTTTCCCTTCACTGCTTGAGTTATCTGCTTATTTGGCTAGGAGGAGGAATGAATAAGTACAAATACTAAAGCTGGTAAATCTGGAATAGTTCAGCAGGAATCGGCAGAGATACAAACCATGTATGGGCAAGCTAAATGTACCCAAATCGATCGATTGATCAGCTTGGGTACAACCAGCCTGTTGCATTTCACATGCAATTGTTGCTTACAGCTATTATAGCCAATAGCAATCACTGTGTTCTCCCGGCAGGGTTGCCTCCCTTCGCCCCCCACGAACACAATAGCTCCACAAGAGGGATTCCCTCATCAACACTGACTTTGTTGATGAGGGAATTGAGCTATTTTGTTGCTGCAGGAAAGACAAATGCTCCATCTATGGCTGGCTTTACTTTATTCCTCACTCCCCCACAGCAGGTACTCTCCTCCCCATCTGATGCTCCTAAAGGTAGACCCTCACCATCTTCTTAAATAGGGATGAGCTTCGAGTTCGAGTCAAACTCATGTTCGACTCGAAGGTTGCCTGTTCACCTGTTCGCCGAACAGTGAACAATTTGGGGTGTTCGCAGCAAACTCGAAAAGCCACGGAACACCCTGTACAAGTCTATGGGAGAAATCTAAAGTGCTAATTTTAAAGGCTAATATGCAAGTTACTGTCCTAAAAAGTGTTTGGGGACCTGGGTCCTGCCCCAGGGGACATGTATCAATGCAAAAAAAGTTTTAAAAACATCAGATTTTTCGGGAGCAGTGATTTTAATAATGCTTAAAGTGAAACAATAAAAGTGTAATATTCCTTTAAATTTCGTACCGGGGGGGGTGTCTATAGTATGCCTGTAAAGGGGCGCATGTTTCCCGTGCTTAGAACTGTCCCTGCACAAAGTGTCATTTCTGCAGGAAAAAAAGTAATTTAAAATCACTCGCGTCTATAATGAATTGTCGGCTCCTCGTAATACAGAGAACAGTCATTGAAAGTCATTGATAAAAAAAAAAAAGCGTGGGGTTCCCCCAAATTCAATTACCAGGCCCTTCAGGTCTGGTATGGATATTAAGGGGAACTCCTCCCCAATTTTTTAAAAGGCGTGGAGTTCCCCTTTATCCAAGCACGCAACCTGGCAGGCCGCAGGAAAAGGGGGGGAGGAGAGAGCGCCCCCCCCTCCTAAACTATACCAGGCCACATGCCCTCAACATTGGGAGGATGCTTTGGGAGTCACAGACCCCTCAAAGCACCTTCTCCCCATGTTGATGAGGACAAGGGCCTCATCCCCATAACCCTGGCCGGTGGTTGTGGGGGTCTGCGGGCAGGGGGCTTATAAGAATCTGGAAGCCCCCTTTAACAAGGGGACCCCCCAGATCCCGGCCCCCCCGTTCAAAATGGTAAGGGGGTACAAAAGTACCCCTACCATTTCACAAAGAAAGTGTAAAAGAATGTTAAAAAAGACAAACACACTTTTGAAAAAGTCCTTTATTAAAAATAAAAAAAATTAAAAAAAGATTCCAGCGGTGGTAATCCACTCTTGCTATCCAGCGACGGATGATCATCTCTCCAGGGTCCAACGATGGCTGAACTGATCCAGCGACGGGTGATCTCTCTGTCCAGTGCAGCGCAGTCCACCCGTCCTCTGTTTCCACTGGCGGAGACATTGCGGGGATCCCGGCAGCCTTACATTTCTTATATGAGGAGGGCGGGGCCACCCGTCACCTGAGCCTGCCCCCCTCTGACGCAAGTGGGGAAGCCTGGCTTCCCCAATGACGTGTGGGTGACCCCGCCCCCCTCTGATGTAACGGAAACCTACCAGGGTCTGTTATGGATATTTAGGGGGAACCCCACGTCATTTTTTTTTTATTTGAAGCGGAGTTCCCCTTAATATCCATACCAGACCTGAAGGGCCTGGTAATTGAATTTGGGGCATACTCTACGCTTGCTTTTTTTTTTTATCAATGACTTTCAATGACTGTTCTCTGTATTAAGGGGAGCCAACAATTCATTATAGCCGCGAGTGATTTTAAATTACTTTTTTCCTGCAGAAATTGCACTTTGTGCAGAGACAGTTCTAAGCATGGGAGACATGCGCCCCTTTACAGGCATACTATAGACACCCTCCAGGTATGAAATATAAAGGAATATTACACTTTTATTGTTTCACTTTAAGCATTATTAAAATCACTGCTCCCGAAAAAAACATCAATTTTTAAAACTTTTTTTTGCATTGATACATGTACCCTGGGGCAGGACCCAGGTCCCCAAACACTTTTTAGGACAATAACTTGCATATTAGCCTTTAAAATTAGCACTTTAGATTTTTAACGTTCGAGTCCCATAGACTTTAATATATTCAGTCTCCAAAAATTCCCATATATATATATATATATATATATATATATATATATATATATATATATATATGCCTCTTAACAATCCACAAGTCACGTGGCTTTAGTTTTAAATCTTTCCAAGCTTTTAGTATCTTGTATTGTGGAGAACATATAAATTAGTTTGTCAAAAACCTTAAAAGATCAGCAACATTCTCTGTGAGATCCGAATGGAGGACTTCAGCTGCTGAGACAAAATATAGAAAATGAGTAACACACTCCCAAACAATTCCCATAGGGAGAGAGAGTCCAACATCCCTTTAGGGGCTTGATAAAATATAAGAAAACATTCAGGCAAAGGTTTTCTAGTTTCTTATTCTACTTTTTCCGCTACATTGTAGACAGTAGGGAGTGTAAAAATACAACCTCAAAACCTCTAGTAAGGACTTTCCTATAGAAATGATTTCCTCTATTACTCTCTGTAAATTCTGTAGACATCCAGAAAACATGTCCATACAGACAAAATGCATGCTCATAAGATCCTGACTTGGCCATCTGGATATATTGTTTTGTTATCTCTGGAAGGGATGTTCTGCTTTTGGTAACACCTTTGGTAACAGGTAAAACAAGAAGTGGTATGCTATAAAAAAAAACAACTGTGGAAATCCCTGGCTCTATCCCATGCTCATTTACTAAGGCAGCCATAACTGCTTGTGATTGATGACACGGTCCATGTGTCAAGCTGGAAGGAAAAGAGTGATTGGAGACATAAATGATAACCTTTTCCAAAGTCCTGTTTCATAAGAAGTTGCCCTCTGTGGACCACTTGTTCTTCTCGTTCTGGGGTCCTTAAAGTTGAATTATTAATCCCAGCTATACTGGGCCAGAACTAGGGTGAAATCTGTGAGTTGCCCAGACCCAGCAAGTGTCCGGGGCTGTAAATGAAGCATCCTTAGTCGCCTGGTCTGCTTCCATGTGCGAGTTTTAATTTTAGTATGGCTACCTCTGCAAGAACCTGGAAGGCTGAAAACAGCCAATCAAATTAACTTGGCATGCTTGATTGGTTTACCCGGCGAAGTAAAAACAAACTTCTGGCCCTTCAAATGGAAGCAAAAGCTCTCTATATCTCTACTATCTATATAAATATATGCTCTTTGCTAAAACATGGAGCTTTGCTTCTTGAGCTGGGGAAAAAAGATCCAATGACACTAAAATACAGAGTATCCTTCTGGGTGATAAACTGCATACTAAGTATGGGTATTGCCATCCTCAGTATAAAACCGGGATCAAATCTACAAAAAATGAAATATCTGGGTCTTCAGGGAGTGTGTCCTGCACTGGACTCACAGCAGCTGATTCCTACATCATCAATTTAACATGTGTTTTTTCTTTGTCTCTGGCCTCCTCCAATAGAGACAATAAGGTGGCTGGATTCAAATGTACGCATTTTTCATTGTTAGATTTGTACATAAACAAATTCATATTTTGAGCCTTTCATTAGACAAACATTTAGTTAGCTGTATATTTGCTGCACAGAATGTGGGACCATTAATAATTAAATATTGGCCAAAATAATGTCAGTAACTTTGTCTAATAGCACCTTTGCATAAAGCTACAGCTCTTATATATCTGGGTGAACCCTTCATTACTGGGTGCAGCTGGCATAAATATATTACAATGGCTTGTTTTCTATCATGCTGTTTGTGTAAGAACTCCAGCTTCATGTTTTTAAAAGACAACTTTTTCCTGGCAATATTATAATAAATGATAAAAATACCCTGCAGTCATGCAAAGATGTCCATAAATCCAAAATATTCTTCTGCTTATACCACTGCACTTACGAGGAAAAGGGGCATTTCATTTCACAATCCACAAATTCTGCTTTGGATTTCAAAATTAAAAATAAATAAAAACAAAAGGACCAACAATCTGTATATGATGGACCAGAAAGCTCCCAGCCTCATCAAAAACTATAAATTTAATAATAACTACTGCAGTAGGGAACAGACACAAAAGATATGAACAGCATCTTTCCAAATAACTGTTCTGCTTTATTATGATGCAATTGAAGGTTTTTATACACATGATTACGTAGGTATCACATTAATATTACAATTGTACGTTTATGGTAACAAGGGGCGTATCGTAGACAGGCTAATTGTAATCAGGACTCAAAAAAATGCAAACATGTACTGAAAACATTATTAGTGCCAAGTACACAGTGTGAGCATTGTGCAATACATACAAAATAGAATACAACTATATACAGAACTTACAAATTTCCATTACAACTCACATAAAGAGAATGAAGCCTGCAGCACTTATTCTACTTCCCCTGATCAGAAGGTAACAATAAGCCCAATTAAACCAGCAGCTCCTTCGGGGGTTAGTGCTACATACTTTTTTCTTTCCATTCACATAATATACTTAGGGTTGCGCTACCTTGTCATATTAGGTCCTGAAGAAGCCGTGTAATTGGCGAAACGTTGACCTGCCAGATCTGGTCACCGAAAGCATACAGTTTTATATTGCTGTCATGCAACCCCGTACTTATTCACATACTTATAGTCTTTCGGCACTAGGGACGTGCGGTGAGGTCAGTGGCTGATGAGGCACTGGCTAGTATTAGAGCCAGATACACACAGGTTACATACACTGTGATCAATGGAGCGAGAACAATAATTCTAGCAATAATAATTCCTCCTCTATAACTCTAAACATGTAATCTGTAAAAAAACGTAACACATCGCCTATGGAAATCTTTAAGTACTGAAGTTTGGTGCCATTCCACAAGTGTGTGCAAACTTAAAACGTCACATGTTAGGTATATATTTACTTGGCAAAACATCATCTTTCACATTATACAGAAAAATCGGGTTATCTTTAGTGGGGTTTTTTTTATATTCATGAAACTGTTTTTTTTCCCCAAAAAATGTGTTTGAAAAATTGCTGCGCAAATATTGTGTAACATAAAAAGTTGCAACGACCACCATTTTATTCCCTAGGGCAGTGATTCGCAGACCAGGGTTCCTCCAGAGGTTGCTAGGGGTTCCTTCAGCATTGGGCCATTTCTGCCTCTCAGATAAGTTCCCACTGACACCATTGATCTTTTTAGCTATCTGTAAGGAAGTAATTCTTCCCAATGACCACAAGTGGAAGGACCATTCTTCCCACTGACCATCACGCTGATGTATCATGAGTTGTAGATTTCTCCTTATTAGCAGGGGTTCCTCGAGACCGGAGAATTATTTCAAGGGTTCCTCTGTGTGGAAAGGTTGAGAAAGGCTGCCCCAGGGTGTCTGCTAAAACAATATATATAATGTTTGGGGGTTCTGAGTAATTTTCTGTCAAAAAAATTATGTTTTTTACATGTAAGAGAGAAGTGTCAGAATTGGCCTGGGTGGAAAGTGGTTATTTACCATAAGTAATATACAAATAATTATTATATATTGTTTTTATGGTCATTTACTATATTTTCAAAAACTGTACTCAAGTAGGTGGCTTTACAGACAAATTACTGAAGTTTGAAGTTATAACTTCAAACCAGTAATTTCACAGTAAATAGATGCATTGGGGGTTATTTACTAAAGGAAAATCCACTTTGTACTGCAAGTACACTTGAAAGTGCACTGAAAGTACACTTGGAAGTAAAGTCGCTGTAGATCCGAGGGGGAAATGCGAGGAAAATAAACAACAGAATTTTGGCTTGCACATGATTGGATGATAAAATCAGCAGAGCTTCCACTCATTTTAGATCTTCCTTTTAGATTTAGAGTGACTGCACTTCCAAGTGCACTTGCAGTGCAAAGTGGATTTTCCTTTAGTAAATAACCCCCATTATCTCACAAAAGTGATTACACCCCTCACATTTTTGTAAATATTTTATTATACCTTTTCATATGACAATACTGAGGAAATGACACTTTGCTACAATGTAAAGTAGTGAATGTACAGCTTGTATAACAATAACATTGTAAATTTGCTGTCCCCTCAAAATTACTCAACACACAGCCATTAATGTCTAAACCACTGGCAATAAAAGTGAGTACACCCCTAAGTAAAAATGTCCAAATTGGCCCCAATTAGCCATTTTCCCTAACCAGTGTCATGTGACTTGTGTTAAAATTGGTGTTATCACACTCACTCTCTCATACTGGTCACTGGAATTTCAACATGGCACCTCGTGGCAAATAACCCCCTGAGGATCTGAAAAAAGAATTGTTGCTCTACGTAAAGATGGCCTAGGCTATAAGAAGATTGCCAAGACAGCATGGCGGCCAAGACCATTCAGCAGTTTAATAGGACAGGTTGCAATCAGACCAGGCCTCACCATGATCGATCAAAGAAGTTGAGTGCACGTGCTCAGCATCATAGCCAGAGGTTGGGAAATAGACATATAAGTACTGCCAGCATTGCTGCAGAGGTTGAAGGGGTGGGGTCAGCCTGTCAGTGCTCAGAGCATACGCCACACACTGCATCAAATTGGTCTGCATGGCTGTCATCCCAGGCGGAAGCCTCTTCTAAAGATAATGCACAAGAAAGCCCGCAAAAAGTTTGCTGAAGACAAGCAGACTAAGGACATGGATTACTGGAACCATGTCCTGTGGTCTGATGAGACCAAGATAAGCTTATTTGGTTCAGATGGTTTCAAGCGTGTGTGGTGGCAACCAGGTGAGGACTAAAAAGACAATTGTGTGCCTAAAGTCAATAATGGTGGTGGGAGTGTCATGGTCTGGGGCTGCATGAGGGCTGCTGGTACTGGGGAGATACAGTTCATTGAGGGAACCATGAATGCCAACATTTGCTATGACATACTGAAGCAGAGCATGATCCCCTCCCTTTGGAGACTGGGCAGCAGGGCAGTATTCCAACATGATAACGACCCCAAACACACCTCGAAGATGATCAATGTCTTGCTAAAGAAGCTGAGAGTAAAGGTGATGGACTGGCCAAGCATGTCTCCAGACCTAAACCCTATTGAGCATCTGTGGGGCATCCTCAAACGAAAGGTGGAGCAGCGCAAGGTCTCTAACATCCACCAGCTCCAAGATGTCGTCATGGAGAAGTGGAAGAGGATTGGCAACATTTGAAGCTCTGGTGAACTCCATGCCCAAGAGGGTTAAGGCAGTGCTCTAAAATAATAGTAGTCACACAAAATATTGACACTTTGGGCCAAATTTGGACATTTTCACTTAGGGGTGTACTCACTTTTGTTGCCAGCAGTTTAAACATTAATGGCTGTGTGCTGAGTTATTTTGAGGGGACAGCAAATTTACACTGTTATACAAGCTGTATAGTCACTACTTTACATTGTAGCAAAGTGTCATTTCTTCAGTGTTGTCACATGAAAATATATAATAAAATATTTACAAAAATGTGAGGAGTGTACTCACATTTTTGAGATGCTGTAAATAATAAATTATTATCTTATAACATATAGCATGATAATATATTATTTAGCTTGATTATAACAGTACCTCTTCAACAGCAGCAGATTCTCATCCTCCCTCTTAACTATGTGAGAAAAACATGGTATTGTGGGTAAATCTTATACCCATAAACTCATCTTTATGTTTTTTCCTTGTAGTTAAGAGCTGGGCTGGAAGGAAGCGTGTGTCTTTTAAACACATGCCCCGTCTATGACACTTCAGTTCACATGCCTCCATTGCAGTATTCTTATTGGACAGCTGGGGCTAATGGTCAAAGACTCCAAGCAGTCCATTGAGCTCAGTGACTCTGACAAGAATTACTGTGTGCTCAAGTTTGCTGCAAACAGAGTGTGCCAATTTGTATTTAAACTGGCCGCTGTGTATGTAGAGTCTGACAGGCTGTACAAGGACCCTCCGTATCTCTGGAAACCATAGGTTGTAGGGGCCCCAAATTTTTACCAGTGGTGGGGTAGGACTTGGACTACCTACCCCTCAATTTGGGGTCTCTATGTCTTCAGGTCAGGATTTTTTTTTATGTTCATGGCTCTGCCTCACCTGCCAGCCCTGACTGCATTTCCCTATCTGGTACCTAAGTAGAGTTTCTTTGCAACATTTAGCTGTGGATAATTTATAGGCTGAAATGCCTCTGTTTTTATAAAGTTCTTAAATTGTATAAAAAAAAAGATATTATTTTTAGGAATTCTGTTGTGTGTCCGGAGTCTTTAAAGTCCGGTTATTAAAGCGGGATTCCACCGTTTCTAACGTTTTTTTTTTTAAGGCATAGTGAAAATCAATATTATGAAGAAGGCTAACACTTACTTCTGTTGTTTCTGGCATCAGCAGCATGCCTTTGTCTCCTCCTAAATGACTTTATAAAACCGTCTCCTGACGGTTTCCATTTTGCCTGTGGGCATGTGAAGCCCACAGGCATCCTCTTCCGGGAGTGTGTGATGCTCAAATACCAGCATGCACCGCCCGATCTATAAAAGATCTCGCGCATGCGCAGTAAGCGCAATATCGAGCGGCGTCAATATCGAGCTCCTGGGAAGAAAAAAAAAGGTCCCAGGAGCCCATGCGGCAGACCGGAACGAGTGACCTGCTGATTAAGCCCCGCCCCCGTTCCGCATCGGCTCCTCCCCGTTCCGGAATTCACTGTGGAAGGAAATTTGAAATAGAAAAAAAACTAAAGAAGACAGCTGGAAGGTAAGGGGGTTACCAAGCGTTTAGGGAAGGGGGGATCACATAGCCCTGGGAGTGTATTTTAGGGTGGACCTCCGCTTTAAGGCGAGTTCTGGTTAGCTGGTCCTGCACATTTTTTGTATGCTCTGTTTTGGGTGTGACCTCTAGGCAAAATGTACTCCCACCTCTTTTAACATAATATTTCATTGAAGAAAATGTTACATGCAAACAATGTTCCCATATGCAGTATAAGATAACAATGCATATCAAAAGAATCTGAAATTGAATAAAAAATGTAAAACTACCATAAAATATTTGTATAAGATATACAAAATACTAAATTTAGTATTGAACAAATATTAACATTACTGTAAATGTAGAAAACAACCTGTAGCTTTCCAGCACTTCAAATTAGGAAATTACCAGAGTGTGAGTAAGCTACCTTTTTAAGTCAGTGAATTTGTTCCATCACCTACACATTTCTCACAGCAGTGTAGACAGGGCTATCAAAAGTAAATATCATGGTAGTCATACATGGTGATGCTGTTGAATGAAACTTTGTTACACGGAAGAAACCATGTTTTGAAAAAAATAAAAGGTTATATTATTTACATTTACAGTATTGTAAGCTGCTGTGTAATAATAACTGCTATTTCAGTACTGAAAGTGGGCAAGTTCCAGGCTTAGCTATTATTGCCATTTATAATACAACAACATTCCGACAAATATTGAAAGGCAAAGGCCTTGAAAAAGTAAGAATATGCAAATGCGTGAAGCAGTAAGAATAGGAAGCCATATACTGGTAGTCCAATTATTCCTGGAAAGTCCTCACATGCATTTCTCAAGTAACCTTGCCAAGATATTTTTCTGTAGAGTTTCCAAACATTTACTTTATACTAGCAGTGCACATGGCTTGTTATAGCTCACAGCACCAAACTGTATCTGTCTGAAAACAGAACTTGAAAGTACCTGGCCCAAACTGTTTTTTTCTAGGTTCGTAATTCCCTAATATCTGATGTGGTTGCTGTGGAAATTGAAACTTCCATATACATGTTACCCAGAGAGTTCTGCATTCTTCTAGTTACCGCCTGGAGACCACTTTCTGAAAATGACCAGACTATCAGCATTTAAATATTTGTATATTCTTAATAAAATCAAAAGTACAGCTTAAAACAAGCCTCCAGTGACCTCTGTAGCTGCAAGCACTGTGAAGACATTCATTCTAAAATTTCACAGCATAAACACTGACATCATTACCTCTAAACAGCTCAGCAATAGGGATGATTTTCAACCGAAACCTAGTCTGAACAAAATATTCATATTTGGCCAGTTTGCCTGCTGAAATCCCCAGCTGCTAGAGTGCAAACAGCAGCAGGGGAGCATGGGTGTGTTCAGTGAACAAATATGCTGTATCCTGTATTCATTCCCCTAGGTGTTATGCAGCGCCGGGTCCTGAAGAGCATGCGCTATGTTTTTGAAATTTAAGGTTAAACCTGAACTGCAGTTTGGTTTGGGTATAATTATTCCAAATTTTGACCTCAGCATCAGTCTGACTGGACTATAGGGTGTTCAGCCTGGCCACCGGGGCACTGTCTCTTCTGGCAGGCTTGGAACCACAGTTTGGTTGAGTGTTTTAATGTTACTTTCTCTTGGAGCCCGTCCCGTGGAAGTGTCACTCTTGCTGTGCTTTCTGGGAGAGGGTACTTAAGATGCGGATGTCACGTGGTTCTGGATTCCGGTCCAGAAAGTATGTTCTGACTCAATGGTCCTGGTCCTCCTGACCAGCCCCCAGGAAGGCTATGGCCTGGGGTGCGGATCCACCCGACTTTATGTATCGGGGCTGGCTAGCCCGAGGCAAGGAAACTAAAGAAGGGATTCCGAGGTGGTCCGGTGCCATCTCTGGTCGTGGAGAGGCCCAGCAACTTCGTAGCTATCCAGGGGAGGACTCTTCAGAAGAAGGCCACGTACGGGTTGGCTTCTTAGCAAGAGCCTGGTAGGGCTGAAGTACCTAAGTGAATCCAGTCTTGTAGGTATCGCCAAACTGGCTGAAAGATCCAGGTATCACATGAGTGTTCTACAAATTCTAGTTTCCTACATGTTCTACAACGTCTGTGGTAGAGACTTATTCCCACATGTTCTATAACAACGTCTGTGGCAGAGACTTGTTCCTGATTTAAGCACCTTGTTGACTGCTAGGCCTTATGAGAGAGGGACTATCCAACTTGAGAGAACATCCAGCTGTGAGTGGCTATTCTCTTGGATTTAGTGAAAGTAAGAGAGTTCTTCATTATTGACTATGACACTAAGAGTACCTGAACTTTCTTCCTAACCCTCTGATCCTATTTTAAGAGACTGTTCGTTAACTAAGTTTTTTGCAAATAAAAATCCCTTTATACGGATCTGTCGTCAGTCTCTAAAGTTACTGGGCCATCTACCACGGGACACCCCTAGACATAAATCAAGGAGAAGAAGGTAACGGTAAGCCCAATGAAACCAGCAGCTCCTTCGGGGGGTTACAGTTATATATCTGGGTGCCCCCTTTTTTTTTAACTAAAAACCCTCACATCCCCTTTGGGGAATAGGATGTAGGTATGTGGCCCTTGTCCCCGTGTTGAAAAGGCTCCCCCCTTGCAAGGTACCTTGTCCCTATGCTGAGGGAGAAGGGCCTCATTCCCACATCTTGTCCCCTAAAAGGGACGTGGGGATTTGTGAGGAGGACTTATCAAAATCTTGAAGCCCCCTTTATAATATGGGGGCCCCCAGATATTAGTCGCCTCACTGAAGGTAATAGGTGCGTATGTGTGTTTTTACATTTTACATTGTTCTGGGAACAATATAACCATATGACAATATGAGTAATGACTATGGTACGCCATGCTCATTCCCCTGGGGGGCCTCCTTACTATAAAGGTGGCTTCTAGAGTCTAATATTGCAAACCTCTATATACTTTGTGAGGGACAGTAAAGCCCAAATAAACTCACTTTTTCATGTGCTTCATACAGTACTGGACACATTTGAGTACATATCTGCACAGTCTACGAAGACTGGGATACAATTCTGTGCATAGTGCAGCACAGCCCGTAGCCTCTGTGAACTTAATGAAACAGTGCGTGTATTTAGGTTTTATGTTTCAATAAATGTGATTTTACCCTTTTGAAATGGCTGGACATAGTTTGAACTGGAAGATAGAAGTGAGAGAGCAAGGCGTTGGTGTTTATTACAAACAAGGGCTGTTAGATTTCATTGCTAAAAGGTTTTTTTTTTTTTTTCACTGGTAAGAGACCCATTCAAGTTGGTGTGTGCCTCAACAGCACAGAGGAAAAAGGTGACTGGAACAGTATCATTGCTGACAACACACAAGATTGGATTGCTCAAGTTTGCATATATTTCTAAGACAAATCATACTTTTTTGTTCCATTTCTGTGTTTTTTTCCCTTAAGAATATATATATATATATATATATATATATATATATATATATACACACACATGCAATTTAGGGCTTGAGTTACTAGGTCTAAACACCTGCTGTGGACATTCTTAGGGGGCCTCTATATCCATGAAATTTACACTTCTTTTTTTTTTTTTTATTCTGTGGTGGGTAGGGACTAGGGATGAGCTTCGAGTTCGAATCGAACTCATGTTCGACTCGAATATTGAATGTTCACCTGTTCAGCAAACAGTGAACAATTTGGGCTGTTCGTGGCAAATTCGAAAAGCCGGAACACCCTGTTAAAGTCTATGGGAGAAATCTAAAGTGCTAAATTTTAAAGGCTAATAGGCAAGTTACTGTCCTAAAAAGTGTTTGGGGACCTGGGTCCTGCCCCAGGGGACATGGATCAATGCAAATAAAAGTTTTAAAAACGTCCATTTTTTCAGGAGCAGTGATTTTAATAATGATTAAAGAGAAACAATAAAAGTGTAATATTCCTTTAAATTTCGTACCTGGGGGGTGTCTATAATATGCCTGTGAAGGGGCGTATGTTTCCCGTGCTTAGAACTTTTTGCAAGGAAAAAAAGTCTTTTAAAATCGCTTTGAATTGTCAGCTCCCGCAACACAATGAGTTTTCTCTGTATTACGGAGCCGACAATTCATTCATTGATAAAAAAAAAAAAACGACTCTAAATTCAATTACCAGGCCCTTCAGGTCTGGTATGGATATTAAGGGGAGCCCCGCTTCAAATTTTAAAAAAAATTGACGTGGGGGTCCCCCTAAATATCCATACCAGACCCTTTAGGTCTGGTATGGATATTAAGGGGAACCCCGTGTCAAATTAAAAAAAAATTGACGTGGAGGTCCCCCTAAAAATCCATACCAGAACCTTTATCTGAGCATGCAACCTGGCAGGCCGCAGGAAAAGAGGGGGGGACGAGAGAGCGCCCCCCCTCCTGAACCGTACCAGGCCACATGCCCTCAACATTGGGAGGATGCTTTGGGGGTCTGTGACCCCTCAAAGCACCATGTCCCCATGTTGATGGGGACAAGGGCCTCATCCCCACAACCCTGGCCAGTGGTTGTGGGGGTCTGCAGGCGGGGAGTTTATCAGAATCTGGAAGCCCCCTTTAACAAGGGGACCCACAGATCCCAGCCCCCCCTGTTTGAAATGGTAAGGGGGTACAAAATTACCCCTACCATTTCACAAAGAAAGTGTAAAAAATGTTTAAATAAGACAAACACACTTTCGAAAAATTCGTTTATTAAAAATAAAAAAAAATAAAAAAAGATTCCAGCGGTGCTAATCCACTCTTGCTATCCAGCGATGATGATCAATCCCGCAGGTTTCCGTTACATCAGAGGGGGGCGGGATCACCCATACGTCATTGGGGAACCCTTGGCTTCCCTCACCAGTGTCAGAGGGGGCGGGGCCAGGTGATGGGTGGCCCCGCCCTCCTAATATAAGAAACGTCAGGCGCTGGGATCCCCGCAGTGTCTCCTCAGTGGAGACAGAAGACGGATGCATGGATGGACTGCGTTGGACTGAAAATCACCCGTCGCTGGATCAGATCAGCCATCGCTGGACCCCGGAGAGATGATCATCCATCGCTGGATAGCAAGAGTGGATTACCACCGCTGGAATCTTTTTTTTTATTTTTAATAAAGGAATTTTTCAAAAGTGTGTTTGTCTTATTTAACCATTTTTTACACTTTCTTTGTGAAATGGTAGGGGTACTTTTGTACCCCCTTACCATTTCAAACAGGGGGTACAGCTGGAATCTGGGGGTCCCCTTGTTAAAGAGGGCTTACAGATTCTGATAAGCCCCCCGCCCGCAGACCCCCACAACCACCGGCCAGGGTTGTGGGGATGAGGCCCTTGTCCCCATCCACATTGGGGACATGGTGCTTTGAGGGGGTCACAGACCCCCAAAGCATCCTCCCAATGTTGAGGGCATGTGGCCTGGTATGGTTCAGGAGGGGGGGGCGCTCTCTTGTCCCCCCCTCTTTTCCTGCGGCCTGCCAGGTTATGTGCTCGGATAAAGGGTCTGGTATGGATTTTTAGGGGGACCCCTACGTCAATTTTTATTTTTTTAACTCGACGCGGGGTTCCCCTTAATACCCATACCAGACCTGAAGCGCCTGGTAATTGAATTTAGGGGAACCCCACACTTTTTTTTTTTTATCAATGAATGAATTGTCGGCTCCCGTAATACAGAGAACACTCATTGAGTGTTCTCTGTATTACGGGAGCCGACAATTCAAAGTGATTTTAAAAGACTTTTTCCTTGCGAAATGACACTTTGTGCAGGGAAAGTTCTAAGCACGGGAAATATGCGCCTCTTCACAGGCATACCATAGACACCCCCCAGGTACGAAATTTAAAGGAATATTACACTTTTATTGTTTCTCTTTAATCATTATTAAAATCACTGCTCCTGAAAAAATGGACGTTTTTAAAACTTTTATTTGCATTGATCCATGTCCCCTGGGGCAGGACCCAGGTCCCCAAACACTTTTTAGGACAGTAACTTGCATATTAGCCTTTAAAATTAGCACTTAAGATTTTGAACGTTCGAGTCCCATAGACTTTAATAGGGTTCTAAAGTTCACACGAAGTTTAGGTCTGTTCACAGGTTCTGGTACGAACCGAACAGGGGGGTGTTCGGCTCATCCTTAGTAGGGACATCCAAAACGATCAAATGGAAAGAGTTGATAGCGGGGAGAAATCACTGTTGGAGTAGCCAAAACATTCAAAGCCCTCTGGGGCCTCCAGGGGGAGGGATAGCATTTGCAAGGCATGATGAGTCATTGGCTGACTTAGCCTGCTGAACTTCACATTTAGCTAAATAAAACCTCTCAACTTTAGAACTCTAGAATGAGGGACACCTCAGGGAAATATGGACCTGCAGTTACCCCATGCTGACAAGTGGACATAGTTAAAGCATGCTGAATATTGGCTGTGGTCTAAGAGTCCAAACCTACTCACGTTTACAAATTACATGTATGCCACAGTCCTTACAATCACAAGATACTCCCTAACCATAGTGACACAAATAAGAGTCTTACAGACACACAAACCTCAGCACAAAAGGATATTTTTTTTTTTAATTCACACTCCTTTATCATACATGCTTTACACAGAATATAGACAGACAGCTATCACTTTGTTTGATCCCACCTATAAAATAAAATGTTATTATAATAGTTGGGAACTACACAGCAACCAGTAACTCTATGGTCAGGAGGATGTAATGTACTGCACACCTTACAGAGTACAGCAGTCAAAACTATATAGAATAAATCACAATGTATACAGTGCATTAGCCAGGAGTATGTAACGTACAACACAAGGAATAAAAGACCAGAAAACCAATGGGACTTTTAATGTGCCCTCACATATATAGGACATTCACTATCATTAAAGTATTTTATATTTTTCTTGCTATTCTCCGAAAAAGTGAGCATTAGATCCAAAAAGTGCATGACACTCAGGCCACAAATGGCCAATGCAATATCACAAAACAATACAATACAATTTTACAACAGACAAAATTGTTATTTCACAGTCTGACATTCTCGCCAACACCCCTCAGCATATTACGCACATATTTATTTCTTTATGTAAGAAAATTTCCCAAAGTCTTGAAATTCCCAATAATATCCAATATAATTAAAAGAAAACAGATATCAGGAATGAAGTGCGTGCAGTGACCACGTTTTGACCCACAATTATAACCTATCGTTATAAATTTCAAGGTTCTCCAAATGGAACTCCAGACTTCCCCTCTTTTGGGGATTGGTCCATTCTATTAGCGATCTCCACATGGTCCTGACAGCTGACATCTCTTTTCTTTTACTTTATTATATGGGATATTACTGGAAATTTCCTAATGTTTTCACAGTACCTTAGGAAGTTGGGGTTTTAAACCCATGTAGCGCTGACATCCTTGCCTATTGATGTGGTTATGTATGCTTAATGTATTGTTTATGGATATTACTGTGGTTTCGTACCAGAGCCCTCTAGTGACAAAATATGGGTAACGCACCTGTTTATTATCACCTCAGAACAACCTAAAGACTTGTACAGGAAGTGGCTGTTTGGATTCTGAAGGTTGACCTTGTTACCCAGGAGTCCGTGTGACCTACCCATAAACACTCCTTTACGCATGCTGCATGCTGGGTAGGAGATAAAATTGACCAGGGCGGCCATTTTAGGTCTCATGGGACCACGCTGCCTGCCTGTGCGGATCTGTGGAGAGGTTTCTCGGAGACAGCGGCTGACAGCCATGGCAGAACGCCCGCCTGCTTTTTTTGTGAGGTGACCTGATGGAGCCTGAAAGACGGTAGCAGGATTGAGAAGGTCCAAAGACACTCAGCAGAGAATTGGAGAACCAGATTGGAGTGATACAGAGTGTCTGGCCCAGCTGACGGGAAGGCAAGCTACAGTCACCGGACCAAAGTGATCACGCGGAACTCTGATCCAGTTGGTGAGCGGGTTGCGGCCCACCATTTGTTAACTTTTGCATGCAGTTAGACTCACATACAGGCCTCAGTGAAACCTGTAGTTCCACGGAGGTACAGCAGAGCAACTGACACTGAGCAGGCTTGAGGCCTATCTACCTTGGCGCCTCAAGCGTTTGTAAATAAGTTACTGGAGTTACACCAGGAGCATTTCAGCTTAATCCTCCATGAACTTTGGATTACAAATACAAAGGAGTGACTTTAGCTAGTAAAGAAAAGAAGACCCCGAATAAATGTACTTTAAAGAGGAAGTAAACCCTGATGGGTTTACTTCCTCTTTCATTACCTGCAAAGGCAAAGCATAATGGACTAGTATGCGTCGCATAGTAGTTCATTATGTGTCACTTACCTGACACAGGAGCCAGCGAAGTCACCGCTGTCCCCTGTAGTCCGGCGCATCCATCTTCTCGTGGGGTCTCGCAGCTCCGCCGCTGTCATTCGGCGAAGCCGCGATGATGTCACTCCCGTGCATGCGCACGGGAGCCGACACGTGCGGCATCTCCGCCGTTGAAGATGCCGCGCTCAGTGCGCCTGCACGCCGCTGTCTACGGCGCATGCGCCGTAGACAGTGGTGCCTGTCTTCGGGCAAATATCTCCTAAACCGTATAGGTTTAGGAGATATTTCTTGGACCTACAGGTAAGCCTTAATCTAGGCTTACCTGTAGGTCAAAGTGTGTTGTAAGGGTTTACAACCACTTTAAGTGAGGCCTCACGTATAGCATTTAAAACAGAGGGAGCTCCCAGGTTATACATATATATACATTTTGTACTGTGTTTTACTGAAATATATTGTACTGTCGTCCTACTTTGGGATGACAGCACAATTCCTGTAATCACCTGTGTAAATATTTTGCAGTAAAGATATTTCTGGTTAAGTATCCAGTTGTGTGGCGTACTGTTTCTTCCCACCAGGTGAAGCCAGTGGATCCTGAGGGTACAATACAGGTACTTTGCATTGTTTTATATTGAACTGTATTACATTGCACCACGGCTGTGCCAAGGGGATTGAGTCAAGTTAGTGGGGTTTCTAAGAAGAGTTCAGGCCCAATCTAATCAGCAGCTCCTTCGGGGGTTAGTGCTACACCCACAAAATGTATTGTGTGCCTCCAACTAACCAACTGCTAGCACTTTAAATGATAAACACCACCTCTTGGCAATATAAAAAAATAAGATTGTGCTGTGATTATCTACATATGTGAAACCACTATATTTACAATTTTGCAATGGTGCATTCAAGTGAAAATTCAAATAGAACAGTTGTATATCAAAGCGAGAAATACATTATTTATAAAGGACCCCAAAAGTTATTGCACTACTAAAAATGTATGAATATTAAATCAATGTCCATATAAAAGTGCATGGCATGTAAAACAATCTACCTTTCAATTGATGATTTAATTATGAAATTTAGTGAAAATTCCACCACCCCATTGTCACTTCAATGGATGAACCTTTGGTTGGTTTGCTTGCACCTTTATCCTTAAGGGGTTCATTTAATTTTATTTCATGTTTTATATATATATATATATTTTTATTGTTTTTAGTTTCCAATTTATAAAAAAAAATATTTTTATAATAGCTTACCTGTAAAATTAAAAGTACATCACAGGACACAGAACCTGTACGCAAGCTAGCGGATCTTTTGTTCTTGACACAAAGTTGTCGATCTTTTTGTGTAACCTGGTCTCAAACAAATCTACATCCGGAATCCCCTATCTTTGACATATTGTCAGGAAGATATTGAGGTGAAGGAACCGAAAAAACTCTGGATAGCCGCACTCCGGATCAGGTAAAATAATTTGTGCCTTTATTATTTCCACTAAAAACCCTTTACATCATACGAGTCACAACAGCAAAGGGAATGTAGAACAGGGAATGCTAAGTTCTACATTCCCTTTGCTGTTGTGACTCATATGATGTGAAGGTTTTTTAGTGGAAATAATAAAGGCACAACTTATTTTACCTGATCCGGAGTGCCGCTATCCAGAGTTTTTTTTTCGGTTCCTTCATTTGGCTAGTGCAATCAGCCTGCACCTGGGACCCCTATCTGTTTGGAGTGGCCAGTTTCTTGGTGGATTAGCCTGGAGCGGTGGATCCTTCTTTTTATTGAAGATATTGAGGTGAATAGAACACTCTCCCGGGAACAACTGCTGGTGACTCAAGTAGTCCGCCTGCCAATTTTCTATTCCTGGAATAAAGACTGCCGATAGGCAAGGTACATTCTTTTCTGCCAAAGTTAGGATATGATTCACCTCTCTCTTGGCCGAACAACTTCTCGTGCCCCCTTGGTGATTGATATAGGCCACTGCTGTGGCATTGTTAGATTGGATCCAAACAGGACAATTCTGTAATCAGAACTTCCAGGCCCTCAGGGCCAAGTGCGCTGCCCAAATCTCTAGAATATTGATGGCCAAGGTAATTTCTGACCTGTACCATTTCCCTTGGACAGTCGCCTCTCCAGGACTGCTCCCCAACCCAAAAGACTGGCATCTTCTGTTACCACCTTATTGTTACCACCTTCCAGATAACTGGTAGGAAGGATTTTCCTTTCTGCAGATTCTTGGTTATCAACCACCAACTGAGGCTCTGGCGCACCTTTGGAGACAAGCACATTGGGAAATCTAGAGCTTGGACCTTCTTGTTCCAAACTGATAGGATACTGTTTTGCAACAGTCTCAAATGAAACTAAGGAATGGCCTCGACTAAAGCCACCATCTTTCCCAACAACCTCATGCAAATTCAAATAGAAAGATTCTTTTTTGCCTTGACTACCTGAATCAGCTCCCTTATGGCACTGATCTTCGCCTGGGGTAAGAATACCCTCTTCTGGGCTGTATCTATGATCAGACCCAAGTATTCCAATCTCCTTGATGGTTTTAAGGAAGATTTCTCTAGGTTGAGAATCCAACCTAGGTATTCCAGGTAGTTGACTGTGGTGACCATACTTTGGTCTAAGCGGGCTACTGACTGGTCTATCAAGAGCAGATCGTCTAGGTACACTAAAATTGTTATACCTTGGGCCCTTAATCTGGCTAAAGGAGGGGC
The DNA here is from genome assembly GCF_037356315.1 of Lithobates pipiens. Lineage (NCBI taxonomy): Eukaryota > Metazoa > Chordata > Amphibia > Anura > Ranidae > Lithobates > Lithobates pipiens. Next base: position 240,307,166 of record NW_027507758.1, on the reverse strand, counting down.
CAGAATCTTTGTAAATACTCAAATAGCAGTGGCTAGTCCGAAAGGCAGAGCTACAAACTGAAAATTAAGATTTTCTATCTTGAACCGTAGATATTTCTGGGGAATATTGTGGGGATATTTGTGGGGAAAATCGGCACATGGAGGTATGCATCCTTGATGTCGATTGACTCCAGAAGTTCTCCACCTTGTAGGATGGAGACTACTGATCAGATTGACTCCATGCAAAAAGAGCGGATATTCAAAAACTGGTTTAGATCTTTGGGATCTAGAATAGGTCTGACATCTCCATTTGGTTTGGGTACCGTGAAAAGGTTTGAATAAAACCCCAATCCTTGCTCTTCCATGGGGACCACTGATATCACCTTTTGAGACAAAAGATGGTCCAATGCTTGAAAGAGAGACTTATTTTTCTCTGGATCCCTGGGAACGTTTGATCTGAGAAAACAAAGAGACAGGGAGTCTCGGAACGCTAGTTTGTACCCTAGAGTAATTGAGGAAGCCACCCATTTGTCTTGACAATCTTGCTGCCAGACCCTTGAGAACTGCAGAAGTCTTCCCCCCACTCGAGCAAGCAGGGGTGCCCCTTCATAAGGAGGCTTTAGTATTCTGTTTTGTAGGTTTCCTTCCCCAGGACTTCTTTTGTCCCTGGGGTTGACCCTGAGGTTTACCTCTTGAATTTGACAATGGAGGCCGTCGATACTGCCTGGAGGCCAATGCTCCTGGCACTGGAGAAGCAGCCCATTTAAATTAAATAGGCTTACTCCTTTTCCTAACTGCCAACGGGTACTTTTCCTATTAGAAATTCTTTGTATGTACTTATCCAGATCAACCCCAAACAGCCGTTCACTGCAAAAAGGAAAACTAGCCAGGAGCTTTTTGCAGGGCGCTTCGGCTGACCAATTTTTCAACCATATTATTCTACGCATGTGCACCAGCCCCAGCGTAAGCCATGAAGCCTGAAGAATAGAATCTCTCATAGCATCTATTGCAAAACATAATGCTGGTGGTAGCTTGGCCAAATCTTGGGCCTGCTGATCAGGAATAATCTTGAGCACCTGTTTAAACTGGTCTCTCAAGGATTGACATACACCAATTTCTGCCAGTGCAGGCTGAGTTACTGAACCTGCCTGAGAAAAAGTGTTTTTCAATAGGAATTCCAAATTCTTATCCGTTGGATCCCTAAGGATTTGAGTATTGTCTACCGGACAAGTCAAACTTTTATTCACAGAGGATAGCAGCATCAATTGCTGGTATCTCCCATTTTTTATTAAACATTTCATCTATAGGATAAAGTTTTGAAAACTTTTTAGGAGGATAAAAATGCTCTTCCAGCAATTAATGCATAGGAAAGGCATGCGCAGCTTGGGGAGGCTTTAGCAAACCCAAACAAGAAGTAGGCTTGTCAACTGACTCAGTTAAGGGTAGCATTAATGTGGAGTGGACCAATTCAGTAAGAGATTGTACCATCAATCTTTCAGATTGTGAACCTGATCCTTCCACATTTGACCCCTCAGAAGAGGAGTCATCAGCCTCTTCCCAGTCCCCTGAGAAAAATTCATCATCACTCGCCCCTGGTTCCTCAGTTTGAGGGTCCTGGGTAACAGAAAGGACCTATCATGCTTAGTCCCACTCTGGGATGTGATTAAAGCCACTAACCTCTGCTCCAATCCTAATAGGATTGAGGAAAAAACTTCTTCAGTAATGTAGACAGGGGCTGCAGTGTTGGAAACAGTTGCAACACCTGATGTCCCTGGTGGCTCACTCTGACCAGCCATCTCAGATCTCTCAGGGGAGGATGCCATCTTAGAGATGAGTTTAGGCTTTTTAGAGTCCTTTTTTTGGGGTGTCTCTACCCCCCTTCTGACCATAGCCCGATGCCCAAATGCAGAGGCACTACCAGAGGAAATCGCATCCACTGCTTGAAAAAATAGTCCAGCAACTGCTGCTGCTATTTAACGCTCAGCCTGATGCTTTTAGTAAATGTGCCAAAGGAATGCCTGTGTCACCAAACCTCTTACATGCCCCTTTTTGCACTTGTGTCCCCCCGACAGCTGCAGCCAGCAAAAAATTTAGTTTTTAAAACATTCTCCCACGCTGGACGTAGCCGCATGCCAACGCTGCACTAAGCCCCGCCTCCTCCATCACATCGCGCCCCCTCTCTTTTCAAAAGAGTGTCTTTCCCATGCGGGCGTGGACCTCCGATCCGACAAGATCGTGCGGGGGGGGGGGGGGGGTGGTGAGGGAGGAGACCCGGTAATCAACCGGCCGTGCATGCAGGGGCAGTTAAAAACGGAGCAGCATCGCTGATCATTCTGGTCTCCCCCTCTCCAGGGAGAGGGGGAGCGCTTTGTCCAGGGGGGGTGTTTTTTTGTAAGAAAATCCCCCCCAATCTTACCGGAGTCCTGCTGAGACAGTGTGATCTTTGGGGTAGCATGACAAGATATGTGCTCCATACAGCCCCCAGTGGTGACTTTTCGGCATAACAACATTTACTTTTTAAAAGAGACAATTCATAAGAAACGTAAAAATTCCTTAGAAATCTCCACTTACCTTTCCTGCCGTAGGGTTTTCTGTGGTAAAACCAACAGTCCCAATCTTCACCCCTCACGGTGGGTTTAAAAAACCTTCAGGAACTGGGTCCCTTTTTAATCGGGGGATCCGCACTCCTGGACCCGTAATAGCAACCCGCCAGAAAAAACGTATGGCTGAAAAAACCAAAAGCACTGGATCCTGGGATCCAGATCTCTAGAAAGATAAGCGTTATGGGCTAAATCTTGTTTCTTCCACCACGAGGCCCGGGTACCATTCAATTCAGCCTAAAAAGACACTTTGGATGGATCCAGCTGCATAGCTAACCCCAGCAAGGATTGCTCCAGAGGAGCTCAGCACAGTACATTTTTACACGTGACCAACACCTTAGACACTGGCGAAAAAACTGAGGTACTGCCAGTAGTGGGAGGGGTTATATAGGAAGTGGACTTTCTGTCTTAGAGTGTGCCAGTGTCCATCACCTGAAGGTGGCCTATAACCCACATAGTAATTACTATGACTCTATGTCCCATGATGTACGATTAATAAATATATACAGTACATAGGTATTGTGTTTTAGGGTTGGTATTTGAGGTTTAGTGTTTTAGAATTGTTGAAATTTAGGGAGGTATTATCATTATTATACAGGATTTATATAGCACCAACAGTTTACATAGCCCTTAACATGAGGGCAGGCAGTACATTTACAATACAAATCAATGCAGGAGGAATCAGAGGGCCCTGCTCATTAGAGCTTACAATCTAGAAGGGAAGGTCAAATGGAATCAAAAGGTAATGACTGTGGGGGGGGAACTGATGGAGAAAATAAAAAAACTGTTGTTGTTAGGTGTGGGTAGGGTAGGGTTCTCTGAAGAGAAGGGTTTTCAGGGATCGTCTAAAGGCTAATAGAGTAGGAGATAAGCGGACAGATTGGCATAGGCCATTCCATAGGATTGGCTTTGGCAAAGTCCTGGAGGTGAGCATGGAAGGAGGTGATGAGGGAGCTAGAGAGCAGAAGGTCTTGAGAGGAACGAAGAGAATGATTAGGTTGGTATTTAGAGACTAGACTAGTGATGTAGCTGGGGGCTAAATTGTGGATAGCTTTGTTCGTAGTTGTTAGCATTTTGAATTTAATTCTTTGGCCGACCGGAAGCCAGTGGAAGGATTGACAGAGAAGGGTAGCAGAGACAGAGCGATTGGTAAGGTGGATGAGTCTGGCAGCAGCATTCATGATGGATTGAAGAAGTGATAGACTATGTAGAGTTAAGCCAATGAGAAGGGAGTTGCAGTAGTCAAGGCGAGAGATGACCAGCGAGTGAATTAAGAGCTTAGTTGTGTCATTGGTTAGAAAGGGGCGTATTTTGGAGATGTTGTGGAGGTTAAGGCGGCAGGATTTGGACAGTGATTGAACGTGGTTCTTAAAGGAGAGTTCATCGTCCAGGACTACACCCAGAACTTTGGCATGTTCGGATGGGCTTATAGTTGTGCCATCGATTTTGACAGAGAGATCAGGGGAAGGGGCATATGGGGGAGGAAAATGTATAAGTTCGGTTTTGGATAGATGGAGTTTGAGGAAGTGGTGTGACATCCAGACTGATATATGTGATAGTAAATTAGTGATACGTGAGGAGACAGAGGGAGCGAGCTGAGGGGTAGAGAGATAGATTTCGGTGTCGTCAGCGTAGAGGTGGTATTGGAAGCCATGGGAGGCTATCAGCTGACCCAGGCAGGAGGTGTAGATTGAAAATCAGAGTGGTCCAAGAACAGAACCTTGAGGGACCCCAAATGAGAAAGGAAGAGGAGAGGAGGCAGTATATTTGTAGGAAACGCTAAAGATGCGGTTGGATAAGTAGGAAGAGAACCAGCGAAGAGTACAGTCACAGAGACCAAAGGCTTGAAGTTTTTTGAGGAGGAGGGGGTGGTCAACTGTATCAAAGGCAGCAGAGAGGTCCAGGAGTAGGAGTACAGAATAGTGTCCATTGGTTTTGGCCGTTAGTAGATAACTTGTTAGTTTTAGGAGAGCAGTTTCTGTGGAGTGTTTTGCTTTTAATTTAGTTGCGTGTGCTTTTATTTTTTTTGTTGGGGGGGGGGGGGCAGTAGCTGAACTTACACACAAAGAGAGAAATGTGATTCCCAACTAAATTATTCTATATAATATATATCAATTCAAGATATCCCAACATTGGCATCTTTTGACTGAACATCATGTGCTGGGAAATTATGTCAAACCTACTCCAGAATTAGTCTTTAAAAAAGCTGTCTCTCTCCGAGACAGACTAACAAGTAGTCACTATCGAGTGCATTCTGGACCCCTGGAGGGACCAAAAGGCACTTATAAATGTGGACATTGCTCTAAATGTCCATGGATTCAAGAAGGAGGGACCTTTATTTTGCCGAATGGAGAGACGTTTCTACCTCCACATCATGCTGACTGTGGCACCAGAGGGCTGGTTTACCTGATGGTCTGCGCCTGCCAAGCCTTTTATGTAGGGAAGACCATCAGGGAACTACGCCAGCGCCTGGGTGACCACCTATATTACTCGACTAATGGGAAAATGACCACGGTAGGCCGTCATGTTGGCATACATCACAAATTTCAATTTGATATGGTAAAATTTCTTGTTCTCGAAGTCATCCCACAGGACCCCAGAGGGGGGAACTGGGACCAGGCTATTTTGAGACGAGAAGCATTATGGATAGAGCGGTTAAATGCTCTCACTCCTCCTGGCTTAAATGAAGCTCACTCCTATAAGTGTTTCCTCTGAAGGTGCCATATGTGTACACGCATGTTTATATATCTTTAAAATATCTGTAGCAATTTTGAGGCTATTTTGATGCGTGTACATGTATTTGCACTTCTTAGAGGGTTAATTGGTTAAAGGGACTTTTGAGGCGAAGATCCCTTCCCCTTCCCCTTTCCCTTCCCCCCCCCCCCCCCTGTTTTATTTTCTTTATTTTTTTTATTTCTTACTCACCTGGTGCTAATACCCTTATGGTTATACCCAATACTTTAGCATATTATATTACTTCCTAATTCTTTCCCTTTTCAATGTGGAGTTTTGAATTTATGTGTTCTTGGCATTACCCTGAGGGTTGGTTTTAATCTAATTTGTTTTATTTTTGGCGATTGTCGTTGGCTGGTGGCTCTGGCTATTAAGGTAGGGCTATTAGTTTGAATCGCCCTGCTTTGTGCCTGGAGCCTGCAGCCACACGACACTTGTCAACTTATAAGTCTATGCTGTACACAATGTTTAGATTGTGATTTTTCCCCCCTTCGGCTTTCCCCCGGCAGCCAGAGAGACCTGAGGAGTTCATTCTCCCCCCCCATGGGCGGACATGTGGCAACCCATTGAGGCTTTTTACCATCTATGCCCCTCTCATTTCGCTGCAGACATTATATGCAGCAATGAGAGGAGCGCATATACTATATGTAATGCGCCGGTTGCCTGACCTGGAATCATCCCTGCATGGACTAGACTGACAGCGGGCGGGGATTGCCTATTGTGTAAATCCCCGCCCAGTCACGCCCTCAAGCACTCCCCCTGCTCTATCTTTTATGGGGGACCCTTTTTCTCCGCGCACGAGCGATCTCGTGCCTGCGCTGTGATGGAGGGACATGGATAAGGAGCGCACATCTGAGCTCTGACTACTTCCGAGTTGGGGGTATAAAAGGCGCGCTTGGAATTTTGATTCTTAGAGCAACGCCGGCATTGATGGGACATACGCGCATGGCTACTGACTTAAAGGTAAAGCTCCCACTACATCCCTGTGTTGCTTTTTGTCATTTTCCAACTATAGAGTTAGGTCCCTTGCTGACTGTCTTTATATTTTTTAAACTTTTAATCAGAGTAAATCTACTACTGAACTTGTTGGTACTTCTTATTGAAGACTTGCCGGGGCCCATACTATACAATTCATTGTCTAGCAACCAGACAGAGTGGGGGTAGGTTTTGCTTAATGGCCATACCTTTTTGAGTTGCACTTAGCTGTACAGACCATGGACCACTGGGTGCTTTCTTTGGTGTGATAGATTCCATCTATCTATCTATCTATCTATCTATTAATAAGTTTAACTCTTTCTCTTCAGCCCATGGTCTTTGACATATTTTTCACATATTGTATATTTTTTAAATGGACTATTTTATCCATTTTTTTCTAGTCCCCTTATTTGCTGTCTAGAGTCTCTCTACCTATTACATACCCCCCGTGTCCGCCCCCAGGGGGGGCACCCTGATTTGAGGGTGTCTCGAAGTTGGTCGCTTGGTTGTTGAGGGGTTGGGAGCTCCAGGGGTGAGTCATGATCTCTCATTGTTTTTATTAATGAACTATTATGCCTGGATTATGATTATCAATTTTGTTTCTTTATTGTACTGTTTGGTTTTTTTGTGTTTATGGCTACAAAATCCTTTATCTATTGTATTTATTAAAAATTATATTTCTTTGCATATATTAGATTTGTAAAGTGACGTTCCCTGAGGAAGCAGCGTTTCTAGTGCCGCGAAACCGGTCGGATTTATACGTCAACTCTGCACTCCCGTAAAAAAATAAAAATGTTAAAATTATTTTTGAACCTATTCCGTCCTTTTATTGGATTGAATATATCTTGGTTTTGTTATGTAAATGTTTGTTTGTTATTTTTCTATGTGGATTAATTTATAATAAAATATGATTGAATTTTATTGATCTCTTTGACTAACATATGATACCGCAATAGTCCCTGTTCCCACTGAACTGTTAGGAAATTCTCTTTTTCGAGTTTCCTTCTTAGTTGTTCTAAACTTTATGCCCAGTTTTTTTTTTTTTTTTTTATAAATTATTCAATAGTAGTACTCACCGATTGTATATCGGGGGGTGTAATCATTTTTAGTACTGAATCAAGAGAAAAAATAAAAAATAAAGAGATATATACACACCCTAAAGAGTTAACTACAGACAGCAACAATAGACATTGATGTTCCTGCAACCTTTTGCCAGGTGGACACCAGCAATAAGAAGGGTGGGTATGACAGGGTTAATATTGTAGAGGAGGAATATAAGAGGAACAGCATTAGTGGGGCAGGACTTCGTCCAGGGGAAGGCACAGCTGTATCATTCCACCAAATAACACAGCTCCGCGTGTGCAGGCCACTGCTATCCCCCAGGCCTCTCTACAGAACTCAGAACTCTGGCCTTTTTGTTTTTAGCATAACTGCAGCCAACAGAACATGGTAAATGTACCAGTTATTTGAGTACAACATAAATGAGGAGACATGGTTTTGTTCCCTGCAAAACTTAATGGGAGCACCACATGAATAAAAGATAAAAATAATACATCCTAAGAATACAAATAATTGAATGAATCAGTCCAGAGTTATTGCATTTCAGATCCCCCAGAGGAAACCAAAGAAAGAATGTATAAAAAATTCCTCCTGTATGAGGGCCTAGCATATGCTCAGATAGCATGAAAAGAGTTCTGGGAGTTCAAGTTTAATGACTCCATAGAACATAGGCATAGTAATATGCATATAACACCTGGATTGCCACGCAAGTTGAGCAAAACAAAGGTGAAAAACAAATAAAATATCAAACAACAGTCCATGACGTGTTGTCATGTGGTAATGAACAGTAATGCCGTGTACACACAACTGCATTTTCCGGCAGACTAGGTCTGACAGTTTTACCGATGGACTTTTGGTGGAGTTCCGATGGACCTTCAACGGACTACGACTTGGCCACGACTTGGCCACACTCGAACGGACTACGTCTGTTTGAAAGTCTGTTAGTTTTGAACGTGATGACGTAAGACGGGACTAAAAAAGGAAGTTCAATAGCCAGTAGCCAATAGCTTCCCTTGCGTCGTATTTGGTCCGTCGGACCAGCATACAGACGAATGGTTTCCCGATAGGTTCATCTGATTTTTTATGTGAAAAATGATCGGATTAGCCCACACACAAACGGATTGTACGACGGACTGATTCCGTCAGACCTAGTCTGCCGGATAAGTCCGGTCATGTGTACGCGGCATTAATGCAATGTATGGAAATAAAGCCTGTAAGAACATATCCGAGAATAAATGAATGATCTTTAACTGAGTACACTTTCACCGTACTTGATAAAAATGTGCTCTTACCAGAACTCTAAACTCCGCATTATAAGTCTAGATAAGTATGGGATCACAAATCATGGCAAATCCATCCATTTGAAAGAAGTGGAGACAATGCTGGTTACTAATTACTCTCATGGATGTCCCATAAAGATAATAAGAGTATACACATAGTGTAAAACTGTATGATGGTTTGTTAAAAATAAGCATTGAAAAAAACTTACACAGATCCAGTAAAAATTAAGCAGTGAATGTAAAGATTTCTTGGCAATGATCCACTGGTACAGAGATCAAACAAGCCCATGCTTATCTAGACTCTTTTACTGTGGAGTCTAGAGTTCTGGTAAGCGCACAATTTTATCAATTACGGTGAAGGTGCACTCGGTGAAAGATCATTCTTCTTGGACACGTTCTTAAAGACTTTATTTCCATACATTGCATTTACTGTTCATTCTCACATGACAACACATCATGGACTGTTGTTTGATATTTTATTTGTTTCACTATTTTTTTTGCTCAACTAGCACAGCAATCCAGGTTTTATACATTGTTACACAATTTGTTCTGTTGTGTTATTGCTAGCAATTTTTTATTTTTTTTGCATATTTTATTTTCTTACCTGCGCAGATATTTCTTTTTACATATAGTAAAATGTTTCACTCCAATGGCTGACCAGTAGCTAAATAAATAAATGACAGGCCCAAAAAGATTAGCAGGAATAAGCCCTATAGCAAATACTTTGGCTATAGTGCCTATTCCTTCTAATCTTCTACTTTGTTAACTGTGTAACCAAGGAATTTACTAGATCTATAAGCTAAATACGCTGGTACCCAATGATCTTAACGAGGAACTAGATGTATACAATGGGGGTTATTTACGAAAGGGAACTCCACTTTGCACTGAAAGTGCACTTGGAAGTGCAGTAGCTCTAAATCTAAGGGGTATATCTGAAATGAGTGGAAGCTCTGCTGGTTTTATCAGCATGTGCAAGCTAAAATCATCATGTGCAAGCTAAAATGCTGTTTATATTTGCTGTTTATATTTTCCTTGCATGTCCCCTTCAGATCTACAGCGACTTTACGTCCAAGTGCACTTGCAGTGCAAAGTTGGTTTTCCTTTAGTAAATAACCTCCAATGTGTTATAACAATTCGGATACCTTTTCTAATTCATGTAAAAATCTGATGTATAAAGTAAAAAGTAATTATTAGAAAAAAAATGCAGCAGTGTTTATAGGTTACTCTACAAAATGTAAAAAAAAGAATTTGCACCAATTTTAATATATTTAACATTTTTACAGCTTTTCTATCATCTGGGCTAGCTTTCTATGCTATTCCCTATGTTTTTATGTAAGTGGATATTGTTCTCCAATAGTGATGGGCGAACGGTTCGCCCGGCGGTCGTTTCGCGGTGAATTTCGGCTGTTCGCGATTCGCCCGATCGGCGGACTATTGCCGCCGTTTGCCCGGCGGACTTCCGTGTTTTCTGGGAAAAAGAACTTTGACCTATGATGACACATCCATCATGGGTTACAGGACAGCCAATTGAGACGTTACAGCACATGGACACTTGGACATTCCCCCTAACTTATAAATAGACCCGATCCGGCAGCCATTTTACATTCTTTCTTCTGTCACTATAGGGAGAGGTTGCTGTGTGGAGCAGGGAGAGATTGCAGTGACCCAAATCGCTAGCTATTTGGTACACAAAAGTTCTTTTCAGGACTGGTATAGGTGTTAGGTGTATATAGGTTTGCTGTGCTACTGATTGTTGCAGCAGCCTGAGTGTCTTTTGTCAGTTTAGAGAAAGGGACAGGACGGTGTGTGCTGCAGGGAGAGTCAGTTTAATCATTAGCTGTTACTATCAGGTCCACAAAAGTGCTATTCCAGTAACCAGTTATTGTTCCAGCAGCCTCTGTTTTGTCAGTTTATATAGGGACAGGCAGGAAGCAGTGTGTGAGGCAGTGAGGGTCAGTTTAATCATTAGCTGTTACTATCAGGTCCACAAAAGTGCTATTCCAGTAACCAGTTATTTTTCCAGCAGCCTCTGTTTTGTCAGTTTATATAGGGACAGACAGGAAGCAGTGTGTGAGGCAGTGAGGGTCAGTTTAATCAGTAGCTGTTACTATATTAGGACCACAAAGGTTCTTTTCAGGACTGGTATCAGTGGTATGGTAATAGGCTTGTACACGTATATTCTTTCTCCCAAATATAGAAAGAATATTATACTTGACTGCTGCCCTTCTGCTGCAGTCTGCTAATCAGTCACAACCTACTTGTTCCACAAAGGTCCTTATAAGGACTGGTAAGGTCTAGGGTGCTACAGTACATAGGGTTGAGTGAGGTACAGTCTGCTATTCTATAAGGACTGGTATAGGTCCACAATACATAGGGTTGAGGTGCACTACTGCTGACCGCTGCCCTATACTGCAGCAGTCCTTCATCAGTATAGGGACTGATGTACAGTCTGCTAATCAGTCACACACAACCTACTTGTTCCACAAAGGTCCTTATAAGGACTGGTAACCTGGTGTAGCGTGCTACAGTACATAGGGTTGAGTGAGGTACAGTCTGCTATTCTATAAGGACTGCTATAGGTCCACAATACATAGGGTTGAGGTGCACTACTGCTGACCGCTGCCCTATACTGCAGCAGTCCTTTATCAGTATAGGGACTGACGTACAGTCTGCTAATCATTCACAACCTACTTGTTCCACAAAGGTCCTTATAAGGACTGGTAAGGTATAGGGTACTATAGTACATAGGGTTGAGTGAGGTACAGTCTGCTATTCTATAAGGACTGGTATAGGTCCACAATACATAGGGTTGAGGTGCACTACTGCTGACCGCTGCCCTATACTGCAGCAGTCCTTCATCAGTATAGGGACTGAGAGTTTTGTCACATGGTCATTTAAAAAATGACAGGCAGAGGAAGAGGCAGGCCCTTCCGCAGGGGTGGTAGGGATAGGGCAGGAGCAACAGGCTTGAGCCAAAGTGGGAAGTTGCAGAAGGTGCGTTCAATTACTTTAAAGGACGCACCAGACTTGGTTGAGTGGCTCACTCAGCCTTACTCTTCTGCACCCTCCTCATCCTCTCGATCTGCACCCTCTTCTTCACTCTCTGCTATGTGCACCCCCAAAGACACTACCACCAACACCACCACCACCCCATACCTTCCGCTTGAGTCACAGGAATTATTTTCCGATCCATATCAAGACATTTCTGATGCGCAGCCACTCTTGGTATTGGATCAGGAAGAGGAGGTAGCAACAACCGCTACTCAGCAGTCTGACGACAGTACCCAGATCAGCCCAAGGAGGAGGTTGGTCCCCGGAGTTGCTGCCTACTCCGAGATCTCTACTTATAGCGGTGGGGAAGGTGACATCGATGATGACGTGTCTAGTGATGTCACGTGGGTGCCCACAAGAGAGGAAGAGGAGGGGAGTTCAGAGGGAGATATGGACCAGCAGATAGGGAGGAGAAGCAGGCGGAACATAGATTGCACAGGAGGGACAAAGCAGACTGCTAATGTATCAGGAGCAAGGCATCAACCATGTACGGTCACATCTGGCGCTCTCAGGATGCCGGCACATGGCTCCGCAGTGTGGGCTTTTTTTAACGTGTCCGCTGCTGACAATAGCGTTGCCATCTGCAATCTTTGCAGTCAACGCATTAGTCGCGGTAAGCCCAACACTCACCTAGGGACGACCGCCTTAAGAAGGCCCATGAGCAGCCATCACCGAGCCCAGTGGGAGCAACGGAACACACAAAGCCACACTCCAGGCTCTCACCATCCAGCCTCGTCTTCTACTTCTCCTTCTCCTCTCTCCTCACAATTGTCCTCCACTCCACCTTCCATCACGCCAAGCTCACGTTTTGCAAAAAGGCAGGCTTCTGTGGGCGTAATGTTCGAGCGTAAAAAAATGTTGACGCCGGATAACCCTCTTGCCCAACGGTTGACGGCTGGCTTGTCAGAACTGATAGCCCGCCAACTACTGCCATATAAACTTGTGGACTCGGAGGCCTTTCGTAAATTTGTGGCCATTGGAACACCACAATGGAAGGTCCCAGGAAGGAAGTATTTCTCAGAGAAGGGCATCCCAGAGCTATATGGCCATGTTCAGCGGCAAGTGAATGTATCTCTGGCACACAGTGTCGGTGCCAAGATACATCTGACCACAGACACGTGGTCTAGCAAACACGGGCAGGGAAGGTATATCACTTTTACTGCCCACTGGGTGAACCTTCTGACGGCCGTCAAGCATGTAACCCGTGGCACCCGTGTAGATTTGGTTTTACCGCCACGGATTGCATGTAGGACTGGCTCTTCTTCTCCTCCTCCTCCTCCTACTCCATCCTCCTCCCTCTCCTCCTTGGCTGACTCCTCCTTTTCCGCTTCTAGCGTCTCTTCCGCTGCGCCACCCAAGCTCCCCAGAACCTATTCGACATGCCAGGTGAGACGTTGCTATGCCGTGCTGCGTCTGTTGTGCCTGGAAGCCAAGAGCCACACTGGCCCGGCACTCCTTTCAGCTTTGCGTTCACAGGCAGATCAGTGGCTAACACCGCTCAATTTGACAGTTTGTAAAGTGGTGTGTGACAACGGTGCCAATCTGCTTAGCGCATTGAAACAGGGCAAAATCACGCACGTGCCATGCATGGCACACGTCTTAAACTTGGTCGTGCAGCGATTCGTTGTCAAATACCCTGGCAGGGGAGGGCTGGGCCAGGGGGCAGGGATGCAATTGCCCCCTGGGCTGCTCTGATATGCGTTGGCAAAGGCTGCTGTGTCGTCAGCTCAAAACCGCAATATGCACAGTTCTTGAGCTGGCTGAGTCCAGTACTGTGAGCCAGCGATGTCTTCATGTCAGGGCTGACAGTCTGTGTTACACAGCACAGCCCCCGCCCAGCCCCTTCCTACTCCACACCATTGGCTGGCAGAGGCTGGACCTGCTCTCTGCTCAATCTGAGCAGTTGGCTGGAATCCAGTGAGGCTCCTGGGAGCCTGGGACCATCCAAGTAAGTGAGCTCCTCCTCTCTCCTCCTCTCTGCAGCCAAAGAGTTTTTTTCTAGCAGCCTGTGCCAGTACCTTGCCCTCCTAGGGCTAGGTGGTATGATGTGGGCTCTCACTGACATGCTGCAGTTTGGCTGCAGTGCTGGTGTACTGGCAGTCATCCTGCATGTTGCCCCTGGGACATAGAGGATGCACATTTTTACTGTATGTGCTGAAAGTGCACAAAACGTCCTGCATGCTGCATGTTTGGTGCACTTTCAGAACATGCAGCAACAATGAGTAACCTAAAAGAAGTCTGAGGGGGTGTGACACCCGCCAGTACACCCGCACTGCAGCCAAACCGCAGCACACCAGTGTGAGCCTAAATGCTTGTATTCACTTGCAGCAGCCACTGCCACTCCTCTGAAAAGTGATCCATGCTCAGGTCACTTTTCAGAGGCATTTGACAGGCAGTGAATAGTTGATATCACATTTCATCCCTGCCTGCTTTAACCCCCCTAAAATCCCTGCAGGTAATGACACAGTTCACTCTGAACTCCACCTTATTTCCATTACTCTCTGTAGGTATTAGATGTGGTCTCACCTTTTTGTTTGCACATCTAATACCAAAGGGTACTTTCACACTGGGGCAATGTGGGCGGTAGTGGTACAGCGCTGCTCGTTTTAGTGGCGCTTTATCATTGTTTTAGTGGCGTTAGTGGGGCACTTTTAACCCCCACTAGTGGCCAAAGAAAGTGTTAAAAACGGCCGTGTTGCATTCATTTCAATGGGCTGGGCACCTCTCCCAAACCGCCCCAATAATGCTGCTTGCTGGACTTTTCAGAATGTCCTTCAAGCGCACCGCCCCAGTGGGAAACCTGGGGTGGCATAAGAAGTGCTTTACAGGTGCTATTTTTTAGCACTAAAACGCCTGTACAGCGCCTTCAGTGTTAAAGGACCCTAAAGAGAGTTCTGGAAATAAGGTGGCGTTCAAAGTGAATTTCTACACCTAAGTGGAGCCCCCCTTTCAGAAGATTTGAGGATATTATTAAACCCAGAGACTGGTGGACTTAGGCCACAATAGACAGATTGAAATTCTGCCGGTTCAGCAGACATTTCAATCTATCTCTGTGCAGACTGGTTGTACAGAATTTGACTCCATCAACTGACAGTACAACCAGCGTGTCTTTATGTTTTTTAGCGATCAGTGCTGGCTGCTATAGCTGCCAGCAGTGATCACTGTATTCTGATGGCTTGGAAACTTTCACCTCAGAGCACACACCGACACACGGCTCTTACGGAAGCTTGGTAATTCAAGTTCTGGGCTTCCCTAACATTACAGCCCTGTGGGGCTGTGACCAAGTCTGGGCAAGAGCTGGGATATGACATTACTTACCTCATATCCCTGCCACTTCTAAACCTGCTCCGCTGCAGCACCAGGCCCACAATGCCCTTAATCTGGCTGGTGCTCCGGCATGTGCCTGCATGTGCATTTCTTACTATCCGCAATTGAGACAGGAGGAACCTGCACCCTGGTGAATCTGGTGTTCATGCCATGGAGACAGCAGGACTTGCGTGTTTAGCCTGCTGCGCTCACTGTGACTCTCAGCTACTCTGCTTGCTTGGCTTGCCCAGTGGTGTGGTTCTCACTCACCAGAGAAGCTCCGGACTCCACAGGTAGTGCTTAGTGTGGTGGCAGTGACAGCACAGTCTTTAGTCTTCATCTTCCTGCAGTCTCATTGGTCTGTGTACTGGGTGTGGGGAAGGGGCAAGCTCTTTTTCTCAGTCTCTCTGGGGGCAATCGTGCAGTCTCTTTCTGAGAGACTGCTCCATTCTCTGAGAGACTGCTCCACTTCACACTGCCTGTACAGAGACTAACTGCTTCACAGTGCCTGCACAGAAAGTGACTGCTCTCTCTGTGCAGGCAGTGTACAGCGGGGTCTGTGCAGGCAATGTGAAGCGAGGTCTCTCTCTGTGGAGGCAGTGTGAAGCGGGGTCTCTCTCTGTGCAGGCAGTGTGAAGTGGTCTCTCTCTGTGGAGGCAGTGTGAAGCAGGGTCTCTCTCTGTGCAGGCAGTGTGAAGCAGTCTCTCTCTGTGCAGGCAGTGTCAAGCAGTCTCTCTCTCTCTTTGGGGCAATGTGGAGCAGTCTCCCTCTCTCTCTGTACGGGGAATGTGGTGTAGATGGGTGGTGAGCTGATTCAGTGGTTCAATGGGCCACTTGACTGGACTTGCCCCCCAGGCCTAAGGCTGCCAGCCCTCCCCTGTACCCTGGGGTCCAGGACATCTTGCGGCAGGCAAGGAAAATCTCGGCCCATTTCAGAAGATCTTACACGGCCATGGCTCGCCTTGCTGACATTCAGCGGCGACACAATCTGCCGGTCAGTCGTCTTATTTGCGATTGCCCGACGTGATGGAACTCAACCTTCTATATGCTTGATAGGCTGCTCCAGCAGAAACGTGCAGTTAACGTCTACCTGTATGAACTCTGCGGCAGAACAGGTTCTGGGGAGCTGGGTTTTTTTCCACCGCGCCAGTGGTTGCTCATGCGCGACGCATGCAGACTTCTGCGCGCATTTGAGGAGATCACCAAACTGGTCAGTCGTAGCCATGGCGCCATCAGTGACATGGTACCTTATGCCTTCTTTATGGAGTGTGCATTGCGTCGTGTCATTGATCAAGCTGTGGAGGAGCAGGAGCAGGAAGATGAGGAAGTCGCAATGCTGGATGAATTCCCAGGGGGGGGCTACTCTATCTGAGACAAGTCAACAACGGGAGTCTGAAGAGGAGTCAGAGGAGGATGGTGCCGGGGCAGATGAGGAGGAGCAAGAAGAGCATGCTTTAAACCTTTCTGGGACCCCTGTTGTTGTGCGTGGATGGGGAGAGAAGAATGAAGAGGACGACATTATCCTGGATGATGAGCAGGAGCCAGGCCACCACACCGCTTCCAGTTTAGTGCAAATGGGGGCCTTCATGCTCCAGTGTTTTAATAGGGACCCCCGTATAAAAAGCATAAGGGTCAAGGACCAGTACTGGGTGGCAACGTACTTAGACCCCCTGTACAAACACAAAATGGCGGAAATGCTACCGCCGTCACAGAGGGCTGTCAGAATGCAGCACTTCCAGGCCTTGCTTCAAGAAATGCTGCATTCTGCTTTTGCGTGCGCTGGCAGAGGAGCAATTCCCACTCCCAGAGAAGGAGTTGCGGGTACCAATCCAACAGCGCCTGCAAGAAGAGGCCGGTTTGAAGATGTGTTGGTGACTTCAGATATGAGGTCCTTCTTTCAGCCGACCCATCGACAGGTGTCATCCGGATCCAGCATCAGGGAACGCCTAGACCATCAGGTGTCCGACTACATTAGGTTAACGGCCGATGTGGAAGCTCTGAGGAGTGATGAACCCCTGGACTACTGGGTGGGCAGGCTTGACCTCTGGCCAGAGCTTGCCCAATTTGCAATCGAACTGTTGGCTTGCCCCTTGTCCAGTGTCCTGTCCGAAAGGACGTTCAGCGCAGCAGGGGGGATCGTGACCGATAAGCGTACTCGCCTAGCTCACGACAGTGTTAACTACCTCACATTTCTAAAAATGAATGAGGCATGGATCTCGGAGCAATTCAACACATGTGACCAGTAGACCATGTATATGTCTATAAACAATTTTTTTAATCGAGCACACAGACCTTCTTTCTTCATTTGGCTCACTTCCTTGTCCAAAAAAAGCACACCGTACTATATGCCCGTACCCTCCTCTTTGAAGAGGTTGAACGGTGTCATATTTCTACTGGGGCTGCTTATTATAAGGGGCTCCCACCATCCCTGTGCTGTGCTGACTTCCTCCTGGGGCTGCTTATTATGAGGGGCTCCCACCATCCCTGTGCTGTGCTGACTTCCTCCTGGGGCTGCTTATTATGAGGGGCTCCCACCATCCCTGTGCTATGCTTATTATGAGGGGCTCCCACCATCCCTGTGCTGTGCTGACTCCCTCCTGGGGCTGCCTATTATGAGGGTCTCCCACCATCCCTGTGCTGTGCTGACTTCCTCCTGGGGCTGCTTATTATGAGGGGCTCCCACCATCCCTGTGCTATGCTAACATCCTCCTGGGGCTGCTTATTATGAGGGGCTCCCACCATCCCTGTGCTATGCTTATTATGAGGGGCTCCCACCATCCCTGTGCTGTGCTGACTTCCTCCTGGGGCTGCTTATTATGAGGGGCTCCCATCATCCCTGTGCTGCGCTGACTTCCTCCTGGGGCTGCTTAGTATGAGGGGCTCCCACATCCCTGTGCTACGCTAACATCCTCCTGGGGCTGCTTATTATGAGGGGCTCCCACCATCCCTGTGCTGTGCTGACTTCCTCCTGGGGCTGCTTATTATGAGGGGCTCCCACCATCCCTGTGCTATGCTAACATCCTCCTGGGGCTGCTTATTATGAGGGGCTCTCACCATCCCTGTGCTATGCTGACATCCTCCTGGGGCTGCTTATTATGAGGGGCTCCCACCATCCCTGTGCTGTGCTGACTTCCTCCTGGGGCTGTACCTCTGCTGTGCATATTATGAGGGGCTCCCACCATCCCTGTGCTATGCTCATTATGAGGGGCTCCCACCATCACTGTGCTATGCTCATTATGAGGGGCTCCCACCATCCCTGTGATATGCTCATTATGAGGGGCTCCCACCATCCCTGTGCTATGCTGACTTCCTCCTGGGGCTGCTTACGGTGCAGGTGTCAGTGCTGTATATCACGGTGCTGATGTCAGTACTCTCTATCACGGTGCTGCTGTCAGTGCTGTATATCACGGTGCTGGTGTTAGTGCTTTATGTCACGCTGCTGATGTCAGTGCTCTCTATCACGGTGCTGGTGTCAGATCACTCTATCACGGTGCAGGTGTCATTGCTGTATGTCACGCTGCTGATGTCAGTGCTCTCTATCACGGTGCTGCTGTCAGTGCTGTATATCACGGTGCTGGTGTTAGTGCTTTATGTCACGCTGCTGATGTCAGTGCTCTCTATCACGGTGCTGCTGTCAGTGCTGTATATCACAGTGCTGGTGTTAGTGCTTTATGTCACGCTACTGATGTCAGTGCTCTCTATCACGGTGCTGGTGTCAGATGACTCTATCACGGTGCAGGTGTCATTGCTGTATGTCACACTGCTGGTGATCATCTCCTGCACCCTCTTCTTTGCCTACCCTGGTCCCTGACCTTCCCTCTCATTCATTGCCTTTATGCGCTCCACAGTCCTGAATTGTCACAACAATTTCCCATATAAAAAAAGAATGCTTGTAGTTGTCGATCCCAGATTCACCTAATAAATGTGTTATGTCATTGGCCATGTGGTGGGACTATGTTTGCACAGCTATTAATTATTTTGTGGCTGCAAATTTGACCTGTAGGTTTGCAAAGTTCGCCTCCCATTGAAGCCGATGGGGCCCGCCGCGAACGTTCCGGTTCGCGAACTATCGGCCGCATTCGTGAAACGTCCCGTCGGAAGTTCGTCCATCGCTATTCTCCAATAAAAGCATCATTGCTTTGTACTACATCTGTGCTTTGTACTGTTTTTAATCCCTGCTTTAAAGCCCAGTGTTGTGCATGGGATTTGTCATTTATTCATTAAAGTGTATGTCAACCCATTATGTTTAAAATAGAAATGAAAGGTAAAACATTTGTGTATACACAGTATAAATTTAATTTTTTTTAAATACAACTCATTTTTTTCAATTTTTTTAAGTGAACACTGCTTTGAGCAGTAGGGGTGAAAAAAGAGCAGTACAATGATTTTCCTAGTAAATGGCTGTGCAGGGAGTTGTGTCAGCACAAGACTTGGCCATTGAAGGACATGAAGTACATGGTACAACAGACACATATCAGGAATATGAAATGTTGGGGTAACATATTCTGAAAGCCACGCCACCCACTGGAGTGAAGTGTATTATTTTATTTATTGTCTATGGGCTTATTGAACTTATCTGAGCATATGAGCAGCTATTTGAGCATATATTAGGTCTTCATATAGGAGGTATTTGCATCCTAATTTATTCATTTTTTATTGACAAGAGTAATACTGGTTGACATCAAAAGGTGTACACTCCTCCTTTTACTCACTCCTTCCTTTGCACCTTTTTCCTCCACTCTACAAGAGACTCCAT
Organism: Lithobates pipiens; assembly: GCF_037356315.1. Lineage (NCBI taxonomy): Eukaryota > Metazoa > Chordata > Amphibia > Anura > Ranidae > Lithobates > Lithobates pipiens. The sequence goes on along the minus strand of NW_027507758.1, from coordinate 240,287,427 downwards.
CTGCAGTGACACCTGCTATAAGGATGGAAGTCTGACCTCCTTAGCTTACCTTATGGCACATCAAGTGGAGTAAGGCCAAGCGCAGTCTTAAACATCACTGCAAATCTTCTAACCCTTTCATCTCCAGCAGCATCCTTGCCTGGTCAGGTGTTTTCCCAGCTGCTGTTGTTTTTTTGTACTTGTATTTTTTTATTCATAGATGCTGAGAAATGCACATCCCCACTAAGTTCCAATAATGACAGGATCCTGCAGGTAGAATATCCCCCAGATTCACAGGGGTGGGGAACAGTGTGGGAACAGTCTGAAGACTGTAACTATGTTTGAGGTTACACCATAAATATGCGTGCAACATTAAACACATCCAGAAAAATGGACTTCAGGTCAGGCTAAAGCCCCATACACACTATCAGATTTTCTGCAGATTTTTTCCTTCAGATTTACCAAAACCATATAATATGAGGTCAACCATAAGGTCAAACCTTAGGAGTTTCAATGTGTATGCAATCAGGCAGGCCCTTGTACTACATGGTTTTGGTAAATCTGAAGACAAAACTCATCAGAAAATCTGATAGTGTGTATGGGGCTTGAATTTAAAAATCAATTACACACGCAAAATATGTAAGAATATAATGCTATCTGTGAGAATCACACTGTTCCATAGTATTGCATACAAGCTCACCATAGATAATACAAAGGTGAACTTAACCCAAAAACCTTCCTCACCCATCTAGAACCCTTTGCACTTAGCTTGTCCTATGCCACTCACCTGCTATTCCCTCTCTATTCACTATAATGTGCTGACCATTCAAAATTATCACTACACAGACCCGGCGGCTGTGTAGCATCATAACGCGTGCAATGGCAAGCGGTGAATAGTCAATGTGGCCACTCATGAACATGGTCACGTTACCAATCTGACTAATGAGAATTTCTTCTTTTCTTTAGGAACCAGGTCCTGTAAGAAAAAGCTAAAAAAAACAGAGATTTTCATTAGTCAGTTCGGTCACGTGACTGTGTTGACCATGACCTACTCACTTGCCATTGTCCATGCAGATTTTCTGTATGCGGGTCAATATGACCACTGATGGGGCAGCATAAGGTTGCCATGGGGCAGCTAAGTGCAGCAGGGGCTGGGAATGAGGTATGGAGGGTTTCCAGGGTTAGTTAATTTAACACATTTTTTTTTTCATTTTCAATTTTTGTAGCCAATTTTCATCTTTCAGTGCTATCGCATTTTTAATGACAATTGAGTGGTCATGCAACACTGTACCCATATGACATTTTTATCATTATTTGAGACAGATAGAGCCTTCTTTTGGTGGTATTTAATCACCACTGGGTTTTTTTTATTTGTTGCTTAACAAACTAAAAAAGCTGCAAAACAATGCAAATTTTTTAAAAAAAAAAAAAAAAAAGCAAAATGTTTTTCTTAGTTTCTGTTATAAAATGTTGCAAATAAGTAATTTTACTTCTTCACTGTTGTGTGCTAATGAGACTGCACTGATGGACACCAATAGGCGGCATTGATGGGCACTGGTGAGGCTGCACTCATCTGCACTGATGAGGCTGCACTGATGTGCACTAATGAGGCTGCACTGATGGACACTGATGTAGCCACCCTGATGAGGCGGCACTGATGGGCACTGATGTGGCAGTACTGATGAGGTTGCACTGATCTGTACTGATTTACACTGACGAGGCTGCACTGATGTGCACTAATGAGGCTGCACTGATGGGAGCTGATGGGATGGCACTGATGGGCACTATTAAGCTGCACTGGTGGGCACTAATGAGGCACTGATGAGGCTGCACTGATAGGTGGCACTGATAGGCACTGAAGAGCTGCACTGGTAGGCTCTGATAAGCTGCACTGATTTACACTCTCGGACATGCACTGATAATTAGAGCACTGATTATCAGTGTAAATGATGTACTGTCAAGCTTGTCAGTTATTGTCACTCCTTTATTCACACAGAGGCAGGGTGTGAGGAAAGGAATGCCAATAACCGGCAAGTCTGTTTGCATGTGATCAGCTGTGATTAGACATATCGGATCACATGATAAAGGTCCACTGTGATTGGATTTTTACCGAGATCTCTGATCAGCTGTGTCCAAAAGACACAGCGGTCACAGAGCATGCCCGATGCATGCACCAATAGGTGGCATTGATGGGCACTGGTGAGGCTGCACTGATCTGCACTGATGAGGCTGCACTGATGTGCACTAATGAGGCTGCACTGATGGGCACTGATGTGGCAGCACTGATGTGGCGGAACTGATAAGGTGGCACTAATGGGCACTGATGAGGCTGCACTGATCTGTACTGATTTACACTGACAAGGCTGCACTGATGTGCACTAATGAGGCTGCACTGATGAGCACTATTACGCTGCACTGGTGGGCACTAATGAGGCACTGATGAGGCTGCACTGATAGGTGGCACTGATAGGCAATGAAGAGCTGCACTGGTAGGCACTGATAACCTGCACTGATCTACACTGTTGGACATGCACTGATAATTAGAGTACTGATTATCAGTGTAAACAATGTACTGTCAAGCTTGTCGGTTATGGTCACTCCTTTTTCACACAGAGGCAGGGTGTGAGGAAAGGAATGCCTATTTGCAGGTGACCAGCTGTGATTAGACACATCAGATCATATGGTAAAGGACCTCTGTGATTGGCTCTTTACCGAGATCTCTGATCAACTGTGTCCAAAAGACACAGCGGTCACAGAGCATGCCCAATGCCTGCCCCAGGGGGGTGTACCGGAGGCACAGTTCTGGAAGGATGTCATGGAATGCAGAACATGCCAAACCTGGAAGTGACACATTGTTTCCATGTTCAGTCTACCTAAGGGTGATCATTAAATGGATGTTTGCTGGTCTCCCCTCTCTCTACCCAGTGTCCCCCACCATGGGGGTCCTGGATTCCACAGGTGGGACAGCAAAACCTAGGAAACATGGCAGGGTAGATGCACCATGGTGGTCCATGGAAGTGATCCAGTGGCTATACAGCTGACAGTTGACTTGTAAGGTTTACTTAAGTGTGCCGCTGACCGTCTCCCGGTCAGTGCTTTCAGCCAATGGCAGAGAGTGCTGATTGGAGTGTTCTGGCGGGGGGGGGGGGCCGTCCTGGGCCATCTTAATGAGTGGGCACACCTGGACACTGCCCAGGGGCCCCAGCTGCATGGGGGGCCCCTGCACTTCCCCTGTCCCTTTGCAACTTAGTTTGTAAAAAGTACTGCTTTGTCAAGTCAATTGGGTCAGCAGGAGCATCAGCGGTGTGGGGGAGGCTGCCTGTAACACTGTACTCTCATTTAATAAATTTAGGCTGTTCCTCTGAGATCTTCCATATCTCCAGAGGCAGCCAGAGTTCGTGGGCAGAGCCAGGGGTGTGGCTGCCTCCTCCACTCCTCCCAAAGACTCATTCACACAAGCTGCACAGCAGCCCAGGAGTCTTTGCATCCAGCAATGCTATAAGTGACTGAGCACATGTCACTGCATACTGCACAAACCTTCCATTATTTCACCCTATACTATCCAGACCCACCACTATACCTCCCTATACTACCCAGACCTACAAATATACATTCTTATACTATTCATACCTACCACTATATCTCCCTATACTACCCAGACCTACCGCTATACCTCCCTTTACTATCCATACCTACCACTATATCTCCCTATACTACCCAGACCTACCACTATACCCCCCTATACTATCCAGAGACAATAAGTTCAGTGCTTGCAAACTTTTTTCATAACTAATGTATTACAGACCCTTTATTATCTTTGTTGCCCTTCTTTGTACTTGCTCCATTTCCAGTACATCCTTCCTGGGGACTGGCGCCCAGAACTGGACAGCATACTCTAGGTGCGGCCGGACCAGAGTCTTGTAGAGTGGGAGAATTATCGATTTATCCCTGGAGTTAATACCTTTTTTTAATGCATACCAATATTATGTTTGCTTTGTTAGCAGCAGCTTGGCATTGCATGCCATTGCTGAGCCTATCATCTACTAGGACCTCCAGGTCCTTTTCCATCCTAGATTTCCACAGAGTTTCTCCCCCCAGTGTATAGATTGCATTCATATTTTTGCCACCCAAATGCATTATTTAAAAATTTTCTACGTTAAACCTCATTTGCCATGTATTTGCCCACCCCATTCATTAGTTCAGATCTTCCTGCAAGGTTTCTACATCCTGCAGAGAAGTTATTGCCCTGCTTAGCTTAGTATCATCCACAAATACAGAGGTTGAACTGTTTACCCCATCCTCCTGGTCATTTATGAACAAATTAAATAGGATTGGTCCCAGCACAGAACCCTGTGGGACCCCACTACCCACCCCTTACCATTCCAAGTATTCCCCATTTATCACCCTCCGAACTCACCCTTGTAGCCAGTGTTCAATCCATGTACTCACCCTATGGTCCATGCCAATGGACCTTATTTTGGACAGTAAACGTTTATGGGGAACTGTGTCAAATGCTTTTGCAAAATCCAGATACACCATGTCTACATGCCTTCCTTTATCTAGATGGCAACTCACCTCCTCATAGAAGGTTAATAGATTGGTTTGGCAAGAATGATTCTTCATGAATCCATGCTGATTACTGCTAATGGTACCATTTTCATTGCTAAAATCTTGTATATAGTCCGTTCTGATCCCCTCCAAGAGCTTGCATAATATTGATGTTAGGCTGACTGGTCTAATTCCCAGGGATGCATTTTGGGCCCTTTTTAAATATTGGTGCTACATTGGCTTTTCTTCAATCCTCTGGTACCATTCCAGTCAGTAGACTGTCTGTAAAAATTAGGAACAATGGTCAGACAATTACTTGACTGAGTTCCCTAAGCACCCTCGGGTGCAAGCCATCCGGTCACGGTGGTTTATTAATGTTAAGTTTCCCAAGTCTAATTCTAATTCTGTCCTCTATTAGCCATGCTTCCTGTGATGTGTCACGAGGATAAACACTGCAGTTTTGGTTACTGAAGCCCCCCGATTCCTTCGTGAAGACTGAGGAGAAAGAATAAATTCAATATCTTTGCTATCTCCCCATCCTTTTTTACCAGATGTCCTTCTTCATTCTTTATGGGGCCAATATGGTCTGTCCTCCCTTTTTTACTGTTTGCATACTTAAAGAATTTCTTGGGATTTGTTTGCGTCTTTTGTGTTCTAGCTTAGCTGCCCTTATTGCACCCTTACATTTCTTGCTGCATTCTTTATAAACTTTGAATGCTGATGATGATCCCTCAACCTTGTATTTATATGGCTTAACCATGTGTTTTTACCACCTACCCTAATGCAAGTGTAAACATAGCTGAAATGGACTTGACTAACCGAACTCCTGCTAACACTTTTAATCAGTTATAGCAAAAAAAAATTTCCTTTTGGGATAAAGTTTTTACATAAACAAATAAAAGTTGACCACCAGCACCTCTGTTAGTCTTAAGTGATTTATCCCAACCCTGTAACTGCCACATTTGCTGAATCGCTTGTTCTGTTAAATAAGTGTGAAAAGAAACAGACTTACTAGCTGAACCAACAGGTATAATCAAAGGGAAAAAATAATGCAACCACCACATCTAAGAACTGGCTTTGGTGTAAAGCTTGTGTTAAGTTTATGTCAGAATATACCCTATATTCAGTATATGAAAATATGCACATAATAAGATTTCAAAGACCTTGGGGTTGATTTACTCAAGGCAAATAGACCCTTTACCTTGCAAGGGAATTTTCCCCAGGGTGTAGTGAATGTGGTGAAATTAAACTTTGCAAAGAGTACCTAATCACATGCAAGGAAAAAAAATAAAAATAAAGTATTGTTGCTTTCACATGATTGGATAATGGGAGTCTGCAAGTTTAATCTCATTCACTAAGCCCTAGGCAAAATGTCCCTGCAAAGTGAACAGTCTTTTTGTCTTTAGTAAATCAGCCCCCATGCTACTAAACTAAAAGAATATACAAGTGCAGGTGTGTGCAGTCAATAAATATTGCAGAGCTTCAACTAAAACCCATTTGGCAGGCACACACGAAGAGTTAGTAGTTGAAAAAGCAATTGTTAATTGGTTAACTGCTAACAAAAAAATTAAAAAATATTGTTGGTGGTAATCTCAGCATTATAATTTTGCAGTAAGCTCTATGAACTATAGTTACAACTCTGATTATAGTAGTTTTAATCTTTGGCTTATTAAAATGGCATTAAAAGTTACTTTCTTTTAATCCATCCATGCAGTGTAGTAAACATTCCCCACTGCTTAAAGAGTAACTGCAGTCTGCTCACATAATTTGTAATAAAAACATCTTTGCCATTCTGAAGCTTCCCTCCAACCCCTTTTGCATATTATTTTATATATACTGTGATTGTGTACTTTTCAAATATGCTGCAGAAATCTCCCTTCACTAAGTCTGGCTGCAACCATTTTAATTGTGGGTAGCAGAGCCTGCTGCCTGTTCACTTCCTGGATTTACACAGAAACACAGAGGCACACCTCCTGCTCTGCAGATTTCATTGGCCCTCTTATGACTCATTCCCCCCTCCCTTCCTGACAAATTCTCACGAGAGTGAGAGAGCTGTGCATCATGATGTCATAAGCCTAGGCTAATGACCAGATAAGAAACAGGAGGTGGGCTGTCTACGGTATTTACTGGCAGAAAAAAAAATATGTTTTACTATCCAAAGTTAAAATAACAAGGGCAGGTTTAATCGATGGAAAGTTGAAAAAATTACTGAAGGTCCACTTTAATATGCATGGTATGTGACACAAACACTCACCATAGTACTTATTCACCATCACTGGTTAGAAATGCCTCAGTGCAGGTTCCCCCAAAATTCCTTTTGGGTGAGAGTGTGCAGTCATGTGACAGGGAACAAACAGGGAGTCACTAGCCAATCAGGGGAGCAGGGAAGTGGCTTGCACATGTCCATTTAGCCCTGGTCGTGGGTAGGAGTGCACAAGCAAGGATAACTCCATAAGAACCTTCAAGGGAAAGGAGCTACCCTGAAACACAGCACTGAAACAGTCCATTTTGAAGGACACGGGGTAGCCTGTAAGGCAAGTCTTCACCTTAGCAGGTGAAATGTATTAAAAAGTAAAGCTTTGAAAGCACTTTAAATAAATGCAATATTCTGTAACTCTGCATGACAAACTAAAGCCATTGCATGACTGTTGGATCAGGAAACAAATCTGACTGCTTTAAGAAGAAGATAAACCCTAGGTTTAAATGTCTTAACATCTCTTTGAGGTCTCTAATTCAGTTTTGAAACATAGGGAAAAAGCATTGGCAACAGCTAATTTTAAGAGGATTTGGCTAACACATGCTTAAAAAGAGCTTTTTATTTGGGGGCAACAAGTTAATTTCCTTCCCCTGATGTGCCCGCTGGAGCATGATGCTTTTCTCATCTTACAACCTCTGCCTTGTCACAAATGAAGTTTGACAACAACAGAGCCATTCATTGCCTGGTTAGAAACAATAGGAGTGCGGGACCTAATAAAGCTTCTGCTCTCATTTCACACAACTTTAGAGATTTTCAGTAATTACTCTGTGAAAGTTAATAACCATAAAAGCAGCATGATGCGGTACTCAGTAAATCAAGCCTCTGTATAGAAGCATTTGTTCTGTAATACATATGTTTCATTCTGTTTCCATCTCTGGCATACAGAATCATCACAGCTTGATATGCACAGATCTACATCTTAGATCAAATAAAGCATAATGTGAAAACACAATACTAAATGTGAAATTAAAACCTTCAATACTTGTATTATTTTCCCTCTTGGAATACTGCAATGCTTGTGGAAAAATTATAGAAAATGTATCTCTAGCTCAATTTTGAATTGCAATTTTGAATTTAATTTAAATGTATTATTTATTTATTGCTCTCTTACTAGGAAGTTTCACTAGTATTCACTCTTACTGAGGTTGTCACATTTGAATAACTGTCTAAATTTTGAACCTTTTCCTAATCAGGGTAGAGAAAAACATATGACTCAAGGCTGTTAATTGATTTAATTGATGAATCACATTGGTCACCTTTTCAAACATATTTAGAAACAGACTGATAATAATTAGGTTAGTAAAATTGAAAAAAAAAAAAAAACTAATTAGAAGGAAAGCCAGACCTTATGGTGAGTGACTCAGTTTCTGCAAGAAAAATAAGTGACTCCTCCTATAGACCAGAAAACAGTCTAGTGGCTGATGATAAATGGAAATTGCTGTCCTTTATTAAGTATCACAGACAATTGGAGCCTTGTGGGTAAGGACAACATAACGTCATCTACAGTCATGAGAACAAGTTTTATGAAACCAAAGTTATTTAGTGCTTTATAGTAAGTAGGTCAATTTTAAATGATATCGTCCATTTGATTGAAAGCCAGTGTAGCAAAGAATTGGAGTGATGTAGCAGAGAAGGGTTGGTGGGTGAGCAACATGGCTGGCATGTTCTGTACCAGCTTCAAACTGTACTTTTTCAGGGAGTCTGTAGTAGAGGGAGCTGCAAAAATCCAATATGCATGAAAAAAAACATGGATTAATTGTAGCATTTCTTCTGCAGAAATCAAATGTTTGCTTTTTCTAATATTCCTGAGATGGATGTGAGGACCTGATAGCAGCTGATAGCTGTTACCTAATCAATAGGCCAGTGTCCAGATTCATACCCCTTGTATTCACAAGGTGTAAACCAGCTAAAAGTGTTTGCTGCCACCATGTTAGCCTCTGGCCTCCAATTTACAAGCACTTCTCTCTTTTCTGGGTTCAGTTTCAGCCAGTTACATTGCACCCACTCTTGTATGTCAATAGGACACCTGTTAATCTTGGTCACAGGGTCACAAGTGTCAGGTTTGAGGGACTGGTAGAGCTGTGTGTCATCTGCATAGCAATACAGAGTTTCTGGTTGAAGGCACTCCCGTCTCCCCCCCGCCCCAAAAAATAAATAAAAAAGTCAGCAGCTACAAATACTTTAGGTGCTGACTTTTAATACTAGGGCACTTACCTGTCCAGGCATCCAGCGGTGTCCTCACCCGAGCTGATTCTTCAATCAGCTATCAGGTGCTGGCACCGCCATGCTAACTAAGGGAAACCAGCAGTGAAGCCTTGCAGCTTCACTGCCCTTTTCCTACTGCGCATATGCAAAGAACGCTGTGAATGAGCTGTAGTCTAGACACTTCACAGGTTCCAGAAAGCTGTGCGGGAAGGAGGGGGGCTAAACTTCTGTCTCAGTTTGCAGCAGCGAACTAAGTTGGAAATGGGAACAAGTACCTGTCAAAACAGGTACCAGTCCCCCCCTCCCCCCAAAAGGTGGCAAATGTGGCAGCAGAGGGGGGGAGACAGATAAGCAGAGTTTCCCGTTTTGGGTGGAGCTTCGCTTTATGTTAAAGGTTGGAACAATTTCCTAAAAAAAAGATAAGGCAGAGTATATTGAATGTTGTTAAAAATTTCTAGAAATACACTTGGGAATTTAGGAAGTTTAAAATTCCGATCGGACAAAGTGCCACGCATGCTCAGATCAAATTCCTAGACCAAAGCTATTGGCTATTAGTCCCGTCCTAATGAAATAACATAATTGCGTTAAGTACGGTCGGATTTTCTGACAACTTTGTTCGACTGTGTGTATGCAACAGTTTCGGACAAAATCCGCCGGACAAAATCCGACGGATTTGGTTGTCGGAATGTCCGACCGTGTGTACAAGGGCTAAGACCAAGGATGTAGTCTAAATCCTAGATACTTGGATTGAGTCATTGTAAAATGAGATAATAAGACAACAATTAGTCTCGGTATCCATAGAGAATGCAGCACAACATAAGATATGAAAAAATACCCGGAACTGTCTAGATCCATTTTTCCTTTTCAAAGCATTGGTCTAGAGAAAGAAAGAGGAAAAGAAGATGTAAATGGGAAGAGGTGGAAGAGAAAGGGAAGAAGAGGGGCAGAGTAGTGGAGGAAAAGGGAGGGGAGAGGGGTCAGGAGTGGGTTTAATCTATAGTATCATACTTAAGCAGTGCTTGTCCCTCTGCAGAAAGGACAAACATGTTCCATAAGGACCATGTTTTGGAATATCATTCATTTTGATGCTTGGATGAGAGAATGAGGTCCTCCATCTTATTTATTTATTTAACTTTTTTAAGCCAAAGACCAATGATCGGTGACTGTGGACTCTTCCAATGAAGGGGAATACAAGTTTTTGGCGGCATCAAGGAGATGGCGGATTAAAGATTTCTTGTACGAATGCTGGAATGTTGGAGGCATTAAAGTAATTTTTAACGTTTAATCTCCCCAGAAAAAAAGTGATAAAAGCTGCACATTCAAAAAAGATTAAAGTTTTAAATTACATTCAGATTTTTAGGCTCAAATTACATTTTATAAGTTGTGTGTAAATCTGCTATAAAGCAGTTAGTGTGGCTTTTTTTACAGTTTGTATTTCCCACAGATAGAGGTTGATTGATTTACTAAAACTGGAGAATGCAAAATCTGGTGCAGCTCTACATAGAAACCAATCAGCTTCCAGGTTTTACTTAATTGAACAAGCTTACCACCTCTTCATTGTAGTGCTATAGCTCCCATCACTTTCTGAGGCATTGATGAAGAGGTTTGAATAATAGTAACAGCGCTGGGGGAGGGGGGGGGGGCATCCAACACTCCCAGAAACTGATGGGAACTGCAGCCCTGGAATTGATGTAGGAGTTACAGGTGACTGGATTTTAGAAGTATATGACCTTCCTTGTAAACTAGCCTTTTTGTTAGCTTATAGACCTAACAAATCTTTAGTCTAGAGAAACCTAAGATAGTCCCAAAACATAATTGAGAAATCATCCCCAACAATGTTTGGCCTGGACAAGGAAAAAATATATGAAGAAAGACTTCTTTTGTGATTTGGCAAAACTATATTAACTTCTCACTTGCACGCTTTAGTTTAAATGCAATAAAAAAGCATTACACTAGGCAAGCATAAAAAAAATTTTTTTGCCATTTAGTAGTCCATAAAATTTGTACATTTTTTGTAAAACAAATACCCGATAAACATGCACAATTGTATTGAACCCCATATGTGAAGCATTGGTTCATTTGGTCCTAATCCAGCTCCGATTAGTGGAACTTGCGAAATCTCAAATTTATACAGGAATTACTGGATCTTTGCATTCGTTCTCTAATTGTTTACACATACAGTACATATCTAAAGTGTGATACAACTGGAAAGTCATGTAGCCTGATAATGCACTATTGTATGATCTATTGCTTGTCCACTAGCACTTATCCATTATCACTCATGCACCATAACGCCACACGTTCCTTTCATTGTTAATCCTGATTATCACTAAATCTTTATATTTTCAGCATTTATACAGCACTAACATAGTACACATACTTTTACAGATAGTCATTCATGATTGAACTACTTCAAGGGCAAAGACAAAGTCTAATGTTCCTTGTTCACTCATAACCTACTAGTATATTTTGGGTCATGGGAGGTAATTGGTACCAGGAGTAAACTCGTAAACACTTGTATTCAAACCCAGGAGTCAAAACAGTTAAGCAAGATAGAACTACCTACAACTTTAATCATAACATCAGTGGAACATATCACTCATCACTTAACTCAGATGGCTTATGAGTCTTTAAAAATAATACCTCATGGGGCTGTGACTACAGTATCAGCTGAATGGTTGCAAAGCTCATCTACATTAATGGCACTGGATCTCCACAACAGTGCTCCTGGGTGATACAAATCCAATTGCTGCATGTTACCTCTGCTAGCTCTAGTGACCTGTCCCACCAGAGGAAGAATAAAACACCCTAAGTGTTTACAGAGTTTGTTTGTTCTGTCAGGCCAGTGGCATGGTCAAAATGGTAGTGAAGCACATTCCCCTGCCCACAAACCCCTCTACAGAGGATCAGCACCACTCTAAGAGATCAGGCAGTCATAGCCCCTCCAGCCTCTCCTTCACTCATTTTTCAGGAAGTCATGGTAAAACAAGACTCCACATGGCAGACCATTAGAGGGAAGTCCTGAGGGGAGTCCCCATAACCTCCCCGTTGAGAATACATGGAAACTTACTGGTTCACATAATGCCTTCCCTATACACTACCAATCTGTTGTAGATACCACTTTAAAAGACATGCTGTTGTCTTTAAGGAGCTATCTTCACACATACATGATTTCTCTACTCAGAAATGTATATATTTTATGCAGGAGATAGGGGACAGGTTCGAGCACATTGAACAAAGAAAAGGAGAATTTAATTCAACTTTTAACAACCTGTTTGTCTAATATAATGATAGAGAGGGTGATCTGAACTGGATAACAGTAATATGTGCAAGATCTTGTTAAATCTTGCCTTCCTGACATTTATTCCTCTGAAATGACTATTGGTAAAATTCATTGTCTCCCTAAACAGAATTAGCATTTCCACAGAAATCACACCAAGTGCATACACAAGGACTTACCCACATATTTATATTGTGATTCCACATTCCATGACTAAAGTATGCCAAGGCTCCCTTATGCCCTGTACACATGGTTGGAATTTCCGAGGGATGTGCGATCGGATCGTGTTGTCAGAAAATCCAATCGTATGTGGGTTCCATCTGACTTTTTCCGTCTGAATTTCCGACAAACAAAATTTGAGAGCATGATCTAAAGTTTTCCGACAACAGAATCCGATCATTTAAATTCTGATCGTGTGTAGACAATTCCGATGGACAAAGTGCCACGCATGCTCAGAATAAATTAAGAGACCACAGCTATTGACTACTGGCCTGTTTATAGTCCCGATGTATGTGTTTTACATCACCTCATTAAGAACCATCTGATTTTCCGATAACTTTGTCTGACCGTGTGTATGCAAGACAAGTTTGGCACAAAATCCGCCTGAAAAAATCTGATGGATTTTGTTGTCGGAATGTCCAACTGTGTGTACAGGGCATTATCCTTTGCCTGGGCTACAAGCTTGTCCTTTATAAGCAATTGGACATCTTTAGGTTTTAATATCCCTGATAACCAGTTGAACACCTCTATTTCCCATAACAGAGTTTCAGCAACTTTGCAAACCCTTATAAATGGAAGGATCTGTTTGAAGTCTGGCATTGCTAACACTGTAAAGGACTTTACTTTTTTTCTCTCTAACACACATAACTCCTACTCCAGAATAGACTTTTTCGTTAATGCCAAATGGATTTTACAGAAATTTATTGACTTCAAAATCAGTATCATTTCCTGGTTGGATAAAGCCTCCATTTCTATTTCTTTCACAAGGCAATAATAGTCTAAAGCCTCATATACACAATCAGATTTTCCACCGGGAATTGTGTGATGAAAGACTGTTGGCTGAAAATCCGACTGTTTGTACGATCCATCAGACAATTGTTGTCAGACTTCTGCCGACTAATGTTGGATGGCAGGATTAGAAATACAACACTAGCAGGAGGTGCCCAAAGGGTGGTGCTCAAGAGCTGAAATTCCTTGTAGTATGTCACTATGTTCATTTTTGTTGGCCGACAATTGTGTACCGTTTGTATGCAAGACAAGTTCATGGCACACGCACTTCGTACAAAAGTCTGATGCTTTGTCTGTGGAAAATCTGATCATGTGTACAAGGCTTAATCCTACTTCTCTGTGGAGCAACAACCTGCATGAATTCCCCTGAAGATGGTTCTACACAAAGACTACAGCTATATGTATTTGATCCATTTACTTTATGGACCACCTACACAATATGCATGTGGGGGATAAAAGGCAGTGGTCTCAAAAGCTTGACCAACCTTTGGCTAAAATGAATATTGTTGAAGCTCAAAATAAGGCACAAGACCACATTATCAGTTGAACTAACCCACCTTTTACTTGAACTCACAATCTTGTTGCTTGCCCAATGTTAAAAAAAGTTAAAGAGAAGGAAACTCAATCACTACTTGATAATAGGGCTGGGAAGTTTGGGGCTAAAACACTTAAAATAACACAAATGCAATTATTCTAATTATAATAATAATTTGTCTCCCCACCACCTGTTTCAATCCTGCGCACGGTTGTGAAGCAGCGCCATTAACTACCTGCTGATCAAAACAGATTTTTGCCAAGATGCCAACATTGTGGCTGTGCTTACCCCTGTACAGCTGCCTTTGGAGCTTAGCAGGATCAGTTGGGCTAGACTTCAAATTTTTATCACCCCCCAACCGCAAATGTAAACTAAGCCTAAGGCTTATCTAATAAATAAATAATAAAACTGGGACATTGCAGTTTTTCTCAGTAGAGCACTGAGATATGCTCAATTGAATATAATGAACAAAAACAATGTAATGCATTACACCACATCACAATGCTGCAGTGCATAAAAGTGAATGAAATATAATTTTGACACTCCAAAAGAGTTATGCAAAGTAAACATCTGTACTGTTTTATTCACAGTGCCCACCAATGGCAATGTTCTAAAACAAGGCTGCTGGTGTATATGGGCCCTAATGGTGGATTTTATTGATTTAATGAAAATGATGCCGTTAACCCTTTGTAGTTGTGTTATTTCATACCCCTCTGTGCTTTGCAGACCCAAGTTATTTTAAAACGCTAGGACCCACATGCACCCCTTTGAGTAACTTCAGACCAGGCTTATAACAGTTATTATAACTTTTACTGAAGACACGTGGCAGAACATTTCAATATGGACAATGTCTTTCCTCTAATCCTAACTATAGTAGTGTAGTGGCCCAAGCATAACTCGGTGAGGAGAGAGTCCTTTAAGGCATTTTCCATGGCTGGAAGTCTTCTGAAAACCCTGATGCCTTCAGCAGCTCCAAATGATTCCACTGACAGTTAATACTGGAACCCACTGGAGCCCTGGACCTCAGCCACCCCCCTTTTTTATAGCACCAGTGGGCTGGCTAGGACCAAAAGCCTGAGAACAGAGCTTGCAACATTTCACCCTATACCTCAGACTTACTATAACTAATTACAGTTCAAGCTGCCTACATGTGCATCACCATGGCAACTTCAGATCAAACAAAGACTAAGATGACAGCTTCCTTGGCTGTAAAAGATAAGGAGATTGGGATGTTTTAAAACAAGATGATTAGTTAGGACATTAGCATCTTGAGAAGGTGTGGTCAGCAATGGAAAGTTCTATGTTATACTCATGACAGGTTTCCTTTAACCTGTCTTTTCTGCTGAACATGCTAAAAGTATTTTTGAGCAGTAAAACGGTTGTATCCAAAGAAAAAGTCACCTCCATGGCTATTGGCAATAAAATTGAACATTTCTGCCCATTCAACATGTATAAATGAAAAACACCAATCAAACTGCCTTCATGAGTGGCTTGCATTTTTTTTTTTTTTTAGAATGATCTGTACCTCACCTGGGCGTAGCTTCTCCCCTAAATGTGAGTGTTTAAAAAAAGGTTTGATTACCTTAGGTTTTTCTTCTGCAATAAGGTTAAAAAAACCTTCTGTGATCAGCCCCCCCCCCCCCTCGATACAGCGCCACTGCTCTCTCTCCTCATTGGACATTGAGGCAGCAGCGGGAGGCATTGGCTCCTGCTTCTGTGAAATTCAAATTCAGTGAGAAGGGAGAAGGTTGGGCCAAGCTATGCTGTAATACAAACAAAAGAAAATTGCTAATCTAGCAAACACCTCAAGGCTTATAATAAACCGTATAAATCAAAGAAAGAGCCATGCTATAAACAATATTTAACTATAAAATATAATCAATATTTAATTGCTCTACGCTTAATGTTCTGTCCAAATACTTGTATCCTTCTTAAAATATATCTGAATTTGACCCTATTACAGCTGTCGCATAGAGTAAATGTCATGAATTTTAGGATTTTGAATTACCGTTTTTAAAATATATAAATGAATAAAATGTATGCATGAAAAGTGTGCAGAGATAACATGAAAATAAAAGTCCAAGCCTCTGAGCTATTTTGGGTTAACACATGAACAAGGTTGAAGATTCTATTAAGCCGGAGGAATTTTGAACCACCTGACTGAATTACTTCTACTTGGGTGAAGCTGTGGATGAGTGCAAACTGACCTGTCATGAGACTTCTGAAAAATAACAGACTTAAGTCAAAATAAGACACAGAAGGAGAATCAAGGGGCATGATCACATGTTTCCAACACCAAGAAAGTACCTAAAAAAAATCACTTCTGTTCCAGCAGGAAACTGCAGCTGATCTGCACCACAAAGGTTTTTTTTTTTTAAAGCAAACAACATGACAGCACAGTAATGAGTACTGACAAGTGGAAAGAATTCTCCACGTGCTTTAAGTGCAATGCAAACATGAGAATGGGTTTTAATGGTTAAAATCGGTTCCCGAAAGTAAGGTAGATTGACTCTTTCCAGCTTTAGAAGGCCTTGTTTACCTTTTTGGTTGCCCTCCGGATAGCTCTACAGAAAGCCTTTGACAGGCAGTGAAGAGTTATATTGCTGTCTCGCTTCCTGTTTTAACCCCTTATAACCCCAGACCAGCGTGCTGCAACTGTGTACATTGTGGGTGGTTGGGGGTGCTTCTATGTAGTTGAATGGATTATGTTAGGTCTGCATGGACCTTTGCAGCTTAAAGGGGAGCGGCTCGTTCTTACTGTCCCTCAACCACATGTGTAACTGAGGCCTAAATGTATGTATCATGTTATAAAAGCCACACCAAAGAGTAGGTCACCTAATCTAAAGTACTCTATGACATAAGGGCATTCAGAGTATTGCATATACCTCTTATAAATAACCAAGAATGGGTACAGTTACCTATTTATATTTGATTTCAAGCAGTATTAAAGCCAAAACCAAAAATGTATTATATTGCAGCTTAACGATTCTAATGCCCTGTACACGGAAAAGGTCAGATCGGATTATATTGTCAGAAAAATCGATCGTGTGTGGGCTCTATCGGACTTTTTCTGTAAGAAATTCCAATGGAAAAAATTTGAGAGCATGATCTAAAGTTTTCCGACAAAAAAATCAAATCAAAACCAGAAGCTATTGGCTACTAGCCTCTACGTAGTCCCGTCGTACGCAATGAACATCACCACGTTCCGAACAATCAGATTTGCCGACAACTTCGTCTGACCATGTGTATGCAACACCAGTTTTGGACAAAATCCGTTGGAAAAAATACGACGGATTTTGTGGTCGGATTGTCCGACCGTGTGTACAAGGCATTAGATGTTTTTTAGGTTTCTTCCGTTATATTCACCTAGTGGTCCAGCCAATATGCCTGTTATTTTTCAACCTCTTTAGCAGAGCAAGCTGTCCAGCAAAGTGACAGTTAGAGGGTTGAGACAACCCATTTAACACTGAAAGGGGTGCTTATGATGGTTAGCTTTTATTCATTTATGTAAAACCTTTATCCAATTCCATCCAGAGTGGCGACGCCAAGTGTATTCCTGGCAGCATCACCAGGTTAGAAAAAAGCAATAAAAGCCTCTAAAAAAACAAATGCAGCTACCACATTAAATGATTGGTAAACTGCAACATATAAAACATTTTCTTTTGGATTTAATATTGTTGTTATGAAAATACTTAACGTTTATGCAGAATGTAATTTAATTAACAGATTTGTCAATGAACCCATCATAAAATGTGTTGCAGCACAAATGTCCCCCTAAGGATTAATTTACATTAGCTGCAATCTCTAGTTTAGTGTGGTTAAATTGAATTTCTAAGACTGTAATCAATTGGTGGATCTTGGCCCAGCTTACAGGAAGGAACTACCTTACTTTTCTTTTGTGTCAAATGTTATCTTTACAAACATAACCCTTCGGATAAGTATTCACGCAACAACAGTTTTTTTGGCCTTTGAGTTTTGACTCTTTATGTAATTAGGCACCTGCAAGCAGATCAGCATGAGTTCAAGTTTACTAAAACAGCTAATTAGTTCAATAACAAAGCAAATATGTTAAAAATGAGCTTGAATTTGTATGAAGAACTGCATATAAATGTAATCCAGAACCAGCATCATCAAAATTAGCATGTTGTTTTGTCATTCATTTTGAATGGCACTCCAATGCACTATGGCAATGCACATACATTGTGGTGTGCTGCAGCGAGATGCTTTAGAGCAGTGGTCTCCAAACTGTGGCCTGGGGGCTAGATGTGACCCTTTGCTTGCCTTTATTTGGCCCTTGGGGCACTATTCCACCAACTGACACCATCAATGGGGCACTATTCTTCTCATTGAAATAAACAATGGGGCACTATTCCTCCCATTAAAACTAATAATGGGGCACTAATGCTGAGCCATTTTCAACTCCCACTGGAGTCCAGCCCCCCTAAAGGCTGAAGGACAGAAAACTGGCCCTTTGCTTAGAAACTTTGGAGACCCTGCTTTAGAGAAAATGCCACTTGGCCGTCGTGTTTGTCCATTCTTGAGTGTTGGCAGCCCAGTCAAATGAAAGGGGCTGTATAATTAATGCAATGCATGTTAATGCATGACACAACTGTTAATTCTACATATTAACATGTGTTAACATGTGTTGTGTTAAGAGAAAGCCCCTTGATCAAGCTAAACCCTCCTATCTGATGGATAGCAAGCATCTAATACAAATGATAGGTAATTACCCATAGAGGATGAAATGATTATGTCACAGCGGACATATACAAACATAAATCTGAGGGACTGCTGTGCAATGGAGGTATTAGAACTTGCTATGGAATGTCCTCATTTCTGCATAACGGCAAATATTACAGACAAAAAAGAGGCTTGGCCATGGGAGCTAAATTCACTCCCAGTGTGGCAAACATCTCAATAAATTTCATGTGACAGTATGTATGTCACATACATGTTGGAATGTCCCTGTGGCAGCCAATATTTTGCAGGACAACCAGAAAAGAAGTACACGTATAGGGGAGCACAAGTTTCTGCTAACGGTGTTTCGAATAATTTCAGAGTGCACCATAACTGTGACCCCAAATTTTTTAATTTTGATGGTGATCGAGGGGGATCAACACTGGTAGGGGACAGACATGAATATTGCAGTTTCAAAAATAAAATTAAATTAATCTATGAATTAGACTCCCTGGACCCGAAAAGGTTAAACATAGATATACACCTGAACTGTTACAAATCTAATTATTGTTCCCGCTGTACCTGGATTTTTAATTATATAAATTTATTTTTATGGTTTTGTAATAAGCAGATTAATATTTACAGTTTGAGCCATGACCACTACAGGTTATTACATTTTATTTTAATTTACTTCACTATATTATAACACCTTACCTATTCAGTTATTTTTAGCCATATGGGTTACATGTTATGGTAATAATGTCCGTACCATAACAAACATCAATGATTGCTGACATAAACAGGGGTTTTATTCATACTTAGCTTTACAATAATTGTCTGGGAGATAGGTGAGTTACAATATGGCTAACTTGGGCATACTGGGCAGACTTTATGGCTTATAGCAACTGTGGGAGGCTAGGGAGTTCCAAGATGGCCAATCTGGGTGTACTGGGCAGTCTTTGCTGGTTAATATATAAGCAACAATGATGGCTGGAAGTTACTAGCTCTTGATGATGTGATTTCCTATTAAGAAATGCGTTGGTGGGTACTTCCAGTTTGACATCACTTCTGGCACTGAAAATGCATGGTGGCCATCTTTTAGTATTGGGATTTTATGCTTTTTAAGGCAAATACAATTGCTGACTCTGTAAGTGTATTTCTTTTATCTTTTTAAATAAACAAACATTACTATTCACTATTTGGGCTACATTTTTTCTTCCTGATGTGGTATACAGAGAATCCTTCCCTGGTATAAGTCAGATACATTGTTTAATTTGGAACAGAGGGGAGAGCTGTTTGGAGCACCTTGGATACAGTATATTATGCATGCTGGGTTTGACTCTCTTGTTAACGCAAGGAGTCAACACTCTTTGGTGAGTTTGGTGTGTGTCTGTGTCTTGGCCCTCTGGAGAGAGCGCACAGTGGAACGCTGTTTGTGTTTTTGTTTTGGTGTTTGGAGCACTTCAGCAAAGGAGCATGACTGTCACTTCAATCACATATTGATTACATTGTTTTACAGCAAATGTGATTATATTTGGACATTTACTTTTATCAAAATTATGTTTGCACATAATATGCTTTATGGTTTATGATTGCACATGATTTATGATTACACACGTTGTTTATGTGTATGAAGCATAGGTAGCGCTGGTACCTATAAGGTAGGTGGGGTCTTTTTTTAGTTACGGTTATGTTAAAGCAGCCCATTCATCCAGAATGGACTACTGAAGCACAGTAAAGAAAGAAAGAAAAAATTGACCTGCTACTTTTTAATGCACAAGCACGTGTGTTGGGATGCATTGCAGCATAGGTGTGTTACACTTTACTGTACTTGGGTGCACTTCATTTCTGGCAATTCCCCCCTAATGCATTTGTACATTGGGTTTTCACTCTAAATGACTGGCCCCATGATGCACTGCACAAAACTGTGCTCAAAGCATTAGGGTGAAGCCAACCTAAATGCTTGCAAATAGCTGCTTAACTTTGCTTCATTGCTCTTGTACAGGTTCAGTTGAAGATAATGTACTAGATACAGAAGCATAAGTTCCATCTTGTAATATTCCCCTTTCCATATTATCAGTGGTAATGGATGGCTGCTTATCATAACTGTGTCCAAATTTCCATAATGATAACAATGGGTTAGTATTTACTTTAAAGACCCGACACTGTATCAACCCAATAGAGCATTATGTTCCTGTGTCGAAATAAGCTGTGAGGTTGATTTACTTAAGGCAAATACACTGCTCACTCTGCAAGATAACTTTCACTAGATTGTGGTGATATTGCACTTTGCAAAGAATACCCAATCACTTTCCAGTAAAACAAAGAGATAACAGAGCTTCACCTCATTTACTAAGTTCTGGGGAAAATTCCCACACAAAGTAAAACTTCCTTTACAAAGTGAACAGCCTATTTGTCTTTTTAGAAAATCAACCCCAGTATATCCAGATTGTGAAAAGATTAGATCCACTGTTGTGCTTTTACTGCTATATGGGGGCCTGTTAGAGAGAGTTCCTCTGACCTTCTGACATGTTAAACATTTTACCTAGACAAGAAAATCTGCAGCAACAACACAGACAGAAAAGACAGAAATAAAAAGGCTTTATTTTTAGTAGAATAAGGGGAAGCGGTCCCCGTTACAGATTTTCCCTCACTTCCTGTTCAGTGAAACTATTGTCACTGATACAGAAAGTGAGGAAGATCTCTCTAAAGGGAGCAAGTTGACCTCGCCCAGAGTTATGCTTTAGAGCAGTGATGGCGAACCTTGGCACCCCAGATGTTTTGGAACTATATTTCCCATGATGCTCAACTACACTACAGAGTGTGTGAGCATCATGGGAAATGTAGTTCCAAAACATCTGGGGTGTCAAGGTTCGCCATCACTGCTTTAGAGCATCCGTTTATATATTTGGTATACATGTAGGGTTCTCCCTGAAAGTTTTATTTTCTTCAGTTGCGTTCTCATGAGAAAAACATTATTTTTAAGTGCAAACGCAGCTATGACCTTGTTAGGCATAGAACTGTATGGTTTCAGGCAACTGACATGTAATCTACTCTTATGTCTTATAGTGTCCCCTGCTTCTCCTTTCCTTGCATCTCCTCCCTCCTCCTCCCTGTGGCCAGCTTAGCATCTCCTTTCGGCCAATCGGGAAACGGGTCTCAGATGGGTCTCTGGGAGGAGAGTTAGTGTTACAATAGGGAATATTCATTCGCTAATGTCACACAACTGGGTGGGCTCGGAGCAGTGCTCTGCGTCCCGAGCCCACCCTATTTTGAAGCCTATTAGAGTCTCTGGCTCTCATCACATGCTCAAAAAAAGTCCCCCATTGGAATCCATGCATCTACCTCCCTGCATGTAGATTAGGGGCTGGACGCATGGATAGCAGGGGCAATGCCTGTGCGCCTCTTATGGATGGGCCGCCACTGGAGCAAGAGTCTTTATGATCTTACAATAAGCTTCCAATCACCATTGTGTGTGCGCTTTCTCTCTGTATACAGCTTTTTTACATTTTTTTATAGTATAATATACAACAGACCGCTTCTGACTTTAAGAAAAGGAAACCCAGATAGCTGTAAAAAACAAGACAGGGGTTCTAAGCCTTCCTCATCCTATCCAAAACTTCTGTTTTAGCTTGACCTATATCATAAAAATATCAAATGTTTAGGGAGCTATACGTGTATTGTTTCTTCCATATTTACCCTTCCCCTGTTTTTAAAGTTCTCACATTAACCACTTAAGGACTGGAAGGATTTACCCCCTTAATGACAGCCATTTTTTGTGATTCAGCACTGCGTAACTTTAACTGAAAATATCGCGAACGTGCGACACTGTACCCAAACAAAGCTGATGTACATTTTTTCCCCATAAATAGAGCTTTCTTTTGGTGTTAATTGATCACCTCTGCATTTTTTATTTTTTGCGCTATAAAACAAAAACAGGCAGACAATTTTGAAAAAATATAATTTTTTTTAGTTTTTGCTATAATAAATATAAAAAAACAATAATTCCTCATCAGTTTAGGCCAATATGTATTCTTCTACATATTTTTGTTAAAAAAAAAAAACACACACAATAAGCATTAAGTTATAACAATAAGTTATAGCATCTACAAAATAGGGGATAGAGTTATGGCATTTTTATTATTCTCTTTTTTTTTTTTTTTTTTACTAGTAATGTCGGTGATCAGTGATTTTTAGCAGGACTGCAACATTGCAGCAGGCCAATCAGACACCAGTGACATTTATACAGTGATCAGTGCTATAAAAATGCACTGATTACTGTGTAAATGACACTGGCAGGGAAACGGTTAACACTAGGGTTGATCAAGGGGTTAAATGTGTTCCCTGGGAGGTGTTTCTAACTGTGGGGTGAGGGGACTGACTGGGAGTACAGAGAGATCACTGTTCCTAATCACTAGTACTTCCCTGTCAGAACGGGGATCTGTTTGTTTACATTGACAGATCCCCATTCTGGCTCTCTTTGGAGCGATCACAGATTGGCGGCGGATCAGCTCCCCCACTGTGCAGTGGGCGTGCTCTCCTAGTATAGCTATTAAAAGGACCGACGTACATCTACGAGCAATTCGCGGGAACGAGCCAACCTGCCACAGTATAATGACAGCGGCTGGTCAGCAAGTGGTTAAACAAATTGGATTTCTAAATATTCACGAGGCTATGAATTCACAGGTTATCATGAGAAATGGGACTGCGGAAAATTCCTAGCATGCAGCCTAGAACCCATAATTACTCAAAATGGTCACATTTAGTATAACTTTAAATTTGTCAAACCTACTTAGTAAGTTTGCTTCAATTATACTTTTATGTCACAAATGATCAACAATAAATAATAATAATAATCTTAATAAAACTAATATTATATAAGAATGAATTACTTTGTGGATGAATTACTTTTATCAATTAAATTATAATTATATTAATGTTATATAAATAGTATGTTTTTTGTTTTTTTGTTTTTACATGTAGCTTATATTTAATAAGTAGCACTGGTGTTAATGGTACAGTGCAAGAAGGTGTTTGTCTAGGCATTTCATTGCAAAAAATAATGACTATCTGACTACTACATAGGAGTCAAGAAAAATTCTGCAGCGAGCACTGACGCTTGACCTGTCTTCATGGCTGAATAGGCAATGAAATGTCTACAGCCACCTGCGGGGATACAGCTCGCTATTAAATAATATTACAACAGTTCTGCTTACAGACTCTTGATTAAGAAAAATAATCTTTAGAGTCCACATTAATATTATAATACATGTCTAACTTTATCTGCTGACAAATAAAAAAAAGTGCTTTCTTCAGCTAATGAAGAATGAATTTACAATATATGTTGATGGTCAAAGTAATCTCTAAGAATGTCTCCAAGAAGAAGCTAGGTGACATGACCACTTCTTGTACTTTTGATAATTAAAAAAATGACTTTGAAAGTTTTTAATGTTTAAAATAGTTGAAAGTACAGGAAATAGTAAGGTGGGCTTATAGGGTTGAGGATATTAAGCAGTGACTCCAGAACTGAATCTCAAGTGCCCTGGCTTATATCTTGCAATGGGGATTTGGTATGTGAAGATAAGCCCCTTTTTGCAGCATCTTTTTGTGTGGTGTGCCTGCTACCAAATGCATTTGACTGCATGTTGGCAAGTTACATGCTATTCAGTATGTGCAAAAAAAACTTTTTCTACAGCTTTACTGTCTCGTCTCAGATTTTACATGCATAAATGAAATCAACATGCGCAACAACAGATTTATTAAAATGACCTTTCTCCATAAATGTCACATACAGTCATTTTCCCCATTTACTAAAAAATGCCTTTCCTTTCCAGTTTGCTCCCATGTTTATCTATCTATAACTACAAAAGAAGATTCAATTTTATTTTCTCTGCCCACTGCAACCAACTTTAGCTCTCATTGCAGATTTCCCATAGTCTTCATCCCCCCTGCACCTGTAACTGGTTCACTTCCTCTCTCACAGAACTATGCACAAATCTGAAGATCAAATTGAATTCAGCTCATTGTGTGAGTTATGGCATCCTTGGCATACCTTTTGTGAATATGTAAGTTGGAGGTCCTATTACATAAAGATATCTGTTATATCAGATTTGGAATGCTGAGCTCATTAGCAGGTTTACAAAGGTTCCCAGTGAAATATGTTGAAATCTAGCAGGGGGTCATGATATGTTTCCCCCTTTGCCTATAATTTTGCAAAAATATAGGAGTTACACTGCCATGACCTGCCTTTTTTTTTCATTAATTTTTATTGAAGAAATATATTTTAACAACATACATCAAAAGGATAACAAATGATTGAATGATTGGGACCTGAAGGGAGATAGTCTGTGAAAAGTCCAGCAAGGGGAGGACAAATAGACAAAGTCGTGGTATTTGGGTGTCCAACATATACAATACATTATACATAAAACCTGCATGTAAACATGCAACATCAAACGTTGTGTAATAACCAGGACACAAAACAGACCAGACATGTCTCCATCAGGTAGTATGTCAATCAAGATATTGAAAGAAAACAGTAAAGAACGGTTGGGTGAACAGAGAACTTTGTGGGATTAACAGAGTGAATAAAATAAGGTAAAATAAAATAAAATAGAATAAAGTAAAATAAAATAACATAAAATAAAATAAGATAGGACAAAATAGACATTGGGTTGGGTTGTCAGTATCATAAATAGGTTTTCCAGGCACGGAACAATTGTATATATTTGTTTGTATATATTTGTTTATATATGGGAGGGAGTAGAGTTAGTGTTAGTGTTTGTTAACCCATAGGTTCCATAGTTTCCACCTACTGCCTTTTTTAATATTTGTACAACTGATATAGGTAGAAGAAGGAATCTGAAATAACATTTATAAAAAAAAAAACTTACAGTATATAGCTGAAAGTGGAATTTTTTTTACTTTTTTTTCTAAATAAAGCTAAAAATGAATTGTGATAGTGATGGTGTTACCCAAATACCCAAATGTGTAAATTTTTTATTCAGCATAGTATCTTCATAAAGTGCTTGACTAAATTTAGATGAGCATTTGTGGCATATAAATCCTTGCTAGATCCTAAAATGGAGTTCATATTAATTAACTAGATCAATGACTGTTCTGGTAAAGAACTGAAAAGGAGTTGCTCTTTTGGTTTTAATGCATCCTCATGACATGATAAAGAAAGGGGAGCAACAGCCCTAGGTGATGCAGTTACAATGGGCCTCACTAGCACTGAAACAGTATATACAGTCTGCAAATGAATGTTTGACAATGCCACAATATTTGTAAAGTGGAATGTTCATCTAACCTGTTTCTTTTGCTTATTTGTTATGAGGATGCACCATTTAAATGTTTTTTCCTTGAAACTGCATTACAATAATACCTCATATTTTCTACTTCATTGCTTCTATTATCCATACTAAACTATTTACCTCTGAAAAGAAAATGTTTTAGCCATTGTCCTATTGTACTTTTAATGTTGATATAATTTATGCCACAAAAATGCACAACTCATTTACAAACAATAAATCGGCAGATTCCATCATTCAAACCAATTAATGACCAAACATATATTATTTAATGTTTTTGTTTCTTTATCGTTATTCAGTAAGATCTTCCTTAGATTTGGCTATATATAATCTTGAAAGACCTGGCTGTTTGGCACTTCTAAATCCAAATCAAATGAGAAAATATGTTTTTCTCGGCTGTTCAGTATCTGATTGTTGCCATTTAGGTAACTGGAGACACATCAGAAACCAGGGTAATTATCTATAGAATAGTACATACTGCCATTTTAAATTTTACCTATCAGCCTATAGCCGGTGAAGCAGGTATCCGACACTCCAAGAAGTGTTGGATGTGAAGACTCTCCTAGAGGCTGTAGCTCTTCAGCAAAGTGATCATTTGAGTCACTACCCACCGTCTTAAGGGGTCTTTTTTTTTTTTTTTTTAGAAAAAAAATAAATTCTTGCTGACAGCATCACTTTAAAATGAAGTCAAGTTTTTTAAAGTTAGTCCTCTGTATTAGAAAAAGCATTATACTCACCTCCCTGGTGGCCAGCTTCTCCTACCTCCCCTCTGTTTTAGCTCTGCAGTCTCCATCAATCTCTTTACATTCTAAATTTTGAATCTGTATCCCTAATCCTACATCACTACAGGGTTTATTTACTAAAGGCAAATCCACTTTGCACTGCAAAAATTTGCTTGCACATGATTGGATGATAAAATCAGCAGAGCTTCCCCTCATTTCAGATCTTCCCCTCAGATCTACAGCAACTGCACTTCTAAGTGCACTTGCAGTGCAAAGTGGATTTGCCTTTAGTAAATAAACCCCTTTGTGTCCTGTAGGGACATAAGGGACGAAGGAACCACAGCAATCGGCAGGGGATATATGCAGTGGGAACAGAGGGAGGGTATGAGACATGGCCTACTAGAGAGGTAAGTGAAATACTTGTCTATTGCAAGTTTTTTTTGTAAACTTGACAAGCTTGCTTAAGTATAATTTAATTTAGAAAGTTAATGTGACTAAGGAATATTATGGGGTCTGGTTTACTAAGATCAGAGGTTTAGTCAACATAAACTCTAATGATACTAAAAAAAATGACCAAAACGTCCTGATATAAACCACACGTGTAACAGTATCCCCTACAAATTGTGCATCATAATATATCCCCATTACTAAACCTGCATTTTCTTGCCTTCTAAAAAGTGTTGAAAACTTTTTTACTATAAAATAACAATGTGTTTGTTTGAAAATCCACTACCAAGTAATCACCCTTTCATGCATTTACTATTTCACAGTATTACTATGATTATTATTAAAATTTAAAAAAAACAAGACATTCCATGTTGGATATGCACAAAGGGAAACAGCTCTTTTGGGAAGCTATGACTTGTATAAATGCATATGCTGTTGCACAAGTAACTGTTGTATTTTAATATGAGCCAAGAAAGAGCCCTTTAGTATCCATACAGCCTTTAGGGACATTATGTCTGTCACAAATTACTGGATATATATTGCCATCAAGCACTAGAGAAAGAAAGCACAGAACAAAAAAGGGGTTGCCTAGGAAGAATAAAAACATATCTTTATCATTAGAATAACATTATAAAAGAACCTGTGGCTCTGCGTACATCAAGGAAATAAAAGACTAGGGATGCTCCACCAGCCTTGCATAACAAGCCACAGGTTGTATACATGTCCTTTATAGGACCTAATGGTCTGTACCCAGTCTATTACATCTGTAGGGGATTTCAGTAGGACGCCTCCTACTGCAGAATAAAGAGGGGGCAGGGAATGCAAAGCAGGACACTCCAATGTTGAAATATTTGCACTGGAATCTCCAAGAGATGCAATAGTTTACCAGCATAACCAAAGTATTAGTTTTGTGATGCACTGAACCCTAATACCTTGTAAAACTATTATTGTTACTGTTGCTAAATTTAGAAAAATGCACTTGTGTATAATATCTAGCAGATTAATGTATTTTAGAAGAAAACAAGGTTTCTTATATGATGATACAAACCACAACGTCACTCTATAACTTTTGCTAATGGAAGTGCAATTTTACTATACCAAGACACATAAGGGGGTCGATTTGCCAAAGGTAAAAAGGTTGTTCATTCTGTAAGAGAATTTGTATTTGGCAAGAGATGTTTCCTGAGGCCGCGTACACACGGGCGGACTGTTCGCCCAACTTTGTCCGCTGAACAGTGTTTCAGCGGACAGTCCGCTCGTGTGTGGGCTTCAGCGGACAGTTTCAGCGGACAGTCTGACGAACGAAGTTTTTCGGAATTCCCGTAAGACAGTCCGCTGAAACTTGGTTTGAGCGGACAATCCGCTCGTGTGTAGGCTTGTTCGAAAAAACGAAGTTTCGTGCATGCTCAGAAAGGATTTACACGGCGAAGGTTGCATTGCAGTGTATTGGACGTCGTATTTTTCGTCCCGTCGTACGTGCCGTTCACGTCATCGCGCACGCTTTCAGCGGACTGTTCGTTCATCGTGTGTGGTCAAGTCCGTTCATGCAAATTTTGAGCGGACTGTTTGTCGGATTGTTTGACGAACAAAGTTGGGCGAACAGTCCGCCCGTGTGTACGCGGCCTTAGTCTATTGAATGTGTGGAAGCTATGCTGACTTTCTTTCAATAGTTCTTTTTTATTGAATTTTTCAAAAAGAAATAAGAATCATTGGTACAGTCTGTTGTACATTGAAACATATAACCTAAAACGGAGGGTCATATATCATCAGTACAGTGGTAAAGCATGAGTCACACAAGCCTTCAATCAGTGGATATAGGATCAATTCCGGTGATGTGGCAGGGGTATCATCCTCCACTTCCAGACACCCCAAATGGGATCAAACTGTGTCATGGAGTAGAGGGCAGTACTGCCAACCGTCAATATACTCTCTATTAAATAATAATGTATTGATAGCATTGGAACAGGAAAAACAAATAAAGACCATATGACAAGGTAGAAACATATCAATAGCCAGTACAGACATACCCCACTTTTAAGTACACAATGGGGTTTATTTACTAAAGCTAGAAAGTGCAAAATCAGGCTCACTTCTGCATAGAAACCAACGCACTTCCAAGTTTTATTATCAAAGCTTAATTGAACAAACTGGGGTTAACCCCCCTGGTGGTATTCCTCGGGGTGGATGTTTTACACCAAAAGCGGTAACCCCGAGCCAGACTCGGGGCCGCATCGCTGTATGCAGGAGGAGGTTACTTACCTTCTCCCTCGGATCCAGCGATATCCCCCCGCTGTACGAGCGGCTCATCCTCCGCTCGATTCATCACGGAGCCGATCTCCGTTCCCTGCGACGCATGGGGACGGAGATCGGCGCCAAATTCAAAAAGTAAAAACACACAGTATACATACAGTATAATGTAATCTTACAGATTGCATTGCTGTATGTAATAATTTCACATCCCCTTTGTCCCTATTGGTCTGTCCAGTGTCCTGCATGCAGTTTTATATTATAAAAACTGTTCTTTATGCCTGCAAACTGGAGATTGTCCATAGCAACCAAAACTGTCCCTTTACATCAAAAATGGTTTTAGACCAGCTAGAAAACAGCGATAATAAATTAGAATTACTCGCAGAATTGAGGGATAGCGATTTGTGCGGAGATCCGTCATCAAATATTGAAAAGTAATGACAGTGACAATTCTGCAACTGAGCAAATTTCAGTGTTTTTGATTTGATTACATTATTGAATAATTTTTATTATTGTTATATTATTATTTGGTATAATTATTTATAGTTATTTATTATATTATAATTTATGATTTCATTTTTCAAACTTTATCATACCCGGGATGTCTGCTAGACTCTGGTTTGGACAGATTTAAGTGAGTTACTCCTAAGAATTACAGGACTACAATATAAAACGCCAAATTTTCATGCAAAATAATTGTACCGCTTTTAGCACCTAAAATACGAAATAATCATACTGCCAGGGAGGTTAAAAGCTCATTGGTTTCTATGCAGAAGTGAGCCTGATTTTGCACTTTCCAGCTTTAGTAAATAAACCCCATTGTGTACTTAAAAGTGGGGTATGCCTGTACAAACATATACTGGCCTTAAATATGCTCTGCTGACTTCCATCCTCCTTTTAGGTGCAAGCAAATTACTGTTTGCACGTGATTGGGTATTTTTTTTTCTAAAATGAATTTACACCACACTAACTAAACTAAAGGAAAATTCCCTTGCAAAGTGCAAGTTCTCATGTCAAATTAACAACCTATTTTGCTTTAGTAAATCAACCCCAACTAGTATAATTCTAGTAAGACACGCATATTTAGTAGGCAATTTACTAATAGGAAAAGTCTTATCCATGTATTGAAAAAAAAAAGGTTGCACTTTGTGACATGAAGGGTACATTTTTTGTTTATTTTTTTGTCCAGTGTCTTACATCTGCTTATAAACGGCCTCAGAGCTCATACAGCAGTACAAATAATAACATGACCTAAGTAGAAGCCTCTAAAAAAACAAATTACTGGTGGAAGCTAGTCCTGAATGCCTGATGGATGTATATGGAAAGTAATGGGGTTGATTTACTAAACACAAATAGGCTGTTCACTTTGCAAGGGAAGTTGCACTTAGCAAGGGAATTTGCCACAGAGCTTAGTGAATGATCGGAAGCTTTGCTGACTTTCATAATCCAATTATATGCAAGCAAAAATGCTTTCCTTTTTATTTTCCTTCCCCATGATTGGGTATTCTTTGCAGTGAAACTTCACTGCATCCACTAAACTCTGGGGGAAATTCCCTTGCAAAGTGCAACTTTTCTTTCAAAGTGAATAGCCTATCTGATTTAATTAAATCAACCACAATTTACTAATAGGATAAGTCTTATCCATGTATTGAAAAAAAAGGTTGCACTTTGTGACATGAAGGGTACATTTTTTGTTTATTCTTTTGCCCAGTGTCTTACATCCGCTTATAAATGGCCTCAGAGCTCATACCGCAGTACAAATAATAACATGACCTAAGTAGAAGCCTCTAAAAAAACCACATCCACTAAACTCTGGGGGAAATTCCCTTGCAAAGTGCAACTTCTCTTGCAAAGTGAATAGCCTATTTGATTTACGTAAATCAACCACAATATATAGACTGAGAAATTAAATTGATAAGCAATACCATACCACGACCCCCTCCCCCCCCCCCCCCCATGCATTCATTGTATACAGCTGGAAGCTTTTTAAGAATTTTTCAGGAAGTGCATAATAAAAATAAAATTCAATTGTAATGTTTTTTTTTGTTCTTAAGACTTTCTTATTTCTTATTTCCTCAGCACTGCAAAGACAAACGAAAAATGTATTCATATGATTGCAAATTCTAAATTATGTAAACCTTTTTTATTAATCACAGCTAATATGAAAGCAATATTAAATCTAACATCCAAGCAATATGTCTTATATCAAAGCACTTATTGTACAAATGTGGAGCAGTGACTGCCTGAGGACATGGAAAACACAGTGCAGTGCCAGATTAAAGTGACTGACATTGATAAAAATACCAAAGTTGGCTACAGTGATACATTTGCCAGTTGCTGGTGCAACATATCAGGCACAGAATTCACTTTAAGCATATGAAGAATCACCTGATATCTCAGCAGACGCAAGGCTGAGAGGGAAAAGCAGCTGAAAAAGCAGAGCAAATTATGTATTCTCTGTAACACAATAGTTGTGTGCTACATAGAAATAACAGAAACTAACTGAACTCACTGTGTTTTTGTTGGGTAAAATTCCATCATAGCTGCCTCGGCGTGCTTTGTTCCTTGGGTATGGAGAAGACATGGCAGAAATGATCCAAGTTAGGAAAAAAGAGCTTGCTTTACAAACGCATGCCTAAGCAGACTCTGAACAGCTGAGCTCTGGACTAACCATTCATATATACACAGAAAGGAGGAGCTCTCCTCTGGATTGACAGCCAGTGCAACTATGCAGCTGAGAGAAGTGTGATGCACAAAATTTTTTGCATGAACTTTTTTTATGATTTTAAAAGCAATATTAAAATGTATTACTAATAAAAAAATGGATATCATATATAGCATATTATGTTTAAGTTATTATAAAATAAAATCTAACAAGATCTAAATACTTTAGCACAACGTATGATAAACCAAATGTATGAAATTGTATAACATATTATTTAATTATCTAAAAATGATTAAAGCCTGTAAAACAGCCAAAAAAACTGTAAAAATAAAAGCAGCATCTGTCCAAATGTTACCTTACAAAGCATTGGTCAATCAATGTCTATGTTTTTGATTTCTTCTGGTTCTGTTGAATGCTTTTATATAACATTCAGATCATCTAATGCCCCATACACACGGTCAGATTTTCCACCGGAAAATGTATGATCAGATCATGTCGGAAAATCTGACCATGTGTGGACTCCATTGGACTTTTTCAGTCGGATTTTCCGACACACAAAGTTTGAGAGCAGGATCTAAAATTTTCCAACAACAAAATCCGATCACATAAATTTCGATCGTGTGTAGACAATTCCGACGGACAAAGTGCCACACATGCTCAGAATAAACTAAGAGAGGAAAGCTATTGGCTACTGGCCCGTTTATAGTCCTGACGTACGTGTTTGACGTCATCTCGTTCAGAAAGATCAGAAATTCGGACAACTTTGTGCGACCGTGTGTATGGAAGACAAGCTTGGGCCAAAATCTGTCGTAAAAAATCAGACGGATTTTGTGGTCAGAATGTCCGACCATGTGTATGGGGCATTAGACTTATCAAAATGTAATAAATGGTTTTACATTCACAGCAGAATTAATTGTGTTGAAATAAAATATATTTTAATCCTTCATTCTGTCATTAAGGATCAGCAATTGTTCATGTCCCAATAAATGTGTACTATCAAGTTTAGGATGATTGCATTCATCCAGCATATTTTTGTATATTGAATCCTAAAACTCTTAGGCCCCCCTTTCAAATTATGCATTGCCTTATTTGTACAGTACAGGGCAGCCCATTTATTTTGAATAAGCAGGCAGCGCACCTTAACCTATGAAAATAACACATGCACCTTTCCTTTAACACAGAGCCCTGCAATGTATGCCATGTGTATTTCCTGCTACTGTATTGTGCATTGGGGTGTCATTCACAATGAGTAGCACATCAATGCACTGTACTATGGTTTGCCTAGTAAAACAAGTAACTGTAACATAGAAAGCTGATTGGGCCCTTAATGTACACCAAGACTGCTAAAGATGTGAGGAGCTTTACACATTCAACCCATCAATTAATTAATAATGATTAAAAATGAAAACTTGAAAATGAACCTTTACTACTAGAACCAATACCACCAAGTTGTTTTTTTGCTTTGTAAAGCCTTCAGTCTTAGGTCTACGTTTCTGGAGGCAGAAGAATGGGCTTGCTTAAAGCTTAAAGCAATGAGTCCTAATGGTATTCATTCCGGAGTTCTAAGAGAACATTGAGGTATAGTTGTTGGACCAGTAACTGACTTTTATAATTAGTCATCTTCTTACTGAAGTTATATATGACTTGTAGATTGCTAGTATTGTACCTATCTGCAAGAATGGTAGTGTGGCTGAAGCTGGCAACTACAGGCCAGTGAGTTTAATGTCCTGTACACACGGTTGGATTTTGGCCCAAACTTGTCTAGCATACACATGGCCGCACAAAATTGTTGGAAAATCCGATCGCTCTGAACGCGGTGATATAGAACACGTACAACGGGACTATAAACAGGCCAGTAGCCATAATGACGCCATGATCTCAGTCGAATCGGCTCTATCTGCATCGTCTTTGTCGGGTAGACATCAAGAATTTCTGTTGACTAGCCTCAATTTCTGCCTTAGTTGAAATTATTTTTGGTATGGCAGGGAATTTTATTTACAGACCAGAGGGGTACCGATAGGAGCCCATTTTGCTCCCAGTGTGGCCAATTTGTTTATGGCCCACTGGGAGGAAGAGGCTGTTTTTAAACATCGCCCCCCTGAATTAGTTTGCTATCTTAGATTTATAGACGATCTTATTATGATTTGGAATGGTGAAAGATCGTCACTTGAGAGTTTTATTCAATCGTTGGATACCAATGATAAAAATATTTCTCTCACATGGAATATTAATCATGATCTGGAGATCAATAAAGACGTGGATCACTTTAAGTTGTGCAACCATTTCAAACCTACTGATCGCAATGCCTACATCCCCCTGGGGAGTAGCAACATCCCCAGAGGACAATTTATTAGGGTTGCATCACAACTGTAAGATGGAAGAAGATTTTTTTGCTCAATCTGAGATCTTGGTTTCCAGATTCAAACAAAAAGGATACGATAGGTCCATTTTGGATGTAGAATTGGAAAGTCAAACAGATTGATAGAACCACTCTGTCATGGTTATGCAGTGATCTTCCTGTGTTTGCTTACCTCCCCCATGTCTTCAGACTAAGAAGCCAGCCACTTCCACCTGGTGGTTTTTATAACCTCTCCTCTAAGCATGGCTCCACCCCAGGCCCTATCAGGGAGACCTATATTAACCTGTGCACTGCAGGCCATCAGGGCTGATCAACCATTGTGTATTCCTTTGTGTGTTAGCTTCCTGTTTCCTGCCGTGTGCTCTGCTACTGTTTTCCGTTACCGACTTTGGCGTGTCTTGACTATCCTTGTTTGCCTGTGATCCTGACCTTTTGGCGTGTACCTGACTATTCTTGTCTGCTTGTGGCCCCGACCTTGGCTTTGTCCCTCACCATCCCTATCCTCCTGTTGCCTACTGTGGGTGTGAGCTGGGGGACCCTGGGGGTCGCGACCTGGAGCCAGTTGCAGCCAAGTCCATCCTCACCACTCGAGGCTCTGGTGAACACCTGCTGGCTCTTAGACTCCGGGCCCCAGGGAATCCTATGCTCTAACCTCAGTGGGATCTGTCCCCCGTCTGCAGCAGTCAGCCGTAGGGTCCACAATCTTGCGGTGCACTCCTGATCCTTCGGTGTGCACCTGTCACCTCGCCTCAAGGTGACCTGACACACTCTCATTTCTAGCCATACCAGAGAAACCAAAAATGATGACCACAATTTCAGGATGATATTAGAATATAATGCTCCGCACAAAGAATTTGAAAAAATAGTGTCAAAACATTGGTCCATTTTAAAGTAGGATAAAATTTTGGGACCTGTGTTACCTGCTTGCCCACAATTTATTTATAAGAAAGCTCCATGTTTAAGGGATCGTCTTGCTCCTAGTGTTTTAAATCCCCCAATTCCCCCAATAGAATGTTCTCTTTTTTGGGTGGTTTCTTCGCTTATGGATGATGTAAAACCCTGTAAGTACTCCAAAGTGAACATTAAAAAACTGAAAACGTTTTCAGAATCCGCAACCAATAGGGAATATGATATTCGGCAATTAATTACGTGTGACACTATTGGGGTGGTTTACATGTTAGAGTGTGAATGTGGATTGCAATACATAGGGCGGACCTCTACATGTACGTATAGCAGAACACATTGATAATATTAGAAAAGGCTTGAAAACTCACAATGTGTCTCATCATTTCAAACAATTCCACCAACAAAATCCTAAGGGTTTAAAGTTTTGGGGGATTGAGAGGGTGACAAAACACTGGAGAGGGGGTAACTTTATTCGCCAGTTAAGTCGTAGAGAATCCTATTGGATATATGAGACCAATGCATTAATCCCTGGTGGATTGAATGTTGATTTTGATACAAATTGTTTCATTACTGACCGGTGATTTTATTTTATTATGTTTTATTTGTTGGCCGATAATGATGTCACGTTGATTTATGTATATTTTATACATTTTAATAT
This sequence comes from Lithobates pipiens, assembly GCF_037356315.1. NCBI lineage: Eukaryota > Metazoa > Chordata > Amphibia > Anura > Ranidae > Lithobates > Lithobates pipiens. The sequence continues at coordinate 240,251,624 of NW_027507758.1, read as the reverse complement.
TCTAAACATGATTTTTAATATTATTTTGCGATGCATCTCTTATTTGTAACCTATTATGAGGTTAAATCATACATGTCTGGAGGTACCGACATATATAAAAAAAAATGGGAGAGGGAAATAGGTCCACGAGGTGAGAAACAAGAGGTAGGGAAAATATTGAAATTGGTCCATAGCTCCACGGTTAATATGGGGATGATGGAAACAAATTACAAGTGTTTAGTGAGGTGGTATAGGACACCAGATATTGTGACAAAATATCAAAGTGGGCAATCCGTGGAATGCTGGAGGGGATGTGGGCAAATAAGATCTATGGCTCATGTGTGGTGGAACTGCCCAAAGATCAAAAGATATTGGGAGGACATATCAAGTTATGTAAAAGAGATAACTAATGTCAAGGTTCCCGAAAATCCTTGGGTGTGCATATTCCATGGGACAGATATACACTTAAAAGAATATAAAAAATCTCTGATACCTCAATTACTAAATGCAGCTAAGAGTATGGTCCCGAAAAAATGGAAGGAAGTGAAAGGGCCTATGATAAAACAATGGTTTGAGAAAATAGACAATACATTTAGGATGGAATATTTTAATATCAATGAAGAATGAGGTAGAAAACTCCAGAGAAGATGGGGGAGATGGAAAATCTTTAAGTCAACGAAGAAATATAGTGAGTTACCGGTATATAGGTTGTAGGGAGGAGAGGAGAAGGAGGTTCCCTTTCCCCACTGGTGCTATATATATATATATATATATATATATATATATATAAAAAGGGACGGGTGGGGGAGGGGCGAGATAAGGGGAATGGAGGCACTAAAGTTATTAAGAAATAGGGGAATAGATAACAGGAAATAAGTAAGCTAAGAACGTGTATAAGTGATTGAGATATTACAGGTAATGGGTGAGGAATAAACTAGTACTACCCTCTCTATTTTTTTATATATGTTCTATATGTGATTGCTTGTCTCCTTTTTAGCTTTGTAATGATGAAAATAGGATATAAATAAAGAATAAAAAAAAAATAATCATACGTGTCTTATTTAAAATACGTGAGTTGTATTTTTTAGTGTTTGTGTTGCCATATTTTCTTAATGTTGTTGTATCTTGCCTATGGGGATATTTCTTTGTATGGAGCTGGGCATGGTGTCAACCGACTCACGTCATTGCATTGTGCGGCACTGTGCGTACCAGCGTGATGGGATACGTTGTTACCATGGCCATTTCTCGTATACAGCATCGGGCGGTCATTGGCGTCACTTCAGTGTTTGGGTGGCACATTGTGGCGTTGTCACGTCATGCTGAGTGACATGATAGGACGGACCGTCACAAGGGCAACCGTTCATATTCTATTTAATAGTGGTGTCACGTCATTTCTGTATTCGCTGATGAAGTCCCGCTTCTAGGGACGTAACATACGGATGGGGATCACGTGACGTCACCCGCGGCCACTGTTGATTTTATACAATGCCTGTATGAAGCTTCTACATTGTAAGTGTTCATTTATACATTATATTATTAAATTATTATTATTAATAGAAATAAATTACCACAAGTCTCAGTTCCACTCTCACTCCAATAGAATAATTATATTATCAAAAATCACTGGAATTAGCCCTAGACTATCCATACATACCCGATCTGCACAGGAAGAAACTTACTGGATAGACAACTACTTAGATGAGACTTTTTACAAGAAAATATTTATATTTTTAAGTTCTAAGAAGATATCCCTGTCTCTCTTGTATACAGGACAGTGTTCCAATTTGACTGAGGAGGGTTTTCTCCCTATCCTATTATTGGTAAAAGGACTCAAATCAGAGGCTTCTTCACTTGTCAGAGAGAGTGTATTACTTATATAACAGTGCAATGTAAAAGTGCTCATATTCATTCTATTACATGGATTAAAGCACACAAAAGGGCACATATAGCCAGACATAAATATAATTTCAGACAAGCAACTGCCAGTTGCTAGACACTTTACTGATCACATTCTCATGGTATCTCAGCTTAAAGCATAACTCCACTTTTGTTGAGAAACTAACTAAATGATCTATGTACATTGCAAGGATTGTAACAACCTTTGTTGCTGATTCCTACCCTTTGTTATTCTGAAGAAATCACTGTTTGTTCCTCTGGGCTGAGTGGGTCTAATGGGAGTGGTTTCACAATTATCAGTCAGCTGTGGCAGCTGCAGAGCACTAATGAGGAAAGCTGCTGGGCTTGTATACCTTTAGACGTGTTTCTTTTGGAAATATCTCACCAAAAATGAATTTTTTTGTTGCAGGGGATGCCTGAAATCTGACTTGTATCTTAGACAGACTTCCGGGAAAATTGGGCAGCCAATCAAACAAGCAGGAAATGATGATTCTGGTGAGTTATCAGTGCACATTCTGTGTACAGAACAACTCCATGTAGCCACATTGCATTGCATTCATAGAAAATTACAATGGCTGCAGATTAAAAAGGAAAGGTATCTTTTAATAACCTTCAGTTACAATATGACTTGTATTGCAATTGTACACGCTATATTATTTTTTCTTTATTTGCAATTTTTTTCCCCCCACTAAAGTGAACATACCCTTTAACCACACATAGACTGGGCCATAGCCGAAAAACGGTTGCAGCGCAGTCGGCTTATTCTCAGAGGGTGTCCATGGACGTCCTCCCAGAATCTGGGGCATGCACCCGGGAAATAACCGTGACCTGACCTGGCGCATCATGGATCACAATAAATGGCGGCTGACAGCGGCTGTTTACCAAGTGATCGCTCCATCAAATGACGGAGCGATCACTTGTAAACAAACCGGCATCACGTCCGGTTCCTCTCTCCCCTCCCCGTACCTATTGGTGCAGTGCGAGGGGAGAGATCAATACTCATCCATCCTTGCTCAGCAATACTCATCCATCCATCCATATTAAGCAATACTCATCCATACATATATAGTTACATAGTTAGTCAGGTTGAAAAAAGACACAAGTCCATCCAGTTCAACCACAAAAAAATAAAAATAAAAAATAATAATAACATATACAGTGGTGTGAAAAAGTGTTTGCCCCCTTCCTCATTTCCTGTTCCTTTGCATGTTTGTCACACTTAAGTGTTTCGGAACATCAAACCAATTTAAACAATAGTCAAGGACAACACAAGTAAACACAAAATGCAATTTGTAAATGAAGGTGTTTATTATTAAAGGTGAAAAAAAATCCAAACCATCATGGCCCTGTGTGAAAAAGTGATTGCCCCCTAAACCTAATAACTGGTTGGGCCACCCTTAGCAGCAACAACTGCAACCAAGCGTTTGCGATAACGTGCAATGAGGCTTTTACAGCGTCCTGGAGGAATTTTGGCCCACTCATCTTTGCAGAATTGTCCTAATTCAGTTACATTAGAGGGTTTTCGAGCATGAACGGCCTTTTTAAGGTCATACCACAACATCTCAATAGGATTCAGGTCAGGACTTTGGCTAGGCCACTCCAAAGTCTTCATTTTGTTTTTCTTCAGCCATTCGGTGGTGGACTTGCTGGTGTGTTTAGGATCATTGTCCTGCTGCAGAACCCAAGTTCGTTTCAGCTTGAGTACACGAACAGATGGTCGGACATTCTCCTTCAGGATCTCTTGGTAGACGGCAGAATTCATAGTTCCTTTTATCACGGCAAGTCTTCCAGGTCCTGAAGCAGCAAAACAGCCCCAGACCATCACACTACCACCACCATATTTTACTGTTGGTATAATGTTCTTTTTATGAAATGCAGTGTTCCTTCTACGCCAGATATACTTGGACACACACCTTCCAAAGAGTTCCACTTTTGTCTCATCGGTCCACAGAATGTTGTCCCAAAAGTCTTGGGGATCATCAAGATGTGTTGTGGAGAAATTGAGACGAGCTTTGATGTTCTTTTTGCTCAGCAGTGATTTTCTCCTTGGAACTCTGCCATGCAGGCCATTTTTGCCCAGTCTTTTCCTGATGGTGGAGGCATGAACGCTGACCTTAACTGAGGCAAGTGAGGCCTGCAGTTCCTTGGACGTTGTTGTGGGGTCTTTTGTGACCTCTTGGATGAGTCGTCGCTGCGCTCTTGGGGTAATTTTGGGCGGCCGGCCACTCCTGGGAAGGTTCACCACTGTTCCATGTCTTCGCCATTTGTGGATAATGGCTCTCACTGTGGTTCGCTGGATTCCCAAAGCTTTGGAAATGGCTTTATAACCCTTTCCAGACTGATAGATCTCAATTACTTTCTTTCTCAATTGTTCCTGAATTTCTTTGGGTCTCTGCATGATGTGTAGCTTTTAAGGATCTTCTGGTGGACCTTACTGTGTCAAGCAGCTCCTATTTAAGTGATGCCTTGATTGTGAACAGGTGTGGCAATAATCAGGCCTGGGTGTGGCTATAGAAATTGAACTCAGGTGTGGACAACCACAGTTATAATATGTTTTAACAAGGGGGGCAATCACTTTTTCACACAGGGCCATGATGGTTTGGATTTTTTTTCACCTTTAATAATAAACACCTTCATTTACAAATTGCATTTTGTGTTTACTTGTGTTGTCCTTGACTATTGTTTAAATTGGTTTGATGTTCCGAAACACTTAAGTGTGACAAACATGCAAAGGAACAGGAAATGAGGAAGGGGGCAAACACTTTTTCACACCACTGTAATCCCATATACCCAATTCTATACACACAGTTGATCCAGAGGAAGGCAAAAAAAAAACATCAGAGCATGATCCAATTTGCTAAAGCAGGGGAAAAATTCCTTTCTGATCCCCTAAGAGGCAATCGGATTTTCCCCGCATCAATTTTACCTATAAATTACCCAGTTATATTATGTACATTTAAGAAACAATCCAGGCTTTTCTTAAAGCAATCTACTGAGCTGGCCAGAACCACCTCTGCAGGGAGTCTATATCCATCCATCCTCAGCAATACTCATCCATTCATCCATGCACAGTCACTTATACTCAGCCATACTCAGCAATACTAATCCATCCATCCATACTCAGCCATACCCACCCAGCCATACTCAGCCATTCCCAGCCATCCCATCTATACTCAGCCATACTCAGCCATACCCAGCCATCACATCCACACTCAGCCATACCCACCCAGCAATACTCAGCCATCCCATCCATACTCAGCCATACCCAGCCATCCAAATTCATGGCTCAACCATGCTTAGCCATCCCCATCCACGGCTTATCCATGCCGCATCAGTTCGCAGCCATGCCACTACAGTGCCACTATAGTCCCTCAAAGTGTAATAGGTAGTCAAATTAGATTTAAAATGTATGCCCCTAGAATGCCTGATGGTGCACTCTGCATGTCGGGTCTCTGTATGTGACCAGGCTGTGTAAAAGTCTCACAAATATGGTATTGTCATACTCAGGAGTAGGAGAATCAATTTCGGGTTGTCATTTTTGGTATGTACAGGCTATTGTTAGAAATATTGTATAAATGGACAACTTTGTGTAAAAAACAAAATGCGTTTTCATTTTCTTTCCACATTTTCCAAAAACTTGAAGAAAAAAATTACATGTTCAAAAGGCTCGATATGCCTTATAGATTATATGTTGGGTTGTTTTCTTTCCAAAATGGGCTAATTTTTTTGGGCATTTCCATTGTCCTGGTGCTCCATGGCCTTCAAAAGTACAAGAGGTAGTCAAGAAATTAGATGTGTAATTTATGCTCCTAGAACGCCTGAAGGTGCTCCCTGCATGTTGGGCCTATGTATGTGGACATGCTGTGTAAAAGTCTCACACATGTGGTATCGCCATACTCAGGAGGAGTAGTAGAGTGTATTTTGGGAGAGGGGAGGGGCTAGATGGAGGAGGGTGTGTGTGTGTGTGTGCTGAGCACAGTTGTCTCACCTCCGCTCTCTGGCTTGTATGCCTAGCCTTATGCGTGCCTCTTGAGAGCCACTGCTGCTCCTGTTCAGCAGTCTGCGGTGGGCTGCCGAGTCGGGATGAGCCGTACGTGATCTCGCGGAGGTGCTGCTTCGCCCCCTTGCCTCCCCCCTCGCTGGAACTTGCTGTTGGTGCGGCGTGGTGGACGGCGATCGAGGCTGGTACTGCCTGTCTGCCTCGCTGATATACTTAGAGAAGGGCGCAAGGTAAACACGCTGTGGGGTGATTGGAAGAATTGGAGAGACTCACTAGGCGACCTAAGCCCCTCTTCCTAAGTATAGGCTAAGTATAGTCGAGGATGATTTGCATCCATTACAGCAAGAAATCAAGGGGTTGCAGAAACAAATGGCCATACAGGCAGTTAAACTTGACGAAATGGAAATTAGAAGTCACAGAAACAACGTGCTTCTGATAGGCTTGCCAGAGACAAGCAAGGGCTCCAACCCTATAGTTTTTCTGGAGGGGTGGTTCAGGGTAATATTTGGGGAATCCACTTTTACATCATTATTTGTGATAGAAAGAGCCCATCAAGTTCCTTCCAGGCACATGCATTAGACCATTACTCTTGAAACTTATCAACTACAACGATCAGGTGACCCTATTACGGAAGGCCAGAGAATTTTGGGATATTTTTTACAACGGGGCTAGGGTCTCATTTTACCCAGATTTTTCGCCAGATCTCCAGAAGCAGAGGGCAAAGTTTATTCCAATCAAACGTACCCTGCAGGAATACAAGATAGTGTATGCTTTGTTGTATCCAGCCCACTTGCGGGTGACAGCATTGGGTGTAACGTTATTCTTTAATTCACCGGCTGAAGTTGAGAAATGACTGGAGGAACATAGGAAAGACATAAAAAAAAATCTTTGTGCATGGAACTGATTTGTGTGTGGGGGGAGGGGGGTATTGTACCCCTTCGGGCTTTGTGCCCCCTCTCCCCCCCCCCTTTTTTTATTGATTTTTATTAATTTTTTTTATTCAGTGTGCGTTTTTTTCCTGTTTTAACCACTTCAGGACCGCCGTATTGCCAATGTACGTCAACACAATGGCACAGGCAGGCATAATCACGTAAATGTACGTGAATGCCTTCTAGCGGGTGGGGGGTCCGATCGGACCCCCTCCCGCTAGATACGGCGGTCCCTTTCGGTGCCGGAGCGATCGGCGATGAGGGGATGGCCGCTGGTTTCCGCCCATCGCCTCTCGATCGCTCCTGGCCAGTGACGAACTTCCTCCCCTGTGAAAATGTAAACACAGGAGGAGGAAGTGATGTCACACTCCTCGTGGCGGTCTTTTTGAACCGGACAGCGAGGAGTGAAGACGCAAGTAAGTGCACCAACAGTCCACTGACACATAGGTACACACAGGCACACATTTCACTCCAGTCACCCCCCGATCACCCCCCCGATCGGCCCCCCGCCCCCCCCCCAGTCACAGTGTCACTAATGCAGTGTTCATTTATTTATTGATCACTACATTTAGTGTCAGTTGTGACTGTAAAAAGTGTCAGGGCAGCTAGTGTTAGGCCCCTTTAGGTCCAGGGTAGCCCCCTACCCCCCCCTAATAAAGGTTTAACCCCTTGATTGCCCTCCCAGTTAACCCTTTCACCCTCTTTTACCAGTGTCACTAAGCGATCGTTTTTCTGATCGCTGCAATAGTGTCACTGGTCCCGCTAGGAAGCTAGTTTTTTTTTAGGTTCAACGCCAGGTTTTTATACCGTTAGGTACCCCGATATATAACCTAATAAAGGTTTTAACCCTTTGATTGCCCCTAGAGTTAACCCTTTCACCAGCGATCGCTGCATAAGTGTCACTGGTGACGCTGGTTAGCCAGTTAGTTATTTAGTTATTTAGGTTCCCCGTCAGCTTTTTATAAAGCTTCAGGTACCCCCATATAAATACCTAATAAAGGTTTTAACCCCTGATTGCCCTTAGTTAACCCTTTCACCAGTGATCACCGTATAAGTGTTACGGGTGACGCTGGTTTGGTAGTTCGCTTTTTATAGCATCAGGGCACCCGCCATTTATTACCTAATAAAGGTTTAACCCCCTGATCACCCGGCGGGTGATATAAATTTGGTTTTAGGGTCAGAAAGGGTCTGCGTCGCCCCAGGCAGTGCTAGGTTAGTGCCAGCACCGCTAACACCCACGCGCAAAGCATACACCTCCCTTAGTGGTATAGTATCCGAACAGATCAATATCTGATCTGATCAGATCTATACTAGCGTGCCCAGCAATTTAGGGTTCTAAAAAAACGCATTGTTAGCAGGATCAGCCCAGATACCTGCTAGCACCTGCGTTTTGCCCCTCTGCCCAGCCCAGCCCAGCCCACCCAAGTGCAGTATCGATCGATCACTGTCACTTACAAAACACAACACACATAACTGCAGCGTTCGCAGAGTCAGGCCTGATCCCTGCGATCGCTAACAGTTTTTTTTGGTAGCGTTTTATACAGTCGCTGACAGGCTAGGTGCTTTTTTACCTGTGAGTCTCACTACTGTACCCCTAAATTTAGAGCCCAAAATGGCAAAGCGAAGGTACACTAGTGAAGAGGCCTACACGTTTCTGAGCATGACAGATAGTGAAGAGGAAGACACTGATCTGTCAGAATCAGGCTCAGAATACGAACCTGTAGAGGACAGCGCCTCCATGTCAGATAGCTCTGACGACGAAGAAGAGGTCCCTGCTATTGTCAGGCGTACCCGACCCCGATTTTCTGATGTTGTTGAGGTGCAGGAACCGCAAGTCCCTCGTATGGAGTATAGAGCCAGTACTAGCGCCGCTCATCCTTTTGGTGAACTGGCAAGCACCAGCGGCCTAGTACACCCTGGACGTACATCCAGCACTGCAGTATCACGTGGTGACGTGGCGAGTCCCATAAGTGCAGTTCAAGCTGGCGAGGTGGCAAGCACAAGTAGTGTCCCGCTGCCACCAAGAAGAAGAAGACAAAGACAGGCCCGTCGTACCCATAGTGCCCTTCCTGCAGAATTCGCCTATCCCAATTGGGTGCCCACCACTTCTGCAGAACCCGTACTTCCCCCATTCACTGCCCAACCCGGTATTCAGGTGGATACAGATGATTTTACGCCACTCGATTTTTATTCTCTGTATCTCACGGAAGATCTCTATAGATCTATTGTGGACCAAACCAATTTATATGCTGGTCAACGCATCGCCGCTAATCCCCAGTTGCCGTCTCTTGCCAGAGATTGGAAACCAGTTACGGTTTCCGAATTTAAGTCGTTTCTGGGCCTTTCCCTCAACATGGGCACACATAAATTTATGCGGATGCGGGCTTATTGGTCCACGCATCCGGCTGACCACATGCCCGTGTTCTCTAACTCCATGCCCAGGGCACGATACGAGCAGATCTTGCGGTTCTTGCACTTCAGTGACAATGAACTTTGTCGTCCACGTGGAGACCCTGAATACGATCGGCTCTACAAAATTCGGCCCCTCATAAACCACTTCAACCAACGTTTTGCAGACTTGTTTACTCCCCAAAAAGTTGTCTGCGTTGATGAGTCCCTGGTTAAGTTTACTGGTCGCTTGTCATTCAAACAGTACATTCCCAACAAGCGTACCAGATACGGGGTCAAGCTCTATAAGTGCTGTGACAGGGCCACAGGCTATGCATGGAGCTTTATGGTTTATGAGGGTAAAGATAGTTACGTAGAGCCGGAGAACTGCCCTGATTACATAGGAAGCGCTGGCAAGATAGTGTGGAAATTGGTGTCACCCTTATTCGGAAAGGGGTACCACTTGTACGTGGACAACTATTACACCAGCTTGCCACTGTTTAGTCATTTATTTGATAATCAGATTGGAGCATGTGGCACCGTGCGACCTAATCGCCGGGGCTTTCCCCAGCGGCTTGTAGATTCCCGTCTTAGGCTGGGGGAGAGAGCCTGCTATCGGTGTAATAATTTGCTCGCTATGAAGTGGAGGCATAATAAGAATGTTTTCGTTCTTACCTCCCTTCATGCAGACACGACGGTCCAAATTTCTACGGCAACTGGTATTGTGGAGAAACCCCTCTGTGTCCACGAATATAACAAAAATATGGGAGGGGTGGACCTCAATGACCAGATGTTAGCGCCGTATCTAACTTCCCGTAAGACCAGACGCTGGTACAAAAAAGTGTCTGCTTACTTATTTCAATTGGCTTTGCTGAATGCTTTTGTGCTATACAAAGCTTCAGGCGGAACATTAACCTTTCTTTTCTTCCAAAGAGAGGTTGTCACAGAGCTTCTGTTTCCAGACGGTTCTGTACCTCACCATTCCCAACCAAATGCAGTAAGCCGGCTGTATGAGAGGCATTATTCTTATGTCCTCCCGAGTACCCCTACCCAACGAGCCCCCCAAAAAAGATGTCGTGTCTGTAGCAAGCGCGGATATAGGCGTGACACCCGTTCTTATTGTCCACGCTGTCCTGGCAATCCTGGTCTTTGTCAGGGTGAGTGTTTTGAACGCTACCATTCACTAGTGAAGTATTAGCGTAGGGTACAGCATTTCACAGGCTAGGCACACTTACACAGGGTCTCCCAAGATGCCATCGCATTTTGAGAGACCCGAACCGTTACAGTTACAGTTTACAGTTCAAAAAAAAGTGTATAAAAAAAACAAAAAAAATATAAAATATAAAAACCAAAAATAGTTGTCGTTTTATTGTTCTCTCTCTCTCTCTCTCTCTCTCTCTCTCTCTCTTCTCTCAAATTTTTTATACTTTACTGTTTACTGTGTTATTGTTAACCATTTTTCATGTTTTCAGGTACGCCATTCAGCTGCAGCGTGGATTTATTTATCTTGACAGCAACAGCGTTTGCTCCCACGATACATAAAGCCGCGACTCCAGTGCTGTAGGAGGTGATTTCACCACCACAGTTAAAAAAGAGCATATATGCCGAAGCATGGGGGCATAAGGGGTGGAGGAGCGATTTTGCTCCTAATGCCGCGTACATACGGTCAAAATTCCGACGGAGGGCTTGCCCGTGGAAAAGTTTGAACGTATGTACGCAGCATAACTTTTTTGCGGGAGGATGCCCCCATGCTTCGGCATATATATATTTTAGGCACAGGTTGTGTTAAAAAATGTTTTATTTTTTACTGTTTTTTTTGGCAATTGCTTTGCAGGTATGGTATGGTAAGGTTTTACTGGGATGTTACTTTGTTTTAACGTTAACCATAATTTGCTTAGCAGGTACGCCATTCAGCTGCAGCGCGGATTTATTTATCTTGACAGCAACAGCGTTTGCTCCCACGATACATAAAGCCGTGACTCCAGTGCTGTAGGCGGTGATTTCACCACCACAGTTAAAAAAGAGCATATATGCCGAAGCATGGGGGCATAAGGGGTGGAGGAGTGATTTTGCTCCTAATGCCGCGTACATACGGTCAAAATTCCGACAGGGGGCTTGCCCATGAAAAAGTTTGAACGTATGTACGCGGCATAACTTTTTTGCGGGAGGATGCCCCCATGCTTCGGCATATATAAATGGTGCATGTATGTCCATCATTAGAAGTGGGTGGATGAAGGGAGGTATCTAATGGTGGGCATACCCACCGATCAATCTCTTTTTTTTCGTTCAGACAACATGACTCTCAGTAAATAGCTTGGGGTGTCTACTTTCCAAAATGGGGTAATTTGGGGGGGTTTTGTGCTATTTTGGCATTTTATGGCCTTTGCACCCTTAGAAATCCTGAAGGTGGTGATTGGTTTTCGGGGTGCCGTACGCGACTAGACTCCCAAAAAGTCCCACACATGTGGTATCCCCATACTCGGGAGAAGTAGCTGAATATATTTTGGGGTGCAATTCCACATATAACCATGGCATGTGTGAGCAATATATCATTTAGTGACAACTTTTTGTACATTTTTTTTTTTTTTTAGTCATTATTCAATCCCTTAGGACAAAAAAAATAAATATTCAATGGGCTCAACATACCCATCAGCAGTTTCCTTGGGGTGTCTACTTTCCAAAATGGGGTCATTTGGGGGGGTTTTGTGCCATCTTGGCATTTTATGGCCGTCAAAACTGTGATAGGTAGTGATAGGTAGTGAGGAGTAAAATAAAAAAATTATGCCCTTAGAAATCCTGAAGGCGGTGCTTGGATTTCGGGGTCCCGTACACGGCTAGGCTCCCAAAAAGTCCCACACATGTGGTATCCCTGTACTCAGGAGAAGCAGCAGAATGTATTTTGGGGTGTCATTTCACATATGCCCATAGCATGTGTGAGCAATATATAATTTAGTGACAACTTTGTGCAAAAAAAAAAAAGTTTGTAATATTCCCGCAACTTGTGGCAAAATATAAAATATTCCATGGACTCAACATGCCTCTCAGTAAATAGCTTGGGGTGTCTACTTTCCAAAATGGGGTCATTTTGGGGGGTTTTGTGCTATTTTGGCTTTTTATGGCCTTCGAAACTGTGATAGGTAGTGAGGGGTGAAATCAAAAATTTGCACCCTTAGAAATCCTGAAGGTGGTGATTGGTTTTCGCGATGCCGTGCGCGACTATACTCCCAAAAAGTCCCACACATGTGGTATCCCCGTACTCGGGAGAAGTAGCGGAATATATTTTGGGGTGCAATTCCACATATAACCATGGCATGTGTGAGCAATATATCATTTAGTGACAACTTTTTGTACATTTTTTTTTTTTTTTTTTTTAGTCATTATTCAATCCCTTAGGATAAAAAAAATAAATATTCAATGGGCTCAACATACCCATCAGCAGTTTCCTTGGGGTGTCTACTTTCCAAAATGGGGTCATTTGGGGGGGTTTTGTGCCATCTTGGCATTTTATGGCCGTCAAAACTGTGATAGGTAGTGATAGGTAGTGAGGAGTAAAATAAAAAAATTATGCCCTTAGAAATCCTGAAGGCGGTGCTTGGATTTCGGGGTCCCGTACGCGGCTAGGCTCCCAAAAAGTCCCACACATGTGGTATCCCTGTAGTCAGGAGAAGCAGCAGAATGTATTTTGGGGTGTCATTTCACATATGCCCATAGCATGTGTGAGCAATATATCATTTAGTGACAACTTTGTGCAAAAAAAAAAAAGTTTGTAATATTCCCGCAACTTGTGGCAAAATATAAAATATTCCATGGACTCAACATGCCTCTCAGTAAATAGCTTGGGGTGTCTACTTTCCAAAATGGGGTCATTTTGGGGGGTTTTGTGCTATTTTGGCTTTTTATGGCCTTCGAAACTGTGATAGGTAGTGAGGGGTGAAATCAAAAATTTGCACCCTTAGAAATCCTGAAGGTGGTGATTGGTTTTCGGGATGCCGTGCGCGACTATACTCCCAAAAAGTCCCACACATGTGGTATCCCCGTACTCGGGAGAAGTAGCGGAATATATTTTGGGGTGCAATTCCACATATAACCATGGCATGTGTGAGCAATATATCATTTAGTGACAACTTTTTGTACATTTTTTATTTTAAATTTTTTTTAGTCATTATTCAATCCCTTAGGATAAAAAAAATAAATATTCAATGGGCTCAACATACCCATCAGCAGTTTCCTTGGGGTGTCTACTTTCCAAAATGGGGTCATTTGGGGGGGTTTTGTGCCATCTTGGCATTTTATGGCCGTCAAAACTGTGATAGGTAGTGATAGGTAGTGAGGAGTAAAATAAAAAAATTATGCCCTTAGAAATCCTGAAGGCGGTGCTTGGATTTCGGGGTCCCGTACGCGGCTAGGCTCCCAAAAAGTCCCACACATGTGGTATCCCTGTACTCAGGAGAAGCAGCAGAATGTATTTTGGGGTGTCATTTCACATATGCCCATAGCATGTGTGAGCAATATATCATTTAGTGACAACTTTGTGCAAAAAAAAAAAAAGTTTGTAATATTCCCGCAACTTGTGGCAAAATATAAAATATTCCATGGACTCAACATGCCTCTCAGTAAATAGCTTGGGGTGTCTACTTTCCAAAATGGGGTCATTTTGGGGGGTTTTGTGCTATTTTGGCTTTTTATGGCCTTCGAAACTGTGATAGGTAGTGAGGGGTGAAATCAAAAATTTGCACCCTTAGAAATCCTGAAGGTGGTGATTGGTTTTCGGGATGCCGTGCGCGACTATACTCCCAAAAAGTCCCACACATGTGGTATCCCCGTACTCGGGAGAAGTAGCGGAATATATTTTGTGGTGCAATTCCACATATAACCATGGCATGTGTGAGCAATATATCATTTAGTGACAACTTTTTGTACATTTTTTTTTTTTTTTTTTTTTAGTCATTATTCAATCCCTTAGGATAAAAAAAATAAATATTCAATGGGCTCAACATACCCATCAGCAGTTTCCTTGGGGTGTCTACTTTCCAAAATGGGGTCATTTGGGGGGGTTTTGTGCCATCTTGGCATTTTATGGCCGTCAAAACTGTGATAGGTAGTGATAGGTAGTGAGGAGTAAAATAAAAAAATTATGCCCTTAGAAATCCTGAAGGCGGTGCTTGGATTTCGGGGTCCCGTACGCGGCTAGGCTCCCAAAAAGTCCCACACATGTGGTATCCCTGTAGTCAGGAGAAGCAGCAGAATGTATTTTGGGGTGTCATTTCACATATGCCCATAGCATGTGTGAGCAATATATCATTTAGTGACAACTTTGTGCAAAAAAAAAAAAGTTTGTAATATTCCCGCAACTTGTGGCAAAATATAAAATATTCCATGGACTCAACATGCCTCTCAGTAAATAGCTTGGGGTGTCTACTTTCCAAAATGGGGTCATTTTGGGGGGTTTTGTGCTATTTTGGCTTTTTATGGCCTTCGAAACTGTGATAGGTAGTGAGGGGTGAAATCAAAAATTTGCACCCTTAGAAATCCTGAAGGTGGTGATTGGTTTTCGGGATGCCGTGCGCGACTATACTCCCAAAAAGTCCCACACATGTGGTATCCCCGTACTCGGGAGAAGTAGCGGAATATATTTTGGGGTGCAATTCCACATATAACCATGGCATGTGTGAGCAATATATCATTTAGTGACAACTTTTTGTACATTTTTTATTTTTTATTTTTTTTAGTCATTATTCAATCCCTTAGGATAAAAAAAATAAATATTCAATGGGCTCAACATACCCATCAGCAGTTTCCTTGGGGTGTCTACTTTCCAAAATGGGGTCATTTGGGGGGGTTTTGTGCCATCTTGGCATTTTATGGCCGTCAAAACTGTGATAGGTAGTGATAGGTAGTGAGGAGTAAAATAAAAAAATTATGCCCTTAGAAATCCTGAAGGCGGTGCTTGGATTTCGGGGTCCCGTACGCGGCTAGGCTCCCAAAAAGTCCCACACATGTGGTATCCCTGTACTCAGGAGAAGCAGCAGAATGTATTTTGGGGTGTCATTTCACATATGCCCATAGCATGTGTGAGCAATATATCATTTAGTGACAACTTTGTGCAAAAAAAAAAAAGTTTGTAATATTCCCGCAACTTGTGGCAAAATATAAAATATTCCATGGACTCAACATGCCTCTCAGTAAATAGCTTGGGGTGTCTACTTTCCAAAATGGGGTCATTTTGGGGGGTTTTGTGCTATTTTGGCTTTTTATGGCCTTCGAAACTGTGATAGGTAGTGAGGGATGAAATCAAAAATTTACACCCTTAGAAATCCTGAAGGTGGTGATTGGTTTTCGGGATGCCGTGCGCGACTAGACTCCCAAAAAGTCCCACACATGTGGTATCCCCGTACTCGGGAGAAGTAGCGGAATATATTTTGGGGTGCAATTCCACATATAACCATGGCATGTGTGAGCAATATATCATTTAGTGACAACTTTTTGTACATTTTTTATTTTTTATTTTTTTTAGTCATTATTCAATCCCTTAGGACAAAAAAAATAAATATTCAATGGGCTCAACATACCCATCAGCAGTTTCCTTGGGGTGTCTACTTTCCAAAATGGGGTCATTTGGGGGGGTTTTGTGCCATCTTGGCATTTTATGGCCGTCAAAACTGTGATAGGTAGTGATAGGTAGTGAGGAGTAAAATAAAAAAATTATGCCCTTAGAAATCCTGAAGGCGGTGCTTGGATTTCGGGGTCCCGTACGCGGCTAGGCTCCCAAAAAGTCCCACACATGTGGTATCCCTGTACTCAGGAGAAGCAGCAGAATGTATTTTGGGGTGTCATTTCACATATGCCCATAGCATGTGTGAGCAATATATCATTTAGTGACAACTTTGTGCAAAAAAAAAAAAGTTTGTAATATTCCCGCAACTTGTGGCAAAATATAAAATATTCCATGGACTCAACATGCCTCTCAGTAAATAGCTTGGGGTGTCTACTTTCCAAAATGGGGTCATTTTGGGGGGTTTTGTGCTATTTTGGCTTTTTATGGCCTTCGAAACTGTGATAGGTAGTGAGGGGTGAAATCAAAAATTTGCACCCTTAGAAATCCTGAAGGTGGTGATTGGTTTTCGGGATGCCGTGCGCGACTAGACTCCCAAAAAGTCCCACACATGTGGTATCCCCGTACTCGGGAGAAGTAGCGGAATATATTTTGGGGTGCAATTCCACATATAACCATGGCATGTGTGAGCAATATATCATTTAGTGACAACTTTTTGTACTTTTTTTTTTTTTTTTTTTTTTGTCATTATTCAATCCCTTAGGACAAAAAAAATAAATATTCAATGGGCTCAACATACCCATCAGCAGTTTCCTTGGGGTGTCTACTTTCCAAAATGGGGTCATTTGGGGGGGGTTTGTACTGCCCTGCCATTTTAGCACCTCAAGAAATGAGATAGGCAGTCATAAATTAAAAGCTGTGTAAATTCCAGAAAATGTACTCTAGTTTTTTAGACGCTATAACTTTTGCGCAAACCAAAAAATATACGCTTATTGACATTTTTTTTACTAAAGACATGTGGCTGAATAAATTTTGCCCTCAATGTATGACTAAAATTTAGTTTATTCGATTTTTCTTATAACAAAAAGAAGAAAATATCATTTTTTTTCAAAATTTTCGCTCTTTTTCCATTTATATCGCAAAAAATAAAAATCGCAGAGGCAATCAAATACCATCAAAAGAAAGCTCTATTTGTGGGAAGAAAAGGACGCAAATTTCGTTTGGGTGCAATATTGCATGACCGCGCAATTACCAGTTAAAGCAGCGCAGTGCAAAATTGGAAAAAGACCTCTGGTCCTTAAGGTATTTATTGGTCCGAGGCTGAAGTGGTTAAACAACACTACTGCATCATTATATTATCACTGAAACACTATAGGAATATTGTCTAATAAGGGTTGTTTTTTTTTGCTTGGGGGGGGGGGGGCATGTCGTACCCTGTTGGTCTTTGTGCCCCTTCCCCCCCCTTTTTCTTCCCTCCTTATTTAATGTGTGTTTTTCCCTGTTATAAATAATATCACTGTATTATTATATTATCACTGGCACTGAAATGTTCTAGGAATATTGTGGAACTAGGGTGGGTGGGTTTTTTTCCCTTTTCCCTTTTTTTTCCTTTCTCTTTCCCCTATCTAGTGTGTGTCTTTCTTAGTTTTTAAATAACACTTTTATTGCATGATTATATTATTACTGAAATGCTATAGGAATATGGTGGAATTAAGGCTGTCTATTTAACACGGGTATTATTATTAAGGAAAGAGCGGGGGGCACTCTGTTAGTTTGAATGTTTAGGTGATGTGAAGTGAATGGTAAGGTCACAGGTAAAACCCCTAGGGATGGCCCAGTTGGGCATTGGTGAGAGGATAAGGGAGGGGGGTTAGGGGAGGCAGGGTTTAGGGGTAGGAGGAGGGTTAAGCACCACACACCACACATTTTAGCATGTTTGTATGCTTGGTATCATATGGGATGGAGAGGGGTTGAGTAAGTGTACTGGCTTGATTATCGGGTCGTTCTTCTCTTCTTTATTCATTCTTTTTCTTTCTGGGTTTCCACTTTTTTAGTATTGTATTTCTTATTTTTCCATGCAAGAAAGTAAAGTAAACATAACCTCATGGGTTGTCCAGGGTTTGGGTGATTCAAATAAAAGAGCTGTGGTCTTGTCAACACTAGAGGGGAAGGGACCTGGTTTATTGTTTCTGCAGGAAACACACTTAACCTCTGATATGGTGTCACAACTCACCAATCGGAAGTTCCAAGTCTAATACCACTCATTCCACTCCTCTTATTCAAGGGGAGTGAGTATTCTCATTGGGAGAGGGGTAGCATTTTCCTATAGAGAAACTTGTATTGATGAACAGGGACGGTATATATTTCTATTGTGTTTAATTGATAAACAACCTTACGTACTGGCAAATATTTATTTACCCCCCCCCCCTTTTAAGCTAGAGGTCTTGTATAAGCTACTTGCATTGTATTGGATAAGGCAGGAACTCCGATAATAGCTTTAGGTGATTTTAATGAAGTATTAGATAGGAGTTTAGATAGATTCCCGCTGTCTGACAGGTCCAATACAGCAGACGAGAGCCGGCTATTACGATTCTTGGCGGAAATAGGTCTGAGTGATATATGGCATATGCACTACCTGCAAGATAGACAGTATTCCTGTTTTGTAAGCTCTTGCCTTACTCTCTCTCTAGAATTGACATGGCCTTGGGGAATAGGGAGGCAATCCCATTGGTGAATAATATAGAATATGGTCCAGGAGGAGTCTCGGACCACTCTCCATTGGTATTTACAATAAAAACCGGGGCTAGAGTCTGCCCTAGGGAATGGAAAATCAATCCTTGTTGGCTGGAACTGATTGATAACCCTGGTGAATTAATTTCCAGATTAAGTGAATTTATACAAATTAATGCAGATGGGGTGGTCAGAGACTCTTTAAAGGTCTACCGTAGGGGTTTAGTAATTCAACAAGTGGCAAGAACTAAAAGGAAGTCGAGGGAGTGGAAGAGGGAAATTAGAAATGGGGTAACCTAGGCAGAGAGGCGCTATGTTGAAGATCCAACCCTGGATAGACAGAGGGAATGGTTAGACAAACAAGTCTATAAAATGGCAATGGCAATGGAGAATAGACGAATATTTCAGCGTCAGCATTATTTTGGTGAAGGGGAGAGGGTTGGTCGTACCCTCTCTCTCTTGGCCAAATCTAATAATTCCCCTTCCGCGATTTTGGCAATTAGGACATCAAGCGGGGATCTTACTACTGATCGATCAGAGATAATGTATGCATTCGGTGATTGTTATAAGTCCCTGTACAAATCTAACAGGGGAGTGGGTGGGGTAACAACGGTTGATTTTCTACAGAAAATAATAATTCCAACCCTGTCAGAGAAGGACAAAATGGATCTGGTAACTCTAGAAGAGCTAAAACGAGCAGTAGCAGCGATGCCCAATCAAAAATCTCCAGGCCCGGATGGGCTGCCAATAGAAACATACAAGCGCTACGGAGAGGTACTGTTACCAGAATTGCTGGAAACGTTGAGATGGGCTCTGGATGGTGGCAAATTACCCACCTCAATGTTGGAAGCTACTATTATCTTAATACTTAAAGAGGGGAAAACAGGACGTTTCCTTGTATCGCCCAATCTCGCTACTATGCTCTGATGTTAAAATTTTGGCTAAAGTTTTAGCAACCCGTTTAAACAAATGTATACATAAGCTAATACACCCTGAACAGTCAGGTTTCATTCCCAATAGATCAACTAGCACCAACATTAGAAGATTTTTTCTAAATATGCAAATTCCAACTGACAATGTAGGCTCCAAGGCCATTTTGGCCTTGGACACTGCTAAAGCCTTTGACAGTCTAGCATGGGACTATCTATGGTTGGTGCTAGAGCAATTAGGATTTAGCCCTTCTTTTATCAAATGGGTGAAATTACTTTATAATGAACCTAGAGCAAGAATTAGGATCGATAGCGAACACTCAGAGACGTTCCAGTTGGAGAGAGGGACGAGACAGGGATGTCCCCTGTCTCCCCTTCTGTTTGTCCTGGCAATGGATCACGGGTTCCGGCGCCAGTCAGAAGAAGACAAAATTGCTCTGTTTGCAGACAATGTCCTGTTCTTCATCGATGAATGTTGAATCCTCACTTGATACTGTGATACATATGGTGGGCAATTCTGGACAACACTCTGGTCTGGTCATCAACTGGAATAAATCAGCTTTTCTACCAGTAGCCCCACTTGGTGACCAGCCACTGCCTGGAATCCCCCTCCTGGAAGTAGTGACCAAGTTAAAATATTTGGGTGTTTGGATCGCTAGCGACATAAATCAATACGTCAATGACAACCTAGTTCCATTACTGCTGAAATTGAAACAAAAGGGGGATATTTGGTGTCGCCTCCCTTTGTGCGTGGCAGGGCGTTGTAATCGAATTAAGATGATATGGCTTCCGCAGGTATTGTACATTCTCCATAACTCTCCAACTTGGATTAGCCAGAAATGGTTTAAGAAGATTGAATCCCTATTTAGAGATTTAATCTGGAAGAAGGGCCAAGCTCGGATTAGTCTGCAAACTATGCAACTCCCGATTAAAGAAGGAGGGATGGCGATCCCACACCTGAGACTATATTTTTTGTCATAGCTCCAGCACTTGGCAGATAGTGGAGTTTTAGGGGGTGGGAGCTCCAGTAGTAAAATGATGTTAATGGGAGCCCCCAAAATTCATTAGTAGAAGCATTAGAGGCAGACTCATTTATCCATAGGTGCCCGATGGTAGTTTTAGCTAGCAAAGTGTGGCAGGCAACAAAGGCATTCATGGGATATAATGGGATATCATGGGGTAACTGAATATACCCCCTTATGGCATAATAAAAATCTAGCCGAAATAATGGGTATAGAGAGACGCCAAGAATGGGAAAGTCAGGGTATCAGCCGGGTAATTCAATTATATGAGTGTAATCTCATGAAGTCATTCTTGGACTTAAGATGAGAATTTAATATCTCAAGCAAAGCGTTTTATAAATACTTACAGATTAGGCATGCCATTCAGGCCCAATTCAAATCTCAGACCACTGAATGGGTGCGGACTCCGAAAAATAATTAAACCTGATTCAATGAAAGGCCTAATTTCCAAGTTATATATGCTAGCCTGGGGGACAGAATTATGAGTGGAAAGGGAACTCTTAAGAGCAGAGCAGGGTGGGCGAGAGACATTGGGCCAATAATGTTAGAACAATGGGACAAGATTCTAGAGCAAGGAGTTTATTATATATATATATATATATATATATATATATATATATATATATATATATATATATATATATATATATATATATAAATGTTTAAATTTGGTTGGAAATCTAACAACGAATGCCTTAGATGTAAGGCGACAGGAGATCTTATCCATATGGTGTGGAAGTGCCCAAAGTTGTTTAGATATTGGGTAGAGATAGTTGGTAGGATAAATAAAATCTTCAAGACTACATTAGAACCTGAGGCTAAGACTTGCCTATTAAGGAGTCTGAAGGAAGATAGACTCCCGCCTGATACTAAAGTGCCGGTGTTGAGATGCTTGTTCCAGGCGAGGAGATTAATAGCGCAGAATTGGCAGGCTCAGACTCCCCCCTCTGTGAAGCTCTGAATTGAGTCGATCAATTCAATGATCTGGAGTTAGAGAGGGATGTATATTAGGCAAAATAACCTAAAGAAGTTTGCAAGATTGTGGAGTCCTTGGTTGAGGGAGATGGGCTGTTTTTCGTGGGGGGATGGCAGAGAGTGGGATATAGCTCCCCCCGCCTCCGTCTCCTCCACGAACCTCCTCCTTATAGCCTCCCTTCCACACTGTTGTTTTTAGTGTAGAGCTCCCTCCCTCTCTATCCCCATTTTCTTTTCTTTTTTTATTAACCAACGGGTAATCGGACTCCTAGGATTTGGTGGTGTGTGGTGGAGGGTTGGGTCTAGGGGGGTTGAGCGGGTAGAAAAGGGAGTATAAAACAACAATAGCTTTCTTTCAAGTACTCCTCGTATTATTTGTTGTATTATATTTTGACATTGTATGTTTTTAAATTTGTAAATGAAAATCAATAAAAAGTAATAATAAAAAAAAAAAAAATGTATTTTGGGGTGTAATTTGTGGTATGCATATTCTGTGTGCGAGTTATAACCTGATAATATGACACTTTAAAAAAAAAAATCTTGATTTTGCAAAGAATTGAGAAAAGATTACAACTTCAATAAACTTACCATGCCTCTTTCTAAATACCTTGGAATGTCTACTTTCCAAAAAAGGGGTCATTTGGGGGGTATTTGTACTGTCCTGGCTTGTTAGGGTCTCAAGAAATGAGATAGGTCATCAGTACTTTAGGTGTGATCAATTTTCAGTGATTGGCACCATTGCTTGTGGACTCTATAACTTTCACACAGACCAAATAACATACACTGATTTGGATTATTTTTACCAACGATATGTAGCAGTATAAAATTTGGCCAAAATTTATGAAGAAAAATTCTTAATTTGCAAAATTTTATAACAGAAACAAAGAAAATCTTTTTTTTTTTTACAGAATTTTCGGCCTTTTTTCAGTGTATCTCGGTGCACTACAATGGGCTGCAGTGAATCTACAATATATGAATGTAATGTAATTTTGTGACATTCTAATAAAGTAAAAAAAAAAAAGACAGAAGCAGTGCAATGGGCTGTAATCAGCATATCCATGCTGTGTACTCCAAAACGCACACTAGTGGCTGCATTGCAAACCAGCTGCTGGTATGAACCAGGCCTAAATGTCTTAAAATGATTGTAAAGTCTAATTTAAAAAAAAAACAAATATGATATACTTACCTGCCCTATGCAGGCTTTTGTGGGCTTTTCTTATTGTAGATCTATATGTCTCACTCAGTAGGAGGGGGGATGTTGTACCTTTACAATGAGAGCATTGCAGACAAAAAGCACAGGCTAATGTTTTACTACAAGAATTAAAATTATGTGGACACAACAGCAGGACAGTATTAAGCAGGGATATTAGGTCTAACCAGTGTATGCCTAAATTTTACTTTTACTATGGGTATAGGGCATGTGTTAAATATGAGTGATCTAATTTGAGGTGGATTTGATACACACTCTTCTTGTACTTTGTTTTTTTTTCCTTAAAAAGATGCAGCAGTGTGCTGCGAACAAAAGGAAGTTCAAATAACAGATGGTCAGTAGTAGAAAAGATGTAGCTGGATAGCCGCACTCCGAATTATTCAACTTTATTTCAAAAATGTAATTAAAATTATAGCATCTAGGCTGGTAAACAGACTAACTGCACAGCCGCTGACATGTTCCACACCGAACACAGTGCTTAGTAAAAAGTGAATGCTACGTTTTGAACACCCCAAACTTTAAAAAGCGTTTTATAACATCAAATAAAAATCAAGAAACTGCCAAAGGAAATGTAATGTAATTGTGTCTTGCAGATAAAATGGATCGATTCAATGATCATGATTTCCTCCCCCAATTCATTGATTTGTACAGGGAGCTGCCCTGTCTGTGGAAGACAAAACACCCCTTTTATACAAATCGACTAAAGAGGAAGGCAGCACTGGATAAATTGCTGGAATTTGGGAAGCCACAGATCCCCACAGCAGACATCAACTATTTGAAGTGCAAAATTGGTGGCCTGAGGAGCACTTATAATAGGGAGTGCAAGAAGGTCCAGGATTTCATGAGATCAGGAGCAGCAGCAGATGACATTTATGTCCCCAGGCTGTGGTACTACGAGGGACTGTGATTTCTGTCAGACCAGACTGAAATAAGGCCATCACTCTCAACCTTTCCTTCCACCCCAGTTGAGGCTTCCGATGTCCAACCTGGGCCTTCCATCCAGGAAGAAGATGTGGAGGAGCCCAGCTTGAGTCAGGTATAGCATTGTTCAAGATATTTCTCAAAATTGTGTGTGATTGATGAACAATAAACTAAAACTATGTCCCTTTTTCATACACAGGAAAGCCTCAGCCGGGAGGAGGCTGGGGAAAGTGGCAGCCAGCAGGTGGCAGGGGAAAGGGGCAGCCAGGAGGTGGCATGGGTAAGTGGCAACCAGGAGGTGGCGAGGGTAAGTGGCAGCCAGGATGTGGCCGGGCCCAGTAGCCTGACCGAATCCCAGGTCCCTCCCCACCGCCTTCAACAAAAAAGGCCCAGGAAGGGGAGGAGCGTGGAGGAGTCAGCACTTGGGTTAATTCGGCAGGCTTCTGCGGCCCTCAGAAGACCTCCCCAGTCTTCTTGAGGCCTATGCCTGCATGACTGTTAACAAAATGCAGGAAATGGAGGTGGGCCAACGCCTCTTTTGTTAGGAAGTGCTTTATTTGGCCCTAAATAAGGGGTTGAGGGGTGAACTCACAAGCAAAACCCACCTGTGTGAGTTGGACCATGGAAGCAAGCATGGAAGGAAGACAAGAGTGTGATGGCCTGGGTTCAGTCTGGTCTGGCAAAAGACACAGGCTGTTGTAAGCCCATAGCCTGGGAACATATATGTCACCTGGTGCTGCTCCTGATCTCTCGGTGTCTAGGGGGGTTGAGCGGGTAGAAAAGGAAGTATAAAACAACAATAGCTTTCTTTCAAGTACTCCTCGTATTATTTGTTGTATTATATTTTGACATTGTATGTTTTTAAATTTGTACATGAAAATCAATAAAAAGTAATAATTAAAAAAAAATAGAATGTATTTTGGGGTGTAATTTGTGGTATGCATATTCTGTGTGCGAGAAAAAACCTGATAATATGACACTTTAAAAAAAAAAAAAATCTTGATTTTGCAAAGAATTGAGAAAAGATTACAACTTCAATAAACTTACCATGCCTCTTTCTAAATACCTTGGAATGTCTACTTTCCAAAAAAGGGGTCATTTGGGGGGTATTTGTACTGTCCTGGCTTGTTAGGGTCTCAAGAAATGAGATAGGTCATCAGTACTTTAGGTGTGATCAATTTTCAGTGATTGGCACCATTGCTTGTGGACTCTATAACTTTCACACAGACCAAATAACATACACTGATTTGGATTATTTTTACCAACGATATGTAGCAGTATAAAATTTGGCCAAAATTTATGAAGAAAAATTCTTAATTTGCAAAATTTTATAACAGAAACAAAGAAAATCTTTTTTTTTTTACAGAATTTTCGGCCTTTTTTCAGTGTATCTCGGTGCACTACAATGGGCTGCAGTGAATCTACAATATATGAATGTAATGTAATTTTGTGACATTCTAATAAAGTAAAAAAAAAAAAGACAGAAGCAGTGCAATGGGCTGTAATCAGCATATCCATGCTGTGTACTCCAAAGCGCACACTAGTGGCTGCATTGCAAAGCAGCTGCTGGTATGAACCAGGCCTAAATGTCTTAAAATGATTGTAAAGTCTAATTTAAAAAAAAACAAATATGATATACTTACCTGCCCTATGCAGGCTTTTGTGGGCTTTTCTTATTGTAGATCTATATGTCTCACTCAGTAGGAGGGGGGATGTTGTACCTTTACAATGAGAGCATTGCAGACAAAAAGCACAGGCTAATGTTTTACTACAAGAATTAAAATTATGTGGACACAACAGCAGGACAGTATTAAGCAGGGATATTAGGTCTAACCAGTGTATGCCTAAATTTTACTTTTACTATGGGTATAGGGCATGTGTTAAATATGAGTGATCTAATTTGAGGTGGATTTGATACACACTCTTCTTGTACTTTGTTTTTTTTTCCTTAAAAAGATGCAGCAGTGTGCTGCGAACAAAAGGAAGTTCAAATAACAGATGGTCAGTAGTAGAAAAGATGTAGCTGGATAGCCGCACTCCGAATTATTCAACTTTATTTCAAAAATGTAATTAAAATTATAGCATCTAGGCTGGTAAACAGACTAACTGCACAGTTCCACACCGAACACAGTGCTTAGTAAAAAGTGAATGCTACGTTTTGAACACCCCAAACTTTAAAAAGCGTTTTATAACATCAAATAAAAATCAAGAAACTGCCAAAGGAAATGTAATGTAATTGTATCTTGCAGATAAAATGGATCGATTCAACGATCATGATTTCCTCCCCCAATTCATTGATTTTTACAGGGAGCTGCCCTGTCTGTGGAAGACAAAACACCCCTTTTATACAAATCGACTAAAGAGGAAGGCAGCACTGGATAAATTGCTGGAATTTGGGAAGCCACAGATCCCCACAGCAGACATCAACTATTTGAAGTGCAAAATTGGTGGCCTGAGGAGCACTTATAATAGGGAGTGCAAGAAGGTCCAGGATTTCATGAGATCAGGAGCAGCAGCAGATGACATTTATGTCCCCAGGCTGTGGTACTACGAGGGACTGTGATTTCTGTCAGACCAGACTGAAATAAGGCCATCACTCTCAACCTTTCCTTCCACCCCAGTTGAGGCTTCCGATGTCCAACCTGGGCCTTCCATCCAGGAAGAAGATGTGGAGGAGCCCAGCTTGAGTCAGGTATAGCATTGTTCAAGATATTTCTCAAAATTGTGTGTGATTGATGAACAATAAACTAAAACTATGTCCCTTTTTCATACACAGGAAAGCCTCAGCCGGGAGGAGGCTGGGGAAAGTGGCAGCCAGCAGGTGGCAGGGGAAAGGGGCAGCCAGGAGGTGGCAGGGGTAAGTGGCAACCAGGAGGTGGCGAGGGTAAGTGGCAGCCAGGATGTGGCCGGGCCCAGTAGCCTGACCGAATCCCAGGTCCCTCCCCACCGCCTTCAACAAAAAAGGCCCAGGAAGGGGAGGAGCGTGGAGGAGTCAGCACTTGGGTTAATTCGGCAGGCTTCTGCGGCCCTCAGAAGACCTCCCCAGTCTTCTTGAGGCCTATGCCTGCATGACTGCTAACAAAATGCAGGAAATGGAGGTGGGCCAACGCCTCTTTTGTTAGGAAGTGCTTTATTTGGCCCTAAATAAGGGGTTGAGGGGTGAACTCACAAGCAAAACCCACCTGTGTGAGTTGGACCATGGAAGCAAGCATGGAAGGAAGACAAGAGTGTGATGGCCTGGGTTCAGTCTGGTCTGGCAAAAGACACAGGCTGTTGTAAGCCCATAGCCTGGGAACATATATGTCACCTGCTGCTGCTCCTGATCTCTCGGTGTCCTGGACCGGATTGTTCTCCCAATTAAATGGACTCCTCAGGCTCCCAATTTTGCATTTCAAATAGTTGACGTGTGCCCTGGGGTACAAAGACTTCTCTAATTTCACCAGTTTATACAGCGTTGCCTTTTTTTTTTTTTCTTAAATCATTGCCTATGTGTTATAATTAAAAAAGAACAGTTTGTTTGTGAGTAGGCAGGTACATTTCAAAAATACCATGTCAAATTAACAAGAGACACCAACACCAGCCAACCTCTTTGAGGTTAAAAAAATACAAAATAATAATGGTGTTGTGGTAACTTTACACACAAAATGAAAAAAAATATTATAGAGATCACTAGAAAAAAAAAACAGGAGATCTTGATTAAAAAAAAGAAAACGAGATCACTATAAACAAAAATTATAAACATTATTCTGGAGATCTGGCGAAAAAATAAAAAAGATTATTCATGAGATCACAAGAAATAATGAAATCAGTTTGTCAGAACTCCGCATTAAAAGATTAAAAAATTACAGCGTGACAAATGTGCTATCTCCATTACAAACGCTAGTTTTACCAGATTGAACGCTTCCGTCTTGTACTTGATTCATTTTGTGCATCAGAATTGTGTACACACGCTCGGAATTTACAACAGATTTTGTTGTCAGAAAATTTGAGAACCAACTCTCAAATTTTTGTTGTAGGAAATTCCCCCCAAAAATTTCCGATGGAGCCTATACATGGTCGGAATTTCCCGACAACAAGCTCCCGTCAAACATTTGTTGTCACAATGTCCGATTGTGTGTATGCGGCATTTGAGTGATAACACCAAGTTTAACACACCTGCACCCCATTCACACCTGAGACCTTGTAACACTAATGAGTCACATGACAGCAGGGAGGGTAAATGGCTAATTGGGCCCAATTTGGACATTTTCACTTAGGAGTGTACTCACTTTTGTTGCCAGTGGTTTAGATATTAATGACTGTGTGTTGAGTTATTTTGAGGGGACAGTAAATTTACAATTTACATTATACAAGCTGTACACTCACTATTTTACACTGTAGCAAAGTGTAATTTCTTCAGACTTGTCACATGCAAAGATATAATAAAATATTTCCAAAAATGTAAGGGGTGAACACACTTTTGTGAGATACTGTATATATATATATATATATATATATATATATATAATATACTGTATATATAACAGTTTGTGTGTTACAATAAATCATGTTCTTTGAGAGGGCATTCTTCTTTAATTCTCCTTTTGTGCGGTTCAAAAAGAGACTACAAAATCTGTCCCCAGCATGAAACATTCATTGTCTTGTTCCTGGTCTGCTCTGATTAAGGAGTGAACTGAATTGTAGGACGAGTGATATGTGGAAGATGAAACTGACACTTGTTCAATCACAGAATTTACAAGGGGAGATTTACTAAAACTGTTGCACACAGAATCTGGTGCAGTTGTGCATGGTAGTCAATCAGCTTCTAACTTCAGCTTGTTCAGTTAAGCTTGGACAATAAATCCTGGAAGCTGATTGGTTTCTGTGACCCCCCCCCCCCCCCCACACTGTTTTAGATCTATTATAGCTAAGAATTCTAAACATTTCTAAAGCTTTACCTTTCCTGTTTTGAATCTAAACCAGGGCCATCTTTAACGCGGGGCAAGGGGCAGCTGCCCAGGGCCCTGTCACTGTTGAGGGGCCCAAAGCAGTTGCCCCTTGAACCACTTGTCATGGGGAGTCCTGGACCAGTCGGGCGGGAGCAAGGAGAAGTAAAAGCTCTCTGACAACCAGAGAGGTGAGGAGCGGCAGGCGCAACCCCGATGCAGCAGCACCACCCAGAGGCTGTATTCCTTCAACCTCCTCTCCAAACTCTGACAGGGGCCTGGGGACAAGCAGATCAGGGGCCCTGGAGGACCGGAGGGAGGTTCATGCAGCCATGTATTGCTACCTCGCTCTCCCCTCCACTCCAAGCTCCAGCAGTGGCCCAGGGACAGGTGGATCAGGGGCCCCAAGAAACGGCGGGAGGTGCATGCAGCCAGGTACTGCTACCCTGCTCTCCCCTCTACTCCAAGCTCAGACAGAGGCCCAGAGACAGGCGGACCGGGGGCCCAGAAGGACCGGCAGGAGGTGCATGCAACCAGGGAATGCTACCCTGCTCTCAACTCCAAGCTCCGACAGCAGCTCGGAGGAGAGGTGAATCCGGGGCCCCCCAAGGACCGGCAGGGGTGCATGCAGCTAGAGACTGCTACCTGGGACAGTCCTATTCTAAGAAGGATCCGCTGGAAGGAGCAGAGCACCCCATCCTCATCACCCCGAAGGAGAAGGGCCCTGCCCACTGCTGGCCAGTGTGAACGTTCTATGGAAGGAGGTACCAGGCATCATACACACCAATACACAAACTGGGACAGGGGGTGCCCAGAAGGGACTGCAGCGAGAGCTAAGGGCCCCCTCTCTCATCCCCACCCCCCATCTCATCCCCTATCCCTCCTCTCTCATCCCCAATCCCCCCCCTCTCTCTCATCCCCAATCCCCTCTTTCATCCCCCTCTCTCTCATCCAATGATCACATCCACCTCAAACACTGCCACAAGCACTGCCACTGACCCCATCCCCCTCCCCGCAAGCAATAGTACCGATCCCATCCCCACCAGCACTGTCTTCACTCATCCCACCACCCCCCCCCCCCCAGCACTGCCACTGATTCCATCAACCCCCCAGCACTTCCACTGATCACACCCTCCAATCCCCCCCCCCCCACTGCCACTGATACCATTCCACTCACTCACCACCACCGCTGCCCAACCCCCCCCCCCCCAACCCCCAGCAACCAATGGGTAAGCATAAATTATGTGCTGTAACCTCTAGCAACTAATCAGTGAGCAGTAATGTTATGCTTTAACCTCTGGCAACCAATCACAATTGCTACCTGATCTGCTACACTAAACTGATTAGGAGTTTAGCTGCTATTTACTGTATGTTTCAAAGCAGATGGAGAGCAAAATTTAATTGGGGGCCCAAAGAAAATGTTTGCCCAGGGTCCGATTAAAGATGGCCCTGATCTAAACATGGTAACACTCATGATCAGTTAGTAACATTAAAAGTTCTAGTTAAAAACATTGATATACTATTATTTCCTGTTATGTTTGCCTTGAACACTAGTTAAAATAGGAATACTGTATGTAATAGAGAATTCTAGAAAACAGGACACAGTATCAAAAATGATTGGCACTTAAAGCATAACAAGATCAAAATAAGTTATTTTTATTTTGTACAGAATTGAAGAATTCAAATTCTATATCCATCCTGGCATTGGTGCAAGTCTACAGTCTTCTACAATGAGTTATAACTTCACAAAAGGAAAAATAGTCCACACACAATATTATGCAGACATCAGAGAGTTTATTTAACAAATAAAAAAAATGCTAACAAAAGTAGATTACCATAGGGGATCCAATGCATGGATGAGAGTGCACTGAATTTTTGTAAAGATGCATAGAATGTTGTTTAATCTCCTAGGAAAAACTATGATATTAAGGCATAAAATATATCTACATTTTTGTTCATCACCATTTAAGATCACAAAGATGCATGTGCATCATAAGACATGTTGAGGATATACTGTTTCCCATATTAAAGGGGAGGTCCACCCTAAAGTGGACCTTCCGCTCATCGGAACCCTCCCCCCCTCCGGTGCCACAATCGGCACCTTTCAGGGGGGAGGGGGGTGCAGTTACCTGGATAATCCAGGTAACTGCACCCACTTCCGGGATAGCTCTCTGCGGAAAGGGGCGTAACTTACGCCCCTTTCCGCAAGTGCCCGCCCCTTCCCGCAAGTGCCCCGCTGCCTGCTGGGAAACACACAGATCCCAGAGGCAGCGGGGAGCGTCCTTATTGCGCCGCGATTCGCGCATGCGCAGTAGGGAACCGGGAAATGAAGCCGAAAGGCTCCATTTCCTGATTCCCATACCCAAGATGGCGGCGGCAGGACCCGACAGACGACCTACAGATCGGCTTCGGGTGCCGACATCGCGGGCGCGCTGGACAGGTAAGTGTCACTATTTTAAAAGTCAGCAGCTGCAGTATTTGTAGCTGCTGGCTTTAAAAAAAAAAAAAAAAAACGCGGAGTCCCGGTGGACTCCCGCTTTAATGATGTGGTACTATGTCAGAAATTGGTGGTTACTTATTTAATTTGTTAATGATAGATAACATTGCAGCAAATCATGTAGTTTGTAGAAAAATCTGAATACATACCAGGTGGCAGCAACAACTATTTGACTTTGACTTTGTGGAAGTAAATACAGTATGTTAATGCACGCTAGAACCTTCAGTTTAAATTAGCTAAAAATCAGCCACAGCCTAAATGGAAAAGGCTGCTATTTGCATCATGCTGAAAAGTGGAACTCATAGTTTCTGAAGCACTGATCTCTTTTCAGAGGTCTGACACACTCCCTGCACAGTCAGAGCTCTCCAATCATTAGGTCATTAGGGGTCGTGGGCTTTTCTTATTGCAGATCAATAAGTCTGACCCAGTAGGAGGGCACGTTGTACCTCTACAATGAGAGCATTGCAGACAAAAAGCGCAGGCCGGTCTTTTACTACAAGAATTAGAATGATGCGGAGGACATAGCAGTAGGACAGTATTAATTGGGGATATTAGGTCGGAATATTTACAATGCCCAAAAACATTTCAAACCAAACATACCTTTATTTACTACATACCACTAAAATGTGCTGTTGTTGCTTTGTTGCTCATAATGCAGTATGATAGCCATTACATTACAAAGGTATTTGATAAAGAAATATTAGTCTGTAAAAGTTAGCTACAAACAAAGCAGATACTGTATAGCTCCTCCTTTCCTTTTATCATCTGTTCAGATCTGGCAAAATGGTGACAATTCAAGACTGAATGCATTGGGGGTTAGTAAATGTAAAGTCCCGGTGGACTCCCGCTTTAATGATGTGGTACTATGTCAGAAATTGGTGGTTACTTATTTAATTTGTTAATGATAGATAACATTGCAGCAAATCATGTAGTTTGTAGAAAAATCTGAATACATACCAGGTGGCAGCAACAACTATTTGACTTTGACTTTGTGGAAGTAAATACAGTATGTTAATGCACGCTAGAACCTTCAGTTTAAATTAGCTAAAAATCAGCCACAGCCTAAATGGAAAAGGCTGCTATTTGCATCATGCTGAAAAGTGGAACTCATAGTTTCTGAAGCACTGATCTCTTTTCAGAGGTCTGACACACTCCCTGCACAGTCAGAGCTCTCCAATCATTAGGTCATTAGGGGTCGTGGGCTTTTCTTATTGCAGATCAATAAGTCTGACCCAGTAGGAGGGCACGTTGTACCTCTACAATGAGAGCATTGCAGACAAAAAGCGCAGGCCGGTCTTTTACTACAAGAATTAGAATGATGCGGAGGACATAGCAGTAGGACAGTATTAATTGGGGATATTAGGTCTAACCAGTTTATGCCTAACTTTTACTTTTACTATGGGGATAGGGCATGTGTTAAATATGAGTGATCTAATTTGAGGTGGTTTTGATACACACTCTTCTTGTACTTTACTGTATCTTTTTAAGGAAAAAAAAAAGCTGTGTGCTGCGAACAAAATAATTTTCTATTAACAGATGGTCATTAACAAGTGAATGCTGTGCATTGAACACCCCAAACTTTAAAAAGGGTCTAATAACATCAAATAAATATCAAGAAACCCCCAAAATGGAAATGTAAACCCAAAAATACCATCCTTTAAAGGAAAGCCTTACAGGACTAAAAAAGGCTTAAATAGAAAAAAGAAACCTAAAATAAGGTCCTATTAAAAAAAAAAAATGAATCCCAAAATTACAATTAAACCCCAAAATACCACCTCCCCAAATCCAATCCCTTTTTTTAAGAGTTGCAGAAAAAATGCTATAAGCAGGGCAGCAGCTAAAAGCGAAAGCTGACCTAAAAAACAACTGCAAGGTAAAATCTAAAACAAAAGTCCCCAAAGGCAGCAAAAATGGTTTATTATTCTAACATCTTGCAATCGGAATAAAATTACAATTTTCTAACCGACCCCAATATTTTCCTATACTGGTTTTTAGCTTTCCCTATCCTTGTCCTACAGTAGCTTCCAATACACTGGCGTTATGGCTGCTTTGTATCCAGAGCCCCTTATTGGTCCTTTTAAACTTACTAGTCGTGGTTCAAAGGCCATGCCATGGTTTAGAAAATTATCTTGGGAGAATCTGTGTATAAATTCCCCAGAATTGCACATTTTAATTGTAGGACTGGCCTCAAACCAATGGCAGCAGTGAAACTAGACCTCATCCCTGAAGGTGGTGTGTATACTTCATGTTAAACACACTCGCTTAGGGCATAAGAAATATTATTTTCTTTTTATACCATGCTGTAATGTGCAATAAGTGTCTAGTTTTGATTCCTCATGAATTATTCATTTGTTGTTTTTGAGTAATGTGTAATAAAGACTTGAGTACATTTAGGACAGTAATTTAAGTGTGTATAGGGAATTTATGTCAGTATACAGATATAATTATAAATCACATATTCACATTACATTTTGGAGCTTTTCTTATCCTGTTTTTAAGGGTAAGACACGTTTAAAGTGGTTGTAAACCCTTACACACCACTTTTACCCACAGGTAAGCCTATAATAAGGCTCACCTGTAGGTACCGTGAATATCTCCTAAATTTACACCGTTTAGGATATATTCACTGTATCAGCATGTGCCAACATTATCAGCAGATGCACACTGAAGGAATGCCTGAATCTTGTAGTTTTGTTCAGCTGCTGTGCCATTGCCGGTGGCTCCCGCGCACATGTGATGTCAACGCGGCTATAGCCAATCACAGTGCCGGAGCCTGCGATACCCGGAAATAACTTCGGGAGACATGTCACCAACCCCAGCGTTGTGCCGGGACCACTACGGGGACTTCGATCTCAGGTATTTCATAATGAGTTAGTATGCTATGCATTAAAAAGGCTTAAATAGAAAAAAGAAACCTAAATAAGGTCCTATCAAAAAAAAAAAAAAAAAACAATACTTTTTTTTGTGGTTTTACAACCACTTCTTAAGCAATTATTTTTAGAGTGGTGTTTTTTTGATTACAGCAGTATTAATCACAAAAAAAATTAATATATTGCAGCTTATCATTGTTTAAATGTCATGGCTGCATTTGTTTCCTTGTTTTAGTTGTGTTCCATTATTTTTCACCTCTTGATCCTGCCAGTAACAGAATTTCTAATTTAAAGTGTCTCCGCTCCACTGCAAGATCACCTCAAAACTGTTATTCTGCCCTGCGGCTTTGCCCAACAATCCACCCCAACTGCTTTTCCATGATCCACTTTGGCTGGCACTCTGCCACAAAGATCCCCTCTTCTCCACACTTTATCTCATATGTGCTGTACTCCTTGTGTGATATCCTGGCTCTCTCTTATCCATTCTCAATATCACAAGCGCCACTGTACTTATTGATCTCTGGACCAGTTTGCTGTACTTTGTACACCATTTGATTCTGTGCAACCATCATCCATTTGCCATTCAGTATGAGGTCTTGATACATTCTCCACCCCATACTCTTCACATCCAGTCAGTTTTCATTCCTTGTGAAAAAAAATTATAGTATATATTGACATGTGCTAGAAGTGACATTTTTAAACTAGTGATTGCAGCTTCTGTACACAAAGTGCTATACACTTGACAAAAAATGTATATATGATTACATTGCTCACAATATCGTAAACATCACAACAAATCAAAAAATCAGTGAAAAAAAAGACTTTTTTACACTGATTTTTAATTTGTTGTAATGTTTACAATATTGTGAGCGCTGTAATCATATATAACTGTTTCAGTTTTCATTCCTTACGTTCAGAATATTTTTTCTCCTCTCTATTAAGAAATCACAACTCCTCTCCCACTGCCTCCTACCACCACTAACAGCTCTTGTTTCCCCTTCCATCCACCAGTTCCCATTTTCCCCTATACTATAAGCTCTGGCTTCTTCCCTATAAATAGTCTGTACACTCTATATAAGAATAAAGCTCTATTTTTAAGGTACAATGTAAGGGTAAACACAGTATGCCCAAAAACATTTCAAACCAAACATACCTTTATTTACTACATACCACTAAAATGTGCTGTTGTTGCTTTGTTGCTCATAATGCAGTATGATAGCCATTACATTACAAAGGTATTTGATAAAGAAATATTAGTCTGTAAAAGTTAGCTACAAACAAAGCAGATACTGTATAGCTCCTCCTTTCCTTTTATCATCTGTTCAGATCTGGCAAAATGGTGACAATTCAAGACTGAATGCATTGGGGGTTAGTAAATGTAAAGAGGAAAGGAACGCCGCTACTCCCGACCAGCCTAGGTGAATAAACTATAATGAGTGGCCTCAACCTACATGTCTCCACCAAACCATACACCCTGATGTATGTCACTCCACCCACCGGGGCAAAATGCATCAGGGTGTATGGTTTGGTGGAGACATGTAGGCTGAGGCTGCTCTTTATCATTTATTCACCTGGGCTGGTTGGGAGTGGCGCCAATCCTTTCCTCGTAAACATTATATAACCCCCTGCATTTGTATTAGTACAAGCCTGCACCACATGTTCTCGAACACAGGGATATGATTTCACCTCTATTTTGAGCAGCGCCATTCAAACGGGTCGCATGAATGCATCAGGATTACCCCCCGGCTGTCAGCGGTGGCTTCAGTATGGAGGCGGGTGTAGGAGAGGCAGCCGACAATGGAAGCCCCATAGTAAGTCTATGGGTGAAGTCACTTCCCAGGCATTTCAAAGTCGTTGTCGGCCCTTTCCTGCACACAGCTTCCGCCGCTGGAAACCGGGCCAGATCAGCTGCAGAACAGGAAAGTGCAGCGTTTTTTGTCTTTACAGGGTTAGATCGATTAGATTTAGAATGTGGCAGAGAGCAGGATTAGCGTTAGTTAGTTTTTACCTCGACTTACACTTTAAAAAAGACACAGTGCTGTACTGAATATCTCCTTTTTAAGCTTAATGATTAGAAGGCTGATAATAATATTAATAATGAAAATAAAATCATCATTGTAATGCTGTTGGAATTGGATATTTTTATTATCTTAACTATCTATGAGATGGCTATGTTCTATACTTCAGGGGTCTAGGTATCACTTTTTATATTCAAACTAAATTTTCAACCAAGATTTACCCATTTTTATTTAAACCATTATTTTTACCAGTGCCAATACCTGAAAGGCTATCTAGGAATGATGTCACAATTGAGAAGGCATTATTTCCAACTCAATACAACTGTATTCTGGATCTGGGGTGAGAATGTTGCAACTCCAATTATAGATTACAGGAACTACTGTAGGTATTACTTACCATAAACTGTCAGTTTAGGAATTCAGGGTTAATACAGTGAAACAGCAGGTGCTTTAAACAGTTACTGGCAATTGTGATTTTCTTTTCTGAAAACTAATTACCAGTTGCCAGAGCTGACTTTGTAATGCTACATTAACCTTTGAGTTGGCCTCAGCCAAATATACAAGAGGCTGTACCTAATCATTTTTATAATACACATTTAATGGGGAAAAAGGAATTTAATCCTTATAAAAACATAATTGAATGCTAAAAGAAGTCAAAATACTTTAGACCTATAGAATATGATTACAGGAAAGGCCACATGGAAATTCTGATATTTTAAGTAAGTTTTTAAAGATAATTTTCTATTTTATTATTCTGTTCTTGAGGTTTGTTTCTTTCTGGTATGACGGCCAGATAATCCCCAGATTCAACCATCCAACTCCTATCAGATGTAAGAATTCCCACAGTCAAGTATATTATGCTGACTGAGGGAGAGTTTATTTTTTATTTATTTATTAATTCTCAGATATTTCCACTCCATGTAGAAGAGAGTTCCACATTTTCACTTCTCTAAGGCCGCGTACACACGGGCGGACTGTTCGTCCAACTTTGTCCGCTGAACAGTGTTTCAGCGGACAGTCCGCTCGTGTGTGGGCTTCAGCAGACAGTTTCAGCGGACAGTCTGACGAACAAAGTTTTTCGGAATTTCCGTAAGACTGTCCGCTGAAACTTGGTCCGCTCGTGTGTAGGCTTGTTCGGCAAACTAAGTCTCGCGCGTGCTCAGAAAGAATTTACACGGTGAAGGTTGCATTGCAGTGTATCGGACGCCAAATTTCTCGTCCCGTCGTACGTGCCGTTCACGTCATCGCGCAAGTTTTCAGCGGACTGTTCGTTCGTCGTGTGTGGTCAAGTCCGCTCATGCTAATTTTGAGCGGACTGTTTGTCAAACTGTTTGACGAACAAAGTTGAGCGAACAGTCCGCCCGTGTGTACGCGGCCTAACAGTAAAGAACCCATTTAGCAGTTTAAGAATAAACCACTTTTTGTCCAATCTTAAATTGTGGTCATTTTACATTATTTATTTTGGTTAATGCTGGATACCTTTGAATTTGATTCCCCATATCTTTCATTAGTTTGTTTTTTCACAACTGTTAGTGCAACAGGAGTAGGGATGAGCCGAACAGCCCCCCCCCCCGGTTCAGTTTGCACCAGAACCTGCGAAGGGACCGCAAACTTTAGAACCCCGTTAAAGTCTATGGGACTCAAACGTTCAAAATCAAAAGTGCTAATTTTAAAGGCTAATATGCAAGTTATTGTCCTAAAAAAGGGTTTGGAGACCCGGGTCCTGCCCCAGGGGACATGTATCAATGCAGAAAAAAGTTTTAAAAAAGGCAGTTTTTTTTCGGGAGCACTGATTTTTAATGATGCTTAAGGTGAAAAAAAAAGGTGAAATATTCCTTTAAATATCATATCTGGGGGTGTCTATAGTATGCCTGGAAAGTGGCGCGTGTTTCCCGTGCTTAGAACAGTCCCTGCACAAAATTACATTTTTAAAGGAATAAAAGTCATTTAAAACTGCTTGCGGCTTTAATGTAATGTGTGGTCCCGGCAATATGGATGAAAATCGGTGAGACAAATGGCATGGGTACCCCCCCAGTCCATTACCAGGCCGTTTGGGTCTTGTATGGATATTAAGGGGAACCCCACACCCAAATTTAAAAAAGGAAAGGCTTGGGGCCCCCAGGCCCTATGTACTCTGAACAGCAGTATACAGGCAGTGCAAACAAGACAGGGACTGCAGGTTTGTTGTTAAGTAGAATCTGTTTGTAATTTTGAACTGGTACATTTTTAGTGTAGCTCCAGTCAAAAAATCTATTTTTAAGCTTTTTGGAAAACATAGGGAAGGGTTATCACCCCTGTAACATTTGTTTTGCTGTCTGTGCACCTCTTCAGAAGATTTCACCTGACTTTCTGTCCCAATTACAAATGTTTTTAGAAAATTTGGGATTTTTAGTGAAACAAGGTTATTGTTATTATTGTTATTGTTATTATTGTTATTGTGAAACAAAAATTAGTGATAAAGCATCAGTGGAGAGGAGACACGTTTTTTCCCATATCAACTCTTACAGGAGAGAATCTCCCTTTCTAGGAGTAGATTTCATCTCACTTCCTGTTGTCCTCCTTCCGTTTGCAAGTAGGAGTTATTTGTAAGTTGGATGCTTGAAAGTAGGGGCTTGCCCTATATGCTCTGCAGAAATTTGGGCCTAAGGTGTTGGTGTTGCCACAACACTGTAAGCCCTCACAGTTACTCTTGATGGGCGCTGGAACGGGCCCTGCTGTGAAATATTATATCAAGAATTGTAATTGCATGCACCTGGTGAACAGGGGCAGAAAAATTGGGCCTTAGGCACTGGTGCCACAACACTACAACACCTCACATAAACTCTAATTGGAGCACAGGAATGAGCCCTGCTGCAAAGTATTGCATCAAAAATTGTAATTACACACCCCTGTTAAACAGGGGCTGAAAAATTGGGCTTTAGGCACTGGTGCTGGTGCCACAACACTGCAACCCCTCACAGATACTCTAGTTGGAGTGCAGAAATGAGCCCTGCTGCAAAGTATTGAATCAAAAATTGAAATTACACACCACTGTAAAACATGGGCTGAAAAATTGGGCCTTAGCCACTGGTGGCGGTACCCAGAACCAAAAATGTTCTTACAAGCTATCAGCATGATCATTGAGGAGGAAGAGTATAGTCACTCAGTATAACAGGATAGTCACTCAGCATCAGCATAGGCAGTCTTGAAGGGATATGACATTTCCCCAAAAAATATTCGGTTACATCAGCATCAGGTGCTTGGTAGCTGGTGGTGATCCAAGACTGATTCATTTTTATGAAGGTCAGTCGATCAACCGAGTCATTGGACAGGTGCACCCTGTGATCGGTTATGCCGCGTACACACGGTCGAACTGTTTGACGTACTTAGTCCGTCATACAATCCGACGGACAATCCGTCGTACTTTCCACTGAACGGACTTGACCACACACGGATACCCAAACAGTCCGACGAAAGCTTGCGCGATGACGTACAGCACGTACGACGGGACTAGAAATAGGAAGTCCAAGACACAGCAAAGCACCCTTTGGGCTCCTTCTGCTGACTTTGCGTTAGTAGAAGTTTGGTTAGAGACGATTCGCGCTTTTCAGACTTCAGCTTAATTTGTCCGTTTTCTGCGGCGCAGTCTGCCTGTGAGGTTTGTATCTGTCTTTCGGTACGCGTGGATCAGTTGGTACCTGTTGTTAGGCGCTTCTGGTCCGCTCGTTTCTGGGTTTCAGATCGTTCTTCATAGGTCTGGCTGTTCTTCAGTGCGTTCAGTTAAGCTTGTTTGTCCAGCCAACCGTTTCAAAGCCATGGAGAGTGGACGTACTCGTTCGCGAGTTCGTGCTATATGGGGGCTTGGTGTTGGGGTTAATACTTTGAGCCGAGCCCAGTCTGTGAACAGGGCGAGGAGGAGTTCATGGACAAAGAATTGGTTGCGCCAGCGTGACCAATTCTCGCATATGCCTTTACTCCGTGAGATCCGTGAGAATAATCCTGATGATTTCAGGAATTATCTCAGGATGACGGACCCCGTTTTTCACCGTCTGCTGGCTTTGCTGACCCCTTATATCAGCAGGCAGGATACCTGCATGCGGCAAGCCATCACTCCGGAGCAGAGGCTCGTCGCCACGTTGCGCTACTTGGCGACAGGGAGAAGCCTTCAGGACCTCAAGTTCTCTACAGGCATCTCCCCCCAGGCTCTGGGGATCATTATTCCAGAGACCTGTTCTGCCATTATTCGGGTCCTGCAGAAGGAATATATGAAGGTAAGTTTGTTCTTTTAATATAGCATTATATGCATTGTATGTTTGTATTAATTTCATCATGACTTTTAATATCCATGACAGGAATATGCTGTGAATGTCCCCTTTATATGAATACATGCAATTGTTTTTTTGATGTATTTATTTATTTTTTTGGTGTCATTTTTTTATTGCTTTTACCTTTTTGTGTCCCACGTGCATATTTGCTTTCACTAACATCCCCAGCATGCAATCCTGGGCCCCTATACACCCACAGCCGA
Source organism: Lithobates pipiens (assembly GCF_037356315.1). Classification (NCBI taxonomy): domain Eukaryota; kingdom Metazoa; phylum Chordata; class Amphibia; order Anura; family Ranidae; genus Lithobates; species Lithobates pipiens. The sequence goes on along the minus strand of NW_027507758.1, from coordinate 240,211,275 downwards.
GACTGTTTTTCTCTAATTCATATTGTCAGCTCCATTGTACTGTTTTACTGCCCCCCACCCTTTTGGAATTGGTTTCAGGGATTGTATACTCATTAATTAGGCCCCCACCCCACTCAAATTGGTTTCAGGGATTGTATACTCATTAATTAGGCCCCCACCCCACTCAAATTGGTTTCAGGGATTGTATACTCATTAATTAGGCCCCCACCCCACTCAAATTGGTTTCAGGGATTGTATGCTCATTAATTAGGCCCCCACCCCACTCAAATTGGTTTCAGGGATTGTATACTCATTAATTAGGCCCCCACCCCACTCAAATTGGTTTCAGGGATTGTATACTCATTAATTAGGCCCCCACCCCACTCAAATTGGTTTCAGGGATTGTATACTCATTAATTAGGCCTCCACCCCACTCAAATTGGTTTCAGGGATTGTATACTCATTAATTAGGCCCCCACCCCACTCAAATTGGTTTCAGGGATTGTATACTCATTACATAGGCCCCCACCCCACTCACCCACATAACTTATGTCCCCTGGTCCATCAGAGGGCTGAGTAATCTGGGAATTGGGCCGTCTATTTGTTTTTTTTGCAGAAAAACATTTTCAATATTTATGTTTAACTGCTGTTCCAAAATGTTTTTGAGTTTTATTTGTTATGAATTGTTTTGATTTAATGACTAATTTTTTTTTTACCTGTGTTTGACTCCCCAGTTTCCTTCCACGCCACAGGAATGGCAGACTGTGGCTTCCCAGTTCGCTGCCCGTTGGGACTTTCCCAACTGTGGAGGGGCGATCGACGGGAAACATGTGCGGATTGTGCCCCCACCCCATTCGGGGTCCTACTACTGGAATTATAAGGGGTTCCATAGTGTGGTGTTAATGGCGGTGGTGTCAGCACAATATGACTTTCTCTATGTGGATGTGGGGAAGAACGGCCGGATGTCAGACGGAGGAGTGTTTAGGCAGACCGAGTTCTGCCACCGTCTCATCACTGGTGGCCTGGACTTGCCACCAGATGCTGATAATGTGGAGGGTCTACCTTTTGTTTTTATCGCTGATGAAGCGTTCGGTCTGAGTGACCATTTGATGAAGCCCTTCCCCCAAAGGACCCTCACCCTGGAGAGGAGGGTTTTTAATTACCAGCTGGCCAGAGCAAGAAGGGTTGTGGAGAATGCCTTTGGTATTATGGCCAGCCGGTTCCGTCTGTTTTTGACAGCAATAAACTTGGCAGAGTACAAACTGAACTATGTCATTCTCTGCTGCTGCATTTTACACAACTTTTTAAGAAAACATTCTGGAACCCATTACCTGCAGCCAATTGGGCCTGAGGCCGGACTAATTCCTGAACTCACAGGGCTGGATCATGCCCATCCTGGCTTAGCCCCCCAAACAGCACGTGAGGTGCGTGACCAGTATGTCACCTATTTTAATGGTAGGGGGGCTATTCCAATGCCAGCTGAGCAATAAAGATTTCCTTTTGTTTAAATATATATTGTCTGATCAAATTTTTAAGTTTGGTTCTTGTTTGCTTTTCAAGGTGGTTGTCTCCTACATTCTCCTAATTCAGGGATATGCAATTGGCCGACCTCCAGCTGGTGCAAAACTACAAGTCAATCATGCCTCTGGGTCTCATGCTTGTGGCTGTCAGTCTTGCTATGCTTCATGGGACTTGTAGTTCTGCAACAGCTGGATTTCCACTAATTGCATATTCCTGTCCTAGTGCATTTGTATTGCAAAGTGGTTTTTGCCAATAGTAAATAAGGCCCTTTGTGACAGAAAACACAAAATGACTTCCCAAACTGGTATTGAGTATTGAAAGAAGGAGACACACACATCCTTTTTTTTTAATTTTTAATAGTGCACATTCCAACAAGTGCCTCTTTTTTTGGTATTTTTCTTTTTGTTTTGTTTTGTTTTGGTAAACAATTTTTTTTGTAAACATATATATATATATATATATATAATAAAATAAAAAAATAAATAAAATCAAATTTTTAACTATTTACATAAAACAAGGGGTAAAGCCAAATTTTGAAGATGCACACCAAAAATTGGTAATGTCAACATTTACCATCATGAGTGATCAATGGACGTGTTTGGTGGGTGCAATCCCTTCCTCTCACATACTAGAATGAGGAAGGGGTTGCAAACACAAAATGCGTACATTGCGATCCTCTGATGGCACATAGCACATGTTGACACACCGTGTGCATCTTCAAAATTTGGCCTCTAAAAACACATAAAAACAATGTTATAAAAACATTAAAAACTTTTTTACAAAGAATGAAGAACATGATCTTTCGTTTTAGGGAAAAGGGGCTTAGATTCTCCCTAAAACATCGATCATGTTCTTCATTACCTGCTCCATAGTGTCCAGTTGTCGTTGCATGTTTTGCATCTGGTTCCGCATGTGATCAATCTGGCCATTCCAGGCCATGATCTGACCAATCAGTCTCTGGGCACTGTCTGAGGAAAATGGCTCCGCGGCTTGTCCTTCCACAACCAGATCATCACCTAAAAACATGTGTAGATAAAAAATGTTGTTAAAATATACAGCCATTAATTGTTTACCTTAAGCTGGGTTGTCAGACACTCACTTTGTGGGGTGCGTATCTCCACCACCTCTTCCTCCTCCACATCTAGCCCTGGGCTGGGCTGCTCCAGCTCTGGCAATGGGCTGGGCTGCTCCAGCTCTGGCAATGGACTGGGCTGCTCCAGCTCTGGCACTGGGCTGGGGCTAACTGCCCAATCAGGCTGGTGAGGTCGGGGGGTCCTGGGCTGCTCCCACTCTTGTCTGAGTCTTTGTTCCCCTATGAGAATGAAAAAACAAAAAAAAAGGTATACTTTTAAGCACAGTGATATTTGAGTTCAGAAATTGGAATATGAAACATTGGTTTGAAGTGGTGTACAATTATTAGCTGGTTGTTACAAGATCCTAGTTTAATGCATCATTTAAATGACATTTTTTTAGTTAGGCTGTGTTCAGACTGCTGCGATGTGCGAACGCTGCAAATCTACTGTGGTTTCACGCATCGCATGCCTCCCGGAGGCAGTTCACACTGCCCTATGTGGGGCAGTGTCAGTGTAAAGTTTTATTGACACCTCCAAATTAGTTCTCATATCACAGTGCAATCTTTAAACTCGGACAGGAATCGGAACACATGGTGTGAACACCCATGTGATCCGATTCTGCTGTGGACTAAAAAAAGGGCCATGTACAAGTTTGGGCCGGATGCGATGCGAATTCAGCCATACTATATGTATGGCTGAAATCGCATCACACAGAGTTCACATGTGATTTGCACTGCAGTGCGGTGCAAATCACATTCGATCTCGTACATTGCAGCAATGTGAACCTAGCCTTTAACCAAACTGCGATACTTTATATCTTTTGTCCAAGTTTCACAGACGGACACACTTGAATCATCCCCTGTGTGGTAGTGTGTGTGTGGGGGGAAGTGTGGGTGGGTGTAGTGTGGGTGGGTGTAGTGTGGGTGTAGTGTGTGTCTCGCCTACATTGTCACAATATAAATAGTGTGCGTTTGGTCTGACATTAGTATTTATGTAATTTTTTTTTTGTTTTTGTTTTTCAGAACTAAAAATGCAAAAGTACAGTCCGGACCCCTTTAAGGAGGAGGCATTCCTGGCAAAATTCATAGAGATGTTTGAGATGCAAAGGAACCTGTGGGATGCCAAGCACCCACTATATTCAAGCCGTCCTGGCCGGAGGAAAACACTGGGGACACTTTTGAAGTTTGTGAAAACCCGACTCCCCCAGGCAGACCTTAAGTTTGTGAGCTCCAAAATTCAGGTCCTGCGTAACATGTATAGGCGGGAGCGCAACAAGATCCTAGACTCCCAAACATCAGGAGCAGCAGCAGATGAGATATATGTACCTAGGCTGTGGTATTACAACAGGCTGCGTTTTCTGGATGACCCGTCAGAAGCCAGGCAGTCACTTTCCACTCTTCCGTCTACCCTTCCCTCCACCCTTCCCTCCACCTCAGGTGAGCCACCCCAGGAAGATCCAGACCCTTCCTTCCTGGACGAAGTTGATGCGCCCAGCTGGAGCCAGGTATATTTTAGTTTATAAAGTTAGGATTGCTCAAATATTAATGATGTAAAGTTCAATGTTTGAATTGCTTCCAAATCTAGGATTTCATCACAAATTAAATTAGATATAAGGATACAGTAGTTTCCACAAATGTGGCTAAAATCTTGGTGAACTGATGGAAAAATGATGGTGTCAAAATGATAGCCTTTTGTATTTCAAGACAAATGTATTTGCAAGTGAGAACTGTAAAATTGTCAGTGATTGATGATTTCAAAATATATACATATTTTATTTATTTATTTATTTATTTTTTACACAGGATGAGCTCACCCAGGAGGAGGCCGGGACCAGTGGTATGGAGGAGGAGGAGGCCAGGACCAGCCACACGCAGGAGATAGCTGGGCCCAGCAGGAGTCGGACAGAAAGTCAGGTCCCACCCCTCCGCCTAGCCAGCAAAAGGCCCAGGAGGATGACACAGACAGAGGAGGAGTCATTGGCGCTTATACGTCAAGCCAGCCAATTGCTTAGTAAACCCCCCAATCCTGAAGAGGCCTACTCTACTTATTTGGCCAGCAAGTTGCTTGAAATGGAGAAGGGACAGCGCAACTTGTGCGAGGCTATTTTCTTCGATAGTATTCAGCGGGGTCTGAAGGGTGAGCTAACACCAACCACCAGACTCTACAACACAGACCCTACTGCTCCTCCTCCTCCTCCTCCTCCTACCACAAGTCCACCACCAGAGGCACAGCCTCCAGCGAAGCGTGGAGGGAAGGCTAGACGGAAGAGTCGGAAGTGACTGCCTGACTTCAGTCTGCTCTGACAGAAGACGCAGGCTGTTGTAGTACCACAGTCTGGGGACATAGATGTCATCTGCTGCTGTTCCTGGTCTGTGGGATTCTAGGACTATGTTGTGCTCCCTATTTTCATGTTTACACAGGATCTGAATTTTGGTGGCCACTGACTTGATGTGTGCCTGGGGGACAAAAGGCTTCACAAACTTCAAAAGTGTCTCCAGTGTTGCCTCCCTCTTGATTTTGTTTTGTACAGACTAAAAATAAAGATTTATTTTTTCCAAAAATATTGTAATTTTTTTTATTTTGGATTAAAAAAACAGAGTTTATTTGGGAGTAGGCAGGTACATGTCAAAAGACTATGGGGGTTATTTACAAAACACACGTTCATGTTAATATAAATATGCTAACTACAAGTGCAATTTTTAAAGCACTGCAAGTGCACTTGGAAGTGCAGTCGCTGTAAATTGGAGGCTAACATTTGAAATGAGGGGAAGCTCTGCTGATTTTGAACATTCAATCATGTGTAAGCTAAAATGCTGGTTTGGGTAGCTATCTATCTATCTATCTATCTATCTATCTATCTATCTATCTATCTATCTATCTATCTATCTCTACTTACATAGTCTGCTTGGACAAAAAAAACGCAAGTCCATCTAGTTAAACCCCCCCCCAAAAAAAAGCAAAATAAATAAATAATTTTAAACTAACAATAGTAGTTCCAAAAATATATAGTAATAGATAAATCATAAAATTATATATATATATATATTTTTTTGTTTTTATATATATATATATATATATATATATATATATATATATATATATATATATATATATATATATATATATATTTATTCTCAAATTGGAATATTAATCATAGGATGAGGATGAATAAAAACATTTGTGATAACTCTGTGTGAATATAAGCAGCAAAGCTACTTCACTTTTCTTGCATTATGAAGAAGAAAAGAATGTGCTATATTAAAAAAACACAAAATTAGCAGCATGACGAATATGCTAGCTTCAATACGAACACTAGTTTTACAAGACAGAGCGCTTCCGCCCTGTAAATCCTTTCTGGGCATGCGCCATTCTTAGTCCGTCGGACTAGCATACTGACGACCGTATTGTCCGCTGAAACCAAAGTACGACGGACAGATTTTTGGAAAAACCGAAAATCTTAGTACTCCGGACTGCACGCTGAAAAAGTCAGCTGAAGCCCACACACGAGCGGATTGTCCGCTGAAATGTGTTTCAACGGACTAAGTACGTCAAACAGTTCGACCGTGTGTACGCGGCATTACAAAGCCTCCAGCAGCACTGAATGTGCGTTCCGAAATAATGCTGGATGCAGGACAGGCCAGTAGCTCAACTGCATACTGTGCAAGCTCTGGCCAGTGATCCATCCTCAAGACCCAGTAACCCAGAGGATTTTCAGTGGGAAAGGTGTCCAAGTCTGATCTTGCCCCTAGGTATTCCTGCACCATGTAAAACAGACACTGGCGATGGTTGCTGGAACCGATCATACCTTGGGGCTGCGGACTAAAAAATTGTCTGAACGCATCAGTCAGACGGCCACCTTCTCCACCGCTCCTTCTTTGACTGAACGAAGCCTGAGCAATACATTGTCCAGGAACAGGAATTTGTAACCTCCCAGTCTCTGGGAACGCATTGTACAACCTTTCAGCAAGGCCTCCTGAAGATGTTTCATCCTCTGCTCCCTCTGCAATGGCAAGTTAAGGTCAGCAACCTTTCCCTTGTAACGTGGGTCAAGGAGGGTTGCCAGCCAGTAATGATCCCCTCCTTGATCCGACGAATACGAGGATCCTTCCGCAGGCTTTGCAGGATCAGGGAGGCCATGCATCATAGGATAGCTGAGGCATTCAGTCCAGAGTCCCTCTGGTTCACTAAGGATGACATGATCCGCAGCCAACTCCTCCCAGCCACGTACAAGTCCATGTGTTTCTTGGGACTGTAAATGATCCCTTAAAGACTGATGCTGATGCTGAGTGCCAGGCTCCACCTCCATACTGACACAATCTTCCGTTTCCTCTTCACCCTATTCCTTTGTGATCGGCGGGCCAGCAGGAACACTGTCTGGATAAAGGGGGCCTTGAGAGGTAAGAGAGTCCTCCTCTTCCTGCCTCTGTTCTGCCTCAAGTGTACTGTCCATTATTCCACGCAGCATGTGTTCCAACAAGAGAACAAGAGCGACAGTGTCACTAATGAATGCACTGTCACTGCTCACCATTCTCAGGGCCTCCTCAAATGGTGACAGGACAGTGCAAGCATCCCTGATCATGGCCCACTGGTGTGGGGAAAAAAAACAAGCTCCCCTGACCCTGTCCTGGTGCCATAGTCGCACAGGTACTCATTGATGGCCCTCTGCTGCGTGTGCAGCTGCTGCAGCATGGCCAACGTTGAGTTCCACCTGGTGGGCATGTCACAGATTAGGTGGTTCTTGGGCAGGTTAAATTCCTTTTGGAGGTCAGCCAGTCGAGCACTGACATTATATGACTGGTGGAAATGTAAACAGACTTTCCTGGCCTGCCTCAGGACATCCTGTAAGCCCAGGTACCTGCCCAAGAACCGCTGCACCACCAAGTTAAGGACATGAGCCAAACAGGGCACATGGATCAGTTGTCCCTGTCGGAGGTCGGAGAGGAGGTTGGTGACATTGTCACAAACCACCATTCCTGGCTTAAGCTGGCATGGCATCAACCACCTCTCAGCCTGCCCCTGCAGAGCTGACAGAATGCCCCAGTGTGGCTCCTGTCCCCCAAGCACACCAGCGCAAGCAATGCATGGCATCTTTTTGCCGGCGTACTTGCATAGCCCCTTGAACACCTACGGAGCATCACTGGTTCAGAGGACAAAGCACAGGAAAAGGCCATGGAGGAAGAAGAAGAGGAGGGGGTGGAGGAGAGAGGTGTGTCAGAATCACCAGTAGTAACATTTTGGAGGCGTGGTGGTGGAACAACCTCCAACACTACTGCACCTTGTCCTGCATCCTTCCCAGCAAGCAGCAGTCACCCAGTGCGCCGTGAAAGATAGTTAACGTCCCTGTCCATGCCTGCTGGACCAGGAGTCAGTGGCAATATGCACCTTACCACTGACCGCTCTGTCTAGCGAGGCCAAGACATTGCCTTCCACATGCCGGTGGAGAGCCAGAATCGCCTTCCATGCAAAAAAGTGGCGTTTGTGGAATGTGCGGTTCCTCCGTGGCAGGTTCTCAAACTCACGGAAGGGGGCAGAGTCTACCAACTGAAAAGGCAGCAGTTGAAGTGCTAGCAATTTAGCCAAGCTAGAATTCAACCGCTGGGCATGTGGTTGGCTGGGATTGAACTTCTTTCAGCGGTGCAGCAGCTGGGGCAGGGAAATTTGCGTGGTACAATCGGACGTCGGTGTACCGATAGAAGATTGCCCGCAAGTACTTGGCTGTGACACACCTAATTCTACACCTTCATTCCTCTCAGTGCAGGTTTCAGAGAGGACTGAAGGTATAGTGGGGTTGGAGATCCCAGCTGATGAGGAGCAAGGAAAGGTCTGCTTTGTTCTTTGGTGTGGGTCTTTAAGGTATGCTTGCCAATGAACTGCATGGCAGGTCGACATATGTCTGGTCAAGCATGTGGTGCCCAAGTGGCTGATGTTTTGGCTACGCGAGATACGCTTGAGACATATGTTGCAAATTGCAGCAGTGTGATCTGATGCACTCATCTCAAAAGGCAGCACCCTGCACATGCGGAGCTCTGCAGTGTGATGCAGTGGATGTGCTGCCCTTAAGTTGGCCCCTGGAGGGCATCCTGCCTTATTGGAGATGTGCCTCCTTCTCCTCCTCTCTCCTATCAGGCACCCACGTGGAGTCAGTTACCTCATCATCCCCTCCCTCATCACTGGATCAAACCTGGCAGTATGCTGCATCTGGGGGAACATGACTGCCAGATTGCTGTCCTTCTTGGGCACCCCCTCTCTCTGGGCTCACGTTACTGCCTTCCTCTAGCTGTGTACCATCATCCGAGCCTTCAAAATGCTGGGCATCCTCCTGGAGCATGTACCCAACACTGTGATCAAACAGTTCGGGGGACTCCTCAGGAGGACATGGTGGGGCTAGGGAAGGAGTGACTGATGCCATTGAGCTGAGGGAAGAAGCCATGTTGGCAGCTGCTTTACCAGACAAAGTACCCTGAGCCTGGGTGAGAGAGGATGAGGAGGAAGAGGACGGCTTGGTCATCCATTCTTCCAAGTCTTTGGCATGTTGCGGCTCAATGTGGCCAGCTACCGAAAAAAAGGACAAGCTCGTCCAATGGCCACGTGCTGATGAGGATGCACCATGTCCACCAGCAGCACTGTTGCCTCTAGGCACAGAGCCTGCTCGTGACTGTCTGCCTCTCCTTGTTGGCCTTCCAGACATACTAATGGCCTGCAGGGAGATGTAGCTGCACAAAGCTGGGACGTATATACTGATTATACTGCAGCTAGAAGAATCAACTGCCTGCCTGTAGTATTATTAGTATGAGAATACCAGCAATTGTCTTCAGGTAGCTTTAAGTGGACACTGTGCAGAGTACACATTACACCAACTGTAATTACTGCAGCTGCCTGCATGTGGTATAATATCAGAAGAACACCAGTAGTTTCACAGTGTGTTCCTAAAGCTACCCCAATTGCTGGTGTTCTTCTGATCCTATACCACAGGCAGACAGCTGCATTAATTGCAGTTGGTGTACTGTGTACTCTGCACAGTGTGCACCTAAAGCTACCCCAGAGTACACAGTACACCAACTTTAATTACTGTATAGGATCAGAAGAACACCAGCAATTGGGGTAGCATTAAGTGCACACTGTGCAGAGTACACAGTACACCAACTGTAATTACTGCAGCTGCCTACCTGCGGTATAGGATCAGAAGAACACCAGCCATTGGGGTAGCTTTAGGTGCACACTGTGCAGAGTACACAGTACACCAACTGTAATTACTGCAGCTGCCTGTGGTATAGGATCAGAAGAACACCAGCAATTGGGGTAGCTTTAAGTGCACACTGTGCAGAGTACACAGTACACCAACTGTAATTACTGCAGCTGTCTGTGGTATAGGATCAGAAGAACACCAGCAATTGGGGTAGCTTTAAGTGCACACTGTGCAGAGTACACAGTGCACCAACTGTAATTACTGCAGTTGCCTGCAGTATAGGATCAGAGGAACACCAGCAATTGGGGTAGCTTTATGTGCACACTGTGCAGAGTACACAGTACACCAACTGTAATTACTGCAGCTGCCTGTGGTATAGGATCAGAAGAACACCAGCAATTGGGGTAGCTTTAAGTGCACACTGTACAGAGTACAGATTACACCAACTGTAAGTACTGCATGTCAGGTCACCTTGAGGCGAGGTGACAGGTGCACACCGTAGGGATCAGGAGTGCACCGCAAGGTTGTGGACCCTATGGCTGACTGCTGCAGACGGGGGACAGATCCCACTGGGGTTAGAGCGTAAGATTCCCTGGGGCGCGGAGTCTAAGAGCCAGCAGGTGTTCACCAGCGCCTCTAGTGGTGAGGATGGACTTGGCTGCTACTGGCTCCAGGTTGCGACCCCCAGGGTCCCCCAGCTCACACCCACAGTAGGCAACAGGAGGATAGGGATGGTGAGGGACAAAGCCATGGTCGGGGCCACAAGCAGACAAGAATAGTCGGGGACACGCCAAAAGGTCAGGATCACAGGCAAACAGGGATAGTCAAAGACACGCCAAAGTCGGTAATGGAAAACAGTAGAAGAGCACACGGCAGGAAACAGGAAGCTAACACACAAAGGTTGATCAGCAAGGTTGGCCTGCAGTGCACAGGTTAATATAGAGCTCCCTGATAGGAGCTAGGGTGGAGCCATGCCAGAGGATGGATACAAAAGCAGACAGGTGAGGGTCGGCTGGTCTCTAGATGAACACATGGGAACAGGTAAGCAGACAAACTATTGCATAACCATGACAGTACCCTCCCTCTTACGAGGCCACCCCCTCCCATGCCTTGGTCCAGGCTTAAAGGGAAACTCAAGATGGAACCTCCTCAACAGACTAGGAGCAAGGACCTCAGATGCAGAGATCCAAGACCTCTCCTCAGGGCCAAACCCTTTCCAATGTATGAGGTACTGAAGAATGCCTTTACGGAGCCGGGAATCCAAAACTTGACTAACGTCGTATTTTAGATTATCCTCAGAGACTGGAACCGAGGTAGGGAGAGGATGAGAGGACTAAAGGCTTTTTAGGAATGGGTAAGGGCATGAGAAGATCAGGAGCTTGAGCAGGGTCCCCCAGACCCTTAAAGATGAGCTGGGCATCCAGAACAGGACCATCAGACTGGGCAGAGGTCAGTTTATCCTTGAGGTCAGGTTGGTTAGAAGGTGACATGTCACAAGAGTCAAGCTGGATAGCTGAAACACAAACAGAATGCGGAGAACCCTGAGAAAAAGATTGAAAACCCCACCTGACCGAATGAGGCAGTCTATCCAAAGGATGGATTGAGCCTCTTAAATGGGTTTGAACGGACATAGTAGCAGTAGGGTGAGGCCAGGTCACAGAAGGTCCTGAACAGGAAGCAGGAAGCTCATTGGGCATGGGCTGGACTGGCATAACTGGTGCAGAAGCCGGCTGAATAGTATTGTCAGGTGTAGCGACCATCTCAATCGCATCACAGGGCATAGCAACTGTGGAACTTGCAGACAAGTTAGCCTGGCTATGCGTCCAAGGGAGATTAGGGACAGGCAAAGGTAAATGGCCATGCAAACTGGAGTGAATGATCGACTCAGGTTCATAGGTGGGCTCCTCATCCAGAGTACCACATGACCTAGAGAGTGCATCAGTCCAACTATTGCAGGACGCGTCCCAGAGATCGCTATATATAGCGGGAATAGCAGAAGATACTGGGATGGTGGTAACAGGAAGTTTCTCTTTTGGGGTACCCTTGAGTAGGCAGGAAGAGGAACAGGAGGAACCCCAAGCCAGGATCTGACCAGCAGACCAGTCGACGTGTGGAGAATGGAGCCGTAACCAAGGAAGACCTAATATGATAGGAGATGAAGCCTTAGTTAAGACAAGGAAGGATATCCACTCCTGGTGGAGTGTCCCTACTGACATCTTAACAGCAAGAGTCTGGAAGCGGATAGGGCCCCCTGGGAGAACAGTGCCATCAATCGCCAAGACCATCAATGGCGTTGTAAGGGGCAAAAGGGTAAGTCTCATGGAGGATGCAGTTTCCCAATCCATGAAATTGGCAGCGGCTCCGGAATCCAGATGTGCTGAGACCGAACGAGAGGAAGCACCGACATGAAGCAACACGGAAAGGAGAAGACGAGAAGGTGAAGGTGATATTTCAGGGTCTAATACTCCACTTTCCAGATATATTAGCCCTGCGCGTTTTTCCGGACGAAGAGAACAAGTATCACGGAAATGACCTTTGGCCCCACAATAGAGGCATAGGCCCAGAGTTCTGCACCTAGCACGTTCTGCGGGAGATAATTTAGTCCAGCCCAACTGCATAGGTTCCTCAGTAGGCAGGGGGTATTCCACGGATCGAAGAAAAGGGACTGGGGGCTCAGGCTGCCTAAAGAACGGGGAGTGCTGGCGTCTTTTTTCCAGGGCCCTCTCCTGAAAGCGAATATCGATCTGGTTACACAAGGTGATGACACTGTCCAGATCAGCAGGAAGGGATCTTCCTGCTAATTCATCCTTCACTCTATCAGAGAGGCCATGTAAAAAGGTTGCAACTAGGGCCTCATTATTCCAGCTCAATTTAGCTGTGAGGATACGGAACTGAAGAGCATACTGTCCCACAGACGCGGACTCTTGACGGAGACGTAAAAGAGTGCTAACCGCTGAGGAGACACGACCCGCTTCCTCGAAGATATTCCAAAAAAGTTTCAAGAAATCAGACAGGCTAGAAACCACTGGATCATTCAGTTCCCACAGAGGGGCGGCCCAAGCTAATGCCTCGCCGGAAAGGAGGGATATGATATATGCGACTTTTGCCCAATCGGACAGGACGTTTTGGGGCTGAAGCTCAAAATGAATTGTGCACTGGCTAAGGAACCCCCTGCAAGCCTTGGAGTCCCCAGAGAAACGGGCCGGAGCTGGTAGTTGTAATGAATGTGTGGCTGCGACTAATGCGATAGGTGCAGCAGCAGATAGCGGTTGTTGAACTGGGGGTCCTAATGAGGCCTGAGCCTGTTCAAAACGGGATGCCAAATCCTGAAGGAATTGCATCATCTGGGTCTGAAGCGATTCTTGGGTCTCAAGTCTGCGAACTAAGCCCTGCAACGGATCGACTGCAGGAAGCGGCACGTCAGCCGGGTCCATGGCTGATCAAACTGTCAGGTCACCTTGAGGCGAGGTGACAGGTGCACACCGTAGGGATCAGGAGTGCACCGCAAGGTTGTGGACCCTACGGCTGACTGCTGCAGACGGGGGACAGATCCCACTGGGGTTAGAGCGTAAGTTTCCCTGGGGTGCGGAGTCTAAGAGCCAGCAGGTGCTCACCAGCGCCTCTAGTGGTGAGGATGGACTTGGCTGCAACTGGCTCCAGGTCGCGACCCCCAGGGTCCCCCAGCTCACACCCACAGTAGGCAACAGGAGGATAGGGATGGTGAGGGACAAAGCCAAGGTCGGGGCCACAAGCAGACAAGAATAGTCGGGGACACGCCAAAAGGTCAGGATCACAGGCAAACAGGGATAGTCAAAGACACGCCAAAGTCGGTAACGGAAAACAGTAGAAGAGCACACGGCAGGGAACAGGAAGCTAGCACACAAAGGTTGATCAGCAAGGCTGGCCTGCAGTGCACAGGTTAATATAGAGCTCCCTGATAGGAGCTAGGGTGGAGCCATGCCAGAGGATGGATACAAAAGCAGACAGGTGAGGGTCGGCTGGTCTCTAGATGAGCACATGGGAACAGGTAAGCAGACAAACTATTGCATAACCATGACACTGCAGCTGCCTGCGGTATAGGATCAGAAGAACACAGCAATTGGGGTAGCTTTAAGTGCACACTGTGCAGAGTACACAGTACACCAACTGTAATTACTGCAGCTGCCTCCTGTGGTATAGGATGAGAACATCAGCAATTGGGGTAGCTTTAGATGCACACTGTGCAGAGTTCAAAGTACACCAACTGTAATTACTGCAGCTGTCTGCCTGTGGTATAGGATCAGAAGAACACCAGCAATTGGGGTAGCTTTAAGTGCACACTGTGCTAAGGACACAATACACAGGAACAAATCTAGCTAAACTGAATACAGTGTGTGTATATATATATATATATATATATATATATATATATATATATATATATACAGTGGGGCAAACAAGTATTTAGTCAGCCACCAATTGTGCAAATTTTCCCACTTAAAAAGATGAGAGAGGGAGGTAATATACCTCAACTATGAGAGACAAAATGTGGAAACAAATCCAGACAATCACATTGTCTGATTTTTGAAATAATTTATTTGCAAATTATGGTGGAAAATAAGTATTTGGTCACCTACAAACAAGCAAGATTTCTGGCTCTCGCAGACCTGTATCTTTTTCTTTAAGAGGCTCTTCTGTCCTTCAATCATTACCTGTATTAATGGCACCTGTTTTAACTTGTTATCAGTATAATTGACACCTATCCATAACCTCAAACCGTTACACTCCAAATTCCACTATGTTGAAGATCCAAGAGCTGTCAAAGGACACCAGAAATAAAATTGTAGACCTGCACCAGGCTGGGAAGACTGAATCTGCAATAGGCAAGCAGCTTGGTGTGAAGAAATCAACTGTGGGAGCAATATTTAGAAAATGGAAGACATACAAGACCACTGATTATCTCCCTCAATCTGGGGGTCCACGCAAGATCTCACCCTGTGGGGTCAAAATGATCACAAGAACGGTGAGCAAAAATCCCAGAACCACACAGGGGGACCTAGTGAATGACCTGCAGAGAGCTGGGATCAACCTAACAAAGGCTACCATCAGTAACACACTGCACCACCAGGGACTCAGATCCTGCAGTGCCAGACGTGCCCCCCTTCTTAAGCCAGTACATGTGCGGGCCCGTCTAAGGTTTGCTAGAGAGCATTTGGATGATCCAGAAGAGGATTGGGAGAATGTCATATGGTCAGATGAAACCAAAGTAGAACTGTTTGGTAGAAACACAACTCATCGTGTTGGGAGGAGAGAGAATGCTGAGTTGCAACCAAAGAACACCATACCCCAAGGAGGGGCGTGACCGGACGTGAATGGTGGTGAGAATGCCTGAGGAGTGAGAGCATGGTGCAGCTCTCCCCCCTTCCGCCCTGTTTTAGCCTGAACTTATTGTTTTGAGCCTTTCTCACCGGAGATATTTGCTCTACCCTGTGCGTGGCCGATTTGGATGCGTGGTCGCCGCTTGCCCGTGCGGGATTCGCTGCCTTCGGTGTTCTGGGTCCTGTCGGACGGGAGAGCGGCTCCGCTGGTGTTTGGAGGAGAAGGGGCTGTGTATCTCGCAGAAGATATCGCGAGACCTCGGACGGCGGCGGCGTCCTGCAACACTGTTCATTGCTGATGCCAAGACAAGAGGTTTGCTTAAGCTGCTGCTGCTGCTCCACGCTACAGAGGTAAAAACTTTCCTTTTCTATGATACCCGCTGATCGGTGCTACAGGCTTACTGAGGACAAAGCAGAGGAATCAGAGAGAACACTCTCTCCATATGCGGTGTGGTATCGTTCTGATTGTTATCTTATATTCTGAAGAAGTTTTTTGTGCTGTTTTGAATGACTAAATCAATTCATATATATCCATACAGGAGAGTGGAGTTAAATTATCTGAGGATATAGATTGCAGCACTACTTTACTAGCATTTGTTTTTTTTGTTTGGGGTCCCTGTTTTTTCCCCCTTTTTTTTGGACAGTATTGCTGGATTTGATAGTATTGCTCATACCAGAGAAGAACCTCCCTTGGCTGTGTGGTGTGGTATCGGTTTGCGTATTTAAATATGCACTGATGAAGCTATTTTTTTCTTTTTTCTGCGCCTACTGATTAATTAATATATACACATGCAAGTGTAAGAAATTAAATTGTCTGAAGGCATAGAACTCAGTGCTCTTCTATTAGTACAGGATTTTTATATTTTTTTTTTTTTCTTTTCTCCTTTCTATTTTTCTCTGGACTGCAGTGTTCGATTTGACTATACTGTACCAGCTCCTCGCTGATTGAGCTATCTAGCTGGGGGTTTGAGTGACCGGGGATTATTAAATTTTTATTTTTTTTGGGCTGTCTTACTGTGCATCTGTCAATTGGATAAGGCACTTTTCTACTGCTGCCCCCCCCCCCCCCGCCACTGTCTTATACACCATCCTTCCTTGATCGCATATGGTTGGAGCGGTGATTTAAATCACCGTCTTCTAACTCTTATTCTCAAAGGAGGTTTCTGACTGGCCCTTCTCGCTCCCATACATTTGGGGCGGGAGCGATATGGAGGTTCACTGATCCTTTAGGGAAATGGGGAAGGGAGAGAGAGAGGGAAAAGAGGAAAAACTTTAGTTCTTAATTAGGGTTCTTAATTAAAGTCAATTATATCCAGAAAAAGACCCCAAGAGGAGCAACTCCCCGTAGAGGGGAGCCATATCACCCGTTCAGCTAAGGATAAAGTCAATCATACGGCCCTGATTGCGGCCGCAAAATTAGAATGATATGCACACTCGGGCCCGGCTACACCTACAAAGACGAGTACCCAACAAAATACTCTACAGAATAAAGATTCCAAGAACCTCCCTGGCGATAGAAAGAGCCAAGGACATACAGCGATTAATCCTCCAACTCCCACAATTTCAAAATCTGGTGGCACTAAGGGATTAGGAGGAAAAACGGTAACGGCCATAACAAATATGGAAGTGACCGATATCTCAGCTAATACTTATACACCTTTACCTGTTCCCCTGGAGGGAGAGCCTACACTAAGAGACATACTGAATGCGATTAAGGAATGTAAAGCTTCAATATCCAGCTTTGATAGCCAGTTGAGATCGATCAAAGAGGAATTACTATCTATGCGACAAGAATTAAATAGGACTATACTAAGGACCTCTGATCTTGAGGAACGCGTAAGCGTGATCGAGGACGAGTTGAGCCCTATGAAGCATGAAGTGGAATCCCTTAAAAAAATGTTTAATAATCAAGCTGCAAAGCTGGATGAGATGGAGAATAGAAGCCGAAGAAACAATATTAGGGTGATAGGCCTTCCCGAGCGTTGCGAGGGCACTAACTTGATAGGTTTTTTGGAAGGGTGGCTTCGGGATCTTTTTGGGGCTGCTGCTCTTAGCCCCTTATTTGCAATTGAACGCGCACACCGAGCTTCTTCCAATGCTCCTAATAGGGGGGATCATCCTAGACCTATTTTGATCAAAATCCTTAACCACAATGACAAAGTGTCTATACTGCGAGAAGCCAGGGAGAAGGGTGAAATTAGATTTGAAGGAGCTAGGGTCTCTTTATACCCTGAATTCTCCCCGGATCTCCAGAAACGACGAGCCGAATTTATTCCAATTAAGCGTAGTATGATTAAGTACAAGATAGATTATGCACTCCTCTATCCAGCTCGCCTGAGGGTAATAGCTCTCGGTAAGACGCTCTTTTTTAATACACCGAGGGAGGCAGTCCAATGGCTGGAAGAAAACAAAAAAGAGTTATAGTCCTATATAAATGGGTTGTTTTTTTATGATTTGATTACCTTATTTTTCTAATTTACTGTGTGGGGGATGTGGGGGGTGAAGATAGGATACGAGATATGAATTATTATTTACACATTCACTTTATGTATAAAAAGAAGTGGGGGGGGGGGCTGTACCTTGAGGGTGTGAGGTTAAAAGAAACTATATGGGTGAGTGTGGAGGGATGCATTGGTGCCCCTCGCTTTGGGTTAAGTCTTTGTTTGAATCACTGAGTAGAAATAGTGCAAGTAAGTGGTGGATGAGGTGTAGGGAGGTCACGGGTCAACCTCTTGGGGGGAGCCCTGTAGGGCAAGATAGGAGGGTGGGAAAGGGGGTGGTCTTAATTTTCGGATTTGGGTGGGAAAGGGAGGGAAGATTGGAAAATACTGCACTAATATATCTATACACAAGATTGAGGATCTACCTCCTGGGAGGAGGTGGGAGAAGGCACCACAATTGGGGAGATAATAATCTAATTTACGTTTTGGGAATGGCACAATTGAAAGCGTGGAGCAAAGAAAAGGTTTTTTCTTTTCTTTTTCCCTGTCTTTTCTTTTTCTTTCTTTTGTGTTGTTTGGTTTTAATTTGCCCATTATATAGGTTGCTAGGATGAGATGCAGGCAAAAAAAAATTATTAGAGTAATGTCATGGAATGTCCGAGGTTTGGGAGATCCGACCAAGAGGGCTGTGGTATTGTCAGCATTAGAGGGCCTAGGTCCCGGACTGCTTTGTCTCCAGGAGACACATTTGATTACTGAATCGATCTCTTACGTGGCCGGAAATTTCAAACTCAATTTCATTCGGTGTTCTCCTCATATGCAAGAGGGGTGAGCATCCTGATCGACAGGGAGGTTTTGTTTTCTTGTCATAATAGTCACATAGACACAATGGGTCGCTATATCTTTTTACACTGTTCCATTGAAAATAATCCAT
Source organism: Lithobates pipiens (assembly GCF_037356315.1). NCBI lineage: Eukaryota > Metazoa > Chordata > Amphibia > Anura > Ranidae > Lithobates > Lithobates pipiens. The sequence continues at coordinate 240,192,784 of NW_027507758.1, read as the reverse complement.
ATGTGATAGCAAATATATATATCCCACCTCCTTTCAAACTGGAGATTCTACATGAGCTAATACTATTTACAATAGACAAACCAGATATCCCTGTAATAGCAGTGGGGGATTTCAATGAAGTCCTGGACAAGTCCTTAGATAGATTCCCGACAGTAATTTCAGCAATGGGGGGAAACGAGACGAGATTATCTCGTTTTCTACATGAAGTGGGACTATGTGACTCGTGGCGTACTTGATACCCCTTGGACCGACAATATTCATGTTTCTCAACCTCTTTTTCTACTTTATCTAGACTTGACATGGCGCTGGTGAATAGCCAAGCTTTGGCTTTGGTGGAAGCAGTACAATACGGCCCAAGGGGGGTATCAGATCACTCCCCTTTAACATTGGCGTTTATAGTGGGGAAAAAGCAGTACTCTGGGCAATGGAAAATTGATCCCTTGTGGTTAGAGATATTAGACGGACCAGAGCGATTGCTATCCGAACTGAAACATTTTATTCTTGTCAATGCGGGTACGGCGCCGACGGGAGTAGTCTGGGACTCATTGAAAGCCTTCTTGAGAGGACTTTTTATCCAGCAAATTGCTGGAAATAAAGCCCAAATAAGGAACCGGGAGGAGGAGACTAGGAAGACTGTGTTAGAGACAGAACAGCAGTATATTGTTAACCCAACCCCATTTACCCAGAAGGTATGGTTAGAAAAGCAGCAGGAGTATAATAGGATTGTGAGGAGGAAGATAGATAATAGGCGTATACTCCAGAGACAGGCGACCTTTGGGGAGGGAGAAAAAGTGGGCCATTTATTGTCACTATTGGTCAAAACAAATACTGCCCCTTCAAAGGTATTAGCGGTTAGGACCCCGCAGGGGGAGATTACCTCTGAACCTACTGTTATTAAAGATATATTCCATCATTACTATTGTTCTTTATATAAATCTCAGAGGGGGGAAGAGGGGGGAACGATGCATGCTTTTATGGGGAATTTAAATATACCAACTTTATCAGTAGAAGACTCTATGATAATGGAGGCTCCAATAACAATTGAGGAGCTTCGTAAAGCCGTGGCAGAGATGCCCAATTTAAAATCACCAGGACCCGATGGGATACCTATTGAGGTTTATAAGAAATATGGCGAGGTTCTGTTGCCAGAATTGCTGGAGACACTGACTCAGGCTCTAGCGGAAGGAACACTACCATCCTCAATGTTGGAAGCTACCATAGTGGTCATCCCCAAGGAGGGGAAAGACCCGATGGATCCTGCTTCATATCGCCCGATCTCGTTGCTATGCACTGATGTAAAGATCTTAGCGAAAATACTGGCAACACGTTTAAAAAAGTTTATCCACAAGCTCATCCATCCTGATCAGTCGGGATTTATCCCAAATAGGTCCACCAGTATTAACATACGTAGAGCCCATTTGAATATCCAGATCCCGGTAGATGAGGGCGGCCCTAGGGCTATATTGGCCCTGGATGCAGCCAAGGCTTTCGATTGTCTTGAATGGAAATACTTGTTCGAGGCACTCGATAGATTTGGCTTTGGGCAAACCTTTATTAAATGGATAAAGATGCTTTATACTAATCCAAGTGCAAAAATAAAAATCAATAATGAGTACTCTGATCGGTTCCAACTGGAACGAGGCACGAGGCAGGGTTGTCCCCTTTCCCCGCTGCTTTTCGTCCTGGCAATGGAGCCACTGGCTATAGCCATCAGGGCTAACCCAGGAATTCAGGGATTTAGAAGAGGTCAGACAGAGGAAAGGATTGCATTATTTGCTGATGATATTTTGCTCTTTTTGGGTCAAGTTCAAACTTCCCTAAAAGAGGTTATGAAAACGATTAGGGAATTTGGCCAAGTGTCTGGATTGACTATCAATTGGGATAAATCGGCATTACTTCCGATAGATATGGGGGCCATTGGGGTAACACGTGATACTTTTAATTTGAAGGTAGTGGAGAAAGTTAAGTATCTAGGGGTTTGGCTGGCAAAGGATGTAAATGGGTATCTGGAAGATAACTTAGCCCCTCTGTTGGTGAAGCTCAAGGACAAGGCTGATATTTGGAGCCGCCTCCCCCTATCGCTGGCGGGACGCTGCAATTTGATCAAGATGATCTGGCTTCCCCAAATATTATACTTTCTCCACAATTCTCCGATCTGGATCGGTTCGAGGTGGTTTAAGAAGATAGAATCTCTGATTAGAGAGTTCATATGGAGGAAGAGGTCGCCTAGGATCAATTTGCAGACGTTGCAGTTACCGTTGGAGGAGGGGGGGATGGCAGTCCCACACCCTAGGCTTTACTATTTGGCGGCACAGTTGCAGCACTTAGCAGGATCAGGAATACCAACCGAGGGTAAGCCTCGCCATAGCCTGTTAATGCTAGGATCCCCTCATAATACACTTATCGAGGCCCTTGAGGCAAACTCATTTGGTATAAGATGCCCTACAATTAACCAGATTGTCAAACTTTGGAAAACTGTGAAGGCTATATTAGGATACCAGGGGGTGTCTGTATGGGCCCCATTATGGAATAATAGCAACCTGGCCGAATTAGCTAAAGTTGAAAGATGTAGAGACTGGGTGAATCAAGGTATAAATCAACTAATTCAAATATTTCAGGGTTCGGAAATTAAATCGTTTAATAGTTTAAAATTGGAATTCTCGCTAACGAACCGTGGGTTTTATAAATATCTTCAGGTCAGACATGCGGCCCAGGCACAATTTGGATCTCAAAAGGTTCAGTGGATCCAGATGCCTGTGTTAGCACAAATTATTTCCCAGGATACACTTAAGGGATTGATTTCCTACATGTATGTTAGATTGGGAGATGAAATGCTGGACCATGAAGCCCTGCTCAAAAGCAGGAAAAGATGGGAGAACGACGTGGGACCTTTGTCCAATTCCGACTGGGATCGGATAATCGACAACGGAACTAGAGTGTCGATCTCCCCTTCCCAGAAAGCTTCCCACCTCTTTTTTTTCTATCAGGTATATCATACCCCTAAGAAAATGTTCAAATTAGGTTGGAGAAATAACAACCATTGTCCTAGATGTGGCTCTACGGGCGACTTCATCCATATGTTTTGGAGATGCCCGAAGCTGTTTAGGTATTGGACCCAGGTTATAAATCAGATTAATAGTATTCTTAATTTAACACTGAAAGCAACGGTCAGGACTTGTCTCCTGACTATACCCGAGGGTCTCTTAATCTCCAATGCTACTAGAATCCCAATGATTAGATGTCTCTTCCAAGCTAGGAAGTTAATAGCTCAACAATGGCATTCACACTCGGGCCCGTCAGTCGAAAACTGGATAGCAAACATTAAAATAACTATTGGTAATGAAAGGGTTTTCTTCACTCAACAGGGCAATAATAAGAAGTTTATGAGCCTATGGGGGCCTACCTTGGGGAGGTTGGGTATTCTGCCATAGGTAGTTGGGATGTAGCTTTTACATGAAAAATTTGACTGCCCCTATGAGTATCTGGTGGATTATTGGTTGGGACTTTTTCTTAGTATATCTTGCATCTTTGTCTCTATATGAGGGTCTTTCTCTCTACAAGCAGGGTGAGCTCTCTATCTTGTTTTTCCTTAGGTCCTCCCTGTTGGCCTCCTCCTGAATAGGTTTACCAATCAAAGAGCAACATCGCTACAGTACTGGAGGGAGTAGGGAGGAGGCTCTATCAAGAATGAGTGTATGAAGTGATCCTGTGGGGACCGAAGGGGGGGGGGGGGGAAATGGAATTTAAGTATAGGATACAGGGGCAATAGGTTTAGTTATAGTACAAACTTTGAGAACGTTAGGGATGGAGATTTTACCCACCACACTGGCTATTTATGTTTATTTGTTTGTATACCTTAAAATAATATTTATCGACTATGTAATCACAAGGAAATTTTGAAAAAAAAAAAATCTTTTTCAAATTAAAAATGCCACGATGATGTGCAATTATGAATGAGACACTTATGAGCGATAAGCTGAATCTGGTCTCCGATGTAATAATACTGATGTGGCAAAGAAAAAAAAAAAAAAAAAAAGAACACCATACCTACTGTGGGGGAGGCAATGTCATGCTTTGGGGCTGTTTCTCTGCAAAAGGAACAGGGCGACTGATCCGTGTAATGAAAGAATGAATGGGGCCATGTATCTTGAGATTTTGAGTGCAAACCTCCTCCCATTAGCAAGGGCATTGACGATGAAATGTGGCTGGGTCTTTCAGCATGACAATGATCCCAAACACACCGCCCGTGCAACAAAAGAGTGGCTTCGTAAGAAGCATTTCAAGGTCCTAAAGTGGCCTAGCCAGTCTCTAGCCCATAGAAAGCCTTTGGAAGGAGTTGAAAGTCCATGTTGCCCAGCGACAGCCTCAAAACATCACTGCTCTAGAGGAGATCTGCATGGAGGAATGGGCCAACATACCAGCAACAGTGTGTGACAACCTTGTGAAGACTTACAGAAAACATTTGACCTCTGTCATTGCCAACAAAGGATATATAAGAAAGTATTGAGATGAACTTTTGATATTGCCAAAATACTTATTTTCCACCATAATTTGCAAATACATTTTTTCAAAAATCAGACAATGACAGTCTTCTCTCTTCTTTTTAAGTGGGAGAACTTGCACAGTTGGTGGCTGACTAAATACTTTTTTGCCCCACTATATATATATATATAGTGCCTGCTCTATCTAACTCAAATGAAATGAAATTACACTGTCTGTCTCTCTCTCTCTCTATCAGCACGCCGGAACACACTACACAAGGCTGACTTCCAGGCGGCCTTATATAGTGTGGGGCATGTACTAAACCCCCTGAGGCTTTGGCCAATTACGGCTCACTGTACAGACGGCAATGTGATTGGCCAAGCATGTGGGTCACAGTGCATGCTTGGCCAATCATCAGCCAGCAATGCACTGCGATGCCGCAGTGAATTATGGGCCGCGACGCGCCACTCGAATTTGGCACGAACGGCCCAAAACGTTCATATGTCCGCAAACAGACGATGTTCAAGTCAAACATGGGTTCAACTCGAACATGAAGCTCATCCCTAAACAGGAGGAGTAGAAAAGGTAAGTAGAAAACCTCAAAGCACAAAGGTGGGTAAGAACACAATACTTTTTCTCAAGTACTCACGATACCAATTACCGGTATCTATTTTTAGTGTCGCGTGACATGTTTTTTAGGGCTCATTCATACCATACATGCATGAAAGCTGATGGAAAAGCCATACAGGGTTTACTTCCTCTTTAAAATTGCATTAACTTTGTTCTTTGTTATCCACATACCAGTGCTACTGCTAATGAAGCTTACTAATGACGATGATATTTTTCTATGGGACAATAGGAAGTCATTTGTGTACTGATAAATACACAGACCACAGACAATCAATTAGCAAAATGTATACCTAAAATAACAGTTCAATTATATTGGGATGTCCAGTACTAACAAGAGTGGGGACAGGGGGCATCCCTGTCTCGTACCTCTTTCCAGCTGGAATGTCCTGGAGAGTGCGGTGCCCATTTTAACTTTTGCTCTAGGTTCGCTATAGAGCAATTTGACCCATCTAATAAATAGTGGGCCAAATCCAAACCGCTCCAGCACTCTCCATAGATAGTCCCATTCCAAGCTGTCAAAAGCTTTAATAGCGTCCAGGGCCAATATCGCACTGGGGCCCTCGTTGTCCATTGGCATCTGGATATTTACAAAGACTCTTCTAATATTGGTACTGGTTGTTCTCCCTGGAATAAACCCTGACTGGTCTGGGTGTATTATTTTACAAATATACTTATTTAAACGGGTCGCCAGGACTTTAGCTAAGATTTTAACATCACAACACAGTAGAGAAATTGGGCGATATGAGGAGACCTCCTGATGTTCTTTCCCCTCTTTAAGAATTAAAGTGATATTGGCTTCCAACATTGAATTAGGAAGCTTACCCCCATCCAATGCCCATTTAAGTGTTTCCAAAAGTTCTGGTAGAAGTACATCCCCATAGCGCTTATAGATCTCTACTGGTAACCCATCTGGGCCTGGCGATTTATAATTAGGCATTTCCATTACTGTGCTTTTCAATTCTTCCAGTGTAAGTGGTGCATCAAGGCTTGCTTTATCCTCTTCTGCTAAGGCTGGAATTGCTGTTTGATGCAGGAAATCAATTGTTATTCTACCTCGACCCCTTATAGCCGATTTATATAAATTTTCATAATAGTCAGCGAATACATTCATGATCTCTGGCGGACTAGATACCAGGTCCCCATTTGGTGCTTTTATTACCTGGATCGAGTCAGAGGAATTATTTGATTGAATCAGAAGTGAGAGGGCACGTCCCACCCTCTCACCTTCACCAAAGTAATGTTGGCGTTGAAATATTCGTCTGTTCTCGGCCCTTTTCATGAGCATCATTTTATGCCCCCGCTGACTATCCAGCCATTCCTTCTGTCTTTCGGGGGTCGGATCATCGATGTATGCTTTTTCGGTGTGGGCGACTACCTTTTCTATTTCCTTGTCCTGTTCCCGAGATTCCCTCTTAATTTTTGCTACTTGCTGGATTAATGCCCCTCTAAGATAGGCCTTCAGAGAATCCCAAACCACTCCAGGTGTTGCTGAGCCCCCATTGAATTGGAGGAACTCCCTGATCCCATCTGTCAAGACACTTGGGCTACCAATCAACTCCAACCAACTAGGGTTTATCTTCCACTCCCCGCGAATAGCACCATCACCTACCCTTATCGATATGGTCAGGGGAGAGTGGTCTGAAATCCCCCTTTCCCCGTATTCGATATCCTGCACCAACCCTGATGCCTCTCTATTCCCCAAGACCATATCTATCCTTGAGAGAGTGTGGTACGTACTTGAAAGACAGGAATACTGTCTTTCCCGTGGGTGTCGTATACGCCATAAATCGCTTAATCCTGTTTCCATTAGGAATTGTTGTAAGTGGCCAGCCCTTTCAGCCCCGGCCCCACCTGGTACAGGAAATCTATCCAAATTCCTGTCTAGTGTTTCATTGAAATCCCCCAGCATTATTATTGGGGTCCCTGGTTTATCCAGGCTAAATGCAAAAAGCTTATGCATCACTTCCAATTTGAAGGGGGGGGGGAGGTATATAAACATTTGCCCAGATATAGTTCTGCTTACAAATCGAACAGTACAAAAAGATATACCTACCCTCCACATCAGTGGAGGATTCCTTACAAAAAAAATCTGTCCCCCTCTTTACTAAAATACTCCCCTCGAATAAGAGGAGTGAAAGGAATGATAGTAAGTTTGAAATTTGCGATTTGTTAATTGAAAGGCTGTTTTAGGAGTCAAATGTGTCTCCTGCAAAAATAACAGGCCAGGTCCCCTCCCCTCTAATGCAGCCAGCACCAGACCTCTTTTATTTGAATCAACCAGTCCCCTCACATTCCACGAAATGATGTCAACTTTCTTTGGTTGCATAAGGAAAATCTACATCAAGCAAAAACAAAGGAACAAACAAGAAAAGCAAAGAAAAAAGAAAGGGAAAGAACCAAGGAAGCCGAGGGAAAGGGGAGCAGCACCCCTTTAATAGCGGCGTGGCCCGCCCCCCCACCTCCCCAAGCCCCACCACATCCCCACCCCTCCCAACGCGAACAGTGTGCACTAACTTTCCCGCCCAACCCCCCCAAACTTCCCAACCCTCCCAACCCTACCCAATTGGGTCTCCCCTAGGGGTCCCTGCTGTGGCCCTCTCATTCTATTCCCAGAGCACCGTCCCATCCTTCCACCCTCCCCACCTTCTATAAACCCCATCTTCCCAATGTCACTAGGTCTATTGAACATCAAATTCCCTTGTCCTGCCCTGTTTAGCATTAATCCCTCATGCCCCCTAGAGAAAGAAAGAAAAAAGAAAAAAAAACACGGAGGGGGATGGTAGAAAACACCCCCCCCCCCCCCACTAAACATATTTATTACTATACTATTCTTATTTATACATTAAATTCCTCCTATTTCAAACCCCCCCACCCACTACCCCTCTCGCTTAGTGATACATTCCCAATTAGTAACATGAGTAACATAACATTAGTAACATAACATAGCGTGACACCCCTCGTTCCAACATTTTCAATTCAGTGCATTTCAATACCATTAATAAAACCAGTATTATTGATTAGTATGTTGAAAAAAATAGCAAATTCTTCTAGATACCACATTCCTATACATCACATGGGGGGAAAAAAAGAAGAGAAAAAGAAAAAAAAAGTCAATTCTTAACATTTTGAGTAGGCAAATATGACAAGCATTTTTTCCCTGTGAGGTAGTGCCTCTTATGTGTATCCCCCACCCGCCTCCCCCACCATCCCCTTCTTAATCACTATCTACCTATCTAACTAGCAACTAAACACTCCACACCCGGTATTTTTACATCTAGTGGTGAATCTAACTACTTTAAAAATAGCTCTTCTCTACTATTTACTCAAAAAAAAAAAAAGAGGAGGGGGAGGGGAGAGAAAATCACAATTTCTAAGGCATGACAATCTTTAAAAGTCCCCTTTGTGTTCATCTAACCATCTTTCAACCTCGATTGCGGTATTGAAAAATAGAGTTGAACCCAAAGCAATCACCCGCAATCGAGCCGGATACAACAAGGCATAAGTTATTTTATATTTCTGAAGGATGCGCTTGATGGGAATAAACTCTGCCCGCTTTTTTTGCAACTCCGGTGAGAAGTCTGAGTAAAACGACACTCTAGTCCCCTTATAGAAGATATCCCTCATTTCTCTGGTCTTTTGCAACAAAATCATCCGGTCATTATAGTTCACTAGTTTAAATAATAATGGTCTAGTGCATTCATCTGGCTGGCGAGACCTAGCAGGGAGCTTTCTAGGAAGGCTATGGGGTTAGAGCCCTCGCTACCCTCCGGTAAACCAATCAGACGCAGATTATTCCTGCGATTTCTGTTGTCCATATCATCTAGCTTATATGCCTGCTTGGAAATTTGATTCTGTAGTGCCATTATTTTTTGTTGTACTGATGGTAGCTCGTCCTCAACCATGCTTAATCTACCTTCAAGTGCGGCAGTTCTTTCAACGGTGTTGCTCAGCAATTGGTTCATCGAATGTAGTTCATTTTTTATACTACTCAGCTGGTTATTAAGGCCAGAAATAGAGTCCTTACATTCATTTACCGCCAGAAATATGTCCCGCAATGTAGGTTCGCTATCCTCAGTTTCGGGGGGCTCTACTGGGTTGACTACACCATGGGCAACCTTACCCTCCCCTAACCCTGAGTTGCTTACGTTTTTCCTGGTGCTTGGGGTGGCGGAGCCCGATGCTGGTTGACCTGCACTTCTCCTATCTAAGGATGCACCCTGCGTCTTTATTTGCCCCGCCAGCTGGTGGTGGCCTCCTTTTGATGGTGAGGTTGCATGGGCAAAACGTTCAAGTTTTGCAGCTGCTGCCGCCACAGAGACCTGGTTCGCTTTCTCTTTTGCTGATCGGGTTTTATGACCCCCCTCGCCATGCGGCATATCTTCGGTGGACCTCTTACTTAATATAATTGCAAGTTTATATTGCTAAACAAAAAAAAAAAACACAGGTAAAAGGAAAAAATCAGCCAAAAGAAAAACCATAAAGGGAGGGGGGGGGGAAGGGAGCACCACCACCACCTTGTCTCCAATTGCTCAGCTTCCAATCCATTCTCCCTGGTGCTTAGTATTGAAATACAGTATCCTCGATCCGCTAAATTGACAGTCTATCCATAAAGGAATAAAGCCTTGAAATGATGCAAGTACTGTGAGTACTGTATAGTACTATGAAAAGAGTGGAGGAGAAGGGGGAGCCCTTTTCTACTTTCAAGCCAGATGTCACTGCATTAGTAGCGTTAGTAGTACCGCTATCAGCACCGCTATCAGCACACCAAGGGCTTCCCCTCTCATTCCCAAGCAAGGTACCTAAACACAATAACAAATCTCCAAATGTGAAAAACAAAAACTTGAAAGCAATTTATTGCAAGCCAATGACAGTATCCATAAATTACATCTTCTAATATCCTTGTGCAATCTATGAAGTCAAACATTTACAAAGGGTCATGGAGAGCATGACCCCTTTAAAGTCAGGAGATGGCTAACTCCAAAGGCAAATTCAGCTTACTTGATGCAGGAGTGTCCCAGTATGATGGTGAACTCAGAAAAAGATAGGACACCATAGTGCTCTCCATAACATCCAGCAGCATAATTATAGAGATAAAAGTTATACTCACATTTATTTTAAAACTATCCAGTTCATTTAGGGACTGCACAACAGTCACAAAACATCTCTTAAAGGCTGGTGCAGTGCAAACTCTCAAAGTGCAATCCCCTCCAGGCAATCCTAGGATGCACCTTCCACATGCACAATCACCTTGTTCCGCCCGATTCATTTTGTCAATCCTGACATCATCAGGGACATCTCATTGTGTCTCTATGTGGAGGCAGCTATCTTGGTAGAGACAGGGTTTTGCTTCTGCAGCAAAGTCCCGGGGACCCTGAGGCCTGTGAGGACTGTGACCTCCAGAGTCAGGGACAGCTGACATCCTTCTGTGTAGAGTGGGTTGCAAGGCATGGTGGGTGTAATGCAAGATGAAATGGTGGGCGCCAGACACTTTTTGAATGCAAGGAGATTTATTGTCTCTTGAACAGAACTGTGGGGGAGAAGGTTAGGGCCAGGCGACCCTTAAGTAGATGCAATGATAATTTGCAGACATCAAGACTTCTATAGTAAGACAGCTATACAGGTGAACGCCTCCAGCCAGATACCACTTCTGTATAGGTAGGATCATTATCTCTTATGGCAACAATTGTATTCAGCTATTGGCAACACAAACAGTTCTCTGCTTACTCCACAGACCAAGGCCAACACCCGTGGCATACATCTTGCAATCTGCCATAGTACTTCCAAACTGTGCCATCTTCTCTATCCTACAACCAGGCACACGTGGCCGCACTTTTTTTATCCTCCTCTGCAGAGCAGGAGCTCCTCCTCCTGCCTAAGGATTGGTACAGATACTTTGTGAGAACTTCTGCCTCTTTCCTTTCACGGAGCACCAAAACTGTAATGGAGTCTGTTTTAACCCTTGCAGCAATGGCGTAAAGTGTCAAGAGACCAGGCTGATACTCTCCCTTGAGCGATGAGACATGCTGGCTCTTCCCCACATTGCTGGAATGCACAATAATACAGTCTATATGAAGTAAAGATGTTACTTGCCACTTTCCCATGGAGCCAGATGAAATCCTGATGTAGCTGTAGCCAGTTGCTAGGGGCAGCTGTTGCAGGAATAACGCCTTTGCCCCACGTTGGGTGCCAAATGTAGATAAGTCCTGGTAATCCTGAGGCCTAATGGTGACCTCGAGAGTCTGGGACACCTGACATCCTTCTGTGTAGAGTCAGGGACAGCTGACATCCTTCTGTGTAGGGTGGGTTGCAAGTCATGGTGGGGGTGATCAAGATGAAATGATGGGTGCCAGACACTTTTTGAATGCAAAGAGATTTATTGTCTCTTGAACAGAACTGTGGGAGAGAGAGTTAGGACCAGGACACACTTAAGTAGGTGCAAGGATAAGTAGCAGACCCTGAGACTTCTATAGGATGACAGCTATACAGGTGAAGGCCCCCAGCCAGATACTACTTCTGTATAGGTAGGATCGCTGTCTCCTATGGCAACAGTCTTGTAGCAGTTATTAACGGTAATTGGATTCAACTATTGGCAACACAAACAGTTCTCTGCTTACTCCACAATCACCCACTGTAGGTCTTCTCTCAATGAGCTCCCAGTCTTTCACTAGACTTCGAATCCAATAGCCACTGGATTCCCTGAGCTCTTCCACTTAGTGGGGGTGACGCTTGAGGAAGATACTGAATGCTATCCTGCTGGGTCCCTGGCTTGGCACTCACAGATACTCTTCAAGTGTCACCGCTGCTGACCCGCTAGGTCCCTGGCTTGGCACTCACTAATGCTCCGCCAGTGTCACCTCTGCTGTCCCTCTGAGTCCCTGGATGGCCCTTGCTGAAGTTTTCCTACTTCACTGTTCCCGGTTGGTGAGAAGACTGCTCAGGTACTGGCTTCAGCTTACTCACAGTGGTCTCTGGTAACACGGCGGATGGGCCCTTAGTGGGGACAGCTTCCCCTTCTACCTCTGACCACAGCTGGTTCCCCTCCCGGCTGAACTGCTACTTCTGGTTGGACTACAAGCCAGTAGTCCCAACCCTAGGCTGCTCTCCTGCTTCTCGATAGGCTTCAGACAGCCTAGTAGCCAGATGTCCCTGGGATAGGCCTCAGGTTTATGGCCTAGCAGCCTGGGACAGCATAACACATGTCCACCCAGACAGCCGTCCAGGTGGCACAGAAAACGAACACCTGACTCCAACCAATAAATAGGCTCTCCCAGCAGGCCAAGGGACTTAAAGAAACCCCCACCAATTGGCTGAGACACCCCATTTATTCATAATCTATCCTTGCTATGCCCTTGTCTTATCCAATGTCGCCAGCTACCAGGTCACTTAGTGACAAAAGAGAGAAGTGCAGCAATTCCAGAATTAGGAGCTCAATTGATGTCCCCCTAACAGTTGGCCATGGCAACTATCGCCTGGCAACTAAATTTGATAGCAACTCTGCCTAAACATCAGGGTATTACACTTCTTTAGCACTGAACCTCCAGCAAGGAGAGCAGTGAGTGGCACAGTAGTAACATCACCAGATCTTACTCTAAATCTCAGATGCAGCAGTGCCTTATATTCATATTGTAGATATTAGCATTGCACCGATACCAGTATCAGTATTGGTCCTGATACTAAGCATTTGCACAAGTACTTGTACTCGTGCAAATGCTCTGGTGCTAAAACTAATACCTTCAGACTCGGTTCACCTATGTGCGGGCTGGTTTGCAATGTGATTTTAAAGCCTGGTCAGGTACGATTTCGTTAAGTGGTTCAGGTGATGCTAATGCAAATTGTAGTGTATGAGATTAGAGATCGCACCTGCACCGGACTGAACTCACACAGCACTCTTCTTCAAATGGTAATACAGCCGTCCTGCACATATGTGAACAGGTTGTAAAGACTCACTGAAACGCACATGAAAGCTGATGAGAAACTGATGTTTCTGAAAGTGAAATCTGATGGGTTTACTTCCTCTTTGTTTCCCTGCAAAGGTAAAGCATAATAGGCTACTATGCATCGCATAGTAGCTCATTATGTGTCACTTACCTGACACAGGAGCCAGCGATGTCACCGCTGTCCCCTCTTCCACGGAGCATCCATCTTCTTTCTGGGCATCGTGGCTCCAGCGTTGTGATTGGGCGGAGCCGCGATGACGTCACTCCCGTGGATGCGTGCGGGAGCCGCCACTAATGGCATATCGCCGTTAGCAGCGGCATGCTCAGTGCGCCTGCGTGCCACTGTCTATGGCGCATGCACTGTAGACAGTGGTGCCTGTTTTTTTGCAAATATCTCCTAAACCGTGTAGGTTTAGGAGATATTTCTTGGACCCACAGGTAAGCCTTAATCTAGGCTTACCTGTAGGTCAAAGTGGTCTGTGAGGCCGCGTACACACACGGGGACTGTTCGCTCAACTTTGTTCGTCAAACAGTTTCAGCAGACAGTCCGCTCAAAATTAGCATGGACGGACTTGGCCACACACGACGAACGAACAGTCCGCTGAAACCCTGCGCGATGGCGTGAACGGCACGTACGACGGGACTAGAAAACGACGTCCTATACACTGCAATGCAACCTTCGGCGTATAAATTCTTTCTGAGCATGCGCGGAACTTAGTTTGACGAACAAGCCTACACACGCGGGGACTGTCCGCTCAAACCAAGTTTCAGCGGACAGTTTTTCGGGATTTCCGAAAAACTTTGTTCGTCAAACTGTCCGCTGAAACTGTCCGCTGAAGCCCACACACGAGCGGACTGTCCGCTGAAACACTGTTCAGCGGACAAAGTTGAGCGAACAGTCCCCGCGTGTGTACGCAGCCTAAGAGTTTACAACCACTTTAAACATCCTTTGTAGAGCGACATAAATATTATATATACAGTATCTCACAAAAGTGAGTACACCCCTCCCATTTTTGTAAATATTTTATTATATATTTTCATGTGACAACACCGAAGAAATTATGCTTTGCTACAATGTAAAGTAGTGAGTGTACAGCTTGTATAACAGTGTAAATTTGCTGTCCCCTGAAAATAACTCAAAACACAGCCATTAATGTCTAAACCACTGGCAACAAAAGTGAGTACACCCCTATGTGAAAATGTCCAAATTGGGCCCAATTAGCCATTTTCCCTCCCTGATGTCATGTGACTCGTTAGTGTTACAAGGTCTCAGGTGTGAATTGGGAGCAGGTGTGTTAAATTTGGTGCCATTGCTCTCACTCTCTCATACTGGTCACTGAAAGTTCAACATGGCACCTCATGGCAAAGAACTCTCTGAGGATCTGAAAAAAAGATTTGTTGCTCTATATAAAGATGGCTTAGGCTATAAGAAGATTGCCAAGACCCTGAAACTGAGCTGCAGCATGGTGGCCAAGACCATATTGTGGTTCAAACGGACAGGTTCCACTAAGAGCAGGCCTGGCCATTGTCGACCAAAGAAGTTGAGTGCAGGTGCTCAGCGTCATATCCAAAGGTTGTCTTTGGGAAATAGACATATGAGTGCTGCCAGAATTGCTGCAGAGGCGGAAGGGGTGGGGGGGGGGGGGGTCAGCCTATCAGTGCTCAGATCATACGCCGCACACTGCATCAAATTGGTCTGCATGGCTGTTGTCCCAGAAGGAAGCCTCTTCTAAAGATGATGCACAAGAAAGCCTGCAAACAGTTTGCTGAAGACAAGCAGACTAGGGACATGGATTACTGCAACCATGTCCAGTGGTCTGATAAGAACAAGATAAACTTATTTGGTTCAAATGGTGTCAATCGTGTGTGGCGGCAACCAGGTGAGGAGCACATAGACAAGTGTGTCTTGCCTATAGTCAACCATGGTGGTGGAAGTGTCATGGTCTGGGGCTGCATGGGTGCTGTAGCTCCCCATTACGGGGAGCTACAGTTCATTAAAGCGGGATTCCACCCTAAAGTGGAACCTCCGCTGATCGGATCCCTCCCCCCCTCCGGTGTCACAATTGACACCTTTCAGGGGGGAGGGGAGTGGAGATACCTGTCAAAGACAGGTATTTTCACCCACTTTCGGGCATACACTCCCGTGGGAGTCTACGCCATTTCCTGCCCCGCCGCGCTGTCTGCTGGGACACACACTTGTCCCAGTGACAGCGCGGAGATTTCCTATTGTGCGGCGTGGCTCACGCATGCGCAGTAGGGAACCGAATGGTGACTGCAGCAGCCAAGGGCCGAGCGATCGATCGGCCTCGGCTGCCGGCATCGCTGGAACCCGGGACAGGTGAGTGTCCATTTATAAAAAGTCAGCAGCTGTAGTATTTATAGCTGCTGGCTTTTAATATTTTTTTTTTTGGTGGAATCCCTCTTTAAGGGAACCATGAATGCAACATGTACTTTGACATATTAAAACAGAGCATGATCAAAGACTGGACTGCAGGGCAGTATTCTAACATGATAACAATCCCAAACACACCTCCAAGATGACCACTGCCTTGGTAAGTCTCTAACTTCCACCAGCTCCATGATGTTGACATGGAGGAGTGGGAAAGGACTCCAGTGGTATCCTATGAAGCTCTGGTGAACTCCATGCCCAAGAGAGTTAAGGCAGTGCTGTAAAATAATGGTGGCCACACAAAATATTGACACTTTGGGCCCAATTTGGACATTTTCACTTAGGGGTGTACTCACTTTTGTTGCCAGCGGTTTAGACATTAATGGCTGTGTGTTGAGTTATTTTGAGGGGACAGCAAATTTACACTGTTATACAAGCTGTACACTCAGTACTTTACATTGTAGCAAATTGTAATTTCTTCAATGTTGTCACATGAAAAGATATAATAAAATATTTACAAAAATGTGAGGGGTGTAGTCACTTTTATGAGATACTACATATACATATATGTGTGTGCAGTTAACTTTTTTATTTAGGTGATTTTAAACTGTGTTTTAACAGCAATATATTTTATATAACTTTAAAACAAAGATGATTGCCCTACATTGCACCACTAACGTTCATATATATATATATATACAGTAAATAAAAAATAAAAAAAGCTGTCCAAGACACCATCTGTATACTATTAATAGATGACAGTATCTAATGTACACTAATCTTATTTCAGAATGTTCCACCAAGGTCAGCATCGACCCATCAAGAGAAATGTATCTGTGTGGCTGGCAACATTTCCTGTTAGGAAAAGAAAACTTCTGAGTGTAAAGGGTTCAGACCGTATTCTGTACAGAGAAAGAATTAGTGCTATTATATATTGGATATATGAAATTTTTTGAACAAAGGGGTGCTTTTACAAGACAAATAGAAAAGGAGTTATTTGAACCCTTCCTCTAGCAAACACATTACACATTTTCCTTTGTTCTGCATAAAGTAGGGATGGATTTGATTCTTTGTCAAATCGTTATTACTGTTGGTGTCTCCATTGTGAAGATTTCCCTGTTGGTGATAGGTTCAGTAGAACAGGGAGTAATGGGAAAATTCTCCAAAGAGAGCAAAAACAAGAGAACTGTTTAAAAGCTTTTTTTAAGTCACTTTTAGTGATTTGTGCTTTTGTATGCTGGCAGCCCCCATTCTCTAATATTTTATCCCAGGGTAATAAGGATAAAAAGTAAGCGGAAGTTTTGCCACTGGAATCCTAGTCAGAAATAAAAACTGCAGAAGTTCCTCATTCTTTCAAAACAAAGGGGATGGTTTGATTTCCAGGTACATATTATATTGTTAAAAGGATCCAGTCCACAGAAAACATAAGAGGAAACTTTAAGGGCTACATTGGTCCAAGCTAGACTAATGTAACAATGTAAAAAATGCACTACCTGGAATTCTTCTTTAAGTAAACAATATTACATCACCAGATATGACAAAGCTCAGTCGTAAAAGTGGCTTGGTGCAATTCATATGTCAGAGCTCCTTTAAACTCTAAATCCAGCTATGGTATCCAGTTCTTGTATCAACAAGCAGAGAATCTCAGCTGCCAATATTAATATTTTTAGAACTACCAACTGATAATTATGCTTGTAACATGCTCTTTAAAATTCCTTTTACCCATTCAGTTTAATTCAAAGCGTTAATCTAAAGCCATGGTCACAGATTTGCATCATGGTCACTAGTAGTTAGCATTTCCTTTGGGGTTCTTCAAAGCTTGCTATGAATTAGCACTACATTCACATACACAATTCATAGTCATAGACTTATTACTTCCGCTTGTCTTGGTCAAAGCTGACCACACAGCTATCACTATCCTTTTGAAGAGTATAGAAGAAATATTGGCTAAACTTGAAAAGACATTAAAAGATGATGACTGAAGTTTGTGGACACTCAGTTGCTTCTGCATGGGAGATTAATTATACATTTTAGAAGTGTCCTTGGTGGTTTCCAAAACCTTGCCTGGTCCCTCCACAGCATTTAAACATCACACAAAATGGGATCATGATAGTAACCTGCTTACGTCAACAGGTTTTATTCACAAACAGAAGGCACTTTACATCCAAGCATCAAAGATGCTTAACAAGAGTTGTGTCATCATAGTCTTGTGAGTGGTAAAGGGCAGAGGTGGCGGAGACATGCAGTGGTGCCTGTCATGGACCCCTCTCCAAAGCTCAAAGAACCTAAGAGTAAAGCTCCAATAATACTTTTTGGGGGGCACCTAAATACAGCATTTGAAAGAGTCTTCATGGAAGCACACAGTTAGTGCATATAGAGAACATACATAGAGTACAGTGCATATAAAGTACACAATATTAAGACCTCTGAAAGTATAGAAATAATGGTGTCTAGGGCTGGGCTTTAATACTCCAGTCTCTCCAAGTCCGAGTTATTTTGCTATTTATAATGATAAGCATCTGTGGTTGGCTCTTCTTTTTACTGGGATTACAGAGACCTGTTTAGATTTGCAGTAGCTGTTGTGATCTTGAATGCAACCTGGACCGTAGATGATAACTGTTGCCTTTGTTGCTGCTGTATTATCCTTCTGCAGTTTGGATAGGGGTTAAACTACTTTTTTGTTTTCTCAAACAGAAAGGTTTTATTGAACATACTAGAAGTAACAGACAGTTTCAGAGTATATTCGATACATGTACATTACGGATTATAGTACGCAGGAAAGAAGACAATTCAAGCAATGCATTTCAGTCTCTCACTCATAATTAGGTACAGCAGAGGTTTTTTTTTTCTTTTTTATTACAAGCGAGTACCATCTATCGGTACCAATATCTATCTATTACATCCAAATACCCTAACCTACATATGCTTTTAGCTCGATTAGCCCTATATGGGGTTAAATATACGATCATATACCAAGTCTACTGGCGCTAGTCCAGGAAAATCCAACCAAGGTGCCCAGAGTTTCTCATATTTCGTGGCCTTGCCCCTATGCTGATAAATGAGTTTTTCCAAGCGAAGAGTGTTCCCCATTTGTGCAATTCACTCCTGAACTGTGGGTGGATCAATTGATTTCCAGTGCCTTAGGATCAGCATACGAGCCTGGAATAGGGCTCGTCCAATAGCCTGCTTCGGGATATCCTCCATCAGGAGGCCATCTAGTATCCCCAACAAGCACGGTTTAAGGTCCAAGGGTATCAGAACCTGGAAAGTTCCATTAAGAGTGTCAATGATTTTCTTCCAATATAAATGTCGCTTGGGGCACCGCCATAGAAGATGAATGAGATCCCCACGATCTCTGCAGCAAACTAAATATTTATTAATGGGGAAGTTGCAGCAGCTATCTTTAAGGAGACCACTTTGCAATCCACATCTATGGAGTGTTTCCAGTGCAGGGGGCATCTATCTTGACTGAGTCTGGATCAAGACTGGAGGATTGTAATGCTAATTTAAGAGAGGAAGAGAAGGGGTTGGAGAAAAGAGAGAAGAAAGAGAGATGTGCAGCTGGCTTCTGTGAGGAAAATAAGTGACAGTGACAAAGCAGTGGTGTCGGAATAGATTTGGCTGCTGGCTGAACAGAACTTGGCCATAGTGGACCACAATCAGGTGAGACCTGAAAGCTGCAAAGAGACTGGACCTTGCACAGGACCTTGCCTCAGAGATTGGGAGCCTTATCCCTGGGAGGGTGCGAGGTGTGATTTGGATGCCTGGTGTGATCAGCAATAAGAGAGCACCCCCACTGCTTGTAAGGAAGGAAAAGAGAGACTGTTTCAGCAGGATTGAAAGAGAGAAATCACAGCGACTCCTATTTGTCTGAGGAATGAATCAAAGCACGTGTCCAGAGACCCACTTGCTAATTCTCTCTTCTTTGGTTATGCTTGGCCTAATAAATTCTTTGAAATACCTCAAGGTGTGTTGGTACGTGCTTAGTGACCGAGTTGTGTCATCTTCAGGTGTTCAGAGAAATCACCACACAATTCAGCAGCTTCTCTGGGGGTAGTGCTACATGCATATAACCTTTCATTCAGTACATCCAAATACAAAAAACAGATATATGTATTCATGTAAACAGCCCTTCTTGAAAATGATTATATTTTATATATATATATTTTTTTAATTATGTTGTGCATATAGTTAATATGAAAAACACATTTTACTGCAAAAAATTTGTAATATTTGTGAAGCATAGCTAACTGCTACATGTTTAACACCTTCCTGCCTGGCCTATAGCAGAATCACGGCCAGGTGGTGGCTTTACCTTTCTGGCTGTTCATCATATGACGTCCTTCACATCACGCATCCTTCCCCGGGGCATGCAGCACAGCGTTTGGTAGTGAGCTGTGTCCCTCAGACACAGCGCATCACCAATCAGGGTAAAGAGCCAATGATGTAGGCTCTTCACCATGTGATCTTCAGCTGTGTCCAATCACAGCTTATCATATGCAAACAAATGCTGGTTATCAGCATTTCCCTTCCTCAGTGCTGTCAGTGTCTGAGGAAAGGAACGCCGATAACCAGCTTATCCAGTTACAGGTGACATTTACACTGATAATTAGGGATGACCGAAAAACCACCCCCCCCCCCCCCCCCCCAGTTCAGTTAACAGCAGAACATGCGAACAGGCAAAAAATGTGTGCCAATAGCATGCAAGTTATTACTATAAAAAGTGTATGGGGACCCAGGTACTGCCCCAGGGGACATGTATCAATGCAAAAAAAGTTTTAAACAGCAGTTTTTTCAGGAGCAGTGATTTTAATAATTCTTAAAGTGAAACACAAAAATAAAATATCCCTTTAAATATTGTGCCTGGGGGTCTCCTTAGTATGGCTGTAAAGTAGCACATCTTTCCCATGTTTATAACAGAACCACAGCAAAATTACATTTCTAAATGAAAAAATGTCATTTAAAATTGCACGTGGTTGTAGGATCCTCGCAATATACATAAAAAATCATTGAAAATAATGGGGGCCAAAAATAAAAACAATGGCGTGGGGCCCCCCCAAAATCCATACCGGGCCCTTCAGGTCTGGTATGGATATTGAGGGGAACCTCGCGCTAAAATAAATAAAAATGGTGTGGGGGTCCCCCAGAATCCATACCAGAGCCTTATCCATTCACGCAACCTGGCAGGCAACAGGAAAATGTGGGGACAAGAGAGAGCGCCCCCACACTTGAACCATACCAGGCCACACACCTTCAACATGGGGAGGGTGCTTTGGGTCCCTCCATGTTGCTGGAGACAAGGGCCTCATCCCCACAACCCTTACCCGGTGGTTTTGGGGGTCAGCGAATGGGGGGCTTATCAGAATCTGGAAGCCCCCTTTAACAATGGTGCCCACAGATACCGCCCCCAATGTGAATGAGTATCGGGTACATTGTACCCCTACACATTCACCAAAAAAGTGTCAAAAAAGTAAAAATGACAGGAGATGGTTTTTGACAATTCCATTATTAAAAAAAAAAGTGTCCCTCGATTTCCATCCACCTTCAATCACAGCGCGACAGACCGAAAGAAAAACCGGAAAAACTCTGCCTCTCGCGGACTGCTGTCTTTTCTCGCTGACAGCTCTTATATAGGCAAGGGCGGGGCCACCCAGTGACGTAAACCGGTGACTCGGCCTCCTTCTGACACCATGTGATGTTATGTGACGTCAGAGGGGGCAGGGTTACCCGTTTACATCATATTATCATTTTTGTTGGGATCCGACAATACATTACAGCCTTAAGCAGTTTTGAATGATATATTTTTCTTTAGAAATGTCATTTTGCTGTTCTCATTCATTACACTATGTACGACTGCTATGTAAGCAGCCTTACATAGTGTGGGGCATGGACTTAGCCGCCTGAGCCATGATTGGCCAAAGGCACCCTCAGCAGAGCACGCTGTCAGGTGCATGCTTTGGCCAATCATAGGATGCCAATGCACTGCAATCTCGAAAAAACTAAATTTCAAAATTTTCGGTATTTTCTGTATTTTTTCATTTGTTTAGCAAAAAATAAAAAAAACCCAGTGGCGGTGAAATATCACCAAAAGAAAGCTCTATCTGTCTCAAAAAAAAAAGGATAAAAATTGAATTTGGGAACAGTGTTGCATGACCGCACAATTGTCATTTAACCACTTGCAGACCGGACCATTTTGCTGGTCAAAGACCAGACCACTTTTTGCAAAACGGCACTGCGTCGCTTTAACTGACAATTGCGCGGTCGTGCGACGTGGCTCCCAAACAAAATTGACGTCCTTTTTTTCCCACAAATAGAGCTTTCTTTTGGTGGTATTTGATCACCCCTGCGGTTTTTATTTTTTGCGCTATAAACAAAAATAGAGCGACAATTTTGAAAAAAACGCATTATTTTTTACCTTTTGTTATAATAAATATCCCCCAAAAATATATAAAAAAAACATTTTTTTCCCTCAGTTTAGGCCGATACGTATTCTTCTACATAGTTTTGGTAAAAAAAAATCGCAATAAGCGATTATTGATTGGTTTGCACAAAAGTTATAGCATTTACAAAATAGGGATAGTTTTATAGCATTTTTATTAATAATTTTTTATTATTTTTTTTTTTACTAGTAATGGCGGCGATCAGCGATTTTTATTGTGACTGCGACATTGTGGGGGACCCATCGGACATTTTTGACACATTTTTGGGACCATTGTCATTTATACAGTAATCACTGCTATATAAATGCAGTGATTCCTGTGTAAATGACACTGGCAGTGAAGGGGTTAACCAGTGGGTGGCAGTGTAGGGGTTAAGTGTTCCTAGGGGTGTGTTACTAACTGTGGGGGGGGTTGGGCTTTCATTTAGTGAACACTGATCTCTGCTCCAATCACATGGAGCAGAGATCAGCGTCACTAGTTGCTAGGCAGAATGGAGAAATGCTGTTTACTTTGCATTTCCTCCATTCGGCCGTTCCGTGAGACGATCGCGGGGATGCCCGCGGCGATCGAGTCCGCGGGTCCCGCGACCGGACTCACAGGGGTCCCGACCAGCGCGGGAGCGCGCCGCCGGCGGTGCGCTCCCGATGGCAGGGCGGCATTGAATATTGGACGTACCTGTACGTCAATATGCCTGCCCGTGCCATTCTGTCGACGTACATCGTCGTGCGCTGGTCGGGAAGTGGTTAAAGTGTGACAGCACTGAAAATTGGCCTGGGCAGGAAAGGGGTGAAAGTGCTTTGTATTGAAGTGGTTAAATTATTTGTATTATTGGGATGAGAACTGAAGGCTTTCAAAATACATGTTTGCATTGCATTTTAAAGTAGACCAGTGTCAGTAATTTATTACTTTGTTGTTCTACGAGAAGATTTTGTCCTGCAGTAAAGCGGTTTAAGTTGCTATTTATAGTACTTTTTTATTCAATTATTTGAATTCCATTGCTATGGCAAGTCAACCATCCACTTTGATCAGTTAAAGATTATAAGCCAAAGTGTCCATCACTGGCACGTCAAGCTGCAAGTTCACAAATTTTATATAATGTTCTTTTATTTTGGGCTGCAGTTAATAGACTAAAGGGATGGGAATTTATTTCACAGCTTCAAATCACATCATATTATTATTTTCTGCATATATATGTTTTTAAAAACCTATTACATAATACATGTTAACACACACTGCAGATACATCATTTTAAATATATATAAATATATAGCCGAGGCTCTTGTGCAACATCACTGGATCGAGATGGGGCTCAGGTCAGTTCTAGGGGGCTCACGGGGACTGATGCACACTAAAGGTTTTTTATCTTAATGCATAGAATGCGTCTTAGGCCACGTACACACGGGCGGACTGTATGGCCTACTTAGTCCGTCATACAATCCGACGGACAGTCCGTCATACTTTCGAATGAACGGACTTGACCACACACGGATGCACAAACAGTCCGTCGAAAGCTTGCGCGATGACGTGTACAGCACGTACGACGGGACTAGAAATAGGAAGTCCAATACACAGCAATGCACCCTTCCGCCGTGTAAATCCTTTCTGAGCATGCGCCATTCTTAGTCCGTAGAACTAGCCTATTAATGAGCGGATTGTCCGCTGAAACCAAAGTATGACGGACAGAATTTAGAAAAATCCGAAATACTTAGTACGCCCGACTGCACGCTGAAAAAGTCCGCTGAAGCCCACACACGAGCGGACTGTCCGCTGAAATGTGTTAGACGGACTAAGTAGGCCATACAGTCCGCCCGTGTGTACGCGGCCTTAGAACATCTCCAACATGGCTGCAAGAAACCCACATGCTCCAGCTTTGCAACTGCATATATGCGGCTATTAAAAACGAATTTCCCTTTCATGATCACATCTTTGCTGACATGGAGCTGGTCAGGAAAGTACAATTACAGTAAGTATCTGTCATTTTATTTTCCGTTTTCTTGTTTTCTATGGTGGGCCTAATTCTCGGTACCAGTTCTTATTCTGTATGTATGGTTGCTACACAGTACTTATAATGTGTCTAAGCCCTTGTACACACGTTCGGAGAATCTGTCGGAATGAGTCTTATCGGACCGTGTCGTCAGATAATCCGACTGTGTGTGGTATGCATCGGACTGATTCCGTCCGAATCTCCGTCCGACCCAATTTTCCAACATGTTGGAAATATTTCCCGACCAACTGGACGGACCTAATCCGATCATGTGTAGAGCATTTTGATCGGACCAAGTGCCACGCATGCTCAGATCAAATTCCTACATCAAAGCTATTGGCTACTAGCCTGAATGTAGTCCCATCGTAACGAAATTACTTCATCACGTTCTGAAAGATCGGATTTTTCGACAACTTGGCCCGACCGTGTGTATGCAACAGTTTCGGACACAATCCGTCGGGCAAAATCCGACGGATTTGGTTGGCAAAATCTCCGACCGTGTGTACATGGGCTTAGAAGGGATTTTTGGCAACTGTACTCATTTGCTAAGTGCTAATGTACAACTTGCTATGTCTGCTCAACATCTCTTTATTAGTCTTTAGTCTTAGAATGGAGTAAGAATTGAGGATGTATTGGCGATTGAAGTTGGTTTTGTGAAATTTTTGTTATGCAGAAGTGCGTGAGTGTGAAAAATATTAATAAAAATGATCTGATTTTTTTTAAAAAAGAATTGAGGATGTGTGGATAACCCTCTGGACATGAAGACAAAAAAAGCAAAAACCTGAAAGCTGTTCTAACACCTCCCCATGCTAATAAATAAATGTGATTTTTTTTTTTTTTTTTTTGTTGCTGTCTCTGTTCCTATCCAATCACTTGCTGTTATTGGAACAGAAAGTAAGGTCAGTCTCTCAAATGTGAACACAGACAGCAATAAATTCCGAAGAGAGCTCCTAACCCTTCGCTTTCTATATAAAACAAAGAAAAACATCCTACCTCAAGTTTAGCTTTAAACAATGTAGTCACGCTCAGTTTTCTTCACAGCATGTACCACTTGCTTACCACCCTACATACTTTTATTTTTTGCTTACAAATGGTATTTATTATGGATAAGGTCATAGTACAGGATTTAAACAATGTTAGAAGATGTACAAGTGAGAGAGTCATTTAGATTATACATTATATCGTATATAATATATATATATATATATATATATATATATATATATATATTGTAGACATGTCACTGGAGAAGTGATCGAGGGGGTGTACATCTCACCTAGGTTGCTACACAGTGTGAGATGGTAAATCCAGGATGGTTCAGTTTCTCAGCAGTGATATGCTGCTGAATTGTTATTTAATTTTGCCGGGCCTGGGTTTATATGGAATGGCAGGTAGGTTTGGTAGAGGGACCTGTCATTCCACATCCCCCGATCCAGTTCTGGGTTTGGGATCAGGTGAGCTTGGATCCTAATTAGCCTGGGAAGCTAAAGGCTCTGTAGGGTCTGCAGGTGATTGCTCCCAGCCAGGGAATGAACAGCCTGTATGTTGAAGGAAGCTGCAAGCACAGACACTGCTGGAGCTAAAACCCACCCTGCGATATCCAGACGAAAAGACGCTGTCTTTATAATTGTCAGATAGGTGAGAAGAACCTGTTAGTAAGCGCCCAGCCGGGCTAGGTCTTTTGTTTATTTTGTTGTACTTAGAAAGCACGGTGTTGCTGTATGTTTTGTTTGCTGGACTGTTTGTACCACGAATAAACGCCAAGATCTGCTTCATATATTCCAAGTCTGCTGTGAACTGTGTCCAAACACACCCTACCCCGGGAAGATCCCTTACAATTGGTGGAGGTAGCGGGCAACGCGGTTGCTAGGGGCAACGGTGTGGACAGACTTGGCTACAGCTGCTGATGTCCTGGGTGAAAGCTGCAACTACACTCCAAAAACAGTCCAGCAACATGGAGGAGATGCTGAAGCAGTTTATGCAAGTGAGTTTGCAACAACAGCAGGCTCAGACAGAGGCCAATAGACGACATGAACAGTCCATGGCTGAACAACAGCAGATGATGGCTGCACAACAGCAGGCTCAGACAGAGGCCAATAGACGACATGAACAGTCCATGGCTGCACAACAACAGTCCATGGCTGCACAACAGCAGATGATGGCTGCACAACAGCGGATGCATAAGGAAGAGTTGCAAGCTTTGCGCCAAAGCCAACAACAACTTATCGAGCACCTGATAGTAAATCGAGAGGCGCCTGTGGTTACTAATCCACCCACAATGGAGGGAGCCGCTCCAGAGATTTTTTTTGGGAGAAGGACTGTGCAGAAAGCGCTGCAAAAGATGACTGCTGAGGACGATGTTGAGGCCTTTCTAACAGTATTTGAGCGCGTGGCTGAGCGAGAGAAGTTACCAGCTGCTGAGTGGGCAGAGGTAATTGCACCCTATTTAACAGGTGAACCCCAAAAGGCCTACTATGACCTCAGTGAGCAAGAGGTTAAGGACTATACTCGGCTAAAAGAGGAGATACTTGCCCGACTAGGAGTTACTACTGCAGTCCGTGCCCGGAGGGTACGCAACTGGAGCTACAGTCTGGACAAATCAGCGAGGTCCCAGATGTATGACCTAATCCATTTGGCAAGAAAGTGGTTGGAGCCAGACACTTCTACTCCTGCACAAATCCTAGAGAAGGTCGTGATGGATCGCTACCTCCGAGCGCTTCCTACTGACCTGCAACGCTGGGTGGGACAAGGTGATCCTAGGGACGCAAACGGACTTGTCAACCTTGTGGAGAGGTTCCAGGCGACTGAGGACTACCTCCGCGATGTTCCTGCAGCATCTTCACCTCCCCGGAGCGCCAGATCTGTGCCGTCAGCTGGTAAGAGACTTCCATCTGTTGGGGGAGTGTGGAGGGGTGCTGATGGGGGGAAAAGGGCTCAAGTGGTGTCTCAGCGACAAAAGACTGGTGATGGTCCCGGGTGGCTAAGGGGCTCTGAAAAGGACTCCTTGCCAAAGAGACCAGGCCCTATCCAGTGTTGGAGATGCCATGAGGCGGGACACGTGTCTGCCCATTGCCCTCTTACCTCTGAACCCATGGAATGTGACGCTAGCCGGCGTCAGTCGCTATTTGCGGAACCATCTTGTGCTGCAGTTCCTGGACTAGAGACTGAACCGCAAATCTGCAACATCACAATCAATGACTTTCCTGTTAAAGCGTTAATGGACTCAGGAAGCCTCGTAACCTTGGTGCATGCTAGCCTGGTGGCTGGGGACTTAGAGCCTAACAAGCATATGAGTGTTGTGTGCATACATGGTGATACAAAAGTGTACCCTATAGTGCGGGCTAAAGTCGGGACTAAACAAGGCACCGTACAATATGAAGTGGGTGTGGTTAAAAACCTCATGCATGATGTAATATTGGGCCGCGATTTTCCGTTATTCTGGGCTCTCTGGGAAAAAAGAGAAATCCCCAAAAGGAGTGAGGATACCTCTAAGGAGGTTGCCTTGTCCGCTGTGAATGATAAAAGTATGCAGGATGAAAATGATTGTTTTCCTTTGCAGGTCCTGGTTGGGGAGGAGGATCCTCCCACTGAGCAAAATATACTAGACTTAGAGGTGTCTAGCGATAATTTTGGGACTGCACAATTACAGGACCCCACTCTCAAAAATGCGAGAGAGCAGGTTGCTGTTATGAACGGGGTACCTCAGGAACCAGATGCTGAAAAAAGATTTCCACATTTTTCGGTGACTAATGATCTTTTCTATAGAGTCAATAAGGTTAAAGATGAGATTGTGGAACAGCTTCTGGTACCTAAGCCGTACCGGCGTCAGGTGCTTGACATGGCACATAACCATGTTCTTGGGGGACACTTGGGGACTGACAAAACGCGAGAGAGGGTTCTCCAGAGGTTTTTTTGGCCGGCCATATATGATGACATTAAAAAATACTGTGAGTCGTGCCCCACATGTCAGGTTAGTGCCCCAGTGTCACATTTTCGCAGTCCTTTGGTTTCGCTCCCTATTATAGAGGTGCCTTTTGAGCGTATTGCCATGGATTTAGTGGGTCCCATTGTAAAGTCAGCTAGAGGACACCAGTATATTTTGGTAGTCCTGGATTATGCGACCCGCTATCCTGAGGCTGTACCCTTAAGAAACACTGCATCTAAAACAATTGCACGTGAGTTGTTTTATATGTTCTCTAGGACTGGGATCCCCAAAGAAATCCTAACTGACCAAGGTACGCCATTTATGTCGAAAGTAATGAAGGAATTATGCAAACTATTTAAAATCTCACACATCCGTACCTCTGTGTACCACCCCCAGACGGACGGATTGGTGGAGAGATTTAATAAGACTTTGAAACATATGTTGAAGAAAGTGGTGGCAAAAGATGGTCGTGACTGGGATCATTTATTACCCTACCTCATGTTTGCTATTAGGGAGGTGCCCCAAGCGTCCACAGGGTTCTCACCATTCGAGTTGGTCTATGGTCATCACCCTAGGGGTCTACTGGACATTGCAAAAGAGACATGGGAGAATGAGTCCACCCCATACAAGAGTGTTATTGAGCATGTAGCACAAATGCAGGACCGTATAGCCACTGTAATGCCCCTGGTAAGGGAACACCTCCAGAGGGCTCAAGAGGCCCAAAGTAGAATTTACAACCGGTCCGCAAGAATCAGGACATTCAACCCAGGCGATAGGGTCCTTATACTAGTCCCCACTGTTGAGAGTAAATTCTTGGCGAAGTGGCAAGGTCCTTATGAAATTGTTGAAAAGATCAGTGAGGTGAACTACAAGGTGCACCAACCAGGTAGAAGGAAGCCTTTCCAAGTTTATCACATAAACTTGATCAAGCCCTGGAAAGACAGGGAATCCTTGGTGGCGACAAATACTGTTAATGATTTGTCACAACCAATCCCTCCAGTCAAGGTAGGTGATACTCTATCAGTGTCACAGAAACAGGAGGCTCAGGAATTTTTACAGAAAAACAAAAAAAAGTTCTCTGACCTCCCAGGGCGTACACACCTCATCCATCATCACATTGAAACTGAGCCTAGAAGCAGAGTAAACCTTAAGCCCTATAGGATACCGGAGGCACGTAGGGAAGCCGTATCTGCCGAGGTAAAACGTATGCTTGCTCTGGGGGTAATTGAGGTGTCACAGAGTGAATGGTCCAGCCCAATTGTGCTAATCCCAAAGCCCAATGGAACTTGGAGGTTCTGTAACGATTTCAGAAAGTTGAATGAGATCTCCAAGTTCGATGCGTATCCTATGCCCAGGGTAGATGAGTTGATTGAGAAGTTGGGTAACGCCAGGTACATAACCACCCTCGATCTCACAAAGGGCTACTGGCAGATTCCACTTTCTGGTGAGGCTAAAGAGAAAACTGCATTCTCCACCCCTGATGGGCTATTCCAGTATGTAGTGATGCCGTTCGGGTTACATGGAGCGCCTGCAACTTTCCAGAGGTTGATGGACTTGATTCTGCGACCACATCGTGATTACTCAGCTGCCTACCTCGATGATGTGGTCATTTTTAGCCCTGATTGGGAAAGTCACCTCTGTAAGGTACAGGCCGTGTTGGATGCCATAAGTGATGCGGGGTTGACCATAAATGCCGAGAAGTGTGCTCTAGCCCTAGAAGAGGCCAAATATCTAGGCTACATTATTGGGAGAGGGTTGATTAAGCCACAGCTAAATAAAATTGAGGCAATACAGAATTGGCCTAGACCCCTGACAAGGAAACAGGTTAGAGCTTTCCTGGGTATTACGGGGTATTACCGTAGGTTTGTGCCGAACTTTGCCTCAGTTGCTGCTCCACTAACTGACTTGACAAAGGGCGGAAAGACAGCAATGGTCACGTGGACCCCAGAGGCCGAGAAGGCTTTCCAAAGCCTTAAGTCTGCCTTGTGCCAACCACCTGTGTTAGTTACCCCCGATTTCAAACGAGAGTTTCTGGTCCAGACAGATGCCTCTAACACAGGCTTAGGTGCAGTACTCTCACAAGTAGTGAATGGTGAGGAGCATCCGGTGACGTACTTGAGTAGAAAATTAACCCCGGCCGAGAAAAATTATGCCATTGTGGAGCGAGAGTGTTTGGCAGTAAAGTGGGCCCTAGAATCGTTAAAGTATTACTTGCTAGGCAGGAAATTCAAGTTGGTGACAGACCATGCCCCCCTAACATGGATGAAGTTAAACAAGGAGAGAAATGCAAGAGTGACTAGATGGTTTCTCTCCCTACAAAACTTTAATTTCACTGTGGAACACAGGCCAGGGAAATTACAGGCAAATGCTGACGCATTGTCGAGGGTAAGTTGTCTGTGGGGACAAAAGGCTCAGCCCTCCGGTCTGAAAAAGAGGGGGGGGATATGTAGACATGTCACTGGAGAAGTGATCGAGGGGGTGTACATCTCACCTAGGTTGCTACACAGTGTGAGATGGTAAATCCAGGATGGTTCAGTTTCTCAGCAGTGATATGCTGCTGAATTGTTATTTAATTTTGCCGGGCCTGGGTTTATATGGAATGGCAGGTAGGTTTGGTAGAGGGACCTGTCATTCCACATCCCCCGATCCAGTTCTGGGTTTGGGATCAGGTGAGCTTGGATCCTAATTAGCCTGGGAAGCTAAAGGCTCTGTAGGGTCTGCAGGTGATTGCTCCCAGCCAGGGAATGAACAGCCTGTATGTTGAAGGAAGCTGCAAGCACAGACACTGCTGGAGCTAAAACCCACCCTGCGATATCCAGACGAAAAGACGCTGTCTTTATAATTGTCAGATAGGTGAGAAGAACCTGTTAGTAAGCGCCCAGCCGGGCTAGGTCTTTTGTTTATTTTGTTGTACTTAGAAAGCACGGTGTTGCTGTATGTTTTGTTTGCTGGACTGTTTGTACCACGAATAAACGCCAAGATCTGCTTCATATATTCCAAGTCTGCTGTGAACTGTGTCCAAACACACCCTACCCCGGGAAGATCCCTTACAATATATATATATATATATATATATATATATATATATATAGTGAAGACATATATTATGAGAAAATACATATATTAAATTATAAATCTATATAATATTTGCGGGAAAGGATCTGTATATGTGCTTAAAGTGGAAGTAAACTCTTCTATCATTTTCAGCCAAGGAAGCTGCCATCTTGGCCACTGTTTAATCTTCAACTACCATGGTGCTGCACATGAGATCAGTTATGACACCAGCCATTGGATGGTGTGACAGTTTGGTTGAGAGCACAACCAATGTGACAGTTAACATTTCTGGCATGCCGGGAATGTAACTGTTTTTTGAAACTATTAACCACTTCGCGCCCGCCCTATAGCCGAAAGACGGCTACAGAGCGGACGCTAACTGCCGGGAGGCCGTCCCTGGACGTCCTCCTGTTTACTTCCCCTCTGAGCGTCGCCGCAGGCACGCATTGGGGAAGTTCTGTGCTGGCAGTGTCCCCCGGACACAGCCAGTCACAGATCGCTGTAAACGGCCAATCACAGCAGACGTTTACAGCACGATCGGCGTGCCCAATGAGAGATGATCTCATATGTAAACATATGAGATCATCTCTCATCGCCGCTCTCCCTCCTCACACAGACAGCGTGTGAGAAGGGAGAGATGAACCGCTTTGAGATCTCACAGCGGTTACTGTAAAAAAAAGAAAGGAAAATAAAGTGCCCATCTGTCCCCACTGCCACCTGTCCCCACTGCCCCCACTGTCATCTGCCCCCACTGCCACCTGTCAGTGCCATCTGCCCCCACTGCCATCTGTCATCA
The DNA here is from genome assembly GCF_037356315.1 of Lithobates pipiens. Classification (NCBI taxonomy): domain Eukaryota; kingdom Metazoa; phylum Chordata; class Amphibia; order Anura; family Ranidae; genus Lithobates; species Lithobates pipiens. The sequence goes on along the minus strand of NW_027507758.1, from coordinate 240,161,147 downwards.
GTGCCATCTGTCATCAGTGCCACCTGTCCCCAGTGCCACCTGTCCCCAGTGCCACGTATAAGTGCCATCTGTCATCAGTGCTACCTGTCATCAGTGCCACATGTCATCAGTGCCACAGTGCCATCAGTGCCACATAGTGCCAGCTGTCATTAGTGCCATATCAGTGTCACGTGTCATCAGTGCCACATATTAGTGCCATCTGTCATCAGTGCCACATATCAGTGCCATCTGTCATCAGTGCCACCTGTCAGTGTCACGTGCCATCTGTTATCAGTGTCACGTGTCACCAATGCCAGGTATCAGTGTCATCTGTCATCAGTGTCACGTGTCATTAGTGCCACATATTAGTGCCATCTGTCATCAGTGCCATGTATTAGTGCCACGTGTCATCAGTGCCACTTGTCAGTGCCACATATAAGTGCCATCTGTCATCAGTGCCACATATTAGTGCCATCTGTCAGTGTCACGTGTCATCAGTGCCACGTATTAGTGGCATCTGTCATCAGTGGCATGTATCAGTGTGATGTATCAGTGCCCTCTGTCATCAGTGCCATGTCGGTGTCACGTGTCATTGTCCTGGTGCTCCAGGGCCTTCAAAAGTGTAATAGGTAGTCAACAATTTAGATGTGTAATTTATGCTCCTAGAACACGTGACGGTGCTCCCTGCATGTTGGGCCTCTCTATGTGGTCGGCTGTGGAAAAGTCCCACACATGTGGTATCGTAGTAATCAGGACGAGTAGCAAAATTTATTTTGGGGCATTATTTGTGGTATACACATGCCACGTGAGAGAAATAACCTATTACAATGACAATTTTGTGGAAAAAATTAAAATAAAATAAGAAAATCTTCATTTTGCAAAGAATTGTGGGAAAAAATTACAATATCAAAAAGCTCACCATGCCTCTTACTAAATACATTGGAATGTCTACTTTTAAAAAAGGGGTCATTTGGGGGGTATTTGTACTTTCCTGGCTTTTTCGGGTCACAAGAAATGAGATAGACCACCAGTACATCAGATGTGATTTTGTGTGATTCGCACCACAGCTTGTGGACTCTCTAACTTTCACAAAGACCAAATAATATCGACTCATTTGGGTTATTTTTACCAAAGATCTGTAGCAGTATAAATTGTGGCCAAAATTTATGAAGAAAAATTAATAATTTGAAAGATTTTATCACAGAAACAAAGAAAAATGTGTTTCTTTTTCAAAATTGTCTGTCTTTTTTAATTTATAGCGCAAAAAAATAAAAAAAACACAGAGGTGATCAAACACCACCAAAATAAAGCTCTATTTGTGGGAAAAAAAAGGAAAAAAATTTCATTTGGGTACAGTGTTGCATGACTGAGTAATTGTCATTCAAAGTGTGAGAGCACCGAAAGCTAAAAATTGGTTTGGGCAGGAGGGGTGTTTAAGTGCCCAGTAGGCAAGTGGTTAAATCGTTGGGCTTACTTCCGCTTTAAGTAGAATAGCAGTGGTGGACATTACACCAGTAGTGAGGTTTCCCATCAAGTCCATTATTTTTTTTTATATATATGCATGGTGTCATATAACGTGTGGTGTATTCTTTCTGATAATTTGATGTTTGCCATACGGTTAAGAACCTGGCCATGGTACGATGGATGAACGCCAGTTGAATGCGATTGTTCAGTGGATAAAGCTAAATAGAGTATGGATTAGTCTAGAACTGGCTATTGGTATATCTTGTATGGCAGAGAATAAAAGGAACATTTGGGGTGTTAGCGGGATCTTACTTAGATGGGAGCAATCCCAAAATATGTGTAGTAGTGTCCCGTGTGTAGCGCAGCCCCTGAAGCAGAGTGGGAATGTTGATGGGTAGAATGAGTTGAGTTTGGCAGGAGTGAGATACCACTTATAAAGCAGTCCTACATACTTTTCTTACAGACTGACACTGCTGCAATATGTAAAAGTCAGATCTAAAAAACTTGTTAGGGTAAATTCTGCAAAAATAGCTCAAAATATGTACTCACTGAAAATGCACTACACTTTCCACTTAAAGAAAACCTGTCATGAGACAAACAAGAGGCTGCAATTGCATTATGTAGCTGCCTGTATTACTTTCAAAGTAGGTATGAAGATCTGGAAAGTCAGAGAAAAGTCTGAAGTCCTCATTTATCTTTATACGTATTGCATGCTATTGATTTAAAACTCTGAAATAAGAAGGCCAGCTTGACAGCCAGGCACTCAGACAAGCAGAGCTCATCAATGGCAGCCTTCATGTTTCTCACATGACAAGTTTCTTTTAAGCCTAAACAATATGCTTCCCAGCTTATTAGTAAATAGCATGTTAACAGCCCAAAGACCACCATTGCTACTTAATAATTCACATTTTATATTAGTTAAATGAGAGATGGTACAATGTCACTTCCAACTCCCTACTATACAATTTAAAGCTACTGTACTTCTTTTATCTTTTTTAGTATTTCTCTAGCTTTTTTCATATATATTTTAGGGTTTCACTTCCCCCGTCCTCTCATCATTATCTCATGTAATCATGCATTCTATCCATTGTTGCTTTCACAGATCTGGATTAAAGTCTGCATGATAAACAGCTCTGTGCAGGCTGCTCAATAGGAGCAAGTGAGGATACAGAGCGCAGTCTTTCATTGCAACCCTTTAGCACTATTTTTCTTAGTTTTAAAAAAAAATGCAGGCTTTCTGAGATTTAAAAAATGAATAAAGCATACATAAAACCTGAACACCCGCCTCCTACAAATCAGGACACGTTTTACATGTACAGCATTAATCTACATAATAAATACCAGTATAAGATGTTTTTTTTTTAATTTGCATGTGAAAGCAGCAGTTCTCCCATACACTTTGTGCATGTTATTAAAGCAATGACAGTCCTTGTATGGCTATCCAGTGAATACTGTATACAAGTGTTTTATAAAGCAATCATATAAATGAGTTGGCTTTACTTATTACCTAAACACATTAGTGTCAGTTTCCAAAATAAAGGCTGAGTGGGTTTAAAAATATTGTAATAGAACAGTCCTTAGCTCAATCTGGTCTGAGAACCGCATGGGGTACTAATTCATTTGTAGACATCTTCACCTAATGGTAAATACTATAATGAAAAGAATGTGATAAAAAACAGGCACAGACTAATGATCTTGCCGTTCTGGTACTTGTTAAGCCCCATACACACGATCAGAAATTCTGCCAGCAAAAGTCGGATGTGAGCTTTTGGTCAGCAATTCCGAGTGTGTGTGCTCCATCGGACTTTTGCTGGCAGAATTCCAGCCAGCAAAAGATTGAGAGCAGGTTCTCTATTTTTTGGTCGGAAAAAGTTCCGATCGGAAATTCCGATTGTCTGTACAAATTCCGACGCGCAAAATTCCTACGCATGCTCGGAAACAATCCGACGCATTCTTCAAAGCATTGACCTTAATTTTCTCGACTCGTCGTAGTGTTGTACGTCACCGAGTTCTTGACGGTTGAAAGTTCAGAGAACTTTTGTGTGACCATGTGTATGCAAGCCAAGCTTGAACGGAATTCCGTTGGAAAAACCATCCAAGTTTTTATCCGACGGAAAATCCGCTTGTGCGTACGGGGCATAAAAGAGCTGGTCTGTTTGATAAGATTGGAAGTCTAGTGGCACATTTTGAGGACAGTTTGGTCTACACAAAACCTTTTTTTTTCATAAAACAAAAATAAATACTTCATTACAGTACGAGGAGCATATTCTGCCCCAATAGAATACTAAACTTAAAATGGTTCCAAATCCAAAAAAAGATTATTGCTTTTTGGCGAAGATGAAATTTAAAGACTAATATATCAGGATTGCTTTTTATCCCCAGTCTAAAACCTCGTACACACAATGTGAAATTTGGAAGGGGATTGTCGTTTGACAGGCTGTTGTTCAAAATTCTTACCATTAGTACACTCCTTTCGACAATTGTTTTCCAATTTTTGGACAGCAAATGTTGGATGACAGGCTAGTAAATTTTTTGCAAACGATGGCTCCACATCTGATTTTCGAATGGTCAGTACACAAATCCATCACACAAAAGTCGAAAAGTACAAACACGCATGATCAGAAACCAAGGAACGAGCTGGAAGCAACTGGCTATCTACATGGTAACATCCTTATGGATATCCACACCCTGAAAAAGGTAGAAGTCAACATAGTTAAAGTGGTTGTAAACCCTTACAAACCACTTTGACCTACAGGTAAGCCTAGATTAAGGCTTACCTGTAGGTCCAAGAAATACCTAAACCTACATGGTTTAGGAGATATTTACAAAAAGACAGGCAGCGGCGCGCAGGCGGCTCCGGTGCGCATGCGCGAGAGTGACGTCATCGCTGCTCCGGCGCAGTGAGTGGCCGGAGTAGCGATACCCGGAAGAAGATGGACGCTCTGTGCTACAGGGGACGGCGGTGACATCGCTGGCTCCTGTGTCAGGTAAGTGACACATAATGGGCTACTATGTGATGCATAGTAGCCCATTATGCTTTACATTTGCAGGGAGACAAAGAGGAAGTAAACCCATCAGGGTTTAATTCCTCTTTAACTTATGCAATCTAGTGCTATGTTGGTGTTTTGCAACAGAGCTACTAGGTTAAGTTATTTTGTGGGCTGGATATAAAGTAGCCAAATCTACTCTCCTGTCCCCCAACACCAATCAGTGGAACACAGAATTGTGCTTTCTTATTTAGAACACTGTTGCTCTCTGTATATCCACTTCTGGACCAGTGACGTACCTGTAGCTGCAGGCATCATCCCATTACCATTTTATTAGAGCCGGTGGTCTGTTCTCTTGTAAAAGCAATTCCAGCAGCTAACTAGCCACTGGATTGCTTTTACAAGCAGCCTCAGGTTTCTCCTACCGCAGGTTTCTCGGGCTCTCCTGTCCCACTGGGAGATCCGAGAAACCAGCCGGAAAGTCCGCTGGTTGGTCAGAGAGCCAAACAAAGCCCAGATCAACTTTGATCGACTCTTGGCTATGTTAACCAGGAAACGGTAACCTAAAATACTGGAAATTCATGAGAAATCCTATGGGAAAACAACCTCTCAAAAGCCTCCATAATTCCCCCAACCTCCACCCCACTGCAGGCACGCCAGGGGCTGATTCAATGAGCCTATCCTTTGCTTCATGTGAACAAAAATAGAAAAAGAAAAGGTAGCACTCCAATGACTTTACCGGCATCCCAAACTTTAGTCATCTATACATGGCAAATGCCATGTCCCCACCCCTATGTAATGCATTTCATCCTGATGTGCTTAATCATAGAGATGGGGGTGGTCAAGAAAAGGAGTATGTATATACCAGAGATAATTGAAACAGATTGCTGTATTAAAAGCACATGCAGATTTGGAGCATAAACACATGATTTAAATTCCTGCAACATTACTAGTTTATTACAATACAAAAAAAAAAAATATATTATAATATTGTATAAACAATATAAACCCTCCTTCTCTCATAAGTCTATTACATCTTAATTCTGAAACAATGATAAAATTATGAGAAATTTTATTATAAAAACATAAGAATTCCTGTAGATGACAACTCTAGAACATATAAGAATAGTGAAAGGAAAAATAAAAGGATAGCAAACCAAAGGGTAAATGTGGGGGGGTTGACAGGGAAGAAAGGGTAAAAAGTAAATGAAAACAAGGGGAGGAGTATACAACTTAAGTTTCATAATTTATCCCCTTAGGGATATGAGTGTCCAGATAAAATACTAGCTAGGTCAGGATATTTTGTGAGCCAGGTATAATGCAGCGGACCGGCTCTACATCTCCCCCTTTCCAACACCAGTCAGTGGAATCCAAGCATTTGCCTTTCTTATTTCAAACACAAGTCTAGTCAGTACTTCTGATCTAAGTGCCAATTCATGTGAATTGGAAAGACCAGTAAAACACATAACTTGTCTGACATGGATGTTAGGTACATCTGGCACACTGGGCGTGAATGTATATTTAATCCATTGCGGTTCCACACTGCATTCTACTGATAATTTTGCTCCTAATTATTCTTTAATTCCTAGAACAGATTAACTTTGACTTCTTTTTCCACTTCCAGTCTGGCTGTGGTTCTTGGTTTAAGTAACTTTTTCATTACTATGTGCCAAACATCATTTATAGCATTCATTGTCTTTGCTGCATCCGGACTAATTCTTCCAATTAATCTAAAAAGTGCTGTCTCGATGAAAACCTTTCCCCTTGAACTGACATTGCCTGAAAACCTGCCCCAATCTTATAGTAAAAGAGCAGACTATACAACTTCTATAATTGGTGTCTAACTGTGTAAACTGCTTTGATAAAGAGAAAGGTGACAGCGAGCTACATGACCCCAAAATGTCCAGTTACCAATAAGAAGCAAAAAACAATTTCATTTTGTTACAAATGAAAAGGCAAGTGGTTTACAGCATCAGTCTGGTGTGCATGCATCTTCATTGTTGGAACAGAAAACTATAATGTAACTATAGTCTAAATGATCCTTAACAAGTCATGACTGGGCTTATTCAAGAATCCCAATGCAACATGAAGCCTCGTGTTTTTTTGTATTTATTATTCAGTCAGGCTAGATTACAAGAAAAGAAGATTGCTTTTTTTTTCCCCCTATTTTTACGGTGTGTATGTGTGTTTGTGTGTGTGTTCAATATAGCTTCGTACACACGATCGGATTTTCTGATGGGAATTGTGTGATGACAGTCTGTTAGCGGAAAATCCGACCGTTTGTATGCTCCATCAGACAATTGTCGGATGTTCCGCAGACAAATGTTGGATAGCAGGCTTTAAAATTTTCTGCAGGCAAATGTCTGTGGTTGGATTTTCTACTAAAAATCTAGAAATCTTCTACTAACACGAAATTAGCAGAAGGAGCCCAAAGGGTGGCGCTAACGAGCTGAAAAAACACATAGTATGTCACTATGTTCATGTTTGTTGGCCAACAATTCCTTACCGTTTGTATGCAAGACAAAATCCAGGGACACACCTTCAGACAAAAGTCAGAGGTTTTGTCTACGGAAAATTCGATCGTGTGTACGAGGCTTTAGGTAAAAAGTTGGTCCTTTGTCAGCAGCACTCAGGAGAGCCAGACTGTGTGCAGAGGTCTGGGTCTCCAGTGGTCTGACACTCCCCATACACGGTGCCTTAATAAACAATGCCCATACCCACTGCTAGAAGCCAGAGATCTAGACCACTGTACTCTGTGTGAAAGTAGTTATCAGGCTCTCCAGTGTGCTGCTTACACAGGGAAGCATTTACAGCAGTCAACGCACAGTCTAAGCATGTTGCAGTGAATTGTGAGTGTGAACAAAGAGTGGTAACAGTGAGAGAGGATTAAAGGGGTATGGTTAAAAAAAAAACTGATCCTACTCTGTTCTAGGTCAACAGAAAGTAGCATACAGAGTACAGGGGTTAGCAGTGTGCAAAACAGAGAGTGCAGACTGCAGGAATGCATAACTCACAGAGTGCAGAAGTCAGGAGTAAGTAATATCCAGAGTGCTGAGGTGACAAATAAGTGATACACAGAGTGCAGGAGTAAGTAATATACAGAGTGAAGTGGTCAGAAGTATATATGCAGTAAAGGCAGGGACCATGAGTAAGTAGTGCACAGGTCAGTGTGCAGGGGTCAGGAATAAGGAAAAGAGTGTAGAGGTCAAGAGTATGTAATGAATAGAGTGCATGGAGTCAGGGGTACATAAACACAGAGTGCAGGGGTCAGGAGTGATTAATACATGACATGTAGGGGACAAACACTGTTCAAGGGTCAGGAGGCAGAGGTCAGGAGTGAGTAAAGTACAAAGTTCAGGGGGCCATGAGTAATAATATGCAGAGTGAATGGATCAGGAGTAAGTAACACACAGAATGCAGAGCTCAAGACTAAGTAATGCACAGAGTGTAGGGGTCAGAAGTAAGTAATCACACATAGTGCAGGGGTTCTGAGTAAGTAGCATACAGAGTTCAGGGGTCAAGCGTAAGTAATGCACAAATTGCAGAGGTCTGAAGTGCATAACCCACAGAATGCAAGGGTCAAAAGTAGGTAAACTCACATAGCGTAGAGGTCAGGAGTAAGTAATGCACACGACCGGTCTTTTCGAGGGACTAGGTCCGACGGTCTTTCCGACGGACTTTCCGTGGAGTTCCGACGGACTTTCCAAATGAACGGACTTGGCCACACACAATCACACCAAAGTCCGATGGATTTGAACGTGATGACTTACGACTGGACTAGAAAAAGGAAGTTCATAGCCAGTAGCCAATAGCTGCCCTAGAGTAGTTTTTTGTCCATCGGACTAGCATACACACGAACGGATTTCTCGGTCCGGTGGAGTTCTGGTGGAAAAATTTAAAACGTTCTATTTCTAAAGTCCGCAGGATTTTTGGAAAGTAAAGGTCCGATGGAGCCCACACAAGATCGAATTGTCCGACGGGGTCGTTCCGTCAGACCTTTGCTGTCAAAAAGTCCGATCGTATGTAGCGGGAAAAAAAAGAAAGTAGGGGTCAGGAGTAAGTAACACAGAGAGTTCAGGGATCAGGAGTTAGTAAAATACAGAGTTTTGAGGTTAGGAATTACTAATGCACAGACTGTAGATGTCAAGGGTAAGCAATACTGAAAGTAAAGGTGTTAGGAGTAAGTAACATGTAGTGGGAACAGGTCAGAAGTAAGTAACACACAAGGTGCTTCTCAAGCAAAAGTGTGTAGAAAGTTGTGTATGTGGGATATATAAAATGAGTACATAGAATGCACTTGCAGCTTGCCAACCATGAAATATTTGCTACCCATGGCTATCATCTTTGAGGCCATTCAGCAGATCTGCTCTTGATGTTCTAGTGCTCTATGTCGGTGCCTTTGCTTTCATATTACAGACCTGAATCTCTCCAAAAGCCTGTCTACTGCAGACAGTGACATCTGATGTGGTGAGTGCACCCCCCTTGTTTCAGAGATAACTTCTCAATAATAGTATAAGCACTTGTTGGTCATTTGGAAACCAACACTCCTTCCAGTGCTTTACCCCCCCCCCCCCCAACACCCCAGGATAAAATCACCTTTAGCACAAGTTCCCCACTGCTTCACTAAAATATACTCATCAAACCCTGACAGTGTATTGCATCTGGATGTGAATGCCTAGGTCCCGCTGCTCCTGTAGCTGTATTTTCAATAGAAGCCTTTTTAGTAGGTGCCAAATATTTTCCGCATTGTGCATTCTGAGAATCATCTGATGACTTCTGTCCTCTTTTGTTATCAGGCTTGATATAAAAGATTCAGTATGTAGTTGTAAATCTTTATCGATATGTAATATTGAAGATTTGCTCACTGCCTTTGATTTTTTTGTAAGCTTTAAGCCAATTTCTCCTGCCTTTAAACCTAAAGAACAATTTGTATGCCAGTTCAAAATGTTTAGCCTTTTAATGTAGTCTATACTATTGATTAAACAGGAGGGTACAACTTTTTAAATGCATCTTTTCACTTTCTCCCAAATAGACATTGTGAGGTGTTAGTTTGTATTTTGGCCAAAACATGCAGGCTTGCTACCCACACCATGTATAGTTGCCAACTGTCCCGAATTTCCCGGGACATTCCCGGGATTAGGATATTTGTCCAGATTTAATTTTGTCCCGGGGAAATATCCCCGGAAATTCGGTTTGTCCCGTTTTTCGCCGCCGCTGGCCGCTAGAGGTCCGTGGCTGGCGGAGACAATGTCTCTGCTGGCTGCCATTTTAAAGAAGACCAGAAGCTAGTCTTCAATAGAGCTCAGAGGCTGCGGTGCCGCCCACCCCCTGCTGCCAGTGTCTGTGAAGTGCAGCACAGTTCAAAGTCATTCCGCGCGGCAACGATGGCTTGCCGCATCTGGAGGACAGGAGATCATGTTGGGGCCAGTCTGTGTATGTGGGGGCCAGTCTGAAGATGTGAGGGCCAGTCTGGAGATGTGGGGGCCAGTCTGTAGATGTGGGGGCCAGTCTGTGGGGGCCAGTCTGTGGATGTCGGGGGGGCGGTATGTGGATGTCGGGGGGGGGGCGGTCTGTGAATGTCAGGGGGGCCAGTCTGTGGATGTGGGGGGCCAGTCTGGATGTCAGAGGGCGCAGTCTGGATGTCAGAGGGCGCAGTCTGGATGTCAGAGGGGCTCCGCTGATGGACACAGATGTGAGGAAGGTAAGTCTGATGGGGCACCTGATGTAAGGACAGACTCTGCTGGGGACACCTGATGGAATCTGGTGGCAGGCAATGTGGCTAGTGACGCGCTCATGGCTCCCACTGATTCAGCATTATGGTGAGTTGATTTCATCATCTCAGACTCTAACCACACCCCATTGAGCCACGCCCCATGTAAGCCACACCCACTATTTTACATAAACCTCGCCCATATTTTGCCCTTTTTCTATGCCACATCTATAACCGTGTGCCGCATTTTTGCCTTTTTCTATGCCACACCTATAACCGCATGCCCCGCCCCCTAATTATAACACTACTCCGCCTGCTGCCAAAAAAGTGTCCCAAATTTCTTTTTTACAATGTTGGCAACTATGCACCATGGGCTTTCATGTCTGATGAATCCTACACTGACACTCCTATCTGGGTATGTTCTTGGACTAAGCTTAGGCATCTCATTAAGAGGGTCCGTTTATTTTTGTACATTCAAAAGATGCATATTTGCCTCCTGTTTGGCTTTGTTAACTTTGATCCAGGCTCTTTAGCTTGAAACTAAGGGAAAGTATGACAGTTATTTGCCCTATCAGTTGTCTGACCTTATTTGCTTCCTCAAAGCTCTTAAGACTACATAACAATGTGAATGCACAATGTCCCAAAAGTAACAGCCTTACCTTCAGTTTTGTAAAGTTCTACAGGCACCTCTCTTATACTGAAATTGCATACTCTCATTTCACTGCACACTGTAAGCTTATCACAGTGTGCATTAGTAGCTGCAACTTAGACAGAGCTCACCCAATCTCATAACTGGAGGTCATTCAGCATCATCCAACCCTTTCCTCCCCAGCCTAACTGTCCCTTGCCTGCCACTTTCATTCATTGGATTTTTATTGTGCTTGCAATCACCTGTCTTAGACCCCTTTCACACGTGAAAGCCATGCGACTTGAAGCAATGCCTGTGTAATCTTGAGGCCCCTGGATCTCAAGTTGCATCAAAGTTGGACCAAAGTAGGGCAGGGACTACTTTGAAGTTGCACAGATATGAACGATACTCATTGGAAATCATGGGGTATGACTTTCACACTTGACTCGCAGGACAAGTGTGAAAGGGGCCTCACTTCTGAGGCTGCCTATAATTATCCATGCACCTGGCTGTGGATGTACAATTATATGATTGTACTGCAGTTTAGCGCTGAGCCTCCTATTCAGCTATTTCAATCATGTAGGCCCAGCATCACATCACAGTATGCATGCAAATGCAGCCTACCTAGGAATGCTTGTTCCAGACTAAGGCTGCTTTCACACTGGGGCGGTATTCAGGCGTTACAGCGCTAAAAATAGCGCCTGTGTAGCGCCTGAAAAAAACCGGCCCCTTTAACTCCAGTGTGAAAGCCGGAGGGCTTTCACACTGGAGCGATGCGCTGGCAGGACGGTGAAAAAAGTCCTGCCAGCCGCATCTTTGCAGCGGTGAAGGAGCGGTGTATTCACCGCTCCTATACCGCTGCTACCCATTGAAATCAATGGGACACCGCGGCAATACCGCCGGCAAAGCGCCGCTGCAGCGGCGCTTTGCGGGCGGGTTTAACCCCTTTTCGGCCGCTAGCGGGGGTTAAAACCACCCCGCTAGCGCCCGCACACCGCCGCTAAAACGACGGTAAAGCGCCGCTAAAAATAGCGGCGCTTTACCGCCGACGCTGCTCTCGCCCCAGTGTGAAAGCAGCCTAATATACACCCATCAAAACATTTTGACACAAAAATTTCCAAGAGCAAACCCACTGCTTGCATCAGATGTGACCTTTAACCTATGACAACCAAGATAAAGAGTCAGACAGAGCTAATAAAGCCACCAAAGAGGTGCAATGTAAATATTTCATATGTAGCCCTACACAGATTCAGATCCTTCCATAAGCCCAATCACGACTGGTACTCTTTAACCTACATGCAATGACTTTTGAAGCTGGGCTTGCTGCCATTCTGTACAGTAATTCTATTGTAGTGCACTGAAACATCTGGTGGACATAGGCATACAGGAAAGAAAAGGAAAACCTGTTTTGCAGTGAAGAAAATTAATGAGCTTTATGCAGGAGCTGTGAAAGGGCCTACGTGCTGACTGGCATTCATAGTGTATGTGCAAAGCTTGTGGTCAATTAGAGAGACCTCATTTTTTATTGGAAGGGACAGTTGCATTCTCCTTTTCACATCCATGTTTTCAGCAATTATCTCTTGTGCCTTGTCATTCATATTGTTTTTTTTCTTCCTAGTTCTTAGAACATGCACTTCTGCCAGGTTTTTAATCAAACAAACCACCATCCCTGAGTCATGGATCATCAACGTTATCTACACAGAAAGCACCTGCTATACCTTATGTTTGTTAATAGGGAGCTACATCTATAATGCTGCAAGTTCGTTTACTACCAAACAGCATTTTTTAGTACTTGAAAAGTGGTTTGACTCCCAAACATTGAACATGTTAACTTTTTTAGGATGAGAAATGCACACAAGTAGAAAATGTGCATTTAGGCAGGCTGAGATTGAGAGAGATTGCCCATATTTAGGGCAGTTGCCAAATATAGTGCCTTGCAAAAGTATACACCCCCCCCCCCCCCCCCGGCTTTTTTGTGTTTTGTTGCCTCACAACTTGGAATTAACATGGATTGTTTGAGGATTTGCATCATTTAATTTACAGAACATGCCCACAACTTTGAAGAGGTTTTATTTTTTTATTGTGAAGCAAAGAACAAAAAGGGCAAAATTACAGAAAAAGTCAATGTTCATAACTATTCACCCCCTAAAGTCAATACTTTGTAGAGCCACCTTTTGCGGCTATCACAGCTCCAAATCACTTTGGATAAGTCTCTATGAGCTTGTCACATCTTACCACTGGGATTTTTGCCCATTCCTCCTTGCAAAATTGCTCCAACTCCTTCAAGTTGGATGGTTTGTACTTGTGAACAGCAATCTTTAAGTCTGACCACAGATTTTCTATTAAATTGAGGTCTGGGCTTTGACTATTGACTTTTCATGTTTCCCCTTAAACCACTCAAGTGTTGCTATAGCAGTGTGTTTGGGGACATTGTCCTGCTGGAAGGTGAACTTCCGTCCTAGCCTCAAATCACATACAGAGTGGTACAGGTTTTGCTCAAGAATATCCCTGTATTTTGCATCATCCATCTTTCCCTCAACTCTGACCGATTTCCCAGTCCTGGCTGCTGAAATACATCCCCACAGCCTGATGCTGCCACCTCCATGTTTCACTGCGGGGATGGTGTTCTTTGGGTGATGTGATGTGTTGGGTTTGTGCCAGACATAGCATTTGGAAGTCTCCCACATGCCTTTTCGCAAACTCAAAACGTGCCATTTAGTTTTTTGCTGAAAGTAATGGGCTCTTATGGCAGAGCGGCCAGAAGAAAGCCAACTCTATGGAGCGTACGGCTTATTGTCGTCCTATGTAGATACTCCAGCCTCTGCTGTGGAACTCTGCATCTCCTTCAAGGTTACCTTAGGTCTCTGTGCTGCCTCTCTGATTAATGTTCTCCTTGGTCTGTGAGTTTTGGTGAGCAGCCGTCTCTTGGCAGGTTTGCTGTTGTGCCATGTTCTTTCCATTTGGTTATGATAGATTTGATGGTGCTCCTAGGGATCATCAAAGATTTGGATTTTTTTTTATAACCTAAACCTGACTTGTACTTAACAACATTGTCCCTTACTTGTTTGGAGAGTTCCTTGGTCTCCATGGCAGTGTTTGGTTAGTGGTCCTCTTGCTTAGGTGTTGCAGCCTATGGGGCCTTTCAGAAAGGTGTGTATATGTAATGACAGATCTGTGACACTTAGCTTGCACACATGTGGACATTTATTATGTGACTTCTGAAGGTAATTGGTTGCACCGGAGCTTTTTACGGGCTTCATAACAAAGGGGGTGAATACATACGCAACATACCAATTATCAGTTTTTTACTTCTGAAAAAAAATGTTATCTATATATTTTTCTAACTTTACTTTGTCAACTTAGACTGTTGTGTTCTGATCCATCACATATAATTCAGCTTAAAAAAATCATTGAGTCATTTATTGTCATTCCCACGAGAATATCTTGAAATTCTTCTTTGCTTTGTATCATCCGTACTTCAATATGTCTACTTTTTATTTCTGGTATCACATAATTTGTCTTATATTCTGTACATGTAATTTATTTTAACATAAAATAAAAACTTTTGAACGAGAAAAAAAAAAAAAATCATTGAACTAAAGACTGCAATGTAACAAAATACATAAAGAGCCAAGGGGGGTGAATACTTTTGCAAGGCACTGTATATTTGGAATTTTTTCTGGCATTTTTTTATTTTTTTTATTCTCGCATTGGATATTTAGTTTTTTTCATTCCAGTGCAAAAAGCAATTGAGATATGCGAATTGTGATGAACTATAGCCACCAAGCAGGTTCCTGTGTACTATGGTCAGCTACATTACCATATGATATTTGAAGAGTTTCTAAAAGTATCTGCACTTTGCACACCATAATGGAATAGCTTTGTCTTCTTATATAAACTCATACTGTATGAAGGTCGTTTGCTTCAAGCCGTGTGCATCAACAGTGAAACACTTATAACTCTGGCAGACTTTGTAGTTTGTGTTTAGCCATTTATAGGACTCATAACCAACACCCCAGACAAGCACTGAGTGTATGCAAGCAGTGATACTTTTTCTGCCCTGCCACTGAGCTTCATGCACACTGGGCTTAAAAAAAATGACAGTTCCCCTGGCAGAAAAAAAGTGCTCATATAGAGCATTTTTGTACAAAGTTAAGGAGAGTTTAGGAGAGTTCGCTGATCCTTAAAGTGATACTAAACGATCACCTTGTAAAACAACTCATTCAGTTAAAAATAGAAATGAAAGGAAAAACATTTTTGTAGATATATATATATATATATATATATGTAAAAAAACATTATAAATACCTTTTTTTTATAAGTGATCACATTCCCTCTGTTCTCAGCTGCATAAGAACTGGGGGGAGGAGAAGCAGCAGCACACTGTGCTTCCCAGTGAATGGCTGTGCAGCGGGGGCGTATCAGTATAAGTCTGATCATTGGAGGAAAGCAGACTGAGTTCCCAGCATGGCTAGAGAACTGACCATGCTGTGCTCTCCTGTTTAGTGTGGTCAGTTTTTAAAAGGAAAGCACAGTATAAGAACAGTATACTTTTTCATGCAAGTACATGGTACAGCAGGCACATATCAGAAATATGAAGTGTTGGGGTAACAAACGCTTTACGTTTTCTTGAAAGAATATGCATTTGTTTTATTTTAGAAGGCAGTGAAAACATACAGTGGTTTCTGCGTATCTATTTTACAAAAGCTTTCACATTCTGTGGCTGTCCTTAGATTTCTTTTTTATATAGTGGGGTTGTCAGGAGTTGACCAATTATATTTTTCTAGAGGAAATGTAGGTGGTTTGCGTAATTTCCTCCTAAAATGCCCCCCACCCTTTATTGTAGGCTGATACTTTGTCAGGCTCCTTCCCTTTGACCCGTTTGGCTTTAGTGGACCTAACAAAATAATGTTCACACCAGCATATCTCTCACACCTGCAGTCTTCCCAACACAATAGGTCAGAAGCTCCAGTAAAGACAACAGGAATACTAGATAGAGCAAGGAACACTGGACTTTGTAGGCACCAAAGTACACATGATTAAAAGTTAATACCTTTATTACAAAAAATATGGACAAACTCCATGGGCATGAGAGAGTTAGATTAGGTTAACTTGTCAATGATAATTATCATTATACCAGGGACACGTGTACAGCAGAGGTTTGGGGTGGCTGTCTCAAACACATGGTAACCTGTTGCAGCTCCTTCAATACCATAGACAATAAGGATATCCTATGTTGGCACCATTGAGGCTCTAGTTACTCTACAGGAACCATCTTTTTACAGTGGTTATCTATTTACCCGCTGTTTGTTCTATGGTGAGGTTTAATTATCATTAATGAGTTAACCTAATTTAACTCTCTCATGACCATAGAGACTTATCATACCTGGTGATGTACCACCGCAGCCCCTGTTGTCCTGGATATTGTTCACCTTTCTATCAAGCCCAAAAAAACTTTCTACAATAACATTTTAAGTTATGCTTAAGCTCCTGAAGAAGCACTTGTGCGTGTAATATGTAGATCTCATCTACAGTCAGGGCCATCTTTAAGGCAGGGAAAAAGGGGCAGCTGCCCTGGGCCCTGTCATTGTTGTGGGGCCCAAAGCAGCTGCCTCATACTTGCCAACTATCCCAGTTTAAATTCCCTTGTCCCTTGAAGTTTTAGTCTTGTGCTGTGTCCCAATATCTCAGTGTGAAGTGCTGCTACTAATACTACCCAGCTCTGCCCTATTGTTGTGTACAGATGACTCACCTGCCGACCATGTGTTTACATGTAAATTACCTGCATTCTTATGTAAATAGCGGCAACCGGCAGCATTGATATGTAAATAAAGGCAGCATTCGTATGTATATCAGGCTCCCCTGCAGTGAGGAGATGTTTTGTAACCTCTAGCAACTAATCAATGAGCCATAATGTGTGCTGTAACCTCTAGCAACCAGTCAGTAAGCAGTAATGATATGCTGTAACTGCTGGCAACCAATCACAATTGCTACCTGATCTGATACAATAAACAGATTTTAAGTCTAGCTGCTATTTATTGTATGTCTCAGAGCAGTGAAATTGCATAGTGGGGCCCAAGACATTTTTTGCCCAGGGTCCAATCAATATTAAAGATGGCCCTGTCTACAGTATGCTCTAACCAGCCTACATCAAGCCTGATGGACGTTTGATACTCGTCAGTTCAAAATGGTCAGGAAACAAAAACGATTTGGTGTAACTGGTGGCGTGATCTATATTTACTAAGCAATATTTTTACTGCTAAGTTTTTAACAATGTTTGTCCATATTTTTTGCAATAAAGGTATTAACTTGTAATCATGTGTATTTTGGAATACTAGATAGAGTAAGGAACACTGAACTTTGTAGGCACCAATTTAATAGGACGTGGTACATCTCTATTAATCTTGAATCCGTAGTCCCATCCTGTGGTGATGCGATTATTTGTTTTCTAACAAAGACAACAGGAACATTAAGCACAGAGTTGGAAAAGAAGAAGAAATACTAAACAGTCAACCTGTTTCTTGAAAAAACTTTGAAAGGTTCATGTTCAACAGCCATGTCCCACACCAACCACCATAACCGTGTCTGGGTTGGAAATGTTTTAGCTCACTCTAATAAAAACTAGCATTTAAATACAATAGACTGAATGCAGAAGGGGGCTTTTCTGCAGAGAGGAGAGGAAGAGAATCAAAACTGGAAAAACCTGGCATCACACCGAAGCATGATATATGAAGCAAGGCAAGGATTGGCAAAGCTTAGACCATTTTACCATTATTTTGCACTTGGCTCCAACAAGTCAAGTGGTTATTTATTCTGTCAGTGTGACCTCAAAATATACCTCTAGTTAGGAGTTAAACAAAGCTAAGGTTGAAACTGACAGTCTCATCCATTGTACTAGGTTTACAAATGGCACAATACAATTTCATTCATGTATGTGAGAGCCTTGCCAACGTGCCATGTAATAATGCAGACATTTTACACAAATTATAAAAATAGAGGTCAGGTTGCTTACCATAATACATAAACTTCAATTTCAAAATGCCCTGCTATCATTAACTAAAAACAGGGAACATGCATATAGTCGTTCCCAGCTCTCAGCAAAAAAAATGTATTTTATTTATTGTATTATTGTCTGTGATAGCATATCCTGTACTCATCATTTCAATTTAACCGACTTTTCGGAGAACAGAACATAAGCTGATTCCCAGAATGAATGTATATATATATATATATATATATATATATATATTTATATTTATTTATTTATTTTTTGGCAGAAAATCTGGCTCCCCGGGGTTAGATGTAAATTATCCAGCATGGAAGGGCACATGTATGGAGGTCTGAGCAAGCTGCACACCCCGTTACAAAAAATTGGAAAAATTTAAAAAAATTACCCATGGGGCTTTTTAGGAGCAATGACAATCAGATGCTCTTGTAAAAGTTAATACTCTTAGCCCTTGTACACACGGTTGGACATTATTTGTCTATAAACACTTGTCAATAAAAATAAAATATTATAATGTTTTTAACAGTAATTGTTAACAATACATAATACATAAAACAATGCCATATAACGTCCAAAAACAAGGAGGCTAAATAATAACTAGAGGTCTTGGACTAATGTCACAAGCATTTGTCCAGTCATCACAAATTCTGACCGTAATTTGCTTAATACTGTACAGTGATTTCATGTGATCATCAGTTCCATCAAGTGGCCATAATGCTGTATTTTTTCCAAAATATGTTGTACCTCAATCAAGAAAATACCACATTTTGGTCAATAGATGGGCTGATGACAATAGAAAATCAGTGTGTTACGCAAATTATGGACAGAATTTGTGACGACTGGACAAATGTATTCGTCCTGAGAATTCTTTATAAACTCCAAAGCCTGAAAAATGTACAAAGCAAAGTACTCGATTTGCCACTTGTAATTGGAAGGCACCTCCAGTTGCTTGCTTGTACACTGTGCCTGAATAAAAAACATATTTGCTGCAGTGCCCACACATAACTGTTGGCCCATACATAAGATGGGGGGCCTCAATAACCAACAGTGTGTTGCAGGATTTGGGAGGGGGTTGGCCAGAGTCAGCAACCACAAAAGCTGGTCACTCTTTGCATATTGGAGCATGGTTGTTTTTATGGGCATTGGGGCACGGTGTTATCTAATGTACTGTAAGTGGCAGCACACTTTAAATACCAAGTTCCCATTCACAGATACAACAATAAACAACAGCACAAGATCACATGCCTCAAATGTTTCTTTAGATCTCTTTGAACTGTATGGCTTGCCAGTTTTCTATTTAAAAGAACTTTAAATCACACAGACAGTTGTGTGTGTCAAATAATCACAGGGAACTGCCAAAAAGTAAAATGCCAAGTCAGCTGACACTTAGATGAAAAATGTCATTATCCTTTACGGCAGTGCCCAGCCTTCACTTTAACGACGTATGCGTACAGCTGTGCGATCACAATCTAGTCTGAATAGAGACTAGGGTGAAGAAGCCTTAAGCCTCGTACACACGATCAGATTGTTGACCGACAAAGCGCCAGACTTTTTTCCGAAGAGCATGTGCCATAAACTTGTCTTGCATACAAATGGTACACAATTGTCAGCCAACAAACCCAAACGTAGTGACATACTAGACATACTACGAGCCGATAAAGAGGAAGTTCAATTGTCAAGCACCCCCCTTTGAGCTCCTTCTGCTAATTTTGTGTTAGTAGAAGTTTGGTGAGTGTTGATTCACACTTTTCAGTTCGTTTCAGAATGGCCGTTCATCAACCAGCCATGTTGCGGAATCAGTGGAAAGAATGTGCTATTATTGGCCTTGGAGTTAATGCTTTAACCCAAATACAGTCTAGGAACAGGAGGAGGAGGATTTCTTGGACCAAAAATTGGTTGCTTAATCGTGACCAAATATGTCAAATGCCTATGCCACGGGAGCTTCAGGACAATAATCCGGATAATTTTCAGAATTATCTCCGGATGACGGACCCCTGCTTTCACCAACTCTTGGCATTGGTGACCCCCTATGTTAAGGAGCAGGACACATGCATGCAGCTTGCCATCACTCCTGAGCAAAGGCTCATAGCCACTTTGCGTTACTTGGCAACGGGGAGAAGCCTCCAGGACCTCAAGTTTACCACTGGGATCTCCCCCCAGGCTCTGGGACTCATTATTCCAGACACCTGCTCAGCCATTATTCAAGTCTTGCAGAAGGACTATATCCAGGTAAGTTTTTGCCTTTAACATCACACTCTATGTATTTAAAGTTTGCTAATGTATTGTATTCATTTCTTGATTCCATAATTAATATTATTGTAATATGCTGTGAATGTCCTCTTTGTCCTCATGCATGCTGTAAGCTTTTCCTGCTCCTTTTTTTTGGCCTACATGCATATTTTCCTTCACTAACCTCCCCAGCATGCTATCTTGGACCCATACACACCTAGTCTAGTAACAATATATGTCAGCTATATTTTTGTGCTTAACCTAAACACCCCCTAAAATGTGTCAAAATGTCCAATTCAGTGTAAGAGGCCATTTTTTGGGGCCCAAACTAATTTGTAACCCCCCCCCCCCGCCCCAAATGCCAAGTCAGCATATACAAATACTCTATCTGGTGACTTTGCAAAACCTGCACACTCTATCCCTCTTTTGTTGTCATATTTCTGTATAAATTCACCTAACCATGTAGTGCAAGGGCCTGCCTGATTACCTACAAATTGTAACATATACCGTTTTTGTCTCCTATTATATTGATATGTATTTTCTGAATGTCAAAATGTGCAGCAATTTGGACAGTGTGGATCCATATTTTTAGATTATTATTAGTAGTGATTTATTTTTTAATCTACAATTTCCTTCAAACCCACAGCAATGGCAGGGCGTTGCAGCCAAGATCCACCATCAGTGGGATTTTCCCAAATGTGGTGGTGCTATTGATGGAAAGCATGTCTGGAATGTCCCACCACCCAACTGGCTCATATTATTTTAATTATAAGGGCTTTTGCAGCATTGTCCTGCTAGTTGTAGTGTCTGTCACATGAGTTCTTGTATCTGGATGTTGGGAACAATGGCCGCAACTCTGATGGAGGAGTCATTATGCAGACACTGATGAGCCAGGCAGCAACCAGAAAGTGTTCTTTACCCCTTAAGTTCTGCCCTAAGCCCATGGCCTTTGGCCCACCAAGAATCACCCCTGTCGGTGGCTAAATGAGTGTGTTTGAAGTTGTCACTTAAGTGTTTGGTGGGAAGATGTCCTTGTTGCCTCCCTTTTGGGGCCCGAGCAAGGGTAGCTTCCCTTCGCCCTTTCTGGTGGCTTGGCTGATGCCTCATTTTTGGTGCGTCTCTGTTGAAAGAAGAGAAAAAAATTTGGTCCAAAATAAAGAAATGTCCAAAAACAGAACCAAATAAGAATGTTCATATATGCTTTCTATTTTACTCTATTTTTAAAATAACAATTCAGACAAAGCTTATAGAAAACATTATATAAAATTCTCTCAAGCTACTTGGAGAAAGCACATATACAGACAGCTAATTTATACATATCCATATTGGTTAGATACAAATCTTGCTTACTTTTTTTGATGATCTTATGTATGGACCCCATCTGAGATCAGACCATAGTTTTCTGATTTGGTCCTTTGTTCGGTGCACCAAAAAATCGCCCCAAAACAGGAATGCCCTTCTCCAAAATGCTGTCCTTTCAGCTGTTGGGCCTTTCGTAATTGCACAGCTTGCAGTCATAGTCGTGCTTCTCTAGGATGCTCATCATCTTCACCACCTTATCCTTGCTCATGGGAATTGCTTTGTGCCTCCTATGAGCTACACCACTGCGGGGCTGCCTGGAATCCACTGAATCCACCATGTTGTCCCTCCCGAATGTTCCGCATGCAGAAGAGTGATGGTCACGGCAAAGCGTCATGACGCACTGAGAGTGGAGTTTCACGCATGCAACAGTGTAAATAAAGCCATAACGCACAGTCGATGGAATGGCCGTAGGAACAATCTTGGAGTGGAGGAATGATCGCCATCGCCAACACACGAAAGGAGCCAGAAAACCAAGGGACAATTGGAAATTGGGGCATAGGTGAATAGTGGCGTATATTGCTTAAATTGAGGCCTAGATTGGGAGCAGCTTATGAGTTAAGCCTGACATGATGTTTTGTCTTGTGTTCATATCATCATATCATATCATTGTGTTCACATCATCAAGCAAACAGAGCCATAATTGGCCAAAGGCAGGGTGCCTTTGGCCAATTATGGCTTAGGGGGGTTGAGTACACGCCCCACACTATATAAAGCCGCCTGCATGTTGGCCCTGTGTAGTGTGTTGCTGGCATTATGGAGAGATAGATAGAGAGAGAGAGAGTGTGTGTGTCATTTCATTTACTTTGAGCAGGCAATTTATTCAGTTAGGTAGCTCTCACTGTAGACCGTTCATGCTGTACTGTTTCTAATCTACTTCAGGCAGGCAGTTGATCCAGTTTAGCTAGATCTCACTGCAGACCATTCCTGTTGTTCTGTTACTAATATACTACAGGCAGACAGTTCATGCAGTTAGCTGCAGTATATTCAGTACTGTATCCTGTGCAGCTAGATCTCACTGTAGACCGTTCCTGTTGTTCTGTTCCTAATATACTACATGCAGACAGTTCATTCAGTTAGCTGCAGTATATTCAGTATACTGTATCCAGTTTAGCTAGATCTCGCTGCAGACCGTTCCTGTTGTTCTGTTCCTAATATACTACAGGCAGGCAGTTCATTCAGTTAGCTGCAGTATATTCAGTATACTGTATCCAGTTTAGCTAGATCTTGCTGCATACCATTCGGTCTGCCTCTCTTGTATCTCTAGCCCCGGTCCCACTGAGGGTGGAACAGAAGGAGCCAAGGGCCAGGAGGAACACGATTGCCCGTAGGAGAAGACTCTGAGACCTGTTGCAGGAAGTCGCAGCTAGTCGCAGGACTGTAGTTGCAGAAGTGCTGAGCCCAACAGGACACTGGAGTGAGGTCCCAAAGGAAGCCAGGCAGGCAACAAGGTACCAGAACATCAGGCAAATGCAAAGTCAGATGAGAAGCCGGTATCAGGAGCCAGGGATCAGGTAAACACAGTCCAGAAAGAAGCAAGGTCAGTGGAGAGCCAGGGTCAAAAGTCAGAGGTCAGATAAGCAGGATCCAGAAGCAGGGTCAAACAGGAGCCAAGGTCAGCAACGGGTATTCAGACAGGAAATCACAAGTTCAGGGTATTAGGAACACAGCTGAAAAAACAGTCAGCACCGTTCAGGAGTCAGGGCACCCTTTAAAGTGGAAGTAAACTCCCCTATCGTTTTCAGCCAACGAAGCTGACATCTTTGCCTCTGTTTAATCTTCAGCTGCTATGGTGCTGCACATGTGATTCGTTATGACACCAGCCATTGGATGGTTTCATAGTTTGGCTGAGAGCACAGCCAATGTGCAGTTAGCATTCCGGCATGCCTTTTTTTTTAACTGTTTAAATCCATGGGTTTACTTCCACTTTAAATAGGCCATCTGGCACCAACTGGGTTTAGGGGCGCACTCCTGCGCATGCACACAAGCGCACACACGGATCAGCTGTTGCCCATGAATATGCGCCTGTTGGCCATAAGTGTGCGCCTGTTGCCCGTAAGGCCGCGTACACACGGGCGGACTGTTCGCCCAACTTTGTCCGCTGAACAGTGTTTGGGCGGACAGTCCGCTCGTGTGTGGGCTTTCAGCGGACAGTTTCAGCGGACAGTTTGACGAACAAGGTTTTTCGGAATTTCCGAAAAACTGTCCGCTGAAACCTTGTTTCAGCGAACAGTCCGCTCGTGTGTAGGCTTGTTCGTCAAACTAAGTTCCGCGCATGCTCAGAAAGGATTTACACGCCGAAAGTTATAATGCAGTGTATAGGACGTCGTATTTTTCGTCCCGTCGTACGTGCCGTTCACGTCATCGCGCACGGTTTCAGCAAACTGTTCGTCCGTCGTGTGTGGCCATGTCCGTCCATGCTAATTTTGAGCGGACTGTTTGCCGAAACTGTTTGACGGACAAAGTTGGGCGAACAGTCCCCGCGTGTGTACGCGGCCTAAGTGTGCGCATATGCACGTGTGCGCACAGAACGTATTCTGACAGTTCTCTAATGCTGCGTACACACGACCGGACTTTTCGAGGGACTGGGTCCGACAGACTTTCGACGGAGTTCTGACAGAGTTCTGACGGACTTTCCGAATGAACGGACTTGGCCACACATAATCACACCAAAGTCCGACGGATTCGAACGTGATGACGTACGACTGGACTAGAATAAGGAAGTTCATAGCCAGTAGCCAATAGCTGCCCTCGCGTCGGTTTTTGCTCCGTCGGACTAGCATACACACGAGCGGATTTCTCAGTAGGAACTGGGTCCGGCGGAGTTCTGTCGGAAAAATTTTAAACATGTTCCATTTCTAAAGTCTGTCAGACTTTTGCAAATCAAAAGTCCGCTGCAGCCCACACACGGTCGAAGGGTCTGCCGGAATCATTCCGTCGGACTTTTGATGTTGAAAAGTCCGGTCGTGTGTATGCGGCATTACATAAAGGCAGGCAGTTGATTCAGTTAGCTGCAGTATATTCAGTACTGTATTCTGTGCAGCTAGATCTTACTGCCAACCATTCCTGTTGTTCTCTTCCTAATATACTATAGGCAGGCAGTTCATTCAGTTAGCTGCAGTATATTCAGAATCAGTATATATATACATCCCAGCTTTGTGCAGCTACATCTCACTGCAAGCCATTCCTGGTGTACCTATTCAATTACATTACAAATAAATCAAATACAGTATGTCTGGAAGGCCAACAAGGAGAGGCAGATGTTCACAGGCCACTAAAAGACGGCATACAGGCTCTGTGTCTACAGCCAACATTGCTGGTCGTGGACCCGGTGCATCCTCAGCACGTGGCTGTGGGGCACGCTTGTCCATTTTTTTGGCAGCTGGCCATGTTGAGACACAACATGCAAAAGAGTTGGTAGAGTTAGTGTCCAGGGTGACACGGTGTACATACATATGAATATAAAAGCTATATTAGCATTGTTTAAAATTCTTTATCATCACTAATTAGAACATGTGGTTTATATTATCCATCAGTATTTTATCACTTATAACAATCATTAATACATTATTATTACTTTGTTTATTCTTTCACATATTTGATATTGAGTATAAGTCTAGACAATTTATTTTTGAGTGCCCAGATCCATTATGTGGTATTTATCCACATTATTTGGTTTATCATTGTGAACTGTTTATCAGTTCATTTTCCCTCTTATTTGCACAGCTATTAGGATACACATTTATATATTTAAATACGGACGCAAGCACATTTTACCTTTTTGTTCACACACTTTTATTTTATCTTATCATCCAATTAGAATTTATTATTATGGTTTTCATATGGTCGATTTATATTTCACATATTTTACACGCATTTAATTTAATTTTACTTTTTTCATTAATCATACAATTATCATAATTTATCTTTTTTTGCACATTTGTTCATTTATTTGCTTACATACCACACAATCACAGGGTTAGTTTGAGATGGATTGATTGTTTAGTGACATGTGTTGCGACCTTATGTAATTAGCTTGATTTGATTGGGCTGGTGTTTCAGCCGGTCAGCTAATTGGTCAATTATCTAGCCATGTGTTTTATCACAAACAGTATATATTTGCCATTTTTTCTAGTGATTGTTAGCTATGAGTAAGCACTCTCGGTAGTGTGAAAAGCTTTAGCCTGTATTGCTTTGCTGTGGTTTGTACAGTGTGATCCTGTTTTTACAGAAACTTTCCATTGGAATGCGGCTGTCCAGAGTTTTCCAATTACCTTCATTCGCTCTATGCATTTGCCAGCACCTGGGGCTCTTAATTTCTAGAGGAAAGGCTTTTGTTTCGGTGGACCTGCCTGGAGCGGTGGTATCCCTTCTCTTTAGAGTGGATGACCAAGCCGTTCTCATCCTCTGTCACCCAGGCTCAGGTACTTTGGCTGCCAATGCGGCTTCTTCCATCAGCTCAATGTCATCAGGTACTCCTTCCCTAGCCCCACCATTATGCCCTGAGGAGTCCCCTGAACTGTTCGACCACAGTGTTGGGTACATGCTGCAGGAGGATGTGCAGTGTTTTGAAGGCTCCGATGATGGTACCCAGATTGAGGAAGGCAGTAACGTGAACCCAGGGAGAAGGGGTGCCCAAGAAGGACAACAAACTGGCAGAAATGTTCCCCCAGCTGCAGCACACTGCCAGGTTTGCTCCAGTGATGAGGAGGGAGGGGATGATGAGGTCACTGTCTCTGCGTGGATGCCTGATAGGAGAGAGGAGTAGGAGGTTGAGGAAGAGGCACATCTCCAACGAGGCAGGATGCCCTCCAAGGGCGAGCTTAAGGTCAGCCAACAGATTGCATCACACCGCAGAGCTCCGCATGTGCAGGGCACTGCTGACTCCACGCGTTTTTCCCAAAGTTCTTTGGTGTGGGCCTTTTTTATGAATGTGAGATCCCCTCAAGACTGCCTATTCTGATGCTGAGTGACTATCCTGTTATGCTGAGTGACTATCCTATTCCTCCTCAATGTTCATGTTGATTGCTTGTAAGAACATTTTTGGTTCTGGGCAGCACCATCAGTGGCTAAGGCCCAATTTGTCTGCCCCTGTTTAACAGGGGTGTGCAATTACAATTTTTGTTGTAATATTTTGCAGCAGGGCTTGTTCCTGCACTCAACTAGAGTATCTGTGAGGGGTTGCAGTGTTGTGGCACCAGTACCAGTGCCTAAAGCCCAATTTTTCTGCCCCTGTTCAACAGGGGCATGTAATTACAATTTTTGCTGTAATATTTTGCAGAAGGGCTTGTTTCTGCACTCAACTAGAGTATCTGTGAGGGGTTGCAGTGTTGTGGCAACAGCACCAGTGCCTAAAGCCCAATTTGTCTGCCCCCATTCAACAGGGGCATGTAATTAAAATGTTTGCTGTAATATTTTGCAGCAGGGCTTGTTTCTGCACTCAACTAGAGTATCTGTGAGGGGTTGCAGTGTTGTGGCACCAGCACCAGTGCCTAAAGCCCAATTTTTCTGCACCTGTTCAACAACTGTGAGGGCTTACAGTGTTCTGGTACCACCAACACCTGAGGCCCAAATTTCTGCAGAGTATATAGGGCAGGCCCCTACTTTCATACATCCAACTTACAAACAACTCCTACTTACAAACGACAATCTTCTGAATAGGGGCACAGACAGCAAAACAAATGTTACAGGGGTGACGATAACCCTTCCCTATGTTTTCCAAAAAGCATAAAAATAGATTTTTTGGCTGGAGCTACACTTACAAAATGTATAATACGATATTCCTGCGCTACCAAATATGTGCGTTTTTTATAAAGGGAAGGTAGTGCTATGAACCTAAATACTGTGCGTAGTAAAGTGCAAAGGTGCTCAATGAAATATATGGTTGAAAGAGGCAATGTTCAAAGGCCAATATATATCCAGTCCTAGACAGTATAAAAATGTGTCGCATGCCCTGTGATTTCTTCGGATAAAAC
This sequence comes from Lithobates pipiens, assembly GCF_037356315.1. Taxonomy (NCBI): domain Eukaryota; kingdom Metazoa; phylum Chordata; class Amphibia; order Anura; family Ranidae; genus Lithobates; species Lithobates pipiens. Next base: position 240,133,810 of record NW_027507758.1, on the reverse strand, counting down.
AATAAAAGTGTATCAATAAGACAATAAAAGTATATCAAATACTCAAATGATTCTTCGTAGAACAGTGATAGGAAATATATCCATAGGAAATCGCATGCCCTGCTACTTCTTCGGATAAAACAATAAAATTGTATCAATAAGACAATAAAAGTTTATCCAACACTCAAAACATTCTTTGTAGAACAGTGATAGAAAATATATCCATATTGTGTGCACATGAAGTGAAAAAATGGTGCTCAAAAAGAAGGTGCACTACTATTGCAATAAATCCTGAAGGAATAGGTAAAATCCTAAAAGGCATATAAAAGCATACAAAAAAGTTTCCTCCATATAGGTATATGCTGCAAATGTTCTTATAGGTGAAAGCAAAAAAGATATTAGCCGTGTCAGCATAAAATAACAAGTGCTGGTGACAATCCTCTGGCATAAAGTGCTGATGATAGGTGACTTCCTGGTTCCTGTGCAGAGTAATGTACAGATGTACCCTTACCTTACCGCTGTAAGGAAATAGCATGTGGGTATATCTCAATGTGTTTCTTGGCAGCCTCCCAGTATGGCGTATCCGGCTCCACTGGTGTGTATCTCTAGTCTGGAATCAGAGTCCCCCTATTGTCCCTGGTGTGTCCGCATCCAATGAATGGGGCATGGGGGGATGTAAAGAGGGATGCACAATAGTGTAGTATTTCCAAATGTTTATTGACAAAACAGTAAAAGTAAAATCAAGGTACTCACAATAAGAAGTATCAAACAGGCATATAACAATCGACACGGCACTTCCGGTGCCTCGTGTTCCCGCACGTGTTCGTCACTGTCACATGACTTCATCAGGGGATGATCGCTGATGAAGTCATCCCAAATGAAAAAAAGAAAAGGCCCCACACCTTTTCTTTTTTTAATTTGGGTGCGGGGTTCCCCTAAATATCCATACAAGACCCAAGGGGCCTGGTTATGGGCTGGGGGTTACCCATGCTGTTTTTCTCAATAATTTTCATCCATATTGCTGGGACCTGACATTACTTTACAGCCGCAAGCAGTTTTAAATTACTTTTATTCCTTTAGAAATGTAATTTTGTGCAGGGACTGTTCTAAACACATGGAACATTTGCCACTTTACAGGCAAACCCCCCCCCCCCCCCCCCCCCGGTACGATATTTAAAGGAATATTTCACTTTTATTTTTTCACTTTAAGCATCATTAAAATCACTGCTCCCAAAAAAATGGCTGTTTTTAAAACTTTTTTTTGCATTGATACATATCCCCTGGGGCAGGACCTGGGTCCCCAAACCCTTTTTAGGACAATAACTTGCATATTAGCCTTTAAAATCCGGACCGGGGGGTGTTCGGCACATGGCACATGGAGGAGCCCATGGCCAGCAGTCAGACGGAGTCCCAGATCTCTCCCCTATGCCCTCCTGCTAAAAGGGCCAGGAAGCGCAGGAATCTGGACGAGGCCACAATTGCCTTCCTCAGCCAGGCCACTACTGCCCTCAGGACAGACTCAGATGAGGCTGAGGGATTTTCCGTGCTGACTGCCAATAAATTAAGGCAGATGGACGGTAAGCAAAGGAGCAGGTGTGAGGAACTCATTCTGCAGCTCCTCAACAAGTGGGTGAGGGGCCAAATTAAAGACAACACACACCTGTGTGATTTTTGTGGCTTCACATCCACCACCTCCACAGCCAACCCACCCACAACAGCAACCCCAGGCACCCCACCCACCACAGCAGCATGGCGGTCAGTGGCAATACTGGCCACTAGACCCCCAACAAGGCCGATGGTCTGGGGATTTGCACCCCTACCCCCTACTATTTTTTTTATGGTTTTTCTGAACAATGATTTTCTTTGTTATATTTTCTATATTATTGTATGTGTGACGGACTGGGGTTTATATGGTCACAAAACAGACACCCCAAAGCAAAGTACATATTCATTTTTTTTATATTTCTAAACATCTCCCTTCTATTCTATTAATAACCAGTAGATGGCAGAGAAGGTACACAAACAGAGTCTATATAAGGCCACACACCATGTGACTGGAAATTAAACTACTTCCAGCCATAAAGTCAGTGGTCATATCTCATGCTGTTTGTGTGATTCTTTGCAGTCCACGCCAAGCTGATCACCTTATCTCATCGCGTCTACAACCATCGGCTCTCTTAATTCACATTTTGAGGCCGGTAACATTTTGGGGGCTCGTGTGCCGGGATTCGTTGTGTTACCAGTGAGAAGGAAGTGCGAGAAAAGCGTGAGCCTGCTACAGAGCTACAAGGAGAGTCGTGAGTGTCGTCTGCCTTGTGAGTGCAAGTCTTCAGATTGCAACAGAGATGGCGTCTCCTCATCGTGCGCTGATGTGGGATATCCGGAAACAAATTCATCTGCTTAATGAAGAACAGCTGCATAGCCTCGCTATTACGCTGGAAGATGAAAGAGACGTGGACGTTCCATCAGTGACTGGTACCAACGAAATGGAACTTGTTGAATTTATTAAAGACTACTTGAGAAGTGATCAGCTGGAAAAGTTGGAAGATCAAGGTATGTCTTACCTACTCATCATCCAAGACAAGATCAATGAACTAAAACTTAACAAGGAAAGTACACCAACTGTGGACATTGCAACCGCTGCAAAAAAAATAAGTAGTGGGACTGCAAGGACTGAACAGGTATCGAAGGTGGTGAGATTAACTGATGTTGTTGCTTTATTGCCACGTAGAGAATTTAAAATGCATGGTGGTGTAATTTCAGATCATGGTTCGGACATGAGTTACAGTAGCGTGTGCAGACAAATTGACGAGGGTCTAACAGAAAAATTCCCTGAATCTGAAATTATACGCACAGTGTTGAGAATAATCAAACCTGGTAATTTTAAAGATATGTTGACTGACAAAGATGATCTTACTGTTGCTGAATTGAAAAGGTTTTTGAAGTCACATATGAGAGAACGAAGTGGTAATGAGTTAGTTCAGGACCTTAGCAATGCTACCCAGCAAGAAAGAGAAACAGCACAACAATTTGTTTACAGGCTAGTGGGGTTAAAACAAAAAGTTCTGTCTACATCACAACATGATAGGCGAGAGCTTAGCTATGACAAAAAACTGGTGCAAGGCATATTCCTTCATACACTCTATCAGGGACTAAATGAGAAAAATTCTAATGTTAGACGAGATATCAAGCCTTACGTGTCTGATTTGACAGTAACGGATGACTTTATCATAGAGCAAGTCACCAGATCAGTTGATGAGGAAACAGAAAGGCAGAGACGCTTAAACAGTGCACCTAAACATAAACCTCTTACTGTTAATTCATCCCAGACACCAGGGAATAGCGAAAAAGACACCTTCCAAAAGAGAGTTGAGGGAGATGTTAAAGCAAATCACACTGCATTAATGGAACTAACAACACAGGTCTCTGCTCTCACAAAGAACCTGAAAAAGATGATGAAGCTAACTCCTATTGTTGGAAACCAATGTTCAAGTTCCAGATACAACTCACTGCAAGCCCAGGTGTGATGATTGCATTAAACGAGAGAGTCAGAACTGCTACCATTGTTTCTACTGTGGTTGGACAGGACACAGAGCGGTTGATTGCTTGAAGAAAAGAAGGCAGTCGGGAAACGACAGACGGTCACTGGGAAAGGGACAACCAGTGACCACCTCAAATGATCTGTCCCATGCTAAGGTAAACAGGGTATTCACCCACCGGTCAACTAGAACACTCTCAAAAGAGAATGGATTCTCCAAACAACACGTAGCACAATTAATTGGAGGAAAATGCCTACTGTCATGTCGGATGAATGGTGTTCCGGTTGACATGTTGATGGATACAGGAGCTCAGGTCAGCATTGTCGGGAAGGCATGGTTAGAAAAGTTTCTACCCAGCATCTCCATTAGGCACATACAAGATTTACTTTGTGATGACAACTTATCCATTACAGCTGCAAATGGTTCTATCATTCCATTCATCGGGTGGATTGAAGTCTGCCTGGAATTCGAAAGTAGTGGACATGGAAACTCAGCCATTTATGTGCCAATGCTGGTGAGTGACTGCTGTAATGACAATCCAATTCTTGGGTTTAATGTTATCGAAGAATTGATCAGAGAAAACCGTGACCGACCGAACAGCACCCAAAACCTGACTATCTTGCTGAGTGAAGCTATGAAAGTAAGACAGAGTGTAGCGAATAACATTGTCAATGCTGTCAGTCAAGCAACTGACCCAGGAGAAATATTCGATAGTCGTATGGTCAAAGTGGGGAAGAAGGGACTCCAGATTAAAGGAGGCGAGCTCTGTGAAGTCAAATGCAGAATTAGAGCGTGGCCGAAAGGAGGAATCATGCCATTTGAACCACTTCCCGAATATCCAATTGAGGAAGGACTTGAACTATTTCCTTCAGTGGTAGATGTGCCAAATGGGTTCTCTAAACTGGTGAAGATACCTATACTGAACCGTGCTCAACATGACATCTACCTTCCACCCAGAACAGTATTGGGTACCATCTCTCCAGCAGCTGAGATTCTACCATTGTCTCCAAACAAAGACGATGGAAAGGGAATTGACCAGAAGAAAAGGGTGTTTCATGTAAACCAGTTGAATCAAGTGGACACTGGAAATCAGCTACCCACTAACAAATCTGTTAAGTGGCACCCACCTGTCAATTTGGAAGATCTCTCAGAAGAAGAACAGGAGATAGCGAGACAAATGTTATATGATGAATCAGATGTCTTTGCTCGAGATGAGGGAGACACCCCGAAACCGAAACCCCTATACAAAGAAGTGAAAGAATATATCCAAAACCTTCTTGACCGAGGTTGGGTAACAAAATCTTCTTCCGCATACTCATCACCAGTTGTTTGTGTTCGAAAGAAGGACAGTAGCCTACGACTATGTGTTGACTTTAGGGAGTTAAACCGAAAGACTATCCCAGATAGACATCCACTACCCAGAATACAAGATCTGCTGGATAGCTTAGGAGGATTTACGTGGTTCTCAATCCTGGACCAGGGTAGTGCGTATCATCAAGGCTTTGTGCATGAAGACTCCAGACATCTGACGGCTTTCAGCACCCCCTGGGGACTCCTGGAGTGGAACCGTATTCCATTTGGATTAACGAATGCCCCAGCAGCTTTTCAAAGATGCATGGAGAATGTATTAGAGGGCATCAGAGACAAATGTTGTTCTCCATACTTGGATGACGTACTTTGCTACTCCAAAACTTTTCAGGAGCATGTCAATGATATTAGGCAAGTGCTTAGTCGAATGCGTGAGCATGGTATCAAACTTAGACCGAAGAAATGTGAACTCTTTAAACGACAGATTCGATACCTTGGACGAATGGTGTCAGAAGAAGGCATAAAAATTGACCCAAAAGATCTTGAAGCGGTATTACATTTGAAAAGGAAAGAACCAAAAACAGTGGGAGGAGTCAGATCTTTGTTAGGATTCCTGAGCTACTACAGGTCCTTCATTCAAGATTTCTCTCGACTTGCTAAACCACTGTATGAACTTTTGCAGAACACTGAGAAAGAATCTGCTACATCCATCCCCAAAAACAATCGGAGGGAATCTACAAAGAAAAACGGGAACAAAGCACAAGTGCCATCTAAAACACTGATTCAATGGACACCCAAACATCAAGCTGTAGTATCCAGACTGGTGGACATGCTAACCAATCCACCAATTCTAGCATACCCTGATTTTGACTTACCCTTCGTCTTACACACTGATGCTTCCAATGAAGGCCTAGGTGCTGTACTATACCAACGACAAGGAGAAAAACTTCATGTTATTGGGTTTGGCTCCAGAACATTGACTCCAGCAGAGCGCAATTACCATCTTCACTCTGGTAAACTTGAGTTTCAGCTCTCAAGTGGGCAGTCTGTGACAAATTCAGAGATTACTTGTACTACGCTCCAACATTCGCCGTTTACACAGACAACAACCCATTGACATATGTATTGAGTACTGCCAGACTGAATGCTGTGGGTCATCACTGGGTTGGCGAGTTGGCTGATTTCCACTTCGATATCAAGTACAGGCCAGGTAAACAGAATGCAGACGCAGATACACTGTCACGATTTCCGGTGGAACTCACGAAGAATCTGAGTGAGTACACAGAGCTTGTACCATCTGAGGTTGTGTCAGCTATGTGGCAAGGGAGCAAAGCTGTTGACGAAGAAGAGGCATTATGGGTGGCTTCATTGACTCTTCACTCAGAAAGTGATGTGGCCGAAGAATTGCTGAAAGGACAGACAATCTGCCCAATGACTCAGGAGAATATCAGAGCATTACAACAAGACGATACCAACATTAGAGAAGTGGTCTGGCTTAAGGAGAACGACTGGATTCCAAACCACAAAGAAAAGGAGAGTATGACCAGCAAAACAAGACGTTTGATACATGAATGGAATAAACTCAGAGTCGATGAAGGAATCCTCTACCGACATTCTGGAACCCGAAAACAGCTAGTTCTACCAGAAAAGTTAAAACCATTGGTCTTAAGAAATCTTCATGATGACATGGGTCACATTGGTACTGACAAGGTAACCCACCTAGCACGTGAACGATTTTACTGGCCATTTATGCAAAAAGACATTGATGAATATGTGCTGAAGAAGTGCAGCTGCATCAAACAAAAGCGTCCAAATATCACCGAAAGAGCACCTATGGGTTCGATTACTACCAGTTCACCTTTGGAGTTAGTATCTATTGATTATCTTCACTTGGAGAAAAGCAAAGGGGGATATGAGTATATACTTGTAATAGTCGACCATTTCACACGCTTTGCACAAGCGTATCCAACTAAGAACAAATCTGGAAAAACGGCGGCAGAAAAGATCTTTCAAGATTTCATACCACGTTTTGGCTATCCAGAGAAACTCCACCATGACGAAGGAAGAGAATTTGAAAACAACTTATTTCAGACATTGCAACGATTGGCAGGGATTTCTCATTCAAGAACTACTCCATACCATCCACAGGGTAACCCAGTGGAGAGACTGAACCGTACTTTGTTACAGATGCTTCGCACCTTAGAGGAAGAGAAAAAGTCAGATTGGAAAGAACATCTTCCACATATGGTTCATGCATACAATTGCACCAGGCATGAAGCCACAGGATACTCGCCATTCTTTCTATTGTATGGAAGATCTCCTCGTTTGCCAATTGACCTAATGCTCAACCTAAATTTGGAAAAGGAATCAGAAAGTCAACCAACATTTACTCAGAAATGGGCATCTAGAATGCAAGAAGCTTACAAAATCGCATCCGAGAATAGCAAAAAATCATCTGCTAAAGGGAAGAAGTACTATGACAAACAGATAAAAGGAGCACCTCTTCAACCGGGTGATCGGGTCTTAGTACGAAATCTCTCTGAAAGAGGAGGACCTGGTAAACTTCGTTCATACTAGGAAGAATCAGTACACAAAGTGGTAGAAAGAATCAAAGATGGGCCTGTGTACAAAATTCAGCCTGAAAGTGGTAAAAAGCCTATTCGAGTACTGCACAGAAATCTTTTACTACCAGTAAATGACCTACCAATTGAAGGACACATTCCAAGAGTACCGATGAAACAAAGACAATCAAGTAACAGAAAGGATACCAGAATGGATGTGGACCAGGAGGAGGAATGTTCAGATGAAGAAAGATGGTATTATCCTTATATACCAGAGACTACAGAAAGTCATGATTGTGTTGTGTCTCAACCAAACTCTCAAAACCTACAGAAAATCCCATTAAGAGTTTCTGCTGAAGAGTTCGATCCTACAACTACCACACCCAATGTTGAACAAGAACAAAATGATGGAACAGTAGTTGGCGACCAAATCTGGGCTACAGACATGGTGGGACTAGACACTGCAGAATTACCCTCAGTAAGTCAAGACTTACCTGTGAACCAAGATATGCAAATGGAAAAATTATGTTGATGGAGAAGACTCAACTCCTGTCAGAAGATCTACCAGACAAGCTAAGCCTAAAGAGATCTTTACATATGACACACTAGGTCAGCCAAGATACAGACCAAGTCAGATTCACACCATACAAACTCACACAATGCTAGCTACTCCCATGACATGCCAGGTAGTTAACGTAGCTCCTTGGTGGCAACAAGTACCTATTTGGGTTACTTAAATCACTAAATAGTGTTCAGATACCAATTGAGTTTAATGTCGGGAGCCATTAACTGAAGGAGGGGAGAGTGTGACGGACTGGGGTTTATATGGTCACAAAACAGACACCCCAAAGCAAAGTACATATTCATTTTTTTTTATATTTCTAAACATCTCCCTTCTATTCTATTAATAACCAGTAGATGGCAGAGAAGGTACACAAACAGAGTCTATATAAGGCCACACACCATGTGACTGGAAATTAAACTACTTCCAGCCATAAAGTCAGTGGTCATATCTCATGCTGTTTGTGTGATTCTTTGCAGTCCACGCCAAGCTGATCACCTTATCTCATCGCGTCTACAACCATCGGCTCTCTTAATTCACATTTTGAGGCCGGTAACATATGCATATAATGCACTTTTTGTTTAAGTTCTTTATATTTGGATAGCATCTCTAATTACATTGTTTTTTTTTTAACGCACAATAAAAAAAATTGTGTAGAATAATACTTGGCTATGTGTTTTACTTCAAATGACAGTTTGGGGGTAAGCAGTTACATTTAAAAAAAATACAAGGTAAAATTAACAAAGGACACCAACATAATTGTATCTTTGATCTTAAAAACTACAGGATAATGGTGCTGTGGTCACTTGCCCAAAAAAACAAAAAACAAAAAAAAACAAAAAAAAACAAGCATAATAATATTATTCTTGATATCACTAGAAAATAAAAGCCTTTCAAAATACGTTTGGCAGAACTCCATCAGTTTCCCCAGCAAAGCAGCTTCATTATTATCCCATTCAAGAAGAAGAAAATGTGCGCTGCATTTCGCGATTTCATAATTTGCCGCATCACGAATGTTAATTCTCCATTACGAACGCTAGTTTACAAGACTGACCGATTCCGGCTCGTCCTTGCTTCCGAACATGCATGTTTGTATTTTGGGACTTTTCTGTGATGGACTTTAGGAAAATCCGACAACAGACCATTGTCCACCGAAAATTTACTAGCCTGCCATGCAACATTTGTTGGCGGAAAGTTGGCCAACAATTGTCTGATGGAGTGTACCAACGGTCAGATTTTAGGCAAACAGCCTATCATCACACAATTCCCTGTTGAAAATCCGATCATGTGTATGAGGCTTAACCCTTACCTAGCAAACCAAATTGTGTTTGAATTTTCCATTGATTTTTAAGCAGTCAAAATGTAACATAATATCTATAGCCATTCATAATGCCAGGCTTTGGAAGTTTTGTGGATATGACAGAAAATAAGTAGCACATGAATAGAAGTTATGTAAAGTCAAACTTTTGGGTTGAAAATTAACACAGACCTGCACAGAAAAATCAATTCTTCAATGGATATTGTGTGCAAAGCATTGTTTTTATACAATGAGCTTTGTCTGCACAGTCATGTTCATTCATGTCAACAAGATTTGGACAGTTTAATCATTTCTTTATAAACTTCTTTCTTAAAGGAACCCTGGCAAAAAAAATATGTGACTGCTGAACTCCTAAAAATGCAAGTTAGCTGTCACACTGTTCATTTGGCTTTAATATTTTTTGACCCAAAATGAGCATATAGTAAATACACTCAGCGCAAATTAACTCCTAACTTGCATACATGTTGTGGGTGAGTGATTTTGAAAGTATTTGATGTTAGAAAATCAGAGCAAAAGACTAAACATGCTCAAATACGGCAGCCTGTTAATTTCTCTCAGCACTAGTTTATGTTGAGGAAGACCTGTAAAGATGTGCCTAAAAAGGTAAGCAGAGAATGAATTACTAGATCTTTCCCCATTACTGACTTACCATGCCTTGTTCTACACTGTGGGGTTAATTTACCAAAACTTTAGGCTGCATACTCTGTTGCAGCTCTGCATAGAAACCAATCAGCTTCAAAGTTTTATTGCCAAAGCTTAATTGAACAAGCATGAATTAGAAGCTGATTGGCTACCATGCACAGCTGCATTTTATTCAGTGTGCACCAGTTTTAGTACCTCTCCCCTTGTGTGTTTTGAGGAAGTTACCATTGTGGTAGAGAAGCAAGGCTTTGTGTCCTCATGGCAGAGCTGCAACCTACCTAGAATGGGAAAAGTTAAGCCCCATACACACTATCAGATTTTCTGCTGATTTTTGTCTTCAGATTTACCAAAACCATGTAGTAGAAGGGCCTGCCTGATTGCATACACATTGAAACTCCTAAGGTTTGACCTCATATTATATGGTTTTGGTAAATCTGAAGGACAAAATCAGCAGAAAATCTGATAGTGTGTATGGGACTTTAGAGGAAGCACACCTCTACAGAATGAATGAAGCAGATGTAAGGGGATCCTTGCAGTGCAGGTCCTCAGGTACAGTTTCCCCTCCAGCAAGAACAGTAGTCAGCAGTGCAGTAGTGACATCACTCCGAATCTGGTGAGTCACAGGAAGTAGTGCCTTTCACACAGCTTATATACAGTTAAGAGAGTGTAGGCACAGTCATGTCAGGAAGTGCATTTCCAAGAGGAATTCAAGAAAAAAGGAAAATCTTGCAGGGCAGGTTTTTTTTCATTTGGAACATGGTGGTACTCTGCCACTGGCCTTGTGCTTGACTTCCTCTACTGGATTCTGTATTTACAATTGCAGGATGCCTCTCTGGCAGCTCTGGTGAACACATTCCCTGTCACAGGAAACAGAGAACAGCTGCACTAGACTCACGGCAGCAGCTCCTTCAGCCACCCTTGTCTATAGCCAGGACTTCCTCTTGTAAGTGTTTACTGCCCACAGAAGTTCCTATCTCCGCCACTCTCTTTTGAGAAGAAGGTGGGTTGGGTTCTATAATGTGGGGATTATTGATAGATCTCTGTACTGGGGGGGTTATTGGGGGTAGATCCCTGTACTGGGAAGTAGATCATTTTTGGATGTAAACTGGCCTGTGTTGCCCACTCCGGGGCCCTGTGCATTGGGCAATAGGCAGACACTGTCTTGAGAGCAGTTAAATATAGACAATGGGTTCCAGTAACCAAAGTGCCTGAAAATCAACCTATGCTGCAAAATGCAACCAAATTCTTCCTGCCTTCCTGTGTTTTAGACAAAGAAAAGTGGTTGTTACAGGTAACACAGAAATGGTCTTTCATACTCTTTGTAAAACAGTGCGTTGTCTTCTCTGTAGCTACTGGATTGTGTGGGCTCTAAAAACAATTTTTTACTAAGCTTCTATTGCAGACCTTTAAAACAAAAAGGCTAGTTGCCTGGTTGCTATACTGACTCTATGTCTTCATTACTTTCTGAATTACTGATCTGGAAAAAGTACTTATACCTATACCTGCTTCAGGTCATTAAATAAAAGCTGTTTCTCCCAAGAAACGGTTCCTTTAAAAGCCCTGCACGATTTATTAAAGACTGTGAAGAGAAACAGCAAAAATAAATAGGTAGAGATGCCTGTTAGAGGGTTCTTTATAGTAGTACATGGTTAGTCAGGTTGAAAAAAGACACAAGTCCATCTAGTTCAACCACAAAAAACAAAATATAATAATATCATACAATCCCATATACCCAATTCTATACCCACAGTTGATCCAGAGGAAGGCAAAAAACCCCAGCAGAGCACAATCCAATTTGCTAAAGCAGGGGAAAAAATTCCTTCCTGATCACCCGAGAGGCAATCAGATTTTCCCCGGATCAACTAGTACTAATAGCAGTTAACGGTAGATGATGTTACTGTTGAGTTAACTGAAGTTTTGTGTCATGATGCCATCTAATGCCTGTATTAGAAATAGCACATATTTTCTAAATCCGCTCCACAAACTAATCCATATTTTCAAATCATTCGCTGCTAGAACAAAATGTTCAGCTGTCAAGGTTATCACGACTTTGTTAATGTTCATTCAGTCTAATACACTTCATTATGCAGAAAAGTATTATCAACTTAATGTGTGTTATAGAGAATTTGCTTTTTAAATCTTGGCATGTGTGAGATCCCTCAGCTTAAGCAATTATTGCAGCTAACGGTCTGTTGAGTCATAATTCTTGGTCTGCATGTGTTAAGACAATCTGCTGGAAAGTCAGGGGCAAAGTTTACTCCTAGCTAAGAAATCGCTGAAAGCTACTGTATGAAAGCGATAAAGCAAAATCATTTTATTCTTCCATTTACCAGCCAAGAGTAGCAAACCAAAACGTTATCTTTATCACCAATATGGAGACAAACTATTGGTGTTTATACTTTATATATAGATTAATTCTAATCATATATGCATCAAAAAGGATTTTTCCAGCAAGAATTTGTTTTCCTAAAGTTTTTATTTGTTGAAATGCACTAGGACACAAGTTTTAGGAGGTGTTAAAACTTTGTCTACCACATCCCTACCCTCTCTGATGTGATGGATCCTCTTACTCTCAGGCATAGATATACAGTCCTGGCAAAACGGAAAATTGAATACTCACCTTTCCGTAATTTGTCTTTCCTGGTGCCTACCCATGGCAGCATACCATTGGTTGATGGCTACACCCTCGATCAACCCACAGGACCACGTAACTCTATAAAAAAAAGTTACCCCCCCCTCAGGTATTCTTTGTAACTAGTCTTCAGAACATTAAGGATTATTGAAGGGAGGGTGTATGCTGCTATGGGTAGGCACCAGGAAAGAAAAATTACGGAAAGGTGAGTATTCAATTTTCCGTTTTCCTGGTGCCTCCATGGCAGCATACCATTGGTAAATAACTCGCTTACAGGGAGGGTACTGCAATAATGATTTTTAATGATTTTACAGAGCTGATAATTCTAAGGTTTTTTTCCAAAAATCTCGGTAGGTGAGGACTGCCGAATCTAGGCTATAGTGCGACATGAAGGTGTGACCAACTAGCCGCTCTGCAAATTGTCACAGGGGAGACCCGCGCCAAGGCTGCCCAGTAAGAGGCCATTCCCTGCATCGAATGAGCATTTACCGCAACTGGGACTGGGAGCCCACTAGCCTGATATGCCCTCTGAATTAATTTTACGATCCAGTAAGGTCGTCTTGGAGACCGCCATTCCTTTCCTTGCACCCTTGGGAATAATAAACAGACATTGATCTTTGCGTAATTGCTGTGTCAATTCTAAATAATGCCTCAGGGACCTGGCCACATCTAATTCATGTAGTTTTGAAGAGGTTGGATCTTCTCCGAAGGCTGGGAGAACCCATTCTTGATTAAGGTGGTAAACTGATGGTACCTTCGGGACAAACTGGTGAATAGGCCGCAGAACCACCCTATCTGGAAAAAACATGATGTAGGTTTCTCTAGCTCCCAAAGCTTGAATTTCCAAGACCGTGCGCCCTGATGTGATGGCGATCAGAAATGTTGTTTTTCAGGTAATATCTTCCAATGTACACTCTTCAGTGGGTGCAAAGGGTGGACTGGCTAAGACATTGAGGACAACTGTCAGATCCCACTTGGGGTAAAGAGTTTTCCTAGGAGGACGCAACCTTAGTACCGCTTTAAGGAAGCGGTCTACGAGGGGGTTCCAGTGCCCAGCGTGTGTCTGTTAAGGCAGATAAGGCCGAAACCTGAACTTTCAGCGTGTTATGACCTAAGCCTAAGTCCAGGCCCGAGAAGAGTAGAACATTTTGAACTCCAGGATCCAGCGGATAGAAATGGCTGGATTCTGCCAGCTGGGTGAATTCTTTCCATACCCTGTAGTAGGTGGCATTGATAGGTACCAAGATGGCTGCCGTCTGGCTTCAGCGGGCTACTGGCCATGCTCCGAGCATTCCACTGTAGCCCAGCCCCCCCTGGGGGAAGCAGGAAGAGCACTGTGATGGCTGCTGGCCATCCCAGGGAGCCAGCCATGAGGAGGAAAAAAGCAGCATATTGACCTGGCTGATTAGAAACAGGTATCTTGTGCTAAAGGCAACTCTGATCTCTCTGCCCCAAAAAGATCCACAGAAAAATGGGCTCCCATACTTATCTGGTGCATTTAGCAAGTAATGAGACTCCATACTGCAGGACCTGCAATGGGCACACCATATGACGGGCCATATGAGGACAGGAAAAAAAGAATACCTGGGGGGGGGGGGCAAACTCTTTTTTTTTTATAGTGTTACGTGGTCCTGTGGGTTGATCGAGGGCAGAGCCATCAACCAATGGTATGCTGCCATGGAGGCACCAGGAAAATGTTTTAAGAGTGACAGAAATATTAATTTTCAGTCTGCTGCTTCAGTGTTTTTAAATCTTTTTGTCAGATGTTAGTATGGTATAATTACAAGCATTTCATGCAAGTCAAAGGCTTTTGTTCACAATTACATTAGGTTTATGCAAAGAATCAAGACCTCTACAATTTGCCCTGGCATGCTGTCAATCAACTTCTGGGCCACATCCTGACTGATGGCAGCCAATTCTTGCATAATAAAATGCTTGGAGTTTGTCAGAATTTGTGAGGGGTTTTTTGTTCACCTGCCTCAAGGATTGACCACAAATTCTCAATGGGATTAAGGTCAGGGCAGTTTCCTGGCTATGGACCCGAAATGTTCCATGTTTTGTTCCCCAAGCCACTTAGCTATCACTTTTGCCTTATGGCAAGGTGCTCCATCACGCTGGAAAAGGCACTGTTCGTCGCCAAACTGTTTTTGGATGGTTGGAAGAAGTTGCTCTCGGAGGATGTTTTTGTACCATGGCTGTGTTTTTAGACAAAAATTAGCCCATTCCCTTGTCTGAGAAGCAAGCGGAAGGGGATTCATCAGAGAAAATGACTTTACCCCAGTCTTCAGTCCAATCCCAGTACCTTTTGCAGAATATCAGTCTGTCCCTGATGTTTTTTCAGAAGAGAAGTGGCTTCTTGGCACCAGGCCATCCTCAAAGTCTTTGCCTAGCTGTGCATGCAGATGCACTCACACCTGCCTGCTGCCATTCCTGAGCAAGCTCTACACTGGTGGTCCCCCTGATCTCGCAGCTGAATTCATTGTAGAAGATGGCCCAGGCTCTTGCTGGAATTTCTTGGGTGCCCCGAAGCATTCTCCACAAGAATTGAACCTCTCTCCTTGAAGTTCTTGATGATCTGGATAAATAAATGATTTAGGTGCATTCTTAGTAGCAGCAAATATCCTTGTCTGTGAATCCTTTTTTGTGCCAAAGTGATGATGACTGCATGGGTTTCCTTGCAGGTATGCATGGTTAACAGAGGAAGAACATAGGTTTCAAACACCACCCTCCTTTTAAAGCTTCCAGTCTGTTATTCTATTTTAACCACTTCAATAAAGGACCTTTTCACCCCCTTCCTGCCCAGGCCAATTTTCAGCGCTGTCACACTTTGAATGACGATTGTGTGGACACTGCACCCAAATTAAATTTTTATCATTTATTTTTCCCACAAACAGAGCTTTCTTTTGGTGTCATTTGATCACCACTGCGGTTTTTATTTCTTGCGCTATAAACAAAAGAAGACTGACAAGTTTGAAAAAAAAAAAAAAAAATTTTTTTACTATAATATCCCAATTTAAAATAAAAATAAAATCCTCAGTCAGTTTAGGCCTATATGTATTCTTCTACATATTTTTGGTAGAAAAAAAAAAATTGCAATAAGCGTATATTGACTGGTTTGCGCAAAAGTTATAGCGTCTACAAAATAGGGGATAGATTTATGGCATTTTTATTATTTTTTTATTAGTAATGGCAGCTGTGACATTGCGGTGGACATATCGGACACTTTTAACATTATTTTGGGACCACATTTATACAGCGATCAGTGCTATAAAAATGCACCGATTACTGTATAAATGTCACCGGCAGGGAAGGGGTTAACACTAGGGAGCGATCAAGGAGTTAAATGTGTTGTTATCTAGGGAGTGATTCTAACTGTAGGGGAAGGGGACTCACAAGGGGAGGAGACCGATCGGTGTTCCTCTGTACTGGGAACACATGATCTGTCTTCTCTCCCCTGACAGGACGTGGATCGCGGGTGCCCGGCGGACATTGCAGCCATGCGCATCGGCTCCCAAGTGACGTGGCAGATGTGGCAGGTGCCCCCTAGTTGGCCGGGAAGCCAAGGACGTCATACGATGCCCGTCCAGGATGGGAGATCCCTCCTGCAGACATCATTTGACTATGGACGGGGAAGTGGTTAATCAGCATTACACAGTGATTTCCAGCCTTGTCCTCATCACCTGTGTTAATGAGAGAATCACTGACATGATGTCAGCTAGTCCTTTTGTGACAGGGTTGAAATCAGGGTCGATAAAAAAAAAAAAAAATTCTTCTTTTTTGATTTATTTAAAAATCTATTTTTTTATCAAATTTATTTTAATAAGATGCTTTTCGAGTAAAAATCTGTCTTAAAGCGGGAGTCCGCCGGGACTCCGCGTTTTTTTTTTTTTTTTTTTTTTAAAGCCAGCAGCTACAAATACTGCAGCTGCTGACTTTTAAAATAGTGACACTTACCTGTCCAGCACGCCCGCGATGTCGGCACCCAAAGCCGATCTCTAGATCGTCTGTCGGGTGCTGCCGCCGCCATCTTGGGTATGGGAATCAGGAAATGGAGCCTTTCGGCTTCATTTCCCGTTTCACTACTGCGCATGCGCGAGCCACGCTGCGCAATAAGGACGGTCCCCGCTGCCTCTGGGATCTGTGTGTTCCCCAGCAGGCAGCGGGGCACTTGCGGAAAGGGGCGGGCACTTGCGGAAAGGGGCGTAATCTACGCCCCTTTCCGCAGAGAGCTATCCCGGAAGTGGGTGCAGAATACCTGTACTGTACAGGTATCTGAACCCCCCTCCCCCCTGAAAGGTGCCAATTGTGGCGCCGGAGGGGGGGAGGGTTCCGATGAGCGGAAGGTCCACTTTAGGGTGGACCTCCGCTTTAAAGATAGTTTTCTATTTAGGATACATTAATAATTTAGTTAATTCAGAGTGAAATGGATTTTAGTTATGTAGCATGAGGCTGTATATTCTGCAATAGTTACATTTTTGGTAAATTCATTCAGTGAATTTAAACTCTGCAAGCTGAGATAACCTGACAGATTATTATTCTAAATAGGAAACCTTCATTTTATTTGCAAATATTAAAGATTCTGACTACCAGCAAGAATAAGTCCTTACATTTAAAGAGCACCTGTCATTTGAGATACATCATGGCAGCGTCTGTTAGTGGGCATCCACTCACCTGCTGCCGCCATGTCCCTCACATTGTTGTGTCACTGCCGCATACCCAGCCATCCCGTTAAAGTGAATGGGATTGTCGTGAGTCAACAGTGAGTCAGAGGAGCCTCTGCGGAACAGAGATGAGAGTTGCTCTTTCAAAATTATGATTTAAAAGCTTGATTTAAAGTGAATCCACCCTTGCTGAAATGCATTGGGATTAAGTTCATGCCAAAGAGGGACTTTGTAATTAATCTGATAACTCTTCAAAACATTTTGGAGTATATGCAAATGGCCATCATGAAAACTAAGGCAGCAGACTTTGTGAAATTATTATTTGTGTCATTCTCAAAACTTTTGGTCAGGGCTGCAGGTCTGGTCAAACTCATTGACCCTGTAGAGTAAGAACACCTGGTACAACTTTTACTGTAAGAATAGGGGGTTACAGTATGTACTGCCACTAGCAGACAGATCCTAGACATGGCTGTTGCCATGTTCTGCTGTGCCTATAGCCTCATAGTCTCTAATGGGACTTGAAGATGTCACTACAGTGCTCTTGACTGCCATTTTTTGTGACACGGCACTGCGTCGCTTTAAATGACAATTGCAAGGTTGTGCGATGTTGTACCCAAACAAATTTAATGTCCTTTTTTTCCCACAAATAGAACTTTCTTTTGGTGGTATTTGATCACTTCTATGGTTTTTTTATTTTTTGCACTATAAACAAAAAAAAAAAAAAAAAAAAAAAAAAAAGGATGGACAATTTTGAAAAAAATAAATAAAAATGTTTTCTTCTTCTACATATTTTTGGTAAAAACAAAAATGTCAATAAGCGTATATTGATTGGATTGCACAAAAGTTATTGCGTCTACAAAATAGGGGATAGATTCATGGTATTTTTATTTTTTACTAGTAATGTCGGTGATCACCGATTTTTAGCGGGACTGCGACATTGCGGTGGACAGATCGGACACTTGACACTTTTTTTGGGACCAGACATATATACAGTGATCAGCGCTATAAAAAATGCACTAATTACTGTATAAATGTCACTGGCAGGGCAAGTGCTAACACCAGGGGTTACAAGGGGTTACACAAGGGGTTACAAATGTTCCCTGGGAGGGGTTTCTAACTGTGGGGGGAGGGGACTGACTGGGAGTACAGTGACTGACTAGGAACAGACGATCGCTTTGAACTCCCCTGTCAGAACAGGGATCTGTTTGTTCACATTGACAGATCCCCACTCTGGCTCTTTGTGGCACTATCATGGTCACCCCCAAAGCCCCCCCCCCCCCAGCCCGCTGTAGCTGTTAAAGGAACCGCCGAACAGCTACAGCGAATTCACAGGAACGAGCCGACCTGCTGCCATATAATTATGGCGGCTGGTTGGCAAGTGGTTAAAGATCTTACGGACCTTTCCCTTGTCCATGACCCAGTAGCCTGTCTGCTACACCTTAGCCCTCTTTCCAAATATAGATATTCTCTAGTGAGACAACTTTTCAACATGTATAAGCCCTTGTACACACGGTCCGATATTCCAACCACAAAATCCGTTGGATTTTTTTCAGACGGATTTTGTCCAAAACTGGTGTTGCATACACACGGTCGGACAAAGTTGACGGAAAATCTGATCGTTCGGAACGTGATGATATTCGTTCGTTACGACGGGACTATGTTCAGGCTAGTAGCCAATAGCTTTGGTCTCGTAATTTGATCTGAGCATGCGTGGCACTTTACCCGATCAGAATTCTCTACAAACGATCGGACAAAGTCCGATCGGATAATGTTGTCGGAAAATTTTATATCCAGCTCTCAAACTTTGTTGGTCGGACATTCCAATGGAAAAAGTCCGATGGAGCTCATACACAGTCAGATTATCCGACAACGCGGTCCGATCAGACATTTTCCGTCTGAATTTCTGACCGTGTGTACAAGGGCTAAGTCCTGTATTCCAGCACATGGAAAATCCCCTTCTCTCCCCCACTGTGCAGCATTGGATTAGAGCAGTACATTATATAATGCACATGGAGGAACTTAGGGCTTTGTTGAGGAGACGGGAAGCTTGCCTATAAAAAATTTAAATAAAAAAATAAAAACTGGATACAGTGGGGTCACTTTACATTGACTGTGAGATATCAGACTTTTCTTACAAATTTGTTGCTATAGCAGAAGCACGGTGGTACACCGTGTATTAAAGGTTTTTTTTTTTCTCTTCCTCTCAGTTTTCTTCCTTTTTTTTTTCTCCTTCTCATCCTTTATACATCCCCTCACAATGAAAAATCCTTGGAAGGCTTCTGCAATTGCACCAACCCCCCAGCCCGTTGCGACATACATCCTATACTACAGAATATAACTGAATATGGCATGACGCGTCTGAAGGATGCTCGTTCTATAATTAGACACCGATGCACATTGTGAGTATTTGTATATATGCCGTGACTCCTTTTGGTACCTTCATATTACAATAGTTGTGTACTCTTTATAATTAATTTTTATGTACTTATTTGTATTATTATACCTCTGTACCTTGCTCACATCTTCACCGGAAGAAGGAATTTCACTATATTCTGAAACACGTTCGGAACTGCTCTGTGAACATCATTCCTGGTTTGGTCATAGATTATCCCAAAACCAACCCAGAATTCCAGATGTACGCGCTATAGGGTACCCATTTACTGTATGCACTGCTGTTGCTGTGTTTTTATCTCTATCTGATGCGATTACGATTTTTTGGTTTGCAAAAAAGTTTTGTTAATTTACTATACATCAGTCTCAAAACAGTTTTAAAACTGCCCTAAAGTCCAGATGGGGCTATTTTCTCCGTGTTTTGCATTTGTAATTTAGGGATGTGGCAGTTAAGTCTACTGACTATCACAACACTAGGCTTACATTTTACATGGGTGTTTTTTTGTGTTTTTGCACAAAATTTGCATTTTAGCACGTGCGTGTGAACAAAAACAACTTGTGCAGCAGAAGGGTTAAAAGGGAAACGGCTGACAGTACCGCATGAGTAGTTTTTTTAGTTGATCCTTTTTAAAACATAATCATGCTTGCTGGAATCCAAAATAAAATTTATTAAGGCAATAGAAAAAAACTGCCAAATTAAATATTGTTGTTCAAATCATTGTGCATACCTCCTTGGTATATAAAGCATCTTATAAAGTCAAAATCCATATTTTTCTTCAATAGACTTAAATACATTTCTGATACAACCTTGAAATGAAGATACTTTTTAGAAAGTAATACGCAGCATGAAGCAGTAATGTGTAGTACACACCACAATGCTAAAAAAGTTTCTTGCTGCAGCAGCAAGTATGACAGAAAAGGAACTCCCAGTCTTGTCTTTTGGTTGGCTGTGGAATTATTAAGCAATCTTAAGCCCTTGAAGATTTTGTCTCAAATTCAGTTGTTCCTTCTCCTGTCTGCTCTTTTCTACTTTAAAGGCAAGTTTATTGGCTTTCTTCTCCACTCTTCGTTCCTGGAAAAAAAAAAAAAAAAAAAAAACACTAATCATTAATTGAACACAAATATAAAATACTAATTACACATCTTTTTTTATACAGATTAGGCGAGACTGGTAGGAGAAGCGGGAGGGAACATTTTGTAAGAATGTTTAGGCGTAGGCTTGCCGTCAACATTATAGCATGCGTTTTTGTGCATTGAAGAATGTTGCATTAGACAGCTCATTCATTGTGAATCAATGTTAATGCACTTGGAGCATTGTATGTTTATTGCAATCAAGAATGAATTACAATACACTTATACAGGGTCTCTGTAGCATGTGCTACAATGCACATTACCCCATGTGTTGTAATTTGATCAAGTGCTTTATGGTAGTTGTTACCTGTCTAGTGGGTGGGTGCACAACACTTCTGTTTCAGCCCCTGTCATATCTATGCAATCTTTTTCTATGGCGTACAACATCACACAACTAGAAGTGTGAACCGAGACTCAGTTTTTATAAGCAAGAAAATTACTCCAGGGCTATCCTGGAAGAGTCCTGCAAAATGAGTTACCAGGTCATCTGGGATGACCAAGGAAAAAAATCTATTTTGATGCGCTACTGCTCACAGGGTATTTTGTTTTTGTAAATCTATTTACAGCTGTGTTGTTCTAATCATTTAAAAAGGGTCCTAAAACTTTTGTATTACCATTTTTAATTCATATATTTAAAATGTTAGTGTTTAGTCCAAACATACTGTATATACACCCACAATTACTAGCCAGATAAATAAAAATCTTCAAACATATAGTCATAGATGGGGTTAATCGTAGTAGAAGAGGAAGTAATCATTAACTGATTTTAAGGAAGTAGGAAGCACATTGTGCACACCAGGGTTGCATGGGAGCCACGATCACGGAGGGGAAGAGAGGAGAGCAGGTGGCCGCATGATGACAGTACCAAGGAACATCACAGCTTTCATTTCAATTCAATTGTTAATATTTATTTTTATAACCTAATTCTTCATAAAAAACATTTAAGTGTCATTTCATGAGATAATTTATGAGGGTGTGTTTCGGGGTGGGGCAACTGGTGACGAGTAACCCTCGAGGCCCGGCTAGTAGCTCAGGACTTGAAATTTTGAGGTGTGAAAATTATATATATATCTATATCTATATCTATCATACCTTGAAGACGCTATCTAAAATAGCCCGAAACTGTAACTACTATGGAATACTACAAATTTTTTGTTGGTTATGTTTGTGCAGAAATCCTGTGAATAAGTATATATAAATCTCTCATTAGTAAGACCTCATCTGGAATATGCAGTTCAGTTTTGGGCACAGGTTTTTAAAAAGATATCGGGGAACTGGAGAAAGTGCAGAGAAGGGCAACCAAACTGATAAGAGGCATGGAGGAACTCAGCTATGAGGAAAGAGGAATTTAATTTATTCCCTCTTGAGAAGAGCAGCTAGGGGGGGGGGGAATATGATCAACATGTACAATCACATAAAAGTGGACCATATAGCGAATTTGGTGTTGGTTTTTCACTTTAAGATTGAACCAGATGGACCTGTATCTTTTTTCAACCTAACTATGTACTCACTATGTACTATTATCATGCAAACAAGTTTAATAATCCACAGTTCTACCTCATCCTTTCTCCATTGCTGCCCATTGATGCTATAGTATACTAAGTTTATTAAAGATTGAAGTAGTTGAAAAAAAAAAAAAAAAAAGACAGATGGGCATCACTGAACTGTAAATGGCACCGATTAATTTTTTTTTTTTTATATATAACACCAAACTGCTGTGTGTCAGAGCAGAAGGTAGTAGCCACATGGCAGATGCTGTAAGGGAAATCAAAGGCCCTGTGACCATGCAACCTTGACATCTGCCCCACCAAGTGAATTTAGGTTCATCTCTTTAAAATTAACCAGTTTTAACCTTTCTTTGATTCCAAGCATTAACAGCACTAGCATAGGTTCACTTTTAGTAACATTTTACAGGTCGCACCCATATTTGGGGTGTAACATGTTACTAAAGCAGCAGCTTTTTTTTACTGTCCTGCAAGCCCACCGCTCCAGAGAGGCTCATTACAGGCGCTATGCAGGTAGCTCCTGTAAAGCGCCTCAGTGTGAAAGTAGCCTGAGGGATATTTCCTCCCTCACACCTTTTGAACGCCTTTTCATAGAAGAGCCAGTTTCACGAAATCAGGTGCTAGGTTCTGCTACCTCCGAATCTAAGCCTACATATATACGAGTCTGGGAGAGGGACTTATGGCTTGAATTCACCATGGCTCAGTTGACTCACTTACAGTATCTCACAAAAGTGAGTACACCCCCCTCACATTTTTGTATATATTTTATTATATCTTATCTTATCATGTGACAACACTGAAGAAATGGCACTTTGTTATAATGTAAAACAGTGAGTGTACAGCTTGTATAACAGTGAAAATTTGCTGTCCCCTCAAAATAACTCAACACAGCCATTAATGTCTAAACCGCTGGAAACAAAAGTGAGTACACCCCACAGTGAAAAAATGTCCAAATTGGGCACAAAGTTTCAAAAATTTGTGTGGCCACCATTATTTTCCAGAACTGCCTTAACCCTCTTGGGCATGGAGTTCACCAGAGCTTCACAGGTCGCCACTGGAGTCCTCTTCCACTCCTCCATGATGACATTACAGAGCTGGTGGATGTTAGAGTCCTTGCGCTCTTCCACATTCCGTTTGAGGATGCCCAACAGATGCGCAATAGAGTTTAGATCTGGAGACATGCTTGGCCAGTCCATCACCTTTACCCTCAGTTTCTTTAGCAGAGCAGTGGTCAAATGAAGGTGTGTTTGGGGTCATTATGTTGGAATACTGCCCTGCAGCCGTCCCTGAAGGGAGGGGATCATGCTCTGCTTCAGTATGTCACAGTACATGTTGGCATTCATGGTTCTCTCAATGAACTATAGCTCTCCAGTGCCGGCAGCACCCATGCAGCCCCAGACCATGACACACCCACCATCATGCTCGACTGTAGGCAAAACACACTTGTCTTTGTGCTCCTCCCCTGGTTGCTGCCACACACGCTTGACACCATCTGAACCAAATAAGTTTATCTTGGTCTCATCAGACCATAGGACATGATTCCAGAAACATATAGAGAAAAAAGGAGGGTGCACCAACCTTGTGCATTACCAAAACGTAAAATGTATTAAAAAAATGTAACAGCAATAATTGTACTTACACACAGATGTGATAAAAGAGGTTGAAAATACAAAAGCAAGTTAAATAATTTCTCTAAAATCAGCAACCTGGACATGATGGAAAAACAGATGACATCACAAAGATGGCGTACGCATTTCAGGGGAGGACCCTCTTCCTCAGAGCCAAAGGGGTTTTCCAGTAATCCATGTCCTTAGTCTACTTGTCTTTAGAAAACTGTCTGCAGGCTTTCTTGTGCATCATGTTTAGAAGAGGCTTCCTTCTGCGATGACAGTCATACAAACCAGTATGATGCAGTGTGCGGCGAATGAGCACTGACAGGCTGACTCCCCCACCCCTTTAACCTCTGCAGCAATACTGGTAGCACTCATATGTCTATTTTTGAAAGACAACCTCTGGATATGACCCAGAGCACATGCACTCAACTTATTTGGTCGACCATGGCAAGACCTGTTCTGAGTGGGACCTGTCCTGTTAAACCGCTGTATGGTCTTGGTCACCGTGCTGCAGCTCAGTTTCAGGGTCTTGGCAATCTTCTTAAAGCCTAGGCCATCTTTATGTAGAGCAACATTTCTTTTTTTTTCTCAGAGAGTTCTTTGCCATGAGGTACCATGTTGAAATTCCAGTCACCAGTATGAGAGAGTGAGAGTGATAACTCCAAATTTAACACACCTGAGACCTTGTAACACTAACGGGTCACATAACACCAGGGAGGGAAAATTACTAATTGGGCACAATTTAGACATTTTCACTTGGGGTGTAATCACTTTTGTTGCCAGCAGTTCAGACATTAATGGCTGAGTGTTGAGTTATTTTGAGGGGACTGCAAATTTACACATATACATTATACAAGCACTACTTCACATTGTAGCAAAGTGTCATTTCTTCAGTGTTGTCACATGAAAAGATATAAAAAATATTCACAAAAAACGTGAGGGGTGTACTCACTTTTGTGAGATACTGTATACCAGCTTACTCCTGCCAGCTCTATTGATTCTAAAAGGCAGGAAACAAACTACAAGATTTTGTCATGCTGGTATCGGGTACCAGCTGACCTGGCACAGATTTACCCCTCCACACTTGAGCAATGGGGAGAGCCCTAGTTTTACTTAGTCATACACCCAGTGTTCCTCCTTTTATTTCTTTATTATTTTTACCTCACATTTATACATGTCCTTTTAAGCTTATGGCTTTGTTCCATTGGAAATGTTTGACATGATATGTAATTTTGTCTTAAACAAAGATAATACAAAAAAACAAACAAAAAAAAAATAAATAGTGCAGCTGTGCAGGGTTTCTGCCGCGGTGCAGAGTTCTGTGAATGAATTAAAAGTACAGCCTGCCACCACGGCAGACAGCTTGTGTTTTCAATGAACTGTGAGGGAGCTGGTGAGCGCTCCTCATAGTTAATTGATTCTTCCAACTCTTCAGTAACTGTCTGCACATATAGGTGGTATGGGAAGACAGCTTTACTGTGAGTCTGCAGGAGCCTGACATTGCACCAGCGATTTGCTGATCGTGGGTGCAATGCTCTGCAGGCTCCTAAGGAAAAAAAAAAAAAAAAAAAAGATATAGATAGAGCTATAATATATATATATATATATATATATATATATATATATATATATATATATATATATATATATATATATATATATATATATATACACACATACATATATATACATATACACACATACACACACACACACACACACACACACATTTTGTTCTAGTAAAAATATGTGCATTTATTTAATTTTTTCTAAAAGTGAAGTTTTCCTTTAAAGAAGACCATAATAATTATAGCATTAAGTTCATAAATTCATGAGTTTTTTTCCTCATGTTAGTTGGTGGTGGACTGAGGGGAAAGGCATCCAATTATTGTAACTAGTACATACTGGAAGAGAACGTTAAACAGCTCACCTTTCTTTCTTCTTTTATAGCTTGTTTCCTGGCTTTCTTCTCTTCGGTGGATTCATGTTTAGAACGCTGCTGTGTAGAAACTCTGGGCAAATCTCCATCATTAATCCTTTCCATGCGCTCTACTTGTTTGGCTGTAGGCCCCCTTCCAGGCAGAACACCCAGTGGAATGCCAGTTTTGGCAGATACCTTTATTGGCTTGGTCTAAATAACAAATACCAGTTAACACCTTCATGCAATATTCATTCTGAGCCCTTCACACATTTGAATATAAATGTTCCTAATATATTACAAGGCTGCCCTGGAGGGGTTTCTCCTGAGCTCCTCTGTGGCAGAACAATGTGGCAATTCTTTTCATTTCAAATATGAATATTTTAGATCAGAAAACAGAAGTTGGAAATGTTGCACACCGGAACCCACTATATAGAAAGGTAAAGTTACAGCTTCAGCCTGAGCTCCTCCTGGCTATGCTCCCCTGACATGTTTCATCCAGCCTACAGGGCTTAATCATAGATTAAGATTATTATATAGATCATAGATTAAGCCCTGTAGGGGGAGCGAAACATGTCAGAAGTGCATAGCCAGAAGCAGTTCAGTTCAGTGTATATAGTGGCTGGGCTCCGGTGTGCGGCATTTCCACCTTCTGTCTTCCAATCTGTCTCGGTTAGCCTGGATGAGCTTGCTTGAATGTCGGCACCTGATCTTTGCTTTGGACTGCAGAGGAAAGTTTCACAGTGCTCCATGTTTTTGTATAGGAGTGAATATTTCAGGCATGCAGACACAATGTAGGAAACATACTACGAAAAAATGAGCATTGGGACTGAAAAGCACCTGAAAAGTCCCAATACTCATCTTTCATAGTGTTGTAGAATCATTGATATTTAGACATGTGCACTGACAAAAAATTAGTTCATTTTCATTTCATTAGTTTAGATTTTTTGGAAATTCGGAAAAATGAAAATTCAGAAATGTCGGGAATTTTCACATATCGATTTTTCGGATTTCCAAATTTATGTTTTTCTGAATTTCCAAATTTCGGATTTATGAATTTCCGAACTTAGGATTTCCGAATTTCGGAACTCCGAATTTCCGGATTTTTGGAATTCGGGAATTCAAAGATTTGAAAGTCCAAAAATTTGAAAATCTGAAAAAAAAAAAAGAAAGAAAATCAGTTTAATTAAATTAATAACTATTAAATTAACTATTACGAATTATCTGAAATAACAAATGCCGCATCTAAACAAATGGAATGGAACAAATTAATAGTAAATAATAATAAAAAGGTTTTATTATTATTATTAGATTGTTTCATATGGTTAGATGCGGCATTCGTTATTTCAGATATTTTAAATTAGTAACTTCGGATAAATTCATATTCATTACGTTCCCTAACAGACAAATTTGAAAGGGAATTCCAACACCTATAATTTAATAGTTAGTTATTATTTAGAATTAAACAGATTCTTTTTTCACTAATTTTCGAATTTCCGAAATTAGAAAATCCGGAAATTCGTAATGTCGGAATTTCTTATTTTCTGAAATACGTAAATTCATAAATTTTGAACATCGGAAATTGAAAAACTCTGAACTAATTTGTCAAAATTCGTTAAAGAAACAATTTGGAACTAAACAAATTGCACATGTCTATTGATAATGATGCGATGCAAGTATAAGATGGGGCTTAAAAGGCTTAAAAGAAAAACTTTACTACAAACAAAATAAATACATTTTGTGGCATCTTGTTATAGACTATGAAATTGCTTAATATTATGCACCATTAAGAGAACATACCTTTGGTGGGTCTTTAATTATCTGGGGGTGATTATATAAATTTGAATATGTACCTGTGAAAAGGAAAAAAAAAAAAAAAACAACTTTAAACTTAAAAGGCAATCAAACTTTGAATGAAAAAAAATTAATGTATGGTTAACAGAATGAAGGTGGCAAAATGAAAAATATTAGGGCTAGTACTTAACGGTCCTTTAACCACTTCATATCCGAGTTCGTTTTTTTTTTATTTTTTATTTCCACACGTTAAAAATCTGAAAACTACTTAGAACTCCACATATTATATATTTTTTAAAAGCGGAGGCCATGAAAAATAAAAGATAAAATTTGTCTACGCAATATTTGCGCAGATGTTTTCCAAACATATATTTTAAGTTAAAAATTACACTAAAAACATGCTTCCGTTTTTTTTATAATTTTTTTTTGTTACATTTTTTTGTTTTCATTTAACTTTATTGCTATCGCATGGGGGCTAAGAAGCCCCCTATGTCTCCCCTACCCTAAAATGGAGCTAATCAAGCACAGAAAAGCAGCAGCAGTATAAGATACTATCTTACATTAGGTAAACCCATGTCATTTCTTTTCTCTTTTCCCTTGTGATGTGGGCCCATTCCTGATTGTATTCTCCGTTCTTCATAGTCTGTGAATGTTCTCTTGATTTGGTAATAGTCTATATGTCATGCTTTTCCCTCCACTACTATGAGTAGCAGCACCTGACGAGCCATTCTCAATGGGCTGCTGAAGCAGAAATCCAACTTGGATCCACACCTTAGCTATGAGCCTTTAGGTAGTCAACAATACCTCAGGCAAAAGCTGTGCAGATAAATATTTAGATCTAAAACAAAAACAAAACAAAAAAAACCCTCAAGAGGACCCAGCAGGCATAGCAGAGAGTGTAGTTGTACCAAGGAATCCATGATGCCATGCAAAAAAAAAATATTATTTGCCTCCAGTAAGCCTAGCAGGGCTAGAGAAGGTGGAAAATAGAATCAAGAGCCCCTTGCAAATTAGGATATTAGAATACAGTTTATAGCTTGTGAACCAAACTGATGTCAAATACAATGAAGAACAAATAGCTGGATGAGCTTTTCATTAAGTCTAATGGGTGGCTGGTTAGAATTTCTTCTTAGGCTTTAACAACTGGACCCAAATCAGCTGCCACAAAATCTATTAAACCTGGGTTTGTACTGTGGGGTCCTGGAAGGGTTTGTAGAATTCCAAAATCATTTGTTTTAGAGAAGCTCTAACTTTAGCAGCAGCTAAACGATTATCTGCAAGCACATGTAGTAAAGTCCAAAAATGACTGTTATATATATTCATAAATTATATTTTTATAGGACATTTACTCTTTAGTGGTACACAGGTTCTATTATAGGCTAAAAAATTAGCAAAAAATATAAAATAAAAATGCCACCAAGGCACCGGCCTCAATTTGATCACTATGTCAGAGCTGACATACTGATCACATGATTGGGAGCCATTCTGATTGGTTCCTGATCATAAGTGGCTGTCAGTAACAACCAGGATTGGGAGCCAGTTGCTGCATAAAAGTGTATCATGAGAATGACAATGTCTGACTAAAAAGTATGATGCATTTTTAATATACTTACTGAGTATGGATTCACAGTCCCACTTTTCAGCAGGCTGCTCTAGAACTATAGTTTGCATTTCCTCTTCCACTTCTTCATCTTCTTCAATCAAATCCAAACCTTCTATGGGTTTTAAATCTTTTAATTTTACACACCTACATAGAGTGCCCAAAGGTTATAAAATCCAGTATGTAACATTGGTATAACATCACATTATGACTTTGCACATAATTAAAGCTTGGTGAAGCCTCCCTACTACATCTATAGCAGCCATGCAAAAGAGACTTTTTCTATGCGCCTGATGTTGCCACTCCACTGAATGTACTGCAGCTCTGTGTAAGTGGTACTTCGTTTGTGCATGACAGCACCTCTCCACTACAATTATAGAAGTACTGTGTAGGTGATATTTAATATGTGCTTTGCCTACACATTACATCTACAGCGGCCTTGAGTAGGTGACATTTCAGACGCTTGACAGTGCCTCTCCACTATGACTATAGCATCCTTGTGTGGAAGACAATTTATATGTGCTTGACAGTGCCTCTCCAGTTCATCTACAGCAACCATTTGTAGTAAAAATCTAGGTCAGGAAGGTCCAGTAATTTGTTCTGTAAAGACAAACTTGGAATCCAGCAGGTTCTATTTAAATCCCAACTCCAGGTTTACTATGACTTTAAAAATAGTTTGTTTGGGCTGGGCTGACCCAAACCAACTTTTCCTTTACCATGTGCAAACTGGGAGCTTTGTAGGCCTCTGTATGCCTCAGCTACACACAGTATATAGTAGTGCTGTAATCCGGCAGGACAGGGGCTTCCTGTCCCATTCCTGGAACAAAATGAATTCTGGCTGAGTGCTGCTCAGCAATTCACAGGAAGCTTTCTACTTTTATGAACAAATACAAGGTTTCATGCGAGAGAAAGCTGGGAACACACCGCCCAAAGCCACCTGTGAGGATCTGATGAGCTGCTGAAGAGATCCAGCTGCCTGCCTGGTCTGTAGCCAGGGAAATCCAATGACAACAAAGAATATCAGCACATCCGGAAGTAAAAACAAAATAAATTATTGACAGTCCATGAAATCAAGCGAACATGACAAACATCAATCCAAAAAAAAAGGTGCTCAGTTTTGGATTGATGTTTGTAATGTTTGCTTGATTTTGTTTCCACAAGGCTTCATGTGATTGGCTGAGGTGGAGATTGTGATTTATTATACAAATTTGCTGGATTTCATGTCCATTTTTGGAATATGACGTTTCCCCTTCTTTCTTTAATACAGAATCCCTCTGCTTACAGCCAAGTAAATAAGGTCCTGAGGAAGCATAAA
This sequence comes from Lithobates pipiens, assembly GCF_037356315.1. Lineage (NCBI taxonomy): Eukaryota > Metazoa > Chordata > Amphibia > Anura > Ranidae > Lithobates > Lithobates pipiens. The sequence goes on along the minus strand of NW_027507758.1, from coordinate 240,103,341 downwards.
AGGTGAAACGTTGACCTTTCTGATTTAGCAGCAATAGGGATCCAATATGTTATATACATTGTGTGGTTATAGCAATGAGAGCTCCAACTTTCTTGTTTTTATCTTGTACAAATTTTTAATCTTGTAATATATTTGTAATGAATTGAACTTCATAAATGATATAGTGTTCTTTTTTTTCTGGTACCGGTAAGGTCCACTCAAAATGTCCTATATCTTTTAAACAGTGGAGATAGTCATGTCATCCACCCACTTCCCTACCTCAGCCAGTCACCAGAAACTCAAAAGTAAAAGGCTTCCTATGAATAGCTGAACAGGACTCAGCACAACACGATTGTTTCGGAATTGGGAAAAGGAGTCCCCTGATGCTACCTACATACAGTTAATACAGCACTCCCTGCAGGCACAGCTGTTAGTGAAGGAATTTGTTTGTTTGGGTCAGCTTGTCCCAAGTGAACTTTTTAAACTCATAGTAAACCCGGACTTAGGCTTTAAACAACCTTAGCAAAGTTGTTGACTTTATTCTTGAAAAGAGCTGGGTTTGTGTTGAGTATGCGTTCAGAAATCTGTGCAAGCATAGCAGAACAAGATGGGCAATTAATATGTTTTCTAAAATAAATTTTTCTTTCCTTTCCTGCCTACAAGGTCACATTAAGAAAACAAAAACAAAACTCCTTATACTGTATATGGAACCAGTTTCAATGAAGCTTGATATTTGGTGTTTACACATTATATTTCTTTTTTATTTCCATGATATGGGCCGGTCACTATTAGCTGGGGTGCTGGAGAGGGATGGGGGGGTGTCAGAGTACACCTGAAGACTGGGAGATCATAGTTAATAAATCTGCAACTGACTTTCTCAGCAATAGCTGCTTTGATATTTCTTTCTATCATGATAGATACTTTTTTTAATACACATACAGTAGAAAGAGATGGCACTTACTCTTTTGCTTTCTGCTTGAAGTAGTCCTTTACCACATCTTGAAGTCTAGCGCTATCTGTCTGAATAAATCCCTCTAATTCTGCATTATCCAAGGCACCAATCTCATCTTCGTCAAACTGCTCATAAAACTGTACAAAAAAAAGAAATAAAAAAATAGTATAGTTAAAAACATACAATGAAATTTAGACCCTTTTCATATGGGGGGGGGGGGGGGCTTTTCAGTCGTTTTAGCACTAAAAAAAAAAAAAGCACCTGTAAAGCACCTCTCAAGCCACCCCAGTGTGAAAGTCTGAGAGCTTTCACACTGGGGCGGTGTGCTTGCATGATGGGGGGGAAAAAAAAAAAAAAAAAAAGTACTGCAAGCAGCATCTTTGGGGTGATGGGGGTGCGGTGTCTACACCACTCCTTCACTGTCCCTGCCAATTGAAATTAATGGGCAGCGCTGCCGACATGAGTGCTATTAACCCTTTCTTCGACCCCTAGCGGGGGTTAAAAGCGTCCCCGCTAGCACTAGCGGCACTTTACCCCTAACGTCCACACTGTCCCAGTGTGAAAGGGGTCTTAAATCTCAACTCTGGTAAGAGCAAATATTGTCTAAATAAATACAAGATCCATGTATAGTCTTCCTTGAATCTTAGTATATTTTGGGTATTTCTTGCAGAACTGTGCAATAATTAAATCTGAAAAAATTTACAGCTGTGCAGGAGCTTCCTGTAATAATGACCAGTCCCCGCTGCTCCCGCCTTTTGTACAGGATGACTGGTCTGGTCTCCACGCCCTCCTGTTGTTTTCTGACTGCAGCCTATAGTAGGTGGGGACTGAGTCCCTCTATTCCTCTGCTCTCGGTACTGTGATGATGTCATTGCTACTTTAATAAGGCAATAAGTCTGCAAAGACTTTCTGAGCACACAGCATGGATTTACAGTATATCATTTGTGGTTATTTCGGAACATATTTAAATTAGATTTTATGCCTGAAGTTCAGCTTTACAACCCAACTGAACTTTCTGTTTAAATAGGCTAAAACACATTCCAGGTGCATCAAAACAAAATATGTTCATAGCTCTACAGCTTGTTTTCTATAGAAAGCAGCCACAGCCTTAGCTGTCATCTGCCAACATGCTGCAGACTGGGAGCCTTAGGCCTCATGCACACTGGATGTTTTTGCAGCTGCTTCTAGGGGCATCAGGCATTTTTTTCCTGTCTCTAAACTCCCCTGTATTTAAGCTTTAATTTCAACGGCAAAGTGCCTTTTCACTCAGGCTGTGGCTGGATTAGAAGGGAAATAAATGGCAAGACACTGAACACCTTTTGTTTTCATGCACCTAGATGTATTTAGCTGTAGCTTTACTCATCACCTAGGCTAGCTGCTTTGCCATGGAAATACTGTGCCAAATTTTAGCTTACTACACTAACCTAGCCTTTACAATTAAGAAAGCTTTCAGATTTTTATGAAATACAATTCTTGTTAATTTTAGTTTGCATTATGACGAATTAACAGCTTAATGTAGGCCTGTTTCAACTAAAATCATGTACAATATGCACGTCAAGCATTTTAGATGACAGACTGAGGGAATACCCCCTCCCAATCTTCTTAGATTATGTGCACTAGACCTTCCAGCTCTGGAAAAAAAAAAAAATAGTTGGCAAGGTGGTACTCTAGAACCCTTGTTTTAGACACAGTAGAGAAGGATCACAATTTTGTCGCATTTTTATTGCTGGCGGTAGTTTTACTCGCTCTGTCTTGGTCACATCCCGTCACGCAGACTATCCTGGAACAGGTGGGTGGCAAGGAAACACAGCCAGCAATAAAAACTCAAAGGTTCTAACCCTTGCCCCTTTACTAATAGTTGTGTTTTATTGCTCAAATCTTCAAATGTATCATGCTGCACTGGTACCATGCAAGTGCTGGTTATCTTTGCAGGATCTGTACATTTCCCCAAGGACCAAATACAGTGTACATGTAAACATCAAAACAGAACACATTGGATAGTTCAGGTAAACAAAGTTAAAATTGCACTTACATTGACTCGATCAGTGCATATCACCAGGAACAGCTCATTTGGAGGAATACGATGTCCCACCAACAGATGTAAATATACTCACATATAAAAGCTGGCAGGAGGAAAGATAGCAATCAAGATGTATTGACATTCAGTGAGAGAAACGGGAAAAGCATCCCAACCTGGTATCAAACAACCTGGTGATGCAGTACCTCCATTAAAATAACTCCAAAAACATGTTAGTTTAGTGGTGGTACTGTCTCACCTTGTACACAAATTTGGTCCCCCCATTTTTGTTCCTGCTCCACTCAAAACAATCCATTTCTCTCTCCTCTACAGTCAACTTTTATATAGGAGTACATTTGCATCTGTTGGTAGAACATGATATTCCTCTGGATGAAGCAGTTCTGGTGATAGGCACTTACCAAGTCACTTCTATGTAAGTGCAACTTTAACTTTTTTGATAAAAGGCGTTTTAGTTATGTTTGTGTTCCAATTGGATTCATTTTTCCTCATTAGCTTATGCTAGGAACAATTATCTATCTATCCAGCTCTTTGGAATTATGCATGCCCACAGTAACTAAAGAGGAACTGCAGTCTGCTCACATAATTTGTAATAAAAACATCTTTGCCATTCTGAAGCTTCCTTACAACCACTTTGCATATTATTTTATGTATACTGTGATTCTGTACTTGCCAAATATGCTCCCTCCACAGAATCTGGCTGCAATCATTTTAACTGTGGGCAGCTGAAGCTGCTGCCTGTTCTGGATTTACACAGACACACCACCAGCTCTGCAGCTCTCATTGGCCCTCTTATGACTCATCCCCGTCCCTTCCTGGAAAACTCTCACGAGAGTGAGAGCTGTGGATGATGTCATATGCCTAGGCTTTTTCCATAAAAGAAACAGGAAGTGGGCTGTATAAGGTATTTACTGGCAGAAAAAAAAATGGTTTTACTATCCAAGTTTAAACAACAAGGGCAGAAGATTTAATAGATGGAAAGATGAAAAAAATGACTCTAGTTCCACTTAAGCATGCAACAGGCAAGAAATAATTCTTGCTTTCTTTCTATCCACTGCACTGTAGTGAAAAATTGCAATGTATATTTATTGATCACTTGCTGATCTTACCTTTTCAAAGCGCTCATCCAGAAGGGTGAGCTGGTCATTTCTCCTCATAACAGATGAAGACATAGAATATTCTGAGAAGCGACTCTTCGTCTCTTCCTGCATAAACAGGAACTCTTTCATCGGGCCAGCTTCACCTCTGCTCTCGTCATCAGAAAGGGGGCCTTCTGAGTCAAAATCATCATCTTGGCTGTCATCACTATCCTCTTCCTCATCGTCAACATCTTCCCATTCGTCGTCATCCCCTTCATTTTCATTTCTATATATAATATTAACACCAAGATCAACTTTAGGCCTCATGCACACGAGAAGCAGTTAAACGCGTGTTCAGAGGCAGTTGGACACTTTTTTCAACTGCTCCTGAACTCATTCAATGTTATCCTATGTATCCATGCACACAGTCTCGTTTTTTGCCGTTTTTATGCAGTTGCGTTTAACCTTGTTTTTCCAGAAGCAAAAAAATGGGTTCAGACGCAAAAGTTTCCACGTTTCAGACGCAAAATGCGGCAAAACGCCGCTACCGCGTTTTGCCGCGTTTTCGTTTATGAGCGCTTTTAACCACTTTCAGACCGGACCATTTTGCTGGTAAATGACCAGAGGTCTTTTTACAATTTGGCACTGCGCTGCTTTAACTGGTAATTGCGCGGTCATGCAATGTTGTACCCAAACAAAATTTGCGTCCTTTTCTTCCCACAAATAGAGCTTTCTTTTGATGGTATTTGATTGCCTCTGCGATTTTTATTTTTTGCGATATAAACGTAAAAAGACCGCAAATTTTGAAAAAAAATGATATTTTCTAATTTTTGTTATTAGAAAAATCCAATAAACTCAATTTTAGTCATACATTTAGGCCAAAATGTATTCAGCCACATGTCTTTGGTAAAAAAAAAGTCAATAATTGTATATTTATTGGTTTGCGCAAAAGTTGTCACATCTACAAACTAAGGTACGTTTTCTGGAATTTACGCAGCTTTTAGTTTACGACTGCCTATCTCATTTCTTGAGGTGCTAAAATGGCAGGGCAGTACAAAACCCCCCCAAATGACCCCATTTTGGAAAGTAGACCCCCTAAGGAAATTGATAAGTGGCATGTTGAGCCCATTGAATATTTTATTTTTTTGCCTCAAGCGATTGAATAATGACAAAAAAAAAAAATTTTTTTTTTTTTTTTTTTTTTTTTTTACACAAAGTTGTCACTAAATGATATATTGCTCACACATGCTATGGGCATATGTGAAATGACACCCCAAAATAAATTCTGCTGCTTCTCCTGAGTACGGGGATACCACATATGTGGGACTTTTTGGGAGCCTAGCCGCGTACGGGGCCCCGAAAACCAAGCACCACCTTCAGGCTTTCTAAGGGCGTTACAGTTTTGAAGGCCATAAAATGCCAAGATGGCACAAACCCCCCCAAATGACCCCATTTTGAAAAGTAGACACCCCTAAATTTAGGGGTACACTAGTGAGACTAGGTAATAAATGGCGGGTGCCCTGAAACTATAAAAAAAATAACTAACCAACCAGCGTCACCTGTAACAGTTATATGGTGATCACTGGTGAAAGGGTTAACTAGGGGGCTTTATGCGGTAGTATATGGGGGTCCCTGGCGCTATAAAAAGCTGCGGCGAACCTAAATACCTACCTGCCTAACTAGCGTCACCTGTGACACTAATACAGCGATCAGAAAAACGATCGCTTATTAGGCTGGGTTCACACTGGAGCGATGCGGGAACGCCACGAATCCGCGGCGGGTTCCCGCATCACATGCCTCCCGGCGGCAGTTCACACTGCCCTATGCGAACTGCTGGGAGTGTCAGTGAAATGTTAATGACACCCCCAGATCAGTCCGCATATCGCAGTGCGATCTGCAAACTCGGATCGCATGGTGTGAACACCCATGCGATCCGATTCTGCTGCGGACCAAAAAAAGGGTCCCGTGCGAGTTTGCGGTGGGTGCGACACGAATTCAGCCATACTATCTGTATGGCTGAACTCGAATCGCACAGAGATCGGATGTGATTTGCACTGCAGTGCGGTGCGAATCACATCCGTTCTCATAAACCGCTGCAATGTGAACCCAGCCTTAGTGACACTGGCGACGGGGGGTGATCACGGGGTTAAACCTTTATTGGGGGGGTTAGGCGGGTACCTTAGAACTAAAGGGGGCTAACCCTAACTGCCCTAACAGTTATTACAGTCACAAATGACACCCGCCGGGTGATCAGGGGGTTAAACCTTTATTAGATAATAAATGGCGGGTGCCCTGAAACTATAAAAAAATAACTAACCAACCAGCGTCACCTGTAACAGTTATATGGTGATCACTGGTGAAAGGGTTAACTAGGGGGCAATCAGGGGGCTTTATGCGGTAGTATATGGGGGTCCCTGGCGCTATAAAAAGCTGCGGCGAACCTAAATACCTACCTGCCTAACTAGCGTCACCTGTGACACTAATACAGCGATCAGAAAAACGATCGCTTATTAGGCTGGGTTCACACTGGAGCGATGCGGGAACGCCACGAATCCGCGGCGGGTTCCCGCATCGCATGCCTCCCGGCGGCAGTTCACACTGCCCTATGCGAACTGCTGGGAGTGTCAGTGAAATGTTAATGACACCCCCAGATCAGTTCGCATATCGCAGTGCGATCTGCAAACTCGGATCGCATGGTGTGAACACCCATGCGATCCGATTCTGCTGCGGGCCAAAAAAAGGGTCCCGTGCGAATTTGCGGCGGGTGCGATGCAAATTCAGCCATACTATCTGTATGGCTGAACTCGAATCGCACAGAGATCGGATGTGATTTGCACTGCAGTGCGGTGCGAATCACATTCGTTCTCATAAACCGCTGCAATGTGAACCCAGCCTTAGTGACACTGGCGACGGGGGGTGATCACGGGGTTAAACCTTTATTGGGGGGGTTAGGGGGGTACATTAGAACTAAAGGGGGCTAACCCTAACTGCCCTAACAGTTATTACAGTCACAAATGACACCAATGCAAAAAAAAAAAAATGACATTGGTGTCATGGTGACTGGGGGGCAGGGGTAATTGGGGGGGGTGATCGGGGGGGGGGGGGGGTGTGAGTGTGCCTGGCATGTTCTACTGTGTAGTGTCGTGTTGGTGCAACTCACCGATCCTCTCTCCTCTGTGTCGGAACGAAAAATACCGACACGGAGGAGAGATTACATCACTTCCTCTCCTGTGTTTACATTACAGGAGAGGAAGTGATGTGACGAAGGATTTCTATTCGTCGGGAGCAATCGCGAGGGGGTGGCCATGAATGAATGGCCGCCCCATCATCCCGGATCGCTCCCGAACGAATACCGACCGCCGCAGGCACCGGGCGGGGGCCCGATCGGGCCCCCGACCCGCGGGAAGGCAAGGACGTACATGTAAGCCCTTATGCCTGCCCGTGCCATTCTGTCGACGTACTTCGTCGTGCGGCGGTCGGGAAGTGGTTAAAAGGTGACCTTTTCTTTTTACATTAAAAATCTCAAAAATGATTGCAAATGATGAAAAACCATTAGAAAAATATTTTAAACAATTGCAATTGCAAGTGGACAATCCACAACTTGTGGCAAGTGACATGGCAGGTGGCAAGTGATGTGGCAAGTGGACAATCCACAACTTGTGGCAAGTGACGTGGCAGGTGAAGTGGCAAGTGACGTGGAAAGTGGACAATCCACAACTTGTGGCAGGTGACGTGGCAAGTGACCTGGCAGGTGACACAGCAAGTGACCTGGCAGGTGACATGGCAAGTGGAAAAACCACAACTTGTGGCAGGTGACTGGCAGGTGACGTGGCAAGTGGACAATCCATAACTTGTGGCAGGTGAATTGGCAAGTGATGTGGCAAGTGGACAATCCACTTGTGGCAGGGGACGTGGCAAGTGACGTGGCAAGTGGACAATCCACTTGTGGCAGGGGAAGTGGCAAGTGACGTGGCAAGTGGACAATCCACAACTTGTGGCAGGTGATGTGGCAAGTGGACAATCCACTTGTGGCAGGTGACGTGGCAGGGGACGTGGCAAGTGACATGGCAAGTGGACAATCCACAACTTGTGGCAGGTGACGTGGAAAGTGATGTGGCAAGTGGACAATCCCCAACTTGTGGCAGGTGATGTGGCTAGTGACGTGGCAAGTGGACAATCCACAACTTGTGGCAGGTGATGTGGCTGGTGACGTGGCAAGTGGACAATCCACAACTTGTGGCAGGTGGCATGGCAGGTGACGTGGAAAGTGGACAATCCACATCTTGTAGCAAGTGACGTAGCAGGTGATGTGGCAAGTGACGTGGCAAGTGGACCATCCACAACTTGTGGCAGGTGACGTGGCAGGTGATGTGGCAAGTGACGTGGCAGGTGATGTGACAAGTGGACAATCCACATCTTGTGGCAAGTGACGTGGCAAGTGACGTGGCAAGTGGAAATCCAAAACTTGTGGCAGGTGATGTGGCTGGTGACGTGGCAAGTGGACAATCCACAACTTTGTGGCAGGTGATGTGGCAAGTGGACAATCCACTTGTGGCAGGGGACGTGGCAGGGGACGTTGCAAGTGGACAATCCACAACTTGTGGCAGGTGATGTGGCAGGTGACGTGGAAAGTGATGTGGCATGTGGACAATCCCAAACTTGTGGCAGGTGACGTGGAAAGTGGTGTGGCAAGTGGACAATCCACAACTTGTGGCAGGTGATGTGGCAAGTGGACAATCCACAACTTGTGGCAGGTGGCATGGAAAGTGGACAATCCACAACTTGTGGCAGGTGGCATGGAAAGTGGACAATCCACATCTTGTGGCAAGTGATTTGGCAGGTGATGTGGCAAGTGACGTGGCAAGTGGACAATCCACAACTTGTGGCAGGTGACGTGGCAGGTGATGTGGCAAGTGATGTGACAAGTGGACAATCCACATCTTGTGGCAAGTGACGTGGCAGCTGACGTGGCAAGTGGACAATCCAAAACTTGTGGCAGGTGACGTGGCAAGTGATGTGGCAAGTCACGTGGCAAGTGGACAATCCACAACTTGTGGCAGGTGATGTGGCAGGTGACGTGGAAAGTGGTGTGGCAAGTGGACAATCCACAACTTGTGGCAGGTGATGTGGCTGGTGATGTGGCAAGTGGACAATCCACAACTTGTGGCAGGTGGCATGGAAAGTGGACAATCCACATCTTGTGGCAAGTGATGTGGCAGGTGATGTGGCAAGTGACGTGGCAAGTGGACAATCCCCAACTTGTGGCAGGTGATGTGGCAGGTGACGTGGAAAGTGGTGTGGCAAGTGGACAATCCACAACTTGTGGCAGGTGATGTGGCTGGTGATGTGGCAAGTGGACAATCCACAACTTGTGGCAGGTGGCATGGAAAGTGGACAATCCACATCTTGTGGCAAGTGATGCGGCAGGTGATGTGGCAAGTGACGTGGCAGGTGATGTGACAAGTGGACAATCCACATCTTGTGGCAAGTGACGTGGCAGCTGACGTGGCAAGTGGACAATCCAAAACTTGTGGCAGGTGACGTGGCAGGTGATGTGGCAAGTGACGTGGCAGGTGATGTGACAAGTGGACAATCCACATCTTGTGGCAAGTGACGTGGCAGCTGACGTGGCAAGTGGACAATCCAAAACTTGTGGCAGGTGACGTGGCAGGTGACGTGGCAAGTGGACAATCCACAACTTGTGGCAGGTGACGTGGCAAGTGACGTGGCAGGTGATGTGGCAAGTCACGTGGCAAATGGACAATCCACAACTTGTGGCAGGTGATGTGGAAAGTGGTGTGGCAAGTGGACAATCCACAACTTGTGGCAGGTGGCATGGAAAGTGGACAATCCACATCTTGTGGCAAGTGACGTGGCAGGTGATGTGGCAAGTGACGTGGCAGGTGATGTGGCAAGTGGACAATCCACAACTTGTGGCAGGTGACGTGGCAAGTGGACAATCCAAAACTTGTGCCAGGTGGCATGGCAGGTGACATGGAAAGTGGACAATCCACATCTTGTGGCAAGTGACGTGGCAGGTGATGTGGCAAGTGACGTGGCAGGTGATGTGGCAAGTGGACAATCCACAACTTGTGGCAGGTGACGTGGCAAGTGGACAATCCAAAACTTGTGCCAGGTGGCATGGCAGGTGACATGGAAAGTGGACAATCCACATCTTGTGGCAAGTGACGTGGCAGGTGATGTGGCAAGTGACGTGGCAGGTGATGTGGCAAGTGGACAATCCACAACTTGTGGCAGGTGACGTGGCAAGTGGACAATCCAAAACTTGTGGCAGGTGATGTGGCAAGTGACGTGGCAGGTGACGTGGCAAGTGGACAATCCACAACTTGTGGCAAGTGACGTGGCAGGTGACGTGGCAAGTGGACAATCCACAACTTGTGGCAGGTGACGTGGCAAGTGACGTGGCAGGTGACGTGGCAAGTGACGTGGCAAGTGACGTGGCAAGTAGACAATCCACAACTTGTGGCAGGTAATGTGGCAAGTGACGTGGCAGGTGACGTGGCAAGTCACGTGGCAAGTCACGTGGCAAGTGGACAATCCACAACTTGTGGCAGGTGATGTGGCTGGTGACGTGGCAAGTGGACAATCCACAACTTGTGGCAGGTGGCATGGCAGGTGACGTGGAAAGTGGACAATCCACATCTCGTGGCAAGTGACATGGCAGGTGATGTGGCAAGTGGACAATCCCCAACTTGTGGCAAGTGACATGGCAAGTGACGTGGCAAGTGGACAATCCAAAACTTGTGGCAGGTGACGTGGCAAGTGACGTGGCAGGTGATGTGGCAAGTCACGTGGCAAGTGGACAATCCACAACTTGTGGCAGATGACGTGGCAAGTGACACGCTAAATACAAGTACACTGCAGCTCTCACAGCTGCTGCTACTCACTCTGGTCTCACAAAATTGCTGAAATAGTTAATAATACTGTTTTTTGAGCTGGGGAGGGTCTATGATGTTAGCTTAACTAAACGCTTCTAGACGCAAACGCGGTAAAACGCAGCTAAATCGCGGTAAAAAACGCGGCAAAACGCGCGTTTCTAAACGCCGGTTTCAGCTTTTAAAAACATGTGTCCAGCAGAGTTTGCATCTGCGTCTCGTGTGCATGAAGCCTTAGGCTATAAAAGTAAAAACAGGCCAATAAACCTATATATAACCTAACCTATATAGGATTTTACACAAATGTATAAGTGAAGTATCTTTATAGAGATCATAGAAAGTGAATTCGGATATTTATATTTTGCAAAAATGGTGTTAATCGTTATAATTTGTTATTCATTATATCACACAGTTGCAGTATGAAACAAAGCCAACTGTATCGTTCTTTTTGTGTAGATTTTATGGTGATCCTATTGTGCATTCAATCCAACATCTACTTTTATTAACCCTTTCATGACTAAGCCTATTTTTGGCATTTGGTGTTTACAAGTTAAAATCCATATTTTTTGCTAGAAAATTACTTGGAACCCCCAAACATTATATATATTTTTTTAGCAGAGACTCTAGAGAATAAAACGGAGATTGTTGCAATATTTTATGTCACACGGTATTTGCGCAGCAGTGTTTTAAACACAACTTTTTGGGAAAAGGGACACTTTCATGAATAATAAAAAAACAAAACAGTAAAATTAGCCCAATTTTTTTGCATAATGTGAAAGATAATGTTACGCCTAGTAAATAGATACCAAACATGTCACACTTTATAATTGCACGCACTCGTGGATTGACGACAAAAGTATGGTACTCAAAAATCTCAATAGGCGACGCTTTCATTTTTTTTACGGTTACCAGATTAGCGTTACAGAGGAGGTCTAGTGCTAGAATTATTGCTCTCGCTCTGACGATCACAGTGATACCTCACATGTGTGATTTGAACACCGTTTACATATGCGGGAGCGACTTCTGTATGCATTTTCTTTGCTTCACGAGCTCGCGGGGACGGCGGGCGCTTTAAAAAAAAAATTTTTTTTTTTTATTTGAAAAATAAATAAAAAAATTTGATCACTTTTATTGCTGTCACAAGGAATGTAAACATCCCTTGTGACAGTAATAGGTGGTGACAGGTACTCTTTATGGAGGGATCGGGGGTCTAAAAGACTCCCACCCCTCCTTTACACTTCAATGTATTCAGATCGCCGAAAACGGCGATTCTGAATACCGTATATATTTTTAAAACCGGCGCCTTTGGCAGCCGAGTAAACGGGAAGTGACGTCATGACGTCGCTTCCGTGTTTACTATGAGGAGACTGGAACGAAGCCGATTACGGCTTCATTGCAGTTCCTCCCCAGCAACTGGAGGCAGCGGACATGGAATCGGTGCTCCCGATCGAGCGGGAGCACCGGTAACAGCGGCAGGAGGGGGGACGTCCCCTCCCGTTCCTCCGGCATAACAGCCGAGCGGCTTTTAGCCGCATTGATTGTTATGGCTGGATAGCCAATCGCCTGCTGAAAAAAACGGTACTGGGATGATGACTGCAGGTGCGCCCATCATCCCGGTGTACCCCCCGGAAGGGAAGGGGTTAACTGACAGAACTCAACAAGAGAGAATAGACAAACCTAATCAGTGAGAATATAGCTTCCCCTGGTCTTTAGGGCCAATATACACAAGTACCAAAATGTAATAACACACATATATATATATATATATATATATATATATACACACACACATACACACACACACACCAACCAGTACTTGTAAGAAACTGTCCTTTACCTTTGATCCTTACTGCCAAGATCATTGGCCTTTAATATGAAGTCATCCTCCAACTGGTTTTCAGGGTCACTGAAGTCAAAATCATCATCTAGTGCTGCCACAACATCAGGATCCAGGTCCAGACAAAGACCTAATATAAGCAAAACACAATAATGACTGTGTTATAGCGGGTTCAAAGGCTGAAGGATTTTTATCTGCATGCATTCTATGCAGTCACCCAATCCCCTGTATTGTTGTTCATGGCAATAATAGTTAGCTCCCTCTCTTCTCTGTATTGGTGATCATGGCAGTGAGGCCTAATGTACACGGGTCGCTCAGGCAACCTCTTCTGTACGTTTTTCTTGAAAGCTAGAAACCAGCATTTAAAAACGTCCATTTAGCCTTGTTTGCATGCCGCGTTTATCAGCGCTTTGCCCTGCTCGCATCTAGGAGTGTTTTTTAAATATATCAGGAGACCCTTCCAAATGCTTACAAAGCACCAAAAACAGACACCGGTACCGCGTTTAGCTGTGTTTAACCGCATCTGAAACGCTGGTAAACTCTGCGTCTGAACCAATTTTTCAGGGGTCTAAAGAACAGCCTCTAAACTCAACAGCCTAAAAACAACAGTAAATGAGCCTGTGTACATATAAGATAACATTGGATGAGTTAATGCGCAAAAACATCCAACTGCCTCTGAACGTTAGTTTACAGGCAGCCTTAAAGTGAACCCCCCCTTCATTGGTGGTCATGGCACTGAAAGTGTTAACCCCATTCCCTCTTCTGCACTGGCTGTCATTGTTTTCTTACTGATCACTTAACCCTCACATGGTTCTGGGTCACCCACTCTCTCTCCACAGGCTGGGACTTTACATGTACTGTGGGTGGAGAGAACTTTGCCCACAGTACCATCTCTCTTTTAGTGCTGGGTGCTGAACACACACAGAGTGTTCCAGCGCCCAGCACCCCGCCTGCCACTCAGCTTTCTGACTGGTGCTGAGCAGCCCGATGGTTGCGTTTTTGGCACAAGGGTAGGTAGTTTCTCTACAACTTTAGTTACATTACTTACTTTTATTGAATTGAAGTCCCACAATATCCAGGCTGCTGGATTCCGAAAATTTGGTGCTGTGAGGGTAAACAGCTTTGGGTCTCTGGGATCAGCTACACTAAAGATTATTTACAAAGGACACACCACCACCTGCACTCTCCTACATTGACAAAAGTTCTTTCACTGATTACAATGTATGTGGCAAGATCTGTGAATGGGGGGGGAAGAGAATCCTGTGACTGATCACATTCTTCCCTATTCATTGGTGTATCCCCGTTTGAGGCTGGGTTCACAGCATGGGGTCTGGTGCGTTCCTCTTCACCAATTCAGGTGTGAATCAGGTTCGACTTTCTGCCTGAATTCACATCTGATTCAGAGCCAAAGACACACAGGATCCTTCTTCAATGCAGACTGCGGCCACCCTGGAGATGTGTGAACTGGCTCCATTGAGAGCCGGTCACCCTCTCCTGTAATTCTAACTGGATGCAGGGAAACCTGCATCCAGTTCAAATAAGTGTGAATGCAGCCTGATCATCTTCAGAGCAGCCGAGCCCAGAGACCTTAAGCAGGTAAACCTCACAGCATCAAATGTTCAGCAGCAAGTAGAGGACAGGGCAGTCCTGCAGCCTGCACATCGTGAGACATAGTCCATTACAGGTAAGTAACGCTGTAAAGCATTCAATTTGTTACCCTACTCACAACAATAGTTTCTTGCTTTTGTCAGGATCTTTTAGATCAACTGGCTACCCTGCTTAGATTTAATAATTCTTAATAATAATAATTTTAGGGCGGAAACAATCAAAATAATCACCAATGAAAATAGTTGTCACACCGTTTGTATATTATGTATGTGTATATATATATTTATATTTCATCTGTTCGTTATTCTCAGAATGGATAGAGATTTTTTGTTTTCCCCTATAGCTAGTTATATTTACCACTGCTTACATATGTTCAAGAATAAATTGTCTTTTTTTTTTTTTTTTTTTTAAACTTTACATATTAAAGTGGACCTTCAGTAATTTTTTCAACTTTCCATCTATTAAGTCTTCTGTCCTTGTTGTTTTAACTTTGGATAGTAAAACATTTTTTTTTGCCAGTAAATACCTTATACAGCCCACTTCCTGTTTGTCTGGTAAAAGGCCTAGGCTTATGACATCATGCATAGCGCTCTCTCTCACTCTGGTGAGAGTTTGCCAGGAAGGGAGGGGGATGAGTCATAAGAGGGCCGATGAGAGCTGCAGAGCTGGGAGGTGAACCTCTGTGTTACTGTATAAATCCAGGAAGTGAACAGGCAGCAGCTTCAGCTGCACACAGTTAAAGTGGATGCAGCTAGACTCAGCGGACGGAGATTTCTGCTGCATATTTGGCAAGTACAGAATCATAGTGTATGTATGTATGTATATATATATATATATATATATATATATATATATATATATATATATATATATATATATACACATATACATACATACACACACACACACACATATATATATATACACACTACCGTTCAAAAGTTTGGGGTCACCCAAACAATTTTGTGTTTTCCATGAAAAGTCACACTTATTCACCACCATACGTTGTGAAATGAATAGAAAATAGAGTCAAGACATTGACAAGGTTAGAAATAATGATTTGTATTTGAAATAACATTGTTTTTACATCAAACCTTGCTTTCGTCAAAGAATCCTCCTTTTGCAGCAATTACAGCATTGCACACCTTTGGCATTCTAGCTGTTAATTTATTGAGGTAAGCTGGAGAAATTGCACCCCACGCTTCTAGAAGCAGCTCCCACAAGTTGGATTGGTTGGATGGGCACTTCTGGCGTACCATACAGTCAAGCTGCTCCCACAACAGCTCAATGTGGTTCAGATCTGGTGACTGTGCTGGCCACTCCATTACCGATAGAATACCAGCTGCCTGCTTCTGCTGTAAATAGTTCTTGCACAATTTGGAGGTGTGTTTAGGGTCATTGTCCTGTTGTAGGATGAAATTGGCTCCAATCAAGCGCTGTCCACTGGGTATGGCATGGCGTTGCAAAATGGAGTGATAGCCTTCCTTATTCAGAATCCCTTTTACCCTGTACAAAGCTCCCACCTTAACAGCACCAAAGCAACCCCAGACCATCACATTACCTCCACCATGCTTAACAGATGGCGTCAGGCATTCTTCCAGCATCTTTTCATTTGTTCTGCGTCTCACAAACGTTCTTCTTTGTGATCCAAACACCTCCAACTTGGATTCATCCGTCCACAACACTTTTTTCCAGTCTTCCTCTGTCCAATGTCTGTTCTTTTGCCCATCTTAATCTTTTTCTTTTATTGGCCAGTCTCAGATATGGCTTTTTCTTTGCCACTCTGCCCTGAAGCCCAAAATCCCGCAGCCGCCTCTTCACTGTAGATGTTGACACTGGTGTTTTGCGGGTACTATTTAATGAAGATGCCAGTTGGGGACCTGTGAGGCGTCTGTTTCTCAAACTAGAGACTCTAATGTGCTTATCTTCTTGCTTAGTTGTGCAACGCGGCCTCCCACTTCTTTTTCTACTCTGGTTAGAGCCTGTTTGTGCTGTCCTCTGAAGGGAGTAGTACACACCGTTGTAGGAAATCTTCAATTTCTTTGCAATTTCTCGCATGGAATAGCCTTCATTTCTAAGAACAAGAATAGACTGTCGAGTTTCAGATGAAAGTTCTCTTTTTCTGGCCATTTTGAGCGTTTAATTGACCCCACAAATGTGATGCTCCAGAAACTCAATCTGCTCACAGGAAGGTCAGTTTTGTAGCTTCTGGAAGGAGCTAGACTGTTTTTAGATGTGTGAACATGATTGCACAAGGGTTTGCTAATCATCAATTAGCCTTCTGAGCCAATGAGCAAACACATTGTACCATTAGAACACTGGAGTGATAGTTGCTGGAAATGGGCCTCTATACACCTATGTAGATATTGCACCAAAAACTAGACATTTGCAGTTAGAATAGTCATTTACCACATTAGCAATGTATAGAGTATATTTGTTTAAAGTTAGGACTAGTTTAAAGTTACCGTATATACTCGAGTATAAGCCGAGATTTTCAGCCTCTTTTTTGAGGCTGAAAGTGCCCCCTCGGCTTATACTCGAGTCGCCGCTGTCTGACTGCTCGATCAGCGTATCGAGCAGACAGACGGCGGACATTAATTTTCAAAAGCCGCGCCTCCTTCTCCGCCTCCGCCTGTGATAGGCGGAACACTGAATTTCCCAGCAGTCAGTGTTCCGCCTATCACGGACATCCGCTCATTCTCATACTACGGACGAGTATGAGAGGATGTCCGTGATAGGCGGAACACAGGCTGCTGGGAAATTGAGTGTTCCGCCTATCACAGGCGGAGGCGGAATTTTGAATTGTAGAATGGCCGCCGAGAAGAGCGGCGATCCATCGGCACGGGACGGAGGAGGCACGGCACGGGACGGAGGAGACACGGGACGGAGGAGGCACGGGACGGAGGAGGCTCGGGACGACGGCGGCTCGGGACGGAGGCTTGGGACACAGGTAGGCTGGACACACACACAAGGCTGCACGGACACACACACACACACACACACACACACACACACACAGGGATGGATGGATGGATGGATGGATACACACACACACACACACACACACACACACAGGGATGGATGGATGGATACACACACACACACACACACACACACACACACACAGGGATGGATGGATGGATGGATGGATACACACACACACACACACACACACACACACAGGGATGGATGGATGGATGGATACACACACAGGGATGGATGGACGGACACACACACAGGGATGGACGGACACACAGGGATGGACAGCCATGTCTCACCCTCGGCTTATACACGAGTCAATAAGTTTTCCAGTTTTTTGGGGGTAAATTGGGGGCCTCGGCTTATACTCGGGTCGGCCTATACTCGAGTATATACGGTAGCTTCATTGAAAAGTACAGTGCTTTTCCTTAAAAAATAAGGACATTTCAATGTGACCCCAAACTTTTGAACGGTAGTGTGTGTATATGTGTATATATGTATATATATATATATATATATATATATATATATATATATATATATATATATATAAAAAAATATGCAAAGTGGTTGGAGGGAAGCTTTAGAATGGCAAAGATGTTTTTATTACACATTATGTGAACAGACTGCAGTTCCCCCAACTAAAATTATACAGCACACTCCACCAGGTTTTTATCCAATTAATTGATCAAAACAATAAATGGCCAAATAATTGAATATGAAAAACGTTAACAGACCATTAATAAACAGATTGAAAACTGGAATAGATTTCACCAAAGGATATATTTGCAAAAGAATCTACCTCGAACAGGTGCAGCTTTGTTCAATAATCCTACATCCTCCTCAAACTCAGATGCAAACACTGAAGAAGGTAAATTTAAAGTTGGGGGCTAAAAAAAATAAAAAAATATAAGTAAATGTTTTTGTAGACAGAAAAAAAACAATAGCAGACATATTTAAAGTGTTGGTGAACATATGACTACAAAAATTCACACAGAAAATATAATTTCCTTCCCTTTATTAAAAAAAAAAAAAAAGAAAAAAAAAAAAAACGCTTGATACCTTTATCAAATATTTAACTCTGCAGTGACATGACCACACAACCTCCACTCTTTTTTCTCTTCTCACAGCAGAGGATGTGTATGCAGTTTTAGCAGAGAACTTTCTGCTTGGAGCCGCTATCAATCACAGCACTGACTACAGGAGATACAGGTACATTGCGTTGGCATGGGATCCTAACCTGGGATCTCCTAACTGCAATTTGCCGTGTTACTGAATCGTGGCGATTCCACCCCCAAACGGAACGCCAAAGTGTGAAGGAGCCTAAGACAGGTTATAACTAGTAAAATGTTTTGTGTAAAAATAGGCTATCCCAGAAGATTATTGCTGATCTGGGCTAAAAAAGGTTACCTGCCGACAGGCTGCAGTGATGGAAATCTGGCCCTGGGAGTATTGGGAGTAGTGTCCACTGGGACCCCGTTGACCGTTCGGGATACAGGCAGAAAGGCGTTCTGCTGAAGTAAACAAGGCAGACTACCGTTGTGTGAGAGGGGAATGTACTGATCCTGCGTTTCTGCCAAGCAGGAACATGGAACTTTAACTTCCCCCGAGTCAAAATACATCCCCCAGTTAGTAATCACTACCTAGGAACCCATTTAACCCTTTGATCGCCCCTATTAACCCCTTCCCTGCCAGTGTCATTAGTACAGTGAAAGTGCATTTTTTTAGCACTGATTACTGTATTATTGTCACTGGTCCCCAAAAAGTGTCAAAAGGGTCAGTTAGGCATCTGATTTGTCTGCCACAATATTGCAGTCCCACTATAAGTTATTACTTATAATTTATTATTAAACAAAAATATATCATATAGTTCGTAGGCACTATAACTTTTGCGAAAACCAATCAAAATATGCTTATTGGGATTTTTTACCAAAAAATGTGTAGCAGAATACATATTGGCCTAAACTGATGAAGAAATTCGATTTTTTACATTTTTTTTATTGGATAAGTTTTCTAGCAGAAAATAAAAAATTGTTTATTTTTTTTTCAAAATTGTCAATCTTTTTTTTGTTTATAGCACATATTTGGGTACAGCGTTACACGATCGCGCAATTGTCAGTTAAAGTAACCCAGTATCGCAAAAAAGTGACCTGGCCATGAAGGGGGGGTAAACATTCTGGAGCTGAAGTGGTTAAATAAGATTAACAAATACTATGAGACTGACATGAAACTCACTGGGATTTGTTCCACTTCTTCTTCTTCTACCTTTCCATCTTCAGTCACAATAATTCTACTTTGTGGTCGCCCAGAAGGAACAAGTTCAGCAGGGCCCACTTCTTTAAGGTGCTGTAAGTAATTGTAGTCATCATCAAAGAAAACACCAAATGTTCTTTGTTCCTCTCTCCTTTTATCTGCATCTACCTGAAAAGAAAACCCCACAAATATATTAGTTATTATTAAATTGATAAAGTGCATCTAAAGACAAACCTTTTTGTTTTTCATTTTTTTTTTAAGTTTTGTAAAGAGAAGGGTTTAGAACACCAATCAGGTTTTTATTGCTATCTGTGTCCCTATCAGAGAGATATATTCTCTCTCTCTCTCTCTCTCTCTCTAATAATGGAGCTGTCCCCAGACAAAAAAAAAATAGGTTACAACCAGTAAAAATAGAATTTGCCTCACTGTAAAGAACAATGGCTTTAGATGTACATAACTCAACATATGAAATATACAAACACCAGCCCCACATATTTCAGCAAGACATACGGTATTCCAAGAAAATGTACACACAAAACCCAAATGTTTGCTTGTAGCATAAGGAAATAAAAAGACCAAACTTTTATTTTTGTTAGTGATGGACAGAAAGTCGAAGTGTTTAAACCTACTACTGTCTGTGTCTTTGTTGGGGAGATTCAGCCTCTGAAACTGTCCTAGCGACCGCAGTCACTGGAACAGAATTAAAGTGAAATCTTCCCTAGGGACCCCTATTGTGGCAACAGCTGTTCAAGAGGGGATTTCACCTCACTTCAGAAAGTCAAGGAAAATGTCCACTTCTCAATGGCCCAAAGAAAAAATTAACAATTATATTATTATACACGATTTATATAGCGCCAACAGTTTACGCAGTACTTTACAATGTATAATAAATAATAATAATATAGGTGCCTGGCTTTCAGAAAAAACATACAATCTAATGAGAGCTCCTGATTCGTAAGCCTATCTCAAAAGAAAAATGCAGAACCAACAAAATCAGTAGGGTTGCACCGATAACTGTACCGGTACTAAGCATTTGCACAAGTATCGGTATTCGTGCAAATGCTCTGATACCTGGAACCGTTACTTACAGGCTTGGTTCTTTCATCTGCCAGAGGTGTTCACCCACGACAGGTGAAAAAAAAAGGGGAAGTAGGGCCGCTGCGTCCTTAACAACCGATGACTCATTCAGCTGTGTGGGGTTCCCCTGTTGACAGCTGAAGTGCAAACTAAGTCTCGGCAATTGGAGCTGTAAAAAAAAAAAAAAAAAAAAAAAGGAAATACAAAAACGCAGCCAGGCAATGTTTATCAACAACATTGCTTGGCCGCTGAGATAGAAAAAAATAAATAAAAATAAACATTGTTTCTTTTTTTTTTTTTATTAATTTACAGATCAATGGGATGAACTTCGGTCTGCAGATGGAGACCTGATTCACACCTATACATTTTTTAGTGTATTTTCAATTTTGCAGAAACACACTACAGTCCATTTAACCTGGTTTCCTATGGATGTAGTTCACAGCTGTACATTTTATGGAAAGGACCACAGACTTTTTTCTAAAGTGCAAACAAAAAAGTTGCGGTAGGTATCAGCGAGTATTAAAAAATATATATGTGTGTATTCCTAAAAATCAGCATGACAACCAGGTACTTATCAAAGCCTCCACTCTTTCTTAGTACAGGATGATCTGAAAGTACATTCCAGCCAATGAATATGAATGAGTGAATATTAGCATGTTAACACAATTCCTACAATGCACACTTTTTTGTTTTTACCCAGGGATCCCAGAGTACACTAATGCCACGTACAAACGATCGAATTGTCCACCGGACCACAGTACGCCAGACAATTGGATTGTGTGTGGGCTCCAGCGGACTTTTCCATCGTAAAGTCCGGTGGACTTAGAAAGTAGTTTTGACTCTAAATTTGTCCGCCGGACTTGGCTTTCAGAGGACAATCCGTTCGTCAGTGTGCTAGTCTGGTGGACTAAGAATGACGCATGCTCTGAAGCAAGTATGAGAAGGAAGCTATTGGCTACTGGCTATTGAACTTCCTTTTTCTAGTCCCGTCGTACGTGCTGTACGCTATCGCGTTAGAAATCGCCGGACCAATTCCGCCGGACAATTTGATTGTGTGTACGCGGCATAAGACGCCATGCTGTGTGAATATCTTCTATCTGACCATTACAAAGATTCCCAATTCTACCCAATAAAGTATCTGATAATAAAGTAAATAAATCATAATTTCAGGGGAAGGGAAAAAAAACCCACCTTTTAGGCCCATGCTTCACCTCCTCTGCAAAGAAGCTGCAGTATAGAAAAGGATTATAAAGTCTTGAATAAAGACCTTCTTCTAAATTAATGAATGGAAGAATTGCATGAAACATGAAATTAGGGTTACTGGACTTTCTGAACTTTGATCCCCAAAGCCACATCCTGCCATGACAGTGTGTGATGGTTTTACTTTCCCACAGCAGCTGTCAAATGTGAAAACAGTTCAGCTTTTTGGAACTCTGCCCGCGCAGCTTTGTTATTCATTTACAGAGGTCTGTGAATGAATGAACTACAAATTGTATTTGCCACAGCGACAGACTTGTAGTTTTTAAACATTGAACATGAACACAATTGATTACCACACTCGTAGTGCATTTACACTTCCTGCAGCCCTGCAAAATAAAGCCTGCACAGAGATATGGGCAGGGAGCTAAAGAAGAGTTCACAGGAGCCTGACCCTGCACTTGTGATCCACCGATTGTGGGTGAAATGCTTTTCAAGCTCCTGTGAAAAAAAATAATGAATGCATATTTTTTTGCCTGCAAATATATATGCATTATTTTAATTTTTTTTTCATAAGGGTGAACTTACAGAGCATTGAAAAAGTATTCATATCCCTTGAAATTTTCCACATTTTGTCATGTTACAACCAAAAACTTAAACATATTTTATTGGGATTTTATGTGATAGACCAACACAAAGTGGCATATAATTGTGAAGTGGAAGTAAAACGATAATGGTTTTCAAACATTTTTTACAACTAAATCTGTGAAAAGTGTGGCACGCAGTTGTATTCAGCTGCCCTGAGTCAATACTTTGTAGAACCACCTTTCGCTGCAATTACAGCTGCAAGTATTTTTGGGGATGTCTCTACCAGCTTTACACATCTAGAGAGTGACATTTTTGCACATTCTTCTTTGCAAAATAGCTCAAGCTCTGTCAGATTGGATGGAGAGCGTCTGTGAACAGCAATTTTCAAGTCTTGCCAGATTCTCAATTTGGATTTAGGTCTGGACTTTGACTGGGCCATTCTAACACACAAATATGCTTTGATCTAAACCATTCCATTGTAGCTCTGGCCATATGTTTAGGGTCATTGTCCTGCTGGAAGGGGAACCTCTGCCCTAGTTTTAGGTCTTTTGCAGACTCTATTTTCTTCAAAGATTGCCCTGTATTTGGCTCTATCCATCTTCCCATCAACTCTAGCCAGCTTCCCTATCCCTGCTGAAGAAAAGCATCCCCACAACATGAGGCTGCCACCACCATGTTTCACGGTGAGGATGGTGTGTTCAGGGTGATGTGCAGTATTAGATTTCTGCCACACATTGCGTTTTGCTTTTAAGCCAAAAAGTTCAATTTTGGTCTCATATGACCATAGCACCTTCTTCCTCATATTTGCTGTGTCCCCTATATGGCTTCTCGCAAACTGCAAACGGGACTTCTTATGGCTTTCTTTCACAAATGGATTTCTTCTTGCCGCTCTTCCATAAAGGTCAGATTTGTGGAGTGCACAACTAATAGTTGTCCTGTGGACAGATTCTCCCACCTGAGCTGTGGATCTCTGAAGCTCCTCCAGACTGACCATGGGCCTCTTGGATGCTTCTCTGATTAATGCTCTCCTTGCCCGACCTTTCAGTTTAGGTGGACCGCCATCCTTGGCCTTCATGATGCTGTTCATTTACTAAGGTTCTCTAAACAAACCTCTGAGGGCTTCACAGAACAGCTGCATTTATACTGAGATTAAATTACACACAGGTGGACTCTATTTACTAATTAGATGACTTGGTTCCACTAGATTTTAGTTAGGTGTATCAGAGTAAAGGGGGCTGAATACAAATGCACGCCACACTTTTCAGGTATTTGTAAAAAAAATTGGAAAACCATTTATAATTTTCCTTCCACTTTACAATTATGTGCCACTTTGTGTTGATCTATCCCATAAAATCCAAATAAAATACATTTAAATTTTTACTGAATACTTTTTCAGGGCACTGAAAGGGCACAGCCAATGCTGCAGCTGTCCCCTACCAGCTCTAAGACCATGAACCGCCATTGATCACAGAGTGGTGACTGTCAATCACTGGCTCTCTGCCCCTCCAGCGCTCACTAGGGTGCTGAGCTGTGGAGGGGGGTGGCTAACTTAGGCTCTCAACAATACGCTGAGAGGCTGAGCCAGCTGCCGGCCAGTCACATGTGTGGATCTCGACATTAAAAAGTCAGGATCCCTCTAGTCTGGACCGACTCTAACGTCAGACATCATAGGACTTTAGCATGCTGTTGGCTGAATCTAGGTCACATGAGTGCAAAATTAAAAGCATAATAAAAAGTAAAATGACTTTTCAAAGCAACACTGCTGCCTTACATTCTATGAAAGTCAGGGCCTTAAGTTGCATCATCAGCCTTTCAAAGCAATACACATCTAGGTGGACAAATGATTAATTCTACACTAGAAATCTAGTAAAGAACATGTGTTATATATAGAGGAAGTATAGCAGAATACCTTATCAGCAGGTAGCAAAACTCTCTGTGGAGCAGTTTCATCAGCAGCTAGTGGATCCCTCTGACTTCTGTGGACCAGATGAAAAGTTACTGCTTTCTTCTTCTCTATGAAGGGCTTCTTCTTTCTGTGTGGCTACAATAAAATACAATGCATTAGCTGTTTGCAACTGCAATAAAGCAAAAGTATATTTTGTCAGGGAAAACAAAACCTATCCACACTATTTACTGAACTGTGAATACCCATTACTACAGGCTTTTTGACGTTAAACATTAGCTTATTCAATAAATAGGACCATTTTCAGTCTGCTAAAAACTGGACATTACAAGATGTTGCACACCATTCTTTTTTTTCTAGTCAATAAACTTCATTGTAGAAATAACATGGCTTGCAATGGATGATGGCTCTCAATGGGCAAAGCAGTTCCCCCACTGATGTATTTCACCCTCAATTAGGGCTTAATCATAGCGATGATTAACCAAATAGAAAGACAAACGGAGCGATATCCCAAACTGCCTTGGGGACTGAAAGCTGGTGCTCTGGTGCAAGTGCCTTTAAGTTACAGCGATAATCCAGTGATGCAAAAAAAAAAAAAAAAAAACAGCTACTCTGTATCATCAATTCTTTATTGAATGCATGGTAGGATACAGCAATAACAAGGTAGCGTGTTTGAGCCACGTAAGGCTTTGGCCTAACCATGTTAGCTTGTTATTGCTGTATCCTGATAAGTAGTCAATAAATAATTGATGCAATGGATGATACAGAGTAGCTGGCTTTATCACATTGTATGATAGACTACATGTAAAAAAAAAAAAAAAATGTACCGTGTTCATGTTGGAAATTGTATTCAGAATCTTCTAAATAATGAAAGTGTATGCATGGTGGAAGGAAGATCCATGGATCGAATTAGTATGGTATATATCGTAAAATATAAGCTCTAACTAGCAAGGCCCTCTGGTTCTTCCTGTATTGAATTGTAATATAACTGTACTGTCTGCCCTACTGTTGTAAAGAGCTGTGCAAACCGTTGGCGCTATATAAATCCTGTATAATAATAATGGTAAAAACAATTACATTGCGCATACCAGGCTAATAAGAACTCCGGCAATTTGAAAAACACTCTGTAAGGGAAGTGAGAGTAATGTGTGTGTGTGTCCTTTGCAAGATATGCTGCTCTAAAAACTGACGTCAGAAAACATTGTCACTTTCCAGAGGTTATGAAAAACTGCTTTGGATGTTTCGATAACGGAAAATGATAGAAAGATACACAAAAAAAAAAAAAATAAAAACACACACATGCCAACACATAACTGTTAAGAGACCTGGTCATTAAAGAAAAAAAATAATATAAATAAAAATCTGTTTTTCCCAACAAGTATACCTGCAAAATGATAGAGGGGGTACATACCTTTTCTGCTGCTCCATTCAGTAGAAGTCCAGTCCATAGGGAAACTGACACTTACTGGAGTATTAAGCTTCCAGGTCCCCTACAGCTCTCCCTGATTCCCCTCTCTCTCACTACAGAAGACAGTTATGAGTGGAGGTAAGCAGGAGAAGCCAGCAAGAGTTGTGGGGTCTCTAAGAACATCACAGAAAGACTTCACTGAACAAAGCAACACTCTGGTGGCCCGGGCAGCAGGAAAGGTAAGTAGCCACTCTGTAATTTTTCAGGTTTCATGCCAAGGTCACTTTATAATGTAACTCCAGCAAAGCTGCTCTAGAAAAAGTAATGTAAAGAGATCTTCAGATCAGGATTTTACTGCCTTACTTGCCATTGTGTCTTCAGTACAGGAAGTGAGATGAAATTTACAGGGGACACAGAGAGCACTAAAAACCCATACCTAATAAGTATAAGTTCAGGTGTGTTCGCAAACCGCACGTGCAGAGCCCACCAGAAAGTCAGCACTGTACAGCGCTAATCACAAGCAGTGAGACATTGTCCTGATGAGCGGCTGCAAAGATCCGGAAATGTCTCACTGCCTGTGATTAGCGCTGCGCTGACTTCCTGGCAGGCTCTGCATATGGGGTGTGCAAGCACACCTGAGCTCATTCCTAATACCCAACTACACCCCTGATAGACTTGATTTTGTCATCTGTGTCCCATTGGGGAGTTTCTCTTCACTTCCTGTTCCCTAGCCAAATCAGGAAGTGTGCGGAAATTCCTTTAAAGGGAAGGAATCCTTAGTAGTCACAAGAACCAGTGTCCCTTTGGAAAAATTCCCCTCTATTCCTGTCCTGGTGACAACACAAAATGTGAGGTTTTCTTTAACTCTTGGTGATAATGGTAAACAGAACAAACAGAGAGAGTGAACCTCCCTGACAGGGACACAGACAGCAATAAAAACTGACAGGGGTTCTGATCCCTCTTCACTTTATCTGAAATTAGAAAAAAATAAAAGTTTTGCACTCCGTTCAGGTCTAACAGATATGAGTAGAGGTATGTCATGTTACAGAGGAGACTATTGGTACAGATATGAGATCTATTGCTCTTACCATGATTTATTCCATAAATATAATGACCCCAACAATCCTCAATGTCCACACACCACAAGATACCCGGGACGAGTAGAAAAGACAGTACGAGGGGAACACCATGTGTGAGCACCACTCTGCATACACAGCACGCTCCACACTCACACCGGGTTATACCAATCTCTTAGCACGGCGAGGGGGGGCACCGCGTAAAAGCTGCTGGAACGCTTTCGCTTTACATTATAACGTTTTGAACAAACGTATCTTTATATATTTAGAGACCGTGTCACAAAACCGAATTACCAACTGTGAATCAACCAACAAAAATATAACGCCAACAAAAAACTGTGCCCCCCCTTTTATGGACCTTTGGAAGACGCCACTAGAAACAAGAAAATTCCACTGAACACTAGAAGAAAAGATCCGCACTCTCTGGTTGTCCTTGCTGACATGTTTTTTTAAAGACCAAGCTGTCGTATATGTCTCGGAAGTTTTGTGCCATGATAAAATGGCTGACGTTAGACACGAGGACTAAATGATGGAGACGATTTGGGGAGCTTGAACTCTACCTCTATAACTTTAAATGCGTCTTTGACGTAATTGTGTTACAGTAAATAGTTGCCCTGGTATTATTGGCTAAGTAGATTAGTTCCGGCTCTGTCTTAGTAACAGTAGAAGTTGATTCTTAGCTTACAGTTTTTTTCCATTAACTTTTTCTTTTAGTTAAATAATAGGTTTTGTTGTCTACGCTTCTTTTCTATAAAGAATTTGTTTTGTAAAGTGTTGTCCTATTCTTATTTTATGTATGCAATTGTGTACATTTTGTTATAAAGGCACATGTTGCCTGTTGGCCGTACACAGCTCTAATTCTGGCTGATTCTTATAAATTTGAGCAAATGAAAAATCATAGGACTTGGGCAGTAAAAAAAAATCAGCTGGATAGGGACTATAGCCAGTCAAATGCAGTCACTGTTTGGGTGTTCTGCA
The DNA here is from genome assembly GCF_037356315.1 of Lithobates pipiens. Lineage (NCBI taxonomy): Eukaryota > Metazoa > Chordata > Amphibia > Anura > Ranidae > Lithobates > Lithobates pipiens. Next base: position 240,075,496 of record NW_027507758.1, on the reverse strand, counting down.
AGCTTCACCTGCTGGATGCAGGTTTACAAACTCAGTAAATAAAATAGAGACTTTTATATCTGTCCTAAATACACAAGATTACCAAAAGTATTGGGACGCCTGCCTTTACACATACATGAACTTTAATGACATCCCAGTCGTAGTCTGTAGGATTCAATACTGAGTTGGCCCACCCTTTGCAGCTATAGAAGCTTCAACTCGGGATACCCGCGATCGTGTCACGGAGAGGAAGAATGGGGAAATGCTAATGTAAACAAGCATCTCCCTGTTCTGCCTAGTGACAGTGTCACTGATCACAACTCCTTGTAATCGGGAGCGCACCCCCCCCCCCCCCCAGAATCCCTCCCTAGGACACACTTAACCCTACACTGCCACCTAGTGGTTAACCTCTTCACTGCCAGTCACATTTACACAGTAATCAATGCATTTTTAATCACACTGATCGCTGTATAAATGTGAATGGTCCCAAAAATGTGTCAAAATTGCCCAATGTGTCCGGCATAATGTTTCAGTCACAATAAAAATCGCTGATCGCCGCCATTTCTAGTAAAAAAAAAATATTAATAAAAATGCCATAAAACGATCGCCTATTTTGTAGACGCTATAACGTTCGCACAAACAAATCAATATACACTTATTGTGATTTTTTTTTTCTAAAATATGTACAAGAATACGCATCGCCCTAAACTGAGGAAAAAATATGTTTTTTTTATATATTTTTTGGGGATATTTATTATAGTAAAAAATAATGCGTTTTTTTTTTCAAAATTGCCACTCTTTTTTTGTTTATAGTGCAAACAATAAAAAAATTCTGAAGTGATCAAATACCACCAAAAAAAAGCTCTATTTGTGGGGAAAAAAAGTTTTGTTTGGGAGCTACGCCACACAACCGTGCAATTGTCAGTTAAAGTGACGCAGTGCCGAATCGCAAAAACTGCTCTGGTCTTTGGCCAGCCAAATGGTCCGGGGCTGAAGTGGTTAAAGGGGACCTTGCATGACACTCTAATGTCCATTTTGTTGACAGTATCACTACCCCCAAATTAAAATCGCTTAGGGGCCATGTCAGTCAGGGGATTTATTCACAGCAACCTGCTAACCTGCTAATTTTACAGCAGTATAAAGCTCAGTCTCTCAGTGGTTGAGTTTGTACTGTGATTTGTGTCTGCGATGAGTTCTCCAGCAACAATCACACTGCAGTCACTCCTGTGGATTACCTAAAGGTCACAGAAAGAGAAGGATTTGAAGAAGTGAGAGCTAACATAATTAAAGCACAAGTTTTACTTTTAGCTGCGAAAAAGAATCTTCTTAGCAACAAATTGCCAGTAATTATGCTGCTAGTTACAAATTGCTGTTAATCACTAGCAATAGCAAATTTTAGCAACAAGGAATCTCTGCTACAAAATACAAACTCTCCAGTCTAACTTGGCCCTAAAGCTGTTCAGTGAACCCTGTCCTCCTCCAGCCCTAAGCGATCACCTTGTTAGTTTTCTAGCCCTCTTTTGGGGGGGTTCTGAGAAATAGCCCTCCCCAAATAGGATAGTGCGCTAAACCTTTAAGTAAATAAGAGAACCTTTGCAAAGTGGAAGAGTGGGCATGATAATAAAGTTGGCAGTGCCTCCAGTCAGCCTATCTAACCTGTGCTTTAGTCCCTTCCTAGTAGTTTCTAATATGACATACAACTGGACCTCTAACTACCAGAAGTGGCCGTCAAATGCCTTACCTAGCCCTAGCCTATGCTAGGTATCGCGCCCTGAGCTAACACTAGCTATAGAATCCCAGACCAGATAGGACATGGTTAACTAAAATAAAAGGACCTGCATATAAACTTTGTTGCAATAAGCATCTTCACCTACTAATATTCTGGAAGGTGACCAGTGCCACTACATACACACACTGTAGCACAGAAGCTATCTGAACAGATGAAGAGAAGACTGCAGATACAAGGGTACAACTTAGTTAGGAGGATTTATTTAATCTCTGTGTAACAGCCCCTGAAACCAGTCACTTCACTGGCTATATGTAAGGGTTTACAACCACTTTAAGCCACCCCCCCCCCCCCCCCCCGAGACAGGAAGTGCTAATACATATTTATACATTACACTGTGATATTAGTAGTTAAGAGTAGAGGGCAGAAGATCCCCACATTAAAAAAAAAAACAAATCGAAAACACCCTATTACTTAATCTTTGGTCTTGTGGTCTTGTGATTTCTAGGGCCCAAGTCTTCTCTCTTCTAGACTGCAGAATGGGAGCGTCTTTCTTCTGGTGCACACATCATTGCCCGAGTGACATTAGCACTTCCCATTGACTGTTCATTGGCAGGGTCTTCAAAGGTTCCAATGACATGGTGATGTTACTAGAAGAACAGCCAGAGGCAGGCACAAACTACAGTGCTGAATCAGAATTTTTTTTAGCAAAAAAAAAAAAGTACTAACCTCATATCCCAGTCTTCTGTTAACTTCCTGGAGGTGCTTGTGACATTACTGGAATCCCCACAAAAGGGTGCAGGGTTGCAAAAAAGGTAGCCAGTCATAAAATAATGGAAGGGATGAGAGCTATAAATACACCTACCTATTTAACAACTATGGCCAAACCCTTCTAAGTTGTGGAAGAGGCCTGCATGTATCATTGACTGATTGGCCCACAACCTGGGGGTATCAAATTTGAAAAGGACAAATGTCAGTGGATGAGAAAAGCTATTGGCTTCAAGTATAATTATGCATCAGAAAAAAAATACCATATATCAGGGACATTATGGGCAGGGATATTATTGCTAAAGGAAGATGGAAGAAGGTGCTTCTATGCAGAAGTAATGTGCAAGCCCTTGTACACACGGTCGGACATTCCGATGGACAATGTCCGATAGGACCATGTTGTCGTATAATCCGACTGTGTGTGGTCTCCATCGGACTGTTTCCGTCGGAGTATCCGGCGGACCAAGTTTTCCAACTTGGCTATAAAATTTTTCGACAACATGCTCCGATCGGACATAGTCCGATCATGTGTAGCCTACTCCGACGGACAAGGTGCCACGCATAATCACAATCAAATTCAGACACGGAAGCGCTCGCTAAGGTAAAACTACTGCTCGTAATCGATATAGCACATTCGTCATGCTGCAATGTTAAAAATTCTTTCATGCAAAGCATTCTCTTGTTCTTTACAATGCTGTAAGAATTAACTTGTTTTGATGCTCATATTCACACACACTTCTCCCGAACGTATTTCTTTATTCTTTTTACTCATTTCAGCAATACAATATTTTAAATCGTCACATCTACACAATCTTTTTTTGTTGTTTTTTTTTTTTGTGGTTGGTTTTTTTCATCAACATCTTCTTTTTTGACAGTTTGCTCATCTTTGCATTTTTTTGGGTGTGTTTTGTGTTTCAACTTACCACAACACCATTATTATCTTTTTTGAATTTTGTTTTTCTTTTTTAATCTACAGGAGGTTGTTTGGTGTTGGTGCCCCTTGTTATTCAATTCACTGGGCCCCTCCACATGTTGCTGCCTGGAAGGCCCAGGTTGGACGTTGGAAGCCTCAGCTGGTGTTGAAGGAAGTCTTGAAGGGAGACGGTAGAGTGGTGGCGTGGGTTCCCCCTGGTCTGCCATAAAATGCAGCCTCTCGTAGGACAACATCCTGGGGTAATAATTGGCATCTGGATCTCCTGATCTCAGGGAATTCTGATGCTTCTTTCGCTCCCTGAGATATATACACCTCAGGGCACCAACTTTGCCCTTCACATAGGTCATGTCTGCCGTGGGGACCATGATCTTCACCAAAGCAAGACATTTCTCCAGCACTGCCTTCCTCTTTCTTTGGTCATTATAAAAGGGGTTGTTCTTCTGCCACAGGCAGGGCAGTTCCCTCAGCATATCAAGGAATAGCCCCATAAAATTGGAGTTCTTGAAGGGATCCATCTTGTCTGCAAGACACAACACAAGACAAACCCTAATAATAATAATGCCATGCTAAACCCTCCTAATCTTGTTCCAACATAGGCCTATATAGAAGCAGTCTAGGCTAGTGATGTACCAAGTTAAAAATTGTACCTTTGTTTGCACAATCAGCACGTCAGCTCCTCACTCTGTTCACAGATTGTACGTACGACACAGGCGTGTTGCGTTTTATATACAGTGCGCATGCGTGAAACTCTGCCCACCCCTGACGTTCTTTCTAGACTATTCCCCACCCCTTCTCTTTCGGCGCAGAAGGATCAAGCGTGTTCTTCCAAAAAGTAAGTAGTTGTCGTGTGTTCATATGATTATTCTTGCTTGCATACTGCTCCATGTACTTTGATTTAATGTTGTACAGTTTAAAATGGCCACTTTCAAGTTCATGGGTTCAATCGTTCATAAGAAACATCGTTCGTTAGCCCACTCCCAACACGATGTTTTCCCAAATTACACTTCACTACATTTCTTCACACTGCAGGTAAGTATTCCAGTGTCCAAAATAATGTTCTTACCTTTGAACTCGGCCAAAAAACACAATTGTACGACACTTCCAAGCAATGTTTCATATTCATATTTCTGCCCTTTGTGTGCTAAGTATTCCTTTTTTACATTCTCATAGGGGAGAGAAGACTCGGGAAGTCTGAGGACACCAGGGACCCCACACCTCCCAAAGAAGGCAAAATTCAAACACCAGAAGCAGAGGAGGAGGAAGGAGAGATCGTTGAAGTTGGACAAATTGTCACCACAACAGGTGAGTGTCGGAGACCACAGCTTCTGGTAAGCTAATCAATGTATGTCGGCATATTTATAATACATGGTGGTTTTTTTTGCTTTTTTTTTTAGGTGATATGGAAGAAGAATCACATTTTACCAGTGAAAGTGCCCAGATCCTGAATAGGGAGATAATGGGGTGCAATCGGGATTTAGAAAATATACAGAAAAACATCAATGATGTTCAAAATAAAATGAAGAACATCATTGATGTTTTGGGGAGAGTATGAAACACCCCAAACTAGCTAGGGTTTTCTTTTTGTGTTTTGAAAAAACAACTTTTGTATTTTACAAAAAGCCAAAATTGGAAGATGCACACAGTGTGTCAACATGCCCTATCTCCCATCATGGGGGATCAATGTACATGTTTTGGGGGTGCAACCCCTTCATCTTAGCCACTTTCCACAAAGATAGGGAGATAGCACATGTTGACACACTGTGTGCATCTTCCAAATTTGGCTTTTCCAGGGGTGACACCCCATCTGATGAAGGCAATCAGCCCAGTTTGTACATACTCATGTCTGATATTGTCTTCACTTTTCAAAGTTGAACTTTGTAAGTTCCTGTGTTCTGTATGTTACGCTTTGATACATACACAAAAACGCCAAGTTACAAAAAAGTTACCTAAAATAATGTTTTTGATACACCCAATATGTTGGTTTGTTGTAAAAAACTTTTCTAAATGCACATGTGAATGTGCTTTGATTAAAAAGTTAAATTATCAACAATGTGTGGCTTACTTTTTCAATGTGCAAAAGCAGTATTTGGAGTAAAATTGTTGATTTCGGTGACAATGGGTGTTATTTACTAAAGGCAACTCCACTTCGCACTCCAAGTGCAGTTTCGGGTGCACTTTTGCAGTGCACTTGTAGTGCATAGTGGATGTGCCTTTAGTAAATAACACCCACAGTGATGTGTTAATTTTTCCCAATCACGCCATTTTCCTGACCCCACATATTTCTGCCATGGTGCTGAAAATGAGCAAGATTTTGGTCAGTAATGCACTACATACATTAGTAACAAAAACAAGGTCTGTGTGTAGCAGACCCACAACATAATAAGATTATCTGAAGAAGAGACTGTCCCCTCATCTTGCTCAGAACTTGGGTTTGCACTGTTGTAGAAAAAGGCCCAACAAAAACAAAAATAAATACCTAGGGGACACCTAAAACCAAGCCAAGCAGTAAATGAAAACAAAGATTATTGTAGTTTCAAAGAAAAATTTATTACAAAAATGCCTCTCAGACATTGTCTGGCATATCAATTGCCCCCCTACCCACAAAGTACTCCATGTATTGTGTTCTGACCTCGTGGGCGCTTTGGGGGGGCAAGCCAGGACGAGCAGCTTCAAGGGCCAGGAGATTGTCATTTTCAGGCAAGTCTGCATCTGGGCCAACTGAGACCACATAGTTTGCTGAATGTCTTTTCAAGAAATTGTGCAGAACACAGCAGGCAAGCACTATGTGATTGAGTTTATATTCAGCCATGTGGATTGGCGTTAAAAAAAAGGTGGAGCCGGCTGGCCAGTATTCCAAAAGTGTTCTCCACGACTCTTCTGGCTCTGGCCAGCCGGAAATTAAAGATCCTCATCGGGAAAGGCCGCATCAGATGGTTTGCCAGGGCAAACGCCTCATCCGCGACGAATACAAACGGGAGTCCTTCCTGATTCTCCTCTGGGGGTGGCAAGCCCAGACTGCCACTCTGGAGACGCCAGTAGAATTCCGTCCGTGAGAACACTCCACCATCTGACATCCAGCCATTTTGCCCCACGTCCACATACAGGAAGTCATAGTTCGTTGACACCACCGCCAACATCACAATACTATTATACCCCTTGTAATTATAATAGTAGGACCCCGAGTTGGGGGGTGGAACGATGCGGACGTGTTTCCCATCAATTGCACCTCCACAATTGGGAAAGTCCCCAAGGCTGGCAAAGTGAGAGGCCACAGTCTGCCATTTCTGTGGAGTTGAAGGAAACTGTGGAGTGAAACAAGACAATAAATTTGTAATTTTGCACATCAACATTGCAAGCAGATTAGACACCAACATTTTTGGCCAAGATCAGTATAACATTTTGGGAAATGAGTATTTAAAGCCTAAAGAATAAGGTCCCCTTATCAGAGCAGAGGAGGGTATTATGGCGCTCGCTGGGGATCCCAAAAAATATATTGTAATATGATCACAAAATGTTAATATAAAGATTGTATGTATTGGTCGTCTTTATATAGCCAAAGTATATCGATTTTTGTGTGAGTTTTGGGTATATCCACACACCAGTATCCTCGAAGAGAAGTTCAGGGTCTTTGTAGATCATCAAAGTGGTCCATAAGGAGGATCAGCAGTACAGGCTGTAGCTTAAAGGGCTGCCAGTCTTAAAGCAAGAAGTAGCTCTAGGAAACAATGGAATAGAGAAAGAGACGGCGCCCTCTACGTGCAGCAATAAAGTTGCTAAAATTTATTAAAAATGGTTAAAAAACACTCACATTAAATTAGTGGTGTACAGGCACATCAGGGATGTAATGTTTCATCCGTAATTCCATGGGGGCGACTCGCAGGGCTGTAAGGCAGGGTTTCAGGCATCTGACTTTATGACCGATGGTTGGTGTTTTGGTCTATTCCTTGTGTTCCTCGGAATGGTCAGAGCAGACAGGGTAGTGCTGGTAGCTGTAGTGCCTTTAGTCCGATGTTCAAGGAGTCGGTGTCCTCAGGAGACGGGCTGGGCAAAGCGGCGCTTCGGAGCATGCATGCTCCTTCATCAGGCTCCTTCATCAGCCTGCTGAAGGAGCATGCATGCTCCGAAGCGCCGCTTTGCCCAGCCCGTCTCCTGAGGACACCGACTCCTTGAACATCGGACTAAAGGCACTACAGCTACCAGCACTATCCTGTCTGCTCTGACCATTCCGAGGAACACAAGGAATAGACCAAAACACCAACCATCGGTCATAAAGTCAGATGCCTGAAACCCTGCCTTACAGCCCTGCGAGTCGCCCCCATGGACATACGGATGAAACATTACATCCCTGATGTGCCTGTACACCACTAATTTAATGTGAGTGTTTTTTAACCATTTTTAATAAATTTTAGCAACTTTATTGCTGCACTTAGAGGGCGCCGTCTCTTTCTCTATCCCCTTATCAGAGTCATCACCCCCCCCCCCCCATCCCTCCCCCATCCCCCCATCTGATGGGCCCTTGCAAAAAATGAGGGGGGGGATTTGTTGGACAGGTAACCCTCTCCACTTGATTGAGAGCTGAATGCCTAAATAATGTGTGATACTTTGGGCAGCCCCTCCTTACTTACACTATTGGCAGCCCACCGGACAGGTAAGAAGTGTCATAACACCAAAACTACAAAAAAAATGGAAGCACATTTTGACATTCTGCTATTACCTATTGTCATGGTTATGCAGTGATCTTCCTGTGTTTGCTTATGTGTTCAGACTAGAGGCCAGCCACTTCCACCTGGTGGTTTTTATAACCTCTCCTCTAAGTATGGCTCCACCCCAGGCCCTATCAGGGAGCCCTATATTAACCTGTGCACTGCAGGCCATCAGTGCTGATCAACCATTGTGTATTCCTTTGTGTGTTAGCTTCCTGTTTCCTGCCGTGTGCTCTGCTTCTGTTTTCCGTTACCGACTTTGGCGTGTCTTGACCATCCCTGTTTGCCTGTGATCCTGACCTTTTGGCGTGTACCCGACTATTCTTGTCTGCTTGTGGCCCCGACCTTGGCTTTGTCTCTCACCATCCCTATCCTCCTGTTGCCTACTGTGGGTGTGAGCTGGGGGACCCTGGGGGTCGCGACCTGAAGCCAGTTGCAGCCAAGTCCATCCTCACCACTGGAGGCTCTGGTGAACACCTGCTGGCTCTTAGACTCCACGCCCCAGGGAATCTTACACTCTAACCCCAGTGGGATCTGTCCCCCGTCTGCAGAAGTCAGCCGTAGGGTCCACAACCTTGCGGTGCACTCCTGACCCCATCGGTGTGCACCTGTCACCTCGCCTCAAGGTGACCTGACACCTATCAAGATAATAATAGGAGAAAACAAAAAAATATAGCATTTGAAAGTATTGAGGCAGGCCCTTGCACTACATGCTTTGGTAAATTCGTCCATAAATGTGACCATCAAAAAGGTAGGTAGAGTGTGTATTGGGTTTGGTAAAGTCAGCAGATAGAGGATTGCTATCAGCTGACCTAGCAGTTGGGGGGAGGGGGGTTCCTAATGAGTTTAACCCAACCAAAAAAAAAAAAAGGTCACTATGCATGAATTGAAGCACACACATAACATTTGTAGACATTTTAGGGGGTGTTTAGGGGAAAGCAATACTATGGAGCTGACAAAAGACATTGCTAAGTGACTAGACTATAGTTGTATGGGCCCAGAAGAGCATGGTGGGGAAGTTAGTGAGGCAAATATGCACGAAGGACAAAAAAGGAACTTGAAAAGCTTCCAGCATGCATGAGGACAAAGGGGCAGAGCATATTGCAATCCTGGTAATTAGGGAATGAGGAAAGAAATACAATACATTAGCAATCATTAAATACATAGAATGTGATGTTAAAGGATAAAACTTACCTTCATATAGTCCTTCTGCAGGACCTGAATGATGGCAGAACAGGTCTCTAGAATAATGATCCCCAGAGCCTGGGGGGAGATGCCTGTGGAGAACTTGAGGTCCTGAAGGCTTCTCCCTGTCACCAAGTAGCGCAACGTGGCGATGAGCCTCTGTCCAGAGTGATGGCTTGCCGCATGCAGGTATCCTGCCTGGTGATATAAGGGGACAGCAGTTTTATTAATAGAGATAAGAGTGATGTCATGTGACCTCCCAAAATCCTCCTCACCTCCAGCAGATGGTGAAAAACGGGGTCCATCATCCGGAGATAATTCCTGAAATCATCAGGATTATTCTCCCGTATCTCACGGAGCAAAGGCATGTGCGAGAATTGGTGACGCTGGCGCAACCAGTTCTTGGTCCACAAACGCCTCCTCGCCTTGTTCATGGACCGGGCTTGTGTGAAAGCTAAAAGCCCAACACCAAGCCCCTGCACAGCACAAACTGTATGACGAGTACGTACACGAAACATGGTTTAAAACGGTCGGCTGGTCATAACGGACAACAGAAAGCACGATAAACAGCAATGCCTGAAAGAACGACCTGAAAAGCAGAAGCAAGCAGACAATAAGCAATGCGAATCAAAGCGTACTATACCAAGATATAGTCCACAATGAGAAACAAATGCTTACTGACTACACGCACTGATAATCAGATACGCAAAGACAAGCACAAACTGTAGCACAAATCTGAAAATCGCAAATCATCTCTCACCAAAATTCTACTAACACGCGATAAACACGAGATCAGCAGAAGGAGCCCAAAGGGTGCCGGACATGGTGCTGAACCTCCCTTTTCTAGTCCCATCATACACGACTTACGTCACCGCGTTCTTGCCAACCGGAACTTTACGACAACTTAGTCCGACCGTGTGTATGCAACATCACTTCCGGACCTCTTCCAGACTAAATCCGTCAGAATTAATCCGACAGATTTGGTTGCCGGAATGTCCGACCGTGTGTACAAGAGCTAAGAGTTGTAAGTCTACCTGGAGGTGGTCATGATCCAGGTAATGCACAAAACCATATACAGTATGAGCAAAAAATCGTTATAGTCTAAAAGGGCACTTATTCCCACACAAATCAATACTTAAAGGACTATTTTTGACTTTTTTATCTTAAAATAAAGCGTAAACCCTTCCAGCTGTCACCAGACATCCACCTTGGTATTGACGTGAGGAGTCTGCATGTTTACTGCTTCTTTGCCATGCTGATGCACAGGTGGATGATTTGAGATAGGTCCTCCAAAAAAAGAGGTACAGTATTCCAACTAGATCACAGGTTCCTGATACTGACAAACATTGGTCTCTTCAGCACCCCTAATGCCCAGAAACCTATTCTGGTATGGAGGGGTTTGTATGTAATCTACCTGGGGGAAGGTAAGGTGGTTAAGTAGGTTGTGACACTGTAAAGTGGATCTAGGAATGTCCTTCTTTTAATAGGTCTCTCCCTGGATCTTTTCTACTTGCCAAACTTTGCCCATGTCCCAAAAGGGAATCTCACCATAGAAGCCTGTGGACACTATACTATATAAGAAATTGTAGAATATAAGGTAATTTATGCCATTTTCTATGAACTAAGTGCCATCTGCCCCACTTGGTGTATTGGGGTGGTATTATCAAGAGGGGAAGCAGTGTTTCTAACGTTACAATAACTCCACCAAACTGTTCAATACAAGCTTGTCATTTGCTTACAGCTGGAGGGTTCAGTATCCTTTCAAATCTTATAGAGGATACTCTATGTTCACACAGTCTCCATCATTATATCTAGACACTGAATACTAATGTGTAGTAAATAGTTTGACCACAGCAAATAGTAGTACATGAGTTAGAATCACGAGTTTGGTGTCAGAAACCATGAATCAGACTGAGACAGAAGTACAGTTAAATCTCACTTGTTTAATAATAATAAAAAAGGTAAACAGAGTAAATGTAGTCAAATCATAGCCAGAGTTCAGGAGCTGGAATGGATAGTCAGACAAGCCAAAATGTCAGGGAGCCAGAGAGGAGTGTAGTAGAACAGCAAGCAGGATCTGGAGCCAGAAGGAATGTCAGCCAAGAAATTCTTCAACAGGAACACAGGAGAGTGTCTCTAGAGATGTGATCAAGGTGAAGGCAGAGATCATCTTGGCTGGATGTCTTAAGTAGGCAGGACAGACGAGCAGGATATCATCAATAGGTGAGCCGCTGTGGAGCCATAGGAGCTGGCAATTAGCCAACAGCCAAGCGGCCAGCTCAGAGAAGGAAGGGCTGAACCCAGCCCTGACATTTGGCTCACTAAGGACACTTAGCTGGAAGACATAAGTGAAAGTGCCTAAATTTTGTCTATATGCAAACTGCTTTGGAGTCATGCAAAGAGATAACAATGTGGCAATGAGACAGTGCTTTTTTTTTTTGCTTTATATTTGGGGGGTTTATTTGCTTGTCATTTGATATTTTAAAAATAATAATAACTATTTTTTTTTTTTAAATTAAAGGAATAAAACATAGATTGTATACTGTCTTTTACATTTTTCAAGTTGGTATTCAGACCCTGACTCCGATAGTGATAAAAAAATACTTAAAAAAATGGAAAACCCCAAAAAAAAGAACATTGTTTTGTGTACATTTTGCACTCTTTTTTTTCACAGCATGCATAATCTTGATCACACATTACGTGATAAAGAAAAATTCTTGGTAAACAAACCAAAAAATATTTGAGAAGAATCCAATGTGAAGCTACCAGGAACCCATTTTCCTCCAGTGCTGTCATATTCCAAAACTATAACCTACCTGGAGTGCTCTGAAGTACAAGGTGTTCAGTGCTCAGAAACCCGACCACCACTGAACAAGACACATAAGTTGAAACTGGGCCAATAAATATCTTAACAAAGGTTTTATGGACTGCTGGGATGAGAGTGACTGTTGACGAACCAGATGGATGGGCCTGTGACTGGATCAGTAATAACACAGAGCTCCACTTCGACTGAGACGCCAGAAAGGTGGAGGTGGGGTACTGATAGGGCTACTATTATTAATGATGAGCTAGTTGGACCTTTTCATATTGAAGATGGATTCAAAATCAACTCCCAAACCTACTGCCAATTTTTAGAAGACACTTTCTTCAAGCAGTGGTACAGGAAGAAGTATGCATCTTTCAAGAAGACCATAATATTTATGCAGGACAATACTCCATTGCATGCATCAAAGTATTCCACTGCGTGGCTAGCCAGTGAAGGCCTTCACCAACTGCCGCACGACGATGTACGTCCCTTTTTTGAAGAGGGATATCTTGGTAACGGCAGCAGCTGCTGCCACAACTGAGGTATCCCTCTCTTCTGGCGGCGGTTCAGTAAACAATAATGGTGATCTCTGTGGCGGATTTGCCATGAGATCACCATTATCGGCGGCGAGAGAGGTGCCACCCCCCCCCCCCTCCTGCCGCTCTACCGTGCCCTCTGCTGCTTACCGGAGCCATCGGTAGCAGCGGAGGCGATCGGGTCCTGTCAATTCCTTGGTACTTGGTATGGAGACCAGTCAGGCTAAGATGGCCCCCACCCGTCTCCATACCATAGCAGGGCGGAAGCGACGTCAAAACATTTTTTCAATGTCATTTTTTCAAATGATTTTTTTTTTTATTGCATTTAAGTCCAAATATGAGATCTGAGGACTTTTTGACCCCAGATCTCATATTTAAGAGGACCTGTCATGCTTTTTTCTATTACAAGGGATGTTTACATTCCTTATAATAGGAATAAAAGTGACCCAAATATATAAAAAAAAAAAAAACAGTGTAAAAATAAATAAAATTAAATAAAGAAAAATATTTTTTTTTTAAAGCGCCCCATATGTGATATGTGAGTAGTGCCCGCATATGAAAACGGTGATAAAACCACACATGTGAGGTATCGCCACGATCGTTAGAGCAAGAGCACTCATTTTAGCCCTAGACCCCCTCTGTAACTTAAAACATGCAACCTGTGTAATTTTTTAAATGTCGCCAATGGAGATTTTTAAGGGTAAAAGTTTGACGCCATTCCATGAGCGGATGCAATTTTGAATTTACTTGGCATAGCATTATCTTTCACAATATAAAAACAAATTGTGCTAACTTTACTGCTGTCTTATTTTTTTTTATTAAAAAAAGTGTATTTTTTCCCAAAAAAGTGCGCTTGTAAGACCACTGCGCAAATACGGTGTGACAAAAAGTATTACAATTACACCATTTTATTCTCTAGGGTGTTAAAAAAATGTATAATGTTTGGGGGTTCTAAGTAATTTTCTAGCAAAAAAAAACGTGTTTTTAACGGAGTCCAAAAAAAGAGTCCTTAAGTGGTTAAAGGTGAAAGAATAATGACATGGCCCCCTTCCTTACCTGGCCTTGAGAACTTGTGTGCCCTTCTTAAATGGGAGATTTATGGAGAAGGAAAACAGTATACCTCTCTGAATACCTCTCTGGGAGGCTGTGGTTTCTGCTGCACAAAAAGTTGACTGCCAACAGATCAAGAAACTGACAGACTCCATGAATGGAAGACTTATGACCGTTATTGAAAAGAAGTGTGGCTTTTTTGGTCACTGATTTTGTCAGAAATTTTTATTTGTAAATTCTGAGTTGTTTGTTTATTATTCTCACTTTAACAGATGAAAATAAACGAGTGAGATGGGAAAATGTTTGTTTTTCATTTAGTTGCATAATAATTCTGCACATTAATTGTTGCCCATTAATTGTGCACACATAGATATTCTCCTAAGAAAGCCAAAACCTCACTTTCTTAAATATTCAGTTTTGAGGTTTATTAACATTTTGGATTGAATGAGATCACTGTAGTTGTTCAATAATTAAATTAATCCTCAAAAATATAACAGAGAACAGAAGACACAATCCATTTCTTAAGTGTTCATATATAGACCAACATTTTATTTTTTGGTCTAAAAGCAAAGCGTATGTGTGGCAGAAAACTAATGCTGCACATCACCCTGAACACACCATCCCCATTGTGAAACATGGTGGTGGCAGCATCATGTTGTGGGGATGCTTTTCTTCAGCAGGGACAAGGAAGCTGGTCAGAGTATATAGGAAGATGGATGGAGCCAAATACAGGACAATCTTAGAAGAAAACCTGTTAGAGTCTGAAAAGACCTGAGACCGGGGAGGAGGTTCACCTTCCAGCAGGACAATGACCCTAAACATACAGCCAGAGATACAATGAAATGGTTTAGATAAAAGCATATTCATGTGTTAGAATGGCCCAGTCAAAGTCTAGGCCTAAATCCGATTGAGAATCTGTGGCAAGACTTGAAAATGGCTGTACGCAGACGCTCTCCATCCAATCTGACCACCCTTTAGCTGTTTTGCAAAGAAAAACAGGCAAAAATTTCACTCTCTAGATGTGCAATGCTGGTAGAGAAAGCTGGGCAAGGCTGGTAGAGACATGCCCAAAAAGACTTGCAGCTGTAATTGCAGCGAAAGGTAGCTCTACAAAGACAAAGTATTAATTCGGGGGCTAAAAACAAATGCACGTCACACTTTTTAAAAATATTTATTTGTAAAAAATTTGGAGAACTATTTATTATTTTCACTCCACTTCACAATTATGTGCCATTTTGTGTTGGTCAATCACATAAAATCCCAATAAAATTGATTTACATTTTTGATTGTGACATGACAAAATTTGGAAAATTTTAAGGGGTATGAATACTTTTTTAAGGCACTGTATGACCCTCTAATTAAAGAAAGGTCAGCAGAGCTCATGAACAAACAACCCGGCCAGGATCATACCAGAGTAGTTCCAAATGTTTTCCTCAGAGGCAGATGGTCAAACAATAATGGTCATCCCAGCATTATCCCAAATGGTTCATCACCAGGACATAGAAGAAAAACACTCCAAATTGTGTAAAATCCTACCTGCAAATTCACTGAAGTTTAAAAACACACCTACATCAATATATCCACCACACAAAGAACTCCTTGCCAGCCAAACATGAAGCATAACACCGGTGTACTGACGTCCTCTGATCTCTCTCCACTCTACCCGGCGACTTCCGCCATGACCATTAGGTGGGACAATGGAGCATAGGATACATGGGGGATGAGCTTCAAGGAGGGGGGGGGGGGGTATGGTGTACTTCATGTTTCGGTAGTTGTGGAAAATCACTAAAACTAGAACTAAAAAAACTGAGAAGGAGTATAACCCATCCAATATGAAAAAAAAAAATTTTGCATTAGTTCCACTTTCGTTTTAGTTTATGTATTGAATTTTCAACGTTTTCACAGGAAACAGAACAGTAGAAAAAGTGTACATCACAAAGGAGTCACATTCTTCTTTTTCATTTGAATTAAGCAGTTTAACCGAGTGACCTACAATTTTTTTAAGCGATATGGAAATTTTGGTCTGTTAGGGGGCCCTCAGCAGTGTTTTTATGACTATATAGATGATAAAGGCAAATTACAAACTTTGCACATTATAGTTGGAGGAAGATGTTCCCTGTGAAGTTTCAGACAACAGGTATTACATGAAAACATGCAGATTTATTAAATTTAGAGACATTAAAATGATATAAAACACTCAGTTTTGAGCAGCTAAATGAGTCACTTATTGGGTATGTAGCTGGGTAAGTGCTGCCCCAGGTTTCCTATTTCAGGATAGTTCCCTTCTCTTGTAGCATCCAGGGCACTCTCCAAACTAACAGACTGACCGGAGACTGCACTGTCCACTTTTGATCTACCCCTCTAATAAATCAAACATAACATAATTTATAAAAAGAATTATATATAATAAGTGTTAATAATGAAATTCAAAAATCCCAGTGAAGTGATAAAACTGACTCATAGCTTTATATAACAACACATTAGAACCAAGCCTCGCTGTGAAGCATAAGCGACCCATAAACTAAATAAACTATAATAAAAGGTTACTCTGAGGTTTCCCTTAAGAATACATTGGAAGAAGTATCACTAATTGATAGGAAAGTTCTACTTATAGAGATACCTAGGAATAATGATAGGGTACCCTCTGTCCCTTTCGTTACCACATATTCAATTCAGCATAGGAATGTGAGTAGGCTCATCAAGAAGCATTGGCATATTCTGACCAATGCCTTTGTTCTAAATGCTGTTCTTCCTGTGAAGCCACAAGTTGTTTATAAGGGAGCTCCTTCTATTAGGGGCAGAGTGGCACCTAATATTTTCGAACCACCGCGCATTAAAGGATTTTTTTTCGAGAATATAACTGGGTTCTATCAGTGTAGGAGGAGCAGGGTCTGCTCATTGAGTGGGTGCACGCATAGAAGAACCCATAAATTCACATCATCCAGCATCCTGAAAGAGTTTGACATTAAGCCCACTAGATGTCAGTGAGGAGTTCTGTCAGCACTTACATGTGATGGTATGACACAGAGGAATAGCCTGATTCACAGATGTCAGTCTATATATATATATATATATATATATATATATATATATATATATATATATACACATATATATACATATATATATATATACATATATATATATATTTTTTTTTTTTTTTGTAGTTGTTATTTCTTTATAAATGACAGTTTTATTTCCATTTTTTTATAGGGTGTTGGGATATTAGATTTTTCGAGGTCCCAGTTTCTTTGTGTTATGGTAATGGGATTCTATTTTTCCCTGTTGTTATTCCTTCATATATTTTTTACTTTTCAGGTACATTTAAATAGCTGTTATTTTTATTTATTATTTAATTTTAAAAAAAGTTAGAGGATTTATTGACATTCTTATATTGTATTGTGGTGAATCGGCTAATCTGGATGGGCCGCTTATACTTCACAACGAGCCTTGGTTCTAATGTGTTGTTATATAAAGCGATGAGTCAGTGGTTTCACAGATAATGATTCACAGATGTCAGTTTATATATATATATATATATATATATATATATTTTTTTTTTTTTTTTTAGTTGTTTTCCCTTTTATATTTTCACTTTTCACTTTTTAGGTACTTTTTTTTTTCACTTTTTAGGTAGATTTAAATAGCTGTTATTTTTATTTACTATTTATTTAAGAAAAGTTAGAGTATTTATTGACTTTCTTATATTGCATTGTGGCGAATCAGCCAATCTGGATGGGCCACTTATGCTTCACAGCGAGGCTTGGTTCTAATGTGTTGTTATATAAAGCGATGAGTCAGCCTGGTCCCCACGAATAAGTCTTTTTACGACAAAACATACATCGGGTGGCAGACATACTGACGTCATCGCGATACAGATTAGGTTGGACAGGTGATTGCATGCTGGCCAGCATTTTTCATGGGCGTTTTTACTGCTTTCTATGTAAGTGTATTTGTTTACTTTAATTAAATTTGTTATACGGAATTATGCTATGGTGGGTCTTCTTTCCATTTCCCTGGGATCCCGAGTACTGCCTTTCTGCTTCACATGCTGCTGTTGATGGTCCCGGCCTGTTTTATTCAATAAGGGAGCCTACTGTGATCATGATCTGAGGAGGTGCTGTGGAGATTGACTATGAGCATGAAATTGCTTGCCTTTTGGTAAGCGCATTTTTTGTGTGGTGCTGGTCACGACTAGGGTTGAGCAGACACCTGGATGTTCGGGTTCGACGGGTTTGGCCAAACTTCACAAAAAAGTTTGAGTTCGGGAACTGAACTTGACCCGAACTTGACCCCAAACCCAAACCCCATTGAAGTCAATAGGGACCCGAACTTTTGAGGACTAAAATGGCTCTAAAAAAGTAATGGAAAGGGCTAGAGGGCTGCAAATGGCAGCAAAACATTGTTAAGAGCATGAGACAAGTTTTTGGCGCAAATCAAAGATGATAGTATTATATTACCACTAGGAGAAAAAGTCTATGAAAGTACATGGAGTAATAAGTGCAGAGGTGCACTGCTTCATCAAGTCCAAAAGAGTAATTGAATGCTCTTAGTTCATTTTGTGTGGGGGAGGGGAGGAGGGGAATCCGCATGCAGGGCTGCCACCTTAGGAGAGCTGAAACCAAGCTCCTGGATTGCTACAGAAAAAAAGAGAAAAAGAGAGGGGCGCCTCTGGGTGCAGATTTTTCCAACAGCTTTATTTACAATGTGACAATAGTAAAATTTGCACTCACATTTAGTAGGTAAAAAGTAGGCATTTATCACAAGAGGGGTCATCTGGTGTATCTGATTAAAATGTCAGCCAGTGATCCAGTCCACATCAGTCATCCTTCCTGTTCCTCTCAGCGTTGTCCACTACTGATGTTAGAGAAATGCCGGCTTGTGGTGGACGCAGAGTATGTAAATTCAAAACAAGGCTTGGGAAGCAGAGACGGCCAGGGCGCGGAGCTGTGACGTCATGAATATGTGACGCGTTTCTTGAGCGTGCGGGTCGAGATTGCAAGACGACCGCGCTCTTTCATCAGGCTACTCAGAGATTCAGCCTCTGATTAGCCTGATTAGCCGTCTCTGCTGCCCAAGCCTCGTTTTGAATTTACAAGGCTGTCCTTTATCTCCGCTAATATTTTCAATAGCAGTTGAGACACTCGCCATCTCCATTCGCCGGGACCCCAACATACAAGGAGTTCAATGTGGCTCTCAGGTTCACATATGTGGCCTGTTTGCAGATGACAAACACTGATGTCTAGTCATGTATTCCTATCTTAGGGAAAAAAGACATATGGTAATTTACGTCCCTCTCCTTACATTCACTCCTAGGGGTCGTGGTTAAGTTCTTCCTCTCGAGCACAGCTATCTCCCATTGGGGCTGTCCAGGAAGGAGGTACACCTCTGACCATTAACAGGAATACCAACCCTTCACTCTAACATTACCATGTCTATCTAAAATGATTTTAGATTTTATATCTCTGATGTGTTACACTCGATTAATCTTGTTGCGCTGCCTGTAACCTTTCTATGTTTTGACTGAATCGATATCCTGAATGCCACTTTCAAACGTATTATTCTTGTGATACAAAATAAAATACGTTGGAATAAAAAAAATAAAAAATAATAATCTTGAGGTTGAGGTGGCAGTGGATATGGCAGTGTAGGTGGAAGCAGTGGTGGAGGAGGACGAGGTAGCCAACACTGGTTTTTGTTATTCATTTTTTTTTTTTTAATTAGGGTACACCGCAAAAGAGTGAGAAAGATCAAAAATACAACAATGGCTGGGTAAGGCCGATGATGTGTCGAATTCTGTCCCCCGTCGGATAGTGCCCGCCCTGTACTGCGCTTGCCGTGAGTCCAGGTTCAAGCCCCACCATCCAAGTGAACATAGAGTTAGAATAAAAAATAGCTGAGCGAAGCGTGGCTGTGCCCGAAGCATGGTGAGCGAAGGGAGGCTGTGCCCAAAGCATGGCAAGCGAAGCATGGTGAGTGAAGCGAGCCCACGAGGGGCCCGGTTACTATGTGCTACCGTATGTCCACTTGGATGGTGGGGCTTGAACCTGCACTCACTGGTCTGTAGTGCCACTGTCACTACAGAGGTGGATGAAGAGGCCGAGACTGCAGTAGAAGAGGAATGAGGAGGAGCCAGAGACCTTTCTTGGTTTTTGAGGTGTCTACTCCACTGCAGCTCATGCTTTGCACTTAGATGCCTGGTCATGCAGGTTGTGCTCAGGTTGAGATCGCTTCAGGCTCTGATTGCACAGCATGCAAACCACTCGTGTCTTGTCATCAGCACATTGTCTGAAGAACTGCCACGCTAGGGAACTCCTTGGACCTGGCTTTTGTGTACTCGGTCCCTTGCTGCGTTGGCCAGTAGCAGGCGTACTGTCTAGGGGATGGACACTCTGCTTTTGCACCCTGCTCCCTCTTCTGCTGTGCTGGTGGCTCTGTGCGACCACCGCCTCTTCCTCCGAACTACACGTCACTTGCATGACGTTGATTCCATGTGGGGTCAAGGACCTCATCGTCCTTCACATCATCTTCCACCCAGTCTTCACCCCTGCCCTCCTTGTCGGTCTGCACAATTGCGAAAGCAGCAGCAGTTGGCACCTGTGTTTCATCTGAGACGTGCTGCGATGGTCCTCCCATGTACTCATCTTGAAACATAAGTGGTTGGGCATCGGTGCACACAATCTCTTCCACTTCTGGTGCAGGGCTAGGTGGATGGCCCTGGGAAACCCTGCTAACAGAGTCATCAAAAAGTAGAAGAAACTGCTGCATGATTTGGGGCTCAGACTGCTTGGCTGATTTGCAAGGGGGTGAGGTGAAAGACAGATGGACATCGCCTGCAGGTGCAAACTCTGAACTTTCAGCAGGAGACTGGGTGGGAAACAATTTGAAGGAACTGGAGGCACTGTCAGCAACCCAATCTACTATCGCCTGTACTTGTCCTGGCCTCAACATTCGTAGAGCCGCATTAGGCCCGACCAAATACCGCTGCAGGCTCTGTCGCCTACTCGCACCTGAGGAAGGTGTCTCACTGTAGCTGGCACAGATCGACCACGTCCTCTCCCTGCAACAGGAGCTCCACCAGCAGCACCACGACCGGGGCCATGTCCCTTCTTTGACGTTCTCCTCATATTTCTCAAATGTAGGATCTTGCCCTAAATGGGTGTTTTTTGAATAGCAGAATAGAAGAACAGTATCTAAAGTGTGTATCTCACACGTACAGATATACAGGAAACACTGTAAAAAAATGTTTGAGCCCTAAATGGGTGTTTTTAGAATAGCAGAATAGAGCAACTGTATCTAAAGGGTGTATCTCACATGTACATATATGCAGTGCATATACCTTTCCCTACACTACCGATCTTTTCTCTGGCACTGGACTCAGGGCAGTGTAAAAAGATTGTGCACTGCACCCACACAAGAAAATCAAGGTAGATCGCTGAGTGATTCGATTTCTGAATCAGGACTAATTCTCTCCCTCAAAGCAGCAGCAGCAACCTTTCCCTACACTGTCTAAAGCAGAGTGACATGCTGTGCTATGTGCCTCTAGCTTATATAGAGGCTGGGTCACATGCTGCACTGGCCAATCACAGCCATGCCATTAGTAGGTAGCTTCTAAGGGCACACGAGTTAAACGACTGTTGATTGGCGGCCCTGCAGCTGTTTAAAAAGTGCCATTACATTACCGAACACCGAACCCGAACATACAGTAAATTGTTTGGGTTCAGGTCCGGGATCCAAAAACCCAAAAGTCCGGTATGAACCTGAACTTTAAAGTTTGGGTTCGCTCAACCCTAGTCAGACCCTTGATGTTTTTTGGTTGCACAGAAGATTGAACACTTTTTATTTATTTTTACATTATTATTACACTCAATATTACCACCAATTTGTATATTATTATCACTAATATATATATCACTAATATATATATATATATATATATATATATATATATATATATTTTTTTTTATTGCTACTATTGACTTATTTTTTATTTTTTCATGAATTCTTATGAATTTTTACTTTTTATTAATTTAGGTATAAGTTCTCACTGGACTATTTTTCATTTATTGGATTTTATTTATCACTTCACTGGGATTTTTTGAATTTCATTATTAACACTTATTATTTATAATTCTTTATATAAATGATGTTTATGATTTATTAGAGGGGTAGATCAACTTTTCTCATTGCAATCAATTAATTAATCACTCATAGGTGTTTATATTTAATTTATTTATAGAATTTATGTATGTGCGCGGCTTTTTCCTTTTGTTATCTTATTGTGTTTACGTGTATCTTGTAAAACTGAGCTGCAGTGATTTCTAGTTGTACTAGTGTAGATTTAGGTTTAGCGTGGTATTTATTTTTATTTTTCATCTACTGTCCACTGTTAATTCATTCCTGTAAAGAGCAGAAGTTGAGGGAAGCAGCACTAAGCCCCTGTACACATGGTCGGAGATTTCCACAACCAAATCTGTCGGATTTTGCCCGTCGGATTTTGTCCGTTGGATCTTAACTGTTGCATACACACGGTCGGACAAAGTTGGCGAAAAATCTGATCTTTCAGAACGTGATGACGTAATTTCGTTACGATGGGACTACATTCAGGCTAGTAGCCAATAGCTTTGATGTAGGAATTTGATCTGAGCATGCGTGGCACTT
Organism: Lithobates pipiens; assembly: GCF_037356315.1. Lineage (NCBI taxonomy): Eukaryota > Metazoa > Chordata > Amphibia > Anura > Ranidae > Lithobates > Lithobates pipiens. Next base: position 240,053,148 of record NW_027507758.1, on the reverse strand, counting down.
GGTCTGATCAAAATTCTCTACACATGATCGGAGTATGTCCGACCGGCCCAGTTGGTCGGGAAATATTTCCAACATGTTGGAAAATTGGGTCCAATGGATATTCCGACGGAATCAATCCGATGCATACCACACACAGTCGGATTATCCGACGACACGGTCCGATAGGACACATTCCGACGGATTCTCCGACCGTGTGTACAAGGGCTAAGAAAGCAGGACCCAGTAACATTAAATGTTGTAAGCTGCAAGTGCTGGGGTAAGAATTTTACCAAATAGTTTATTTAAAGTCTACAATCCATCAGTCTATAAACTGCAAACATCTTAGTGATTAAACACTTCTTTATTCCACCATTTTCTTTTCCAACACACCCACTATCAATATATATGCTTCTTTATTTATTTTATGTGTAGAGACTACTACTTATTACCACATGCAGATCTCCTATTGCACTTATATGGCTTCCTCGGCATTCACTCTGTAAAATCCAAGGTAAATCTCTCTTTGATTTAGTAGTATTCTTCAAGATAAGCAAGAAAGAGATCAGAAACATACATATTGTAAAATAATTTTATTAAAACAACCAAAACCAGTCTTTAATGCTAGGTTTAATAGTGCATACAGTACTATTGAAAAAAAGCAGAATGGAAAAACTCTCTTCTGCAAAGTATCACCCTAGCAACTATTGTGCTTGTACTTGGGTTAGGGGCTATATGGCTGACTCCACCCTACATGTTGCGTCATTAGAGACTTCCTTACGGACTGGATCAGTCAAGCAGTCTTCTAGCTTATTTGCATCTTATCTCTATAGTAACCCTGTGCTTTTCATTAAAGTGACACTATACAATTCTTATTCTCAGAAAATAATTCACACACATCCACTACTTAATGGCCCTGTAATCTATTTTTCCTGGCCCAGCTCATGTCAGCACACAACGGGTTAACGCTTCCTCTGGAGCCCCACATGACCACCTGTACCTAGCTGAATAAAGACAGCCGCTCCCCCAACTAGGATTTTCTTCTTTTTGGTCTGCTCCATAACACCTGTTGATTGCAGTTGGTAAGTAATTTGTTTGCTGCCTTCCCCCCTGCCGAACCTGCCCCTCCATGTTCAGCCTCTCATGGAGTTGGAAGACCCAGAATGCTGAAGGTAAATCCTTCTAAAATCTGGGTGCTTTTTTTGCCAAAGGTGAGGGCAAAATGATGCTTAAACAGCATTAATATTGTACAGGTGTGGTATTATAAGATCTCTGCAATGTCATCATTGCCTCTCCCTTGGGTTTTTTTTCCTGTCTTTATATGCAGTGCACCAAATTGCGTTTGAGAGTGTGAATGGTGTCACAGAGGGGCAGGGAGATGGGCAGTATGGGATGGGAAATGCCAGATGCCATTCAATGGTGTAAATGGTCTTGGAGGTCTGCAGTTGGGAGGGCTTCTCTCCCTCTCTCTCTGCAGTCCTGCCAGGTAAAGCACATCCCTCAGATTCTGACTGAGTCTCCTGTCTGTCTCTGGATGTGCTGTCCTGGCTCCCCTGTATACTTCTGTGGGTTTGACAGTCTGACTGATTTTTGTCTGAGACTCTAAGGCCGCGTACACACAGGCGGATTGTCTGCCCAACTTAGTCCGCTGAACCGTGTTTCAGCGGACAATCCGCTCGTGTGTGGGCTTCAGCGGACTTTTTCAGCGGACAGTCTGACGGACTTTGTCTTTCGGAATTTCCGTAATTTTGTCTGTCCAAGCTTGGTTTTGTCCGTCCAAACTTGGTTTCAGCGGACAGTCCGCTCGTGTGTAGGCAAGTTGGACGGACTAAGTATGGCGCATGCTCAGAAAGGATTTACACGGCCGAAGGTTGCATTGCAGTGTATTGGACGTCGTTTTTCTAGTCCCGTCGTACGTGCTGTACACGTCATCGCGCAAGTTTTCAGCGGACTGTCTGTTCATCGTGTGTGGTCAAGTCCGTTCATTCAAAATTTGGACGGACTGTCTGTCGGATTGTCTGACGAACTTAGTTGGGCAGACAATCCGCCCGTGTGTACGCGGCCTAACTGTGTCTGCTGCCTGCCTTTGGAAATGCTGCCTGAAGCTCACCAGCTAATGCTTTAAAGTGAGTGGATGAAGGCAGGTGGCTCTTAAAGAGACAGGGTTCCATGTTTTTTGGTGAGAGGTAATATGCTTTTCTCCATATATTTTGTGCAAATATGAGCTTGCAACACCTCTTAGTGGCACAGAAGATTAGCAAAGGTAGGAGGGGGTGATGTGGGACATGGTTCTTAAAAGAGTGCCCAAGTATATTATGCAAGTTAAGGTGTTTTGCATTATTTTATGAGCAGAAACCCTTAATGCAACGCTCCAATAAACATAAGACCCGCCAACGATCATCTTATCCTGACCAGGACGATGGCACCTAACAGGTTGTCACATTCATTAAGCATGTGGTCAATACACTCTAAAGGAGTTGTTTCCACTTATCCTGTGAAGGGACAGGATCCAGGAAATTGGCACATGTGTTTATGCCAGCATGATATAAGATGCCTTTCCAAGCTCAGGGTGCAGTTTGGACTTGCATGCAGTCTGCAGTGGCAGAGAAAGAAATTACACAGGTTGCCTCACAAGGATGTGGTTGTGTAAAATTCTAAGCCCTATTAAGGTGGCTATAGCAGAACGCATGCTGCAAATATCCACGCCACAAAAACACTCATGCAGAAACACATCCGGAACACAGAAACTGTGGTGATCTGGTCATCAGGCTTGCACAGAATCTATACAGTGACAGATTTTGCCTGCCAATCAACAATAGAGCTAACTTTGCTATATAAACTTCAGAAATGGTATTACATTCAACGCTGAAACTACAAGATTTGGCATAGTTTCTAGAACGAGTGGAACCTAGCAACTGACTTTTGGTTGATGTTTTTGATAAACCTAGTACAAGCGCTGGCGCACTCAGTCACTACTATGAGAGCATTATGGTTACGCCACTGGAGGGCAGGCGGAACTTCTACACAAGCCTTCAACGTTTCCTATAATGGGAGGTTATTGTTTGGCTAAACACTGAACAGTGCAATTAAGCGAATGACAGGAGGAAATGTCTGGACTGTGGCCACAGACTAGTAAGAGGAAGCCGGCAGCCGTCACTCAAGTCTACTGAACTTCAGAAGATGCAGGAGGCCAAGCCTTATAGGACAAGCTTCACATTTAATAGATCACAGTGGAGATGTCTCAAAGTTACTTTTGACATGAAATCAAGTCCAGAGCATGCTGCTAAGATGTCTGGAAAGTCTTTTTGAAAGTGTGTCCAGCCAGTCTCTTCCAGTTGGGACTAGGGGGCCTGAGTGAAGTTGATGTTTGCAGCCTCCTTCTGGAGGGTTTGGACTTCAATCAACAAAGGCCAGTGGGTCCAGAAGACAGGTGGGAGTACAATGGAGAATTCCAAAGTTGGCCACTGAATTCATTTAATTTATGTTTGATGGATCTCAGAAGAGAAAATGTTTGCAAGATTTTTATACTGCTACAAGGCCATCATGCCAGTGATGACGGAAACATAGAATCATCTGAGGGCCTTTCTCCCCAGTTTTTCTAGTACTTAAGGCAGGAGCCTTCTGGCCTTTTTCAGTTTGGAGGAATCAAATGTATTCATACATACATACCTAGAGGCGATTCAGTTCGCATTGTGCGCTATACAAGTATTTCATTCATTCATTCATTCAAGAGGTTTAAGATGGAGTCCATGCAGACAGTCACAGGGACATTTCAGCAGGAGGACCAGTTGGTATCAATCGAACTTCCAACTCATACTCCCATGTACCGATCAATGCCGAGCACCTGAGGTATGTGAGATTTGCAGTGGTCAGATGTCACTTCCAGTTCAAGCGTCTGCCTTTTACAGAATTTGCACAGCCCCAGGAATCTTTGTGAATATCTTGTTGGCAGTGGTGATACCTTGGGCCAGGTTGCACATGAGGGCGTTTTCAAGTTAACCTATGAGCTGGGCTGCCTATGGATCAGAAAATCTTTGTGCCTATAAAAATTTAACAAGAACTAGAATTTTTAACATCGGCACTGTGCTACTTTCGGAGGCATGCCTCTCAGCCCAGGAGATAGGATGATTCTGATGCCAGTCTCTGGGGCTGGAGGGTCCACAGACTGAAGATACATGTGCAAGGCCATTGGAACGCTGTGAAGCGTAGACTACCCAAGTATCTTGAATGGCAGGACGTTTTTTTCTAGCATTGCAAGCCTTTGAGGATCATCAAGGGGGCCGAGTAAGGTTGACAACAAGACAGTAGTAACCTACATTGCCTGACAAGGGGACACTAAAAGTCTTTTCTTGTTACATCTTGCACAGAAACTTTTTTGTGGGACAGAGAAACACTTAGCCCCTGTACACACGGTCAGAGATTCTGCCAACCAAATCCGTCGGATTTTGTCCGTCAGATTTAGTCTGACGGATTGTGTCCGAAACTGTTGCATACACACGGTCGGACTAAGTTGTCAAAAAATCCGATCTTTCAGAACGTGATGACGTAATTTCGTTACAATGGGACTAGATTCAGACTAGTAGCCAATAGCTTTGATGTAGGAATTTGATCTGAGCATGCGTGGCACTTGGTCCGATCAAAATTCTCTACACATGATCGGATTACGTCCGACCAGCCCAGTTGGCCGGGAAATATTTCCAACATGTTGGAAAATTAGGTTGGACGGAGATTCGGACGGAATCAGTCCGATGCACACCACACACAGTCGGATTATCTGACGACACGGTCCGATAAGACGCATTCCGACGGATTCTCCGACCGTGTGTACGCGGCTTTAGTCAGTTAAGACCAGATGCTTCTTCCAGATGACAATCCATATATGACCTTGATGGAAATCCTTGTTCCCTCTGTGGGACTTTGGCTTGGATCCGAGAGCACCTGTTGCTCCAATAGGTTTAATTTCCATTGAAGTACCTCACTATAAAACTAGTTCTCCTGACAGCAACTAATTCAGACAGAAGGCCTTTGGTGTCTTTTTTTCTGTTCTTTTTTACCAGAGATAGGGATACCACGTCTATCTCCAAAGTTCAATTTTAAAGTGCTACCCAGTTTCCAGAAAAACTGGGAAGTAGTCCCTCTGAGTTTCACACGGGAGTCACTGAGTGCACAGCAGGAAGACTTCAGTTTTCTTATATATGGTTGAGTTATTAACAGTGTACTTGGTCAAAAGAGAAAAGAGTACAATCTTTTAATTTAGCCATCAGGCCCTCAAGAGTCATCCACTCTTGGGTTACCGGGGTGATTAGATTGGCATGAGGTAAGTACGCTTTTCTGCTCTGAAACAATTGCAAGCCTATTTGACTAGAGGGGTGGCAGCCTTTGGGGCAGTTATGCCAGGATTGCTTGGAAGATATAGTTAAGGGCTAGCTTGAAGGTCTGGTGCGGCCTTCATTCAACCTTACAAACGAAATATGCGACCGACAAGTTTGGGACAAGAGATCAATTCTTTCTGGCTTTAGCCGCTTTTCTTTGATTGTCAATGTCTCTTTTTATTTGTTCTCTCCCGCCCTATATTGGCTTTGGTATATCCCGTTGTGTGCTGACATGAGGTGGGCCAGGAAAACGGAAAATTGTTATCAAATATTTACTGTAATTTTCCTTTTCTGGCCCATCCTCACTTCCTAGTGGCCTGTCGCAGTTATCGAACATCCTAGTTGGGGGAGGGGCTGTCTTTTATTCAGCTAGGTACAGGTGGTCATGTTGGGCTCCGGAAGAGGTGTTAACCCAGTGTGTGCTGACGTGAGGATTGGCCAGGAAAGGAAAATTACGGTAAGTATTTGATAACAATTTTCCGTTTTCATGACCTAGTTTCTTGGTGAGTTTTTCTACCTTCTTGTAATGTCCTCCATGAGCTCCCAGACCTCTCCTTTTCCCCGTTATTTACATTTCTTTAGAAGGAGCAATACATGTTAGCTGTGGTCATGTGTACTGCTCTATGCACACTACAAATCCCATAGTTCATCTCAGGAGAGAGCAAAAGAGGATGACCACATTCCTACATACAGTGGGACCATGGAGAATGAACAAAGCCACCTCCTAACAAGAAGTCAGATCACAGCAAAAAAATAGAGTTAAAGCATTTGTTACCCCAAAATTTCATATTCCTGATATGTGCCTGCTGTAAAATGTATGAAAAAGTATCCTGTTCTCTTTGTATTGCTTCCTTTATGTGAAATCACTGGTGCTTCTGTCAGTCACTCTGCTTTCCTATTAAAAACTGACCACACTAAGCAGGAGAGCACAGCGTGGTCAGTTCTCTAGCTATGCTTCTCCAATCACAAAACTTGTCATGACAATCCCCCCTGCACACCCTTTCACAGGAGAGCTGCCCCTCCACAATTTTTATGCAGCTGAGAAAAGAGGGAATGTACAGGGGGGAAAATGTTCTTTTTTACATCTATATACAAATGTTTTGCCTTTCATTTCTTTTTCCAACTGAATGAATAGATTTTTTTTTTAAACCAGAGTTTAATGCATTTACTTATTCAAACTGTTACAGCATGGAAACATGCCTTCATAATACCCCTGGCCAGGGCTTTTTTTCTCAGAAAATAGATACAGGAACTCTAACACGACCCCCTCAAAAGACCCCTGCCCCACACCCTCCAAACCAAAATAGTGGGTATGGTCAAATGCCACTAACAGTGGGAGGGTCTTAAAAGAGTGCATTACATACAGAGTGCAGAGTTCGGAAAGAGTGGGTTTACAAACAAAGTGCAGTGTTTGGGGATGCACTGCATACAGAGTGCAGAGCCTTCTTCCACGGTTGCTTATCTCTGCATCCCCCATCCACATCTAACTTTCACCCCTTTTCAGCTCTGACCTCTGCATGCAATAATCCCCCCCCCCCCACTCTGCCCTCCATCTTCTCTCCACCTCTTTAAAAGCTCCACCATCTTCCACGTGTCTTACTTTTGTTTCTGTATTAGGCTTAAGCACCCTGTTGGCTTTAGTGCCTCCCCACACACTGTAGTTGGCTCCACCTATCTCACTTGCAGGGAGATTATCCAGTGGGGGTGTCAGCATCCGCACCTGACCCCGGGCACCTGAATCTCCCTTGTCTCCATCCTGAGTTGGGGCCACCCAGGACATCAGATCTGTGGGAGCCATTGGGAGACAAGCTGTCACTTGTAAACACAAAAGCCGGACTTCTGTGTTTACATGTGATAGTGGTGAGCATGGAGCATAGAGCCTGAACCAGAGGTGGTTCCACCAAGTTCCAGCTGAAAAAAAGCCCTGCCCCTGACTATAATAAAATATATTAACCTCTTCCCGCCCGCCCTATAGCCGAATGACGGCTATAGAGCAGGCGCTTTCGTCCGGGAGGCCGTCCCTGGATCGGCGTGTCCAATGTGAGATGATCTCATATGTAAACATATGAGATCATCTCTCAGCACCACTCTCCCTCCTCACACAGACAGCGTGTGAGAGGGGAGAGATGAACGGCTGCAGCGCCGTAAGTGGGGAAATAAAAAAATAAATAAAAAAAAGTGCCATCCATCCCAGTGCCATCCTCCCCCAGTGCCATCCACCCCAGTGCCATCCACCCCAGTGCTACCTGCCCCCAGTGCCACCTGTTAGTGCTATCTGTCCCCAGTGCCACCTGTTGTCAGTGCCATTTGTCCCCAGTGCCATCTGTCATCAGTGCCACGTATAAGGGCCATCTGTCATCAGTGCCACGTGTCATCAATGCCACATAGTGCCATCTGTCATCAGTGCCACATATTAGTGCCATCTGTCATCAGTGCCATGTATCAGTGCCATTTGTCATCAGTGCCACCAGTCAGTGTCACGTGCCATCTGTTGTCAGTGTCACGTGTCATCAATGCCATTTATCAGTGCCATCTGTCATCAGTGTCACGCGTCATCGGTGCCACATATTAGTGCCATCTGTCATTGGTGTCACGTATTAGTGCCATCTGTCATCAGTGCCACGTATTAGTGCCATCTGTCATCAGTGCCACGTGTCATCAGTACCACGTATAAGTGCCATCTGTCATCAGTGCCACATATTAGTGCCATCTCTCATCAGTGCCACGTGTCATCAGTGCCACATTTAAGTGTCATCATTGCCACGTATCAGTGCCATCTGTCATCAGTGTCACGTGTCATTGTCCTGGTGCTCCAGGGCCTTTAAAAGTGTAATAGATAATCAAGTTAGATGTGTAATTTATGCTCCTAGAACACGTGATGGCGCTCCCTGCATGTTGGGCCTCTCTATGTGGCCAGGCTGTGAAAAAGTCCCATGTGGTATTGTAATACTCAGGAGGAGTAGCAGAATTTTTTTGAGGGTGTCATTTGTGGTATACACATGCCACGTGAGAGAAATAACCTATTACAATGACAATTTTGTGGAAAAAAATGTAAAAAATGAAAAACCTTAATTTTGCAAAGAATTGTGGGAAAAAAATGACAACATCAAAAAGCTCACCATGCCTCTTACTAAATACATTGGAATCTCTACTTTCCAAAAAGGGGTCATTTGGGGGGTATTTGTACTTTCCTGACTTGTTCGGGTCACAAGAAGCGAGATAGGCCACCAGTACATCAGATGTGATCAATTTTGTATGATTCGCACCACAGCTTGTAGACTCTCTAACTTTCACAAAGACCAAATAATATCCACTAATTTGGGTTCTTTTTACCAAAGATATGTAGCAGTATAAATTGTGGCCAAAATTTATGAAGAAAAATTAATAATTCGCATAATTTTGTCACAGAAACAAAGAAATATGCGTTTTTTTTTTCAAAATTTTCGGTTATAGCGCAAAAAATAAAAACCCCAGAAGTGATCAAATACCACCAAAAGAAAGCTCTATTTGTGGGAAAAAAAGGACAAAAAATTCATTTGGGTACAGTGTTGCATGACTGAGTAATTGTCATTCAAAGTGTGAGAGCACCGAAAGCTGAAAATTGGTCTAGGCAGGAAGGGTGTTTAAGTGCCCAGTAAGCAAGTGGTTAAGTTGATTCTTAGTGTTTGACATAGTGTGTGGGAATATTTATAGACAGATTGTGGATGGAAAGGAGTAACAATAAAGGGGAACATTAGGCTCATGCATTAGGGGCGCCTGGGCACTGCCTAGGGTTGCCGCTTGTCCAAGATTCATCCGGACAGTTTGGGTTTTGAATCATGTGTTTGGGTTTCAGGTGGACAGAAATCTGGACACATTATTCAGAGCAGGCTGTGGCTCCTCAGGATAGTCACACACAAATCTGTTGTTGTTCGGGAGCTGCAGGCTGTCTGGGAGCAGGTTCGGGATCACTGGGATGCAGGGTGATAATGTCAGCAAAAGCAATTTGGCCACAATCACTGTTAGCTGCAGCACACTATGTGCACCACATTACTGCTCTCCTTGGGGCACCCAAAGGTGTCAACCCTAGCACCACTCCCTTTGTCACGCCACCCCCTCTGTGTAGAATGGATTGATTCATGCATAGAATGCATTGATTCGTACCACTGTAGCCACCCCCTATTCAGGCGTCCAGCCCCTTTTAAGATGCCAGGCATCTGAATTCCAGCGGCGGGGGAGTTTTTTTTTAAGCATCTGATTAGAGCCATAGGCTCTAATAGGCTACAAAAAGGTGAACTTGGAGCTCAAAGCATTGCTTAGAGTCCACCCAGGTGTGTTAGAAAAGTGAATGAATATTTGATTTTCTAACACTGAACCACCTCTCAGCCAATCAGGAGGCATGGATCTAATACCCGATTGGCTGAAGGCACACTTTTTCCACCTTTAAATGTGACCTATAAACTGTATAACTCAATTGAACAACAAACTGAAATATTTTAGGTGGAGGGAAGTAAAAATAAAAAAATAAAATAATATGGTTGCATACGTGTGCACACCCTTAAGTGTATACTTTGTTGAAGCACCTATTACAGCACTCAGTCTTTTTGGGTATGAGTCTATCAGCAAGGTATATCATGACACGGCAATATTTGGCCACTGTTCTTTGCAAAAACACTCCAAATCTGTCAGATTGCGAGGGTATCTCCTGCGCACAGCCCCCTTCAGATCACCCCACAGATTTTCAATCTGATTTAGGTCTGGACTTTGGTTAGGCCATTCCAAAACTTTAATCTTCTTCTGGCGAAGCCATTTCTTTGTTGATTTGGATGTATGCTTTGGGCCGTTGTCATGCTGAAAGATGGAACTTCTCTATGTTCAGCTTTCTAGCAGAAGCCTGAAGGTTTTGTGCCAATATTGACTGGTATTTGGAACTGTTCATATTTCCCTCTGCCTTGATTAAGGCCCCTGTTCCAGCTGAAGAAAAACAGTCCCAAAGCATGATGCTGCCACCACCATGCTTCACTATGGGTATGGTGTTCTCTTGGTGATGTGCAGTTTTGTTTTTGCTCCAAACCTATCTTTTAGAATTATGGCCAAAAAGTTAAAGTTAGTTTCAAACGATAACACATTTTCCCACATGCATTTGGGAGACTTCAGATGTGTTTTTGCAAAATTTAACCAAGCTTCTATGTTTTTCCTCATAAGAAAAGGCTTCCATTTTGCCACTCTACCCCATAGCTCAGACATATGAAGAATACGGGAGATTGTTGTCACATGTACCACACAGCCAGTACTTGCCAGATATTCCTACAGCTCCTTTAATGTTGCTGTAGGCCTCCCTGATCAGTTTTCTTCTTGGCTTTTCATCAATTTTGGAGGGATGTCCAGTTCTTGTTAATGTCACTGTTGTACCATATTTTCTCCACTTGATGATGACTGTCTTCACTGTGTTCCATGGTATATCTAGTGCATTGGAAATTCTTCTGTACCCTTCTCCTGACTGATACCTTTTAACAATGAGATCTCTCTGATGTTTTGGAAGCTCTCTGCGGACCATGGCTTTTGCTGTAGGATGTGACTAATAAAATGTTAGGAAAGACCTACTAGAACAGCTGAACTTTATTTGGGGTTATTTAGAGACACTTTAAATGAAGGCAGCTGTGTACTGACTTATTTACCATGAGTGTGAATGTGATTGCTCAATTCTGAACACAAATACATCCGCAGTTATAAGAGGGTGTGCACACTCATGCAACCACATTATTTTAGGTGTATTTTCTTTTACTCCCACCCCCAAAAGAGTTCAGTTTGTTTTTCAATTGAATGTTTCAATTTATAGGTCACATTAAAGGTTGAAAAAGTTAAGAAATTATTTATCTTTGTCTCATTTTTTTTTACATCACAGAAACCTGATATTCTAACAGGGGAGTGTAGACATTTTTTTGATATTGACTGTACATGTTGGTAAATAGCAGAGAAACTCATACATTTTAGTAAAATGTGTAAAATGTGGCTCCGTGACTAAGCAGATAAAGTATATATAGGAAAATACTAGGGACACTTTCAAAGATTATCTGATTAAAAGGACCTTTCATAACTAACATTCTTGCTACCAGTTTCCTTTTAGAAACACTTTACAGATTGCTAACCATCCCCCAATGGAAAGTTAACATGCAAATTATATGTATAGCTTACAGACCGCAGGCAACATTTTATGGGTCACACGTTTCCATTCGCACCAGAAATAAATGCTGCTAGGTTTGTGTTTTGTAGCAGATAAAAATAGACACTTAATTTTACAAGGTGTCATAAAATACTCACTACAACCAATCAGTTGTTCCTCAGTAGTCAGACACAGGTCTTTTTTACTTTTGGCATGGCTGCTTCCAGCCTATGATAAGGGGAGAGTACAGTGGAAGGGTGTTAGATGCTCAACACTAGTGGAGTTCCAGTCGTTTTTGTGTTTATTAAATGTCAGTTGCTGACTTTTAGGCCTGGTTCCCACCTATTTAGTGTATTTTCAGTTTTGCAGAAACACACTACAGTTCATTTAACGTGGTTTTCTATGGATGTAGTTCACATCTGTGCATTTTTTGGAAAGGGCCAGGAACTTTCTTCTGGTTTTTGGTCCCATAGACTTCAATGGATAAAAAACATTTTTTTTATAAAAAGCAAAATGCACCTGGAATATGCAAACTGCATCCTGCATAGGTGCGAACCAGGCCTTAATAAACATACACTCACCTGTCCCACGATCCAGCGGTGTGGCCGCCAGAAGCCTCGCTTCTCTCCCTTACCTCTCCACTAGTGTGGGCACCCGGCTGTGACATTACAGCTGGATGTACAATGTGCATGCGCGAGCTGCGCTGCGTCTTCTCAATGGCTGGGTAATCTTCTGGGACCTATGAGGTGTCCCAGAGGATTGCAGGGAGGAAAGGGAAGAGAAGAACTTCGTCTTGAGTCGCCTAGGTGGCCCGAGAGTGGAAGTGGAAGCTGGTTTCCTGTCAAAACTAGGTACCTGCTCCCAGGGCCAGGCTGGGAATAAAAACCAGCCCTGGAAATAATTTCATACCAGCCCCATAGCATTATTATACCAGCCCAACAGCATAATGCCATTATTTTCTTGTTCATAAAAGGGAAAACCATGCATTTTAAAGCACATTTGAAGAACGTATTATAATATTATATATAAATAGACAAATATGAAAGCACATAGGGCTAGGGATATATATATATATATATATATATATATATATATATATATATATATATATGTATATATATCAGCAAATTCCAGTTAAGAGTGGAGCAATCATCAATGGGGACACCTGGGACTCTGGGAATGTAGGGGTGAACAGAGACCACCTTCAGTAGAAAGGATACACTAAGGTAAGGGGGGGGGTTACTGATATAAGGGGGAAACCTTACATTATTTTAATCACCCCCCCCTTACATCAGTGACCCCCCTTAGACTGGCCTGACAGCATTGTGCCTGACTGTCTCAAGTGCACCGTGCAGGGATTAATCAGTCGGCTCCAGCTTGGTGGCTCTGGTTTTATCCTATAGTCTCCTCTCCAAAGTCCACACAAATCTGACTTCTCCCATGACCCCAATCCCGGGGGCGCTCTCACTCTTGACTCCTCTCCAGACTCCCCCTCAGAAACTGCAGACATGATATAAGACAAGAGATGGTCAGAGGTTGCGGACATGATGCAAGAGATGGTTAGAGGTGGTGGGCATAGTACAGGATATGTCAGAGAATGCAGGCATTGTACAGGAGATATCAGAGATTGTGGGAATTGTACAGGAGATTTCAAGATGTCAGAGGCTGCGGGCATGGTACAGGAGATGGTTAGAGACTGAAGACATGATACAAAAGATGGTAAGAGAATGTAGACAGGATACAAGAGATCAATGCAGTCTCACCAGTGCCAATCAAATGCAGCCTCATTGTGCTTATCAATGCAGCCTCACTGTGCCTATCATTGCAGCCTCTGTGCCAGCCCATGCTATCCCACTGTACCAATCCATGCAGCCTCACTATACTCATCAATACAGCCTCACTGTGCCCATCAATGTAGCCTCATTGTGCCCATCATTGCAGCCTCTCTATGTCCATTGATGTAGCCTCACTGTGACCATCAATGTAGCCTAATTGTGGCCATCATTGCAGCTTCTCTGTGCCCATCATTTCAGCCTCACTGTACCCATCAATGCAGCCTCACTGTACCCATCAATGCAGCCTCACTGTGGCCATCATTGCAACCTCACTCTGCCCATCATTGCAGCCACACTGTGCCCATCAATGCAGCCTTCCTGTGCCCATCAATGCAGCCTTCCTGTGCCCATCAATGCAGCCTCACTGTGCCCATCATTGCAGCCTCACTGTTCCCATCATTGCAGTCTTACTGTGCCCATCAATGCAGCCTTACTATGCCCATCATTGTAGCTTCACTATGCCCATCATTGCAGCTTTGCTGTGCCCATCATTGCAGCCTTAATATGCCCATCATTGCCTCCTCATTGTGCCCGTCATTGCAGCCTCACTGTGCTCATTAATACAGCCTCACTATTCCCATCATTGCAGCCACACTATGCCCATCATTGCAGCCTCACTGTGCCCATCAATGCAGCCTCACTGTGCCCATCACTGCAGCCTCACTGTTCCCATTAATGCAGCCTCACTGTGCCCATCATTGCAGCCTCACTGTGCCCATCAATGCAGCCTCACTGTGCCCATCATTACAGCCTTACCGTGCCCATTATTGCATCCTCACTGTGCCCATCATTGCAGCCTTAATATGCCCATCATTGCCTCCTCATTGTGCCCATCATTGCAGCCTAATTGTGCCCATCATTGCAGCCTCATTGTGCTCGTCATTGCAGCCTCAATGTGCCCATCATTGCAGCCTCAAGGTGCCCGTCACAGCCTCAATGTACCTGCCATTGCAGTCTCAATGTGCCCATCATTGCAGCCTCAATGTGACCATCATTGCAGTCTCAATGTGACAGTCATTGCAGCCTCAATGTGTCCGTCACAGCCTCAATGTGGCCGTCATTGCAGCCTCAATGTGACAGTCATTGCAGCCTCAATGTGACAGTCATTGCAGCCTCAATGTGCCCATCATTGCAGCCTCAATGTGCCCGTCACAGCCTCAATGTACCCATCATTGCAGCCTCAAGGTGCCCATCAAAGCCTCAATATGTCTGTCACAGCCTCAATGTACCTGTCATTGCAGCCTCAAGGTGCCCATCACAGCCTCAATGTGCCCCATTGCACCGTCATTGCAGCCTCAATGTGCATCTCCCACTGTATCTCAGAGCTGACTCTGATGTTCGGCTGCACTGTGACAAAAAGTCCTGCCCTCCTCCTAGACCAGATCATGTGATAGACATAGTGTTCTGTCTATCACACAAGCTGGTCTAGGAGGAGGACGGAACCTTTGTCACAGCGCAGCCGAATATCAGAGTCAGCTCTGAGACACAGCGGTCTCCCATTGTGTAAGGGAGGGAGAGAGGGGGAGTGCTGCTTGCAGCCACGGCTCAAATAGACCCCAGGGCAAGCGGCCTACCGGGAAATGTCCCGGTATCCCTATAGGCCAGTCTGGCCCTGCCTGTCCCCCCCCCCTACCTTTGGGTGGAACTCCACTTTAATGTAAGGGATTAGGGTTAAAGCTGAACCACGTGCACAAATATTTTCCTTTAAATGTATTCCTCAATAGCTTGGAAATATGTAAATCTACTCTTTGTGCACCACAGGGGCGAATCCAGGGGGGGGGAAACAGGGCAATTGCCCCCTCCGAGAATGCGGGTGGCTCCGCGGGTGATCGGGCAGGCGGCTCCATGGGTGACAGCGTGGGCGGGCTGTTCCACGGGTGTCACTCCGGGTGGGCGGCTCTGCGGGTGACAGCGCGGGCGGGCAGTTCCGTGGTAATTGTTCTGGGTGGGCGGCTCCGTGGGTGACAGCACGAGCGTCCGGTTCTAAGGGTGATAGCGCGGGCGGGTGAGAGGGGGGGCAGCTGGGTGGCTCAGTGTTTGAGCAGGATTTTGGCCAATCAGGAAGCCAGTGGGCAGGGGAGCAGGGAGACATCATCTCTCACTGCCCTGCATCTCTACAGTTCCGTCCTCACTGTGCAGGAAGCAGTGGGCAGCAGAAAGATTACATTATCTCTCTGCTGCATAACTTTACTCTGGGACATAGCAAAAGACCACCTTAGCAGGAAAGTGACACAGTAGGTGACAATCCTCAATGTATGGCAGGCAACGTGGCAAGTGACAATCCGCAATGTGTGGCAGGCTACGTGGCAAGTGACAGTCCGCAATGTGTGGCAGGCTACGTGACAAATGACAATCCGCAATGTGTGGCAGGCTACATGGCAAGTGACAATTTGCAATGTGTGGCAGGCTACATGGTAAGTGACAGTCCGCAACGCGTGCCAGGTTATGTGGCAAGTGACAATCCACAACATGTGGCAGGCTACGTGGCAAGTGACAATCCGTAACGTGTGGCAGGCTATGTGGCAAGTGACAATCCGCAATGTGTGGCAGGTGACATGGCAAGTGACAATCTGCAACGTGTGGCAAGTGACAATCCGTAATGCGTGGCAGGTGATGTGGCAAGTGACAATCTGCAGTGTGTGGCAAGTGAAGTGGCAAGTGACACCCTCAGGGCTCCCACTGATTCTGCATTATGGTGAGTTGAACCATTTATTTTTATATTACAATGTAATAATAGAAATAATGTGCTTCAATCATCCTGACACCATAACAACCATGGTGATATGATGATTGAAGCTCCAATACCAGCCATTTCCCCGATAAATTGCCCCCAAAAAAACATATTTTCTAGCAGTGCCCCTCCTGAAACTAGACTCTGGATCCGCCCCTGGTGCACCATGTGACAGCGTTTAATCCAGAGGGAGTAAAGTCCAGGATCTTCATTTTCTGTGTACATAGAGAAAAAGTTTGTCTGATGTTTCTTCAAGTCAAGTTGGGCATCCCATAATCCATATACCCTATCCAAGTTATCCCCCCCCCCCCCCCAATAAAACAACAAAAACAAGCCCATGGAATGATTTCCTGTGTCTGATGCAAGTTGAAAATGCATGTTGCGTAGCTGTGCAAGAATAGGGAGACTCAATATCTGGCTCCTGTGGGGGTAGCGCTACACCCACATAACCAAAAACTATCAATAAATGCTGTATTACATGCTGTTTATACTCAGTCCCTATGAGATTTGTTTTCTGTATTTTGCTAAAAACCTGGTTGATCCTGCTGCTCTCTATCGCCACCTTCTGTCCATGTCCCTTATTTAGCTAGGGATTTTGCAGCCATGGTGGCAACTCTGCACATGCTCAGTTTTCAGTGAGTTTCTATGCTGAGCATTTGCTCCCTCTCACGTCTGAGCAGCCCATGTGACTATAGAGACACACATGTAGGCGGTGGTAAATGACAGCCCCTTACCTCCCGCCTCTTCCATGCCCACTAACTAGCTAAACACAATAGGGGTGGGATATTACACATAGAATTAGAGGGAGGTGATTCCTCCATCAATCTAAGACACAGGCTGGAGGGGGTGTGACACAACCTATGACAAGCAGAAATCCACCCTCACTATGTTATTGCCAAAAAATAATAAAGAATTTATTTCAAATAAATATAAAAATAAATATATAAATAATATAATATAAATATAATAATATGAATAAATAAATACAAAATTGTAAAAATAAATAATATAAATATACTGTTTTAAAAATCATATATAACAATTTATTGATATTAATTAGTTATTTTTAAAAATAGAAGCTCCTCCTGCTTATGTTTCCCTGCAGACAGGCTGGGAAGGATCTGGGTCATGTGACAGCTGTATAACGATTAAGAAAAAGGTATGTGGATTTTTTTTTTTTTATTAAAATATTTACAGAGCCACCATCCACATACAGAAACAGAAGGGATTTGGTAAATTAAACAGTGTGGGGCTGATTTACTAAAACTGGAGAGTGCAAAATCTGGTGCAGCTGTGCATGGTAGCCAATCAGCTTCTAATTTCAGATTGTTCAATTAACCACTTGCTTATTGGGTACATATACCCCCTTCCTGCCCAGGCCAATTTTCAGCTTTCAGTGCTGTCACACTTTGAATGACAATTGCGCGGTCATGCTACACTGTACTCATATGAAATTTGTATAATTTTTTCCACATAAATGGAGCTTTCTTTTGGTGGTACTTAATTATCACTGAGTTTTTTTATTTTTTGCCAAACAAACAAAAAAAGACTGAAAATTTGGGGAAAAAAACAGTTTTCATAATTTGTTAGGCACTGATAGTCACTGGTAAGGTGGCACTGGTGGGCATTGATCAGGAGGCTTTGATGAGGCAGCACTGATGATGGAGCACTAATGGGCACTGATTGGTGGCACTGGTGGGCACTGGTTAGCAGCACTGGTGGTGACTGTGTGGGACCTATGCCCCTTTTACAGAAGCCAATAATCGGCTTTATTTTCTCTCCTCATGCAGTCAGCATGAGGAAAAAAAAGCTGATTACCCACTTCTGTTTACATCATGTGATCAGCTGTCATTGGCTAACAGCTAATCACGTGGTAAAGGGCCATAATCCAAAGGACTCGGCGATCACATAGCGTGCTGCCCACGTACCGCAGGAGATGCACGGACACGAGAGGATGTCCATGTCCTCCCGGCATTTTAAGCCCACGCTGTAGCTGTCTTTCAGCTATAGTGTGGGCACCAAGTGTTTAAGCTTTGACATAAAAGCCTGAAAGCTGATTGGTTTCTATGCAGAGCTGCACCAGATTTTGCACTTTTCAGTTTTAGTAAATTAACCCATGTGTTTAGTTTTACTTTAAGCTGAACTAAAACATTTCCATAGTAACAATATGTCTGCAGTGCTGTACCTTGTGGTAAGTCTTGTGGTACCCATGTTAAGTCTTGATTATGGAGCTCTTTGGATCCTAGGCCCAGGTATATCATGGGGCCCCAACTGCTGCCAAAGTCCCTTTAATTCAGCTGTCAAATGCCAGCGCATTTTCATTTTGAATGGGCTGAAATGGCACTGTACCACACCAAAAGTAGTCCATGCACTATTTCCGGAAACTCACTGCAACCTGCTACTTCTGTACCATGGAAACTGGTGTGGACAAGCGCACTGCTTTGCGTCCAACAATTTGGAGTGTCATTACCATAAGATTGACACTCGCTGAAAATCACAATTGCAGTGATATTTGAATGCATTGTGGGAAATGTGTACTGAATGTGGACTTTCCACACCACATTCTGGTGTGAACCAGCCCCTAAACAGAGTAGTTCTTGTTTTACTGCTCCTAGCCTGGCTTAAAGATTCGCAACAATGTATAAATAAGCTTACATAATAGTACTGAAAATGGCATGGCAGTAGTGTGAACTAACGTTAAATACAGCCCTGCTTGCACTTTAATACTAAGAATTTAATTTTCCATTACGGTTTACCAAAAGAAAATTTAGACTGACATCCTACACAACTGCTTTGTCTAGGTATTCTGGGAAAACGGCATTAAATTGTAAGGGCAACACAGCATGGATCTCAGAAAACAAAATTCTCTCACAGGGGTACATCAATGAAAATTATATTTTATATATACAGTATCTCACAAAAGTGAGTACACCTCTCACATTATTGCAAATATTTTATTATATCTTTTCATGTGACAACACAGAAGTAGTAACACTTTACTACAATGTAGTGAGCGTACAGCTTGTATAACAGTGTAAATTTTCTTTATGCTGGGTAAATGCACCGTTATTAACCTATGCCGCCTCTATACCAATATTTCCCAAGCAGCAACTGCGGAGTCCCAGGGGGTTGTAGCTTCGTTATAAGCCGAGAACGCTTTTGTCTCGGTAGAGTGGGAGTTCCTCAGGCAAGTCCTTGAGAGATTTAACTTTGACCCGCAATACATTTCTTGGATAAAACTGCTTTACAGGGGGGGCGTGACCGGAAGTTGAGGCGAATGGACGCTTAGGTTGTTCGCTCTCCAACCAGCCTAGCTACAACGGCGCCTTGAGGGACAATCCACCGCCATCCGATGGGTAGATCGAGGGCTACCCGATCTGCCTCCTCCAGGGGACCCTCCGCGGCCCCTCCGGGTCCTGTGGCAGGCCTTCGGGCGTTCTTTTCCCCCACGGATCTCCCGGCCGGCGGGCCTCTCAAGATGGCGCCGGCCGCAGCTGCGGAGACATCCCGGGCCACATCCCCGGCACCAAGCATGCAGATTGCCCGCCCTACGGGTCCCGAGGAATCCAGAACGCCACCCGGTTCCAGCGGTCCGGTCCGGCCATCGGGAGGGGTGAGTGCACGTTCGCCCCCGGCCCCGTCCCATGCCGCCCGACTAGGCCTGAAGCCTGCCACGCCACCATCGGAGCCCAGCAGACGCATGTCCGGCCCCCCGCAGGCCTCGGGGCAAGGTACGGCCGCCAGGGACCAGGTACTTCATCGATGGGGCCAGGAGCCCCCCGCACACTCTGCTGCGAACCGGACCCTGGACAATGGGGGTGGATGGGGGGACGCAGGAGGCTGCATGGAGCCCGGAAGGCCCCAGACTCCCTTGGGCAGCAGATCCCCTCCCCCCCCGACCGGCACACAGTGCTCACTGGCACTACCCCGGCTGCTCAGGGCGTTGTCTGATCCCCTCCTCTCCACAAGCTCGGTGGGGTCCCCCCCATCCCTGGATGACAATGACTTTCCTGCCCTCCCTCCACCAAGGGAACCGCTGTCCCACTTACATCAGGGGCGCGGGGGAGTGGGGGGGCCCCGCTTAAGCCCGGAGGCACGCTCACCTCCACCCAAGTCTCAGAGACTGGCCTCGTCATGGGCCCTCGGCCCGCAACATCCCCGCAGGGGCTCCCTGACACCCACTGACTATGCCACGGAGTGTGGGGAGGAAGACCGGACCTGCCCGGCCCCCTTGCCTGCCTGGGAGGGGGTGTGGGGTCTGCCTGCCGAACCTGTCCCTACTACGCGGGCGAGCGGGTCCGGGAGTTTCGGGCCTGCACCGCCGCCCCATCAGCAACCAGCCGGAGGCGACGTGGGAGGCTCATCCCAGCCGCCCATACATCCGCATTGGCAACATTACCTACAAGCAATCCCTACCAAAGAAGATTTTAAGCAATTGATAGAAGATGTCAAGTCTACCTGTAGAGCGGAAATACAAATGCTACATACCGGTCTCAGGCACCTGGCCGACCGGGTGGAGATGGCTGAGGAGGAGATTCAAGAGACAAAGATAGCGATCCACCAGACCCAAACGCAGGGGGCCGACAACCGCGTGCTCCTGAGAGATATGCAACGCCATGTGGAGGACCTGGATAACAGGGGGCGCAGGCACAACATAAGAGTGAGGGGGATACCGGAGGCGGAAGGCCCGGAAGATCTACAATTTATTCTGCAGGAAATATTTAATGAACTGCTTGGGGAACCCCCTACCAAGTTTATTGAGATGGACAGAGCGCACCGGGCCTTGCGCCCCAAAAACGCAACATCTAGTCCCAGGGACGTTATTTGCAGACTCACCTCGTTCCATCTCAAGGAGGACATAATGAGACAGGCACGCCTGGCTCGGGAGGTGACCTTCCGGAATACGCCAGTTCAACTCTTTCCGGACCTCTCTTGGCTCACGCTACAGAAACGCAGAATTCTCCAGCCGCTCCTCCGCACCCTCCAAGAAGCTGCCATCCCTTACCGTTGGGGATTCCCATTTTCTCTCACGGCTAAACATCAAGGCAAGACGGCCTCCTTGCGGTTCCCTGAAGACCTCCACGCCTTCTGTGAAGATCTGGGCGTCCGCCCGCCCCAGCTGCCGGACTGGGACCTAGTGGCTACTCAGCCTGCTCCCCCGACATTGTGGCAGAAGGTCCCCTCCCGCCAACGGCCTCGAAACAGGGAAGCACCGAAAAAATCTGCTCGTCAAGGACATGGCTGAAAGATGGTGCAGTAACTCCTTTTTTCATAATTTTTTCCCCCTTTTTTGATCATTCCGTTTGCCCGTGAGGCGAAAGGGAATAAGGCCCGTTTTGTTTGTTGGTTGGCCTTTGGACCGTTGTCTGGACAGTACGTTCCTGCCCGTATGCATTGACCCCTGAGTTCATTTTTTGTCCCTCTTGGTGCCCTTTTATTGATGTGTCACAATTAGGCTGGTACGAATTGGAGACCCGAGTTAGTGGGATCCCTGATACCTTTGAGTCACCCCCCCCTCCCCCGGATGCGTGGGCAATGTATCCGGGACTCTAGGAGATGTCTGGCGATTGGTATCGCGTTTGCATCTCCCCTGCTCCCCCCCCGTTCTTACCCGTCCACTTCAATTGCAGAGTCAGACGGGGGGAGCTGGACTCCCAGGCGGCCGCCGGGCCCGACCTTCGGGTTCGGGTTCTGGTGACCCCCTGGGAATCCGACCAGACCTGAGCGCCAAGCCTGTTCATGGTCTTAAGTGGTTGTCCGCTTGGTTGTATTACAATTACCTGCTTAATATGAGTTCTTTTATTTGCTGCTCTAACCTTTTTTTCTTTTCTCTTTCTCTATCTCTCTTCCTCCCCTCCCCCTCCCTACCCTTTCACCGTGTGGGAATCTGTGGCTGTCAAGCGGTATCCTGTCGGACCCTCCTACTGGAACGAGTATGCTCCTGGCTCCTGGCGGTCGTCAAGAGCGGCGGTGACCGGGTAAGAACTAGCTTCCACATCCCCTCCTCCTCCGACAAGACTGATGGCTAAAATTTTGTCTTTAAATGTTCACGGCTTAAACTCAAACAAGAAGCGGCATCTGGCACTGAGGGAATTTCGGCAGTCAGGTGCTGACATAGTCCTGGTTCAGGAAACACATTTCGATAAGGGGGGTTCTTTTGCTTTTGCCTCTAGATACTTCCCTCTTGCTTATCTATCTTCAGGGTCTCATAAGAGAGCGGGCGTGGCTATCCTGATACGTCAAGGGGTCCCATTTGCCTACCTTGATCACTACAGTGACCCCGGGGGTGGATTCCTGATACTTAAAGGCACATGGAGATCCCATCCGATCACCCTGTGTTCCCTTTACGCCCCGAATACTCATCAACACAGCTTTCTCTCTAAACTTTTCCTGCGATTATTTAAATCGGACCACGGTTATTTAGTGGTGGGGGGTGACTTTAACTTGGCCCATTCAGCTACAGTGGACCGCTTGGCGGCGGCGCCCCGGCCGCCCTCGGCTAAAGCACTTAGAGACTCCAAACTTTTTCGCCAACTGACCCGGCGATATGCTCTGTTCGACGCCTGGCGTGCCCTCCATCCGGTAGACCGGCAATATACCTATTTTTCGGCCCCTCACCAACTGCATACCCGTATAGATTATTTTTTCACTAACAACGTTACACTGAGGAAGGTCCGGAGTGCCCGGGTCCTGCCAATTTCTTGGTCGGATCATGCCCCGATACTACTAACACTGGACCTCGGTGCCCCGGTGACTAGGCCCTATAATTGGAAGCTGAACACTTTCCTCTTGCAACACTCTCCTTCCCAAGCAGAACTGGTCTCGACCTTGAAATATTATTTTGCTGAAAATGCAACACCCGATGTATCCCTCCCCACGTTGTGGGAGGCTCACAAAGCGGTCATCCGCGGTAAGTGTATGGCTCTTTCTTCTGCAATGAAGAAAGATGTCGAGGCCACTAAGCTGTGAACGGAAGGGGAGCTCGGGCAATTGGAACGGGCTATGCAAGCCTCCCCCTCATTGCGCATCCTCCGCAAGATAACGAAGCTCCGCATGGTGCTCCGGGATCTGGCACTTCGCCGGGTGGAGAAGACCCTCCTGAGGATTAGGCAGACATTCTATGACAGGGGCAACAAAGCGCACTCCCTTTTAGCGAGGAAACTTAGAGATAAACACCTCCAGTCCACCCCACATCAGATTAAGACTAAGGCCAATGTTGTGGTCTCCCACCCTAAGGAGGTGGTTGACACATTTGCAAGCTTCTACGAGGAGCTGTACAACAGCCGTGACATCCCTAGTGATCCCTTGCCAGCTGAGCTCACCCAACGCATGAACCGCTATCTAACAGACAGCGGGATCCCCTGCCTTCGAGCCCAGGACCTAGCCTCCTTGAACAAACCCATTTCAGAGGAGGAGATAGAAGTGACCATCAAGTCGTTGCCAGCTAGTAAATCTCCGGGCCCAGATGGCCTGCCCTATGAATATTATAAATCGTTCCTGCCCCTACTGCTCCCGTACATGAGCAGACTATTTAATGCGTTCCTACAGCAGACCCCGGTCCCTCCGGATATGCAGCGCTCCTTTCTTACTCTGATTCCTAAACCGGATAAGGACCCCATCCTATGTGCCAACTACAGGCCTATTGCGCTCTTGAATGCGGACCTAAAAATCTTTACAAAACTCCTGTCCCTGCGGCTCAATGAGGTCCTCCCCTCCCTCGTACATAAAGATCAGGTGGGGTTTGTCCCCCTTCGTCAGGCAGGTGATAACACCAGGAAGGTTATAGATTTGGTCGACGTGGCGAACAGGGGGGGCATCCCGTCTCTACTCCTGAGTCTGGATGCGGAAAAAGCCTTTGATAGACTGGGGTGGCCCTTCCTGTTCGCCACGCTGACACACATGGGGATGAGGGGACCATTCCTGCAGGCTATACGGCACCTTTACTCTACTCCGACCTCGCAAGTTAAGACCCCCTTTGCTACCTCCTCGACCTTCTCTATTTCTAATGGCACACGCCAGGGATGCCCCCTCTCGCCCTTATTGTTTGCTCTATGCGTGGAACCCCTGGCGGCATCCATTAGGCGGAACCAGGACATTAGGGGCATCCCGGTCAGAGATAGGGAATTCAAGGTTTCGCTGTTTGCGGACGATGTGATCCTTACCCTGACCCAGCCTCTGGTTTCCCTGCCCAACTTACACAAAGAGCTCGACCGCTACAGTGCCCTATCGGGTTATAAAATCAATGCCTCAAAATCAGAAGCTCTCCCAGTAAACATCCCACCCCTGGAGGTGGATCGTCTGCGATCTGCTTTCCCATACCATTGGAAAACCTCCTCATTGAAATATCTGGGGATACATATTACCCCAACATTTCCTTCCCTATACCAGGCGAACTCTCCCGGTGGCGGAAACATCAGCTTTCCCTTTTTGGTAGGATAGCGTCAGTGAAAATGACGATCCTTCCGAAGCTCCTTTACCTCTTCCAGACCCTTCCTATCCCCATACCCTACCATCATCTGAAAAAACTGCAGGCGGACCTCCTCAATTTTGTGTGGAACTACAAACGCCATAGAATCCCCTGTTCTGTCATGACTGCTTCCCGCTCAGGAGGGGGTCTGGCGTTTCCGGACCTCATTAAGTACTATCAAGCAGCCCAGCTCCGCGCAGTGGCCTCCTGGTTTACCCAGCGGTCGTACAATAGATGGACGGAAATAGAGAAACTCTGGTTGGCCCCGGCGCATCCTAATAGCATGCTCTGGAGCGCGGCAGCTTCGATCCCTCAGGCCCAACTGTTGGGGACTATGTCACATCTGCAGGGCCTATGGCGTAAGCTCTCTAAAGTCCACGAGCTATCCTCGGCTGGGTCGCTCCTGACGTCCTTTCTATATCATCCTAAAGTGCCAGATAGCCTGACATATCCGATGTCGCACCCGTGGTCGCCCCGGAATCTTTTCCATCTGGGCAACCTGGTGGATCCTAGGTCACGGAGGCTGTTGTCTTATGCCGACCTTCAATCTAAATTTGATCTCCCACGACAGAGTTTTTATAGTTATTTACAGATACGACATTACGCCCAGACCATATCCTCTGACCTGCGCTTTTCTCCTCCCTCCGCATTTGAGACTGTGATCCTAGCGGGCTTGGCCCAAAGGGGATTGATATCAACCATCTATAAAATAATCAACGCTCCCCCTAAAGCCTCGAAAGGCAACCATACCTATATGCATAAGTGGGAGGAGGCGTTGGGTGAGGAGATTACGGAGGAGCAATGGCAGTTGATATGGTCCCAGGCCTCGAAAAGCTCTATGTGCACACTGTACCGAGAGAATGCATATAAAATGTTATTTTTTTGGTATATGACCCCGGACGTTTTAGACGCCATTTATCCCGCTTCATCCGACAGATGCTGGAGATGCCAGGCCCACAGGGGAACACTGTTCCACATTTACTGGCAGTGCCCCCTCGTGGTTCCCTTCTGGGAAGAGGTCCAGCGCCTCTTGACGACTGTACTAGATCAGCATGTGACACTAGACCCTAAGACTTTCCTCCTGGGCATCCCCTTTCCCAAATTGACAAAGTCCCGAAAGAAACTGTCGAGACATATCCTGACAGCGGCGAGGTGTCTCATTGCCCTGCATTGGAAAAAAGTACAGCCTCCCACCCAGGACGCGCTCCATACTAGAATCAGAGACGTGGAATTGATGGAGAGGATGACCGCCAGGATGCAGGACCGGATAGAGGCTCATGACGTGGTCTGGAGCCCATGGAAATTTCGGGAAGACCAGCTGTGATTCGCTGCCGAGACCGCACACGGTGCTTACCCCCCCCTTCCCTCACCCACCCTCCACCCTATCTCTTGTCCCCCTTCTGTTTCCTTAATGTCCTGTCTCCTTTTTCTTCTCCCTTCTATCGCCTAACCCTTTGCTTTTGATCACCCCCATGTTCTTTTCTTCACTTCACTCCTATCTCCTTTTCCTTTCCTTCTTGCCTCTTTTACCTCTTTTGTTTTAGTTTCCTAGTGCTTCATGGTTCCTTTAAGAAGAAGCTTTGTTAACAGCAACTACAGGGAACAATCTGAAATGTTTGTAGCTCTAAGCACATAGATATTGGGATCTCTCGCTGGCTAATGTGACGGTTGTCGCCATACCCTGCACCCAGCGTTGGCCCGGTTGATCGGGGGGGAGTCTATTTGGCCAGGTCTATGCCTGCTCCAGAGGGCTCCCTGTGGATCGAAGGGCGGAAGGTCCCATAGTATGCTCATTTTCTTTCTTGTGGAACTATTCGGATGTAATGCAACATGATGTGTAATGCATTGTTGGAAACAATAAAAAGTTATTTGATAAAAAAACTGCTTTACAAAAACCCCTCAGTAAGAGTAAGGACTAACGGTCTCCTCTCACCAAACTTCTCTCTTGGTAGGGGCACTAGACAGGGCTGCCCCTTATCTCCCGGGCTATTTGCCCTAGCTATAGAAACCTTAGCTATTCTCATTAGGGCCTCTGCCACAATTAAAGGAATACAAGTGGGCCCATTGATTGAAAAACTTTCCCTATACGCAGATGATGCGCTTCTATACCTCCCAGATGCGTCCGATTAACTAGAAGTAGCTCTGAAGCTTATAAATCGCTACGGTTCCTTTTCAGGTGTCTGAATTAACTGGGACAAATCCATACTTTTCCCACTATTTTGCGCAATTCCCCCTAAAGCAACCCATATTCCCTTGACATATGTCACTAAAGTTCATTACTTAGGAATAGAAGGCCAAGGAGACCCCTCCCTGTACCTGACCAACATTGTCTACCCAGAACACCTCACATCTAGATGCCAAGCCTGACCCCCCTAGCCCTTCAACCTCTGTAGCAATGGTATCACTTATACGTCTATTTCCCCAAAACAACCTCTGAATATGACGCTGAGCACGTGCACTCAAATTCTTTGGTTGAGCATGGCAAGGCCTGTTCTGAGTGGAACCTATCCTGTTAAATTTCTTTATGGTTTTGGACACCGTGCTGCAGCTCAGTTTCAGGGTCTTGGCAATCTTCTTTTAGTCTAGGCCATCTTTATGTAGAGCAACAATTCTTTTTTTTCAGATCCTCAGAGAGTTCTTTGACATGAGTCGTAATGTTGAACTTCCAGTGACCAGTATGAGAGAGTGAGAGCGATAACACCAAATTTAACACATCTTCTCCCCATTCACACCCGAGACCTTGTAATACTAACGAGTTACATGACAACGGGAAAGGGAAAATGGCTAATTGGGCCCAATTTGGACATTTTCACTTACTTAAAGTGTACTCACTTTTGTTGCCAGCAGTTTAGACTTTAATGGCTGTGTGTTGAGTTATTTTGAGGGGACAACACTGTGACAAACTCACCCAGGACAGAGGCTTTTGGAGGGGACTGAATGCTAGCCTCCTTCCTACCGACTATGGGCCCTGGCATTTGAGGGAGCTACAAGCATTTAGCAAGATATTCTGTTATGTAATGCAAAAGTAAATTATTAAGGAGGCAATGATGGTCTCTGCCAGCTTGGGACAGATATACAGTGGTGTGAAAAAGTGTTTGCCCCCTTCCTCATTTCCTGTTCCTTTGCATGTTTGTCACACTTAAGTGTTTCGGAACATCAAACCAATTTAAAAAATAGTCAAGGACAACACAAGTAAACACAAAATGCAATTTGTAAATGAAGGTGTTTATTATTAAAGGTGAAAAAAAATCCAAACCATCATGGCCCTGTGTGAAAAAGTGATTGCCCCCTAAACCTAATAACTGGTTAGGCCACCCTTAGCAGCAACAACTGCAACCAAGCGTTTGCGATAACGTGCAATGAGGCTTTTACAGCGTCCTGGATGAATTTTGGCCCACTCATCTTTGCAGAATTGTCCTAATTCAGTTACATTAGAGGGTTTTCGAGCATGAACGGCCTTTTTAAGGTCATAACACAACATCTCAATAGGATTCAGGTCAGGACTTTGGCTAGGCCACTCCAAAGTCTTCATTTTGTTTTTCTTCAGCCATTCGGTGGTGGACTTACTGGTGTGTTTAGGATCATTGTCCTGCTGCAGAACCCAAGTTCGTTTCAGCTTGAGTACACGAACAGATGGTCGGACATTCTCCTTCAGGATCTCTTGGTAGACAGCAGAATTCATAGTTCCTTTTATCACGGCAAGTCTTCCAGGTCCTGAAGCAGCAAAACAGCACCAGACCATCACACTACCACCACCATATTTTACTGTTGGTATAATGTTCTTTTTATGAAATGCAGTGTTCCTTCTACGCCAGATATACTTGGACACACACCTTCCAAAGAGTTCCACTTTTGTCTCATCGGTCCACAGAATGTTGTCCCAAAAGTCTTGGGGATCATCAAGATGTGTTGTGGAGAAATTGAGACGAGCTTTGATGTTCTTTTTGCTCAGCAGTGGTTTTCTCCTTGGAACTCTGCCATGCAGGCCATTTTTGCCCAGTCTTTTCCTGAGGGTGGAGGCATGAACGCTGACCTTAACTGAGGCAAGTGAGGCCTGCAGTTCCTTGGACGTTGTTGTGGGGTCTTTTGTGACCTCTTGGATGAGTCGTCGCTGCGCTCTTGGGGTAATTTTGGGCGGCCGGCCACTCCTGGGAAGGTTCACCACTGTTCCATGTCTTCGCCATTTGTGGATAATGGCTCTCACTGTGGTTCGCTGGATTCCCAAAGCTTTGGAAATGGCTTTATAACCCTTTCCAGACTGATAGATCTCAATAACTTTCTTTCTCAACTGTTCCTGAATTTCTTTGGGTCTCGGCATGTTGTGTAGCTTTTAAGGATCTTCTGGTGGACCTTACTGTGTCAAGCAGCTCCTATTTAAGTAATGCCTTGATTGTGAACAGGTGTGGCAATAATCAGGCCTGGGTGTGGCTAGAGAAATTGAACTCAGGTGTGGACAACCACAGTTATAGTATGTTTTAACAAGGGGGGCAATCACTTTTTCACACAGGGCCATGATGGTTTGGATTTTTTTTCACCTTTAATAATAAACACCTTCATTTACAAATTGCATTTTGTGTTTACTTGTGTTGTCCTTGACTATTGTTTAAATTGGTTTGATGTTCCGAAACACTTAAGTGTGACAAACATGCAAAGGAACAGGAAATGAGGAAGGGGCAAACACTTTTTCACACCACTGTATATGAAAAGAATGCTGATTAATGAGATCTGGCAAGCCCAGGTCTTTCACCCAATAGTTTATTATGCTCATTAACACACCTTTGTCTCCTAGCAAACTATTGGGGGATGTGTTTATACTTATGTGAATTGTAAGTTGTGAGTGAGGAGATGACAAGTCTACCCTGAAAGGTCATATCTCTGAGTCCCCTAGTCTGGGTAAAGGATTAGTTATCTAGCTCACGTTAATTAGGTTTGTGGTTAGTTTGTATTGTCATCCTAGTGTATATATATATATTTGTGTGTCATCTCAAATAAATCAGTCCATGTTCAGCAACTAAATGAGTATTGTCTTGTTTGTGGTTGTTAGCAGCTGGAATATCTGATGACTATATACAGACTAAGAGGAAGCAGTATATGACAAAAGCACTCAAGCGGAACGTGTGGCATTTCGTTACATTGGTGGCAGCAGTCGGACGCTTCCTGCAGTCTGGGACATCCAAACCTCCACCTGGTTCCAAGGTCCGGATAGCAGGAGTGGAGAGGAGAGGTACAGATACCAGCGTCCATGGAAGAGGAATTGGAAGGAGGTTGCAAGAGATGCAGATACAGCACAGAGGACCAGTATCAAAGCAGGTCCTGCTGGGATGGTATGATTCTATCTGCTGCAAACTCTGGAAGGAAATGCTAGCCCGTGAGGAAATACCAGCAGACAGCTCTGAAATTCTGGCTCAACTCTCGGAAAGGTGGCATAGTAACAGTGTGCTTTGTCTACCTTTCCCCTCAGCTATGGACACGGAGGTCTTATTGTGGATGCAGCAAGTGCTGACTGACCTTGATGAACCTGTTTCTGCATAAGACGAGGTTGGATGGAGGAATGTGCCTGTCCAGCAGCATGCCAGAAAATCAGCAGTGGAAAACCCAGAGATTGCCATCCCCAAAGCTGAAGTGCTGACAACAGGGCAGAGCTCTGTTAACCTCTGCCCAGCAACGATAGCATCTTCTGGGTACCACGGACAGGAAATGGTGAACCACTATCCCCAGACACCGGTCGCAGAGACAGGAGATTTGATAGAATTTTCTGCTGAGGAAGAACAACCTGGTGAGCCTCCAGCAGAAGAGCTGGTATCAGGGCCAAACTTCACTGAGCTTTGCTCAGCGCCAGCAGCAGTATCTGTGGAGTTACAAGGAACACCCCCAGCTGAAGCGTTGGCCACCGGACAGATGGTCCAAGACCTCTGCCCCACATCTGGGGCAGTTCCGGAGGCTCAGGGTGAGAAGGTAGCGGTCAATTCCCAGCAGCAGATCAAGATACAGGAGGAGAAGGGAGAGGAGGTGTTCATCGTCCCTCACCAACAGTCGGCCAGGGTGGAGGAAGCAAAGATCCGTGCAACTGGAAGACAGTACCACAGACATGTTGTCCCAGAAGCCAGATGAGGGAATGGAAGAGGATGCAGCTGACACACCTCCCCAATGGCAGCTACAAAGTTTGGGACTGGAGGAAGCCAGCCTCCCGCCTCAACGTTTAGCCGGAGCGGAGGATGTGGAGTCCCTAGCAGAAGTTCATTAACAAATTAAACAGATGTTTTGTTTAATTTGTTGTATGTTGTCTATGTCCCACATGTCCGTGCATGTTTTTGGCTAGTCTAGTGTGGCCGGTCCTCACATGATTTCGGCTAGTCTAGAATTTGTCACTTCTATTTACCTTCATGTTTTATAACCTATTAATAAATTGTTTTTGATATTTTCTAAATTGTGTTTACTGTTATTTGACAAGCCCCTACTTTTTCTTGTCTCCTTCAGTTTTTGTATTGTATTGTATTTATTATGCTCATTAACACACCTTCGTCTCCTAGCAAACTATTGTGGGATGTGTATTGTAAGTTGTGAGTGAGGAGAAGGCAAGTCTACCCTGAAAGGTCATATCTCTGAGCTACCTAGTCTGGGTAAATGATTAATAAATTAGCTCATGTTAATTAGGTTTCTGTTTACAGTTTGTATTGTCATCCTGGTGTATATATTTGTGTGTCATCTCAAATAAATCAGTCCATGTTCAGCAACCAAACGACTATAGTGTTGTTTGTGGTTGTTAGCAGTTGGAATATCTGATATTTATGACATAAAGCACTCAAGCTGAGCATGGGACGTTTTGTTACATGCACATTTACACTGTTATACAAGCTGTACACTCACTAATTTACATTGTAGCAAAGTGTCATTTATTCAGTGCTGTCACATGAAAAGATGTAATAAAATGTTTACAAAATTGTGAGGAGTGTACTCACTTTTGTGAGATATATATGCACTAAATCAACAGTACCTTCAAAGCTTTGTAGGCAGTGCAAGGACCTGAATTTGAATTGTGGCCAGGGAACCCACCCGCTTTAGGCTCCAGGGCACTTACCAGTACGGAATCCATCTTTCTGTTTGTCTAAATCTGTCTCCCTCTGAAGGCTTTCATAACAAAAAAACATCACAGCATGGGTAGCAGATATTTCCCATCCTTCACTAGCCCAAGGGTCCATTTTATTCACAGGATATTTAGCTCCAGTGTTTAGTCACTACTTTGTCCAGGTTATTTTAATAGGTATTTGCTGCCTCATGTTTAACCTAAAAATCAACTTTTTATTACTTGGACATATCCTTGGAATGTGATGAATCGTATTTGAATGTTCAGATAGCTGTGTTTCTTCTATCTGATCTTGTTGCATTCCTTTAATCATTTACTGAACACTTTGTCCAGAGAAACATTTGAAGCTTATTTTTGCCAGTGAGTTGCTTTTTTAAATTGGAGATGTTCCTTAAAGCAGTTGTAAACCACCGAAGAATACATAAAAAAAACCTGTAAGACAACGGCATAATGTGCTAGTATGCATCAGTATCGCACAAAATACCTTAGAAGGAGGCCCTTCCAGTGGCGCCCACTCACTCCTGGGACAGCTGACATCTTTCCCCGTTGTTTCTTCCGGGTTTGCGGGCACCAGTGCTGTGTGTGGCCGGAGCTGCAATGACATCACTCCCACGCAGGCATATGGAAAATGGTAATCAATGGGTTTATTTTCACTTTAATACTTCACGTACACATGGATGGCACATTGAAGTTAAGATATGAAGTCAGTTGTAGGGGGGTTTGTCCAAGATGGCTCTGGGAGCAGACGCGTAGTTGTGGAGCTCCCGTGTCAGACTTTTATCCTTCACACACCCTAGTGTGGAATGGGCACAGTTTTGCCCCTATACCCAGTGGCGGCCCGTCCATAGGGGGTGCCTGGGCGCCGCCCCCCCCTCCTGTAGTGTAAAAAAAATTAAAAAATAAAAAAGTAAAAAAATAAAAAAAAGTTAAAAAAAAAATAACGGGCCCTTTAAGACATTTAAAAAAATAAAGTAATTGAACATAGGGCACTGTGGCCTCGGTCGCAGTGCACTATGAGAAGCGCCATGTCGATGCAATCACAAGATTGCATCCACGGCGCTTCATTTGCCGGTTAAAAACCCGCCTTGCGGCGCAATGTAGAACACCGACTAGCTTCCGCCCGTAAAATCACTGTGATTCTACGGGCAGGATCATTGTCATTCAAAGACAGGCAGGTCACTTCCGGCTTTTGGCTAATTCACGAAACCCGGAAGTGACGTCGGCAGCTCCGTTCCTCAGCCCGAGCAGAGCTGCAAGACAGTGAGGCGAGTGTCATAATTGCTGTCTCTGGAAAAAAAAGTGAAATAATTAATTTGCAAATAATAATTAATTGCCAAATGCACCCCGGCCAGCTTAAGCCTTTACTAGACCACTCTGTTGTGCTGTGCAGGAATTATTAGAGCAATTTGTAAAATAAACAATATAATTTAATGCTTCTTGCAGGAGGATCACATCATGCCATGCGGCATTATTCTTATTCAGCAAAGTGCAAAGTAATGGTCTGCTCTGTTGCTTGTTGTTACCCACAGTTAATTTGCTGGCAAAGACATTTTTATAAACCTTTTTTGCATTTTAGTGTATATATGAGATCTGAGGACTTTTTGACCCAGATCTCATATTTAAGAGGACCTGTCATGCTTTTTTCTATTACAAGGAATGTTTACATTCCTTGTAAAAGGAATAAACGTGACACATTTTTATTTATTTTTTTAAACTGTGAAAAAATAAATATAATAAATAAGAAAAAAAAAAGTTTTTTAAAGCACCCAGTCCCCACGATCTTGCGTGCATAAGCGAAAGCATACGTGAGTACTGCGCCCGGCCGCCTGCATATGAAAACGGTGGTCAAACCACACATGTGAGGTATCGCCGCGATCGTTAGACTGAGATCAATAATCCTAGCCCTAGACCTACTCTATAACCTAAAAGATGCAACCTGTAGAATTTTTTAAACTATGGGTTGAAGAAAGTGGAATACAGGGGACGGATTGGCTGTATTATATAAGGGGCGTGGTTTGTGAGATGTGGGAGGGGCCAAAAATGATGGTCTGGCTCCCCCCCATCCAAAAACTTCACCAGCCGCCACTGCCTATACCCCTCAGACAGCCATGATCCAGGCTGGTTCTGCAGCCTTTGATGCCCTGATGCTGGCGATCACCACATGCCAATCCACCTTCACGGTGAAAATAGACCATGTCCAGGCGGAGACGGCCCTTATCCGCCAGAACATGGACAAGTTCAGGGAGCGGGTGACGGAGGTTGAGAGACGGGTCTCTGGCCCTGAGGAGACTCAGAGGGAACTCCACGCGGACCTGCAGATTCTGAAATTCAAGGGGAGAGTCCTTGAAGCCAGGGCTGAGGACGCCAAAAGCTGGAACCGCCGTAACAACTTTGAGGTGTTATGACTGCAGGAGGGCACAGAGGGTCCATATCCGGTTACCTTCATGGAACAATTGCTTCCCTCCTTGCTCCAGAAGGCGTATTTCTCCCCACATTTCTCCATCAAACGTGCCACTGCATGCCGGTGACCGCCGCACACTTTCATTTTCAAACTCCTGAATTACAGGGACAGACATATGGTCCTCTGCGCGGCTCGTCTGCAGGGCGAGCTGGAATGTGAGAATACAAAGCTACTAATCTTTCTGGATTACTCTGTGGAAACACAGAGGCAACGCAAGTCCTTTGATCAGGTTCGTGCCATGCTACGAGAAAAGGGGGTCAAGTACAGCATGCTTTCCCGCCAAGTTAAGGGTGCAGGATGGAGATCGGGTAGTTCTTTACTTCTCCCAGAGATGCTGCTGCATGGGCCGAGACCTTGCAGTGCTGATCCCCTCTCATTTCTTCTCCCTGTTCGTATCTGTGAGTATACTACTGGGGGGTCCCACAATCAAAAAAGTGTGGTATGAAGGGTCACATTAGGGCTCTTTGGGGTTTGTTGGGTCATGCGTGACCACGGCGTCATGACCTGTGCCCCCCCCTTCAGAGCCTGCACCTGGTTTCCCCCCTGTTGCTGTTGCCTCAGCCACCCATCTGTGGGTCATACCCCTATGTCACCATACCGCCTCACCCGCATACCCTCTCGCGTCCCCCCCCCCATTTTTTCTATCCTGATGCAGTTGCAATGGGCAGAAGACTGTATCGAGGGTGTGACCCTGAAGCACGTGCTCACGATGCCTGCAACACACCTGTGGGGGGCCCCCCATGGAAACTGTCCTCTTTCCCTCTCGCACTATTCCGGTTTTGTTATAGGAGGTTCAGAGACTGTTCACTTAAGCACTGTGCCCTGGGGCTTCGGGTGTTCTACACTAACTCTCCTCTACTGGATTTTTCAGGTACTTTTGACTGTTCTGACTTAGAGGCTAGTTGCCTCCTGCACATTGCCTTCATGTCCAGCCATAGGGCTGATATTTGTTTAGGGAAGCAAACCCGCCTCAAGGCCTTTGACTCGGTTGAGTGGGGCCACCTGTGGACGGTCCTTTCTAGATTTGGCTTCGGGCCTTGATTCCTGTCATGGCTGCAGATTCTATATGCACACCCTAGGGCTTGCATACGTACCAACGAGACCCGGTCTGATTCCTTCTCTCTGGGGAGGGGGACTGGACAGGGCTGTCCACTGTCACTGGCACCCTTTGCCCTGGTCCTGGAACTGCTTTCTGCCCATCTTAGGAAGGATTCTGCAATTAAAGTGGTTTTGTACACAAAATTGCAAGTTCATCTTATTCAAATGGCTTTGGAACATAGATGCAGTTATGACCATTGAAATAAAATAATATGCAGTATTTACCTTTTATTTTTAATGTTTATGCCGACTTCTGGGCTCTCCTCCCGTGGGAGTAGGCGTGTTTATCGGCTTCGCAATGGTCCCTGGGAACTTTTTTAGCTATTTCCCAGGAATCCATGGGGGACACAGTCAAGCCGAAATTGCCATTTTGAAAGTGGGCAGGCAGCTCTATCAGCCATTACCACTATAGCACAGGAGGCAAAAGGAAGGAAAACAAAGAGGACACTCAATGAGCATGTGCGAGATGGAGCGGTGGATGCTGGGAGCTCAGTGTCATCGCATCCAGGAAGTAAATGCCTGTGGGCTTCAAACGCCCACAGTGAAAATGGAAACCGCCGGACTGCTTTTTTAAAAGTTTTCCTTAGCAATGAAATCGTCACGCCGGGGGTTAAAAAGACACCGATCGTGGCTGCAAAGACCCGGTAGGAATCGCCCAACAGAGACACAGGTAAAAAAAAAACAAAAAACGGCAGTGGAATCCCGCTTTAAGGGCGTATGGGTAGGCCCACTAGAGGAAAAATTGTCCTTATATGCGGACAACTCCCTACTATATCTGGCGAACGCCTCCCCCCCCCTACGATCTGTGCTGACCCAGTTTGATGCTTTCAGCCAATATTTGGGGATTCATATCAACTAGGATAAATTGGTGTTGTTCCCACTCCATCCGTCGATGCCCCGAACAGGTTCCCACACAGCTCTACGCTGGATGGATGAATTTACATACCTGGGGTGAAGGTGAGTCCTACGATGAGGGACTACCTGGCTAGGAATGTTATCCCAGTGTTGGACCAACTGACCAATCGGTATGCGACATGGTGCGACCTCCCTCTCACACCAGTGGGCAGGGGAAACAAAATGATATACCTACCCAAATTGCTATACTTTTTCAGGCGGACCCCTACCCCTAAATCCTTCTTTTGGAAACTGGACAGTATAGTGACCACCTTCATCTGGGCTGGTCTCCCCCCTCAGGTGGCACAGTGTACCCTTTACCTCTCTTGTCCAGCAGTGGGTTGGCCCTTCCAAATTTCCTTATATATTACTGGGAGGCTGTCAAGGAAGACGTCCCAGTAATCTGGCTAACAGTGGAAGATCTGTGCTCAAAATTTCCATAAAAAGACCCGTCCGCCGCATGCACTATAATGCGAATGGGGGCGCGCAAGCGTGAACGAGCACGCGCAATGCGACAGCACTTGGCACCAAGAAGCCTATTTAAAGGAGAGTGTTACCATGCCATCTTGCTGTCTGGTCTACAGCATTCCTGAGACCCCTTGCTGTTGTTCTAACCTGCTTATCTGATTTCTGTTACCCGGCTTGTCTTCGACCTTCCCCGATTGCGGCCAGCCTCTGATCCCAGTTTGTCCTGATGCTTTTTCTGACTGCTCCTTGTACCTCGCTGCCCGCCAGTGTATGACTCGGCCTGCTACATGACTATGCTTTGCCTGCTGCTTCTGTACCGTTCCTGCCAGTCAGTGTATAACCCAGCCTGCCTGTCACCGGCTTGTGTTCTGGACTACAGAACACCTCCCAGTTGTTGCTGCCTCCAGCTTCCAGTCCTTGTGGATCCTACTGAATGGTTATACCTTCCTGCAGTCTTCAGCTACCAGCTCCTGATCGCAGGAGTGATGGGAAAACTCCTCTCATCCCTTTATCTATACCTAACGGTGGCTCATGACACTGACACTATGTTCGCTTTGGGTAAATGGAGGACTGATATTCCTGACCTGGATGAGGAGGTGTGGGAGGAATGTGCCTCCTCATACATCTCCTCTATGATTGCATCTGGAGACCGATTCATTTGAAGTTTTTGCACTGGGCATATTACACCCCACAGAGGCTTGCTAATATATATCCCCCCCTTAGACCACTGCGCACAAGATGTGCCCTTGAGCCGAGAATTTTTTTTCACATGGTTTGGACTTGTCCCAGAATTTGCCCCTACTGGCAGGAGGTAGCAGACACCCTGACAGAGATCTGTGGAGTGGGGGTTCCACTAGACCCCCCTCCTCTTCTTACTTTTACCTGGGGGATATAGAGGGAGACAGATATATCAAATTGGGCATTACCTTCACTCTACTCTATGCCAGGAGAGAAATCTTGCTGTGCTGGAGGGGGACGGAGATTACTATAAGACCCTCTTGGCAGACCATGATAAAACAGGTGTTGCCATTGTATAGAAATACATATGAGAGCAGAAACTGGCAAAATTTGATAAAATTTGCTCCTGTTGAGTCGACGCTTGCGGCTGAGACCCACTTTACAACAGAATATCTGAGTATAGCAAATTGTGATGGGTGGTATTGGGCCTTCTCCCCCCCCCCCCCCCACCCCTATCACACTTCCCTCCTGTTTCCTCCCATCCCCTCCAAAAATCTGGGGGGTGGTGCTCCTGTAGGGCAATTGCCTGCCCATACTCCGACCAATCTTGTCCTTTGTTCTGTTACATGTTCCCAACTACTGTGATTTTACCAGATTTTCACAGGACGCACCCTCATTGCTAACAGAGGACTGAATTAGAAAAAGACTCGGGAAACTTAACATTAATAAATCACCGGGACCAGATGGCTTGCACCCGAGGGTACTTCGGGAACTCAGTCAAGTAATTGCCAGACCATTATCCCTAATTTTTACTGACAGTCTACTGAATGGAATGGTACCAGCTGATTGGAGAAAAGCCAATGTAGCACCAAAATTTTAAAAAGGGCCAAAATACATACCTGGGAATTATGGACCAGTTAACATAACATCAATAGTATGCAAGCTCTTGGAGGGGATGATAAGGGACTATATACAAGATTTTAGTAATGCAAAAACGGTATTCACATTAATCAGCATGGATTCATAAAGAATCGTTCTTGCCAAACCAATCCATTAACCTTCTATGAGGAGGTGAGCTGCCATCTAGATAAATAAAGGCCCATAGACGTGGTGTATCTGGAATTCGCAAAAGCATTTGACACAGTTCCCCATAAATATATACTGTACAAAGTAATGTCCTTTGGCATGGTCCATAGGGTGAGTACATGGATTGAAAACTGGCTACAAGGGCGAGTTCAGATGGTGGGGATAAACGGGGAGTACTCGGAATGGTCAGGGGTGGGAAGTGGGGTCTCCCAGAGTTCTGTGCTGGGAGCAATCCTATTTAATTTGTTCATAAACGACCTGGAGGATGGGATAAACAGTTCCATTTCTGTATTTGGAAATGATACCAAGCTAAGCAGGGCAATAACTTCTCCGCAGGCTGTGGAAACCTTGCAAGAAGATCTGAACAAATTAATGGGGTGGGCAACTACGTGGCAAATGGGGTTTAATGTAGAAAAATGTAAAATAATGCATTTGGGTGGCAAAAATATTAATGCAATCTACTCACTAGGGGGAGAACCTCTGGGGAAATCTAGAACTTAACCTTAAGCTGCATAGAGGGTTCTTTACTGTAAGAGTGACAAGGATGTGGAATTCCCTTCCACAGGTGGTGGTTTCAGTGGGGGGGGGGGGCATAAATAGTTTCAAAGAACTATTAGATAAGCACCTGAATGACTGCAACATACAGGGATATACAATGTAATACTGACATATAATCACACACATAGGTTGGACATGATGGACCGTAGTTACACAATATCAAACAAAATCCACTTTTCCTTGATGTATGCCCCTCAAAAGTTGTGTTTTACAGGTCTCATTGGCTGCAGTGTTCAGTTCTGAAACCCAGTCAACCACCTTCTTTTCTCTACCTGGTTGAGCCAGGCAACCAATCATGTTACCATTCATTCATAGTTCTCGTAGGGCAGTAACCATGCCTGCAGTTACTGTTGACCTCAGTCTTTCCCCAACCCGTCAATCTGCCCTCAGCAGTTGGCCATCTAGGCAAATTTCCATCTATGCAGCCGACTAATGCCCATCATCTGCATACCACAATAATTAGAGTCCAAAAGAATCATGGGCCAGGTAGCTTTGAGGAGTAGAAAATAAATCAACAGAGGGTGCACCAGCCTAATGCATTATCTTATAAACCATTAGTGGAATAAAATCTTTTTTTTACTCACAAATACAAATGTATGTAAGCTCATCAATAATTCTTAAAATCTAGAGACGTGAGATCCTATGCACATACTATCTTTCAAGCAAAGATGGATTAAATATAGCTGACATGTCTCAACGGGAGTCCCCTCTTCATTAGGAGGGTAGTCCCCTCTGATGAAGATGGGACTCCCCTTGGAACATGTCAGCCATATTTAATCAGAGTGGCATATTCCAATGAAAGAGTATGTGCAGAGACTCTCATATCTCTGGATTTGAGAATCATTGATGAACTTACATACATTTGTGTATGTGAGTATAACAATTTAATTTTTTTCCACTAGTACTGTAAATGATTTACAAAGCTAATGCACTAAGCTGGTGCGCCCTCTGTTTATTTTCTAGTTAATTTGACATCGGGGCTTCCCAAGTCCTAAGAGGGCAGCAAAGTGTGGTGGCTGAACGAATCGCTGGAGTGGAACAGTGAGGGTCCATCGGTCTCTAGACACCACACCGGCGAAGGAGGTTGTTTTTATTCATTTGTTTTGTAAGGTGCCCTTTACATCCGTGGGATGCGACAAAGGACGCCTCACAGACTCCTCCATGGTAAAGGGAACTTTTTGTTCAGCTTTAAAGAGTTGAGTTCAAAGTAGCTTTAGAAACCTAAATTAATAATGACAAATACACATTTCTTTTTCCAACTTTTTTTAATGAGGTAACAATTGTATTTTTATCATATAATAATAAGATCTAAACATTGTTCTAAGGCACTTGAAAGTGTGCACAGCATTGAACTCTACAATAATGTAAGACTGTATACAGAGCACATCTGTGATTGTTAATATAGTATATAAACACAAAATAAAGTTATGACAGGGAATATAAAAAAAAATAATACATTTTTATTTTTCAGATTATATCAGTGGAAAATATATATTATATAATACATATATGCATATTGAGTTACAATACACATAAAGAACAAAGAGTGTCCTTTAGGCTTTAACCAGTGTACATTTCCAGTTATTTACAATTCACAGAAAATACTCTTTGCATCCTACATACAGCAAAAGGTCACTAATTACTACAAGACAAAATATATCTCCGTCTACCAATTACAGCTGCCACGCTAATTCATCACGTCCACAAAGAAACCACAAGATACTCCCCTGTATACATGATTCATTTAAGGCAAATACAGCAATCTGTTTATTTGTAATGAAAAAGCAGAAAGACGCATTCCTGATGCAGTCATTTTTCAGCATTTATATATATATTTATAGGCCATGCTATACAATTCATTGTTGACATCTACATATAGGTATATAAAATTCCTCTACAAAGAAACAATATGCATGTTTAGCTATCTAAGCTGCATTTACCTGCTGATTCACCAAGAAATTGAATGTTGGCAAAGCTATGTGAAAGTGAATTTACAGGGTTGAACTGGTTTAAAAAAATGAAGTCCCCATGTTCTTCCTTTAGCTGCCACTTAATCAGCTGACAATTAATGCAGAACAGGGAAGTCACAGCCCTGCCAGAGGGTATTCTTGAGACTGCCATGTTATCAAAGGAACAGAATGTGGGAAGATTGCTGCTGATGAGGTGGCATAAGACCTGTGCCTGAGGAATAGCCAAGGCAAGTAAAAGTAGTGTGTGAAATTTACATACCAGATCTTAGCTGAAGCTGAATTTCCAATGTTGGGTGATAAAAAACAGAAATTTCGTCTTAGTGGAATAAAAGTATTTGTTAACACTTAAAGTTGGAGTTTGCAGCGCCTGTGTTCCAAATCTAGAATATACTTTTTGTGAATATATTTTATATGTTATGGTTTCAAAGATAATGATGATGATGATAGGGTAAGGTTTGCCAATCATATAAAATGGTTCCTTTAGGGGCATAGTGTGGATAAGATGAGACACAGAGATTAAAGTGAATGTAGAATGTGGCAGCCTTACCCTTCAATCAGTTTCAGACAGTTGTAAATCTTATTGCACTTTATACTATGCAAATCCTGGTTCCTGTGAGGCCACAAGATTAAGTCCTCATGCACTCAACTCAATAAAAGCATGCGTGTCCATGCACACAAAAGGGGTTGATTTACCAAAGGCAAATGACTGTGCACTTCGCAAAGTGCAGTTTCACTCTGCAAAAACAGTTGCTCCACAGCTTAGTAAATGAGCAGGAGCTTTGCTGACTTCCATCATCCAATCATGTGCAAGCAAAAATGATTTTCCTTGGACGTGATTGGGTATTCTTTTCAAAGTGAAGCTTTCCTCATTTATTAAGTCCTGCAGCAACTGCACTTTGCAAAGGTCCCAGTCTATATGCCTTTAGTAAATCAACCCCAAAGGCTTTTAAATAGAGTTTAGGAGCAGCAGAGTTTAGCCAGTCAAAGCACTTCACCATTTATCAATTTCAATGGCCAAAATAATTATAATTCTGGCCAATAAAATAAACAAACTCCCAAACACCAAATGCTGGTAAACTGTTTTTTTAAAAAAAAGCAGCTTAGGTGAGATTTTAATGCCGATTTTCTCCTGCCAGGAGAAGCAGCGTTTACAATAAACCTGTGTGCATCGCTAGGCATACCCCAAGTTTTTTTTCCCCGTTAAGGCTCGGTTCAAACCATTGCGAATTTAGCAGGAGATTTTGACCGGCTCTCTATGGATCCGGTTCACATATCTTCAGTATGAATTTGCACAGGAGCCCTGTGAATCTTTTGGTCTGCTTCAGGTTTGAATTCTTCCAAAAATTCGGGCTGTAATCAGACCTAAAATGGTAACGGGGATGCACCAGACCCCTGCTGTGAGCCACATGCGATGATGGTGTGAACCCAGGCTGAAGGAAAAAAAAACCAAAAAAACCGGAGGAGCTGCTGTACTACCGGATGTTAGTACAGAAATCTCCCTGCTGAGTCATTGTGTCCTGACAGTGGGGGTGCCCCCCCCCCCCACCAGAACACACTGCTCAGCACTCACAGAGCTGATTGGATAATGATCGGCAGATCATTTTCAGTCATGCCCATGCGACAGAAGCCGGACAAGCTTTCGTACACACTGGCCAAATGCTGGTCCGCTTCTATTGAACTGCCCGAGATTTGGCCCATGTGTACGAGGCTTTAAGTTTATGACAGTTGCTCTAACTTCATACATGCATATCAACATTTTCCTAGTATTAAGTGTCTAAGCGCTGTCATTTCTTATCAGAAACTGCCAACGATATATTTTTAAATGATTGTTTTGTCCTATTAAACTGATTATCCCTGTCAGACAAGCTTAACCACTTCACCCCCGGAAGGATTTACC
The DNA here is from genome assembly GCF_037356315.1 of Lithobates pipiens. NCBI lineage: Eukaryota > Metazoa > Chordata > Amphibia > Anura > Ranidae > Lithobates > Lithobates pipiens. The sequence continues at coordinate 240,010,431 of NW_027507758.1, read as the reverse complement.
CCCTTCCTAACCAGAGCACTTTGTTTGATTCGGCACTGCGTCGTTTTAACTGACAATTGCGTGGTCATGCGATGTTGTACCCAAACAAAATTGATGTCTTTTTTTTCCCCACAAATAGAGCTTTCTTTTGGTGGTATTTGATCACCTCTACAGTTTTTATTTTTTGCGTTATAAACAAAGAGCGACAATTTTGAAAAATTTTTTTTTGCTATAATAAATATCCCCCCAAAAATATATTAAAAAAACGTTTTTTCCCTGTTTAGGCTGACATATTTTTGGTAAAAAAAAAAAATAAAAAAAAAATTGCAATAAGCGTTTATTGATTGGTTTGCGCAAAAGTTATAGTGTCTACAAAATAGGGGATAGATTTATGGCATTTTTATGAATATATATATATTTTTTTACTAGTAATGGCAGCGATCAGTGATTTTTATAGTGACTGTGACATTATGGCAGACACATCGGACAATTTGACACATTTTTGGGACCACTGGCATTAATACAGCAATCAATGCGATAAAATTGCATTGATTACTGTAAAAATGTCACTGCCAGTGAAGGTGTTAACCACTAGGGGGCTGGGAGAGGTTAAGTGTGTCCTGGGGTGTGTTTCTAACTGTCTGGGGGATGGTCTAGTAGTGACAGGACATTGATCGCTGCTCCCGATGACAGGGAGCAGACGATCAGGGTCCTGTCATTAGTTCACATCAGCATCTCCCCGTTCTTCAGCTCCGTGACACGATCGTGGGTATCCCCATGTCCGCGGGTCCTTCGGGCACAGTCACAGAGCCCATGGCAGGCGCGCATGGTGGGAAAGTAATGTACGGATATGTTACTTTGCCCAGTCGTGCCATTCTGCTGACGTGTATATACGGGCGGTGGTTGGCAAGCGGTTAAAGTGGATGTAAACCCTCACATATACCCAGTGAAGTGAACAGCCTCAGATGATACACAGGGATGAAACAAATCTCCCTACATAGGTTTTACATGTACAGTGCATTGAAAAAGTATTCATACCCCTTCAAATTTTCCACATTTTGTCATGTTACAACCAAAAATGTAAATTTATTTCATTAGGATTTTGTGTGATAGATCAACACAACGTGCCACATAATTGTGAAGTTGGAAGGAAAATGAGAAATGGTTTTCAAATTTTTTTACAAATAAATATGTGAAAAGTGTGGCGTGCATTTGTATTCAGCCCCCCCAGAGTCAATACTTTGTAGGACCACCTTTCGCTGCAATTACAGCTGCAAGTCTTTTTAGGGATGTCTCTACCAACTTTGCACATCTAGAGTGACATTTTTGCCCGTTCTTCTTTGGAAAAAATCTGAAGCTCTCTCAGATTGGATGGCGAGCATCGGTGAACAGCAATTTACAAGTCTTGCCACAGATTGTCAATTGGATTTAGGGCTGGACTTTGACTGGGTTATTCTAAATACATGCATATGCTTTGAGCTAAACCATTCCACGGTAGCTCTGGCTGTATGTTTAGGGTCGTTGTCCTGCTGGAAGGTGAACCTCCACCCCAGTCTCAAGTCTTTTGCAGACTTCTAGGACTGCGCTGTATTTGGCTCCATCCATTTTCCCATCAACTCTGACCAGCTTCCCTATCCCTGCTGAAGAAAAGCATCCCCACAACATGATGCTGCCACCACCATGTTTCACGTTGGGGATGGTGTGTTCAGGGTGATGTGCAGTTTTCTGCCACACATAGGGCTTTGCTTTTAGGCTAAAAAGTTCAATTTTGGTCTCATCTGATTAGAGCACCCTCTTCCACATATTTTCTGTGTCCCCCACATGGCTTCTTGCAAATTGCAAAGGGGACTTCTTATGGCTTTCTTTCAACAATGGCCAGATTTGTGGATTGCACGACTAATAGTAGATTCTCCCACCTGAGCTGTGGATCTCTGCAGCTCCTCCAGAGCTCCGTGACATGTTCAAAGCTTGAGATTATTTTTTATTTTTTTTTATAACCTAACCTTGCTTTAAACTCTTCCACAACTTTATCCCTGACCTGTCTAGTGTGTTCCTTGGCCTTCATGATGCTGTTTGTTCACCAAGGTTCTCCAATAAACCTCCTGAGGGCTTCACAGAACAGCTGTATTTATAGTGAGATTAAATTACACACAGGTGGACTCTATTTACCAATTAGGTGACTTCTGAAGGCAGTTGGTTCCACTACATTTTAGTAAGGGGTATCAGAGTAAAGGAGGCTGAATACAAATGCACACCACACTTTTCAGATATTTGTAAAAAAAATTGAAAACCATTTATCATTTTCCTTCAACTTCACAATTATGTGCCACTTTGTGCTGGTCTATCACATAAAATCCCAATAAAATACATTTACATTGTTGCTTGTAACGTGGCAAAATGTGGAAAATTTCAAGGGTTTTGAATACTTTAAGGCACTGTTCATCTGCTGTCTTCATCTTTATATACTGTTTATAAAGTTCAGATTGGGCTAGATTTTCTCTTTACTGATTAGCATCGTAGTGAAGCCTGGGCATACAGTCAAGACAGCCGATTGGAGAAAAGGCACACACCCCCTCTTCTCATAGGTAGGGACTTTCAGCACTGTTCTTTGAATCCTTCAGCACTCTGCTAATCTATTGATAGCATCCTTCCAACACAAACATTGGCTGCTTTTATCACGTGACGGAGAACGTGTACAAAGTTATTAGGCTGATAACAAAAGAACGGAGCAGGAGAGAGCTACGGGATATAGTGCTTTGAAGAGAGATAAGAAAACACTGCAGATATATGTGCCCACCTCAAATTTCATGAATCGGGTTTACATTCACTTTAGGGTTTTCCATATAGGTCCACTTTATGGTAAAACCTTCCTCTGCCCTACATTCCTTATAATAAATCCTGTTTACTAAAACCACATTCAACCCATAACATACATTGCCTATAGCCTGACTGGTTTTGGAAAGATTTGACAAATATTTTTTAAATAATTAACAGAAACTGCATTGTAGCATTTTATGTATCAAAAAGTCACCAATGAGAAATGGGATGGGAGGTATTGTATGAATATTTCAGCCTGTTGACAAACTGTTGTCTGCAGAAGAGTACAGTTCCGGCTATATAAGTAGCAAATGGTTGGTAAGAGGAACCAATTATCCTAAAGTTGCTTGAGGGTTCACTCACAAAAGATATTCATATAATATTTGCTAAACCTTCCAAAAATTCACCCAATCAGCCAGTCAGACACCATCTACAATATGACCTACCCCAACCCATCAAATAACCTGCCATTTATAACCACATTCAGATTCAGTTTCAGCAACATTTATCCATAGTAATTTATCACTCTTACTATCCTTGGCCTGCCTTTGTTAGCTGTGAAGAGGCTTACAGCCTAAACAGTGGGAACAAGACTTTAATAAAGCCTGGTACACACAATGAGATGATCAGATGAATAATTGTGAGTTTTTGTCTTTTGCATGCTAATCTCCATATCGAAAATGAAGAAGAGGTGAATGAATGAATGAATGAAATACTTGCATAGCGCACAATGCGAACTGAATCGCCTCTAGGCGCTGTTACTACAGTTCGAAAATTCTTGTACGACAAAAGCAAAATTTGGAAGTGATGTAATGTATTTTCAGCCCAAAAAAATCGTATAAAATTTTTTCCAACTTTGTCCCGTCTGATAATTTCAGACAAAAGCTGTATACTGATGATCAGATTATCGTACGATCGCAAAAGCAGTATAAATTGTACAATATACCATTTGTGTGTATGGGCCTTAAAGATATGTTGTCATTGAGTGATGTTGAACACCATATAACTATGATCAGAAACAGAATTATTAGAGATAACCAGTATGTTTTGCCCAATTGCTGGTTCTTTATTTCTTGGGTTTCTTGTACAATCATATACAAAAAGGTTAACAGAATGTTAATACTGTAATAAATAGAATTTTTAGAAGCATCCTTTATGCCCTGACTGCTGGTCCTTTATTTCACTCCCCCATACAATCATATATGGTTATGTTGGTCAGCATCTGACCATTATTGCCAATGGCTTCTGCAATCTAAAAATCACTGTTAGTAAGGTGTGCAGAAAGCCACAAATGGCTGCGACCATCGTGACCTGTCATAATAGTGAAAGCGACTGGCAACCGCACCTAGTTGCTTACAGGCACAGCAGGAATCAGAAGATTTCCGACAATACAAGTCACACTAGCCTAAATTGCCAGTGTGGATGTAGCCTTAAGCAGCCACAGAGAGTGCAGACATGTCATTACCAGAACATAGCAAATTCAGAGGTATGTTTTCTTATATTCTTTAGGAAAAATCTGCAAATCAGATCATCAAGAATGTCATTGCTTTAATTTAAGAATTGAATTGCTTTTATTATGCTTTAAGGCTTTTGAAAAATTGTTTATTATTACAATCTTGTTTTGTCATTTTCAAGTAAGGTCCTTCATTTCCGTTGTCTGTGTTCTACTCATGTCTTGGCCTTCACGGTTTAAAAATTAAAAAAAAAAATCACCTGGCTCTTTACATAACCAAAATGTCAGCCTGTGAAGGAGGCCTACACCAGTTAGCATTGGCAATCCTGGAGGTCTTTGCTAGAGAATTTAAATTAAAACTTAGAGACCTTATAACATACATAGTTAATAAATGAAAGTAGAAGTGTCCAAAAATGTCTGAATTGCATGATGATTTTACAATATTAAGGTTTTTATTAGAATGTTATATTAAATACTCCTCTTCTATACTTTGAGTTTTACACAAAATGATCTTTCCTGCGTAGCCTTTGAAGACAGACCTGACTTTCACTATTGCTTTAGTTGTCCCTTTTTTTTAAAATCATCAACCACAATTTTCTACAAGTGCTCCATTTAATATTTTATGTAATTATACCTTATGTGTAAATGCCATAAAATAATGACTCTTATTTTTTTTTATTAAAATATAGTTTGGGAATCTTTAAGAACAGACTTAGTTCTTAATTTCTGCGTGCCAGGAGCAGAGGAGTAGCAATCATCCTTTAAAGATTACTGGTCCTTATGCCAAGAAGGAAATGCCTGCTTGCTTGACGCCAGCTAAAAGGAAGCAGAAGGCACTCTTTTTTTAACATTCCCATAATAATGTTTTGAAGCAATAATAATCAAAAAATTACCTTACTGTAGATAATCTTTTAAATTGACCAAAATGCATATACCCACTCATGAAAAAGGTATACTCTACCAAAACTTTGTTCTTTTAAACTGTATATCCATAAAAATACTGATTTCAGTTTTTGGTGGACTTCGGCAGTATGAATAGTTTGTTACAACTCCCACGGTTGACAGCCATTAGAGCTACTCACCAAGTTATTAGCTTAGACCTGCATGGCAGGAATTTTAAAGCCAATCCATGAAGATCTAACTTTGTGGCTGCGCTGTCTGAATTCATCTGGAGTGAAACTATAATGGCCAATGGAGGTATGCTAACTGAGAATTCCTAATCAGGCATCTTTCCAACAAAGTCCTGAAAAGAAAAAAACTTAAAAACCTTTAAAGAGGAACCTGTTTTCTTTCTTTTATATAGATACTGTAGCTGCTGACTTTTACAAATCTGGTACTTACCAATGCCAGGGGTCCAGTGCTGTAGTCCCGCAGCCGGTTCTTGTTACCGATGTGACTCCCTGGCTGCATCGTCATGGATAAGAAGCCTACTGCGCATTGCTTGGGAACCACAACCAAATCCCAGCGGCGCTGTGTAAATGGTGCAGGGTTGGAGGAGGTTCATGGGACAATGGGCGTTATCCTCACCTAGGCAAGGATTGCTAAAGCAGGAGCAGGTACAGATCAAAACCAGTACTCACTCCCCTCCCTCCAAAATAACTGTAACCCAGTTACAGGTTGGGGGGGAGAGAGCAAAGCAGCGGGACTTCATTTTCTGAGTTTTCTGCTTTCAGAAACTGTTGGCCATCCAAAAATAAAGTATCACATTTCACCAATGTATCTTTAAATGACAACACTGTAGAAGTGCAATTTAAACATGTCCTTTCAAACTGGAAACAATGTGGAATGTCAGGAACATCAGCACCTTGACTAAAATCTACATGCTATGTTGTATGCTGTACATTTTCAATAATCAAAACAAACTGCATATTTTAGAAATCATGCTGTGCAAATACAGTGAATCTGTCACTGGTTTCATTACATCAATATGCCCACATACATAAATACATCCACCTATAGGGACACTCTATACACCGGCTCAGGTAGGAGGCAGTTTGTTCGAAATAGGTATTTCAGTAAATGTCAGTTGTAGAATGACTTCCATGTCACTAATGTTTTGTACTTTTATCTGGGTAAAGAAATAAAGTAACAAATCAGAATCTGTTTTAGAAATTGATCTTTCACTAGTACTGAGATGTCAAAGTAAAAACCCTGTTCTATACCTTGTCATACTTTACAATTAAAAGCATTAAGGAAGATTGTCATGTTTTTTCATGTGCATGAATCTTAGAGAAGTTTTTAACACTTTTCCATTGTGCGCAAGAACACACAATCATTTTGCATATTGGTAATGCCAGTAATTAAGGCTAAAATGCCTCATATCTTTTAGAATTTTGAAGTTTTTTTTATTTTTACCATTTAAAATAATAAAACACAACTACATCATCTTTATATACACACACTCATAATATAAAAGTAATTCTAATACTGATAATTCAGGCATTAGCATGGTTTTTAAGACACAAATTGTACAGCGTTAAAGCATTATGATTTTGATTTAAATTTGGCAGGTAAACAGATAAACTGGCCATGTTTATAACAAATGGCACTATGGTAAAGCTTTTAACAATTAAAAATAAAACTCTAGGACATTTACTACTGCCTCTTGCCTGTGACTTGAATACAGAAAAAAATGTTATTCAATTAGACAATTCCAAGATGATGTGCAAAGTATAGTGATTCATAATAATTCAGAAATTATCTGACTGTGCTATGGATTACTGAAATAACTCACTTGCATTTATTTACAGTCTACCACATTACATTTACAATATCAAAGGCTCATTAAGCTGTGGATCACACCTGCACGGTTTTAGTTAGAATTTCTTTAATCAACCAGACACACATAAGTAAGGAATCTTACATTGATGGCCTGAGGGCAGTAAAAACAAGCGGCAAGCTCCGGTTTTAGCTCACCCCTGGCTGCCCACTGAAATGTAACCGCCTGTTAAACTCGCCTATTGAGATCAATTGGGCTGCACTACAACCACAAGCCAAGCGCTTTATCCTGCAGTTGCGGTGAGGTCCTGCAATGGAAGATTTGCCGTTTGGCAACTTAAAAGAAAGTAAAAGGACCTCCTAAATGCCTGCTGACCCCTGCTAGAGGGAGATAAGCATTACTGCTTGTCTGAAAGAGCCCTAAGGGGAGGTAGAGTACAGATGTCAAAGGCTGAAGAAACACACCTATCAGTAGATACAATGAGCCAAAGCCATGGCAGAGCTATTGCAGGTCAGATGACTTAACACAACCTGCTTTTTGTTTTCAAGCTGTTAAATCTTTAGCATTCCATACCCTACCCACCCTCTCTAAAGCATGCTGGTTTCATTAAAGCAGACCTAACAGTGTGTTATACAGCACTTCTTAGAGGCAGGATCTACAAAAAGAAGATTCTCTAAAATTTAGCTCCATATTCACTTTTCTGTGAGTTGCTGCTAAAGTAAATAATATATGGCATTTAAATTTCCCAGGTGATTTTTTTTCAGTTTAGTCACAGAGTACTAAACTGTGCCATTTAAAGTTGAACTCCAGACAAATAGCTATTACACTGTTAAAACATATGTAAAATATATACCTGTTAAGATGTTTGTAACTCTGTTTAGCCACTTTTGTAATTTTCACAAATATACTGCCAAGCCACCAAGGGTGACACAAATAATTGTTATTGCAGTTTGCTCTTTTTCAGGGGCATCTGTCTGATCACTGGATCGTTGAAAACCAGCGTCTAAACATTTCAGACTGACAGCACTTCCCAATGCAACAGAGCCTACGGTATTTGGCTTTTAGTGCACAATCACCCACTCTCAAACTGATATCTGCTATTAAGACAATTGTGGGATGATTTTAGAAAGGCAGATTTCTATCTCTTATATCAGTATCAATTGATAAATAAATAACCTCACATATAAGCATGTATATATGTACATTTTTTTTTATATTTGCAAGGAGTTCCACTATAATAACCCAATTCCAAAAACACTGAAACTAGCTTAGTTTTTGTAAATCAGCTTTCAATCTCAACGAACAAATGCTTGGGATAAACTTAGCTTTCTTCTAAGAATATACACTTAAAACTGATAATGGACAAACTAGTAGGCCTCCTTTAGGTATCAACAATATATCTGTTCACATTTTATGTTAAACATTGTACATATAGTTGAATCTATTTTGCCCTTCAATAGAGTTAAGTGCTATGTATATTATTTCATATATTTTAGTGTAAACATTGCAGATAACCACAGGGCGCTATGGAATACATACATAATATACAATAAAATAAAATTAGATACACTGTCATTGACATGCTTGAGTTCACATTTTTACAAAAAGAATGAATGTCAGAAATAGTTATTGAACCATGTGCTGATATTCTTGTGGTTCAGACAGAGCAGCCATTATTACCGTAAGCCTGGTAGTGTGGAGTGACTGTGGTCAGACTGTCTTGTTCAAGTTTAAATACTGGATCTGCATTGGTTACAGCACAAAATCTTTTTGTTTAGAAGAAAAAGTTTTGAGTCTTTAGAATTAAGAATGTAATTTATTTCCAGGCACAGTGCAATTGCAGATGATTCTGGGCATCTTCCAAGGTATATACGGAGGAATGCGTTATAATTTCCAGGAGCAATATATACTTAAAATCTGTTCATCCTTTTATTAGGAAATAGTTAAGGAGACAATTATAGCTAATACTCTTGTGAGACAATTCTTGCTATGATTATCAATAGTAAATTGTCTTCTGAAACACAAGTTGGCAGCTATTCTCACTGTTGTATGCAGAAGACATACGCGAAGCTGAAAAACTCAGCTGCTCGGTGTTGGCTTTGATAAAATTGGGCAGAAGCAATGTAACACTTGAAAGGTGAGAAAAGTGTAACCAACCATAGGGCAGATAACCCTATGAACTCTGGCTAAATGGTTAGTTTAGATTTTCTCTCATTAGCCAAAGTTCACCTTTACAGCAATGGGGAATCTACCAACATGCAAAGGCTTCTGTTTTTCCAGTAATCCATCCTTTTACTTTCCTTCAGGATATTCATTAAGCTCCATAGATGTGCCCATGTTGAGAAGATTCAATATAGTGATGATTTATTGGGAAATTCCTATTTCCTGAATATAAACTCCCATTATAACTTGCAATTTTCTTTTTTTCCCTATGGACGATGAAATCTATACCAAGAAACAAACAAGTAAAGGTGAGATTATAAAATATTGAAGTTTATTTCAGTGAACAAGCCCTTTTTATATCTATAAAAAAAATCTATATTTGTATTAAACTATTATATTATCAGAGAAAACTCAGGAAATGCTAGAACACCTAGAATAAGGTCAGAGGTTGAAAAAACAAAGTTGCTTTACTTAAAGAGTAGAGGATGTTCACTTCAACTATCCAATCATGTGCAAGAAAAAAAATCCTATTATTGTTTTTAATTACCCTGGACATGATTGGATGTAAATTGAACAGAAACATCGCTAAGTAAATGTTCGCGGTTCATGGTGGGTAACCATTTTCTACTCTTCAGTAAATCAGCTCCACTGACTGGCCACACAAGCAGGATTGCCAACTAATGATCAGCAAATCGGTTGAGAAACCAGGTGACTTGGCAACTCAACAAATAGTGAGTTTTTAAAAAAAATTTATGACTATAGGTAGAATTCTCCAATCTGCAGAAAGGCATACAATCCATGAATTGTGACTGCCTGGATTGCTAAATGTATTGATTTTCAACAGATCAGACAAAATTATTCAGAAGAAATGGATGAACTACAATTCTCCAGATTAGCTTTTTTTCTCTGCTGCTAACCATTTTGAAATTTACCACCAGTTTGTAAAATAATGCAGATAAATTAGGTCTGTAAAGCCATTCAAAAGCTTTTTAATACTGTATGTTTGTATCAGGCATTTTCTAATTGTCAAATTCCTATTATTACATCTAAATGTAAGGCACAGTGAAAAATATATTTGTGTTATGCCAGGTACACACGACCGGACTTTTTGACAGCAAAGGTCTGACGGAACGAGTCCGTCGGACAATGATCGTGTGTGGGCTCCATCAGACCTTTGCTTGCCAAAAATCTGGCGGACTTTAAAAATAGAACAGGTTATAAATTTTCCCACCGGAACTCCGCAGGACCGAGAAATCCATTTGTGTGTATGCTAGTCCGATGGACAAAAACTGACGCTAGGGCAGCTATTGGATATTGGCTATGAACTTCCTTATTCTAGTCCGGTCGTACATCATCACGTTCAAATCTGTCAGACTTTGGTGTGATTGTGTGTGGCCAAGTCCGTTCATTCGGAAAGTCCGTCGGAACTACGCTGAAAGTCCGTCGGACCTAGTCCCTCGAAAAGTCCGGTCGTGTGTACGCAGCATTAACTACTGCTTATAAAGGATTGCTGATGATTCTAAACATTAAATCCTACTATCTATGTAGGTAGTTCTGTGATAGTACTGCAATATATATCCATAAAAAAATGTTAGTCATCCAGTGATTTTGGGGCAGTTGTACTTATAATATAATTTGGGGTTGGCAACCCTGCATACAAGGGAAGATTTTTCATAGTATTCAGTAAAGATTCAACCTTTGTATTAAGCAACAAAGGAATAGTAACTCACACTAGATATTCTACAATAATTTTATGTGACTCGCATGATTTTACAGTGATCAGTTGTTTCCAATCATTTGCAGCTTGAACAATAGCAAATATATTTTAAACTTCAGAAAATAAGGAATTGTTTAAAGGCCAAGTTCACTTTTTTTTTTTTCTAAATTCCAGCTCCCCTATGCACCAATATAGCAATCCTGTACTTTTTTTGCAAAAATGTTAATGCTTTCGATAAAATCTACAGACACTTACCTTACTGTCCTCCAACCCATGATTCCAAACATATCTATTGCTTCTGTCTTATCCTTACAGACTATAGGTTATGACACAGGAAGGAGTTGACCAGCTGACCTCATTAGCACACACCCTGCATCATCCACCCATCCATCCATTCCCAGCTGCCCGTTTTTTAAATGAAATGCAATAAATCAACGATCACCCTTCTCACTAAATACACAATCAATATATCAATTATACACGTACATAGGAGGGAGTGGAAAGAAACTCAGCTGTTAAGCCCCGTTCACATCTCTGCATAGTAGAAACTCGCATTCCCACATGCATTTTTATTTTTAGCGAGGGGGGGGGGGGGTGTTTTGGAGCATTTTCACTCATCACCACCTAAATGGGCTGCCCTACACGCAGCAATGGCCCCAAAGAAGCTTCAGAACTTTTATTTAGAGCATAGTGGGAGCTAACCTTTTGTGGCTTGTTTTTCCTGTGACATGCATAGGGCAGCTTGTTGATTTCAAAGGGCTGTGCTATATGTGGCTTATGGGACATTTTGACGTTTTGTGGGTTGCGTTATTTTTACTGTGCGTTTTGCAGCATTTGCCACTCATTTTTTCACATGGAAAAATGTGTGTTTGTGTCTGTATTTGGTGTGCTGTTACCAATTAATGGCACTGAAAGCGTAAATAATAATTGTAGGTGTTCTTAGCTCTAAAAAAAGTTCTGAAGCTTCTTTGGGGCGATTGCTGCGTGTAGGGCAGCCCATTCAAATGCTTCAAAACCCTTGCAAAATAAAAAAAATAAAAAAGTGCATGTGGGAAAGTTCCCGCTGTGCAGAGATGTGAACAGGGCTTGACAGCTGAGTGTTTCTCTCCACTCCCTTCTATTTACTTGTATAAAGATAGCCATACACTATGCAATCTGGTTGTATATTGTGTATTTAGTGAGAAGGGTTATCACTGATTGATTGTATCTCATTTAAAAAATTTGCAGCTGGGAGTGGGAGGGTGGATGAGGCAGGGTGTGTGCTAATGAGATCAGCTGGTCAACTCCTTCCTGCGTCATGACCTATAGTCTGTAAGGATGTAAGACAGAAGCAATAGATAAGTTTGGAATCATGGATTGAGGACAGTAAGGTAATCTTCTATAGATTTTATAGAAAGCTTTGAAATTTTGCAAAAAAGTAAAAAAAGGTGAACTTAGCCTTTAAAGCAGCTGCCTTCAGGAAATAATTTTACACCTAAAATATTTTTTTTAAATGGCTCCCAATCCTACCAGTCAGTGGACATTTCTAAACATATAATTAAAAAACAGAATTAATGTTTAAGTCTTTATTGAACTGTAAGAAAAATCTCCCCATGTATTTAAGCCCTAAACACAGCTGAGGCTAATCAATAGGGTGGGTTGGATTAGCATACAAGGGTGTAGCCTAACTTTACCAAGGAAAAACAGGTGCAGTGTGAATACAGTAATGCCCACCAGTGTCCAATGCCAAAAAATATGTTATGATAAATGAAAAAAATATATAGTATATATTAATATTTACTTATACATGATAAAGTTTTAAGATGTAAAAAACAAACAGGTTGTCACCTTGTAAAATGTCGACTTTCTTCATGTACTTCCATTTCTGTGCTTTTAAATTCATTAAGTTCTTTTCGAATGGCAGCCTTTGGAAACAAGAAAGTTTAACCAAAAATGTTTTTTACATTAGAAATATAGTCTTATTCTGCCATAAAACATATGTACCACCACACAAACCCAACAAGCAGGAGTACGCAGAATTGAAGAAAAATGTCTCTGAAATATGGCCTTTATCGGTGGACTTTTGTACTTATATTAATGGAATCAGTTTGATATCTTAACCTTCTTGTATTTTATTGTATTGCAGTGGTATTATCTCCCTTTATATGGTAAAACACTGAGAAAACTGTTGGCGCTAAATAAATCCTGTATTATAATAATAAAAATGATAATAATTAACTCAAGATCCTTCAGAGATCATTTAGAAACCATCTAGACAGGTGCATTTAACCTCCTTTGGACTTGCATTTGACCGACTTCAAGCTAATTTTGCATTCCATAGATTTGTATGGGAATACAAAACTCATTTGACATGAAAGAGTCTGGTCACACAGGCCCTTACAGTCACACAATGAAACCAAAAGAAGGGCGCACCAACCTAGTGCAAATTCCATTATAGACATAGAATACACACAAATGTCAAAACAAAATGAAGACAAGTCGCCTCCAGGACCACTGGGATATTCCAATGGTGCAAGGGAACCAGACGAAGTCCATAATGCTGGGGTGTCCAAACATTTTTCAAAGGGGGCCAGATTTGATGAAGTAAAAATGCATGCGGGCCAACCATTTTGCCTGACATTCTTTAAACCATTAAAATTTGGTCTAAGCGTGTTCGTCCGAGCACCAATACACTGCCCAATAAGAATTCTCTTGCCTTTGTGGCTGTGTGTGTTGAAGAGATGAGCTCAGGCGTGTTATTTGGATATACCGTATTTATCGGCTTATAACACGCACCTTCACTTTAAAAAATAAAGTTTCAGGAAAAAATCTTAAATTTTAAATAAAGAACTGTAAAGCAAAATAAGGGTCAGTGCCCATCTGCAGCATCACAAGTGCCTTGAATTCGGCAAACGCCGTCGCCATGAATGGCCGATATACACGGCACATGCTTTTCTGCCCAGGTTAGGATTCGGTTTACCTCTCCCTGGGCTGCACAACTTCTGGTGCCCCCTTGGTGATTGATATAAGCCACTGCTGTGGCATTGTCGGATTGGATCCTGACAGGACAACCCTGCAACCTGAATGTCCAGGCCTTTAGGGCTAGATACACTGTCAGAATCTCTAGAATGTTGATGGGTAAGATCTCTCGGTTCTGGACCATTTCTCTTGGACAGTTGTCTCTTCTAGAACTGCTCCCTAACCCCAAAGGCTGGCATCTGTTACCACCTTCTAGATAACTGGTAAGAAGGATTTCCCTTTCCGCAGATTCTCGGGTATCAACCACCAACTGAGGCTCTGACGCACTATTGACGACAAACGCATCGAAAAATCTAGCACCTGAACTTTCTTATTCCAGGCAGACAGGATACTGTTTTGCAGCAGTCTCAAATGAAACTGAGCATAGGGAACCACTTAGAATGAAGCCACCATCTTTCCCAACAACTTCATACAAAGACGAATAGAAGGACCCTTCTTCGCCCCGACTACCTGAACCAGCTCTTTTATGGTGCCAATTTTTGCCTGGGGTAAAAACACCCTCTTCTGGGTTGTATCTTTCATCAGACCCAAGTACTCTAGTCTTCTTACTGGTTTTAAAGACTTCTCTAGGTTGAGGACCCAACCTAGGTATTCCAGGTAGTTGACTGTGGTGACCAAGCTTTGGTCTAAGCGGGCTACCGGCCAGTCTATTAAGAGCAGGTCGTCAAGGTAAGCTATAATCGTTATACCCTGGGCCCTTAATCTGGCCAGAGGAGAGGCCAGGACCTTTTTAAACACCTGAGGTGCAGTAGCTAGACCGAAAGGCAGAGCTACAAACTGAAAATGATGTTTTTCCAATTTGAAACGCAGATACTTCTGATGAGCGGGGAAAACGGGTACATGCAGGTATGCATCTTTGATATCGACTGATGCCAAAAGTTCTCCTCGTAAGATGGAGACTACCGATCGGATTGATTCCATGTGAAAAGATCACATTTTTAGGAACTGGTTTAGATCTTTAGGATCTAGAATGGGTCCGATATCTCCATTTGGTTTTGGCACTGTGAAAAGGTTTGAATAAAACCCCAACCCCTGCTCTTCCATGGGAACCACCATGATTGCTTTTTGCGACAAAAGTCGGTCCAACGCTTGAAGGAGAGACTTCTTTTTCTCTGAGTCTTTGGGAACATTTGATCTGAGGAAACGAGGAGACGGAAATTCTCTGAACTCTAGGTTGTAAACTAGAGTTATTGTGGAGACCACCCATCTGTCCTGGAAATCTTCTTTCCAGACCTTTGAGAACTGTAGCAGTGTTCCTCCCACTCGAATGAGCAGGGGCACCCCTTCATAAAGAGGCTTTAGCATTCTGTCATGTCTGTCTTGTAGTTTTCCTCCCCCAGGACTTCTTTTGTCCCTGGGGTTGACTCTGAGTTTTACCTCTTGAACCTGATGGTGGAAGCTCTCATGACTGCCTGGAGGCCGATTCCCCTGGCACTGAAGAAAGAGCCTGTTTAAATGAGGGATATTTACTGCTTTTCTTAACTGGCAAAAGGGTACTTTTCCCACTTGAAATCTTTGGATATAATTGTCCAAACTATGCCCAAACAGCCTTACACTGCGAAAAGGGAAAACCAGCCAGGAGCTTTTTGCATGGCGTTTTGGCTGACTAATTTTTCAACAATAAGATTCTACACATATGCACCAACCCAAGCTTCAGGTGAGAGGTCTGAAGGATAGAATTTCTGATTGCATCAACTGCAAAACACATAGCCGCTGGCAGTTCGGCTAACTCGTGGGCCTGCTGTTCAGGGAAAACCTTGAGGACCTGTTTCAAGTGGTCTCTCAAGGACTGACACACCCCAATTGCCGCCACTTTAGGTTGAGCTACTGAACCTGCCAAGGAAAAAATGTTTTTTTTAACAAGAATTCCAACTTTTTATTGGTTGGATCCCTAGGCATTTGAGTCGAACTTTTATTTACAGAGGATATAGCAGAGTCAATTGCTGGTATACCCCACATCTTTGTACATTTTTCCTGCTTAGGATAAAGTGTTGAAAACTTTTTAGGAGAGAAAAAATGTTTATCTGGGTGATCCCACTCTGAATAATTATGCTTTTCCAGCAATGAATGAACAGGAAAAGCATTCACAGTTTGAAGAGGCTTTAGTGAACTCAAACAAGAAGTGGCCTTTTCAACCAACTCAGTTACGGGTAACTTAAATGTGGAGTGGACCATTTCGGTAAGAGAATGCACCAGCAGTTTCTCAGCCTGTGAAGCTGAAGAGGGTCCTTCCCCACTTGATTCCTCAGAAGAGGAGTCATCAGTCTCTTCCCAGTCCCCTGAGGGGAATTCTTCTCCCCTTTCCCAGAGTTCCTCTATTTGAGGGTCCTGGGTGGTAGAAGGGGGACCTAATGCGTTTTCTTCCACTTTGTGAATATGCGATTAAGGCCACTAATCTTCCCTCTAATCCACTCATGGCTGTGGGAGAAAACCTCCTGAGTAACATATGCAGGGGCTGAAATGCCAGAAGCAGTTGCAGCCCCTAACCCCAATGGCTCACTCTGACCAGCTTTCCTAGGTTTTTCAGGGGGAGATGGTGTTGCAGAAGGGGTCCTCAGAGCTGGAGGGAGATCCCTTTGAGCCCCTATTTTTCGGGTTATTTGTACCTATCCTTCTGCCCATGGTGCTAAGCACAAATGCTTAGCACCATGGGTGCTACCAGAAATGTACTACCAGAAATGCACCCACTGCTGAGCAAAATAGTTCAGCAATTGCCACTACTATCAAGGCTCAGTCTGATGCCAAGTAAACATGCCTGGGAATGCCTGTGTCACCCACACTCACATGACACCCATCTGCTCTGTGTCCCTCCTTTAGCTGTGTGCACCTGCAAAAAGTGCACATTTATAACTATGCAGAGCCCACGTTGAACCACGCCGACGTTGCACTGATGCGCAGTCCCCTCTCCTCCAACCACCCCTTCTGCCCCCCCCTGTCTTTTTTTGAAAAAAAAACGCTTTCCCACGCGATCGGGGGCTCAGATCCGACCGGATCGCATGTGTAGGGGGGGGGGCTGGGGTGGAGGAGAGAGAAGGACAAATGGATGGAGAGCCACTGTAATGGCTGCAGCAGCGGGGGCAGTGCAGCATACCACCGACTGACCAATGGCCTCTAGCCTGGAAGCAAGCTGTGGGGGGACATTCCTGAAAAGAGAAAACCCCCCTTCCCACATCCTACATGGAGCTTGGGCTCGGAGGAAGCATGTAGCTTGTGACACAGAGCAAGACTGACAAGCACGGAACAGGTACGTTCTCTTGATAGCCCCCGTGGCGACTTTAGGCATAGCAACATTTACTTAAAGGAGAAAACCCACAAGAACTTTAAAAATTCTATAGGAATCTCCCTTACCTTATCCAGCTGCAGGGTTTGGTGGTAAACCAAACAGACCCAATCTTCACCCCTCCCAGTGGGCTCTGTTAAAAAAAAAATACTTCAGGAACCAGGGCCTCTTGTCATTAGGGGATCCACACTCCTGGGCCTGTAAAGCATCCCACCAGGAAATTTTGGCTGAAAAAAACCAAACACTGGATCCCGGTGTCCAACTCTTTAAAAAGACAAGTGTTACAGGCAAAACCTTGTTTCTTCGGACACGAGGCCCGGGTACCGTTCAATTTGGCCTGGAAAAGACACTTTGAATGGATCTGGTTGCATGGCTTGCCCCAGCAAAGATTTCTCCAGTGGAGCTCAGCGCAGCACGTCAGTACTCGCGACCAACAGCTTAGACACTGGCGAAAAAACTGAGGTACTCCCAGTAAGGGAAGGGGTTATATAGGGAGCTAAACTTCCTGTCTAGGGTGTGCCAGTGTCCATCACCTAGAGGTATCCATATAACCCATTCAGTAAATATTGTGGCTCTGTGTCCCGTAATGTACAAAACATTTTTTTTGTGGTTTAATACCGCTTTAAACTCCTGTTTTTTGGCTGTGAAATACTGTACAGTTCTGAGTTGCAACAAATATTTTTGTGTAAAGCAAGTTGGTTTGAACGGATTGCAATTTGTTAACAGATGGATAATTTCAAAGAACATCTCATTTAATTAGAGAGAAAAAACAAAGAGAGACATTTGGTAATCCTTTAAGAGCACAGACAGAGAAGAGGAGGCAGCCTTCTAATTAGCAGCTTCAGGCTCCTCTCTGCGCTGGCCTCAGGGCTGCCAAAATGTTAGGTGTAGAAGGGTTTACTGGGCTTTGATAAAACTAACACAAGTTATAATCTCTGATGTTGGGATTGATAGCACAATAACCAGCTCCTGAACCTTTAATCTGCCTATAGCCTCTGCTGATTCTAGCCCGGTGTTGTTTTCTTTGTATGAGAGGCATGCCATCTGCTGACCCATTTTCCTTTCCGATTCCTCGAAAACTAAATAGCATGTAAAGAGAAGCTTTTCCAAATGTTTGAGTATTTATGAAGCACCGCTCAATGTTTGTGAATTGTCAGATTTTTTTTTTTTGCAATGATTTACTGAGTCATTACTGGAATAGAGTAACCCTTTATTGATCGCATTAAATCCAGTTTTAGATTGGCTGACCTTGATATATTTATAGCTGTATGTCAAATGAAGAAAAGAATTACAATACTTTAAAAATCATTACCCATTTCAATTGTGTGTTAAAGTGCTAAACGCTTGCCACTGGTAACTTTGGGCACAGGTGTCCCAGCACAGAAAACAATATTTTTCCTAAAGATTCCATCACCCTAACCCTCCAAAACCTTAACCCTTTAACCCTCCCTAGGCACTAGATTAACCCCCTTTTTTTTGTAGATATGCATCTTCTGCACCGGAGTTCTCCAGTGTTCAGCATTTCAAAATCCATTCAATAGCAAAGAATGAAACAGAGTGCAGTTTGTCATAGTAAAAAAAAAAATTTTCAGTTATAATATAGTAAAATTATTAGTAAAAATGCTAATGTTTTTAGCAGCGAATATGCTTAGCAAAACGATTCCAAAAATACACTCATTTTAATACATATATTTTATGATAATAAGTAGTTGCAGACTTTGGGTGTTCCCCACACATCTAAAAAAGCTTCATCATTGTACAGAGGCCATTCAGTCTCTGCCCTGCTTCTGGGACGCCCCCTCCAAGAATACAGTCATTTTTGGCTATGATTAATATCAGAGGCAATATTACAGTATACTCAAAGAAGAAGTTGGCAGCTCTGTCAAAAAAAGCAGTCTGACGGTTTTTATAAACACTGCTCAAGATAGAGACACAAAGTAACATTGTTACATTTGTATTTTTCTGTTCATTCATCTGCAAATCAAAGGGATGAACGTAGATCTGCAGAGGATGTCAATAAAAGCAACCTGACAAGTAAAAAATCAAATAAAAATTATGTCCCTTTGTTTTACCCCTTGTGAACCCTCAATTTACTCTAATCTGCCCTCCTTGGTCTCCTTCTCTTTTCAACTATTATTTTACTGATTATTTTTTTGTGTGTTTCAATATTAATAACTATTAATATTTAAACTTTTTTTTGTTATGTTTGTTAATAATTTTACATTTACACATTCGCCATTTGAAAAAGTGCAAAACTAAAAAAAATACCATATTTATTTCATATGTAAGTAACTTTGTATCAGAATCGTAATTTTAGTGTCATTTTAAAAATGACAAATTACAGAATGCAAACATTTTATGTGCAGTAACACTATTTATTTTTAACCACTTCCCGACCGGCGCACGACGATGTACGTCGGCAGAATGGCACGGGCAGGAAAAATTGGCGCACAGGTACGTCCATTTGTATTTGCCGCCCTGCCATTGCGTGCGTGCTGCCGGCCGGTCGGGACCCCCGTGAGGCTGGTTGCTGGTCCCGTGGACTCGATCGCCGTGGGGATACCCACGCTCGTCTCACGGGGAGGCTGAACAGGGAGATGCCGATGTAAGTAGCATCTCCCTGTTCTGCCTAGCATTGTGTAATTTCTTCAGTATTGTCACATGAAAAGATTTAATAAAATATCTACAAAAATGTGAGGGGTGTACTCACTTTTGTGAGATACTGTATATCAAGTTTCTTAGGGCATAAACAGACCTTAAAATATGTAATGCTTGATGAACAAATATATTATGTATGGTAATATATAGCGATGCTCTAGGGAGAGAACCTATAGTGTTGTGAAGAGTGGTTTAATATCACATGAAACATTCAGACAAATCACTGTTATCAGAAAAAGTATGAAAAAGTATGTGCCCTTGCCTTATCAGCAGGAGTTAACCTTGCCCAGGGTTTATCAGCACGGCGGTCATAGTCCAGAGAATCTGTAACCTCTACATATTCATTGAAGCACAAGATACGCCTGGCCTGCAGTTCAGCCACTGAAGGCCTCAGGCTGAGCTGTAAATGAAAAGCATAAAGAAAACAAACATTATCATAGAAAGCAGCATAAAATATGATATAAGCCCGCACTTTTATGCTAAAAAGCTGGGCACTGTTCTTACAAGGTCACAGTAAACTGTCTAGTAACAAAATACCATCTGTTCTGCCAAAGAATTAATCAATAACTGATCTATATATAGTAGCCGCTTAATTCTTTTCATCAGTGTTCTACATAGACTCCATGGTATGGGATTGAGGTACCTTTGATATGTGCATGGAATAAAGATAATAAGACATGTGACAAAGTTATTACTCATTTACATGCATTAAAATTTTATGTGAATTTGAAAAATAAATAAGGTACATCAGTAACAAAATCTAAGTATAGGTGTATGGTGCAATCAAAGCTGGGGTGATGGCTGGCAGATGTTTATCATCTTTGGGCACAGTTTTATGATACATTAGCATTAAGTTCCAGGGGACCAAAACTGGTAGTTCTTGGTACAGAGCTCCTGGTACATACAGTGATGACACCCTATTCCCTCCACAAACCTAACGCTGACCCTCCGTTTGGTAAACGGGAGTCCCTGTTTGCACACTAAAGTCTTTGATATTAGGATCATCTGTGCCAAAGATCAGCCTTCTTGCTCTGAAAGATACTAGCACAGACACTTATTATAAAGCGCAAGTGCAGCCAGTTTTGGATACAGTGGAGAGGGATTAGAACACTGGTCAGGATTTTATTACTGTAGATGAATCCATCCAGCATCTTGCCGCCATAAATGCAAAGTGTACATCTAATGGTGATGCCATGTACAAACTGTGCATAAGAGAAAGCCGGGAATCACTATTGACTATGTGGGGCTCCCATATGTTGTGAGCTTGCTTGCAGAGTGGAGGAGAGAACTAATCCAAGATACTAAAGGGGCCACATGGCTATTATTGTTTATGTTGCACATATCACCACCGTTAAGAGACTAAGGAGGAATATCATCAGTGACCTCACCTGAGTGGAGGCTGCATTGATCCCCAGTGGGGAATGTGTGTTTGACCTGATTTTATACAGGTCCAAAGTCTAAAGTGAGCATGCAGGCACATTGGTGGCGGGAACCACTGAACTGGTTTATGATTTGAACAGCAAGATAATATAAGGAATACATGTGGTGCAAGTGTATGTCACAAGAGATTCACCATATAAGCAACCCTTTTCAGAGACTGATTTAGTATGGAGTTTGGTTATGGTTCACATATGTACTTTGAATGTATATCATTTTTAACACCGATTATCAGTTGGCACAGTATATTAATATAGAGTGTGTGTGTGTGTATTATATATATAAACCAAAGTGATTCTATCCAGCAATGCAAATTCACAACTGGTGAAAGAACAAATCAGAAATCCTGTTATTCAGATTTGAGAGACGAAGGTTCCACCTCTGATCTAACCAAGATCATTGGTAATTCTGGAAATGAAAACAGATATATTATAGATACCCCTTAAACCAATGATTTTCCCTAAGTTCATTTCATGTGTATGAACCATGGAATAAATCATTACCTCAGATCAAGAAAAATCATCAAATGGACTCAATCAAGATAGACTGTGTAAGTGGAGAGCTGAAGCAGTACATATCCAATCACTATCTGCAAGATAATGAGTGAATATATGAGGAAAGAGGAAAAAAAAAGCGAGGGAAAGGGTTAACAGGAGAAGAAACCCTATGCAAGTACATGCTTACCAGTCAGAATTATTATACTTGCTCCCAATCAATGATAAAGAGCATAACAGGGAATAACTGAATGTATCCAATCAGGTATATTTCCAGTCCTCAGCTTGGTATACTGACCGGAACCTAAACGTATTATTTTTTTATGAATAGAGTACTAGAGATTGTATGTTATAAATCAATCAAGTGGTCATGCATGTAACTCTGTCTGAGATCTAACATGCTACACACCGTATATACCGGTATCCAAGGGCTTCCTCCTGATGAGGGGGTCTCACAATGTATGTGGCCTCACCGAAAATTTCCCAAATAGGGTATATGGAGATCTAAAACAAAAATTAAACCAACAAATAGACTGTAGCAGAGGGCAAGTGTATTATCTAGTATGTCAGTATGAGCCGCTTAGCATATTATAAGGTCAAGTGTCAGCATCACACGATGTAGTGCCCTAGCCCCGTTGTGCTTACCTCCTAACCCCAAAAGAGTGGTGCCATGGGTGTCCCCACTGGTTCGGCCTTATCAGGGTGAAGGACTGCCTTTTTTGTGGCTTGTTTGGCACCAAAACCCCCGCAGCATCCACCTAGATATGGGCAAAGCCACGTGGCATCAAGCATTAGGCCAGCAACATCCGCCAATCACCGGCGGAGTATAGTGCGACCCTCGTCAACTATGGGCAGAACGTCGGGAAGCGTGACATTGCGTAACGTCATCACGCATCGCCAATAACACCACGTTGTGCTGGAAATAGACATGGAGAAGCAGGAAGTAGGCAGTTGTAATGAGGCACAGAATCTGCATAAAAATATACATGCCACAAATCGCACAAAGAAAGAAAAAAGGAACAAAAAGCAAAAAACTAACAGCCATCTAAACATTCCAAGAAGGGGACAAGAAAAAAATCCTGATCACAAAAACTTTTTTTTGTCTTTTTTCCCCGTTTTTTGGGTTTCTTTTGTTTTATGATCTGGAATTTTTTCTTGTTCCTTTGTTGGAATGTTTAGACGGTCGTTAGTCTCTCAAATCTAAATATCAGGATTTATGATTTGTTTTTTCACCAGTTGTGAACTCGCATTGGTGGAAAAAATCACTTTGGTTTCATAATTACTCCATAGGGTGTCCCTGAGATCTGATCCTGAGGATCAACAGGTAAGCATGTGTGCTTCATTTGTATGTCCATTTTTGTGTATGTTGTCTGATGTCTTGCTCCAAGATCTTTATATATTGCCTACTTTGAGATATACATCCTAATACTATGTATACTTATGGTATTTTTTCATCGTATTTAATTTTGTATTAGCACCTACCCATTAAATGTCCTGAAGAAACAATTTGCGAAATGCGTTGACAGACAAGAGTGCATGGAGAAGTTTATGTACCCCACTTATTCATAAACTTTTACAGTATGTGTGTCCGCATGGACTTTATATATATCCATATCTCCATGCCTATTGTATTGGGTACTTATTGATCCTGTCAGTCAGTAGGGTGCTTTGTATGTTATATTTTGTAATAAAGATTTATATATTATTTTTTTTCCTTAAAACCACCCATATACCCTGCTAGGTTTATTAGTTAAAAGGTATTTTTTTTCATCTCTAAGGACATTTTTGTTTTGTAATGTCAAAGGAATATTTTTTTTAACCTTGCGCGTAAGCCTTCGCTTCAGTTCTCGTCTCGCTTCCTGCTCCTCCTCTTCATTTTTTTCTGTTGGACAAAGATATTAAAAACACTGAGAAGATGATGAGTAATACAGTTTAATTATCTCTGAACTTAAAACGTTAAAAGCATATGCATGCTACAGCATTAAATTATTAACACAAATCTAAAGCATAGTCTAAGGAAAAGGTACAGTATATAATAGAATAAAAGGGATGCATATGCTTTATATACTTTACATTTAACCATTTATTTTTTCAGTTCAGCTGGTATTCCAGCTAATGCAGGTTTTAGGAAGCCGGTATTAGCATCAATTTTTGTAGTGTTTGGCAAACTATTGCATTCATCTCTATTGAAAATAACAGGTTGGAGTGTGAACTATTGTAAAGCTTTTTCCCTTTGTCTGTTTACTCAGCTGTTTACAAAACCTTTTCCTGGAAGAGATTTCCTGTCATTGAAAGCTGGATTTTGAGACAGAAGCCCAGGAACATATTATATCATTGCAAGCTTTCTGCTTAACGAATGTGATTCACATTTAGACACTTTGGGGGGAATTAACAAAAAAGCCAGCGTCACTCTTCTAAATTGAGAACGGAGCTGACCCTGCAAGTCCTTTGTTAACTGGGATTGATCTGCTCTGTTTTCTATGCCATATCTGTGTTAGACACAGTATAGAGAGCAGGAGAGCTGAATCTGCTTGCTCTAGGTTCCTTTGGTACCCCAGGTTGCATTGAGAGGTTGAAGAAAGGAATGTTAACTCTTTCTGAAAATTAAAAGTCACCAGCTACAAAAACTGAATTTTAATAAACAGACACTTGCCTGTCCCAGAACCCAGAGCTGTGCTCACCTGAGCCATTTTTTCCACCGGTCTTCAGTCCCTGGCATTTTAACTGTGGGCAGCCAGCTGTGACAGCTTGTGGCTTGTCCTAGAAGACTGCGGGGAGGGAGGGGAAAAGGAGAACCTCCGTTCGGAGAGCCTAGGCAATGCGAACAGAAGTGGAAGCAGGTACCTGTCAAAACCAGCCCTACAAAAAATGTTCCAAATATTGCAGAGGAGGAACAGTGGAATGTCCCCTTTTGGGTGAAGTTCCGCTTTAACGAGTTGTTTGTGTA
Organism: Lithobates pipiens; assembly: GCF_037356315.1. Taxonomy (NCBI): domain Eukaryota; kingdom Metazoa; phylum Chordata; class Amphibia; order Anura; family Ranidae; genus Lithobates; species Lithobates pipiens. The sequence goes on along the minus strand of NW_027507758.1, from coordinate 239,985,749 downwards.
AGAGCATTTATGGGCACTTGAACGTCTTTTCACACTAATACTGCAGAATGGTGGTCTGTGTCCAAAAGTTTTGGCTTCAGGCAGCCCATATTTGCTGCTACACAGAACACCAACAAAGTGACTTTAATTTAAAACTATGAATTTGTGTTCGATATTATGAAATTGATTTACTAAGGGAGTTGAGAATTTTCTCTTTAACTTTAAGTCACGGATCACGCTAGTGTGATGACCAACACTGCATGTGATTTGCACTGCATTGCTGTGCAGATCACATGCGATGTCTGTGCAATGCGATTTCAGCCAAACTATATGGCTATATATACGCATCACATTCACACCAAAATGGTGCAGGACCCTTTTTTTGGTGCGCACTGGAATCGGATCGCACCATTTCACAGTTTGCACTGCGATGCAATCTGGGAGTGTCATTAACTTTACATTGACACCCCCAGTGGTTCGCAGATTTTAGTGTGAACCACTGTGAGATTCAGGAATCCGCACTGGATTTACAGGGTTTCCGCATCGCACCAGTGTGAACCGAGCCTAAATGTTGTACAAATCACGTCAAGCAAAAAGTAAAAAAAAAAAAAAGTGAGTAATTCAAATAAACATAACTTTACCTTATTCACTGAACCAAGATAAGATTCACATTTCAAAGTTAACATTCTCTACTCTTTTAGTAAATGATTTTCAATGTGTTTACTTTTTCATGGCACGCAGAAAACAGAAGTTTAGAGAGATGCACTTGACAGCGCCTAGCAATACAGCACTAGTTATTGAGTATATGATAGCAGGCACGAACATAGGACAGCTGTCTTTCTTACAATATTAAACATTAAGATCCCTTCCACACTTGGGCCGCCGCGCATTAGTGGTAAAGTGCTGCTCGTTTTAGTAGCGCTTTACCGCTGTTTAAGCGGCGCTTTTCGGCCGCTAGCGGGGCGCTTTTAACTTCGGAAGTACTGCCTATTCATTGCAATGGGCAGGGGCATTTTGCGAGCGCTATATACGGCGCTCCCAAACTGCCCCAAAGATGCTGCTTGCAGGACTTTTTCTAACGTTCCGCAAGCGCACCGTCCCAGTGTGAAAGCACTCGGGCGGCATGAGGGGAAGTTTCCAGGCGCTATTTCTAATGCTAAAACACCTGAAAACTGCCTCATTGTGAAAGGGGTCTATGTGTTTCTGAATACGGTTAATCCATTATGCAGGTCACCCAGGACTAGGGTTGCCACCTCATCCCTTTAAACCAGAACACACATGAATTACGCAGGTTCTGTGGCTGATTAAGGTGGTAATTAAATTCAATTGGTGCCTTATCAGCATTAAATTAGCCTTAGAACTTGTGTAATTCATATGTGTTCGGGTTTAAAGGGATGAGGTGGCAACCCTACCAAGGACACCCTTTTCAGGATTCCAGTCTGTCAAAATCTCTAATGTAAATACTTCTACCACTGTATAAATTGTAATGACTTCTACCACTGTACATTGAGATGCTTTCATGATTACATTGGATATTAAGGCGCAATCTCAGCATAACTCTTTCTTTAGGTATTATAGAGAAAAACTAAACTGGAGGAAAGATGTTTACAAGTGGACTATCTTTCAGGCAAAAGTGATAAAATTTTAAATACAAAAGCAAAGTTTTGAGTAGAAATAATTACGCTTTAAGATGTTTCTTTGCTCTAGCTCTTCACTGGTGGGCCTTTGACTGAGTCTCCTGTAAAACAAAAGAAGATTACAGATTTTTTTAATACAGCAACTGAGTTTTCTATACATGCTATTAACAGTGAGTACAATACAATTTAGCTTTCTCTGATAGTTAAGAGGAGATGTTCCCAATTGTCCTGTCTTTGTTTCCTTCTATGAACTACTTGCCAGAAGTTCTTCACTGTAATCTGTGATCACGATTTAGCTGAGATATTGCAGAACGTCAATCACTGTTTTTAAAGCTGAAGTTTAGACAAAAAAATATTTTTTCACTACAGCTTTAATGATTTTATTTACCTGAAGAAATAACTTTTTGTTTCTCTGTGGCCACGTTCAACGAGTATATGAATGAGAGGGACTTCAGCTACTGCACTTGCAGAGTTCTAATGAGGAAAGTGGTCTGCATCCCTTTAGACTCCATTGGTGAGGTACTCCCTTTGACAGCACCTCAACAATTTTGACTTTTTTTGCGTTTTGCATGTAATAGACTTCAATGTAATCGCACCAGAAATGTAAGTGTTGTATTGTTTGTGATGCGATTCTTGATGTATTTTGCGTTTTGCTATTTTTATATTCAACTGCTTAAGGACCAGCCGCCACAGTTGCACTGTGGCAATGTGTCTCGATCCCGAGAATTAGCATCATTGTATATTGTCTCGTACACGGTAATCAGTGGCTGCACGCGTGTGCCCACTGGCCAGCGAGGGAGCCAATCAGCGGGTGGGGCAGACTTGATGTCCGCTGGCCACCCGTGATTGTTCCCTGCAGTAACAGAACGGGGATCTGCCTGTGTAAATAAGGCAAATCTCCGTTCAGACAGGGGAGATCACACAGATCCGGTCTTTCTGCTATGCAGGATGATTAATCTGCATTTTCCTGTCACACAGTACCCCATACAGTTAGTAAACACACCCAGGGAACACATTTAACCCCTTGATCGCTCCTGAAGTTAACCCGTCCCCTGCCAGTGTCATTAATACAATAACTGCATATTTTTAGCACTGATTTCTGTAATAATGTCACTGATTCCCCAAAAAAAGTGTCAAAAATGTCAGTTGGGTGTCCGATCTCCCCACCGCAATGTCGCAGTCCCAATAAAAATCACTGATCGCCGCCATTACTAGTAAAAAAAAATGCCAAAAATCTATCCCCCATATTTTAGACACTAACTTTTGCACAAACCAATCAATATACACTTGCGATTTTTTTTAACCAAAAATATGTAGAAGAATACATATTGGTGTCTAAATGGATGAAGAAATTAATTTTTTAAAATTTTTTTGGCAATTTATTATAGGAAAAAGTAAAAACTATTGTTTTTTTTTTCAAAATTGTCATTCTTTTTTTGTTTATAGCGCACAAAACAGGTGATCAAATACCACCAAAAGAAAGCTTTATTTGTGGGAAAAAAAGGACATCAATTTTGTTTGGTTACAGCGTCGAATGACCATGCAATTGTCAGTTAAAGTGACACAGTGCCGTATCACAAAAAATGGCCTGGTTATTAAGGGGGCAAATCTTCTGGTCCTTAAGTTGTTAAACACTGTATATAGCTGCTTGCTAAAGAGGGGGGCAGAAAGCCGGGTTCCTCGCTGGCAGCTGAATAATAAAAATAAAAACGGCGTGGGGTCCCCCCCCAGGTCCATACCAGGCCATTCGGGTCTAGTATGGATTCGGAGGGGACCCCTCTACACCAATTTTTTTTTTTGTTAAATGGCATAAGGCACCCCTTCCCATTCCTGAACCATACCAGGCCACATACCCTCAACATGGGAGGGTGGGTGCTTTGGGGTGGGGGTTTCTGCATGTTCATGGGGACAAGGGCCCCTTCCTGACAACCCTGGTCTGTGGTTGTCGATGTCTGAGGGTGGGGGGGCTTATCAGAACCTGGAAGCCCCCTTTAACAAGGGGACCCCCAGGCCCCAGCCCCCAAAGTGAATGGGTATTGGATACATCATACCCCTACCCATACACCTCAAAAAGCAGTGAAATGTTAAAAAAATATAAGAGCCGGTTTATGACAAGTCCATTATTAAAACAATAAGCCCCGAGCTGTCTTTTCCCTCACTGCTGCTTACCTGCTAAAAGCAAAAAAAGTCCAATCTTCTTCAAGGGCTGTCTTCCTCCATTGTGTTGTCGTCGCTGTCTGACATCTCTTATATAGCCATGGGGTGTGGCCATAGGGTGACATTACCCCGGAGAACCCACCCCTTGTGATGACATGACAAGTAACAAGGGGTGGGGTTCTCCAGGTGATGTTACTGGATGGCCACGCCCTATGACTATATAAGAGATGGCAGACAGCGGGCAACAACACAACAGTGGAAGGCAGCCCAAGATGATGATCGGCCTTTTTCTGTTTTTTGCAGGTAAGTGGCGGCGAAGAAGAAGACAGCACGAGGAGAAGACAGCACAAGGAGAAGACAGCTCCGGGAGAAGATTTATTTTATTTTTACTTAGCCCAGTCTACTTATTGTATGATTGATACTTTACATATTGAAAAGGGGGTGTAACAGCATTCAAATACTATTAGGCATAGGCATATTATGGAATATAAAACATTACCAAAGTGACATTAAACTCACATTTCTTTTAAATAAAATAAATGTAATATGTTTAAATATAACTAGAATGCACCTTCTATCTCTCCATTTAATCTCTAAAATGCTGTTCTTAGACTCCCTGTTCTAGGGTGGCTACAGTTTTTCTTCGTGCCCTCCTTGTGTATGTGAACATAGCCACCCTTTCCTGTATACCCCATGATAGACTACACGTCTATGTGCAAACACATTCAGTTTTATGGAAATTGTAGTATGTATAGAGCGGAGCTTGTGACCAGAAATAATGGCACTGCCCGCTCTACACTAGTTTCTGTGAGATGCATCAGTGAAGGATAGGAAACTTGCACCAAACTAAAAAATAAGCCTGGAAACAACAGAAAAAAATATAAGCGCCTTGGTATACTTAATATTTTAGAAGAATTGATGTAAAAAAATGCCCACTACATTAAGATGTATTTATACTTACCGTATGTTGCATCGATGCTGAATACTCTATACCAGGGATCTCAAACTGGTGGTCCTCCAGCTGTTGCGAAACTACAAGTCCCATGAGGCTTTGCAAGGCTGACAGGTTTAAGCATGATTCCCACACTCAGAGGCATGATGGGACTTGTAGTTTTGCAACAGCTGGAGGGCCACCAGTTTGAGACCCCTGCTCTAGACCCAAATGTATGGTGGTATCATAGTGGTACCCTTTTTTGAATTTGTACATGAATGGTGAAGTCTTTGTATCTTGTTTATTTCCCTGTTTTCCTGCTTATTGCAATTATGAAAATGCTCTATAAATAAAAAAGATGCATTTATACCTCACTAGCTTTGTTCCAATCTGCTGCCACATCTCCTGTCGTTCTTCTTCAGATGTACGTGGCAGAATATTCTTGTCTTCCAGGTCCTTCTTCGATGGTCTGTTCCCAAGTTTTATAGCGAGTGTATCTCTACGGCGGATTTTACTTGCCAATGTACCTTAAAAAAAAAAAAATACACAGAGGGATGATACATGAAATGCATCATATTTGCTAATGAACTGCATAGCCTTGCCTCGGTTTCCTCCTTGCCTTAAAGAAGCCAGAACATGCTTAAAAAATGGAGGGCTTAATATCACTGTAAAATCATCTTTACAAAAATGGAAATGTTTGACTATTATATAACTTGCAGTTTCCAGCCTCATGTTAGATTTTTTGGCAAATGGAGGATCCAAGATGACAGTTGGAAGATTCTTTAATGAGATTACAAGAAAGGAAATTCATTTTGCGTTTGGAAAATAAATCTCCACTATATCCCACCTTGATCTTAAAAGATAGGTTCGCCCATATTTGGGGCGTAACATGCTATGAATGCACTGACCCCCGCACCTCCCCTTCTTCTCTACCCGCTAGCTGGTACAATGCTTTACCGGCTCCTGCAACAAAAAATTATAAATGCACATTTTGTTACCTGCAAAAAAAATGTGCATTTATTATTTTTTTGAAAAGGTAAACTTATCCTTTAAGACTGGGTTCACACTGGAGAACGCAGCGGCCCACAGCAGGAGTCCAATGCATCTCCATTCACCATTTCAGGTCCGATTTCAGTTGGAATTTTTGGCTGAATTCGTACCTGAAATGGATCAAAAGATGCACAGATATCCTGTGCAATTTGCACAGGAGCCGCTGCGAAGATGTGTGAACCGGCTCCATAGGGAGCCGGGCACAATATCCTGCTATGTGAACTGGATGTGGAAAACCTGCACCCAATTCACAATAGTGTGAACCCAGCCTCAATGTTTTTCAGTTGCCAGTTGTTGCAAACTTGTTTTTTTTATTCTTATAAAGATGTTACTTGATACTTATTTTCATTATTAACAGAAAACTGTTAAAGTTTTTTATATTCCGGTAATAAGTGCAATGGCGATACAGTCAATAGAGTTTAGATAGATTTTTTTTTTTTTTTTTATATTTTAAAGTTGCACTTCTGTTTGTCAAAAAGCAATACTTTTGTTTGGTTTGATACTGGAGATAATAGTGGATTAAAATAAAGTAAAATTAAATAGAAATTCAATGTCAAAATTAACAATGTTTTACAGCTGGATTAATCAGAGCCACTGCCTGCTGTAGATATTTTATTAAATCTCACTTTCTGTGCCGTCATCATCATCGTCATCATCATCTGTGTAGAGGATGGGGCCATCTGAGTCAGAATCACTTGTTTGGCTCCCTTTGCCTTCACTATCTCCATCTGGAATGACTGAAGTTTCAAAAGATTCATCTGTCACCTCTTGGCTTTTAAGGCTTGAGGTATCGTCATGACTTTTCAAGGAAACATCACTATAACACAGGTAAAAAAAAAAAAGTTAAAGAAATGCTAAAATGTTATAACACTTCTGAATACATACAGTACAGGATCCTGGCAGAGTATTCATAAACCCTGAGTTATTGGCTCATACCTTCCAGGGATTGGACACCAACAAAGCTTTTTTAAGACATACCTCCTGGGCACCTCCCTTACAACCCTACCCTACTACACGAGCCCTCAATTTTGTAGCAAGCAATGTAGAGTAACCAAGGAACAGAAAGGGATGTGAGGTAGGGGGTATAGATGGTTAGTGTCAAGTACTGTACTACATGATATGGATTTGACAGGCAAGTCAAACTTCTTCTTATCTTAGTTGCACAGGATGAGTATTCATAAACCCTGGGATGTCACCAAGATTTGAATGAGAAGAGTGGGGAGCAATTAGGTAAACAGAACTATGCAAACAGGCCCAACTGCTGCAAGAACCTTGAGGCCAGAAACTGCAACCGCAGAGGACTGGACATCCACCTGGTAAAACTTTAAAAAGGTATGAATAGAGGACCAAGTGGCATCTGTACAAAGCTGGGCTACACAAGCCTGGTGCCAGAATACCCAGGAAACTCCCACTAACCTGGTGGAGTGGGTTCATAAAGGCGTAGGAGGAGAGTTTTCCTTGGGAGTGTCAGGACTGGTGATTAGAGGTCTTATTCATCCAGCGATAGTGGACTTGGAAACAGGTTCTCTCTTGCGAGGTCCCGAGGAGAAGATAAAAAAGGAGTCCATTTTCTTGATAGAAGCTGTTGCTTTGAGCGTGGACTCTTTTGGCTTTGATTACGTCCAAACAATGAAGAGATGTTACTTTTTGGTGCTTTGGAGTAGAGCATAAGGATGTGAAAAACCTGGTTGATTTCATCAGTTCCTGTGTCCCCGTGTGTCCTGACTACGGTAATCATGGCTGAGCCCCGACTACCGTGGTCAGTTTACATTCCTCGGTCATCCGCAGCTCTCCTTTCTCCCCTCTCCCCTCCCACCCTACCCTACCTGCTCCTATGTGTGAGTTGCCCCACCCCTCCCCTTTTATAGTTATTCTGATCGGCAGTAAAGTTACTGCTCACAATTACTACCGGCCTCTCTGTTAGGACAAAATGTACTATAAAGTGTATGTGCATTTTTTTAATTCTTCTTCTAAATGCCTTATTTCACTTCGCTGATCTGCGGTCATGTGATCGCCCGGCAGATGTCAGAGGGAAATCTCAGCCTCTCCCTCTGTAGTGCATACATCAGAGAAAAAGAGCGGCAGTCGGTCACGTAACTGCTGATCGGCAAAGTGAAAAAAAAAAAAAAAAAAGGTATTTTAGAATATCTATATATCTAGTACATTTTGTCCTAGCAGAGAAGATGGCAGTGATTGTGAGCACTGCCTTTACAGCCCCTTTCAGGCCAAGTTCTGGTGAAGTCCTGATTGTAGGAAGGTCAGAATGTGAGGCACAGAATAATCTTTGAGATGAGTGCCTTTGATCACATGCAGGCAAAGAAGGATTTCCAGATATGATAGATCTTTCTGGAAGTGGCTTCTCCTGCTTTCAGCAAGGCAGGAATGACGGACTCAGAGACCGCTCTGTCTCATAAGACATGAGATTCCACAGCACAGAACAGGGGTCCTGAGACAGCAGGTCTGGCCTGCTGGGGAGAGGCCAATGGTCATCTCCTAGTAGTCTCAGTATGTCTGTGTACCAGATCCTTCTGGGCCAGTTTGGTGTGAGGTGCATCTTCTCTTTTTTATGGAGCAGACAAGGTAGAATTAGCATTGAAGGGAAGGCACAGGTTAGTAGAACTGAAGCCAAGGGATTAACTTTGAGGGCCCTTGGCCCTGGCCACAAACAGAAATAGTTTGTTGTTGAATCTGGAGGCCGGGATATCCATATCCAGGGTCCCTCATCTCTTACATATCAGACATATTCTGGGATCTTGTCTGCAGAGATCGCTGGACTGTGAGTCTCTTTACATAATCTAGTATGCTTCCTTCAAGGCTGCTTTGTTAAGGCTTGGCTTAAGATCCACCAAGCTACAGAACACCTTGCTTGGCTGGACAAGAGAATGTGTAAGTTGAGAGAAGGAGCATGCTTGTTTCAGGTCAACAAGATGTTCTGCTGGAGAGGTTTTCAATTAAATCTGGCAAATGTAACAGCCTTGAACAGAAGGCTTAAAAACTCTGAGAATCTCATTCTGGGATGTCTCTGGGGCTCAAATCTCGAGCATGGGGCCTGAGTGAGAGCATTTTCTTTTCTGTAAGGAAAACCTTTGCTTGAGATGTGCCCAGGACCAGACCCAAGTATTCCACATTAAGAGAAGGCTGGAGAGCAGATTTTTGGAAACTAATCACCCAGCAGAAAGAGCTTGGAGCATCTGAACTGTCCCATGGATTATTTCAGACAGCTAGAAGGTGAATGAATAATTCTGAAGAAAGTTGTCCAGATAACCTGTGACCTGGATATCCTTAGTTCTTAGAATGGCCAGAAGAGGCGCAAGGACCTTTGTGAATACTCTGGGAGCAGAGAATAGCTCAAAAGGCAGTATGGCAATCTGGAAATTAGTCTTTTATGCTGATGTGGTGGGTAAATGAGAATATGCAGAAAAGCATCTTGGATGTCTACGGATGCCAGGCATTTCCCTCATGTAGGACAAGCAATAATCAACCCTGCAAATTGCATTAGAAGGTTTGGATTTTTCTTTTTACTTTTTATTTACTGAAAGGAAATACAAATGCAGGTAGTTACAGTGGATATCGATGCACAATAAAAGAACATTCCAGTAAAGAAGTAGAGCATCACAAGCAAATTAGCAAGAGCTACCGTAATGCAAAAATCCAGTTGTGTGGTATATTAACATTAATACATTCCAGTAAAACTGAGTAGCATTTAAGTTAAATACTGTATCTTGCAAAATTGGTAATGATGAGATTAAACATACAGAGATAGCAAACATATCATTCAGTGCTAGAGCATAGGTGAAGCCAAATAAATTATGTCCACCGTATAAAAAAATGGCATAGGCATAAAACTTAAAATGTATGTAACCCTAAAAAAAAAAAAAAAAATGGACCCTGTGCCTTAAAGCATGTTATACAGCACAGTGCTGTGTCATTTGCCCCCTGTATAACCTAAAATACCTGGCTATTGCAGCCTGGTTCTGCCCTCCCCTCTGTAAACTGACCACGGTTTAATATGGTTGCTGAGCCCTGACACCGTGGTCAGTTTACGTGCCTCCGTCATCCCTGTTTCTCCTCTCTCCCCTTCACTCCTCACCCGTCAGCTCGTGACAATGCCCCCTCCCCTTCTGTAAAAACTATATTACATTCATACCATCCCACGTGTTAAATAACTATATAAGCCTGGGAGAGGAGAGAGAAGAGAAGTCATGTGAGCGCCAGGACACGCTCTGAAATAAGGTAGAAGGGAAGAGAGAAAAGGCTGGAGGGGAGAACAAAAGGTACATCTGCACATATAAGATTAAGGTGGGTCCATAAGATGCCAGAAGTGCCATACTGTATTAAGTTTAGAAATAGTGTTGTTGAGCGGAGAAGTAAAATAAGCCATGTTGTAAACATTGTTTGCGAAGATCTGCTGAAGAAGGTGGTATTTGTTCCCATTTTAAATCTATCTAGTTCCTAACTGCAGTCAAAATGTTGTTTATCAGCTTGGTACGGAAGCACGTTTGGCTGTATTCGACACTGCCAGCCCCAGGAGGTAGAGAACTGGATCAAAAGAGACTAGAGGGCCAAATAATGATTCTAATAGGGTTTTAGTGCTTTCCCAGAAAGAGTGTATCTTGGGGAATTTCCCAGTAGATGCGGTATAGCCTACCCACAAAGGCATTACATCTCCAAAAGCGCTGGGTTTGAATCCCAGCCACAACACTACCTGCCTGGCGTTTGCATGTTCTTCTTGTGTCTGCATGGGTTTTCTACAGGCACTCTGGTTTCCTCCAAAAACATGCTGGTAGCTTAATTGGATGGTTCCTGTCTAAATTGACTCTAGTATGTATGAAAATGAGTTAGGAACCTGAGATTGAAAGCTCCTTGAGGGCAGGGACTGATGTGAATGTGCAATATATACAGTGCCTTGAAAAAGTATTCATACCCCTTGAAATTTTCCACATTTTGTCATGTTACACCCAAAAATGTAAATGTATTTTATTGGGATTTTATGTGATAGACCAACACAAAGTGGCACATAATTGTGAAGTTGAACGAAAATGATAAATTGTTTTCACATTGTTTTACAAATAAATATATAAAAAGGTTGGCGTGCATTTGTATTCAGCCCCCTTTACTCTGACACCCCTAACTAAAATCTAGTGGAACCAATTACCTTCAGAAGTCACCTAATTAGTAAATAGAGTCAATCTGTGTGAATTTTTAATGTCTGTATAAATAGAGGTGTTCTGTGAAGCCCTCAGAGGTTTGTTAGAGAACCTTAGTGAACAAACAGCATCATGGAGGCCAAGGAACACACTAGATAGGTCAAGGATAAAGTTGTTTAAAAGTTTAAAGCAGGGTTAGGTTATAAAAAAATATCCAAAGCTTTGAACATGGAGCATTGTTCAATCAATAATCCGAAAATGGAAAGAGTATGGCACAACTGTAAACCTACCAAGACATGGCCATCCATCTAAACTGACAGACCAGGCAAGGAAAGCATTAATCAGAGAAGTAGCCAAGAGGCCCATGGTAACTCTGTAGGAGCGGAAGAGATCCACAGCTCACGTAGGAGAATCTGTTCACAGGACAACTATCAGTCGTGCACTCCAGAAATCTAGCCTTTATGGAAGAGTGGCAAGAAGAAAGCGATTGTTTAAAAAAAGCCGTAAAAAGTCCCATTTGCAGTTTATGAAAAGCCATGTGGGGGACACCGCAAACATGTGAAAGAAGGTGCTCTGGTCAGATGAGACAAAAATGTAACTTTTTGGCATAAAAGCAAAACGCTGTGTGGCAGAAAACTAACACTGCACATCACCCTGAACTCACCATCCCCACCGTGAAACATAGCGGTGGCAGCATCATGTTGTGGGGATGCTTTTCTTCAGCAGGGACAGATTTGATGGGAAGATGGACATAGCCAAATACAGGGCAATCTTAGAAGAAAACCTGCTAGAGTCTGCAAAAGACCAAGGGCAGAGGGTCACCTTCCAGCAGGATGACGACGCTAAACATACAGCCAGAGCTACAATGGAATGCTTTAGATCAAAGCATATTCATTCATGTGTTAGAATGGCCCAGTCAACATCCAGACCTAAAGCCAATGGAGAATCTGTGGCAAGACTTGAAAATTGCTGTTCAGACACTCTCCATCCAATCTGACAGAGCAGATTTTGCAAATCTGACTGTCCTTGGGCAGTTTTTAATTGATTAGAAGAGAACAGTGAGGGGTTAGAGGTTTGAAATGTATTTTGTACACCCTTCAAAACCACTGTTTGGACCTACAGGTCTGGAACATCTGTAACCAGAAAGTGGCAAACTGTAACAGATGCGCCCCCCCCCCCCCCCCTTTATTGGGAAAAGGGATTTTGGCTAGACTCTGTGGGTATTTTGGCCTAGGCTTATGCCAAAAGAAAGGGCTGAACTTAGAAGTCTGGGTGATTAGGTGTTCTGTGTTTTGACGAGGTAGAGACTGTAAAGAGGGTTTTTTTGTTTTTTTAAATCTTCTACTGTAAGTGTAGAACCTTCCCTTCAAATAATTTGTCAAGTTCCTTGCCAAAAAGATAATCTCCTTCAAACTGCATATGTGTGAGGCATCTTATAAGCAGCTTTACCTGTCAAAAAACTGAGGACCCACAAAACAGGGTAAGGCTATATGGGAGGTGCCCAGGGGGCATGTCCTTAAAAGCCTTGCCAGTGTTCAATCACCCGACGGTACGTATCCATAACCTAGGGTCTCTGAGTACTCATGTTGTGTCCTGTACTATAGGATTAAGATAAATGTTTTGGCTTTACTTACACTTAAAATTATAACTCTATTCTGTCAGTTTTTCTACTGTTGTCTCAGGACTGGAAGAGCAGATAAACAAAATTTAAAAAGCGGAGCTCCACCCTAAAGTGGAGCTTCCGCTCATTGGAACCCTCCCCCCCTCCGGCGCCACAATTGGCACCTTTCAGGGGGGAGGGGGGTACAGGTACCTGTATAGTACAGGTATCTGCACCCACTTCCGGCATAGATATCCTCAGAATCGACGCCCCTTTCCGCAGAATCTACACCCCTTTCCGCAGGTCCCCTGCTGTCTGCTGGGAAACACACGGATCCCAGAGACAGCGGGGACCATCCTTATTGCGCAGCAGGACTCGCGCATGCGCAGTTGGGAACCGGGAAATGAAGCCACAGGGCTCCACTTCCTGATTCCCATAGCCAAGATGGCGGCGGCAGCACCCGAGAGACGATCGAGAGATTGGCTTCGGGTGCCGACATCGCGGGCGCGCTGGGCGGGTAAGTGTCCTTATTTTAAAAAGTCAGCAGCTGCAGTATTTGTAGCTGCTGGCTTTAAAAAAAATAAAAAGATAAAAATTTAAAAAAAAAACACACGGCGGAACTCCCGCTTTAATGGGATGAAGTTTCTCCCTTACATTGCCTTATTGTGTCTGAAGTTCATCTTTGACGCTGACGTTTAGGCAAAGTTTACACAGCTACATTGGTGCAGCTAGGACCAATATAAGTATGTATGTACCTGTATCTGTCCACCAGCTAAAGCTCAACAGAAGATGGGTGTTTCAGCAGGACAACGACCCAAAGCATAGAAGTAAATCAACAACAGAATGGCTTAAACAGAAGAAAATATGCCTTCAGGAGTGGCCCAGTCAGAGTCCTGACCTCAACCCGATTGAGATGCTGTGGCATGACCACAAGAAAGCGATTCACAGACATCCCAAGAATATTGCTGAACTGAAACAGTTCTGCAAAGAGGAATGGTCAAGAATTACTCCTGACCATTGTGCACGTCTGAGCTGCAACTACAGGAAACGTTTGGTTGAAGTTATTGCTGGCAAAGGAGGTTCACATGTTTACATGGTGTGTTCAATGAAAACATGGCAACATTTAATTCTGTGTGTGTTATTAGTTTAAGTAAACTGTGATTGTCTATTGTTGTGACTTAGATGAAGATCAGATCATATTTTATGACCAATTTGTGCAGAAATCCATCTCATTCCCAAAGGGTTCACATACTTTTTTTGCGACTGTAATTCATTCTAAGTGCAGCACTCATCATAAACAAATTAAAAATGAAATACAAAAGAATATTTATTCATTTAAAATCCAATCCTTTCAAAAAAATCCATGCATAAGTGATGGTGTGTACGGTCAAAAGAAAAGGCCTCAAATGTGCAAAAAATGTGCTACCCAAGCCAGAAAACAGTCCAAAAAAACTCCAAAAAGACAGGAAGAACTCCCCTATACGTCCAGTAGTAGTAGTAATGGTGAAGGTGGCTGCTTACCAGAGATTATTGGCTTTCAAATGAATGAAAGGCCAGAAGCGCTTTAGGGGATAAACCCCAAATAACTCCACTCTCAATACATGGTGGCATATAGAACATAAAATCCCATAGTAGGTCTTTATATATATATATATAAAAAAAAAAAAAAAAAAAAAAAAAAGAATCCACTCACATTTGAGAAGAAAATGGCAGGCATCTCAATATCATGAAAGCTACAGCTAGCAAAATATCGGCAACAAGTTCTTTGCGGCTCGCAGCAGCTGTATGTGGTGACAGCGCGCTAGGCACCTGCAGCTTTCATGATACTGAGATGCCTGTCATTTTCTTCTCAAACGTGTGTTCATGGAAAGCACATTTGCAGACTTTTTTTTTTCCCCCATACACACCATCACTTATGCATGGAGTTTTTTGAAAGGACTACATTATTATATGTTTTTTTTTTGTATTCAATTTTTCATGCATTTATGATAAGTGCTGCACTTAGTATGAATTATATGGAGTAGGTTTGTATCTGTTCTGGGCCAGCAGCAGTCCTTTTTTTCATTTTTTCCTTTTTTTTTTTTTTATCTAGTGTGGATTTTCACATGGTTATATAATTCATTCTAATAGCCAGAATAAATTATTATTCTGGCCAATAGACTGCATTAACCACTTCAGCCCCAGACCATTTGGCTGCCCAAAGACCAGAGCACTTTTTGCAATTCGGCACTGTCGCGTTAACTGACAATTGTTGTGCCATGTGGCTCCCAAACAAAATTGACGCCCTTTTTTCACCACAAATAGAGCTTTCTTTTGGTGGTATTTGATCACCTCTGCGTTTATTTTTTGCGCTATAAACAAAAAAAAGTGTGACAATTTTGAAAGAAAAACGCATTATTTTTAAATTTTTGCTATCATAAATATCCCCCAAAAATATATAAAAAAACAATTTTTTCCTCAGTTTAGGCCGATATGCGTACGTCGATTGCTTTGCGCAAAAGTTATAGTATCTACAAAATAGGGGATTGTTTTATGGCTTTTTTACTATTATTATTTTTTTTACTAGTAATGGCGACGATCTGTGATTTTTATTGGGACTGTGACATTATGGCAGACACGTCAGACAATTTTGACACATTTTTGGGACCATTGTCAATTTTACAGTGATCAGTGCTATACAATTGCATTGATTACTGTAAAAATGTCACTGGCAGTGAAGGGGTTAACCACTAGGGGGCAGTGAAAGGATTAAAGGGGTTGTAAAGGTAAATTTTTTAATTTCTACATAGGTTCCTTTAAGCTAGTGCATTGTTGGTTCACTTACCTTTTCCTTTGATTTCCCTTCTAAATGTTTTTTTTCTTTGTCTGAATATCTCACTTCCTGTTTCTCCTCAGTAAACTTCTCACCATCATCCGAGCTGGTGGTTAGTCAGCCAGAACAGCTTACTGAACAGCTTACTGAACAGCTTACTGGGGTGAAACAGGAAGTGAGAAATTTAGACAAAGAAAACAAAGAAAAAAAACATTTAGAAGGGAAATCGAAGGAAAAGATAAGTGAACCAACAATGCACTAGCTTAAAGGAACCTATGTAGAAAATAAAAAAATTACCTTTACAACCCCTTTAAGCGTGTTTTACTGTGTGTTCTAACTGAAGGGGGATGGGACTGTGCTGGGGAGATGACAGATTGCTGTTCATACGCTGTATGAACAGACGATCTGTCTGTCCTCCCCTCAGAGAACTAGAAACTGTGTGTTTACACACACAGATCCCGGTTCTCTGTGTGTCTCCAGCGATCGTGCGAGCCCGGCGGTGATTGCGACCACTGAGCACTCGAATCGGCTCTGTGGGCGAGCAGGGGTCGCCACGTTGCCGCAGTATAACTGGGGCGGCTGGTCGGCATGCGGTTAATTTGTATATGCACATAAGCGTGTATGCAATATGCGGCTTTTAACACTTTTTTTAAGCTGCTTTTTTCCCACCAAGAGAAAAGGCATTTTGAGGAGCTAAGCAAATGCCGAGTGTGCATGAGGCCCAAAGGCTACAAACAAAAAAAAAAACAAAGTGCACAAAGTTCCAGGATATCTTATTGTAACAAATAGATAAACGTTGTATAATTATAATGCTCCAATGCATTCTCAAGAGCTGTGTCTCTGTATGCTCAAAAAATGTTAATAAAAACGATACCATGGTGAACATAAAACTTAAAGAGGAACTGCAGTCTGCTCACATACCGTATATACTTGAGTATAAGCCGACCCGAGTATAACCCGAGGCACCTACTTTTACCACAAAAAATTTGGGAACATTTATTGACTCGAGTATAAGCCTAGGGTGAGAATGCAGCAGCTACTGTACTTGGAAAAGATGGTCAACAATGCCCATTTGCATGCATCAGCCTCACTGTGTCCATCTCACTGTGCCCATTTGCATGCCTCAGCCTCACTGTACCCACCTGCATGCCTCAGCCTCCTGCCTCACTGTGCCCATCTGCATGCCTCAGCCGCACTGTGCCTCAAGTACCTTGACCGGCATTGGGCCCACCTGCCGCTGTGCCGGCGTTATCTCCTGGCGCTATGCCCATCTGCAGTCTCATCTCCCGGCACCGATACATTCAGTCTAGTCGGTGGCCATGCAGCGTACCTAAGCACCGTCTCTCTGTGACGGAACAAAGACTCGGTTTCCCAGCAATGAATCAGTGTTCAGCCCATCACTGACAAGGAGGCGGCGGGGATTTGTTACACTGCATGGCCGCCGACTAGACTGAATGTATCACAGCGCCGGGGGATTAGGCTGCAGATGCCGGGAGGACTCTAATATAAGCCGAGGGGAGAATTTTCAGCACAAAAAAAATGTACTCGAGTATATACTGTAATTTGTAGTAAAAAACATATTTGCCCTTCTGAAGCTTCCCTCCAACCGCATATTATTTTATATATACCGTGATTCTGTACTTGCCAAATATGCTGCGGAAATCTCCCTCCGCTAAGTCTGGCTGCAACCATTTTAACTGTGAGCAGCTGAAGCTGCTGCCTGTTCACTTCCTGGATTTACACAGACACACCTCCAGCTCTGCAGCCCTGCAGTTCTTGTTGGCCCTCTTATGGACTCATCCCCCCTCCCTTCCTGGAAAAATCTCACGGGAGTTAGAGAGAGCTTTGCATGATGTCATCAGCCTAGGCTTTTTACCAGACAAGAAACAGGAAGTGGGCTGTATAAGGTATTTACTGGCAGAAAAAAATGTTTTACTATCCAAAGGTAAAACAACAAGGGCAGAAGATTTAATAGATGGAAAGTTGAAGAAAAGACTGAATGGGGAGTTGCCAGGAACAGCATGTGAGCAGCACCTTTTCACAGAGCTCCCACCATTCACCATGTATTTGATCCTGCTCCGGGCTCCGCATGACCTATTCTTTGGTACCCAAGGGTTCTGGATCTTCCACTGACCAACCTGATCTGTTTGGAGTCCTGCCGGAATGATGATTACCCATAAAAACAAGGAGGGAACCAAACTGCCTTAAATCCAACATGGCGCCGCCGTGGCCCCTCAGCAGCGTGGCTCGTGCGACACAGAGAAGGACACCGTGAGTAAGCCGCCCAAACCCCATAAAATGGGCGCTGGCGACCAACCCAGGGACATGAGGTACTATGCGCTGAAACTCTCTGGGCTTGCAGACATGACTGATACAACACAGCTGGAGGTTTTGGCTGAGGGGGAGGAGGTGGAAGGGGACCTGGCACAGGCAGCCATTTCAACACAGCATGAGATACATCTCTGAGGCGATAGAGGGAGATGAGGAGACCGAAAATCCGTCCCTGACTGCTACACTGTGGGCTGTCAATAAATATACTGCTTCAGTTAACACTTTACAAGATTGTTTTGGTGGCCTAAAAGAGGAAGTGACTTTGATTAGACAAGACCTGAAAAAAAAAAAATCAAGGAAAGAACCACTGCAGCTGAAAGCAGGATCAGCGACTTGGAGGACAAGTTCCCTCCTCTTACCAGGGAAACACAAGCGAACAACAGGCTGATTAAAATGGTTGATATGCGGGCTGACTACCTCTAAAATAGAATGAGACATAATGTGTGCATTGTGGGTCTCCCCAAGAAAGTGGTAGAGACCCCACGGACTTTGTGGAGCAGTGGCCAATTGAAAATATTTGGGAAGAAGGCCTTTACCACACTGTATGCCATTGAAACTAGCCATCCACGAAGAACAATGTTGGCTCAGCTATTACACTACAGGGATAAGGAGATTATTCTGCGCCGGGAAAAGCAAAACATCCAGTTTAATGGAGTACGGATCTCCTTTTACCCTGTCTTGTCTTTGGATCTGCAGAAACGCAGGGCCGGCTTTACCGAAGTAAAAAGGCGTCTACAAAAATCGCAGGCCCCATACGCTAAGCTTTACCCTGCTAGGCTCCATATCACAGCACGGGCAAGCATATTTCTTTGAAAATGCATCAGTATGGTTGGATGCCAACGAGAATGCTTTCTATTGGGCCAGGAGGCAGACGGCGGAAGATGACCAAGTCCACTTTATGCACCTTGATATCATGGAATGTTAGAGGGATACATGACTCCCTGAAGCGCACCATGGTATTTACCTCCCTACGCAAATACTTACCTGCAATTTGCTCATTTGCAAGAGACCCACCTGACCCTTGATTCCGTTTCTTGCTTGAGACTGTCATGGGTGGGGTGGTTCCATCATTCCACTCACACTTCTTACTTGAGGGGCGCGAGTGTACTGATACACAACTCTTTAGATTACCAAGAGATATAATGTGTGCTGGATGCAGGGGGGGAGATATGTAATATTGCTATGGCGTATATTTGCCTTGAAATGTATTCTTGCATTTGTATATGTTCCGCCTCCATACAATCACCAGGTGCTCAAGGTAGTATCAGAATATCAGTTGTGCCACCAGGATATTCCCCTATACATCATGGGTGATTTTAACTGTTTTTGGCCCTGCACTAGATAAACATCCCCCAGTGAGCACGGTACGTGGCTCTTACGTACGCCCTTGAAAAAATTTATTGAGGAAGTGGGCTGGACTGATCTGGTGCGATAAACAGTCAGGGGAAAAACATCTCTCCTGCTTCTCTAAATCATACATGTCCCTATCCAGAATAGATCTTAGTATTTGCTCAGCTGAATCCTCCTGGTATGTATCGGAGATTACCTACGCCATCCGCAGCATCTCTGATCACTCGCCAGTAATTACTAGCTTGGAGGTGAGACCGGTCTGAACTACGTCTAGGGCCCCTTGGAAACTGAACGCCTCCTGGCTTAACTTGTTTTCATCCCATGCGCAGATAGTAACCAAAATTGGGGAATTCTGGCAAGTACACAGGGAACATTCTAGGATGGAGAACACGTGGGAAACCTTTAACCCTTTCATGCCTAAGCCTATTTTTGACATTTGGTGTTTACACGTTAAAATCCATATTTTTTGCTAGAAAATCACTTAGAACCCCCCAAACATTATATATATATATATATATATATATATTATATATATATATATATAATTTTTTAGCAGAGAATCTAGAGAATAGAACGGTGATTGTTGCAATATTTTATGTCACACGGTATTTGTGCAGTGGTGTTTTAAACGCAACTTTTTTGGGAAAAGGGACATTTTTATGAATTAAAAAAAAACAAAAACAGTAAAGTTAGCCCAATTTATATGTATAATATGAAAGATGATGTTATACAGGGTAGAGATACCAAACATGTCAAGCTTTATAATTGCACTCGTGGAATGGCGCCAAGCTATGGTACCTAAACTCAATAGACGGCGCTTTTTTTTTTTTTTTTTACTGTTGCCAGGTTAGAGTTACAGAGGAGGTCTACTGATAGAATTATTGATCTCGCTCTGACAATCGCAGCGATACCTCACGTGTGATTTGAACACTGTTTACATATGCGGGCGCAACTTTCGTATGCGTTTTCTTTGCTGCGCGAGCTCAGGGGGACAGGGGGCGCTTTAAAAAATATATATATATATTTTTTCTTATGTTATTTATTTTATATTATTAAATTGTGTTTTTAAAAAATAAATAAAAATGTATCACTTTTATTGCTGTCACAAGGAATGTAAACATCCCTTGTGACAGCAATAAGTGGTAACAGGTACTCTTTATGGAGGGATCGGGGGTCTAAAAGACCTCCAATCCCTCTTTTGCATTTCAAAGTATTCAGATCGCTGAAAACAGCGATTCTGAATACTGTATATATTTTTAAATCTGGCGCCATTGGCAGCCGAGTAAACAGGAACCGACGTTGTGACTTTGCTTCCGTGTTTACATTCAGGAGACTGGAACAAAGCCGTTTACAGCTTCGTTCCAGTCTGTCTCTAGGCGCCGGAAGTGTCTCATTACAGATTGGGTCTCCCGATGGGACAAGAAGCCCGGTAAGAGCGGCGGGAGAGGGGGATGTCTCATCACGCTTCTCTGGGATAACAATCGAGCGGCTTTTAGCCACATCGGTTGTTATCCCTGGAAAGCCGATCGCCCGCTCTAAAAAACGGTACCGGGATGATGCCGGCAGTTGTGGGCATCATCCCAGTATAACTCCCGAAAGCCGAGGCAGCATATATCCGTACGCGCAAAGGGGTTAAGGCCTTCCTTTGAGGTACATTTATCAGGGAGATCCACATGATTAAGCAGGCCACAGAGAGGGTTTGGAGTGACTTGTGAGTGAGCTGGAGGCAAAATTTATATCTGATCCCACAGAGGAACACAAAAGACACATGGCTATCTGGTAGTGAGGCACTTGGTAGTCTTGCTACCTCAGCAGCAGAGCGGAAACGCTTATTTAATAAACTGGCTTACTATGAGGAGGGAGAACAGATCGGTTGCTTGTTAGCCAAAACTGCCCATTCACAACAGAAATCACCTTCCATTAGTGCAATGAGAAATCAGGCAGGAGCAGTGACCAATGCACCTGACCTCATTATGTCCGAGTTGGTCTCCTACTACTCCACTCTATATCAATTTAAACAGTCTTACTCAGCAGACTCCCTGCAGACGTACCTTGAGAGAGTGGACCTCCCTACTTTATCTGTTACTGCTAGGAATCAAATTGATGCTCCTCTTACTCTGGAGGAGCTTCAGAAGGCAACCGGGATGTTTCCTAACTCTAAAGCTCTGGGGGAGGATGGTATTCCAATGGAGGTATACAAGCAATATGCTGGCAGTATGTTACCAAAGCTATTGGCTCTGTTCAAAGAAGCTGAGAACAAAAGCCTCCCCTTGTCCATGACCAAAGCTATTATAGTACTGCTATTAAAATCAGGTAAGGATCCACTAGATCCAGGTTCATATGTGCCCATATCCCTCTTACAGGATGATGTGAAGATTCTGGCAAAGGTCCTGGCGGTGCGACTCAACAGGGTGATATCCTCTATCATACATTATGATCAGGCATTCAACAGTATTGAGTGGACATACTTGTGGGCCATATTGAAAGAATTTGGGTTTGGAGAGGAATTCAATTCTTGGGACCAGTTGCTATACCATGC
Organism: Lithobates pipiens; assembly: GCF_037356315.1. NCBI lineage: Eukaryota > Metazoa > Chordata > Amphibia > Anura > Ranidae > Lithobates > Lithobates pipiens. The sequence continues at coordinate 239,964,216 of NW_027507758.1, read as the reverse complement.
CCCCAAGGCTGCCATTAATGAGGCAGGTAGAGTGTCCTCAGATTTCAGTTTGTACAGGGACATTTGGCAAGGATGTCCTTTGTACCCAATCCTGTTTGCTCTGGTCATCAAGCCCCTAGAGGCTCTCACCCACTACAATCCTGACATCCAAAGCTTTCATTATGGGGAACTACAGGAAAAGTTAATGTTAAAATCGGATGATACCATGCTGCTTTTGGGGAATACCAAAATGTCACAAAATTAAGCTAGGAGGGTGGTACAAACCTTTGGTCATTATTCTGGGTTGGTAGTAAACTGGACTACATCCTCACTCAGGTTTCTTGATAAGAGCCCACACCAGCAACTAACAATGATCCTCGATATTCTAGTATCTAGGAACATTAAATATTTAGGTATACAAGTCACTCCGGACCCTTTAGACTATCTGAGGTTGAATCTCACCCCCTTACTTAATCGTAGTCTCGATAGGATTAAGGTGTGGTCCAGGTTGAACATGTCACCAGTATGTATGATCAACCTTATAAAAATGATTCTTATGCCCCAAATTCTATACGTGTTACATAATTCACCACTGGTTATCCCACTGAAACAGTTCTGAATTATTAACTCTATGTTTCGATCTCTAACATGGCACTCCTCTAAGGCCAGAGTGAGACTGGAACAGCCTAAGGAAGCAGGTGGGTTGGCACTGCAAAATCCATGGCTGTACTACCTGGTCTCCCAGGTACAACACATAGCCAGAACTATTAACTCAGCCCCTGCCCCGGAGATGAACTTCGCGGATACCACTACTGAACTCCTTAAATTCACGATTTGAATGGGGGGGGGGGGGTCGCTGAGGGATTGGAAGCCTTGAAGTTCGGTAAATCAAATAAATCATACCCCAAGTATAACCTAATGCATAAGATTTGGAATAAAGTTAGGACACTACTACAGGTCACTGGGTTTACTAAGTTTAGCCCTATATGGCAAAATTACCGGTACACTGAGATAGGGAAATTGCAATATAGTAAAAAATGGCAGCAATACGGGATAAATATTCTGCAATGGAGAGATGCATGCTTTTGCGGCTCTTCAGGCGGAATTTCAGCTCCCCATGTCCATGCAGCTCTACTACTTCCAACTCCAGTACGCGATAAAAGCCCAAAATGATGTGGATGCATGGGGACACAACACTACTTGTATCTTTAATTACATGTCAGAGGTATCATCTTATAAGGGCTTCATATCCTGCAAATACGCTATGCCACGTAATCTATGCTTACCAGATTCTACCCAAAAGATGATATCCCAGTGGAAGCGGGATGTTGGGCCCTTTGAGGAGGAACAAAGGAAGGAGGCGCTATTGGCGGTTTCACAGTGTTCTTTAAATGTTTCTCAGCACCTGTCCCAGTTGTATATACTTCTGCAGGTCCATTATACTCCTGCCAAGTTGGTTAAAATGGGAGTGCGCAATGATCCCTCATGTACTCGCTGCATGCAGGACCACAGCGAACTAATACATCTTCTGTGGCATTGCCCCAAATTACATGTTTACTGGATGGAGGTTATAGCAGTTATTAACCAAGTCTTCCAGGTTCAGATTAAAAAGGATCCCAACCAATGTCTGTTAGGTATTATAGACCATGGCTTGGTGGAGGAGGCCCCTAGGCAGGCGATAGCCAGGGCCCTTTTTCAGGACCCAAAACGTATTTTACGGCACTAGAAATCAATGCAACCCCCTACAGTGCGGGAGTGGATAGAGCAAATGGGCAACACTTTAAGGCTAGAAAAATATATCTACCGACATAGGGGCAGTACAGCAAAGTTTATTAAGTTATGGGAACCATGGCTGAACGTACCCACATTGGCTCCGGTGGAACTTGTATTGGACCATTTGCTATGATCATTATATCATATCAATATCATATAATCAAAATTTGCCACAGCAATACCAATTGCTGGGCCCCTAGCTCACACTCAGCGGGGAAGGAGGTGGGGGGAGCTGTGCCTCGATACCTGTACAACTTTGTATGGATCCAAATGAGATCTCTGCACATGTCACATGATGCTGTTTATTGCTTCTAACCTGTAGATGTATACACTGTACATGTTCATTTTAAAACCCTCAGTATCCTATGTGGAATTAAGGTCTGCGAATGTATAACAAAGTGTACTGCTCTGAAGCCAATAATGGATGTATTATGCTTGTTTAATAAAAACTTGTTTTGAGATAAGAAAAAAAAAAAAGAAAAAAAAAAAAAGACTTAAGGTTTGCTTTAAGCATCCAGTGATCACCCACTGACTAGGTGGAAACCAACATGATGGGAAAAAAAAAAACTATGAAATGTTCCCAAGGGATCTACCCCAATCAAAACGCAATGTCTCCAAAAATGATAGTATCAGCCAATTGGAGCCTTGGGAGTTGTGTTGGCATCTAGACGTTGATGTTGTTGTGACGAAAAGGGCAGTATGATTGTCCGATATAGTTGACCTTATTCAATAAGCTGTGTGAACACTAACTTTGTGAAATTAGAATTCTGTAATACTTTAGTAAATAAACCTTTATGACTCTAGACTATATATTCGATTTGGAACAGTAAACACATTCCCTTTTTAGTAACAATCAATGATCTCTTCAAGCAAAACCTGAATCTGAAAACTGGTAATATTAGCAGACCAGGTTAAGGATCCCTAATTTTATATTAGTTCAGAAAAAAATGATAGTCAGAGGCTAAAATAAAGATCCCAATCTATGTGTTAAAGCTTTGTAAATTGAGCCTTATATAATATTATATATCCCTATGTAGCTGCCAAATTTTGTATGGTTGAACAGTATACTTTGACTTACCTTTCAGTAATTTCTTCATTAACACCTGTTATATCCAGACTAGTTTTACTGTCACATCTGTTTTCTGGTAACTGCACACTTTCACTAACAGAGTCATCATTCTGTCTTTCCTCCTGTGTTGCATCAGATATATTGCACGGAGTTTTCAAATTATGCTTTACAGCAGGAGAAGTGGACTGTGGCTTTTGCTGTTGTTCAGCAGGAGAGTTTTCTGTGGGACTGGTCTCTTGTGTTTCAGAGTCCACCTGCTGAGTAGCTAGCTCAGTCCTGTCCCGTTTCTTTAGGCCTGTAGAACTAGCATGTGACAACATAGGCTGATCCACAGATAAAGATTTGCTGTGTAATTTTTTGGCTCTTGGAGTGGTTGAGATCCCAGCTTTGCTGGATAACTGCTCTTTTGAAGCTTTTGGCCTGGAAGAAGTCGATGCCAGTGTGGAAGATGATGTTTTAGTGGCAGCTGTTTTTCTGTTACTCGAAGAGGCATCTGAAAAGGAAAATAAGTGATCAGCATATACATGTGATTCACATTCTGCTTAAAACCAAATATTTTTTCAAATAATTATGACAAGCCCAGTTTGTCTAACTATTTTGATTGGTATGTTGTGGTTATATGCACCATCGTTCACCAGACTCATCTTGTGTTAGGCCTTGTTCACACTGGCATTGGTAACAGGGGTTTAGGGTGCATTTTTGCCAGTCCCCAAATGCTTAGCAATGCAGCCTACAATGGCTAATATGGACAGTGGACAGAGCTGTTCACATTCAATAAACATACAGCCTTTGCATTGCTGTTCGGCAAAAACAATGCTATATGTTGAGTCTGGGAGGCATTGAAGTTGGTCAGCTTCTATTCAAGTCTATAGTAACCCGCCATAAATGTGCTTGAAGGGTTTATGGTGAATTGTCTTTATACAATACTCCATATTCCCATCACACACATTCCTGGATAAGCTCTAAAAGTTCTGGGTGCTGCAGCAACAACCAGCTGGGGACTGGTTCAAAAAGTCACAATGAAGATATTTTCCAGCACACCATGGATCGACAAAGTAGTGCCCAAACAGATTTTATTGCATGATTACAACAAAAGCAGTGCAATGTTTTGGAGACAAACAGGGCCCATTCACATGCCTGACGAAGGGGCCCTGCGTGGCTCCGAAACGTTGCACTGCTTTGTGTTGTGATCATGCAACCTTGTCAATCCATGGTGTGCTGGCAAATCTCTCCATTGTCTTTATATAACAGACATTTGCTCTACTCTTTACGAAAAAGGGTCTTCAGCTAATTTTATACTTACGTCGTACCATATTGTATTGATGTTGTCTCTAATGCCTTTTAACAAGGCTAGAAAGTTTGTACACTTGTTTAAATCGGGGAAACATTTCCTACATTTGCATTGTAGGTGTACTGCTTCTTTTGTTAAAACTTTAATAGATGTAGGTAAAGAAAGTTTACAGCTCATTTGACAAGAGTCTATAAACTTTCAGTGAGCTGGAAAAAATAAATAAAAACACTTCAATCTTAAACAAAAAACTATTGGAGGGCATCTGGGGTGTGAAATTTAAAGTATGTTGGTTCATGCTAGTGTCAGGGTTCAAACTTTTTGCAAGTGCGAAACTGACCTTACAGGGGGAACTGCTTTCCTGTTATCTACAATAAGTCATCAGTTAGCTACAGAATGCATTCTGTCTTGACAAACAATTGCTCAACTCTCTGACATCCAATATGTTGAATTTGATTTTAAAAGAGAAGTATTGCCTTAAAGTGGAAGTAAACCCTTCTATCGTTTTCAGTCAATCCGATGCTGCATCTGTACCTGGCTGGCTCTACCCTGGCTCTACCCTGAGAACTGAGCAATCAAACACAGCTGAGTGCCCAGTTCTCTCCCTCTGCTCTGGGTAGAGAGCCAGGACTGTCAGTCACCAGCTCTTTGCTCTCCCTCTCCAGCGCTCACTGGTCTGGGCTGTGGAGAGGGTGGGAGGGGCTGAGCCAGGTGCCAGTCCAGCCATTTGGGGGGGGATCTTGACTATATGGTTGGAATCTTTCCTGAGCCTGGACCGACTTAGTGACATCAGCTGACAGCAGACTTTAGCCTGCTGTCGGCAGAAAATGGGTCACAGGAGTGCAGAACTAACTGGACTCCTGTGATCTACAGGAGAAGTATAGCCAAAATAGCTTTGACTATACTACACCTTTAAATTTAAAATAGGGAATTGTATTTGCTGGGAATGTAATGTTTAAATGTGTGTACTAGCCAAAATGGTTGCACATCTGGCTGGAACCTGCTTTAGTGGCCCCTAAGAGCTTGGTAACATTTTATTTTCACCACCTGAGAGGAATAACAGCACAAATATTCACTTTAAAACCCATTAATATCAATGAGATTGAAGTTTAAGTGTTTCATGTTCTCCAGGATTTCAGCCACCAAATTTAAGGGAGTTTGGGCTATATGTCCATTAAATATTACTTTTTTTGCTCTGAATGTAACACAAACATTGTTGTACAAAGAAATTGCATGCTTTGTTTGTAACCAAAGAGTAACACAACTGCATTTGGGAAGTTCACAAGAGATAAGCAAATAGAAATCTCCTAAAAGGTAACCTCAGTAGTTATGCTCTGAATAGCATAGCTTTAAGGGTACACCCTGTTGTCTTTGAAATCACCTTTACGCAATTTAGTGTAATCGGTTATATACTTACTATTCTCCTGTGTGCCTACTCGACTTGTTTTAAGTGCTGGAGCAGACAGCTGTTTGGAAATACTTTTGGCAGGTTTTTTGCTGGAAGGCTCATCTTTTCTATGGCTTGGCCCAGCAGAAGCAGCAGAATTTTTTGAAGTTGTGACAGCTTTTTTTGTTTTTGACTCAGGCACTCCTACAGTCTTCTCAGTTGACTCTACTAAAAAAAAAGACCATAAATGTACCATAAATCAGCCTCTATAAAAAGGTTTTCCATTTTGCATGAAAAGTTGACCCCTGCTATAGAACACAGAGGTTGATTTACTCAAGGCAAATGGACTGATGATTTTACAAGGGAAGTTGCACATTGCAAGGGAATTATCCCCAGAGCTTAGTGAATAAGGTGAAGCTCTGATAACTACCACTATCCAGTCAAATGCAGGAAAAAAATGCAGATTTTTTTATTTCCCATGTATGCAACTGGGTATTTTCTGCAAAGTGAAATTGCACCACATTCAAGCTCTGGGGAAAATTCCCTTACATACTTCAAATTTCATTGCAGAGTGAACAGTTTATTTGCCTTTAGTAAACTAGGAGAACTCCTTCCACCTCACTTCTATATCAAGCAATGGTCGTTCTTCCATTCAGATGACATTTTTTGAGTTTGCTGATGGCATCTATCCACTCAGACATAGCATCCAATCAAACATTACAAATATAAATGATGATATCATTTTTAGGAAACTTAGTGTGTGGATGGAAAGACTTCTCTTGGCGTCACACAGAAGGATGTCAGGGGTATCTACTTTCCAATGAAAGGTGAAAAAGGATATTTGACTTGCCAATCCTTTTCTAGGTGAATATTATGATACACATGCAAAGCATTCATTTACAAGTTTTCTTTAGGAGATTGGACACTGGCAAAAAAAGGAGCTGTATAGAAAACCCAGTATAAACCCTCCCACTCCCAGCATCACCTTTGTTTTGTAGCAAGCAATAGTAGGAGTGGATCATAAAAAACAAGAGAGGGGGACCTATGTCCTTAATGTACTCCAAAAAAAGGATTTTACAATAAGTCAAAAATCCTATCTTCTTATTTGTACATTATGGGACACAGGTTTAACATTCAGGTACCCAAGGACATACAAAAGCAGTCCAAAAGAGGGGTGGGAAACACAGCACATAAAGGCCAATATCCCCCCAAAAACCAACAGTGTAACAGAGGGGGCTCAACAGCTTTTAGAGTCGCCTGAAAGTCAGCATCATCTAAAAGCATGAATTTACTCCTGGTAAAACAAAAGTGTAAACAAAAGACCAGGTTGGAGCTGTGAAAATCTGAGAATAGATGCCTGATGCTGAAAAGTCCAAGAAGCACTAATCGATCTGGTGGAGTGCACTTGACAGGGAAAGTTGGAACCTTGCCCTTGAGGTTATAAAGCTTGAATGATGAACTGTCAAATCCACCTTTCAATAGTTGAATGAGAAACAGGCTGTCCCTTATGGGGACCTTCAGCAATGACAAACAGGAAGTCATGCAGTCCAAAAGGAGCTGTAACTAAAAGACAGACTTCAACAGTGCATATCATATCCAGAAAATGGATGGAAATCTCCTTAGGAAGCTTTGGAGCAGTATAGATAGATGGTAAAACAATATCATTGTTTGATAGCTAAAGGTACTAATTAAAGTAACCGAAGACAAAGCTTCATTGTTTTTGACAGAGTGGAGAGCATTAGAAAACTTGTCAGGTTTTTATTGCGGTTTGTGTTCCCATTTGGAAGATTAACTCTCTTTAATTTGTCCTGTTTATCATTATCACAGAGTGAAAGTGAAAGAAAATCCCAAACTTTTGGTCTGTAGCCAGAAAAGGAATAGAGGGGAAATCTTCCAAGGAGGACACTCGGTCTGGTGACAACCAGGGATTTCCCTCACTTTGCAGGAATTCTACTTACTTGCTGTTGTGGCCATGCGACAGAAAGTGAAGGGAAATATCCCCAATAGGACACAGATGGCAAAAAATAAATAAATAAAAATTGAGAGGGGATTTTGCCCTTCCTTACTTCCAAAAAAAACTCCCCCAAAAAAAAAAAAACTTTAGTTCTACTTTAAAAGTACAAGGAAGAAATAACACTGGGAACAAAAAAAAGCCCTGGGCTTCAAAACAGCCCTGTGTTTGTGAAGTGGAAAAAAATGTTCTTTACAGATCAAGGCTGCCAACTGAGAGACTTGTCTCACAGGAGTGGCGACAAGAAAGGTAACCTTGCAATAGAGGAAGAGAAGGGAATATCCAAAGAGGTTCAAACGGCAGCTTCTAAAGAAGCGGCAGAACAAGGTTGAGATTCTACAGAGTCACTGGGGGACATACAGGAAAAACAACGTGAGCAACACCCTGTATGAAGGCCTATACAAAAGGAGGGAGAGCCAAGGCCTTCATGAACCCAAGACCTTCAAGAAGGGATGACTGAATTCAATAGGCCAATGTCTCTCAAGGCCTGGACTTAAACAGAGACACAGGCTGGTAAACTGACCCTTGGGACAGAAGATGCAGATGATCCAGGATGACCCACAAAAAAAAAAAGTCTGCCATGGACCTGATAAGGTCCGAGTACCTTGTTCATCTACGCCAGATCAGTGTGATGGAAAGCCCTCCGTCTCAATCCTACCAAGTAGGCAAGGCAGGTGTTTTAGAGGAGGAAAGGTGTCGATCCAGTTGAATTCAAGTTGAAATGAGTGGATGCTCTGGTGATCCAACAGGGTCACCAGAGCATCCACTGCAAAGGCTAAAGGAACTCTGGATCTGGAGACAAACCTATCAGTTTGACACTGAACCTGGTTTGCTTCTTGCAGAGGAGAGAGGGTGGCTACTCTTCTAGGACACTAGCAAAAAATGGATAAATGCTGGGAGTGGGAGGGGCTAGACTAAATTGTTCTTATAGCTCTTGTATGCCAGTGTGACGTCTCCTAAAGGCTGCATAACCCAATGTACCCGAATACATCCTCTGTCTCCTATAATGTTCGATTAAGAAAAAAAACATTAAAAGCAGGACTGATGCATTCCACATCACGGAATATTTAAAGACGCTATAGGCGCTTATTGGAAGACATGCCTGGGGATGCACAGCAAAAACATGCAATGTAGTCATCTAGCATGGGCGCACTTACCAGTGCTGCGTGCTGCACGATTAGTTGGCTTGGGAAGGGTAGCTGGTGGCTGCTTACTAGAACTAACCGCATGCTGTTTTGTAGCTGCTTCATTTTTCTTATAACTGCCAGCTACATTTTTTGAAGGAAGATTTTTTTGAGGGGGTTTAAGTGGAGGTGGAGCTGAAGGTGGAAGTTCTGGACAGACCCGAACCCTTTCTACAAAGAAGAGAAATTGACAGAGAGGCCTGCTCACACATTTAATTTCAGTTGCTTATGCAGAACAAGATTTTTTGGCAAAAAGAACATGTTAGGAGGTATAATAATCACACCATGTGTACTTTAAGGGACACATACACAGAAGTATTCAGCATTGTAAAACTTAAAAGCAGGTAGAATAATTTTGTTTCACAACAAATGATGTTACAACGTCAGCTGACCTAGTAGAGTGTGGCTTTTGATCATACTTTTTAATATTGTAACATAGTGCGTGACTAGCAGAAGTTCAGACTAAACCCAACTGTTCTATGGAAGAAAGCACACCATCAACCCAGTTTTACAAAAATTTGTATAAATGCTGTACATACAGATATATTGGAAGGTTTGTGATTATTAATAAAAATCTAGTAAAGAGGTGTAAGGTGACATTTCAGGTCACCTAGCACATTTAAAATTATTACTACACTGACAAATATATATCCTGTGAGAAATAAACTTTGGCTTTAAATTATTTAAACCGCCTACAGCTACTGATTTTTTTCACTTGCGGTTCCCACTGAAGATAAAATCTGCTTGTGCAATTTAATTGTAAACATAAGTTTGATTGTGAAACATATACCACATTTTAGTTTGCATTCCTTTCTTTCTGATCTGTTGAGGGCCACAGGAAGCCATTTACCATTTGTCATGTTGCCCTCTACAGGAGGTTAGAGCAAATAAAAATTTGTAGGCCATCTCAGAATAACTCCTCCTCCTACAAGCAATGTTCTTTTTTTCCCTTTTTTTTCTATTAAGATTCTTGCTACTTTGCCGCTTGAGCTGGTCTCCACCAACCAACCACCAACAACCACTATCTGGATTGGCCTTTCTTCAAATGAGCATGGAAGTGCCGAACACGGGCCTTACTGGACTGGGCATTGCTGGGATAGCCAATAAGTGACCCCCAACCACTGGTTTCTGCGTTAAGCATTTTCCAGACCCTGTTTTGTTAGAACGTTAGCCTTGGAGTGGTTTGTAGGTCCAGAGCCATTGGCATTACCCCTGCGCTTGCCCCATCTCTGAAGACCCACTCTTAGCCCTTGTACACACGGTCGGAGAATCCGTCAGAATGTGTCCTATCGGACCGCGTTGTCGGATAATCCGACTGTGTGGTATGCATCGGACTGATTCCGTCAGAATATCCGTCGGACCCAATATTCCAACTTGTTGGAAATATTTCCCGACCAACTGGGCCGATTGGACATACTCCGATCATGTGTAGAGAATTTTGATCGGACCAAGTGCCATGCATGCTCTGATCAAATTCCTTCATCAAAGCTATTGGCTACTAGCCTGAATGTAGTCCCAACATAACGAAATTACGTCATCATGTTCTGAAAGATCGGATTTTTCGTCAACTTTGACCGACCGTGTGTATGCAACAGTTTTGGACAAGATCCGACGGACAAAATCCGACGGATTTGGTTGTCGAAATCTCC